>NW_027611709.1:0-1285000 GCF_964261635.1 Lissotriton helveticus | reverse complement strand
CTATCTATCTATCTATCTATCTATCTATCTATCTATCTATCTATCTATCGCCCTCACTCTGTCTATCTATCTATCTATCTATCTATCTATCTATCTATCTATCTATCTATCTATCTATCTATCTATCTATCTATCTATCTATCTATCTATCTATTTATCTATCTATCTATCTAGCTATCTATCTATCGCCCTCACTCTATCTATCTATCTATCTATCTATCTATCTATCTATCTATCTATCTATCTATCTATCTATCTATCTATCGCCCTCACTCTATCTATCTATCTATCTATCTATCTATCTATCTATCTATCTATCTATCTATCTATCTATCTATCTATCTATCTATCTATCTATCTATCTATCGCCCTCACTCTGTCTATCTGTCGCCCTCACTCTATCTATCTATCTATCGCCCTCACTCTATCTATCTATCTACCTATCGCCCTCACTCTGTCTATCTATCGCCCTCACTCTATCTATCGCCCTCACTCTATCTATCTATCGCCCTCACTCTATCTATCTATCTATCGCCATCAGTCTATCTATGTATCTATCGCCATCACTCTATCTATCGACCTCACTCTATCTATCTATTGCCCTCACTCTATCTATCTATCTATCTATCTATCTATCTATCTATCTATCTATCTATCTATCTATCTATTTATCTATCTATCTATCTATCTATCTATCTATCTATCTATCTATCTATCTATCTATCTATTTATCTATCTATCTATCTATCTATCTATCTATCTATCTATCTATCGCCCTCGCTCTATCTATCTATCTATCTATCTATCTATCTATTGCCCTCACTCTATCTATCTATCTATCTATCTATCTATCTATCTATCGCCCTCACTCTATCTATCTATCTATCGCCATCAGTCTATCTATGTATCTATCGCCATCACTCTATCTATCTATCGCCCTTACTCTATCTATCGTCCTCACTCTATCTGTCTATCTATCTATCGCCCTCACTCTATCTATCTATTTGTCGCCCTCTCTCTATCTATCTATTTATCGCCCTCCCTCTATCTATCTATCGCCCTGCCTCTATCTATCTATCACCCTCCCTCTATCTATCGCATCATCACAGCATAACTCAGGGGCACCACAACATCACTATGCACTACCACAGTATCACTGAATACCACAGCATCACTCGTCGCCACCACAACATCACTCAGCGCCACCACAGCATCAATCTGTGCAACCATTCAACAATAACTGGTTCAAATATGTTCTCTCAATGTTTCAAGCTTTATTACAAATGTCACAAAAAGATGTTAATATTTCACATCTGTTCTTGGATTTTTGTCACAATAAAATACACTGAATATAATCTTCACAAAAGTTATTTACAAACGTTTAAGCTATTGTCATTATAAATTACAATAACTTCTATGTAAGTATTATTAAAAAAAATAAAAGCCATTGTTATTTGTAATATCAATACATCTAAGTCACGTAAATACAACACATATTGCATTACAAATGCTATAGGTGTCACATTTGTGAAATTACAACTATTGGTATTGTAAATGACAAAGCTATTAATTTCGCTATTTTCCAAACCAACACATAAATAACAAATGTGTCATTTACAATACCAATAGCTCAAACTTTCCTAATGCGAGACCTATTGCATTGCAAATGTTTGTTTCCTCTTCTATCCCCTCCACTATCCTTCAAAATCCAAATACTGACTAACCTATCCACCACTTTAATTACTTTCATATTTCACTATATTAATTCAACACTAATCCTATAAGGGTCCCGGAGTAGCGTGCTACTTGCCGTGGAAGACTTCGACCACTCGTCAGGGGTAGTAAGCGCAATATAAATGCAATTACAATACAATACAATGTGTGTCTATTATCTTGGATCAGTACATATAAGAAATGGTGCCTGTGTAATTCCGTTTGTGCATGCACAAGCACTCATTCACGCATTAGTGGAATGATGCTACCACTGGTCCACTAGTTTTGGTTCCATCATCAAGCCTTTTTTAGGTTGAGCCTATTGCGGCAGGGCGCATGCGCTACTGGCTTTGCGAGGCATGCAGTAATGGAGTATGGAGTGTGGAGTGGAAGCTCGGCCCACTCTCCCCCCATGTTTTTAATTGGCTTGTGTAATTTTCTTTCATAAATGATGCCATCTGATTGATTATGTGGCTTGTTAGTCCCTCATTATGGCCATGTCATCACTCCTACATGGGGGAAGAGACAATGCTACATGGGGGAAGAGAACAGGTTTCAGCGATGCATAAGCGCTTACACAGTGACCAACATGCTACATACATTCATATAATAATCACCTGTATGTGCACTCTCTTCACTGAGTTAAGTCTTGCAGGGTAATTAGTACACGCAATCACTGCCTCTAGGGACTCTCATTCTATCCTTGTGCTTTCAAAGTAGTAGCAGTAGTTTCTCATTACAAGTCATTACACACTGTAAAATAATAATATAATCATAACAGAAAATAACAGGATGGCCCTCAGCCCTTAACAGGAGGCGTGCACGCCAAACAAACATAACAAAAAAAGCAACAAAAGAGTATGCTAGATGTGCGTTCACAACACAGTAGGGCAGAGATTGTCCCAAAAAGAGAAAGGTCCAAAGGGCTCTGCTATTGCCAAACAGACTGCTTTACTCTGCTTACATTTGTGATTACAGAAGCGTTAGTGCACATTTCAAAGCACACAACTTGTCTTTCTGAGCACTGGTCAAAATACACTAGGAGCCCTGTTCCGATGCGGTTTGGAAATCTTCCAGACCAAATCGGTTTGGGAATGGTTTCTGACCGACTCGGATCAGGAGAATCCAACCGACCGAGTACGATGCATCCGGATCCTTCCAGTTACGATTTGGTTGGACTCATATTGACTTCAATCCGACCAAATACTTAGGC
Organism: Lissotriton helveticus; assembly: GCF_964261635.1. Classification (NCBI taxonomy): domain Eukaryota; kingdom Metazoa; phylum Chordata; class Amphibia; order Caudata; family Salamandridae; genus Lissotriton; species Lissotriton helveticus. Next base: position 1,282,074 of record NW_027611709.1, on the reverse strand, counting down.
TCCCATTGAAGAAAGGGGTGGCTAAGACAAAATCGGGCACCCTGTGGTGGACACCCCCTGGTGCCTGCCACACTGTACATGACTGGTAAGGGGGACCCATGGGTACCCCACAGACCCGATTGGGAAGGCTCAGAGTGCAGGGGGACCCGCTACAGGCTCCCAAAGTCTGATTCCGACTGCTGATTCTAGTCGGACAGCACAATTCAGAAAGGCTGTCCAAATCCAGCATCATAATCGGTCGGTCGGAAACGCTGCCTATACAGACGTATGATTCTGCTCCATACGGCTCGGTCATTCCAAATGGCATCCGGTTAGGATTGGAATCTTCCTAACGCCTAACTGCATCGTACTCGGTCGGTCGGAAAGACACATTCCCAATCCAAATCTGACGGAGCAAATGCTGTTAGGAGGCCTTCCAAACCACAATGGAATTGGCCCCAATGACTCTATGAGCACAAAGTTCAAACACACAACAAGTCTCTGTGAGCACACTCCACTTAGCTGTTGGCCAGGGAGGCCTTATTCCAAAGTCTGTTCTGGCTGCCACAGGAGGCTGCAAGGAGTGAAGCAGAGGAATTCCCTGTGGGCGTTTCCAGGAAAGGGAGCTGATCAGCACCAGACCCTGCAGGAAGGAAGCTGAGGAATTTCCTTGAGAGCATCGCCAGGAGTCAGCTGTTTGACAAGGAAGGAACCGAAACAAAGCTAAGTACCACCAGCTTGTCAGGCAGCAGTGGACAACAACTGCCACACTCACAGGTAGGGGTTGCCTAGCAAGAGGAGGAAGCAGCCGGCAGGAAATGTGCAGGAGGTTACCTTTCAACAAACAAGCAGTGGTGACAACACCTCAGTAGCCAAAACAAGCATTGGCGATGCTAAAACAATATATTTGTCAAACAAGCTTTGGCAATTTTACAATATGTATGGCACTCATGGACTTCCTGTATCTATGACCCTTACGTTGGAACCAAGACCACCATAGGAGTTGACAGATTGCACAGGAATGAGACAATGCGGATTCCCAACTATATGTATCATCATAAGGTGCTTAAAGTACATTTTCCCAATATCTTTATATAATGAATAAGTCGCTTCCCTGCGGCTTAAAGCCTTCAAGCTTAAATATGTGGTATGGAATTTTGAATCTAGATTTTGGGAGAAAATTCTACAGAAACAGGGATATTTCTCCTGATTCATTATATCATTCCCCGATTTCCAGCAATACATATTTTTTTCCTTACTTACATCAGCTAATTTGATGTTACTTTTCTGAACATTCATCTTAACGTAATGTTTCAAAGTATATTTATATAAAACACTTAGATTTCTTTGGAGTGGGATCCAATAAGATTAAGTCATCGGGATACAAAAAAGAATAACACTTAACATTTTCATATTTGGTGGGAAATTGTTAAACAAAATTGATTAGGTGAATCACATTGTCAGGTTGGGTCATGGTTTGAATATGATTTCCAGACAAGCAATCTCTAGGCTTTTGGGTCACAAAGCGTTTTCAAGACGTAAGAGAAAGAAGTTACAGTTATCTTGGAGACAAATAGTAGCTCAGCAATTTACTTAGTTTATTTTTGTGGCTGCGTGGAATTTCAAGATGGCGGCAATAGTCCCAGTATTCAGATTGACATTTGTGTTAGAGCGTTTCTTCAATCATTATTTTGTATTTTAGCTGCTGCGCTGAACCTCAATATGGCAGCCGTAATTGTGGAACTGAGTTTAGCGCTCTAGTGTTTGAGCGTCTAAGGAGATCCTTTACATTGTGCGCGAGCGTTAGAAGCTCTGCGCACTTCAACTCCCGCATCGGAGAAATCAGCTGGGAGTCGCCGGAGCTCTCAGTTTTCAGTCAGGATTATTGGCGAAAATATCGGTTTCTTACTCGGAAGTTGCAGAGAGATTCAGAAGAGATTTAGAGTGGAATTCCAGCATTAGAAACGATCGTCGAGAAAATTCAGGTACTATTCATCTATTCTAAAAGGAAAAAACAGTTCAGAACTTTGTATTCTCAGAAGTTAGTCAATTTTCATTGAAATTAATCAACTAACTAGAGACTTGAAAAGACACAGAATTCAGTTTGAGACTTCATTCTTGATAAATAATAGAACCAGCATTTGGGCATCTTATTTATCAGCGCAAGAATATCAAAGGATAATTTAAAAATCAAAGAACTATTATTTTATTTTATTCATTTATTAAAGTCCATGAGTACTAAGTACGGGCGAATTTTGCGGATCCGTGGTCCGCGAATTTGTGCGAAATGGCAAAAAAAGTGTGCGGATTTTTCCAGCGAAATTGCGGATTTTTTTTTTGCTATTTGCAATAATGTGATGTTGTGTACCCTAGTGTGTGTGTGGTGGGGCCAAATGGGCGGGGCTTCCATGCGAGTTCGCATGCCATGAGGAGATAACAGACTTCTGGTCACAGTAACTACACAGGGATGGCACTCGAGAAACACATGGATGCAAAGACCTCCTCAAGGATTACAGCTCATTTTCGACGGCAGATATGGGGATAAAGGTCACTTGCACAGCCTCGCTCACAATTTTTTAGGGCTGATTACTACGTTACTGAATTTGAGCATCAACTCGGGCACCTGCTTTATTGATATCTGTAAGTGCTTCCTGTTGATGTTTAATTTTTGTGACAGGAGCATCGTACCAGAATGAATCCCGCCCTGCGTGTTTGTCCACGAAGATGCCACAGTTTTGTGCAATACCTCTACTCAACTGGAGTTCTTTCTACTGGCTAATCAGTAAGTGCTACCTCGTTGGGTAAATGTATAGTGCTTTTACTACACTGCAACTGCGTAAAGGGCCAGAAGATGTGTCTCCAGTGACCATGTGTGCCTGTAACTTTGATCCCTTGAGTGAGCTGGGCATAAAAAAAAAGAAAAATCCGCCTGCTCGCTAATTCACAAATTGTCGGCAATTTCGGGAGATTCGCGGAGCGCGAAATTGCCGAAAATCTACAAATTTCACGTGCGTAGCGGATTTTTGGCCCATGCTTAATGAGTACAAATATATTCATAAATCTAACAAATAACATAATTTCCCTCAAAGAGAAAGTCATTCACAGCAAAGACAAAAAGAAAAGACAGTACAATCATCAAAATAACACATCAGTCCTGTATATCCGTAACCTATAATTACAAAACTAAACGCAGCTAGTCTTGTTATAGCTGCTACTGTCTGGCAAACACAAATACAATCATCCTAACTAAGAGAGAAAGATATAATGAAGGCACAAGACAATACGTTTATGCCTCCATGTAATTCATAACTACCCCCCATATCTGGCAACCTAGTTTCCTTTTCCGTCTACCCTTCATGGCACATAAACTATATTCCAAATTAAAAATTGACAGAAATCTTGCCCGCCATAACTCAAAAGATGGGGGGTCCTTTTGTAGCCACATTGATGCGATACAGAGCCTTGCAACGGCAGTAGCAAGAAAAATCAAATATACAAAATGTATGGGTAAAATATCAACTGTCGATCCTTTTTCAACCCCCAACAGAACCTGAGTGGCAGATAATCGTATAGGTACCCCTGAAATCTCAGCCTGAAATTTCTCTATGTGCCTGGAAAACGTGGATAAGTGCCTGCATGAATAAAATACGTGTACAATATCAGCTGCTTCGGTCCCACAGCGAAAACACTTAGCCCCATTTACACAACCCAGGGGTGTGGAATTTAATGAAATATGTACTTGTCCAAGGGACAAGTAGCTTCATAAATCTACTTGTCCTGTAACAAAATCCACTTGTCCCTTTGGTGCCACATAGTGCGCCGTAAAATAATGGCAGCCATCTCAATATAGAAGAGCTCTGATAGTAGTCTCTCTGATTAATGTCAGGCTAATACTATGAAAGGATTTGACTTTTGGGGGTTTTCACTAGCTTTTCTGTAATCTTTTCCCATACTGAGAAAGGTTGGAAATGTACTACCCCTGACAACGGCAGAAGTAAAGTTTCTTCCAGGGCTGGGAAAATGTGGTTCGAGAAAAAGTTAACTTGTAAACACTCAGATTTCCACTGGGGTACATTCATCTTTGCTCATGCTAAAATGCAATTCGCAAATATTTTCTAGAATTACGGTTTCCTGGCCTACTTAAGGAAATTCATGTGAATTCATGAAAAACGTAAATCTGCTTTAATATAAGGACATATATCCTGGGTGCACTTTTGTGACTTTCTTTAACATTTGAGCCCCTAATTCAATCTGAGTTAAATAAGACTTTTTGTTTTTATTTAAATGCTTTCTCATCCTATCTATCGGCTGGCTTCCTTGTGTGTGACAACATTCTGCTCTTTTACAAAGTAGTTTTGTTCAGTACCAGGAATTTCTATGGCAATGAGGCCTTTATGAGACCAAATACTGGCTGTCTAGTAAGAACGTACTGGCGAACAGCACCACACCTACCTGATAATCCCCAGGTAGAGAAAGGAGCATAGTGCAGGCCAAGTGAGTAACCAGAAAATTGAAATACCCCCCCACTTTGATCCAAAGCTCTTATGCCACCAAGCAAGCGAAAAAAGTCACTGGAGTCCTCTCCAGAATTGCTATGTCTCTTCCATCTAAGCATCCATCCATTCATCCTTTCACCCACTGATATCTAGCATTTCATCTTTACATGGTCATCCATTCATTCTTTCATCCATTAGCCTTTCACCAATATGTTCGTCCATCTGTTGATTTGTCAGTCCATCCGCTCATCAATATCCAAACCCACCCATCCATCTCCAAACCTAACCATTTCAGCCATCTGTCCATCCTTTCGCTCATCCATACAGACACCCTTTCCCTCCATCCATCTATCCATCCATCCTTTCACTTATCCATCCATCCTTTCACTCATCCATCCACTCTTTCAGTCATCCATCCACCCTTTCACTCATTCATCCACCCACCCTTGTACCAATCCATCAATCCATCAATCCATCCTTCCACTCATCCATTTATCCTTTACACTCATCCATCCTTTCGCTCCCTAATCCATACACCCTGTAACCCATCCATCCATTCAGCTTTTCCTTCATTATAACATCCTTTGTCCATCCACTATCCCCGTCACTCAACCATCCCTGTCACTCATTCATCCATGCATTTAGCCAGCAACACTTACACTCACTCATCCTTTCACCCACACATTCATCCATCCTTTCACTCACACCCACCCTTTCACATTAATTATGAGCCTTTGTCTGTCGAGCTGCAGACAGAAGAGGCCCATCAAGAGCTCCGCCTCTACAGTAGCTGCTAAAGTGGGGTGTTCACGAAGCCCCTGTTCATACCGATCCTTCCATCTCCAAACCTATCTATCAAACTCATCCATCCCGTCTTCCTTTCACTCATCCATCCTTTTGCTCATCCATCCATCCTTTCACCCCACACATCCTCCTTTTCGCTCATATTCATCCACCCTTTCACTCATCCCTCCATCCATCCTTTTGCTCATACATCCATCCTCCTTTTCACTTGTATATCCTTCCATCCTTTCACTTCCTCCATTTATGCTTTAGCTCATCCCTCCACCCTTTTACCCCATCCATCATTCCATTTCGCTCATATATCCATCCACCCTTTCACTAATCCCTCCATCCACCTTTACACTCAACTATCCACCCATCCATCCACCCTTCCACCCAGCTAGCCACCTACCCACCCACCGATTCATCCACCCACCCACTCAGCCATCCATCCATTCATCTACTCTATCTCTCCCCATTAATCCCCCTTTCATTCAGCCATCCATCCACTTTCACCCCATCCATCCACTTTCACCCCATCCATCCACTTTCACCCCATCCATCCACTCAGCCATCCATCCTTTCACCTTTGCCCATCCATTCTTTCACGGATCCTTCCTTACATCCATCATTTCACTCATTCATTCATGCATCTATCCATACACCCTTTCACTCCACCCATTCATCCATGCACCTATCCATCCAACCTTTCACTCATTCATACATGCATCTACCCATCCACCCTTTCACTTATTCTTCCATGCACCTTTCCATCCAACCTTTCACTCATTCATCCATGCATCTATACATCCACCCTTTCACTTATTCTTCCATGCATCTATCCATCCACCCTTTCACTCATTCATCCATGCATCTATTCATCCACCCTATCACTCATCCACCCACCCCTTTCAAATCCATTATGGGCCTTTGTGTGCAGACCTGCAGACTGAAGAGGCCCATCAAGAACTCCACAGCTGCTGTAGTTGCTATGGCAGTGTGTTCAAAATGCTCCTGGTGTATGCACAAAGTGAGATGAGAGGCCTAGTGCAAGGACAGAAATGGGGGTGGCCTTAGGACTGCATGAAAGCCTCACGGAGAAACTTATGAGCTTTAATGTAAGCCCTGAATGACTGAGAAAACGAGAGGCCAAGGGGAGCAGGTCCGGGCTGTCAGAGAGGGCGGTGAGGGCGATGTTAGCAGGTTTAGGCACCGGGTGAAACATAAAGTGTACAGGAAAGGAAAAGTGCAAAGAAGGGGGAACAGGGGGGCACGAGGTGCATGAGAAGGGAAAGCACTGCTCTTGGGGCCGTATGAGGCCGAAGAGTGGAGCAGAGATTAAAACGCAGGGGTCATGGAGTTCAAGTCCGAGCAAGGGGCCAAGAGGCAGATAAGGCAGCCTCTTACATGACAGTGCTGTGAGTGTTCTGGAGCTGCAGAAGCACGATGTTTGTGACGCTCAAAGAAAATAAAAGGAACACGGGCGGGCCTGGGGGCCACACAAGCTTATGGAGCTGGCTGCAACTTTGAGCTCTGCTTTATCTCTGTTGTTGTTCTGCTCTGGGGAAATTAAAGTGCGGGCCCCAGCACCATTAAACTGTCTACTTGTCCTTTGGACAAAATGCTAATTAAAACTTCTTGCCCTCCTAAGAAATCTAGATGTCTCGGGCGTCGGGAGATAGGAATTCCCCACCCCTGACAACCCCACGCGGACAATTTGGCTGGCATGTTTTTTAAATTAAATACTGTTTTAAAATGTTGGGCGTGCAGGATTGCTGACATGAATAATTGCCCCGCCAGCTCTAAGGAAGTCTCCAGTTGGATACCCTGACACCCCAATCAGTTGTCCCATTTATGATTTTGAGCTTCCAAGTCGTTATCTAATGCATCTAACATTAAAGCATACTGTGTGCCGATCCGTGATCCTTTCCGAACTGCCTCAGCAAGGGGATTAGTTTGAATTCTCCATCGGGCTTTTAAAAAGTAATCACAAATTTGTAAATATTTTAAAAAGTCAGCCCGAGGTAAATGAAATTGATCACTTAATTGATCGAAAGATTTCATGTCATTTACCAGAAATAGATCACCAACTGTACACACCCCTTTGTCCCTCCATTTCCACATTATCCGGTCATAGAATACTGATGGTAAAGAGTAGTTATTGTTAATGGCGTATACCAAGATATCTTCTGCACCCCAAACTTTTTTTTAACCACTGTCCATACTTTGTAAGCAGCAATAATGAGCTTGAACCGAGTGCGCTTATAGTAGCTCCCGTCCACGTTAATAAACAGTCTATTGTTTGCGTCACTACCTAGCAACATTTGATAGATGGAGGGGGATTCTGCACTAGTTGCTGATTCAACGCCAGTCAAAAGTATACTCATACGCTGTATCATACATACGTAATAGTACAACGTAAAATCTGGAACAGCCCAGCCCCCCTGTTACCTGGATAGGACCATGTACCACATTGCTCTGCGCGCTTTGCCCTGAGACCATATAAATCTGGCACATATTGTTTGCAACAAAGCAAGACTACTTCTTGGGATCTCTAAAGGGACTGCCATAAAAAAATATAAGATTGTCGGCAAGATCAGCATTTTAAGAACATTGCATCTTCCCACCATGGTTAGAGGAAGGCACTCACAGCGATCCAATTGTTTCCGAGTCTCTGATACCAGCCGCTCCCAATTAGATTCTACCAATGCCCTCAGACAGACCCGGATCCTGATCCCCAAATAGAACACTTCTTCCAATACCCTTGGATCCACAAATGCATGTATGTTAGGGCATAAAATTTGTGTCTTTGTGGAGTTCAGTTTATAGCCAGAAGCCGCCCCGTACTGTACCGCCAGTTGCTCTATTTCAGGCATACCCATTGCTGGATTTTTTGTTACAACTGCTACGTCATCGGCATAGGCGAGTACACAAAATTGATCTTGCTGCAATCTAACTGAAGTTATCCTGGGGATGTCCTTGTTCCCCTTTACTATTTTCCCTCTATATTGATCCTTTTTTTTTAAATGTTAGAAGAAAGAACTATTTAACTGAAGACAAAGAAATATCTAAGATAGAAAAGGACAGGAAGATTATATACATGAGAGATGATTTAATTCTCAAAACAAAAGACTGAATATTTAAAAAACTATTGTAGGTGAATATATATATATATATATATGTATATATATATATATATATATTTATACTCACCAACAAGTCGGCTTGATCTTTTATGGACAAGTACTGCATCTAAAAAAGAAGAGTAAAAAAGGACAGAAAAAGTCAATCAAAATAAAAGACTTCAACTACAGCATATTAAAGGACTATTCACAGAGAGAAACTAAGACCACTGATTAAGCAGGTAATAGTTTATAAGAGTAAAATAGAAACTAGAGCAGGAGAAGTAGTTAAAAGAAAGAATCTGTAACCTTGTGTTTTTGTTGTTACAGGAACTGAATACCATTAGAGGGTGATCAGCAAGTAATCTTACAGTGGCAGTCTCTTTTAATTCCCATTCCCCTTTCCCTTTCTTTACTGCTAGTTGAATATATTTTGATTGCAGTGAAGTGGAGGAATTGGGAAGAATTCTTCAAAGATAAAGAATCAAGATCAATTCTTCAGACCCTGTGGAGTCAAGACTCAGGTACTTGGTTGATAACTGACACACATATATAAAAGGAAAAAGTAAGGGAGTTAAAATATATCCTTGCTTAAGTTCATAATCATGTAAATCACCATGGGGTGACCCTGTATCCCTCAGAACCTGGGCAATACAATGTAATATAAACAATGGTTCTGTCGGGTATGTAACCTGATTACTTCAAAGTATGATTTGAATCATTCACAGTTCAATTAGTCATATGGTTACTTAAGACAGTGCTCTAAATTAGGAGCTTACTCACAATGCAAATCCAAACCAAAAGAGTTCAGGGTAACCATCCGTTTTTAATCTATGAATTAATTTTCATTCATAAACACCCTGTTTGTACATGAAGATTATTCAATCAAGACTTATTTACAATTTATAAATACTTTTTTACAAGACGGCGCATTAAAGAATTGAGTGAATAAAATGTGACATAAAGTGCAATAGTGACATTCAAACGTGATTATTAACAAGTGAGTGAAGGGGGGAAAGGAAGGGAAGCAAAAAGTCTTTTTGGGCCAGTTCCAGTATTCAATTATGATTATTCCAGTAATCCACTTAAGTTGGCTTTGGTAAACTGGATATCCTGTACTTGTCCAACAATTTCAATATCGTCGATGTTTCGACCCTTTGGACGCCTTAGTGTGGGTCTAGGGTGGGTCTTCTTCAGGACATGGGGCAGTGGTGTAGCGCCGAAGGACCTTCGTTGGTTAGGCCCTGAGATATTGCTGAGGAAGGTATGGAATTTCAGGCGTATTGGACTTTTCAAATCCAGTGATAGGGAATAGTGATTCCCGCCGTGGTTTCTGCATGGAACATCCTAGAGCCCAAAAAGATTCCAAGGCTCATTGGGATTAAGATCGCCGTATTACTGGTACGATCTTGTAAAGTAGACACAGTCCCTTAATCTGCATCCGTACACGAGACCTGCTTTCATCCGCTCGCTCCTGCAAGATGTGTTCGGCAATCCAGTATATTAGTTCATAATCAGTCATAATTACATCGGACACTGCTTAAGCATTAGAGCCGTGTTTGTAAACATAATTAGAAGATGTGGATTCCGTCATACCCCTTTTAATCCTTAATCACCAAGTATTTGTGGTCTGACAGTAAGCACTCAAATGAATGTCTCGTAGTTAATTATATGCACTGGATTCACGGTACTGACTAAAGTCTCCAATAACTCTGAAAACTCTGTTAGAAGTGAGGAAATCCTATTCTCTCCTGTGAAGCCAGAACATTAATAGAACAACGTAGCTGGTAGCTGCTCAATAGCGCCTGATCCAAAATGACCTTCAGAGCAATAATTACACATTGCATCGCACTGTCAACAAAGCGCCCAACTAGGTAGTGGTAGTGGTAGAAATGGGATCTCTGGTTGGCTAAGGCTTGCGCCAGAGCCAGGCAGAGACCACCACTCTAGTCAGGGCTTGGGAGTTACACACCAAAGATAACCCCTGCTCACCCCCATGGTAGCTTGGCACGAGCAGTCAGGCTTATCCCGGAGGCCATGTGTAAAGCATTTGCGCACACACACAACAGCAACAACATCCCAGGCACACCACAAAAGGAACTCCACACAAGGTTATATAAAAAATAGCCTTTGAATTCTCAAAACACATTAGAATAGTAGCGATACAAAAGGGGATGATGGACGGAGCGCTTGAGCAAATCAAACACTCACCCCCAGTCAACTGATTTGGATTTAATCCATCACCATTCTTTAGCTCACTCTGCCACCCCAGTTCAGACATGGACATATGCAAATCAGTCTGTCCCTGTGCCTCATGGGAGCAGTCCAGCCCGAACTGCCAAGCCATGTCTTCCCTGGACCGGAAACAAGCATCCTGGGACCACATTAAGAAAACCCTCAGACAGTGCAATTACTCTAATTGATTCCTGCAAATTAACATTTTTTATAACAAATATGTGTGTCTTATATGTGGTCGCCAAATGATTTGTTATCTGGTTTTAGATTGATTATACTTGAACTTTGTGAGAAAAAACAATATATATATATATATATATATTCACTGAAAAAACCATAGGTTATAGACCATATATAGTTAGGAATTAGCATTTAAAAAACCTTATTTTACTCACACAAAACCATTGAAATTCCATATATAGTTAGTTGCACTAACTATATATCGCGCACCCGCAATCCACTGCTGATCATGTCACATATTACATCATTCATGACATGGTCAGTGACATCACTGATGACATCACTGATGACAACATCCAGTGACTGTATGTTTCTGTAAAGTTAAAATATGTCTTACATATTGAAGAATGAGTGGATGTATAAGTGTCTGGATGAAGGATTTAGTAGGTGCGTGACTGACTGTATGAGTGAGTGATTAAATGTGTCTCACTGAATGCATGGGTTAGTGACTAAACTGTCTTAATGTGTGCATCATTATGTCTGTTGTGATGTAAACTGCTGCATGTGTTGATCATTAGCTATACGAGAGGCTATATGTGTTATTAATTGGTTGCCCAAGTATTTCTATGGGAGATTGAGTTTGTGTGGGGGTGGCTGGAAGGTGTGTGACTCTGTGCATAGATGTGTGAGCAGTTTATTCACTAGGTGTATGAGTTCAAGAGTGCATGTGGAAACAGCTACATGGGCAGTTGGCTGTGTGCATGAGTGTATTGATGAGTGAATGGATATCTCAATGCTACATGTCATAGTAAGTACATATGTAAAACACAGTACATGTGAGAGTTGGCATATATAAATAACTGTGCATGAGAGCCACTGAATGAGTGAGTGGTTGTATCGATCATTGTGAACTTGTATCAGGGATTGTATAAGAGAGTAAATATGTGTTAGTATATGTTTCAATAAGTAAGGTGTGTATAACTGTATAGTTGAAGAAATGGAGGTGAGATTGTTTCTTTGCATGACTGACTGGGTGTGTGAGTAACTCCATGGATGAGTGGCAGTGTGTGAGTGTCTGTATACACTGAGTGTATCTAAGGTTATATTAGAGTCTGAAGAGGTTTATCGTATTAGCACAAGAATGATGTCAAATGAGACGTCATCAGTGATGTCATCAGTGATGTCATTTGAAATGTCATCAGTGATGTCATCAGTGATGTCACTGACCATGTCATGAATGATGTAATATGTGACATGATCAGCAGTGGATTGCGGGTGCGCGATATATAGTTAGTGCAACTAACTATATATGGAATTTCAATGGTTTTGTGTGAGTAAAATAAGGTTTTTTAAATGCTAATTCCTAACTATATATGGTCTATAACCTATGGTTTTTTCAGTGAATTTTCAAGGTTTTGTAAATGCTAATTCCTAACTATATATGGTCTATAACCTATGGTTTTTTCAGTGAATTTCAATGGTTTTTTAATAGCAAATATCATAAGCTGTCGAATGTCAAGTACGTGGTAAGTGAAAACATTTTCGTGTTTATGCACACTGATCTGCTTTGAATGGTGCCCCCCCCCCTCATTTCTATTAGGAGTACTCTCTCTTTGCAGATAGTGAAAGGTAGTTAACGCAGGCCTTTGCCCCCGTTGTAATCCGTCGTGCCTGCTTCTCTCTCCATTTGATTGATTGTTATCCAAGTATTTACTGTTTTAGAATTAGTTCTCTTTGGTTCATTCTCTATTTACAAACAAACACAGAGTCGCAATACTCTGTTTAGTCTTTGCAGATAACGAAAAATCGTGTAAAAAAAAAGAAAAGGAATCGAGCAAAATCAGTAGGCCACTAATGGGATCTCTTTTTGACCTCGCTAAAATAGAAACATTAGGAACAACCCCTCATGACAAATACAAAACTAGTGAGATGAACTGAACTCCACACAATGATGGCTGCAAAACAGCTCGGCTCCGCCACCCACCCCGCCCAAAATAACGATAAAGAGCGGCTGCCATGATTGGTTGCGGAATGGCCACGACGGAGCTACGAAATGGTGCTGCTCTCATGCTAACCCCAGCTTCAGTCTGAAACATCCAGAAACACTGTAGACTACCAATTCGATCAGTTCCGGTAGCGCCCCAATGTAACCCGGTAGAGAAGAACTAGCCCTCCCCTCTTTGACTGATGGTTCTTGTTGCCTGTCCCTTCTGTTGTCATTTAACAGAACTATTTAGCCTGCTGAAAGGGGTTGTGTTCCGACCGCTGGTTGGTGGAGACATTTTGACTATATTCTGGACCTGCGTTGTCGCGTAATGCGTCATATGACGCGCCGCGTTAGCGCATCCGGAAGTCATCCGGGGCGCGCAGCGCGTAACGTAAGCATAACAAGTCATGTGACTTGTTAATAAAACTTTTCATTGGTTCATTTTACTTTTCTTATTGTAATGATGAAAGGCTTGGTCATATGACCTAAAAATTACGCTTTTCATTACTTCCGAACATTATTTTTTCTTAAATATATGTTATAGTGTTCCAGGCTAATGTACTTTCCCGGAAATTTTACAACTGTCCTGCAAGTAAAATATATTCTTTTTTCGAGAAAAAGAGCGTTTCTTCGTCCCATGACGGAGCCGTTGGGCAAAAGAGGGTCGACCTGCTGTCTTAGTCGCCGATACGCCTGAATATGAGATTCTTATCGATCACTTTATGTTGCAGGAATAGAAAACACAACAGCCCTTGACCATTTATCTTTACTGCGTTCCTTCGTATTATACCTTTTACCCTTCATGTAATTGGTCTGCTTTATTTCACTTGCCTTTTAATGATTCTAAAACAGTGAATATTATTAAAAACTTTACCAATGTATATACTACTACCATGTTTTCTTTTAAAAACCTTTATTGTGAAAATTTCATTATACAAATACGAGCCTATAACCACGTGGGCCTGCCATGGAGCAAACTGTAATCGTATATGATGAATAGACATTTACACTGTAGAGGAACGTAACGGGCGGGCCATTAGGTTGCAAGAACTAAGGTGTCTAACAGTTACGGAATCGGTGGACGTACATTTTATAATTAAAATACGACAGGGCCAGTTACAATAAAATTATCTAGATATACATTTGCGGGCAAGTACCATGGGTGACGTTAATTCGAACTTTCAACAGTACAGTAATCAATAACACATCAGAACTTAATATCAATAGGGATGTCGAAATATTCAATCAATTCTCGTCCCCGCCCGCCAGGTGCTTCAAAACTGCATACGTATCTCGTGATTTCAAGGTTCTGCAACCAGTACACAACAAGGAGTTACGAGTCCCATTTATTCCGGCGCCATTTTGGGCGAGGACGGGCAGGTCCAGGATATAGTCAAAATGTCTCTACCAACCATCGACTATGATGATGTTCATATGCTGTATTTATTAGAGTAACACTCATCTGTCCACATGAAATTAATTTGCCACAATCTAAACATGTCATTTTAATCTTTCCAAAGTTCTTCTAAATATTTGGGACCGTTTCCCTTGCCTCTGAAGCTCTCAGTGCCACTTCTTTGATGAATGTACTAGCAGGTCAGGGGTTCTCCTCCAAATCTCTCTTTTATGCAGCACTATAATTAATTGGTGCCACCTCTCCATATGACGATGCATGGTATAGTTACCACAACTATATTTTTTTTCGGTTCCTCTGGAGAGTTCATCGTGGCAGATGAAGGGTGTAACGTACCGGGCATTTACCTTTTTTTGCATGTACAGGAAAGGAAAAAAAAATCGAGCGTCCGAGTTCTAAGGTGTCCCAGGGCCATTTTAGTGGACCAGGCCCAAATCCAAAGAACAGGCCGCCATTTTGAGAGTCCTCTTGCAGCCGCCTGTCGCTGTAGCATCAAGAGCAGCCGAAACTCAGCTGAATGGCAACTGAAACGGTAAAGGGGCGCCCCACTACAGCAGACGAGCCTCCACCTAGGAAGGCCCATTCACGCCGGCTCCCCCCCCCCCCCTTCGGGCACCCCACGCCGTTATTCGGAGCTGTATTTTAGGATGGCCACACCAGTGCGGCAACTTGCTAGACATCACCTCGGTGGTAACCGAATCTCAACGCCTTGTGGTGTCTTCTATTCAGAAAACATTGTTATGCTGCCTTCGACCTATTCGCCGCAAGTGCGCACACAACTCAACTGCATAGCTTGCTAGACACCACCTCGGTGCCATCCGGATCTTGGAATGTCAGCGCCTTTTGGTGTCTTCTCTTCAGAAAATATTGTTGCGCTGCCTTTGGCCCCATTCGCACATCAGTCCGCTACTGACGCCATCTCACAGGCTAATGGGGCGCCCCACGCCGACTTTCAGCATTGTAGGATGACCACACCAGTACAGCAACTTGCTAGACATCACCTCGGTGCCATCCGGATCTCGGCGCCCCACTGCAGATGAAGTGCCTCTCAACTATGAAACCACCACGGTGACATCCAGATCTTGGCGCGTTGTGCTGCCTTCGGCCTATTCGCACATCGGTCCGCTACTGACGCCATCTCACAGGCTAATGGGGCGACCCACGCCGAGTTTCAGCATTGTAGGATGACCACACCAGTACAGCAACTTGCTAGACATCACCTCGGTGCCATCCGAATCTTGGCATCTCAACGCCTAGTGGTATCTTCCATACAGAAAATATTGTTACGCTGCCTTTGGCCCCATTCGCACATCAGTCCGCAACTTAGACATCACCTCGGTGCCATCCGGATCTTGGCATCTCAGCGCCTTGTGGTGTCAGTCAGAAAATATTGTTGCACTGCCTTTGGCCCCATACGCACATCAGTCCGCTACTGACACCATCTCACAGGCCAACAGGGCGCCCCACGCCGACTTTTACCATTGTACGATGGCCACACCAGTGCCACAACTTGCTAGACACCACCTCGGTGCCATCCGGATCTTGGCATCTCAGCGCCTTGTGGTGTCTTCAAATCAGAAAATATTGTTGCGCTGCCTTTGGCCCCATTCGCACATCGGTCCGCTACTGACGCCATCTCACAGGCCAACGGGGCGCCCCACGCCGACTTTCAACATTGTAGGATGGCCACAGAAGTGCGACAACTTACTAGACACCACCTCGGTGCCATCCGGATCTTGGCGCGTTGTGCTGCCTTCGGCCTATTCGCACATCGGTCCGCTACTGACGCAAACTCACAGGCCAACGGGGCGCCCCACGCCGACTTTCAGCATTGTAGGATGGCCACACCAGTGCACCTTACTAGACACCACCTCGGTGCCATCCGGATCTTGACGCGTAGTGAAGCTGCAGCAGCTGCAAATAAGCTTCAGACAGTGTTACAACCGCTGCTCAGAACTCTCAACTATGACACCACCTCGGTGCCATCCGGATCTTGGCATCTCAGCGCCTTGTGGTGTCAGTCAGAAACTATTGTTGCGCTGCCTTTGGCCCCATTCGCACATCGGTCCGCTACTGACGCAAACTCACAGGCCAACGGGGCGCCCCACGCCGACTTTCAGCATTGTAGGATGGCCACACCAGTGCGGCAACTTGCTACACACCACCTCGGTGCCATCTGGATCTTGGCATCTCAGCGCCTAGTGGTGTCTTCTATTCCGAAAATATTGTTGCGCTGCCTTCGGCCCCATTCACACATCGGTCCGCTACTGACGCCATCTCACAGGCCAACGGGGCGCCCCACGCCGACTTTCAGCATTGTAGGATGGCCACACCAGTGCGGCAACTTACTAGACACCACCTCGGTGCCATCCGGATCTTGGCGCGTTGTGCTGCCTTCGGCCTATTCGCACATCGTCCGCTACTGACGCAAACTCACAGGCCAACGGGGCGCCCCACGCCGACTTTCAGCATTGTTGGATGGCCACACCAGTGCGGCAACTTACTAGACACCACCTCGGTGCCATCCGGATCTTGGCGCGTTGTGCTGCCTTCGGCCTATTCGCACATCGGTCCGCTACTGACGCAAACTCACAGGCCAACGGGGCGCCCCACGCCGACTTTCAGCATTGTAGGATGGCCACACCAGTGCTGCAACTTGCTGGACACCACCTCGGTGCCATCCGGATCTTGGCGCGTTGTATTGCCTTCGGCCTATTCGCACATCGGTCCGCTACTGACGCCGCCTCACGTGCCAACGTATTTTCTCCGCATTTTATACCCTATGCCGCATAACAGGTCATGTGACTTGTTTATAAAACTTTTCATTGGTTCATTTTACTTTTGGTTTCCTAATGATGGAAAGCTTGATCATATGACCTAAAAACAACACTTTTCATTGGATGAAAACTTTTTTTTTTCCCAAACGATGAAAGCCCCACCTTGTTTCTGGATGTTTCAGACTGAAGCTGGCGTCAGCATGAGAGCACCACCATCTCGTGGCTCCGTCGTGGTCATTCCGCGAGCAATCATGGCAGCCGCTCCCCACCGGAAGCCTGCGGGAGTCGGGGCTCCCAAAAATTTTGATGAATTCTCAAGGCGGAGGGGACGCTTTCGAGAATGGGGTCCAAGACCTAGCAGACAAGCGTCCGATTTCCAAGGTGTCCCAGGGCCATTTCAGTGGACCAGGCCCAAAAAGGAAACAGCCTGCCGCCATTTTGAGAGTCCTGTGACAGCCGCCTATCGCTGCACCGCAAGAGTGGGCGCAACTCAGCTGAATTGCGGCTTTTGACACAGTGGACCAAAAACG
Organism: Lissotriton helveticus; assembly: GCF_964261635.1. Taxonomy (NCBI): domain Eukaryota; kingdom Metazoa; phylum Chordata; class Amphibia; order Caudata; family Salamandridae; genus Lissotriton; species Lissotriton helveticus. Next base: position 1,264,571 of record NW_027611709.1, on the reverse strand, counting down.
GACGGAATGGCAACTGAAACGGTAAAGGGGCGCCCCACTACAACAGATGACACTCCCCCTGGAGAGGACCGTTCCCGCCGCCTCCCCCGGGGCGCCCCACGCCGTTATTCGGAGCAGCATTGTAGGATACCAAAACCAGTGCGGCAACTTACTGGACATCACCTTGGTGCCATCGTTCTGCTGCCTTGGAACTATTCGCACAACAGTTTGCTACTGATGACCCACCCCCCGCGACGCCCCACGCCGTTATTTGCTGGGTGGCAACTTACTAGACATCACTTTCGTGTCATCTAGATTTCAACGCGTTCTGCTGCCTTGGAACTATTCGCACAACAGTTTGCTACTGATGACCCACCCCCCGCGACGCCCCACGCCGGAAATCTGGACGTTGTGCTGCGTTGGGACTATTCGCACAGCCGACCGCTACTTCGTTGTTTTTCCCTAAAAATGTTTATATGTTATTACTATTTTTGTTTTCTTGTATATATTTATAAATTATTAAAGTTTTATAATCTTACTACTTTGTCGGAGTGCTATATATTTTTAATGTGACACATAGTTGTAAAAACTTTGATGTACAAAGAGTCATCCCTGGAATCTTCCGCTTCAGGCTCGGTCCCCTCCCCAATCACAATACAGGATGGTTTTCAGATAATAGCAACGCTTCTGCTGTGACGGATCTCATCGAGTGTGGGCCTTGATCTACTATAACTCCTTTGAAGAGGGGTGATTCTTTACAGCTGTGGCCATAAACTACATCTGCAGGGCTAGCTGATACCCTAGGACCAGCCTGGACAATCGGACACAGAGGAAAAGGAGTGTCAGAGGGTGCGGTAGTGAATAGGGCGAAAGGGAGGTGTCGGGCGGGCACAGGGTGTGATTCTCAGGGAAGAGCAGCGCAGATGGGGGGAGGTTTATTACCCATGCATAAGACAGAGAGCGGGGGTGACCACTGCCTGGGGGAGATGCTTGCGAGGATGGGGAGCCATGCTAAGGATCGACAGCGTGCACAGAGTGGGTCTGGTCAAGGCATCTAAAATGGCTGCCGTGCACGACAAAAGTGTGGCATTTGAAAAAAGACAAGATGGCGCAGACAATGTTTTTCAACACTTCCTGATTTCCTTCGAATCGAACGTTAACAGACGTTGGGGCATATTACCAAAGTTAAGCGATATTTATCCCTAACGATGCTTAGCAACGATTTTTTTACCGTCAGAAATTATCGCAGATAAACCTTGCTATTATCAAGGTTTATCGCAAATACGATAAAAAACGACCGCAATGCATTAATATCGCTGAAAACTCAGCGATATTCATGCATTACCGAGCTAATGCTCTTAGCCATGTTATCCACCTCCCATTGGATAACATGGCTAAGAACTGCTCAGGGCAGGTGCTAGCTTTTGGAGATATTCGCGCTTATCTCGAATATTTCCAAAAGTTGATAATAGGAGATAGCGATGTTAGCGACTGTTTCCAGTCGCTAACATCTTGGCATGCCCACTTTGCATGTCATTAGTGATAAATATCACTCACATGCAAAGTGGGGCCCAAGATGGTCGCTATCTCCTACTAGCCGTCGCTAACTGGTGTTAGCAACAGCTAGGTAATACAGATATAATTTTATCTCCGCGAAGCGGAGCGCTGTTACAGATATATATCTTGTTTTTGAACGTTAATTTCTCAAAATGCACTGAAGCACATATATTGAGACCTAGCAAAGGCACATCGGGCTACCAGTCCCTAATATTTTACCAAGTTTCGTGCAAATCCATTCAGCCGTTCGATTATTATTATTATTTTTTTTTTTTGCCCCGAGGGACCCTTTTAAAACCTCCACATCAAACCTAGGGGGTCAGCGAGGATCTACTATGCCCCCTTATGGTCATTTGCCCCTTCGCTTTGGCCTCCTCTTGTCTCTCGATCCTACCGAGAGACAAGATGGCGGCCGCTACGGACTGTTTGGAATGTTTACAGACACCGGAGAGCCAATCAGCTTCGCTTCGCAAAGCTCCGTAACACGAAAAGTACGCGAAGCGGTGCGCTGTTACAGATATATATCTTTTTTTGAACGTTAATTTCTCAAAATCCACTGGAGCACATATATTGAGATCTAGCAAAGGCACATCGGGCTACCAGTCCCTACAATTTTGCCAAGTTTCGTGCAAATCCATTCAGCTGTTCGATTATTATTATTTATTTTTTTTTTTGCCCCGCGGGGCCCTTTTAAAACCTCCACATCAAACCTAAACGGTCAGGGAGGATCTACTATGCCCCCTTATGGTCATTTGCCCCTTCGGTTTGGCCTCCGCTTGTCTCTCGATCCTACCGAGAGACAAGATGGCGGCCGCTACGGACTGTTTGGAATGTTTACAGACGCCGGAGAACCAATCAGCTTCGCTTCACAAAGCTCCGTTGCGCGAAAAGTACGCGTACTGGAGCGCTGCCCGGTCCGCTGTTACAGATATATATCTTTTTTTAAACGTTAATTTCTCAAAATCCACTGGAGCACATATATTGAGACCTACAAAAGGCACATCGGGCTACCAGTCCCTACAATTTTGCCAAGTTTCGTGCAAATCCATTCAGCCGTTCGGGCTAAAAGTGAGGCCAACCGCCCTATGGAAAACTCAATGTTAAAAACACGTTTTGGGACCCCCCTTTTTTCTCGGCCCCCCCTTGACGAACCCCCCCCAAATTTTCAAGGGCTGCTCAGAAACAAAATGTGCAATTTTCCTGAAAATTTCAGCCAATTCCGTCCACAAACGCCAAAGTTATTAGACATAGAATTTTCAAAAATCCCATAGAGAAAAAATCCTAACTATATATACCTACTGGCGACCACCAGTAGGTATATATTTATATATATATATATTACCTACTGGCGGTCGCCAGTAGGTATATATAGTTAGGATTTTTTCTCTATGGGTTTTTTGAAAATTCTATGTCTAATAACTTTGGCGTTTGTGGACGGAATTGGCTGAAATTTTCAGGAAAATGGCACATTTTGTTTCTGAGCAGCCCCTGAAAATTGGGGGGGGGTTCGTCTAGGGGGGGTCGAGAAAAAAGGGGGGTCCCAAAACGTGTTTTTAACATTGAGTTTTCCATAGGGCGGTTGGCCTCACTTTTAGCCCGAACGGCTGAATGGATTTGCACGAAACTTGGCAAAATTGTAGGGACTGGTAGCCCGATGTGCCTTTTGTAGGTCTCAATATATGTGCTACAGTGGATTTTGAGAAATTAACGTTTAAAAAAAGATATATATCTGTAACAGCGGACCGGGCAGCGCTCCAGGACGCGTACTTTTCGCGCAACGGAGCTTTGTGAAGCGAAGCTGATTGGTTCTCCGGCGTCTGTCAACATTCCAAACAGTCCGTAGCGGCCGCCATCTTGTCTCTCGGTAGGATCGAGAGACAAGAGGAGGCCAAAGCGAAGGGGCAAATGACCATAAGGGGGAATAGTAGATCCTCGCTGACCCCCTAGGTTTGATGTGGAGGTTTTAAAAGGGCCCCGCGGGGCAAAAAAAAAAAATAATAATAATAATCGAACGGCTGAATGGATTTGCACGAAACTTGGCAAAATTGTAGGGACTGGTAGCCCGATGTGCCTTTGCTAGGTCTCAATATATGTGCTTCAGTGGATTTTGAGAAATTAACGTTAAAAAAAAGATATATATCTGTAACAGCGCACCGCTTCGCGTACTTTTCGCGTTACAGAGCTTTGCGAAGCGAAGCTGATTGGCTCTCCGGTGTCTGTAAACATTCCAAACAGTCCGTAGCGGCCGCCATCTTGTCTCTCGGTAGGATCGAGAGACAAGAGGAGGCCAAAGCGAAGGGGCAAATGACCATAAGGGGGCATAGTAGATCCTCGCTGACCCCCTAGGTTTGATGTGGAGGTTTTAAAAGGGCCCCGCGGGGCAAAAAAAAAAATATAATAATAATAATCGAACGGCTGAATGGATTTGCACGAAACTTGGTAAAATATTAGGGACTGGTAGCCCGATGTGCCTTTGCTAGGTCTCAATATATGTGCTTCAGTGCATTTTGAGAAATTAACGTTCAAAAACAAGATATATATTTGTAACAGCGCTCCGCTTCGCGGAGATAAAATTATATCTGTATTACCTAGCTGTTGCTAACACCAGTTAGCGACGGCTAGTAGGAGATAGCGACCATCTTGGGCCCCACTTTGCATGTGAGTGATATTTATCACTAATGACATGCAAAGTGGGCATGCCAAGATGTTAGCGACTGGAAACAGTCGCTAACATCGCTATCTCCTATTATCAACTTTTGGAAATATTCGAGATAAGCGCGAATATCTCCAAAAAGTAACAGCTGCCCTGAGCAGTTCTTAGCCATGTTATCCAATGGGAGGTGGATAACATGGCTAAGAGCATTAGCTCGGTAATGCATGAATATCGCTGAGTTTTCAGCGATATTAATGCATTGCGGTCGTTTTTTATCGTATTTGCGATAAACCTTGATAATAGCAAGGTTTATCTGCGATAATTTCTGACGGTAAAAAAATCTTTGCAATGCATCGTTAGGGATAAATATCGCTTAACTTTGGTAATATGCCCCAACGTCTGTTAACGTTCGATTCGAAGGAAATCAGGAAGTGTTGAAAAACATTGTCTGCGCCATCTTGTCTTTTTTCAAATGCCACACTTTTGTCGTGCACGGCAGCCATTTTAGATGCCTTGACCAGACCCACTCTGTGCACGCTGTCGATCCTTAGCATGGCTCCCCACCCTCGCAAGCATCTCACCCAGGCAGTGGTCACCCCCGCTCTCTGTCTTATGCATGGGTAATAAACCTCCCCCCATCTGCGCTGCTCTTCCCTGAGAATCACACCCTGTGCCCGCCCGACACCTCCCTTTCGCCCTATTCACTACCGTACCCTCTGACACTCCTTTTCCTCTGTGTCCGATTGTCCAGGCCGGTCCTAGGCTATCAGCTAGCCCTGCAGATGTAGTTTATGGCCACAGCTGTAAAGAATCACCCCTCTTCAAAGGAGTTATAGTAGATCAAGGCCCACACTCGATGAGATCCGTCACAGCAGAAGCGTTGCTATTATCTGAAAACCATCCTGTATTGTGATTGGGGAGGGGACCGAGCGTGAAGCGGAAGATTCCAGGGATGACTCTTTGTACATCAAAGTTTTTACAATTATGTGTCACATTAAAAATATATAGCACTCCGACAAAGTAGTAAGATTATAAAACTTTAATAATTTATAAATATATACAAGAAAACAAAAATAGTAATAACATATAAACATTTTTAGGGAAAAACAACGAAGTAGCGGTCGGCTGTGCGAATAGTCCCAACGCAGCACAACGTCCAGATTTCCGGCATGGGGCGTCGCGGGGGGTGGGTCATCAGTAGCAAACTGTTGTGCGAATAGTTCCAAGGCAGCAGAACGCGCCGAAATCTAGATGACACGAAAGTGATGTCTAGTAAGTTGCCACCCAGCAAATAACGGCGTGGGGCGTCGCGGGGGGTGGGTCATCAGTAGCAAACTGTTGTGCGAATAGTTCCAAGGCAGCAGAACGATGGCACCAAGGTGATGTCCAGTAAGTTGCCGCACTGGTTTTGGTATCCTACAATGCTGCTCCGAATAACGGCGTGGGGCGCCCCGGGGGAGGCGGCGTGAACGGGCCTCTCCAGGTGGAGTGTCATCTGTTGTAGTGGGGCGCCCCTTTACCGTTTCAGTTGCCATTCCGTCCGTTTTTGGTCCACTGTGTCAAAAGCCGCAATTCAGCTGAGTTGCGCCCACTCTTGCGGTGCAGCGATAGGCGGCTGTCACAGGACTCTCAAAATGGCGGCAGGCTCTTTCCTTTTTGGGCCTGGTCCACTGAAATGGCCCTGGGACACCTTGGAAATCGGACGCTTGTCTGCTAGGTCTTGGACCCCATTCTCGAAAGCGTCCCCTCCGCCTTGAGAATTCATCAAAAGTTTTGGGGGCCCCGACTCCTGCAGGCTTCTGGTGGGGAGCGGCTGCCATGATTGCTCGCGGAATGACCACGACGGAGCTACGAGATGGTGGTGCTCTCATGCTGACGCCAGTTTAGTCTGAAACATCCAGAAACAAGGTGGGGCTTTCATCGTTTGGGAAAAAAAAAGTTTTCATCCAATGAAAAGTGTTGTTTTTAGGTCATATGATCAAGCCTTCCATCATTAGGAAACCAAAAGTAAAATGAACCAATGAAAGTTTTATAAACAAGTCACATGACCTGTTATGCGGCATAGGGTATAAAATGCGGAGAAAATACGTTGGCACGTGAGGCGGCGTCAGTAGCGGACCGATGTGCGAATAGGCCGAAGGCAATACAACGCGCCAAGATCCGGATGGCACCGAGGTGGTGTCCAGCAAGTTGCAGCACTGGTGTGGCCATCCTACAATGCTGAAAGTCGGCGTGGGGCGCCCCGTTGGCCTGTGAGTTTGCGTCAGTAGCGGACCGATGTGCGAATAGGCCGAAGGCAGCACAACGCGCCAAGATCCGGATGGCACCGAGGTGGTGTCTAGTAAGTTGCCGCACTGGTGTGGCCATCCAACAATGCTGAAAGTCGGCGTGGGGCGCCCCGTTGGCCTGTGAGTTTGCGTCAGTAGCGGACCGATGTGCGAATATGCCGAAGGCAGCACAACGCGCCAAGATCCGGATGGCACCGAGGTGGTGTCTAGTAAGTTGCCGCACTGGTGTGGCCATCCTACAATGCTGAAAGTCGGCGTGGGGCGCCCCGTTGGCCTGTGAGATGGCGTCAGTAGCGGACCGATGTGTGAATGGGGCCGAAGGCAGTGCAACAATATTTTTGGAATAGAAGACACCACTAGGCGCTGAGATGCCAAGATCCGGATGGCACCGAGGTGGTGTGTAGCAAGTTGCCGCACTGGTGTGGCCATCCTACAATGCTGAAAGTCGGCGTGGGGCGCCCCGTTGGCCTGTGAGTTTGCGTCAGTAGCGGACCGATGTGCGAATAGGCCGAAGGCAGCACAACGCGCCAAGATCCGGATGGCACCGAGGTGGTGTCTAGTAAGTTGTCGCACTTCTGTGGCCATCCTACAATGTTGAAAGTCGGCGTGGGGCGCCCCTTTGGCCTGTGAGATGGCGTCAGTAGCGGACCGATGTGCGAATGGGGCCAAAGGCAGCGCAACAATATTTTCTGATTTGAAGACACCACAAGGCGCTGAGATGCCAAGATCCGGATGGCACCGAGGTGGTGTCTAGCAAGTTGTGGCACTGGTGTGGCCATCGTACAATGGTAAAAGTCGGCGTGGGGCGCCCTGTTGGCCTGTGAGATGGTGTCAGTAGCGGACTGATGTGCGAATGGGGCCAAAGGCAGCGCAACAATATTTTCTGACTGACACCACAAGGCGCTGAGATGCCAAGATCCGGATGGCACCGAGGTGATGTCTAAGTTGCGGACTGATGTGCGAATGGGGCCAAAGGCAGCGTAACAATATTTTTTGTATGGAAGATACCACTAGGCGTTGAGATGCCAAGATTCGGATGGCACCGAGGTGATGTCTAGCAAGTTGCTGTACTGGTGTGGTCATCCTACAATGCTGAAACTCGGCGTGGGTCGCCCCATTAGCCTGTGAGATGGCGTCAGTAGCGGACCGATGTGCGAATAGGCCGAAGGCAGCACAACGCGCCAAGATCCGGATGTCACCGTGGTGGTTTCATAGTTGAGAGGCACTTCATCTGCAGTGGGGCGCTGAGATCCGGATGGCACCGAGGTGATGTCTAGCAAGTTGCTGTACTGGTGTGGTCATTCTACAATGCTGAAAGTCGGCGTGGGGCGCCCCATTAGCCTGTGAGATGGCGTCAGTAGCGGACTGATGTGCGAATGGGGCCAAAGGCAGCGCAACAATATTTTCTGAAGAGAAGACACCAAAAGGTGCTGACATTCCAAGATCCGGATTGCACCGAGGTGGTGTCTAGCAAGCTATGCAGTTGAGTTGTGTGCGCACTTGCGGCGAATAGGTCGAAGGCAGCATAACAATGTTTTCTGAATAGAAGACACCACAAGGCGTTGAGATTCGGTTACCACCGAGGTGATGTCTAGCAAGTTGCCGCACTGGTGTGGCCATCCTACAATACTGCTCCGAATAACGGCGTGGGGTGCCCGAAGGGGGGGGGAGCCGGCGTGAATGGGCCTTCCTAGGTGGAGGCTCGTCTGCTGTAGTGGGGCGCCCCTTTACCGTTTCAGTTGCCATTCAGCTGAGTTTCGGCTGCTCTTGATGCTACAGCGACAGGCGGCTGCAAGAGGACTCTCAAAATGGCGGCCTGTTCTTTGGATTTGGGCCTGGTCCACTAAAATGGTCCTGGGACACCTTAGAACTCGGACGCTCGATTTTTTTTTCCTTTCCTGTACATGCAAAAAAAGGTAAATGCCCGGTACGTTACACGCTTCATCTGCCACGATGAACTCTCCAGAGGAACCGAAAAAAGAATATAGTTGTGGTAACTATACCATGCATCGTCATATGGAGAGGTGGCACCAATTAATTATAGTGCTGCATAAAAGAGAGATTTGGAGGAGAACCCCTGACCTGCTAGTACATTCATCAAAGAAGTGGCACTGAGAGCTTCAGAGGCAAGGGAAACGGTCCCAAATATTTAGAAGAACTTTGGAAAGATTAAAATGACATGTTTAGATTGTGGCAAATTAATTTCATGTGGACAGATGAGTGTTACTCTAATAAATACAGCATATGAACATCATCATAGTCGATGGTTGGTAGAGACATTTTGACTATATCCTGGACCTGCCCGTTCTCGCCCAAAATGGCGCCGGAATAAATGGGACTCGTAACTCCTTGTTGTGTACTGGTTGCAGAACCTTGAAATCACGAGATACGTATGCAGTTTTGAAGCACATGGCGGGCGGGGACGAGAATTGATTGAATATTTCGACATCCCTATTGATATTAAGTTCTGATGTGTTATTGATTACTGTACTGTTGAAAGTTCGAATTAACGTCACCCATGGTACTTGCCCGCAAATGTATATCTAGATAATTTTATTGTAACTGGCCCTGTCGTATTTTAATTATAAAATGTACGTCCACCGATTCCGTAACTGTTAGACACCTTAGTTCTTGCAACCTAATGGCCTGCCCGTTACGTTCCTCTACAGTGTAAATGTCTATTCATCATATACGATTACAGTTTGCTCCGTGGCAGGCCCACGTGGTTATAGGCTCGTATTTGTATAATGAAATTTTCACAATAAAGGTTTTTAAAAGAAAACATGGTAGTAGTATATACATTGGTAAAGTTTTTAATAATAGTGACTGTTTTAGAATCATTAAAAGGCAAGTGAAATAAAGCAGACCAATTACATGAAGGGTAAAAGGTATAATACGAAGGAACGCAGTAAAGATAAATGGTCAAGGGCTGTTGTGTTTTCTATTCCTGCAACGTAAAGTGATCGATAAGAATCTCATATTCAGGCGTATCGGCGACTAAGACAGCAGGTCGACCCTCTTTTGCTCAACGGCTCCGTCCGGGACGAAGAAACGCTCTTTTTCTCGAAAAAAGAATATATTTTACTTGCAGGACAGTTGTAAAATTTCCGGGAAAGTACATTAGCCTGGAACATTATAACATATATTTAGGAAAAAATAATGTTCGGAAGTAATGAAAAGCGTAATTTTTAGGTCATATGACCAAGCCTTTCATCATTACAATAAGAAAAGTAAAATGAACCAATGAAAAGTTTTATTAACAAGTCACATGACTTGTTATGCTTACGTTACGCGCTGCGCGCCCCGGATGACTTCCGGATGCGCTAACGCGGCGCGTCATATGACGCATTACGCGACAACGCAGGTACAGAATATAGTCAAAATGTCTCCACCAACCAGCGGTCGGAACACAACCCCTTTCAGCAGGCTAAATAGTTCTGTTAAATGACAACAGAAGGGACATGCAACAAGAACCATCAGTCAAAGAGGGGAGGGCTAGTTCTTCTCTACCGGGTTACATTGGGGCGCTACCGGAACTGATCGAATTGGTAGTCTACAGTGTTTCTGGATGTTTCAGACTGAAGCTGGGGTTAGCATGAGAGCAGCACCATTTCGTAGCTCCGTCGTGGCCATTCCGCAACCAATCATGGCAGCCGCTCTTTATCGTTATTTTGGGCGGGGTGGGTGGCGGAGCCGAGCTGTTTTGCAGCCATCATTGTGTGGAGTTCAGTTCATCTCACTAGTTTTGTATTTGTCATGAGGGGTTGTTCCTAATGTTTCTATTTTAGCGAGGTCAAAAAGAGATCCCATTAGTGGCCTACTGATTTTGCTCGATTCCTTTTCTTTTTTTTTACACGATTTTTCGTTATCTGCAAAGACTAAACAGAGTATTGCGACTCTGTGTTTGTTTGTAAATAGAGAATGAACCAAAGAGAACTAATTCTAAAACAGTAAATACTTGGATAACAATCAATCAAATGGAGAGAGAAGCAGGCACGACGGATTACAACGGGGGCAAAGGCCTGCGTTAACTACCTTTCACTATCTGCAAAGAGAGAGTACTCCTAATAGAAATGAGGGGGGGGGGGCACCATTCAAAGCAGATCAGTGTGCATAAACACGAAAATGTTTTCACTTACCACGTACTTGACATTCGACAGCTTATGATATTTGCTATTAAAAAAACCATTGAAATTCACTGAAAAAACCATAGGTTATAGACCATATATAGCTAGGAATTAGCATTTACAAAACCTTGAAAATTCACTGAAAAAAACATAGGTTATAGACCATATATAGTTAGGAATTAGCATTTAAAAAACCTTATTTTACTCACACAAAACCATTGAAATTCCATATATAGTTAGTTGCACTAACTATATATCGCGCACCCGCAATCCACTGCTGATCATGTCACATATTACATCATTCATGACATGGTCAGTGACATCACTGATGACATCTCAAATGACATCACTGATGACATCACTGATGACATCTCAAATGACATCACTGATGACATCACTGATGACATCTCAAATGACATCACTGATGACATCTCATTTGACATTACTGATCACATCACTGATGACATCATTCATGTGATAATACGATGAACCTCTTCAGACTCTAATATAACCTTAGATACACTCAGTGTAAACAGACACTCATAGACTGTCACTCATCCATGGAGTTACTCAGACACTTAGTCAGTCATGCAAAGAATCAATCACACCTCCATTTCCTCAACTATACAGTTATACACACCTTACTTATTCAAACATATACTAAAACATATTTACTCACTTATACAATCCTGGATACAAGTTCACAATGATCCATACAGCCACTCACACATTCACTGGCTCTTATGCACAGTTATTTATATATGTCAACTCTCACATGTACTGTGTTTTACATATGTACTTACTTTGACATGTAGCACTGAGATATCCATTCACTCACCAATACACTCATGCACACAGTCAACCGCCCATACAGCTGTTTCCACATGCACTTTTGAACCCATACATCTAGTCAATCAACTGCTCACACATCTATGCAGAGAGTCATACACCTCCCAGCCACCCAGACACACACTCAGTCTCCCATACAAATGCTTGGGCAACCAATCAATAACCCATACAGTTAATCATATAGCTAATGATCAACACATGCAGCAGTTTACAGAACAACAGACATAATGATGCACAAATTAAGACAGTTTAGTCACTAACCCATGCACTCAGTGAGACACATTTAATCAGTCACTCATACAGTCAGCCATGCCCCTACTAAATCCTTCATCAAGACACTTATACATCCACTCATTCTTCAATATGTAAGACATATTTTAACTTTACAGAATTATACAGTCACTGGATGTAGTCATCAGTGATGTCATTTGAGATGTCATCAGTGATGTCATCAGTGATGTCACTGACCATGTCATGAATGATGTAATATGTGACATGATCAGCAGTGGATTGCGGGTGCGCGATATATAGTTAGTGCAACTAACTATATTTGGAATTTCAATGGTTTTGTGTGAGTAAAATAAGGTTTTTTAAATGCTAATTCCTAACTATATATGGTCTATAACCTATGGTTTTTTCAGTGAATATATATATATATGTATATATATACATACATATATATATATATTACCTACTGGCGGTCGCCAGTAGGTATATATAGTTAGGATTTTTTCTCTATGGGTTTTTTGAAAATTCTATGTCTAATAACTTTGGCGTTTGTGGACGGAATTGGCTGAAATTTTCAGGAAAATGGCACATTTTGTTTCTGAGCAGCCCCTGAAAATTGGGGGGGGGGTTCGTCCAGGGGGGGTTGAGAAAAAAGGGGGGGTCCCAAAACGTGTTTTTTAACATTGAGTTTTCCATAGGGCGGTTGGCCTCACTTTTAGCCCGAACGGCTGAATGGATTTGCACGAAACTTGGCAAAATTGTAGGGACTGGTAGCCCGATGTGCCTTTTGTAGGTCTCAATATATGTGCTCCAGTGGATTTTGAGAAATTAACATTTAAAAAAAGATATATATCTGTAACAGCGGACCGGGCAGCGCTCCAGTTCGTGTACTTTTCGCACAACGGAGCTTTGTGAAGCGAAGCTGATTGGTTCTCCGGCGTCTGTCAACATTCCAAACAGTCCGTAGCGGCCGCCATCTTGTCTCTCGGTAGGATCGAGAGACAAGAGGAGGCGAAAGGGAAGGGGCAAATGACGATAAGGGGGCATAGTAGATCCTCCCTGACCTCTTAGGTTTGATGTACCATTTTGCCAAGTTTGGTGTAATTCCATTCAGCCATTCAGGCTGTAGACGTATCTAAATGTCAATAATCGAATGGCTGAATGGATTTGCACGAAACTTGGCAAAATATTAGGGACTGGTAGCCCGATGTGCCTTTGCTAGGTCTCAATATATGTGCTCCAGTGGATTTTGAGAAATTAACGTTCAAAAAAAGATATATATCTGTAACAGCGCTCCGCTTCGCGTAGTTTTCGCGTTACGGAGCTTTGCGAAGCTGATTGGTTCTCCGGCGTCTGTCAACATTCCAAACAGTCCGTAGCGGCCGCCATCTTGTCTCTCGGTAGGATCGAGAGACAAGAGGAGGCCAAAGCGAAGGGGGAAATGACCATAAGGGGGCATAGTAGATCCTTCCTGACCTCTTAGGTTTGATGTACCATTTTGCCAAGTTTGGTGTAATTCCGTTCAGCCATTCAGGCTGTAGACGTATGTAAATGTCCTATGGAAAATTGCATGGGGAAAACACATTTGAAAGTGTTGAAATTTAGAACCAATTAAAATGTTACTTTGGTTTTGTATTTGTGTGTGATGAAAGTTAATTGGTTATGTATATATGTCAAATGAGAGGAAACCACAGCCATTTTGTGATACTACTGTCTGAGGTACATTTGTGAGGAATTTTTGGTGGTGAATTTCTGGTGTTTGATTTACACAGTACTAACACTTCTCCTACTTTTAAAAAGGTGAGTTGTTAATTTGTAAGGGGAACTATGTTGTACACTTGAAGATAATTTGAAAAATGTTTTCTGTTATTTATTTGCAGTCCTTCTGTTATACTAAATACTTGATAAAGTTAGTTTTATATTATGTATTACTAAAAACGATAAATGAAAGTGATTTTTTTTTCCTGCAATTTACAGCAAGCAATTTCAAAATAAAATGGCTCACAATGAAGAGACCGTGGCAATTTCTTTTGAATTGTCCACTACATTGATTGAAATTGAGAGCACCAATAATGAAATATTGTCACAAGGAGGAGATGACTTGTATGATTCCATTAGATTGATTGAAATGGACAGCACCAATAATGAAATATTGTCACAAGGAGGAGATGACTTGAATGATTCCACTACATTGATTGAAATTGAGAGCACCAATAATGAAATATTGTCACAAGGAGGAGATGACTTGTATGATTCCATTAGATTGATTGAAATGGACAGCACCAATAATGAAATATTGTCACAAGGAGGAGATGACTTGAATGATTCCACTACATTGATTGAAATTGAGAGCACCAATAATGAAATATTGTCACGAGGAGATGACTTGAATGATTCCACTACATTGATTGAAATTGACAGCACCAATAATGAAATATTGTCACAAGGAGGAGATGACTTGAATGATTCCACTACATTGATTGAAATTGACAGCACCAATAATGAAATATTGTCACAAGGAGGAGATGACTTGAATGATTTTTTTGATCAATCTGTTGATGGCGAATTTATCGAATGTTTGGAGACCATAGAGTTACAAGAATCATCATTGCAGACTTTTCATGAGGAAATTGCTGATGAGGACATGTTACTAGTTCTTTCAAATTTAGAAAATTCTGAAGAATAAATTTATATTTAGAAATCAAAAATTGTTTGAGACATTATTCATTTTTATTTTTAATTTATGAGGTTGTAGCGAAGTGATTGTAGTATAAAATGAGACTTATAGTATAGAGTGCAACATTTTTATGTTACATGGTAAGTTTACTCATATTTACTTCCCTTCTGCCACTATATTATCTCCAATGTGTATTTGACATCTCTTCTTCATCTCCGGCCTCCTTTCTCTCACTGTGTGTCTCCGATGCATCTTATCGCTGCTATTTTGTGTAATTACAGAAGAGAGTAAAATAAAATAGTTCGGAACGTGAAAAGGGGGCAAAGTAGAGTACCCCTCACCCCCTAGGCCTTTTCAGGCGGTCCCAAAAGGATCAGTTTCTGCTTTCCTGAGAGATTATGGTATGAGTTCCATATACCACAATAATTTGCATTACAACATGCAAGATATCTATCTCCTATTACCAACTTTTGGAGATATTCGCGCTAAGCGCGAATATCTCCAAAAAGTAACACCTGCCCTGAGCAGTTCTTAGCCATGTTATCCAATGGGAGGTGGATAACATGGCTAAGAGCATTAGCTCGGTAATGCATGAATATCGCTGACTTTTTAGCGATATTCATGCATTGCGGCCGTTTATTATCGCATTTGCGATAAACCTTGATAATAGCAAGGTTTATCTTCGATAATTTCTGACGATGCTTAGCGGTAAAAAATTCGTTGGTAAGCATCGTTAGCGATAAATATCGCTTAACTTTGGTAATATGCACCAACGTCTGTTAACGTTCGATTCGAAGGAAATGAGGAAGTGTTGAAAAACATTGTTTGCGCCATCTTGCCTTTTTTGAAATGCCACACTTTTGTCGTGCACGGCAGCCATTTTAGATGCCTTGACCAGACCCACTCTCTGCACGCTGTCGATTCGTAGCATGGCTCCCCACCCTCGCAAGCATCTTCCCCAGGCACTGGTCACCCCCGCTCTCTGTCTTATGCATGGGCAATAAACCTCCCCCCATCTGCGCTGCTCTTCCCTGAGAATCACACTCTGTGCCCGCCCGACACCTCCCTTTCGCCCTATTCACTACCGCACCCTCTGACACTCCTCTTCCTCTGTGTCCGATTGTCCAGGCTATCAGCTAGCCCTGCAGATGTAGTTTATGGCTCCAGCTGTAAAGAATCACCCCTCTTCAAAGGAGTTATAGTAGATCAAGGCCCACACCCGATGAGATCCGTCACACCACACGTGTTCCTACTATCTGAAAACCATCCTGTATTGTGATTGGGGAGGGGACCGAGCCTGAAGCAGAAGATTCCAGGAATGACTCTTTGTACATCAAAGATTTTACAATTATGAGTCACATTAAAAATATATAGCACTCCAACAAAGTAGTAGGAATATAAAACTTTAATAACATATAAATATATACAACAAAACAAAAACAGTAAAAACATTTAAACAACGAAGAGACCGTGGCAATTTCTTTTGAATTCCTGATGAGGACATGTTACTAGTTCTTTCAAATTATGAAAATTCAGAAGATGTTGCCTGGGGGTGGGTCGTCAGTAGCAGTCTGTTGTGCGAATAGTTCCAAGGCAGCAGAACGCGCTGAAATCTAGATGGCACGAAAGTGATGTCTAGTAAGTTGCCGCCCAGCAAATAACGGCGTGGGGCGCCGCGGGGGTGAGTGAGTCCAGTAGGCACCACAGCTATTCTTACCGGCATTGCAGAATTACTGCTGGGGACAATGCCTGTGCTGTAGCAGGGTCACAGCAGAAACAAAAAGGATTCTGTTGAAGATGTTGTTGGTTTTCAATTTGAAAACAGTTCTGGTGTCAACTGCTATGCTAATGTAGTGGTTAATGTTTTGTTTTCTCTAGAAAATGTAAAAGAGGGGGAGGCAGTCCAAAGTTCCGTTAAAAGGGCAAAGGAAAGGATCGGTGGTTTGAACTATCAGTCAAAAAGGGGAGGGGGTGCAACAATTTTTCCTACCGGGTCACACTGTGCTTTCACCGGAACTGAGGTCTGCAGGATTCTAGTAATTCAAAGTGAGGCTGGCGCCAGCATGGGAGCGCCGACGTCCCGCGGATACAGTTTCGTCACTCCACGGGCGATCATGGCAGTCATTCCCCATCGGGGGTCGGAGACTCCCGCGGCTCCTCTAGAATCTTCAAGGTCGTGGAGGACTATGGTGGTGGAGTCAACCAGTGACCGGGCCATTTCTTTATGCTGGGCCCGCTCTTGCCAGGTCGACCGCCATTTTGAGAGTTCGGTAGCTACTGGCGATCGCGGGGTCAAATGAGCGGACGGGCTCCACCCTGCCGGGCGAGACGTTGCAGCATGGCCACAGTGGAAGAACCCTTTTCCGGGCGCCTGGAGCGCTGAGGGTGCAGCTGGGAAGCCTCCACCTGGGGAGGCGGGAGAGGCCTGTTCGCACCGTCTCTCCCTCCCAGTGCACCCCACGGCGTCTCGCTTGAGATTTGTTATGGCCGGACCAGGCGATGAGGACGAGGGGGGGGGGGTCGGAGGCATGTGCAAGACATCCCCCCCCCAGTGTTGTCGCAGCCATTATTCAAGAAAGAAGAAGTGTCCCGTCCGTCTTCGGGCCGGGCTTCCGGTGGATGTCGGCCGGACGCCCCTGGCTCTGGCCCCATGAACGGGTTCCTTGGTTTATCGGCTGCAGCCGGATCCCGTCGGCCTCGGCCCCCCGACCGTTGGTGGCCGGACCGGAAGAGCATGTGGCGGGACTACCTGAAACTGTCAAGGGCCACGGCGGCCGGACTGGGAGAGAGAGGGGAGGGTCGAGGAGATATTCCCCCCCCTGCAACTCTTCAGCGTTGTAAAGGCAATCCCCTGGCCGGGTCCCGCTGGCCTCGGCCTCTCCTCCGGCTACACCCTACGTTAGGATCTCCTGGCCGAGGCGTGGCAGCAGGACCCGCCTTATATGGGCTGCTCCCGGCTGGGCGTAGCCGCAACCCTGCCCCACCTTGGAAGTTTCCAGAGTGGGGGCGGATGTTCTACTGACTTGCATTTTCCCTAGTCTATCGATTTTTTTGGCGTGGCAGGCGGTGGGACAGCGAGGGGTGATTTGGTTTCTCTTACTGTTTTTCTGGTCTCTCACCACTGGCATATTTTAACGTTTTCTTGTTTCTAGGACATTAATAGGTTTTATCATTACGTTATGTTATCGTTTCTTTGTTCGTTGTTTAATAAAAGTTCATGTTCATCAGTGGCCTACTGATTTTCGTTTTCCTATTCTTTTCTTTCCAGGTTGTTTCATGCTAAAGTTTCTGTTAACAGGATACAGTGATCACTTCGTTATTATTGCATATGTCCTTTTCACTAGGGGTGCTCTCTGGTCGGGCCAGATGACGTATCTCTAGTAAATGGTCCGGGTGAAACAGGTGCATCAATCAGTGGGGAGTAGATAGGCATGACAGATTACAACGGGGGAGAAAGGTCCGCATTACGTACCCTTTCACTATTTGCAAAGATTTTCCTACGTATATTTGCAAACAGGGAATACCTCCAAAAAGAACAAATTCCCAAACAGTCAATGTTTGGGGAAACAATCAATCAATGAGGAACGAAATAGGCACGACGTGTTAAAGGTTTGCGTTACCTACCCTTCACTATCTGCAAAGGGAGAGAGAATATTTCTATTCTTCCTCGTTTGCAGGCAGAGAAGATTCTTAAGAGAACCAACTTCGAACAATTCAATGCTCGATTCAAACAATCAACAAGGGGTACTGTGAACACAAATGAACGCCGCTTATGTACATACACATTGGTATTATCAACAGGTTGTTCCTAATGTTTCTATTTTAGGGAGGTCAAAAAGAGATCCCATTAGTGGCCTACTGATTTTGCTCGATTCCTTTTGTTTTTTTACACGATTTTTCGCTATCTGCAAAGACTAAACAGAGTATTGCGACTCTGTGCTTGTTTGTAAATAGAGAATGAACCAAAGAGAACAATCAATCAAATGGAGAGAGAAGCAGGCACGACGGATTACAACGGGGGCAAAGGCCTGCGTTAACTACCCTTCACTATCTGCAAAGAGAGAGTACTCCTAATAGAAATGAGGGGTGGGGGGGCAGCATTCAAAGCAGATCAGTGTGCATAAACACGAAAATGTTTTTACTTACCACGTACTTGACATTCGACAACTTATGATATTTGCTATTACAAAAACCATTGAAATTCACTGAAAAAACCATAGGTTATAGACCATATATAGTTAGGAATTAGCATTTAAAAAAACTTATTTTACTCACACAAAACCATTGAAATTCCATATATAGTTAGTTGCACTAACTATATATCGCGCACCCGCAATCCACTGCTGATCATGTCACATATTACAGCATTCATGACATGGTCAGTGACATCACTGATGACATCACTGATGACATCTCAAATGACATCACTGATGACATCACTGATGACATCTCATTTGACATCATTCTTGTGCTAATACGATAAACCTCTTCAGACTCTAATATAACCTTAGATACACTCAGTGTATACAGACACTCACACACTGCCACTCATCCATGGAGTTACTCACACACCCAGTCAGTCATGCAAAGAAACAATCTCACCTCCATTTCTTCAACTATACAGTTAAACACACCTTACTTATTGAAACATATACTAACACATATTTACTCTCTTATACAATCCCTGATACAAGTTCACAATGATCGATACAACCACTCACTCATTCAGTGGCTCTCATGCACAGTTATTTATATATGCCAACTCTCACATGTACTGTGTTTTACATATGTACTTACTATGACATGTAGCATTGAGATATCCATTCACTCATCAATACACTCATGCACACAGTCAACTGCCCATGTAGCTGTTTCCACATCTTGAACTCATACACCTAGTGAATAAACTGCTCACACATCTATGCATAGAGTCACACACCTTCCAGCCACCCCCACACAAACTCAATCTCCCATAGAAATACTTGGGCAACCAATTAATAACACATATAGCCTCTCGTATAGCTAATGATCAACACATGCAGCAGTTTACATCACAACAGACATAATGATGCACAAATTAAGACAGTTTAGTCACTAACCCATGCATTCAGTGAGACACATTTAATCACTCACTCATACAGTCAGTCACGCACCTACTAAATCCTTCATCCAGACACTTATACATCCACTCATTCTTCAATATGTAAGACATATTTTAACTTTACAGAAACATACAGTCACTGGATGTTGTCATCAGTGATGTCATTTGAGATGTCATCAGTGATGTCATCAGTGATGTCACTGACCATGTCATGAATGATGTAATATGTGACATGATCAGCAGTGGATTGCGGGTGCGCGATATATAGTTAGTGCAACTAACTATATATGGAATTTCAATGGTTTTGTGTGAGTAAAATAAGGTTTTTTAAATGCTAATTCCTAACTATATATGGTCTATAACCTATGGTTTTTTCAGTGAATATATATATATATATTGTTTGATATTAAACTTGATATTCAAGGATTGTTTTGGTGGTACATTTGATGACTGGTGTATATTACTGTATGACGGTGTAAGAGGTGATGAACAATAGAGGTAATAGAATCTAGTTTTCCAAGAGAATTTATTTGTGACGATTAAGTCTTACATGGAATCCTGTCTCTTGGATCAACAGGGCCTCTTTTTATTACATTGACATAAAGTAGTTCTAATCCGCCTGTTCCTTGACTAGATATGGTCAGAGTCTCAGATCTCTAGAGTTACACTATGTTAAAGATACTCAGATTACCTGTCTATCCTATTCCAGACTCTCTGATACTATAAAAGACTCCCTTGCAGCATACGCTTATGTTTCCTGCCGTTATTGTGATGTTCTGTCTTGCATGGTCCATTCACTAGAAAAGGCTCCATTTTGTATTTTTGTTAACCTGTGTGAGAATAGGAAGCATTCCCTTGATAAGAAAGGAGGCATTGTGTTGCTATGTATTTAACATTGTGGCGTGTCGTAGGGAGAGGGTCTCACTCAATAAACAAGGAACCTTCTCTGGTGTCTTGGTTGCTCTTTTAGTCCGCACTCCTCGATAGACGGGGATCATTGAAGGATCGTATGCCCTTACTCTATCTACTACATCTTCACATTGAAAGTGTAACCTAGAATTTCATTAGCGCATTTGTCTTTATGAACAATTACATGCCAATACATTTTGGTGATGGACTCTGCATTTAAGCTTATCCAGTGTGTTTTTATTTTTAAATCTTTTTTCTTATAGATGAAACAAATGCAATAATGATCGAAAAAGGTGAAGGCAGTAAACATAACTTGTTTAGGAAGTGATGGAAAAACAATATGCCTCGAGATCACTTCCCATGAAGGCTAATGCCGTGCCAAAGTCTTTTTATACAGCTGAAAACCCGTACTGTCCAATGAGGTCTGCACTTGGCACTTAGGGATCAGCTGATGTACATAGAAGACATAACACACTGAACAAACTGAAGCAAGTCTGATGAGATGCTTATTATGAAGGAAGAACTAACCTAGTATAGGAGAGAAAACAAATAAGAGAAACCGTGTGCATATGTAGAAGATGACAACACAATGTGGCAAAACATATAGAACAAATGGAGATCTAGAACTATATCAGAAAATCCACACGGGGGAGAAACCATATCAATGTGCACAGTGTGGCAAGGCATTTATAAGTAATGGAGAGCTAAAACTTCATCAGAAAATCCACACTGGGGAGAAACCATATCAATGTACAGAGTGTGGCAAAACATTTAGAACAAATGGAGAGCTAAAACTACATCAGAAACTCCACAGGGGGGAGAAACCATATCAATGTGCACAATGTGGCAAAGCATTTATAACTAATGGAGAGCTAACACAACATCAGAAAATCCACACTGGGGAGAAACCATATCAATGTATAGAGTGTGACAAAGTATTCATAACAAATGGAGAGTTAAAACGACATAAAAAAATCCACTCTGGGGAGAAACCATATCAATGTGCACAGTGTGGCAAAGCATTCATAAGAAATGAAGAACTGAAGCAACACCAGAAAATCCATATTGGGGAGAAACCATATCAATGTACAGAGTGTGACAAAACATTCATAACAAATGGAGAGCTAAAACGACATAAAAAAGTCCATACTGGGGAGAAACCATATCAATGTACAGAGTGTGACAAAGCATTTATAAGAAAGTGGCACCTAAATCAACATCTGAAAATCCACACTGGGGAGAAACCGTATGAATGTACAGAATGCAACAAAGCATTTATAAGAAATCTAGAGCTAAAACGACATCAGAAAATCCACACTGGGGAGAAACCATATCAATGTGCACAGTGTGGCAAAGCATTCATAACTAATCCTGAGCTAACACAACATCAGAAAATCCATACTGGGGAGAAACCATATCAATGTACAGAGTGTGAGAAAGCATTTATAAGAAAGTGGCAGCTAAATCAACATCTGAAAATCCACACTCGGGAGAAACCGTATGAATGTACAGAATGCAACAAAGCATTTATAAGAAATCAAGAGCTAAAACGACATCAGAAAATCCACACTGCGGAGAAACCATATCAATGTGCACAGTGTGGCAAAGCATTCATAACTAATCCTGAGCTAATACAACATCAGAAAATCCATACTGGGGAGAAACCATATCAATGTGCACAGTGTGACAAAGCATTCATAACTAATCCTGAGCTAATACAACATCAGAAAATCCATACTGGGGAGAAACCATATCAATGTACAGAGTGTGACAAAGCATTCATAACAAATGGAGGGCTAAAACGACATACAAAAATCCATACTGGGGAGAAACCATATCAATGTACAGAGTGTGACAAAGCATTCATAACAAATGGAAAGCTAAAACGACATACAAAAATCCATACTGGGGAGAAACCATATCAATGTACAGAGTGTGACAAAGCATTCATAACAAATGGAAAGCTAAAACGACATACAAAAATCCATACTGAGGAGAAACCATATCAATGTACAGAGTGTGACAAAGCATTCATAAGAAATGAAGGGCTAAAACGACATAAACAAATCCATACTGGAGAGAAACCATATCAATGTACAGAGTGTGACCAAGCATTCATAAGAAATGAAGGGCTAAAACGACATGAAAAAATCCATACTGGAGAGAAACAATATCAATGTACAGAGTGTGAAAAAGCATTTATAAGAAAGTGGCGGCTAAATCAACATCAGAAAATCCACACTGGGGAAAAACCATATGAATGTACAGAATGCAACAAAGCATTTATAAGAAATCGAGAGCTAAAACGACATCAGAAAATCCACACTGGGGAGAAACCATATCAATGTGCACAGTGTGGCAAGGCATTTATAACAAATAGAGAGCTAAAACAACACATAAAAATCCATACTGAGGAGAACCCATATCAATGTTCACAGTGTGGCAAAGCATTCATAAGAAATGAAGGGCTAAAACGACATAAACAAATCCATACTGGGGAGAAACCATATCAATGTACAGAGTGTGACAAAGCATTTATAAGAAAGTGGCGGCTAAATCAACATCAGAAAATCCACACTGGGGAAAAACCATATGAATGTACAGAATGCAACAAAGCATTTATAAGAAATCTAGAGCTAAAACGACATCAGAAAATCCACACTGGGGAGAAACCATATCAATGTGCACAGTGTGGCAAGGCATTTATAACTAATGGAGAGTTAAAAGTACATCAGAAAATCCACACTAGGGAGAAACCATATAAATGTACAGAGTGTGACAAAGCATTCATAAGAAAGTGGCAGCTAAAACAACATCAGAAAATCCATACTGGGGAGAAACCATATCAATGTACAGAGTGTGACAAAGCATTCATAACAAATGGAGAGCTAAAAGGACATCAAAAAATCCATACTGGGTAGAAACCATATCAATCTGCAGAGTGTGGCAAAGCATTTATAACCAATGGAGAACAGAAGCAACATCAGAAAATCCATGCTGGGGAAAAACCGTATGAATGTACAGAGTATCACAAAGCATTCATAAGAAAGTGGCAACTAAATAGACATCAGAAAATCCATACTGGGGAGAAACCATATCAATGTACAGAGTGTGGCAAACATTAAGTACAAATGGAAAGCTAAAACGACATCAGAAAATCCATACTGAGGAGAAATCATATCAATGTGCAGAGTGTGACAAAGCATTAAGTACAAATGGAGTGTTAAAACAACATAAAGGCGACATTGGAGAGAAACAATATCAATGTACAGAGTGAGGCAAAGCATTGTTAATAAATGGAGATCTGAAGCGACATCAGAAAATCTATTTGGGAAAAACCGAATGAATGTACGGAGTGTGACAAAGCATTTTTAACAAATAGAGAGCTAAAAACAACATCCGAAATTTTACACTGGAGAGAAACCATATCAATGTACAGAATGTGACATGGGATTTGTTAGAAAGGAAAATTTAATTTAACATCGGAAAGTTCACACAGGCGAGAAACCATATCAATGTATTGACTTTCACAAAACATTCATGACAAATGGCGATCTAAAATGACATTAGAAAATCCACATGGAGAGAAATGCTATGTACATACAAAATGTGATAGAGTCTTAAATAGGAAGAATAAGCTAATACAGCATTAACAGATTTACACTAGGGAGTAACCATGTTAATGCACAGAATGCAACAAGGGATTTGCTACAAAATAACATTTGATATGACTTTAGAATGCTCACATTGAAGAGAAACTATATAAATGTTTTGAACGTGAGAGTGCATTCATAAGGAATGGAGAGCTAACACAATATGAAGCATCACCACTTAAGACTACACTGAATGTGACAAGGCATTTATTAGCAAGGGAGAGTTAAAACAACATCAGAAAGTCTCTGGGAAAATCTGTATGAGTGAACAAAATGCAACAGTGTTCTTAATGACGTAACCGTATGAATGTAAAGAAAGTGACAAGGCATTTATTAGAAGGACACGGCCTATATAACATCAGAAGTTCCACATAGAGTAAAACCATATGCATGCACTTACCACTTACTGAGACAAGGCATTGTTTAAAAAACCCACACCTGCTCACAGTGTTTTGTTTCATACAGATACCCCAATATAGGCTCAGTGAATTACCGAACCTTTTACCTATATCTTCCCTGCCATTACACTACATAACGGTTTTTGGTAGTGACATTATACCTAGTTACGGTGCTGCTTACAGGACGTGGGTTTTTTTTCCGAAAAACTAGCCTCATCCATTATGCATGAGGATTCTTGGAATCTCAGCAAGACTACCATCTCCTGCATAATAACTATGTATAAGGGTTATTCCTTCCGTCATCCTAGTCCGACATGACACAGCAAGGTAGATCCCCTGAGGGTACCACTTTGGGCATATAAACGCCATATCTTTCCTGAGGCAGGGGGAGGGGAGAAGGACTTTCATACTGACACATTTACGCGTGACGCTGAGGTTCCTGCAGGCAGACACTCCAGATCGCAGTGGTGTAACATCCCTCGCAGTGTGTCCATCTTCAGACCAAGATAGGGTCACACAGTCTCTCATCTCAGGTAATGGGGTTGGCTTTATCCTAGGGGGATTCTTGGCTCTACACCTACATACATGTTAGGTACACGTAGGTACATCAAGATAGTATTGCATTGTAGGAGTAGGCATTTATTACTGTCATGTATTTTATATACTGGTCTTTATTCATTGTTCTAGCACTATGGTAGGAATCTACCATCATTTTACTCTTTTGGTGCTTATAATCATTTAGATCTGTTTGTCTTATGGTTGTTTCAGCACACCTATTTTACAGCAGAATGACGCTGGTTCAATAAATGCTTATTGAAAAAGGTCCCCACTGTTTATTCTGTGTAGTACTCTGAAACAAAAGTGAGCACGAGTAACTGAGCGAAAAGTACTGCACTGTTTCCACGATCCCTGACGGGACAGAGTTGTTATGTTTAATAGTTGCTAAAAACTATTCTCTCTTTGGTAAGAAGGGTTTATAGTAGCACTGTGAGCTAGCTGGTATACAGGCTAACATACCCGGTGGGGGTGCCTGGAATATGCTGGACACCAATCCCACAGTGTATGTTGTCTGAACGTGCAGATCCTATATATGTTTATAGGAACTACACGACAACAGCTATAGGGGGATGAAATAACTGAGCACAATGTGGAACAAAGGAACATAAACAGTGGCAGTCATCAAAGGTGCCAAAGGATTAGTCAAGAAAAGGTTCCAGGACAACTTGCCCCTTTCCTACAGAGGTGACAATATGCAAACTCCAGATAGCAGCAAATGGACAGAAAGCAACAGCTACATTTCTTTACCTACACCCAATCTGCTGTAGGTATAAGGGCTATTCTGGCTACCTCGTGATAAGACCTGGTGCTGCCTGTTTACTCAGTTATGAGATTTGCTCTGCAAGGACTTCTAGGGCTCATATCCACAGTTTTGGGCACATTGGTGCAGTTTGTTATCTAGGATGTTATGTTCTTGCTGTATATCGTTGGCATTTTGTTTCTTTCATTAAACAATACTACCCAGGAGAGGCAAGTGGAGTTTTGGGGTCAGATGAAAGTCAGATGCTACTGGCCTTAGGTATTTGCAGCCCTGAAGTATGTGTGTATCCGGTTTATGGTTTCATGTGGGACAGGAGCTGCCACCATTTGTACAGACATTGCAGGACAGTTTGCTGAATAACCTGCGAATAAAAGGCCTCTACTTGGAGCAGTGATTACAATCTACTATATCACATGTAGGCAACAATTGTATTCTTTCTCCTTTTGCACCGTGTATTTTTTTTAACATACTGATCTGTAATAAAATAAATATTTGCTGAAAGTACCGACTGCAATCCTAGATGGTTGAACACTGTAAACTATCTTATACTATGCAGTGTATAGAGTTAATCACCTTTCTAAAGCGCTCCAATATCCTTTCAGACTATGTCGGCTTAATAGAAAAAAAACAAGTAAATAAATCTGTATGGCTTAATAGGGAAAGACAAAACTGGTCTTCTCTCTCCTCGAGCCTTGTACCAAAAGTAGACATTCTCTGGCCACCCTTGGAGGGGAGGGAGGGGGTTAATGAGGAGAATCAAACAGGTGATTTATATTTAGAAGCCATGTAGAGGGATCAGAAATGTCAGCAATGTGTACCCCACCTTTCAGTCTCATAAAATGTTTAATTGAACCGGTTTCAGATTTACAGCACTAACCTGCACCAACTTTGGTGGAATACTCCAGTAAATATTCAAGTAAGCACGTACCATGAACTGCATTTACCATAATGCTAAGGGGCAAACTGTGCTGGGAGGTGAAGCAGCGTGCTCCCACCCCTTTCTGTTTGAAAAGGCTCCCATGAGCCATTGAGCTGACGAGCTTGTGGAGATGCACCTATGCGCCTGTGAGAGGTACTGAGATCTGAAAGGATTGTGGCAGCCTGCTCAGCACCCCCAGATTAAATGTGTTTTTATCTCTACTGATGACGGATGAAATCCAGAAACACAGGTCTAGAGATTTACAGCACTAACCTGCAGCAAGTTTGGTGGAATACTCCAGTAAATATTCAAGTAGGCATGTACCATGAACTGCATTTACCATAATGCTAAGGGGGAACTGTGCTGGGAGGTGAAGCCGTGTGCTCCCACCTTTTTCCACATTGCCTGTATGTTGGCCGGGAGTACATACACCCATTCCCCCTTGATGGTGGGAGCTGTGCTGGGAGGTGAAGCAGTGTGCTCCCACCCCTTTCTGTTTGAAAAGGCTCCCTTGAGCGATTGAGCTGACGAGCTTGTGGAGATTCACCTGTGCGTCTGTGAGAGACACTGAGACCTGAAAGGATTGTGGCAGCCTGCTCAGCACCCCCAGATTAAATGTGTTTTTATCTCTACTGAAGACGGATGATATCCAGAAACACGTGTCTACAGATTAACAGCACTAACCTGCAGCAACTGAAGGAAAGTAGTATCTGCTTCTTATGGTTACCCCCACTTTTTGCTGATGTCTCACTGTTTCGGACTAGTCTGACTGGGATCCTGCTACCAGGACCCCAACCTCTCTTCTTTCTCCCTTAAACCTCCAATGTGTGTACCTTAGGTACACTCCAGATTGGATTCCGGGGTACCCTTATCAGTCCCTAGTATATGGTACCCATGTACCCAGGGCATAGGTACCCCATAGGCCTCCCTTGGGCTGCAGCGTGTATTATGCCACCCATGAGAGTCCATTCAAACTGACACAACAGGTCTGCTACCGCAGCATGTGTAAGCTGGTGCTTGCACCTCTTACTTATGTAAATGTCTAGTATTTGTAAAGCACGAACTATTACCCAAAGGTGTCAAGGTGCTGGGGTCCGTCGGGAAGATTAAGCGAGCTATTGTCCAGAGTCACATGGTGCTGGGCAGACCCCTGCCGCCGGAGCCGGGGATCGAACCGTGATCCCCAGCGTCCATCATCCCGGCCGCTGTGCCACACCTCTTCCACTTCCACTTCGACATAGGTTTCCTATATCTAGAAATATCACTACACTTAAAACCTATCAGTCATCCCTATGGCAGGCCTTATCAATCCTGAAGGCAGGGTGCTGGGTTTTACGTGAGAGGGTGCCCCTGCAAGAGTAGGGCCCCTTTGCAGACTTCGGAGATCTATCTCCCGGGTTGTATGTGGGCAGCCAAACATATAGATAAAGGTGCATTATAAGCTCCCGGTAAATGCTATCTTCAAAATGGCTGCACAGAAATATATTGTGTTTGGTGTCAAAAACCTTGGAATCATACCTCCACCCCAGGACTTGGAGGAGGTATTATTCCTCTCTGCTGGAGCAAGCTTCACCTGTCTACCCGGTACCAGCATTCTCGACCTGGGCAGCACAAAATGGATGCACTTTGGATTTCACCTGGACAAGATTCTACAAAGGAGATACTAAGTGTTTCGACTATCTGCACGACGCTGGACACCCGAAGAATCTCCCTTGGAGTAAAGGAGTTACTCCCCTGCCCTAGCAGGCACCTAAGCGCATCTGTCCGGCTTGCATCTCCAGAGCTCCTGCGGACTCTGAAGATTTGTCCCTGAGGTTGATCGCCCTCCCAGCTAGTCTGCAGCCTGAATCCCTCGTGGGGACTACAGTACCCAAACCCCTGTTCATCGTGTACATTTGCATATGCTTGTTGTCGGTTCCTGAACTTTTGCATTGGACTTCGAGTAGTTCCGACCCCGAGCAGTATTTCCACGAAGATCTCCGTCCTCCTCGCACTGAGTGCTCCATGGGCTGGTACTTCGTGATGCTGCATGAGGTCTCCTCGCGATCCCTGGTCCGTTGACCTGTGGGCCCTAGCGAGGGTCACCTTCTTTATTCTTGGGATTACCTGGTTTCTCCAGACGTGCCCTGACTCTCCATTGCTTGGAGAGTCCCCTAGACCTTGCTGGTCCACATCGTAAGCTGTTTGCTCTTCCTACGTGGGTTGCTGTTGCCAATGCTTGTTAGTGCTCCAGCAAGACACTGACCCCTCAGCACTCGACATCCTTCATGGGACAACTCACCTTCAGCCCATCATCGATGTCTCCGGGACCTCGTGGCTGAAGAGTCAAGCAACCCCTCATCTTCCCTGAAGCATCTGACATCAGTGGGCATTCGACTACCGAGCCCCTGGTCACGTGAAGTGACCCAGACTCTGTCCCCTCTGCTTCCAAGTTCTTATCACCTCAAACCCAGGCATGGGTTCCACTTTCCCGGAAACAGCTCTTCTTCCAAGTCCTCCACTGAAAACGACGTAGGTTTCCGACACCAATTGAAGCCTATGCACTGGCTCCTCTGGGCTTGGTAACACTGGTACTCCAGTACTCACTGGTGAGTTGGCTCTAGAACCTCTTAAGCCTCAAGGGATTTGATCTTTAAAACTGTAACTGCGTCATTCCATAGAGTTATACGGAGCACACCCTCCTGTTCAGACACTGCCCTGGACTCCCTGGGATCCCGATCTATTCACCTGGGGTGGTTCCTTGGGGTCCCAACGATTGTACGTGCTCTAGGCACTGTGTCTATTGAAGTTGTGATTGTTATACCATGTTTATAGTATATGATTCGGTCTCCCCCTGGAGCCCGCCGTGTATTGTGCTACTTACGTATGTTCTATTGATTTCATATTGTGGGCTTTATGTTCTATTCTCGGGTAGAGAATAGTAGAGTGTTATATTTAATAAATACATATTTTTATATACACTTTGTGGTTCTCCTTTCATTTGGTCATTCAGGAGGTGATATTCTGGTTAAACAAGCTGCTTTACATTCCTTCAAGACTAAGCCTGAAGGCTGCCTTCCACAGCTACCACTAGGATAGCTTTTTAAAGGTTATCTTTGACCTTGAATATCATAAGGGTTGTTTGGACTAGTGCAAGGTGCCCACTTAAATTAGTGGACAGCATATATCAGGCCAACTTCTCACAGCAACTTTGGTGGAATACTCCAGTAAATATTCATGAACTGCATTTACCATAATGCTATGGGGCCCTTTCTGTTTGAAAAGGCTCCCTTGAGCCATTGAGCTGACAAGCCTATGGAGATGCACCTGTGCAATTGTGAGAAGTCCTGAAAGGAACGTGGCAGCCTGCTCAGCAACCCCAGATTAAATTCGTTTTTATCTTTACTGATGACGGATGATATCCAGAAACACTTGTCTGGAGATTTACAGCACTACCTGCACCAACTTTGGTGGAGTACTCCAGTAAATATTCAAGTAGGCACGTACCATGAACTGCATTTACCATAATGCTAAGGGGCGAACTGTGCTGGGAGATGAAGCCGTGTGCTCCCATCCCTTTCCACATGGCTTGCATGTTGGTCGGGAGTACCTACACCCATTCTCCCTTGATGGTGGGGAAAATCACCTTCAGTACCATGCGAATCGTTACCAACACCAGCAGGTTAGTGATCTCCACCTCTACCCAGATGACCTCCCCAACCAAGCAATGATGCATCCATAATGACTGTTAGCTGTGGGTTGGGTAGGGAGATGTGTGTGATGCTGGTTCAAGTGATGCTCGCCTCGCCACTACTCTCACTGTAACCCAGGTCAAATGTTGGAACATTGGGATCATAGAATGAAAGCCCTGGATTCATTGAGGTGGGTGGAAGGCTCAGAAGGGCACTGTATCCATTATGGCTCTGATTAACTTGAGAGGTTGTTGATGAGCCAGATGTGACTTCAGCATATTGATGGAGAAACCCAACAATATCAACAGGCCATCTGTTGTCTGAAGGTTGCTTACACCCCCTTCAATATCCAATCATCGAGGTATGGGCTGCCTGGTATTCCAACCTCCACAGATGGGCCACGACCACCACCATCACCTTTGTGACCCGCTGAGGTACACTGGTCAGGCCAAAAATGAACCGCAAGAAATTGTAAGTGCTCTTGGCCTCCTAGAAGTGTCGGATTGCAACAAGTTAAGGAAACAATTTGAGTCTCATTAGGTAATGTTAATGTCCTGGGTTGCTTTAATGAGTTAATTTTACATGTGTCGTACCCTTATATCTGTCATGGGTACAGTGTTGAGTGAGTAGAGTGAGGAGCAATTGACGTGAGATGTATCATGTGCGTTGTATTCTAGATAAGAGGGGCTTATGTAAGTGAAAGCAGAGGTTGAGCTGCTGCGTGTTTTAACCCTGGTTAGGTCATGGTTGGGGTAGGGAGATAGGAAGTGTCTTTGTCAAATCACATGGAGTGGGGGGGCATGGAGAAATGCTGGGTGTAGGCACCTCGGTCAGCGTTCCACAAGGAGTATTTGTATTTGTATTTGTGGTATACTTATAGAGCGCAGACCTGTCACCCAAAGGGTATCCTGGCGCTTTGAACCATAGACCAACAAATTACAGCAACTTAGCCTGTCCTGGGGAAGAGATGAGTTTTTAGCGCCTTCCTAAAGGCTGGGAGATCAGGCTGGGAGTTGCAGGAAGAGGGGGGAGTGAGTAGTTGGCATGGGTTGGGGTTGCCGGGGATGTTGATGGGTTGTTCATTAGGGTTGTCAATGCTGTTGAGAGCAGGTTTGTTCACTGTGCTTGGCTTAACTGGGTGGTTTACAGCGTGAAGGTATCCATATTGTTAGATCTGGGGGTCTCTAGTTGGCAGAGGTAGGTACCACTGTCCAAATAGGGACCCTTGCTTCTAGTCAGGGCAAGGAGATAACCCTCTGAGATAACCCCTGCTCACCCTCTAGGTAGCTTGGCACGAGCAGTCTAGGCTAACCAGAGGCAATGCGTAAAGTATTTGTACCAACACTCACAGTAACACAGTGAAAACACCACAAACTGACTCCACAACAGTTTAGAAAAATAAAGGTATTTTAATCTAAACTACACAAGACCAAAACGACAAAAATCCAATATACACAGTTGAAGAATATGGTTTCAAAAAGAGTTCTTAACCACTTGGATGCTAAGGCATGTCCAGTGATATGCATGTAATTTCCATTGAAATGAATGGCAACTCCATGACGAGTTACCCTTGTCATTAGCACCGAAGGGGTTAAGGTTGCGTTAGAATTCTCTACGTTGCGATAGAATTCTCTACTGATGCGTGAAAAGTTCACAGATGCGTCACGTTTACTCACAGTACCTTTTAGTTGCAACAAAGTTCCCAAAAGCAGAAGCTGGTGCGGTAGAAAACAAGCGATGCGTTGCTCCTGAGTCCCTGGGGAGGCGATGCGACAGCCCAGCTGCAGCAGCGGGCGTGTTGCGACAAATCCGGTCTGTAGGGGGAGGAAGGCCACTTGTATGGATTCCGGTGCGTAGGTTCCGTAGGAAGTCTGTTCTCGCAAAGACACGATGCGACGATCTCGTAGGGGCTGCGACGATCTCCGGGGCGACGATGCGCGGTCCAGCGGGGATCCTCTCTCTCGCAGCTCCTCGATGCGTTGATTCTGCGACGACAATCGCAGCGACGTGATGCGACCCGCAAGCAAGCGGTGCGGCGATCTCACCCAGCGACGACAGGCTCTGCGACGATACTCGCAGCGATGTTCGATTCTCCCGCACCGGTCTGGTGCGTCCCGCAAACGAAGGATGCGACGTCTCTGGCAGCGGCGTCAGGCGCTGCGACAATCTCGACCTCCGTAGCGGCGGGAAACTTCTCGCACTGTCGGGGATGCGCTCCGCAAGCGAGCGATGCAACACTTTTCAAGTTCAAAAGTCACTCAAGCTTAGTTTCAAGCTTCCCAGCTCAGGTACAACTTCCAGAGGCCCCACAACTGGATCAAGCACTCTAGGAAGGACAGAACTCTCTCAGCAGAGTTCAGGGAAGCTGGGGGTGAAGTCCTTTTGTTCCTGGGACTTCAAAACAGGGAGCCAGCTCTTCTCAGGCCCTT
Organism: Lissotriton helveticus; assembly: GCF_964261635.1. Lineage (NCBI taxonomy): Eukaryota > Metazoa > Chordata > Amphibia > Caudata > Salamandridae > Lissotriton > Lissotriton helveticus. Next base: position 1,231,815 of record NW_027611709.1, on the reverse strand, counting down.
GGAGATTCCTTCAAGACAGGGGACACAGCTCAGCAGCAAAGTCCTTCCCCTCTCCTTGGCAGCAAAGCAACAGCAGGTCAGTCCAGCAGAGCAACAGCAGGACAATCTTCCTTCTTCAGTTTCAGCTTTCTCCTTGGCAGAGGTTCCTTCTTGATTTCCAGGATGATCTAATTTTCTGTTGTCAGGGGTCCTGTACTTATACCCCTAAAGTCTTTGTTCTCTTGGTGCATGTGGGCCCTGAGCCCGGTCTGAACCAGTTCTGGGAGTTTCCTGAGTACTTTGTTTTGCTGGCTGCTTCTTTCCTTTCAGAGTGAGGGGCAGGGTACTCAGCCGCCCAGCAGGGGGGTGGAGCCAGCATTATGGAAGGCAGGCACAGCCCTATTCAGCCCAGGTGCCAACTCCTCCCACCACTCCAGTTGCAAATGCAGTCATTCAGCCTAGTGCTGACTCATCCATCCTGCTGGGGAATTCCCCAGCCCCTGTCACTCACAAACCAGACAGTCAATACACAAACAGGCCCAGGCACACAGAAGGGTCAGACAAGAGAACAGCAACTTTCTAAAAGTGCTGTTCTCAAACCCAGGATTTAAAAACAACCTTTCCTAAAAGATGTGTTATTAAATTCTGAGTTCAGGGATACTAGATACTTATGTCCTATCTTGTTCCTATGGGAAGAAATGCTGTTAACCACTGTAGCCAGCATCCCCCATGTTAATCTATGGAGCAAGATAGCCTTACAATAGTGAAAAACGAAAATGGCTGCCATTCACTATCAGAGCATGTTACCTGCACTAGTACATGCTCTACCTTTTACATACACTGCACCCTGCCCAGGGGGGTACCTTGGGCCTTCCATAGGGGTGGCTGATGTGCACAAAAAGGGAAGGGTTAGGCCTGGTCAGTGGGGACACTGACCAGGAGGACATGGCAGTTCTAAACTGCACACAGGCACTGCAGTGTCAGGCCTGAGACATCATTTTAGGGCTACTCCTGTGGGTGGCACAATCAGTGCTGCAGGCCCACTAGTAGCATTTGTCATCACCAGCCCTGGCACACCCAGTGCACTTTACTAGGGACTTCATGGTGATACAAATATGCCAAACATGTATATCCAATCAGAATAACAATTTACATAGAGAGCATATGCACTTTAGCACTGATCAGCAGTGGTAAAGTGGGCAGAGTCCTATTGCCAACAGCCACGGGTCAGGAAAAATAAGGGAGGAAGAAGCAAAAAGTTTGAGGATGACCCTGCAAGAAGGGCCAGTTCCAACACAACCCCCTTCCAGCCTAAAGCCAGGGTAGACCAAACGATACCTCGATGGGATTCCCTGCTTAAGGCGATAGAACACGGAAACTGGCCCACACAGCAGGGCAGTCCTGTTCTACGCCGTCCTAAACCCAGTTCAATCACTCTATCCATACTCTCAGGGTCCACAATGCCAATCCATGTGGAACCCTTCTCCTCACCAGTGGACACCACCTGTGCAGCACCTAACCTGAATTTCCTCACAGGTGTGTCCCAACAGACCGACAGCAAGCCACAGTGACCACCAACAGTGATCAGGGATGAGACCCAGGCCTCATGCCTCTCATGGCTCTCAAACCCCTGTGGCATCAGAGGGTGGGGGGCAGTAGCCCCAGGTGCTTGGCACCCTTTGTCCACTCCCTCTCTTGTCAGGTCAGGTCTGACATCCTGGCACTGACCCACTAGTCCCGGACCTGTATCCAGCGGCTGGACAGAAGGCTGGGGTGGGGTTCCCCACACCCGGTCCTCCTCTTCCTTGGGGCTCTGTACCCTCCCACCTGGAGCGGTACCCCCTTCTAGAATAGCCAGGGCACCTGTGGCAGGTGTCCCACACCATTCATCCACCAGTTCAGGGGTGCTATCCTGAAACTGGTATTCCAGGTCAGGGGGGATACCCCGGGCCTGGCCCTCAAACCTAGGCTCCCAAGCCTCCAGGTCAGACAACACCTGAACCTGGCTTCCCCACCCAGGGACCAACCCCTGTGGTGGAACACTTGCCTGGCGCACCAGGACTTCACTCACGGATATGCCCACACTGGTACACAGTGCCCATCCGGTCAAGGCAATGGTGTGGCCCAGTCCACCCCCAGGGTGAGACTCCTGCCCTCCTTCCAGGGGCAACCCTGTACACCAAGACAACCAAGAACACAACTTTCCTACCAGTTCAGGACCTCCCTCCAGCAACTGGTCTCCCAACCGAGGGTTTAACCCCTCAGGTTGTACCGGGGTCAGGGGCGAGGGCTCCCTCCCTATGCACCCCCTTCCAGAGCGCTGCACCCTCCCTACTGGAGGGGTACCCCTGGGAACCATATTGGTCAGGACACTGGTTACAGATGCCCTTCCTTCCAGGTCAGGCAAATCCTGAACCTGATCTCCCAACCCAGGGACCAAAACCTGCGGTTGTGCATTTGCCTGGCACACCGGGACTCACATAGTAACCCCTTGAGGGTGACACACAACTCATGTGTCCTGTGACAGTCTGCCTGGCGCAGATCTCCCGACCCCTGTCCACCTGAGAGCGCGGGAAGATCCCCCAGGACAGAAGTGAGGTCACCATGGTCACTCACTGGGGAATCAGTTCTTCCGACTGGTCCCTGACCCACTGGTTCTCCCACTGGGGACTCCTTCCCCTTCTCACCCCTTAGTCTGGACTTCGGTACCCTCCCAAATAGAGCGGCACTGCCAGACACCAGAACTGATGGAGGCCTGGTTACAGGCACTCCCCGTTCCCCAGACACTAGGAGATTCTCCTCAAATGGCCTACAAGTACAGACTAGGTCCCCAACCTGGTGTTCCCTTAAGGAACCCTCCAGGCCCTGAGACTGGGTTTCGGGCACCGTGAGACACACCGTCCTGCACTCACTCCTTCTCCACTGAGACCGGACATGAGCCCCTACACCCCTCCCACTACACTGGGACCTAACTGGGCTACACTGAACCTCTTCCACCTCACAGGTCTGGAAGATATCTAAGCCACTCCTTTTGGGATCACTCCCCAATGCCTCCTCAGACTCTCTGGAATCCACCAAGAGGTCTGCCTCCAACGGAAGCTCTCTGGGCTCAGAGAACTCACACTCCACCGGGTGTTGGCATAGCTCTGGAAAACAGGGACTTAAAATATGTTCTCCAACAAATGAATCACACAGCCCCCCACAGTTGTTGACCAAGCTACCCTTTGCCTCACCCTCTAGTGCCTCACACAAGTACCCCACACCACTCTCCTGAGACTGGCAAGACAGTATCTGACTGTCTCTGTCACACAACCCACACTCTTCTGGCTGGTCTTCACACACACACACCAAGGTTTCTTCCACGGGGGAACCCCTATCCCTGTACCTCTCTTCTAGAGTCAGTAGAGTGTCCCTCCCACCACTAGGAATATGGTCCCCTGAGCCAGTCCCCCAATCTACTTCAGGGACACTGCACTCCACTGGGACTACACCATAAACTTGAACCCCCTGGTGTATGTCGACCCCCTCCCTCAAGTCAGGCGCCACATCTCTGGGTGTTTGTACCTTTCTCTCAGCACTAGATATCATAAACATGCTGCCACCATCTGAGCTGGACTCCACCTCCAACCCAGCAAAGCTCAACTCCTGAGCTACCCATGTTTCTTCTTCAGCTGAGACCCTCATTGCCTCACGCTTCCTGAGCTCCAACTCAAGCTTCCTCATTCTTAATTCATGGGCCAAGGTCAATTTCAATTCCTCCGGGCACGGGCATTTTTGCTCTCCTCCGCCGCCCTTTCTCTTTCCATTTGCTTCAGCTCCATTTCAAGCCTCAACATTTCTAACTTATGATCTCTAGCCCTTTGGTTTTCCTCCAACTCCTCTGGGGAAAAACTTTCAGCTGAATGGTTGCTGCCAGCCCTTGAGGCTGCTCTGGACACAGGCATATCCTGTGGCCTGAAACCATCCCTTTGTGCATCCTCATCCACTTCTGCATCATCTGTCTCCCCAGCCTCTTTGGTCTCCCACCAGGCCCTTAAGGCCTCCTGTAGCTCCTCCTTCTTGGAGCAGCGCTTCATGGGGCATCCAAAGTTCCTGCAGAACTGCCTGAGTTGACCTACTTTGTAATCACTTAACATTTCAATATCAAACTCCATTTCTGCAACATCACTTGCTGGTTTACCATTCTGAGACATGATGCTTGGATTCTTTCAGGGTTATGATCAAAAATAGAACCAAAAATAAAAAACGTAACCGTGGTATGCGGTGGCGTAGTGGTCTGCACTCACTAGTGATGTACACCAATTACTGTGGGTCTAGTACAAATACAAGTTCAAATCCCACCGCCTGACCACCAATGTTAGATCTGGGGGTCTCTAGTTGGCAGAGGTAGGTACCACTGTCCAAATAGGGACCCTTGCTTCTAGTCAGGGCAAGGAGATAACCCTCTGAGATAACCCCTGCTCACCCTCTAGGTAGCTTGGCACGAGCAGTCTAGGCTAACCAGAGGCAATGCGTAAAGTATTTGTACCAACACTCACAGTAACACAGTGAAAACACCACAAACTGACTCCACAACAGTTTAGAAAAATAAAGGTATTTTAATCTAAACTACACAAGACCAAAACGACAAAAATCCAACATACACAGTTCAAGAATATGGTTTCAAAAAGAGTTCTTAAGGTTGCGTTAGAATTCTCTACGTTGCGATAGAATTCTCTACTGATGCGTGAAAAGTTCACAGATGCGTCACGTTTGCTCACAGTACCTTTTAGTTGCAACAAAGTTTCCAAAAGCAGAAGCTGGTGCGGTAGAAAACAAGCGATGCGTTGCTCCTGAGTCCCTGGGGAGGCGATGCGACAGCCCCGCTGCAGCAGCGGGCGTGTTGCGACGAATCCGGTCTGTATGTGGAGGAAGGCCACTTGTATGGATTCCGGTGCATAGGTTCCGTAGGAAGTCTGTTCTCGCAAAGGCACGATGCGACGATCTCGTAGGGGCTGCGACGATCTCCGGGGCGACGATGCGCGGTCCAGCGGGGATCCTCTCTCTCGCAGCTCCTCCATGCGTTGATTCTGCGACGACACTCGCAGCGACGTGATGCGACCCGCAAGCAAGCGGTGCGGCGATCTCACCCAGCGACAACAGGCTCTGCGACGATACTCGCAGCGATGTTCGATTCTCCCGCACCGGTCTGGTGCGTCCCGCAAACGAAGGATGCGACGTCTCTGGCAGCGGCGTCAGGTGCTGCGACAATCTCGACCTCCGTAGCGGCGGGAAACTTCTCGCACTGTCGGGGATGCGCTCCGCAAGCGAGCGATGCAACACTTTTCAAGTTCAAAAGTCACTCAAGCTTAGTTTCAAGCTTCCCAGCTCAGGTACAACTTCCAGAGGCCCCACAACTGGATCAAGCACTCTAGGAAGGACAGAACTCTCTCAGCAGAGTTCAGGGAAGCTGGGGGTGAAGTCCTTTTGTTCCTGGGACTTCAAAACAGGGAGCCAGCTCTTCTCAGGCCCTTGGAGATTCCTTCAAGACAGGGGACACAGCTCAGCAGCAAAGTCCTTCCCCTCTCCTTGGCAGCAAAGCAACAGCAGGTCAGTCCAGCAGAGCAACAGCAGGACAATCTTCCTTCTTCAGTTTCAGCTTTCTCCTTGGCAGAGGTTCCTTCTTGATTTCCAGGATGATCTCATTTTCTGTTGTCAGGGGTCCTGTACTTATACCCCTAAAGTCTTTGTTCTCTTGGTGCATGTGGGCCCTGAGCCCCGTCTGAACCAGTTCTGGGAGTTTCCTGAGTACTTTCTTTTGCTGGCTGCTTCTTTCCTTTCAGAGTGAGGGGCAGGGTACTCAGCCGCCCAGCAGGGGGTGGAGCCAGCATTGTGGAAGGCAGGCACAGCCCTATTCAGCCCAGGTGCTAACTCCTCCCACCACTCCAGTTGCAAATGCAGTCATTTAGCCTAGTGCTGACTCATCCATCCTGCTGGGGAATTCCCCAGCCCCTGTCACTCACAAACCAGACAGTCAACACACAAACAGGCCCAGGCACACAGAAGGGTCAGACAAGAGAACAGCAACTTTCTCAAACCCGGGATTTAAAAACAACCTTTCCTAAAAGATGTGTTATTAAATTCTGAGTTCAGGGATACTAGATACTTATGTCCTATCTTGTTCCTATGGGAAAAAATGCTGTTAACCACTGTAGCCAGCATCCCCCATGTTAATCTATGGAGCAAGATAGCCTTACAATAGTGAAAAACGAAAATGGCTGCCATTCACTGTCAGAGCATGTTACCTGCACTAGTACATGCTCTACCTTTTACATACACTGCACCCTGCCCAGGGGGGTGCCTTGGGCCTTCCATAGGGGTGGCTGATGTGCACAAAAAGGGAAGGGTTTGGCCTGGTCAGTGGGGGCACTGACCAGGAGGACATGGCAGTTCTAAACTGCACACAGGCACTGCAGTGTCAGGCCTGAGACATCATTTTAGGGCTACTCCTGTGGGTGGAACAATCAGTGCTGTAGGCCCACTAGTAGCATTTGTCATCACCAGCCCTGGCACACCCAGTGCACTTTACTAGGGACTTCATGGTGATACAAATATGCCAAACATGTATATCCAATCAGAATAACAATTTACATAGAGAGCATATGCACTTTAGCACTGATCAGCAGTGGTAAAGTGCGCAGAGTCCTATTGCCAACAGCCACGGGTCAGGAAAAATAAGGGAGGAAGAAGCAAAAAGTTTGAGGATGACCCTGCAAGAAGGGCCAGTTCCAACACATATATTCAGGAAAACTAGCATTTAAAGCAAACTAGAAAGATATACAAGCAGGACATACAGACTCCGTTGGTTTAAAGGCATAGCTGTAGTCCTAAATTAAAATACATACAGGAGTGCAGTCAATTGTGTGCATTCTAAAATGTGAATTACTTTATAAAGAATAGATTCAAATGGACTCCTTCGGGTATACTTTGATATAGCAGCAATGAGATAATCAAAGGCAGCTCCGAAGGGGATTTAGTGCATCATGTAATGTATTATTTATTTGATTGGTAAGCTCTGATATAGCTGCATTAGCAGGAGGCAGGAGATGATAATGCTGGAATGTGTTCTGTGCTGTGAAGAGCTGGTTCAAAACATCCTTCTATCACACGAGGCTCTAAACACACAGCAATGCTAAAGTAATTATCAAGTACCAAGAAAAACACTGGCACTGAAGGAAACGACCCCCTCGTGGATGAGTAAAATGCAGTCACTCAAAGTGAAGTTAACCAGTGATTGAAGTAGGCAGACACACTGCACCATGCTGTGTTCTGTAGTGGGTGGGAGCTAAATGTGAATGCCACAACAACAGGCCAATAGATGGAGGGCTAAAAGCCGCTTTAAATAAGTAAATTATACATGTATTTTTTTGTAAAATAAAAGGTCTTGGCTAACACCTGACCAAAAATGGAAAATGGTGCATGTAGGTGTGTACATTTGTGAAACAAAATCGCATGCCTGCAGAATGAGGCCACAGTAGCCACATCATTGCACCTTTTATTTCTCTTTCTTGTTTTTTGCTGATGTTTTGCAGCATTGGGAAAGCCTATACGTTTAAAAGGTGAGGCTTATTGACTTTGCCAATGTGTGTTTAAAATGGTTGTAAAACTCCTGTTTCTTGTGTAGATCTGGTCAGAGCCTCTGGTCTCTGGAGTTGCACTACGTGGAAGATGCTCAGATGACCTTCATGGGTCCTATCCCAGGGTCTAATAGTATAAAGGACTCCCTTGCAGCAGTTGCTTATATTTCCCTCCATTATTGTGATGTTCTGTGTTGCATGGTCCATTCACTGGCAAAGGCTCCATCATGTATTATTTGTTCAGCCGTGTGATAATAGTAAAAGGATCAATTGATAGACGGAATGCTGACAATGTCAAACATTCACATGCCATTCCACTATAGACTCCGCTATATGCAAATCAATCTTGACCCTGCTACCCATAGAAACAGTCCAGCCTGAATGGCCAGACTACATCCTCCTTAGACTAGAAACAAGCATCCTAGGTAGGAAATGTGTGTCAGACCAGTGATGCCACAACTTTCCCACACAAAAATGTGTGAAAAAAGTGATTTTTTCAGCTGAGTTTGAGGCTTCCAGGGCATTTTGGGTAAGGAAACGTTGGAGGATCCATGTAAGCCATACCTCCCTGGAATCCCCCGGGTGTCTTGTTTTCAGAAACGTGTGGGTTTAGTAGGTTTCCCTAGGTGGCCGCCGAGCACCGGGCCAGAAACACAGGTGACCCCCCCTTGCAAAACGAGGTCATTTTGAGGTAAGCAATTTTGATGTTGTCTCTATACGTTTTGGGCCCTTGCCTGTCGCGGGTACTTGGGCCTCCCACACAAGTGAGGCACCATTTTTATCGGGAGACCCGGGGGAACGCTGGGTGGTACGAAATGTGTGTCAGCCCAGTGATGCCACAACTTCCCCACACAAAAATGTGTTGGAAAAATGATTTTTTCAGCTAAATTTGAGGTTGCAGGGCATTCTGGGTAAGGAAACGTTGGGGGATCCATGCAAGCCATACCTCCCTGGAATCCACCGGGTGTCTAGTTTTCAGAAATGTGTGGGTTTGGTAGGTTTCCCTGGGTAGCTCCTGAGCACCGGGCCAAAAACCCAGGAGACCTAGGTAATTGTGATGTCTCCTCAATAGGTTTTGGGCCCTTGCCTGTCGCGGGCACTAGGCCGACCCACACAAGTGAGGTACCATTTTTCTCGGACGACTTTGGTAAACGCGGGTGGGTTGTATTTTGTGGACCTATGCAGATCCCAGAACTTTCCACCACAGAAATATGAGGAAAATGTGTTATTTTGGACACATTTTTAGGTTTGCAAGGGATTCTGGGTAATAGAACCTGGTGAGAGCCAGTCAAGTCACCCCATCCTGGATTCCCCTTGGTGTCTAGTTTTAAAAAATGTACAGGTTTGCTAGGTTTCCCTACGTGTCAGCTGCGCTAGGTCTCAAAATACACAGGTAGGCACATTGCTAAAAAAAAGTCAGAGCCCAGTGGGCTTTCTGCCACCCTGGGGGGAATCGGGGGAGGGGGTTTCATCCCGATATGCCCCTAAAGGGGCAAAAAAGACTCTGGCTAATTTTTGTGGGGATGGGGGCATTGGTTTGACCATTTTGGGCAGCCCCCTCCCCCACGCATAAAAAAAGCCAGCGTACTCACTGGCACCTAGTGGGCTTTCTGCTCCCCCAGGCGGCAGATCAGTGGCCACTGCCACCATCTGCCCTCCTGGGTGGGCAGAAAGACTGGAATTTCTCTGGGGGTGGGTTGGGTGTATTGTCATGCCCATTTTGGGCAGCCCCTACCCCTACACTAATAAAACAAAATAATCCATGGTTTCTAGTGGGCTTTCTGCGCCCCCGGGGGGGGCCAGATTGGGGGCTACAGCTCCCATCTGCCTCCCAGGGGCCAGAAAGACTGTCATTTTTGTGGGGGGGGAGGGTGGGGCATTGGCGTGCCCATTTTGGGCAGCCCACACCCTAAAAACAATTGCTAAAAAAAAATCCCTGGTGGATAGTGGGCTTTCTGTACCTCTGGGGGGGGGCAGTTTGGGGGCTACTGCCCCCACCTGTCCTCTGGGGGGGATACTGCCCCCACCTGTCCCCTGGGAGGGCAGAAAGGCTGTAATGGTGGTGGGTGGGTGGGGGCAATGGCGTGCCCGTTTTGCGCAGCCTCACCCAAAAAAATACTCCTAAAAACCAATTCCTTGGTGTTTAGTGGGCTTTCTGCCCCCCCAGAAGGGGCATAAGACTGTAATGATTACGGGGAGTGGTGGCATGGCATGCCCGCTTTGGGCAGCCCCCACCCCTTTTTTTACTTTCTAACAAAAATCCCTGGTGTCTAGTGGGCTTTCCGCCCCCCCCCCCCCGAAGGGCAGATTAGGGGCCAATACCCCATCTGCCCCCAGGGAGGGCAGAAAGTCTGTAATAATTAGGGAGATGGGGGCATGGGCCTGCCCGTTTTGGGCAGCCCCCACCCTTATTTTTACTTTTTTTTCTTTTTTAAATCCCTGGTGCCTAGTTGGCTTGCCCCCCCCCCCCCCGGGGCAAAAAAAACTAAATGTATTCACATTAACCTGGGGGGATCAAAGGCCCTTGCCCAAGGGGCCCCTCCCCCCTCCCTGCTGTCTAGTGGCTGGATCCCTGCTTGGGGATCCCCCTCCTGTGGGGATCCCCTTTCCAACGATACCTCTCCCTTCTTTCTACGTGCTCAGGGGGCTGAGATAGCCCCCTGAGCACGTTGAAAGGGAAACTGAAATGGCTCATTTCAGTTTTGTTTCCCTGAAATGACGTCAGCGCGACGTGCGCGCCGATCGTCATTTCAGGGAAACCAGGAGGGGGCCTCGGGAGCTGGGAAGCTCTTCCCGAGCTCCCAAGGCTATTTCGGCACCAGAAGGATTTCCCAGGGAATGTTCCATGACGGGTTGTATGACCTAACAACTACCACTTAAACAACGAATGCCTAAACCACGAAGGCTCAACCACTACCAAAGCTAAATCACTACCTACTGTACAACCAAGTACTAAACCACGAAAATTAATAATTTTTCATATTACCCGAATCTACTAGTCAAGGGGTAATTTGAAACAACCTGTTGAAGATGTTCACGTTTACTTTTTTTTCAATGAAAGAACTAATCAACAGTTCAGTGAAAAGAGGAATACAGACATGAAGCAATATTTAAGTACTTATTTTCTTAAAGGGGGAGATGCGTAAATGGATTTTGGTTATCACTATTTGATGTCCAATGAAGCGCAATCACGCTGTCAATAACTACGATTAAAGTTTGCTCAAAGTTTTCCAAAACTATCCTTTTTGATAAGTACTGTTGTCTTGGGTGTTCCACAAAATCCCCCTCTCCTTCTATTTCAGATGTGTTTTGAAATGGGGTCAGCCAGACTGACTCGGGGTTTATCCTCCTATTTTTCAGATCGTTTTTTCAACTCTCTTCTAATGGATGTCCCTTTAACTCTTTACAAACTCCTGTATTTTGCTGCGATGTCTTTTTTCAAATCATCAATTAGAGAGATCATTCGCCTCGAGCTCACATCACTGAAAAACAAGCCGACAGTGCCATCCACTGGCCTAACACACTAAATTAAAACAAATTAATATTTCTACATGTAATTAAAATCAGCAAACGTTCAAATACATTTTTAAATAATATTACACATTCCTAATTTATTAAATATTGCCAAAAATAAACATCCCATTCCAAATTGTTTTATTATAATTGGACTTGCATTTAAGATTAATTATTAACATTTTGACACTTACCTCTGGATCAGGTGGTTGTTGTTCGTGTTCAGTAGTGGTTAATGAGGTCGTGGTTCTGGTAAAGGTCGTGGTTAAGGATTTGTTGTTTAATACACTCGTTGTTAATGATTCGTTGTTAAGGCTGTTTCCCTCCATGACGAGCTGGACTCGTCATGGGCACAGGAGCACTGTGTCCCATGACGAGTCCAGCTCGTCATGGGCATACCAGGGGTTAATGTTTGATTTGTTCCTCATTTTGTCCATCATTTGTGTCTCATATGATACTAGAAGCAATCCATGGATAAGAAGGGAGGCATCGTGTCACTATGAATTTAACATTGAAGTGAGTTGTGGGGAGAGGGTCTTACTTACTGAACAGGAACATTCTCTTGTGTCTTGTTTACTCCTTGAGTCCACACTCCTCAATGGAAGATCACAGAATGATCGTATGCCCTTACCCTGCCGATTGCATCTTTACATTGAAAGTGTAAAGTAGAATTTCGTCATCACACTTGTTTATGTGGACAATTAAATGTCTTATTGAATTATTGTGATACTCTGCACTTCAGCTTTGTCTGTGTTTCTTTTTCTTAATCTAACAGGTGAAATAAATGCTGTAATAAACGAAAAAGGTAAAGGCAATGAAGATCACTTGTGTAGGAAGCAATATGAAAACAGTATGCCTGGAAATCACTGCCCCTGAAGACTAATGCCTCGCCAAAGTCTTTGTACAGCAGAAAACCTAAGCTGTCCAATGAGGTCTGTACTTGGCTCTTAGGCATCAGATGATAGACATAAGACACTGACACACTGAAGCAAGTCTGGTGAGGTGCTCCTTACAAAGGAAGAGACAACCTGGAAACGGAAAGTACACACAAGATAACTTTTAAGAATATCTAAAATATATGGGGTAGCCGGTGGGCTACCCCATGCCTAAATCGACGGGGAGCCCGGCAAAACATTACATTTGGGGGTATGGTTCAGCGAGGAACTAAGATTTCTGCCTCAGATTAACAGGTTGGCTGGTACGTGCTTTGGCACATTGAAACGACTCAAGAAGTTCCTTCCACTTTTGCCCAGAGGGGCCAAAGAAATGGTGACCCGTGCTCTTATCCTTTCGTGTTTGCCTTGTACATTGGTCTCCCGGCTTATCAGCTAAAAAATCTGCAGATTGTCCAAAATGCAACAGCTAGAGTTCTACTGGGTACTTCAGGAAGGTCCAGAGCGAGGCAGCTTCTGGTGGATCTGCACTGGCTCCCGGTTGACCAACGCATTCTGTTCAAAGCTCTTACGAGTGTGCATGAACGAATGAATGATTTTATTGTACAGTTAATAAAAACTTACAATATTAAAAGACTTCCATTATTAAAAAACGTTTAAACCTTCTTTACATTTATAGTATAAAAATTTGAAAAGAAAAGGCTTTACACTCTGCAAAATCGTAAAAGTCTCGATTGCGTTTTTGTGTAGACCATTTATAAGTTTGTAAGGTCAATGTGCCTCAGTTTGCCGGCGTAGTTGTTTCTTGGCAGGTGACTAAGCGGGCTGTCCTTTGTTGGATTGAGGTGCTGTTCCTTACTGTACTTTGGGAGAACCATGTGGCTGTCTCATGAATCTTCTAGCCACTTTATCAAAATACTTTGTTAGTCTGCAGTTTAACTGAGTCTCTTCAGGATTAAAGCACAGCATTATAGCATGCCTTTAACTTGTTATGCCCTTTTGGTTCCATAAAGCTCAAAATAAGGAGCGCCTTATGTCCATCAGGTTTGGGCAGATGCAGATTATATGTATTAGGTCCTCTTTCCCTGCTCTGCAAAGTGGTTAAATATGTTCTTCTGCTCACCTTTTCCATGGTGCCAGGTGAGGTAATATTGGTAGGATGTCGAGGCGCAAGTTTAATATGTAGTTTTTTGTCGTCTGCGTGAGGCCCATTTTCAGGTATTCTTGCGGCTTCAGAGCATTATAATCTTTCAGCACTGCCCATCCATGAGCCCGCTTGGCCAGAGTTTCTTTATCATCTATGGATGATATCGTTTTGGTTACTTTTGTTACCACTTTTTTTTAAGCTTTTGATGTCTGTGGATGACTCCCAGACGTTTGTTAGTCCCAGGATCTCCAATGATTCTTTTAGATACTTCTTGGCGGGTGAATTCTCTCGGGTAGAGAGTTCGGTCCAGAGGTGGGCGTTTAAGGATCCTCGCTCTGCACCTCTGATTTTTCTCCAGCTTTTTATATAGGCGCCTCTTCTCTCCGCCGTTTGTCTCTGGACACCAAATCAAGGCGGATTTGGGCAGGGGAGACATCATTGGGCAAATGGAAGATTGCCCTGTATACCCGACTGATAGTTTTGTCTAGAGCCGTGGCGTCTTTCCCTTGCAATTGGAGAAAACCAGATCGCGTGCTCCGCGGCTGGGAGACATCCCTCTATCAAATCTCTTATATGCCGATGACTTGGTCCTAATTAGCCGGTCCCCCATTGGACTTCAACATCTCCTGGACACAACCAACACATTTTCAATAAATAAAACACTAAAAATAAACTTAAACAAATCAAAAGTCATGTCAGTGAATTATAACAAAACAAAGAAACTTGCATGGTTCCTGGACGGACGGATTTTCGCCCCGAGTTCCTCGTTCAATTGCCTTCAATCAGTCGTCTTCTTTTGCTGTGCCTTTAGGTTTTGCATCTCTTTTTGCAGGGCTTAGTTATTTGATTGTTTATGGAGATGCCTAAGGATCTGGTTTATTTTCCGTTTTAGTTTTTTCTATCTCTGGTGTAATTACCTTGCCGAGTATGTTACACTGCATATTCCCTTTACGGGTTGTTTGCTCTGTGGCGTGTGTTGTTCCGAGTTCCGTTACAAATTCTCTGAAGCCTCTAATGGGTTCTTTGGCAAGCTAGTTATCTGTTGCAAGATTGTTTTTGCATTGATTGTTAATTCTTCTATTTTGTCGATCTTGCACCTTATTCGTCTATAGTTGGTGGTATACTCTGTAACTATACTTCTTCTTGGTTCCATATCGTTCCCGCTGGTGACACCTAGTGTTACTTCTAGTGGCAGATGGTCACTTTGGCCGTTCTCTCCAACCTTGAACGAGCTTATTATTTCAAACAGTGGTAGTGTTGCAAGGGTAAAGTCGAGGTGCGATGTTGTGGTTGAGGAAATGTAAATGTAAATGTTTTTGTACTTGTATAGCGCACAGCTACCCTCAGTGGGTTTCCCGGCGCTTGTACGAATACCGCAAGGGAACCCTTCCTGGCTTTCCCTGTGAAGTGTCCACTCCTGGGCACCACCATGGTGCAGACCAGGCATCCCTCGCGTTGTGGGGGCCGTTGTGGAGACTAAGCAAGCTATTGCCCAGAGTTGCAGCGTGGGACCTATGATCAGAACAGGCACTGAGACGAGAATATCCGTCCAGGGGAATTAATGAGCCCAAGACCCGCCGAGGCGGGAATCGAACCCTGGTCCTTGGCTAGAGCTCTGCATCGAGGTCTGCCTGCTCTAACCATTGAGCCACACTTCTCCACAAAAGCATGATTGCATGTTGATGCTGGTGGTGTATCCTCTTTAAATCGTCCGTTTAATACTCTCAGGTTTAACGGCTCAAGGTCTTACAGTAGTTGGTTCGAGCATCTTGTTTGCTTGTTTGGAGAGGCTTTGGATTGTTTTGGTATTCCTCACGCGATGTCGGTTTCCAGTGATATTTCATCTTCTGATTTCTCTCCAAAAAGGTGAAGGATAAAATCACATGCTAAAAGTATGTTCTCCATTTCCCTTTCCTCCATGAGTCTTACCATTTCGCTAATAAGTTCTCTTGCCCCTTTTTGTCTGTGCTTAGGGTGTATGTATGTGTTTATTATGCATAGTGGTTGAGCCACCTGAACGTTTTCAATTGTTATTGCTAGTGCCTGTATCACACTAGGGGGAGTGATGTTTACATTGATTTCTTCCATTGTTCCCATTGTTAGTATTGAGGCAAGTGACGCCAGACCACCTGACGTGTGACAATAGAAAGAACATCTGGTTGCTGGGTGGGTTTGAGTTGTATATCCTTGTAGGGGTATCTCTTTCTCTTCCCAGGTTTCTTGGAGCAAAATCAGATAAAATGATTTTAAATAGTTAGCTGTTTCTGAGTCCTCCAATTTATCAGAAAGACCATTGATATTCCAAATGCATATTTTAACGTTAGGGGTGTCAGCTTTTGTGAGAGTCTGGCCTGATGCCCTTTGTCACTTTGTGTCTTCTATAATTATTGTCAGCCGTATAGTTGCGCAGTTTAAATCATGTTGTTGAGTTGTTAAATGTTTTAGGTGTGGTGGGTTACTGTCGGGTCCTGGGGAGTGGCTATGTGCTTCTTTTAAAATTGATTTCACTGTTTGTAAGCGTTCTTTTTACTTTCTTCTGGGAGCGGGTTGGGGTAGGCTGGTCTTTTTCCTGCTTCAAGCTTTATTCCCATTGAGAAAATCTAAGCGATTCCCCCAGAATTTGATCTGCTAGGTCGTTTGTTTTCCATATTGTCTTTGTTATTTCGTGACCTTGTAAGTATGGGGAAGGGTGAAATTCAATTGCGAGTAAGCCTATTGTGTTAATATGTTTTAATTTTTCGATTGAGTGGATGAGCCCCTGTTTAAGGTGTCCACTCTACCTCTGGATTTGAATTCTGGAATAAATAGAATTATGTCTGACTCTTTTTTTCCAGAGGGCAGTGTTCGCTGAAGTGTTGTTACCTCGTGCTGTTTGACCCCGTGCAGGGGCTGTGTTTCATTTGTTATGTCAGTGTTTTCTGTGCTGGCTCCGTGAAGGTCCTCTTTTGCCTTGACAATGGCTGGCTTATTCTTACTTTGTGTATTTGCCATCGTCTTTTGTTCCTGGGTGGTGCGTCCCCTGATACTATTTGTAGGTGGGTCAATGTTTGTGACTTCCATGTTGGTTTGGGCAGACTCCTCGAGGGCCTGCTCTGTGACTTCCATGCTGGGTGGTATTTTTACTGCTGGTGGATTGACTACGATGGTCCTTCATTTACATTGTATATTGTTTGGCAGTTCGGGTATGTTGCTAGGTTGGTTGTATTTGGCTTGGCCAAAGTGCTTCTGCACAATCGGTTTGCTTGTTTGCTCTTTGAAGAGTGCTGGTGAGGCGGTCTCTGCTGCGTTTAAAGTCTTTGTGTCTAATAATCTTTTATCTAGAGGTGTTGACTTTGTGCCATCGATGTAGTTCGTGATTTCTCCGATTTGCTCCTTTCCCCAGGATGTAGTCATTTGCTGGTTCTCGTCAGTGCTCCTGTTGTGTTTCTGTTCCTACCCTTTCTTTTTTGTTTGCGGCGGGCTCTGCATTCATAGGTGTCTCTGGGCCGGCCCTTTCTTTGATAGAGATATTCTGAAGGGACGCTTCTGATGTGCTTTTGGGTTTTAGAGATGGGTCCCCTTGCTTAGTGACGGTATGGTTGTCATTGGTGGTTCCTGATGGTTTATCGCAGGGGGTTGTTCTGCCCGGCTTGACCTCCTTTGTGGAGTACGTTGTTATATTTAGCTTTAGGTCCCCCAGAAGGTTCCCCAACATCGCAGGTAATGTGGATAGCTTGTCACCTATTGGGGAGCAGACACAGTCTGTTCTTTCTATTTGAGATAATTTTGCTGCTTCTTGTCCTCTTTTTATATAGAGCCGTTAAGGTCTGCAAGTTTTCTTTCTATCCTGGTGGTAGCTTCTGTTAGCGTTTGCAGGACAGTCAGCCGCAAGTCTAGTTTGTCAGATTGGTACTGTAGTGCTGTTGATGACAGCTGAATTGTGTTGAGTAAGATTGCCCAAAATGTTTAGTTGCGGCCCCTACTCCCCTCGGTATGCTGATTAGAGTGCTCTTCAGTAGTGCTGTTAAGGGTCGGTTTGACTTTATAAGATGCCACCAGGTCTTCCCATTCTTGTGACGCCAAAAAAGTCATGTCGCTATCTGTGGTACAGGAGTCCTTGTGTGGCGAGTGTCGGGGGGGTTTGCGGGATTGATTTTCCTTTGCTGTTTCTCAGCTGTTGGGGTGTCGCCTTGTGTTATCTGTTGCTCTTGTAGAGGACTATTTTTTACATGAGATGTTGCGGTCTCTCCATCATATTTGATTAGTGCGTATTGATTGGGTGGGGGTTGTTGCTGAGGAGTGACTGGCCTCTTGAGACATTGGGACGCTGATGCTCCAGGAGCCCTTTTGGTTCTGCGGCCCATTTGCTCTCTTTCGCCTTCTCGGGCGAAAGCCCCATGGGATTTTGTTCCTGGTCACCTGAGCCTTTTGGTAAATTGTTTTGGCTAATGGCCCCCTCTGTTGCTCCTATGATATTGTCAGCTTGCCCCAATTGAGCTCCAGCCCCTGTTGTGCTTCTTGATTGGGCTGTGGTCTCCATATGATTTGAGAATGTATGTATTTCTGCGACTGTTGTACTCGATTTTTGAGGTAAAGAGCTAACTGCCCCTACGGGTCGCAGTGGGTATTGTACACCGATTACGGTATCGTGGTTTGAGTAGATTGCTTTGCCAGGGTCTTTTAGAAATGTGAGTTTCGTATAGATTTTTGGCTGGTAGTAATTTGTAGTCTTGCTTGGAGGTTGTCCTTCTGTGTTGATAAGTTCATACAGGTTTTTTCTTTTTCCGCTTTTGAACGTGTTGTTTTGCTGATTTGCATTATTTTGCTCTATTACCGATGATGGGCTATTTCCTTTCTTGGTAATCGGGCATTCAATTGAGCAGGTTTTTGTGTCCTTGGAGTTCCCTTCGCTTGTGTTGGTTCTTTTGCTGTCCTTGATGCTATTTTCACTCAAGTTGTCATTATCTGGGGTCGCTTTACAACCGTCGACTCCCTTTCTTTTTTGTTTGGGTGATGGCCTTGTTATAGCTCTTCTTACTCTTCTGGATCTCATGGCGATCTCGCTTGCCCCTTTACCTGTCTCACTCTGGGGGGATTGAGGCCACGAGGGTGGGTAGAGGAGTTAGTGATTGAGTGTTCTGGCTGTTGACTGCTGGGTGCTAATTGCTTGTCCACTGTTGATTGCTTGCCTGTATTACCTGAGTTGGGTACTAGGGCACAGGAGTGAGTAGAATCAGGATTAGCGTGGAGATTGTAGCCAGATGTAGGGACCTTGGATGTCTCCTGACGGAAAGGTAGTGGGAAGGTGCTGAGATCTAAGAAGTAAGGCCGATTCGCCGTTGGATAGGGTGTTGTGCAGCTCCTGCTGCTTTATGCTGTTTTATGCACCGGCTCTGTAATGTGGCTAGGTAATGCCTTTTGGGGAGGCCAGGGGAGAGTTGGGGAGATCGGGAGAATCTGCACTAGCTCCTGGTTGACCAACGCATTCTGTTCAAAGCTCTTACGCTTGTCCATGGTGCGCTCTATAACTCTGGGCCCCAGTATCTTAGAAATCGGATCGCGTTTTATGTGCTGCCCCGTCAGTTACGTTCCACGGGTCAATGACCCATCGTTGTTCCCACGTATCGCCTGGCTAGAATGGGAGGTGGCTCCCTCTCTGTTAGAGCGACAATGGCGTGGAAAGCCCTGCCCTTTGAGTTGAGGAATACTGGCGACCTCAGGTTGTTTAAAAAACACCTGAAAACTTTGTTATTTAAGTAATCCTTCAGTCTGACTGGCCCATTTCCGCTCCCACCATTTGGCTATCGTGCCGGGACACTTCAGAGTAGCCGTGCGCGCTATAAATAGTGGTTAACATAACATACCATAAAATGTTGCAAAACATTATATTAGGCAGAGAAAACACAATTGCAACATCAGAGACTTCCAACTGGAGAGAATCCATATCAATTGACTGACTGTGGAAAAGTGTTCTGTGCAACAAAAGGCCGAATGCAGCATCAAGTGTCCACCTAGAGGAGAAATCATATCAATGTGACAAAGCCATCATTACAAAGGGACTGGTACTACAACATATGAAAATCCACAGTGGGAAGAAACAGCAGCAATAGATGTGACCAGGTGCTGATCAGTTAGTCCATATTACCAGAAACAACTTTTTCTTGCATATCGTTTTTATACAGGAGAAACCTAATGTGTCAACATGCATTCCAGAGAGAAACTGAATCTGTCTTCACTGTGACAAGACTTAATTACAAAACATAATAGCCAACGCTTGATCAGAAATTATACACTGGGGATAAGCCATTTGAATATTATTAACATGAAAGAACATTTCCTACCAAATACTCTCTGATGAGGCATTAAGAAGGTCACCCGGGTTTAAAATGAACTGATCGTGAAATGTTTCAATTGAATCGGTCATCAGTTGGAACGTCAAAAAATCACCTGCTCACAAATATAGGAGGACAAAACACCAAAGCAAAATGTGGAACAAAGGAACAGAAATAGTGGCAGTCATTGTAAGCTCCGGAGGATTGGTCAAGAAAAAGTCGCATCTTATCTCTTTCCAACAGAGGTGACACTATACAAACTCCAGAGAGTATAAAACTTTGATAGAATGCAAATGTTGACAGAAAGCAACAGCCAAATGTATTTCCTTGCACCCAGACAACTGCAGTATAAGGACTATTTTCCTGTTCCAAAGGCTACTATAATAAACTGTCATGGCAAATGCAACAGCTCTTTACCACACTCCAGCGCCACCAGGACCCCAACTGGGCTCCCACCTAGTAACAATGATAAACAACCATTGCCTTATAAGTGCTTAGCCAGAGCAAATGGCTTTGCCAATGTCTTTAAGCTATGTGGCAGAGCATTGTGGCTGCTGTGCAGCATGTTGAAAAGTTATTATAAAAAGTGTTACAATCATTTTTGTTACCATATATATATATATAACCAAGAAGACATTATGTACAACGACCCAATAAAAAATAAAGAATTAACATAAAAAATATCTTTTAGTTTTTGCAATAGTGGCAACTTCTTACTGCCTGTTCTAATGCTTGTTTGATATAGCTTTTTTTTGTTAGCGGAGGGACAAAAACAATGGGAGGGCGGAGATTGGAAAGACCTGAAATACAACATGAAAGCGGATGGAGGGCAGACTGAGATGGTGGTGAATGATGCTGATATGTTGCAGAGGTGGTGGTGTGTTGGTGCAGAGGTGATGCTGAATGATTCTCAAGTGGTGCGGAGTGATGCTGGAGTGGTGGTGTGGAGGTGAAACTCAGGTGGTGCTGAGTGATATTGAGGTGGGGCTGAGCTATACTGAGATGGTGCTGAGTGATGCTGTGGAGTCATGCTGAGATCGTGGTGCTGAGCTGGAACTCAGGTGAAGCTGTGTCATGCTGAGTTGGTGCTGTGCTGAGGTGGTGCTGAGCTGATATTGAAGTGGTGCTCTGTTGGAACTGAATTCCTGCTGAGGTGGGGATGTACTGGTGCTGTGTTGAGGCTGTGCTGATGGTGGTGCACTGATGCAGAGGTGGTACTGTGATGATGCTGAGATGGTGCTGCGCTGATGTTGAGGTGGTGCTGCACTGGTGTTGGTGCACTGATGAGTTAATGTGCTGATGCGGAAGTGGTGATGTGGTGGTGTTCTGGTGATGCTGAGGTGGTGCTTAGTGATGCTGAGGTGGTGCTGAGTGCTGCTGAGTTATGCTGATGTGGTGCTGAGTCATGCTGAGGTGGTGGTTCTGTGCTGGTGCTCAGGTAGGACTGAGCTGGTGCTTAGGTGGTGCTGAGTGAGGCTGAGTTGGTGCTGTGCAGATTTGATGCTGCACTGATGCTGAGGCGGTTCTGGGCTAATGCTGAAGTGGTGCTGTGTTGCTGCTGAATTGCTGCTGAGGTGGGGTTGTGCTGGTGCTAAGGTAAGGCTGCCCTGGTAGTGGTGCTCTGATGTAGAGGTGGTGCTGTTCTGATGCTGAGATGGTGCTGTGTTGTTGTTGAGGTGGTGCTGCACTGGTGCTAAAGTGGTGCTGCACTGATGCTCAGTTGGTGCTACACTGATGAGGTGGTGCTATGCTGATGCTGAAGGGGTGCTGCACTGATGCTGAGGTGGTGCTGTGCTGATGCTGTGCTTGTGCTGAGGTGGTGGTGTGCTTTTGTGGAGGTGTTGCTGAGTGATACTAAGTTTGTGCTGCGCTGGTGCTGAGGTGATGGTGCCCCGGTGCTCAAGTGGTGCTGCACTGATGCTGCAGTGGTGCTGAGTTGCTGCTGAGGTGGTGCTACGGTGTTCCTATGGTGGAAGTGTGCTGTTGCTGCACTGGTGGTGGTGCTCTGATGCAGAGTGGTGCTGTGCTGATGGTGAGGTGGTGCTGTGGTGGTGTTGAGTGATGCTAAGGAGATGCTGCTCTGGTGCTGATTGATGCTGCTCTGGTGCTGATTGATGCTGTGCTGGTGCTGAGTGATTCTGAGTCCTGCTGAGGTTGTTATGCTGTGCTGGTGCTCAGGTAGTGCTGAAGTGGTGCTGCATTGATGCTGAATTTACTGTTGAGGTGGGGCTGTGCTGGTGCGGAGTTGGAGCTGTGCTGGTGCACTATTGCAGAGGTGGTGCTGCACTAGTGGTGGTGCATTGATGCTGAGGTGGTGCTGCACTCATTCACATGTTCAGGAAGGATGGGAGAGAGTGATCAAGTAAAGGACAGGAAAACAAAATGAAACCTAGCAAGTGAACAGCACCTACATGTGCAAGGGTTACCAGCTGCCCTTTAAGAGACAAATGAAACCGTAGTGGGGTACTGGAATCATTAAATGCACAGAACACTGTCCTGCAGGTCAAGGGGCTTTGAAATGCTGGAAGTTGTCACTGTATAGCTGAACTGAAGCAGAGTCCAGTTCCACTGCAGACATTATCGCGCAATCGTGCTCTGCCTGAGAGAAGCAATTAAACATACCCTCTGCCTCTCAAAGTTCAGATTTAGATTTAATGGAAAGTGCTATCAGCTTTACTGTAAACCACATTGCCTTTCACACACGGAACAAATAGTGCCAACAGCCACTAAACAGTAAACACAATTCATCACAAAGTATAAATAAAACCAATAAAAATCACGCTCATTGAAGTCCTAAGATCTTGTGGTACAATATAAAAACCAACACTCTGCTGCATTCAAAAGAATAGGTAAAATCACTCCCATTTAAACCTGTGGAATAAAACTGTGTGATTTAAAAATAATTCTAGTACAGCTTCCAATTTCTGCCAGATTTGTTATGTTAAATATTATACCTTTGACATTACAATTGTATAGCATATTGAAGTATGCAGGAAGAGTGCAGAAAAGAATAACACATTAAAGATTGCAACCATTTCCATACTTTTTAGGTCTCGCCTACTCCGCGCGCATGCGCTGCATAGGAGGGGACCTCTTGGAATCGATCAGCTTTTTTGCCCAAAAACGTGCACGCTTTGCATTGCTTTCAAATGCAACGCATGCACGTTTGCTGTTTACCTTGCAGGAGCGATCTTTAGCGACATCTGTTTGTAATTATCTGGCAAACAGATGGCGCCCCTGCTCGCTTCCGCAAGGGAAACTCTGTATGTGTCTGGCAGGCCATGAAACGCCAAATGTGCTTCAACTTTAGCTGAAAGTGTTTGTGCAAAGACATTGCCATCATGGTCACAAAAAGCAACAGTGGATTTTTATGCAAGGAGGCCTGCTTCACGTCACATACAATTTTCTAGTCGAGTCCCTGTGAGTCAGTTCTATGTTTCACAGGCGACAGAACAGCCAGAGCAAAAAAGCAATAAACTTCAAGCAATTTAAAAGCTAATCACATCCATACTGCAAAGTCTGCATGAAGCCTAGATCAGGCATTGGGCAGCTTCCATTGAGCTTTAATTTCTGGCTATCAGTTTAGCAATTCAGATGTCTGGGTCAAAAAGCAAAGCGGTACAAAAAGGAGTGGTGATGGACGGAGCATCTGAACCAATCAAACACTCATACCCAATCAACAGATCTGGGTTTAATCCATCACCGTTCTTTAACCCACTCTGCCACCCAGTTCAGACATGGCCATATGCAAATCAGTCTGACCCTGTGCCTCATGGGAACAGTCCAGCCCGAACTGCCAAGCCATGCCTTCCCTGGACCGGAAACAAGCTTCCTAGGACCGGGTCAAAAAGCAGGTTGGCAGGCTGCAGTATTAATATCCTAGGCCTGCATTTCAAATCCTGTATGTATAAATATGTCTTAGAGAGTGAAAGAAGGCATTAGATCAGACACCATCAGCGGCGATCATTTTGAATATTTGTATGATGTTATTGTATATGTGAGCAGGTATAATCCCCAGTTGGGCAGCCGCCCCGCCACGTGACCTTCATGTTTGTGCAATTTTGTCTTACATACACGTCTGCCATGGTCACTGGCACACCGGTATATTCCAATGAACCACACTAGTGACCTGTGTGTAAAGGTGTACTACAGTTTTACTTTAAAGCGCAGTGTTATTTCCGCTGCTTAACATGACAAGGCGGTGTTATTAATTATGCTATAAAAAGATGAGTTCAGCAGCACGCACGGTGACAGTCTTGCTCATCTTCTGAGCTGCCGCCTGTGTGCCCCATTACAGCGGGGAACTGCTCACTGACAGTTTTAGGCTATGTTAGTAGTCGCATCCACTAACTCTTTTGGGTTGGGTTGGGTGAATGTGAGAGCCACTGTGGTGCCTGTCACTGTAATTTCTTAGCATTCCTAACATCACAAAGTAGAGCTTGTAGGAACAGGCTGCGGCTAGTTTGATGGGGACCGCTGCCCACAGGTCTCAGCAGGTAGTAGGCGGCGCACTGGACTGAGACGAACCGTTCGGTCAGCTAATTTGTATGATGAGCTCATTTTCTTTTGGAATAGTACTGCATGTAGCATATGATGTAACACTTCTTGGAGTTTCTCATTGCTGAGATGGGTGTCTTAGCTTTTATTTCTAATTTTCCCTCGTCTTTATTGCTTGATATTGCACGCCAAAAAGTGTCACTCATATTTAAACTGTAATTATGAAAATGTCACACATAGCAATCTAAAACCTTGGCAGCTTTGCAGGCACCACTTCAAGCTCGCCTTGTGAAAAGCAGACCCAAGCTGTCCTTCAAGCGTGTCCAGTGCAAAGCAGACTGGACCTATTCTCAAAACAAGCATTGGCATAGCCAATAGGTCTCGCCTTTGGTACCTTATAAGTGTTTAGTTATCCAGCACAATATCCTTGGTGCAACATCAAGTATTGCATGGCTACAAACTTATAAGGTCCCAAAGACGAAACCTATTGGCTATGCCGATGCTTGTTAATAGGGGGGTCGAGAAGTTATCGGCATTAACTTGTGTAAAGCTGGGCTGTTAAAGAAAATGCTAACCTCTAGTAATCTTGTGGGCCCTCAATAAAAACTGAACATTGTTTCCTGGCAATATTCTATATAGACAGTCTTCACAGAAAACCAGCACTGGCCTTGTTTCTCACCACTGAACTGCACTGTCCAGTGAGCTGACTGCACGACCAATAAAAGGATGTACCCTCTAAATGCACATCCAGCCATGACATCAGCTTCTACATCTAAATCATTTTTTAATTTAGGGGGATGTTTGAAGTGTAAGAGGCAAATTCAATAAAAAAGGTGACAACAATTCTAAATACCGTAGGTGTGCACATAAACCATTTCACAGATTGTTGATATACCCTATGCGTGAGAGTGTGGTTAGCTCCTAACCATGCAAGTGCTGGGTCGGAAGTGCGAGACAAGAATACATCAAGAATGTAACCAGTCTGGCTGTTCAATCACACCTGTAAATAGAAGATTATATAAAGTTTTGTGGTCGTCTGTAAGAAGAAAAGATCAAACAACAGGAAGAGGTGATGAGACAAGGTCTTTAGAAAACGGGCACTGGAGTAGGTAGAGGACAGTAGCCTGGTGACAATCTTTAAAGGTAGGCGCACGTGGAGGTTGTGCATAGAGGAGAAAACAGGGGAGGGGGATTGGTGAACAAAGTGATGAAAAGGAAGAAGAAAAGGCCATGGCCAAAGAGCTTACCGCCTAGCCAGTGATAATTCCAACCCGGCTGGACCAAAGACAAATAGGCGAGCTCCAGTCGTCCTAAAGAGTCTGACGGTAGGGGGAAAAAATGAAAAACGGGGTATTTCATGAATCTCCTTGTGTCGTAGAAAAGATACGCAACTCAGTGTGTACATATATCGTAATGCAAACACAAGTGAAGAGAGAGTAACTGTAATAGAGACCGCTCACCAGACGGGCGGTAACGGAGAACAGAGTATGAACTCTGGATTCCAACGAAAAACCAATATACATTGAGAAAAACGAACATGTAAACCATCAGTGCAGACGAGCTGTGAATAGATAAAATACCAGGCCAGTTATCGGACTCTTAAGTCTGGTTTGAGAATATCTAGTTAACGTAATATTTAGTGAAAAAGAAATCATTACCAGAATAAGGTAGTCAGTGTTGATAGGCGCCGTGGGGGAATCTAAAATGAGGAATGGATAATTCCTTTGACGTATGTGATCTTAAAAGACAGATCCTTAATTAATGCTTTATACTGTCAGGTATTGTGGTAACGATTCGCTATGGACATTGAAAATAAAGAATGATAGCGCTTTCAATCTTACCTCAAGGCGAGTATGCCAGGGCACCTTCCCTACGGGCCACTGTGTTCCTGGTTATGGACACGTGATCCGTGGGCCGGAAATGATATTAGGCTATCAGCCGGCCGTCCTAAATATCAAGTTACAAAAAAGGCTAGAGCGTAAACCAATTCGGTCCTACTTGTGAGTATGGGGAGACATAGAAGAAAGACTCACCGCTGCTTACGGCTGGATCACTACCATTAGCGAATGTATCGACAAGGGTTCGAAACTGACAAGACCTCCACTGCGTCATGCTCATATATCAAAACCATTGGTTCAACCATAGTGGGAAAGACTTAAAAATGCCTATAACGGGACAAGTAAGCTGGACTACTTAATGAGGAAGACTTTTTATATCTTAAAGTCTTTAGACCATCCTACCCATGGCTATATACTGTTCCTAAAGTCCATAAACACCTTCCATTCCCTCCTGGCAGACCCATTGTATCAGGTATGGGTGGTCCCACAGAGAGGCTTGCAGAATATGTTGATTTATTTCTTGGCCCATTGGTTCGAAACCTGCCCTCCTACCTACAGGACACAAAACACATCCTAAATTTACTGGCGGATCTCCATTGGCAGCCTGGCACCATCTTGGCTACCTTAGACATTGTATCCCTGTACACCAGCATTAGACCAGACTTAGGAATGCGCGCAATCACACGACCTTTGCATAACAGACCAGCCACTCAGTGGCAGCATACGAACAATTTGGTTTCCATGATGGAATTGATCATAAACAACAATTTCTTCATGTTTGGTAAACACTGGTACAGACAAACGAGGGGAGTGGCAATGGGATCAACATTTTCGCCATCCTCTGCAAATCATTTTATGGGTACTCTAGAGGCAGATTTGATTTGGGGAACTAAAGGGGCTCAATGGATCGACCCCAATATCTTTTGGGGCCAATACATTGATGACTGTCTCCTTTTGTGGTCTGGCACACAGAATCAGTTGCAAGAATTTTTGACCCATCTTAACACCAATACATGGGAGATTCAATTTACAATGGAATCAAGTACCACGAGAATTGAATTCTTAGATGTTGAACTATATGTTAAGCATGACCAACTTCAGAGTAAGCTCTTTAGAAAGAAAACAGCATGCAATGCAGTTTTGCAAGCAAACAGCTCACATTGACCACACCAGATCCAAGCAATATCCCATGGTGAATTTTTAAAGGTCGGGAGAAATTGTAGTGAGGAGACAGAATTCTAAACATGCCTCACTGATATGAAAAAGAGATTTTTGAAAAGGGGCTACTCTTCCAAAATTCTGAGAAAAGCTGAGAACAAAATGGTGAAAGTCAGAAGAGAAGATACATTAAGGTTGCATATTTACACACAACATCAGAAACAACCAGTGGGAATGATAACTAATTTTAGTGATCTACATCATTCAATCAGGAAAAGCTTCACGAAAGTGCAGCTCACACAGTGGAAACCCCCATCACCATGATCTTGAAAAAGTCCAAGTGTAAGAGGAAAATTCAATAAAAAAGGTGACAGCATCTTTCAATACCGTAGGTGTGCACATAAACCATTTGAAAGATTGTTGATATACCCTATGCGTGAGAGTGTGGTTAGCTCCTAACCATGCAAGTGCTGGGTCGGAAGTGCAAGACAAGAATACATCAAGAACCTTACAAGTCTGGCTGTTCAATCACACCTGTAAATAGAAGATTATATAAAGTTTTGTGGTCGTCTGTAAGAAGAAAGGAACAAACAACGGGAAGAGGTGGTGAGAAAAGTTCTTTAGAAAACAGGCACTGGAGTAGGTACAGGACAGTAGCCTGGTGATAATCTTTAAAGGTAGGCACACGTGGAGGCAGTGAATAGAGGAGAAAACAATGGGGGTTAGGGAGGGATTAGTGAGCCAAGAGATGAGAAGGAAAAAGAAAAGGCGATAGCCAAAGATCTTACCGCTCAGCGGGTGATAATTCCAACCCGGCTGGGTCAAAAACAAATAGGCGAGCTCCAGTCGTCCTAAAGAGTCTGACGGTAGGGGGAAAAAATGAAAAACGGGGGATTTCATGAATCTCCTTGTGTCGTAGAAAAGACACGCAATTCGGTGTGTAAATGTTTCGTAATGCAAACACAAGTGAAGAGAGAGTAACTGTAATAGAGACCGCTCAACAGACGTGCAGTAACGGAGAACCGATGGCACGTATGAACTCTGGATTCCAACGATAAACCAATATACAGTGAGAAAAACGAAGAAGTAAACAGTCAATGTAAACGAGCTGTGAATAGATAAAATAACGGGCCTGTTATCGGACTCTTAAGTCTGGCTTGTGAATATCTAGTTAATGTAATATTGAGTGAAAAAGAAATAAATACCAGAATAAGGTAGACAGTGTTGCTAGGCACCGTGGGGGAATCTAAAATGAGAAATGGACAATTCCTCAGACGTGGGTGATCTGAAAAGACAGATCCTTAATTAATGCATTATACTGATTGGTATTGCGATAATGATTCGCTACGGACATTGAAAATAAAGAACAGGAGCGCTTTCAATCTTATTTCAAGGAGAGTATGCCAGGGCTCCTTCCCTATGGGCCACTGTGTTCCTGGTTATGGACACGTGATCCGTGGGCCGGAAATGATTTTAAGCTATCAGCCGGCCGTCCTAAATGTCAAGTTACAAAAAAGGCTAGAGCGTAAACCAATTCGGTCCTACTTGTGAGTATGGGGAGACATAGAAGAAAGACTCACCGCTGCTTACGGCCGGATCACTACCATTAGCGAATGTATAGACAAGGGTTCGAAACTGACAAGACCTCCACTGCGTCATGCTCATATATCAAAACCATTGGTTCAATCATAGTGGGAAAGACTTAAAAATGCCTATAACGGGACAAGTAAGCTGGACTACTTAATGAGGAAGACTTTTTATATCTTAAAGTCTTTAGACCATCCTACCCATGGCTATATACTGTTCCTAAAGTCCATAAACACCTTCCATTCCCTCCTGGCAGACCCATTGTATCAGGTATGGGTGGTCCCACAGAGAGGCTTGCAGAATATGTCAATTCATTTCTTGGCCCATTGGTTCGCAACCTGCCCTCCTACCTACAGGAAACAAAACACATCCTTAGTTTACTGGCGGATCTCCATTGGCAGCCTGGCACCATCTTGGCTACCTTAGACATTGTATCCCTGTACACCAGCATTAGACTAGACTTAGGAATGTGCGCAATCACACGACTTTTGCATAACAGACCAGCCACTCAGTGGCAGCATACAAACAATTCGGTCTCCATGATGGAATTGATCCTAAACAACAATTTCTTCATGTTTGGTAAACACTGGTACAGACAAAAGAGGGGAGTGGCAATGGGATCAAAATTTTTGCCATCTTTTGTGAATCTATTTATGGGTACTCTAGAGGCAGATATGATTTGGGGAACTAAAGGGGCTCAATGGATCGACTCCATTAACTTTTGGGGCCAATACATTTATTTAGAGAGTTTTGTATAGCACGAACGTGACCCTTGGGTATCAGAGCGCTTCACAGATACATGAGGTAGGATTAGAAATACATTTTATATGGCAACATCATTCACCAATATGAGAGGTGGGTTAGGTATAAAGCTATAAAGCGAGCTTTACACAGTGATATGAGGTAGGTTTGGCATACATCTTATACAATATACATTTTATATGGCAAAAACCATTCTACAATATGAGAGGTCGGTTAGGTATAAACCTATATAGTGTGCTTTACACAGTGATATGGGGTAGGTTTGGCATATATCTTATACAATATACATAAGTATGTACAGTGACGAGGTATAATTAGGCTGTTACATGAAATCAGATCTTGCATCTTTCTCTAAAACACCTCTGTATGTCAATCTTCAAAGTTACCATCAATGTTATTCTACTGCTTACTGTGCTGTATATTATATTCCAGTACAATAGTTCCGAATTGTCTTTTTCCGTGCACTCTTCATCCATAAGTCTGGTTTAGTGAAGTACCGCCAGGTTATCCCCTGTGTAGCTGGTGCCTTTCTCTTTACTTACATTTGTTGTACAGTTTTGAAATATCTATGTCGCAGTGGTGGCGATGACCTGTCTTGTCTATGTAAGGAACTTACTCATTAGGAATATCTTAGCTTCCCTTTTGAATGTTGCCGTGTTTGGAATTTTCCTAATATTTGAAGGGAGTGAGTTCCAAATTCTGGGGGCTGCTCCGGAGATTGATGATTGTCTCCTTTTGTGGTCTGGCACACAGAATCAATTGGAAGAATGTTTCACAAATCTTAACACCAATACATGGGAGATTCAATTTACCAAGGAATCAAGTACCACGAGAATGGAATTCTTAGATGCTGAACTATATGTTAAGCATGACCAACTTCAGAGTAAGCTCTACAGAAAGAAAACAGCACGCAAAGCAGTTTTGCAAGCAAACAGTTCACATCCACGACACTAGATCCAAGCAATACCCTATGGCAAATTGTTAAGGGTCAGTAGAAATTGTAGTGAGGAGACAGAATTCCAAACATGACTCACTGATATGAAAAAGAGATTTTTGAAAAGGGGCTACTCTTCCAAAATTCCCAGAAAAGCTGAGAACAAAATGGTGACAGTCAGAAGAGAAGATACATTAAGGTCGCATATTTACACACAACATTAGAAACAACCAGTGCAAATGATAACTAATTTTAATGATCTAATTCATTCAATCAGGAAAAGCTTCACGAAACACTGGGGCATTTTACAAGCGGACAAATCTATCCAAGACCACATTACGAATCACCCACAGATTACATTCAGAAGGGGAAAGACATTAAAGAACAGATTGAGCCCCTCCATACCACGCAGTATCACGGGTTCAACCCGGCTGAGACCACTTACCCTAGGTTTCTATAAGTGCGGCTTCTGTGCGGTGTACAGGTGGGCCAAACATGGCACAAGGCAGTTCACGAATTTTGATGGAGAAAGATATATCAGGACAAACAGTAATTGTACCATTAGATTCTTTATATACATTATTGAATGAATGTGCGGAAAAATCTATGTTGGTAGCACCATCAGACCTTTGAAGGACAGGATTACCGACCACATTAGAGCCATTCATAAACAGGACCCTAAATACCCTGCATGTCCAGCGCAGGGAGCAGACAAGAATGTCATTTTCTTTGGTATTGATGTGATAAAGGCTAACGTACGTGGTGGCAATAGAGAATTTTGACTTAGACACAATGTGTACTATACATTTATGTAGGGTGGAACATGGTCTCACCTATGACCATGAGATGCAGTATTTTCTTGGAGAGTGATGTCATGTCCATAGTGGATCAATATTTAATTTCTGATTCTCATCCATATATATTGGTCAAACTCGGACATGCTATTTGAAGTGTTTTCCATGCAATTTCAAAGTTTTCATGTTTACCTAATATGCTGACAACCTTACCTAATTGTGACATTTTATTATACGAATCTTAGTTTGTGGCCTAGAATGCAAGCATGGGCACTATGGTTATTGATGTCCTCTCCTAACGTATCTTTTTACCATACAAGTTTTCAGAAAGAAACATAAAGACCAATGGATGCTCACAATTTCCCTCATGTACCGAATCCATTTGGGTACCAATATAACGCTCTGTGTTACTACATTCAGGCACACCAGGTGACTAGAGTTAATGGAGACTTGCTCGATACAGTTTCTAGAGTTTGTGTACATTGCTTTGTCTCTTCTTTTCTGGAATGTTTAACAACATCCTCACTCCAGTACGTTTGGTTTGCAAATATGTGGCAAGTTATATAACTTATGTTGATATGCTGTTGTTGCTAAGTTCCCTGTCTTAGAGATAAAATTGGTGCAGGTTGCCATGTTTCTTTTAACTTGAATGTTTCGCATTCTCTTTGACCTGAACAATGTGCGATTTTATTTGTCACTATGACAGAATGTTGTTTCTAAATTCGCTGTCATGGTTATCTATTTTATTTCCAATATTGTCATGTCGCAATATCAAACACCCATCTAGTATTTGTTTAACATTACCCATGTATGTGCAAATATCAACGTTGGACACTTACCAAAAATATTGTTGAATATTTTTATCATGTAATCTAATTAGTAGGCTCACAGTATAACGCATCTCTAATATAAGAGAACATACAAGATGGGGTGGCACACCAGTGCATGGATGAATTCACGTCTAACTGGGTGACCCCAATCCACGTCCCTTGGTCCTCACTATTCTCCTACTTTTTGTGCGTTCACTTTCATAGTATCCCTTTTGAACTACCTCTTGGTGTTTTAATGCACACCATTGTGCCATTGACTCACTTAAAGACAGGCATTCCCACTTCTTTTTTTGTCCTGTGATAGGCATTTTTAAGACTTTCCCACTATGATTGAACCAATGGTTTTGATATGTGAGCATGACGCAGTGGAGGTCTTGGCAGTTTCGAACCCTTGTCTATACGTTCGCTGCTGGGAGTGATCTGGCCGTAAGCAGCGGTGGGTCTTTCTTTTATGGCTCTCCATACTCACGAGCAGGGCCGAATTGGTTTACGCTCTAACCTTTTTGTAACTTGACATAGAGGCCGGCTGGCTGATAGCTTAAATTCATTTCCGGCCCGCGGATCACGTCACGTGTTCATAACCAGGAACACAGTGGCCTGTCGGGAAGGTGCCCTGGCATACTCGCCTTGAGGTAAGATTGAAAGCGCTCCCGTTCTTTATTTTTAATTTCCATAGCAAATCGTTACCGCGATACTGAACAGTATAATGCAATAATTAAGGATCTGTCTTATCAGATCATCCACATAAGAGGAATTATCTGTTCCTTGTTTTAGATTCCCCCACGGTGCCTAGCAATACTGACTACCTTATTCTGGTAATTATTTCTTTTTCACTAAATATCACGTTAACTAGATATTCTCAAACCAGACTTAAGAGTCCGATAACTGGCCCGGTATTTTATCTATTCACAGCTCGTCTACACTGACGGTTTACATGTTCATTTTTCTCAATGTATATTGTTTTTTCGTTGGAATCCAGAGTTCTGTTCTCCGTTACCGCGCGTCTGGTGAGTGGTCTCTATTACAGTTACTCTCTCTTCACTTGTGTTTGCATTAAGATATATGTACACACCGAGTTGCGTGTATGTTCTATGACACAAGGAGATTCATGAGATTCATGAATTCCCGCTTTTTTTCATTTTTTTCTCCCTACCGTCAGACTCTTTAGGATGACCGAAGCTCACCTATTTGTCTTTGGCCCAGCTCGGTTGGAATGATCACCGGCTGAGCGGTAAGCTCTTTGGCTATCGCCTTTTCCTTTTCATCACTTTGTTCACTAATCCTTCCCCCCCATTGTTTTCTCCTCTATGCACAACCTCCACGTGCGCCTACCTTTAAAGATTGTCACCAGGCTACTGTCCTCTACCTACTCCTGTGCCCATTTTCTAAAGACTTTGTCTAATCACCTCTTCCTGTTGTTTGATCTTTTCTTCTTACAGACGACCACAAAACTTAATATAATCTTCTATATACAGATGTGATTGAACAGCCAGACTTGTAAGGTTCTTGATGTATTCTTGTCTTGCACTTCCGATCCAGCACTTGCATGGTTAGTGTAGGAGAGTGGGGTCTGCAAACCCATGGCCACCCCAGATTTTTGCTTTTTGCTTCACTGGTTTACGACTTTCCCTGGCTGTGGGCCTGCTAATCAGACCCACAGCCTAGCTGTTCTCTCTCTAAATTGACAACCATGTACCTTAGGTGCATTTACCAATTGGTACTGGGCCACCTTATCAGTACCTGTACAGTATACCTTAGGTATCCAGGGCATAGGTGTACCCAGGGCCTACCAGGGGCTGAAGCATGTATTATGCCACCCCTGGCTGGCCATCTAAACAGACACAACTGGCTGCACGACAGCTGGGGCAAGGTGGTGTAATCACCCTTTGCTTTAGATATAGTTCCCTATATCTAAACCTAAAATGGACACATATATTCCTATCAGTCACTCCTATGGAAGGCCTTATCAATCCTGAAGGCAGAGTGCTTGGAATTATGTGAGATGGTGCTCTGGCATGAGCTGAGCCCGTTTGCAGCTTGCGGAACCAAGTCCTAATAGCTGTTCCATGATAACGCTATACCATATACTCTTAAGTGCATTATAATCCTCGTGGTTAAATGCTAACTCTGGTATAACAATATCAAAACATGTCGAGTAAGGTGTCATACGAATTGGAATACTACCCCCTCGCCAATTCTGGCGACGGGGGTAGCATTCCACCCTTCTAGAGGGACACGACATGTATGTAACTGTGAACCCCGGTTAAAGTTAACTCGAGCCTTGGCATCACAAAATGGATGCTGCCACCACAGACACAAGTCTGACCTTCTGCTGCTGGGAGTCCTTCCAGCGAGCGAGGCTTGGACAAAGGGTTTCCTGCCTTGGGAGGTGCTAGCACCACCCCAGACAGGATTTTGTGTATTAGGTAGGCCCAGGCTGAAAGGAATGAGACATGCCTGGGGCACACAAGGTGCCCTGTGCATACACCGGTTCCAACCAGTCGCTGGGGCACTCCAGCCCCAGCTCTGGCGGAAAACTGGACAAAGGATAGGGGGTGTAACCACCCCCCTTCCTGGTCCCACCCAGGGGAGGGACCTAGTCGTAGTGCGGCCCCCTTTAGCTGAATAAAGGTAGGAGCTTGTCTCATTCCCAGTTAGATTAATCTTGACAACTTCCACGAAGAAACTCTTGACCTTCGACCTCCTGAACATCAGAAGACTGAAGAATCTCCCCTATGGTCAGGGAGTGACCATCCTGCTTCGCAGGCACCACCAAGCTCCTGTGCGATTTGCTGTAAGTCCTTCCTTCCAGGAATCCGACAACCCAGCTCAACGAGACCCAGACCTCCAGACCCCTCTGACCTCTACCCACATCCACAGCACAGCTGGGACCCGTGGGTGCGACGAGCAACGTGGAGACAGCCATCTTGAAGAAACCTGCACAGCGCTTCCAGCACGACCCCCGAGGGTTCCTCGAGTGAGTGCATTGGGGACTGAGAAGCCCCACACCGACGCAGCTCCTGCACCAAAGACCAGCCCCCCAGCATCCCTGTGATCTGCGTGGTGCCCTTTTGCTTGGGTGCTGCTATTCCTGTTGTCTGGTCACTTGCCGGCTGGCTAGTGACCTCTGAGACGACGACCTGAAGATTTCGACACTGCTAGTCTGGTCCCCCAGACTGGCCCTTGCTTCCTTGTAAAAGAGAAGCACCCTGGACCCTCCTGGTCCACACCAGACGCCATCTTTGTTCCACCGCGTGGCTTGCATTTACCAAGGCCTGTTGACCAGATCGACGATCCAACACCGCCATCAGCAGAAGACTACGTGGGACAGCTCGTGCCTCCAGCCTGGTCATGAAGAGCAGCTCCTGGTCCGCGCAGCTACAGAGAGAAGCGACCCTTCCTCCACCTGAACGCGGCGACAGCCCCTGGTTCCCTCCTGGTTCCAGCACCGTCACTGGCTAGTGACCGAGACTCTGTCCCCTTCCCTTTCAGGACTTCTCCTTCCTAGTTCCATCCTTGGAACCACCGGACTCCTCCATCTGGCTGCCTGCCAGCAACTTCTTGTTTCAGACATCAGCGGGATCAACGCAGCAAACCCGACACCACTTCAGCCCTATGCACCCGCAGCCTGTGGGTTAGGTAACTAAAGCTTCTAGGTGCTGAAGTCTGTGTTCACTATCCTAGTGTCCAGGTCCACTGTTGTTTTCCCTCCATCCAGCCGGGTTCGTCCGGAATCCGTAACATTGTAAACTGTAGCATCCATAGATGTTGGTACGCATCCCGCGTGAGAGTTTCCACTCTGCACGTGAGTCCCGTGGGCCTCCTGCTCCGTACTTACCTAGTCCGTAGCGTAGTCCCAGCGATCCTCCAGCCTCTGGATCTCCTTACAGTACTTTCTTTCCTCGCATTCCATTGTTCTTAGTATATGGTTTGTCGTGCCCCTAAGGCACACGTGTAAATATTGTGCGAACTTGTATTTCCTTCTTAGTATTGTCATGTGCTTAGCCCTCTGATCTCATAAAGAGTTCAGAGGTGTTGTTATTAATAAATATATTGTTTATTTTCATAACAACCTGTGTGGTGTCCTTTCATTTGGTATTCAAGGGGTTATATTGTGGTAAAACAGCTGGCTTCACATGCCAAAAGAGTTTAGCCTAAGACTGCTTTGTCCATGCTACCATTAGGATAGCTGGTCTATAAGGTTGACTTACAACCAATCACCATAAGGGTTGTTTGGACTGATACAAGGTGGTCACTAGAACTAGTGAACATCATATATCAGGCCAACTTCTCACATTGGTGGCAACGGTTGGGATTTGAGCTTGCTGTTGTTTTTACCACGTATAATCTTGAAATATCATTTGAAAGATCACATCAGGTACTCTAGGTACATATAACAAGCTTAGAAATACTCTGAGTTCTACTGAACCAGCTGTTGTAGAGGAAAGGGCCTAGCACACCATGACTACAACTCTTAGCAAGGGATCAGTAGGAAAACCCATAGTGTAGGTAGGTGCATCACTTACACCACACTAGAAGCATGTCTACCCATGGAGAGTCTTCAGAGACTCCCCTAGTGGTTAGTGACCCTCCACAGGTCCTTTCCAGATATGCAGCTTTCAGTTTCCAGGAGATGAGACAATTGTGTACCTCCAGGAAATTGAAATAGGGTTCTAACCCTACCACTCCTTTTCTGTTAGGTCTCTAAGAGACTTATGATGCTAGAAAGGCTTCTCATACAGATGGGAACATGCCCCCCTTAGAGGGTACCATTGGTGATCCAGACCTCCCTGAAACAGAGAATGTAGAGGAAGAGGAGGATGAAGAGGGTCTCTCTGGGGATGAGGCAGACAAAGGTCCTGAGCTAGTCAGCAGACTTACTAGGGCCAACTTAGACCTACATAAGGAAGGATCTGGGGGACCCCCAGTACTGACCCTAAGCAGGCCTAACTTTGGAGTTAGAAGAGATAGGTCTCATTCTAGGGACTTGTCAGGCGACGTCTTCCTCAGGGTCTGTCGTGAAGTTATAAGGGCCCACCTCTCGATACCTCCAATTCCGAATGTAATTACTACACAGAATCTTGGAGTGATCAAGCGGGGGGAAAAAGGGAATTGGGAAGGGGACTGCGGGGAAGGAGATCTGAAAAGGAAAAGTTAGTAACAAAATATTCTGTAATTCTAAATTGGCAATAACCTTTGTACCAAGACTGAGAATATTCTAAAACACAAGCCTTCAGACAAACTCTCTAAAAATCCGATAAGCTTCCTACACTGTTGTATTCAAGAATAAAACTCTTCATTAATTATGCTGTTTTCAATCACTTGTGAATAGCGACTTTCAGACTCTTGTGAATTGCGACAGATTCTTAATAAAAGAAATAGCACCACACTTCAGCAAATAAGCTCCTTTACCAAAGTTTTGGAGGTCAAACTAAATGAATACCACATAAACATCATCAGCAAAAAAAATAACCCTTTTGGCCTCTTAGCCAGAATTCTCAAGAAAGGATTGCGCCTAGACAATTTTGCAATAAAACAGAATGTACGCGCATTCAGATAAGCTTTGCGTTCCCCAGAAATACTTTCAACAACCCTTGCCAGCAATGGATTGCAGTTCCCTACTTGAGGAATAAAACATTTAAGGCTTCAAACTTTCTGTGTTTAAGAAATCATCTATTATGCATTTGGCAGCTTTAAATATCACCTTTTAAAACAAGAAAGTGATTTTAAACATTTTAGCTATGAACAAGGAATCCCTATTCCCTACCTGTAGAGTACGACCTACTCTACTACTCAGATGGACAAAACATCTTCTTGAAATGCTCCAACAAGGTTCTTCTGTAAAACGGAGCAAGCTGGAAACTGCCACGCCCCCTGCAACGAACACCGAAAGCCTCCGGTGAAATCCTAATCCAAAACGCTGGATCTGTGGGAAACAGGAAAGGGAGCAGGAAGAAACCACAGCCACTCCCTAGGAATAGTCCAGAATAGTGAGCGCAGGAGACAGGGCGCGGTCACGTAAGTTAGCGTGCCTTCGGCGCTTACGCATGCGACCCGACAACCAAAGCTCACGCATTAGGCGTGAGCATGCCAAATCTCACGCATTAGGCGTGAGCATGCCAAACCTCACGCATTAGGCGGAAACAGCAGCAGACAGCAGCTAAAGGGCAGGGAACCTGCGCAGATCTATTAACATGGATGCAAATTAAAAGCACAAGCAGGTTTAAAGCACCTCAGCCACCAACGCCCTCCCAAAGAGGACTGATGCAATTTGCCACAGGGGTAACCCCGAATGCAGAGTGGGGCGGGCCCTAGACCACAAGCCACCCTAGCCCTGACAGTACTCCCCCCTCCCAAGAGTGGTCTAGGGCCCGGCTTTAGAGGGTGGAGGAGGTGGAAACGGCGTACCAAGCGTGGGGCATGAACATTGTCAGCCGGCTCCCAGGAATCATTTTCAGCACCGTATCCCTTCCAGAAGACAAGATACCACAACCTGGAACCCCGACGCCTAGAATCCAAAATGTCTTGCACTTCATATTCCCAATTACCATGAACTAAAATTGGAGCGGGACGGGGAGCCAGATTCTGTTTAGCAGGTTTAAGAAGGGAAGTATGAAACACTGGATGAATTCGTAGAGACTTAGGCAACAACAACTTGAATGTCACAGGGTTCACTTGTCGAAGAACTGGGTAAGGACCAATGTACTTAGGTTGAAACATACTTTTGTGTTTGAAGTTTAAGTTCTTTGTGGACAACCAAACTTTGTCTCCAGGGGCATACGTAGGACCTGAACGATGTTTTTTGTCATACTGCTCTTTGTATTTCTTCTTGCTTTGCAACAAGCGATCCTGAACTTGACGGTGGATAGTTTGCATAAGTTGTACAGAGTCTCTAACTGCTGGCACAATACTACCATCATTGGTCATAGCTAACGGTATGGTGTTAGGTTCATAGCCATAGAGTGCCTTGAACGGTGAGAAACCGGTTGAGGAATGAGGCGAAGTGTTATACGCAAATTCAGCAATCCAAAGTAAATCTAACCAAGATTTCTTAGAATCCGTAACATAACACCTCAAGTATTGTTTCAAAGTTTGGTTCAGTCTTTCAGTTTGCCCATCAGTTTGAGGGTGATAACTAGTGGACATATTGGAAGTGATGTGCAGATCTTTACACCATTGTTGCCAGAACTTGGAAGAGAACTGAGACCCTCGATCTGAAAGCAATACTGAAGGCAGTCCATGTAAGCGCACCACATGTTGTAGAAATATTTGTGCTAACTGTCCCGCAGTGGGTAGCTGTTTACAAGGGATGAAATGTGCATATTTGGTTAAACTGTCCACAACTACTAAAATCACAGTATGGTGTTGGATAGGTGGTAGATCAGTAATGAAATCCAACGAAATATGTTTCCATGGTTCAGTTGGTGTAGGTAGAACCTGTAGAAAACCTTTAGGTTTAGTGTGATCGGATTTAAATCTTGCACAGACCTCACAATCATTAGCCATTTTTAGCACATCCTTTTGCAGCGTTGGCCACCAAAACATCTTTTGTATTTTCTCCACAGTCTTTCGAGGGCCTGGGTGCCCGGCCATAGGATGTGAATGTAACCAATTGAATACAGTTTCTTGTAATTGCAAAGAGGGCAGATAAACTTGCTTTCCATGGAAAGGTATCCCTTCATTGATGGTTTGGTTAACATTGGAGTTCAACCATGATTTCCACTGAGAAGAAGGAAAATTTTCATGAATATTCTCCAAAAATTGATCTGCCGAGAGTACATTAATTACTTTGCCTGGATCAATTATTGGTTGAGGAGTTCCTTCAAAGCGATGCAAAGAAGAGTCTTTTCTGGACAGGGCATCAGCTTTCTTATTGTCTTGGCCTGGACGGAAGGTAATTATGAAGTCATATTCGGCAAAGAACATCATCCACCTGAGTTGTCTCGGGGTCAACATTCTGGCTGAGCTCATAAACTGTAAATTTCTATGATCAGTGTACACGGTTACAGTAAATTTTGCTCCCATTATGTAATGTCTCCATTCTTTGAAGGCTTCTAGAATCGCTAGTAGTTCCTTTTCAGCTATTACATAATTTTGCTCTGCGGGATTTAGTTTTCGAGACATGTAGGCAACCGGATGCATTTGACCAGTAGTATGATGTCTTTGAGAGAGAATGGCTGCTATAGCTACATCAGAGGCGTCAGCTTCAATGATAAAGGGTTCCTCTACATTGGGATGCATGAGAACGGGAGCTTCAGTAAAGGCTCTTTTTAACTTCTGAAATGCAAGTTCAGCTTCTATGGACCATTCAAAGTTCACCTTCTTTCTTAACAACCGTGTGATGGGAGCTACCACAGCAGAAAAATGATCAATGAAGCGGCGGTAAAAATTTGCAAATCCCAAAAAGCACTGTATGTCTCGAACAGATGTCGGAGTGGGCCAATCGGCAACAGCTTTGATCTTTCTGTCAGTCATTTTCATCCCAGTTGGAGTGAGGAGAACTCCCAAAAATTCAACTTCCCGAACATGGAAATCACATTTGGATAATTTGCAGTACAAATTATGAGATTGCAGAGTTTTCAAAACCTTTCTGACGTGACCTTCATGTTCGGCTTCAGAATCAGAATAGATCAAAATATCGTCTATATAGACAATAACAAAAAGATCCAAAAATTCCTTCAAGGCATCATTCAAAAAAAACTGAAAAGCTGCTGGTGCATTGCACAGCCCAAATGGCATCACCAAGTACTCAAACAATCCATATCGGGTTTTGAAAGCAGTCTTCCATTCATCACCTTGCCTGATACGAACCAAATGGTAGGCTCCTCTGAGGTCCAATTTAGTGTAGATTTCTGCCCTTTTAACTTGGTCCAATAGAACAGGGATGAGAGGCAATGGGTATTTATTTTTGACAGTGATTTTGTTCAACGCCCTATAATCGATGCAAGTCCTCAATTCCCCATTTGCTTTCGGAATGAAAAATAAAGGAGACGCTGCCGGAGACTTGGAGGGGCGGATGAATCCATTCTCTAGATATTGGTCGAGATATTGTCTTAAATGTTGGTTCTCTTTTTCAGACAAAGCATGAATGCAACAATTTGGGACACTAGATCCAGGTACAAGATCGATTTGACAGTCATAGCTTCGATGAGGAGGAAGGAGGGCTGCCTTAGTTTCACTAAAAACTTCTGCGAAGTCCTTGTAAACTTTAGGTAACAATGTTTCTTTTTCCTCAGCTGTGGCCAATTGACTTAGAGTTGGTTTTGAGGCATTAAGACAAGTCGAATGACAAAAATCAGACAGAAAAACCAGTTCTCTCTTTCGCCAATCTATGGTTGGATTGTGCAAGCAAAGCCAAGGCATTCCTAGAATAAAACCATACTGAGGTGCTTGGATAACATCAAATTGAAGCTCCTCCTTATGTATTTGTTGCTTAGCATCTTCACAGAACATAATAACCTTAGATGTTTGCATGGTCACTGGCCCTCCAGCTAGAATTTTTCCATCCACCGCTTGCACTATTTCTGGAGTCTCTTTTTGTTCACAGATGATTCCTAAGCGTTGAGCGGTTTCTAAATCTACAAAATTTCCTGTAGCTCCAGAATCAACTAAAACTTCCATTTGGCATGTTTCATGAATTAACCTGATTTGTACGGCTAATCTAAAATGAGCTTTGTAGTTAGAGACACATGAGTTCACAGAAGAGAAGGCAATGGTACCCAAGAGATCTCCCTTCAAACATCTTGGGCCAGTTAGTTTTCCGATTTTAGATCTGTTTTTTCCAGAACTGCTGACTTACTAGAGTTAGGAAATTTTCCCTTTGGCTTAGTTAAACAGTCCTTCACGAAGTGACCTTTTCGACCACAATAAAGGCATTGTCCATTCTTTCGACGATTGTCTTTCTCATCTTTTGACAATGGTTGTCTTAAAGTTCCTATTTCCATAGGCTCCGAACCAGTTTCAGAATTTGAAAATTGAGGCCTAGATTTAGCTTCTGATCTCCAGTTTGGTTTGTCTGTTCTTTTTTTATCTGATCTCCGTTCAGAGAGTCTGTGGTCTAAACGCAGCGTTAGATTAATCAATTCAGAGCAAATTACTGGTTGAGGATCAATTTGTGCCAGAACATCTTTTAGCTCGTCTTTTAAACCTTGATAAAAGAGGGCGGCTCTTTTTTCCTCTGGCCAAGAAGTTTCAGCGATTAATCTGTTGAAGTGAGACAAATAAGAAACAAGGTCCCTATTACCTTGTTTCAACTGAAGTAGTTCTCGATCTGCGGATAAAGTAACTGTTCTGCGATCAAAAACTTTTTCAAATTCTTCCACAAATCGTTTCCAGTTGTAAAGCAAAGTGTCATCTTGTCTGACCAAAGGAACTGCCCAGTTTGCGGCATCTCCGGTCAAATAGGAAATTAAAAACGCAATTCTAGACTGTGGGGTTGGAAATGCAGTTGGTCTACAAGCAAAATGCAACTCTATCTGGGTCAAAAAGATTTGCACCTTAGAGGGGTCCCCAGAAAAACGTTCAGGAGCTGCCAAAGGAATCTGGGGGGGCACTGTAACAGCTATGTTTGTATTTCCCCTGCTAGCACCAGTTTCTTGAACCTCTTCCGGAAGAGGAGTACTCTGTAATTGAATATTTTCCACCTTAGCTGCTAACAAAGCAGTTACATCCATGGCTTTTAAGTCTGCTTGTATTCGCATGATTGCAGACATTAAATCATTGATGGTGGTCATTATGACTTCACGTACAGACCAGGAGGAAAATAATTCGTGGGCTCACTATTCTGTCAGGCGACGTCTTCCTCAGGGTCTGTCGTGAAGTTATAAGGGCCCACCTCTCGATACCTCCAATTCCGAATGTAATTACTACACAGAATCTTGGAGTGATCAAGCGGGGGGAAAAAGGGAATTGGGAAGGGGACTGCGGGGAAGGAGATCTGAAAAGGAAAAGTTAGTAACAAAATATTCTGTAATTCTAAATTGGCAATAACCTTTGTACCAAGACTGAGAATATTCTAAAACACAAGCCTTCAGACAAACTCTCTAAAAATCCGATAAGCTTCCTACACTGTTGTATTCAAGAATAAAACTCTTTATTAATTATTCTGTTTTCAATCACTTGTGAATAGCGACTTTCAGACTCTTGTGAATTGCGACAGATTCTTAATAAAAGAAATAGCACCACACTTCAGCAAATAAGCTCCTTTACCAAAGTTTTGGAGGTCAAACTAAATGAATACCACATAAACATCATCAGCAAAAAAAATAACCCTTTTGGCCTCTTAGCCAGAATTCTCAAGAAAGGATTGCGCCTAGACAATTTTGCAATAAAACAGAATGTACGCGCATTCAGATAAGCTTTGCGTTCCCCAGAAATACTTTCAACAACCCTTGCCAGCAATGGATTGCAGTTCCCTACTTGAGGAATAAAACATTTAAGGCTTCAAACTTTCTGTGTTTAAGAAATCATCTATTATGCATTTGGCAGCTTTAAATATCACCTTTTAAAACAAGAAAGTGATTTTAAACATTTTAGCTATGAACAAGGAATCCCTATTCCCTACCTGTAGAGTACGACCTACTCTACTACTCAGATGGACAAAACATCTTCTTGAAATGCTCCAACAAGGTTCTTCTGTAAAACGGAGCAAGCTGGAAACTGCCACGCCCCCTGCAACGAACACCGAAAGCCTCCGGTGAAATCCTAATCCAAAACGCTGGATCTGTGGGAAACAGGAAAGGGAGCAGGAAGAAACCACAGCCACTCCCTAGGAATAGTCCAGAATAGTGAGCGCAGGAGACAGGGCGCGGTCACGTAAGTTAGCGTGCCTTCGGCGCTTACGCATGCGACCCGACAACCAAATCTCACGCATTAGGCGTGAGCATGCCAAACCTCACGCATTAGGCGGAAACAGCAGCAGACAGCAGCTAAAGGGCAGGGAACCTGCGCAGATCTATTAACATGGATGCAAATTAAAAGCACAAGCAGGTTTAAAGCACCTCAGCCACCAACGCCCTCCCAAAGAGGACTGATGCAATTTGCCACAGGGGTAACCCCGAATGCAGAGTGGGGCGGGCCCTAGACCACAAGCC
Source organism: Lissotriton helveticus (assembly GCF_964261635.1). NCBI lineage: Eukaryota > Metazoa > Chordata > Amphibia > Caudata > Salamandridae > Lissotriton > Lissotriton helveticus. The sequence goes on along the minus strand of NW_027611709.1, from coordinate 1,187,864 downwards.
ACCCTAGCCCTGACAGGACTCCAATAGATCTGTGCACTCTCATGCCTCTTCCCAGAGGAGAATGACTTCTCCCCAGAGGAGAATGACTTCCCCCCAGAGAAGAGAACATGAAGCAAGGATGAAACAGGCTAATCTAAGGATCCAGAGGGAAGAACTTGCCCTTGCCAAGGAGAAGCTTGCCTTTGCTAGAGAGCAACAGTTGAGTGGGGCAGTCCCCACTGGTGGCAGCATTATCCCTAAGGATAAAGACAGGTGTTTTGATACTAGACACCTGAGTAAAATAGTGCCCCCCTTTAAACAAGGGGATGACATCCACAAATGGATGACTGCTTTGGAGAGGGCCTGCACTGTCCAGTGCATCCCCCAGAGTCAGTGGGCAGCTATATTGTGGCTCTCCTTTGAAGGTAAAGGTAGAGATAAGCTCCTCACTACTAGAGCTGAGGATGCTAACAATTACCAAGTCCTGAAGAATACACTGATTGATGGGTTTGGCTTAACAACTGAACAGTACAGGTTGCTGTTCAGACACCCAGAAAATTCAGTCTCAGGATTGGGCTGACTTTGTTTTTTTTTTCTTCTTAAAAACCCCTTTATTTCGTAAAAAAGAAGACAGTTACAGACCTACAACCACAGAGGCCGGTCAGGTATACGCAACAATAATAGCAAATCAATACACAGCTCATCAGCCGACAGCCCGAGGGTCCGGCAGCGTAAAAGCACGATGTTATCTGGAGCTCATGGCCAGGGAGGATAAATAAAAGGTTTCATATTTTACAATGTATAAACAACAGAAAAGAAAAACACAAAAAGAATCGAGGCAAAACCAAGCAATATAATGACCGTTACATGCAGCAGGGGAGGGGGATGGGCAGGAAGCAAGCGTCAAGAAATCATGAGAGAGGGGAGTGGGGATCAAGAGTGAGCCGCACATCACCTATAACCATAAATCCATTTACCGAAACGTACAGTCAAGGAGATCGTGGAATGTCAGAGGGCTCAGTAGGGGGGGGAGCACAGATCTCTCCTCTATATGAATTCCATTGGCCCCATATCCTTCCCCACTTCTTGGGCCTACCACGGGAGATGTACACAATCTTTTCTCGAAACATGCACCAGTCCATGTCCTCCTCCCATGTCGAGACCAACGGTGCCCTATGAGATCCCCACAATTGAGCTATATCTCTTTTCGCAATCATGTTGCCCAGCGTAACCCATTGAGTCTGAGCCACAGTACAGTCAGTCGGTTCCCAAATATTCAACAAACAGCGTCGCGCTTCGGGGAGCAGCTCAACACCCGTCACTTCACCCATCACCGCATGCACTCGATTCCAGAAAACAACTACCTCCGGGCATTCCCATATAATGTGGAGGAAAGTAGCAAGCATACCACAGCCACGCCGACATGACCCATCCACAGAATAACCCATATGTATCAACCGTGGACCCGTGACATAGACACGATGCAGAATCTTCAATTGCACCAATCGGAGACGCGCCGGAATCGCAACTTCTTTAGGGGAGGATAGTGCAGCTTGCCAGTCCTCATCGTCTATCTCCAGACCATCACCAATCCATGCATCTCTTAGCTGTATAAGGAGGTCCGAACAGGCATTAATAAGTTTTTTATATATAAGAGAGATAGTGCTGTCAGGGACATGCCCATCCAACACTCCAGGGGCGAAGACTCAGGGATCATAGTTCCAGCAGGGAAGACTGAATCAATTGCGTGACAGACCTGAAGATATCGGAAATATTCCCTATCATTCAACATATACTCCCGTTTCAGCTCGTCGAAAGTTTTAACTCTGCCGGTGGCCCAAAGATCGCCCACTTTGCTGATACCAATAAGGTCCCATCTATCAAATCCCTTCGAAGTCCACAGACCACCCAATCTCTCAGCAGCATACAGGGGAGTCGCTCTAGTCAGTTTATCCGCCCAGCCCGAAGCCGAATTTGCACTTCCCCACACTCGTACCGCCACCGCAGTGGGCCCCGTTAAATTCCTCCTGGCGGTTCTGGAATAAAGTGCCCTATTATAATCGGCCCCCGGCAGTTGCCACCTATCCATCTCATATGCGGGATGTGGGACAGGACCATACATGGCATGATTAATAGCGCTCAACTGAGACGCCCAATAATAGCGTTTAACATCAGGCAAAGCTATACCACCATCATACCAGGGCAAAGTCAATTTTGCCAATGCTATGAGGGGCCGCCCACCCCAAACCAACTTCCTCTGGAGGCTCTCAATTTCACGGAAATAGCTAGCCGGAACCAGATCAAGTGTGTTTTGAATAGCGTAGAGGAACCGGGGAAGCGACATCATTTTGAACAAGGCTGCCCTTCCCAAAGGGGATATAGGCAGGCCACACCACGCCGCAACATCCGATCTAAGCCGGGCAAGCGGAGGTAGTAAATTCCGCTCATAGCGCACCATGGGGTCCAACGAAATGTAGATCCCCAAGTACTTGAAGCCAGCTCTGGAAACAGGTATAGGGCAAACACGGGGCAAAGAAGGTTGTCCAACTGTAAGTGGATAAATGCAGGACTTAGCCCAATTAATAACCAAACCAGAGTTCTTCCCGAAGGAACTCAGGACGTTGAACAGAAAACCCAACGACTTACGGGGAGAAGTAAGATACAACAATATGTCGTCGGCATAAAGCGACACACGATCCTCAAAGGTAGAGGACCATCGTATGCCCTTGAGCGAGGGCTCCCAACGGAGCCACGCAGCAAGGGGTTCAAGAGCAAGCGCAAAAAGGAGAGGTGACAAAGGGCAGCCCTGCCTCGTGCCGCGTCCAAGAACAAAGGGTTTCGAGGCCCTTCCGTTGACCACCACCTGAGCAAGCGGCTGCTCATATAAAAGCCTAACCCAGCCGACGAACTTAGGGCCAAAGCCAAACTTGGCAAGGGCAGCCCACAAATATGGCCACTCCACCGTATCGAAGGCCATTGAGGCGTCAAGTGAGACCAAGATGGCCGACTTTTCAAGAGTCCCCGCCCTAGCCAAGACACCATGAAGACGACAAAGATTGAGCGCGGTGTTGCGGTGGGGGATAAAACCAGACTGATCCGGGTGTACCAAATCACCGATCACCGTAACCAGCCGGCTCGCCAAAAGTTTCGCAAGGATCTTGGGCTCCACATTCAAAAGTGAGATCGGCCGATATGACGAACAGTGGTCACGAGGCTTGCCATCCTTGTGAATGACCACAATGGACGCCAGTCTCTGGTCACGGGGAAGGAGCCCGAGATCTCGCGATTCAAAAACATCCGTCGGAGATACGGCGCCATTTTGTCAGGGCTCAGCTTATACAGCTCGACCGGAATACCGTTCGGGCCCGAAGCCTTGCCTGAACGAAGCGAGGGGATAGCAAGCGCCACTTCATCAGTGGAAAAATCCGCCTCCATAAGTTCTTTGTCCGAGTCCGACAAACTAGGCAGCGCAATGTCGCGGAGCAACAAGTGCGAGTCCTCCTCTGGTCTATCCGAGACCGGCGCATAAACCCTCGGAAAGTGCTGGGCAAAGACCTCCACTATCTCGACCGGGTCCACCACTCGCACGCCATCCACTCTCTCAATAACAGGCACCACCCGATTCAATCTATCTCTTTTATCCAGCCAAGCAATCAATTTTCCTGCTTTATCGCCCACATCATACAAACGCCCCTGCTGCTCACGATTCAGCGCCCTGGCCGCTTCAGTCACCAGAGCTCTATATTTGGACTGTTTAAGCGCCAAGGAATGCAAGCCATTAGGCGTATTCTCAGACTCCAACCGTTCCTCCAACTCAGTGATTTCATTTTCCAGGCCAACCACTTCCATAGTCCTGCGCTTCCTCTCACTAGCAATCAAGGATAGAGTCTGTCCCCGGATCACAGTTTTATATGCCTCCCATAAAGAGATAGGGCAGGAAACCGACCCCTCATTCTCAGCAAAATAGAAATCCATACACTTAATCACTTCCATACCAATGTTGGGGTTACGAAGATGCCACTGATTAATCGGAGCAATCCGACCCCCGGACTCTAGCTGTACATCAATAGTGAGCCAGAGTGGGGAATGGTCCGAGATCCCCCTAGCCAAATGTTTGATTTCCCTCACGGATACCATCTGCGCCGCTGGTACAAGGATATAGTCGAGTCTCGATAGACTACCATGAGCTCCTGAATAGAAGGTATACTGGAGCTGTCCAGGGTGCAACTGCCTCTAACAATCCACTAAACCCAATGTGTCCAAGAAATTCCCCAGCCACAGCTGCGACGTGGGGAGGGTTCTGCGAGGATTCCGATCCTCCTCTCCACTTACAACTGAGTTAAAATCGCCACCCACTACCAACAGACCATCAGGGAGTCCCAGGACCACTCCACCCAAATCAGAAAACGTAGTGGACTGTAGACCAGGGGGAATATCTATGACACCTTCCCCAAGAATAATGATCTAGGGAGTGCTACGTCTTTACCTGACTGCATCGAGTCTTCCTCCACCTTTTCAGACTTTGAGGCAATCTCACTGGAACTACATCTGGAATGACTCGCTCAAAACCGGAATTTTCCCGGAGTCTTGGAAACATGCCCAACTGGTCCCGATCTTAAAGAAAGCTAATACAGATCCTAACGAGCCGGTGAACTATCGACCCATCTCTCTGCTCCCAGCCCCTGCCAAGGTCCTTGAAAAGCTAGCGCAGCAACAACTGGCAGGTTTTCTTGAATCCCACGGCCTACTTCATGAATCCCAACATGGTTTTAGAAAGTGCCATAGTACTGAGTCGGCCCTTATAGAAATGGCCGACTCTGTGCGGTGGAAACTGGATGGGGGTTCCAGAGCGGTGCTGGTGCTGCTCGACTTGTCGGCAGCATTCGACACTGTCTATCACCCCATCCTGATTGACCGTCTTCGGTCGAAGGGCATTCAGGGGAAGGCCCTGGAGTGGCTGACCTCTTTTTTGTCTAATCGCACCCAGGCAGTCTATACTCACCCTTTTACTTCTGTTAGCCGTAACCTGAAATGGGGTGTCCCTCAAGGCTCGGCTTTGAGCCCACTATTGTTCAATGTTTATTTTTCTCCTCTGGCCGAACTCATTGCTAGGTCGGGCATTATAGCTACTTCCTATGCAGATGATATTCAGCTGCTTTTCTCCTATGAGAGTGCCACGCAGACTACTTTTGATCCTTTGAAGGATTGTCTGCGGGACATTTCAAAGTGGATGGACCATAACTGCCTCCGCATGAATGCGGCGAAAACGGAGGTTCTCTTTTTCCATCAACCCTCCCCACTTGATACAACTCTCTGGTGGCCACAGGAACTCAGCCTTCCCCCTGTCCCTAAGGACTCTGTAAAAAATCTAGGGGTCAAGTGGGACTCAAATCTTTCCTTTAGTAACCAAATACAGACCGTTTCTGCCGCTTGTTTTTCCAAGATCAGGATGATTAGGAAATTCATCACCTATCTCCCCAGTGACACCAGGAAAACCATAGTCCAGGCATTGATTACATCTCACCTGGACTATGCGAACGGCCTGTATTTAGGGTTGTCCGCGGGCCTCCTACATCGGCTCCAGACAGTCCAGAATGCGGCGGTTCGGCTGGTCTGTGGGGTTTCCCTACGTACCCATATTTCGCCACATCGCAGAGCATTACATTGGCTACCAATCCATCAAAGAGCTGCATTCAAAGCTATGACCTTAGCCCATCGAGCAACTAGGGGTAGGGGATCGGCCTACCTCTCTGTTAGCATCCGTCCTTACTGTAACTCTCGGAACCTCTGTTCCAACTCCCAACATCTGCTTTCCATACCAACATTCAGGAAAGCAGGTTCTGGAGGTAAAACCTTCCAGGTCTGTGCCACAACTCTCTGGAACAAACTCCCGATCGCAATTAGGATGATCCAGGAAGAATTACCCTTCCGTAAGGCACTAAAAACTTTCCTCTTTTGTTAACCCCCCCAGGATTATCACTCTGCTTTCACTCAGAAGCGCCGGGACACCCCGTTGGGGTAGCTGCGCGCTATATAAAATACACAATAATAATAATAATAACATACACAGACAAAATAGAAATCGTCTTCCCCTCCCACCGGCCCATAACAGCGGCATAGTGACCTCAATCATCCAACACCGTGTCATCTATTTCAAGGGGGAGGGAGTTCCTAACCAGGATGCCCGCCCCCCCTCGACCCAGTGGTAAATCCAGCGTGGGCCACCAAATGGTAGCCCCGTCTATTCAATGCATGGCACATATTCCCTACGAGATGCGTCTCCTGCAGTAAAACGATATCTGGGGAGTGTCGCTTCAAATACTGCAAAACTATCCCCCGCTTTATCCTATCCCCGAGACCATTAACGTTCCAGCTTAGCACCCTCAGCCCCCTACCCCCCATCCCCAATATGAACAAACAGTCCCCCCCGCCATGCAACAGGCACAAAGGATGAAGTATCGACCAAATCGTAGCCTCGAAACCGACAAACAAGAAAAGACCCCTCCACCGCCCCCCAAGGAACCCCCAACACACACCCCCCCACCCTGCACCCCTGCGGTAGACCAAAAAGCCACCCCAACTTGCAGTGTGCCTGTCGCCCCATTCAACTAACCTACAAGAAGAGAGAAAAAAGTCCCCTGAGGAGAAAAGAGCCCCGAATCCCCCCACCCAAGGGTATCAACATCGTACAAACAGCTATCTTAGAGCCACTGCAAAGCGTCCATATATCGGCTCGTCGGCTCGCCGGAGCGGACTCACTACTCCTGTTCTTCCAAGCCGCCTTCGGCGCCCCTCGATCTCTCCGGGCTGGTATGGCGTGTCGTCAAAGTGTCCAATCAGTCACTAGCCACCTCGGGACAGTCAAAAAAGAATGTACGTTCATTACGTTCAATCCTCAGGCGGGCCGGAAAAAGCATGGCGTACTTCAGTCCCATGTCCCCGAGACGTCTTTTCACCCCCGTAAAGCCCATACGTTGTTTCTGCACCGCCTGTGTAAAGTCTGGGTAAAAACTGATCGACACATTCTCAAACTTAGTGGGACCATTGGTGCGCGAGGCCTGCAGGATAGCATCTCTGTCTCGGAAATTGAAAATCCTGGCTATTATAGGCCTCGGAGCGGCTCTGAGCTTGGGCTTCCCACCTGGAATTCTGTGAGCACTCTCCACCGCAAAAAGATTACTAAGACCCTTTGGTGCCAAATGGTTCCGGATAAGGTCTTCTACCAGTAGATCCGTAGGCACGTCTGTGGAGTTCTCCGGAACACCCACGATGCGAACGTTTTTGCGCCTGGCTCGGCCCTCGAAATCATCCAGCCGACGGGCAAACGAGTCTCTGGCCGCTCGAAGATCGCGGACCTCGGCCTGGAGATCAGAGACATCCGTAGTCAAACTTGCGGTCTTGATGTCAAGGGACTTGACCCGCTCGTTGGTTTTCCCCAAGTCCGTCCTGATGAGGTTGACTCCGATCGCCACCGTGTCCAACTTAGCAGCCAGAGTCTCATAATCCTGCCCCATATCCGCCCGGACACTGGCGATGACGCCCATAACATCCTTCAAAGTCGGATCCTCAGCCACAGGAGGACCATCACCAGACTCCTCGATGGCCCTGCTCGATCCACCCGGGGATCCCTTTGGGCGAGTAAAGCGATCAATGGTCTGGGATTGGGCAGCACCTCCACGATTAGGGCCTCTGGTGTTGCGCCTTTCGGCGTCCGCCCTGCCCGCCATAATGGGCGACGAGCTCCGACGGGACCTTTGGGATCTAGTTAGAATGATTCCCTACGAGGCGAGCCCATAGAGTCGAGAGATCGAGGAACAGTGGCCAGCGTGGAAGTGACGACTAGACAAGGGCAGCAGTATCCATCAGCAGCGAATCAGCGTCAACTGTGACCAAGAGCGAAACCGAAAGTATCACAGGGGCATCGAAAGTATCACTCCAGCCGTTGTTGTTCGACTGCCACCTGGGCACTCCGGACACTCGAGCCCCCAGACGTCCCCCGATGTAGGCCGCAAATTACTAGGTGCAGCAAGTCCTGTTTCCAGCTGCCAAATCGAGTTGTAGAAAAAGCTATCAATATCAGCAGGGCATCAGCAAAAATTACCCGTCGTCCAAATCAGGATTTGTTTCAGGATAGATGCGGGTGGCATAAGGGGTCTCGGGAGCTCTGTGCTCACGCGTCCATCTTGGATCCGCGCGTAGCTCCTCCTGGGCTGACTTTGTTGATTGTGCCACTAAGGCTTTCGAAGGCTGGTTATTGGGAAGTAAAGTTACTGATTACACATGATTGTATAATCTAATTATGAGAGAACAAATCTTAAATAATTGTCAAAATCAGTTGTTGCATCAGCACCTTATTGACTCAGATCTGACCTCTCCCCAAGAATTGGGAAAGAAGGGAGACAGATGGGTCAGGACAAGGGTCAAGCAGCAGAACCAGGGTAGTGGCCAGAAGAAATCAGACTCCAAGGGTAATGAGAATAAGCAAAATTACCAGAAGTCTTCAACGGGGCCCCAACAATCTAAAGAGGGTGGGTCCCAGAATCCCCAGAATTCCCAAAAGAAGAAGAATAATGGTCAGAAGAAACCATGGTGCCAATACTGTAAAAGTAATACTCACTGGTTTAGTGAGTGCACCAAGAAAGGCCCAACTCCTACCACTACTGCCCCTAAGGCATCTGCACCCCCTAGTACAGTTAGTAGTGGTAGTAATCCTCCCAAGGCTATAGTGGGGTTAACCCTGGGAATTGAGGCGGGTTCTGACTTAGTCAGGACACCTACTCAGGCTGTTCTTGTTTGTACTGGGGACATGGATATGACCCCTACAATAAGTCCCAGTACTCAGGGCAAGTACAGGCAAACGCCTTTGATCAATGGAAAAATGGCTCAGGCCTACAGGGACACTTGTGCCAGTGTCACTATGGTAACACCAAACTTTGTGGACCCTGACCAGGTAATACTAGGTTCAGACTACCTGGTGACCAATGCTAGCAATGCCACTACCTCCCATAGTATGGCACTTGTTAATTTCTCCTGGGGAGGGGTAAATGGCCTCAAAAGGGTTGTTGTTAGTTCAGACCTCCCAGTGGACTGTCTTTTGGGCAATGATTTGGAATCCTCCTTATGGTCAGATGTGGAGTATAGGACTCATGTGGAAATGTTAAGTTTATCAGCACATGTCCTTGCTGTGACTAGGTCACAGGCCAAGAAATGCCCAGCTGAACTAGTGCTGGATCCTGGAAGAATGGACCAGACACAACCCAAGAGAAAGAGCAGTAGGGGTAAGGTTGACCCTTCGCCCCTGCCTCAGGTAGAGGATCAGCTCTCTCAGGAGACTGGCCCCAAGACCCCAGAAGGAACTGTCCTAGAAGAGCTTGAACCTGAACAGGTTGAGTTTCTTGGGACAGGGGGACCTTCCAGGGCAGACTTGAGGCAGGCACAGTTAGACTGTTCCTCTCTTGAACCCCTCAGACAGCAGGCTGCTGCTAAGGCTGCAGGGAATGCTACAGGTACCCATAAGGTATATTGGGACGATGGACTCCTATACTCTGAGGCAAGAGACCCCAAGCGTGGTGCTACCAGGAGGCTGGTCATCCCCTTGTCTCTTAGAGGTTTCCTTCTCACCTTAGCCTATGAAATTCCCCTTGCAGGTCACTTAGGCCAGAACAAGACTTGGGACAGGCTTGCCCCACACTTTCACTGGCCTCATATGTCTGAGGACACTAAAGAGTTTTGTCGCTCATGTATCACCTGCCAAGCCAGTGGCAAATCAGGTGGCACAACAAAGGCCCCCCTTATACCACTACCTGTGGTGGGGGTTCCCTTTGAAAGAGTGGGGATTGACATTGTTGGACCAATGGACCACCCAACAGCATCTGGGCACAGATTTATACTGGTGATAGTGGATCATGCCACCAGGTATCCAGAAGCTATTCCCCTTAGGACCACTACAGCTCCTGTTGTGGCTAGAGCCCTGGTTGGAGTTTTCTCCAGAGTGGGGTTCCCTAAGGAGGTCATCTCTGACAGAGGTGCAAACTTCATGTCAGGATACTTGACTGCTATGTGGAAGTAGTGTGGTGTAAATTACAAATTCACCACACCCTATCACCCACAATGCAATGGGCTTGTTGAAAGATTCAACAAGACCCTCAAAGGGATGATAAAAGGGTTACCTGAAAAGCTTAGGCGAAGATGGGACATCCTTTTACCCTGCCTTCTGTTTGCTTACAGAGAGGTCCCACAGAAGGGGGTTGGTTACAGCCCTTTTGAGCTTTTGTTTGGACATCCTGTAAGAGGACCCCTATGTCTTGTGAAGGAAGGATGGGAGTTACCTCTCAAAAAGTCTAAACTTGACATAGTGGACTATGTACTTGGTCTCAGCTCCAGGATGGCAGAGTACATGGAGAAGGCATCTAAAAACCTGGAGGCCAGCCAAGAACTTCAAAAAGCTTGGCATGACCAAAAGGCTGTCCTAACTGTTTACCATGCAGGACAGAAGGTGTGGGTGTTGGAGCCAGTGGCCCCAACAGCTCTCCAAGACAAATGGTCTGGGCCCCACATCATCATTGAGCAAAAGGGAGAAGTCACCTACTTGGTGGACATTGGAACTCCCAGGAGCCCTCACAGAGTACTTCATGTAAATAGGCTCAAAGCATTTGTTGACAGGGAGGACATGGGCTTGCTCATGGACACAGATGAGGGACAGGAGGAAGAGAGTGACCCTCTCCCAGACCTGCTCACTCAGACCCCCGGTGATGGGTCAGTAGATGGTGTAGTCTTTTCTGACAGCCTCTCTGAGCATCAGCAAAAGGATTGTAAGCAAGTCCTTCAATCCTTCAGACAAATGTTTTCTCTGACCCCCAGTCAGACAAACTGGTGCACACATGAGGTGGACACTGGAGACAGTCTGCCTATAAAGAGTAAAATCTACAGGCAACCTGACCAAGTCAGGGACTGCATAAAAACTGAAGTACAAAAGGTGTTGGAATTGGGAGTCATTGAACCCTCGGAGAGCCCTTGGGCTAGTCCTGTAGTTCTAGTGCCTAAACCTCACACCCAGGATGGTAAGAGAGAGATGAGGTTTTGTGTAGACTGCAGGGGTCTCAATGCTGTCACTAAGACAGATGCCCATCCAATACCTAGGGCAGATGAACTGATAGATACGTTGGCTTCTGTAACTTTCTTAAGTACATTTGACCTAACAGCTGGTTATTGGCAAATCAGGTTAGCTGAGGATGCCAAGGCCAAGACAGCATTTTCTACCCCAGGAGGTCATTACCAATTTGTGGTGATGCCCTTTGGTTTGAAAAATGCACCTGCCACTTTTCAAAGGTTGGTGAACTAAGTTCTCACTGGGTTGGATGACTTTTGTGCAGCATATCTAGATGATATTGCTGTCTTTAGCTCCACCTGGGAGGATCACCTGATCCACCTAAGGAAAGTTTTAGAGGCCCTGCAAAAGGCAGGCCTCACTATCAAGGCTACTAAGTGCCAGATAGGGCAGAGTCAAGTTGTATACTTGGGCCACCTTGTAGGTGGAGGCCAAGTTCAACCTCTGGAGAGCAAGATACAGGCCATAAAGGACTGGGCTCCTCCAACCACCCAGACACAGGTCAGAGCTTTCTTGGGCCTGTCTGGTTACTATAGGAAATTTGTCAGAAATTATGGAACCATTGTGACTCCACTTAATGACCTGACAAGTAAGAAAATGCCAAAGAAAGTTCAGTGGACAGTTAGCTGTCAGAAGGCATTCGATGACCTAAAGCAGGCCATGTGCACTGCACCTATTCTCAAGAGTCCAGACTACTCCAAACTTTTCATTGTCCAAACAGATGCTTCTGAGTTGGGTGTGGGAGCTGTTCTATCTCAGCTGAATATTGATGGTCATGACCAGCCCATTGCTTTTATAAGTAGAAGGCTGACCCCTAGAAAGAAACGTTGGTCAGCTATTGAGAGGGAGGCCTTTGCTGTGGTTTGGGTCCTGAAGAAGTTGAGGCCATACTTGTTTGGTACTCACTTCAAGATTCAGACCGACCATAAGCCCCTCTTATGGCTAAATCAAATGAAGGGTGAAAACCCCAAACTTCTTAGGTGGTCCATTTCCCTACAGGGGATGGACTTTACAGTGGAGCACCGCCCAGGGACTGACCATGGTAATGCAGATGGTCTCTCCAGGTACTTCCACTTAGAACAAGAAGACTCACCTGGTCAAGGTTAGTTTAATGTCCCTAAGTTTGGGGGGGGGGGGTTATGTAGGAGAGTGGGGTCTGCAATCCCATGGCCACCCCAGATTTTTGCTTTTTGCTTCACTGGTTTACGACTTTCCCTGGCTGCGGGCCTGCTAATCAGACCCACAGCCTAGCTGTTCTCTCTCCAAATTGACAACCATGTACCTTAGGTGCATTTACCAATTGGTACTGGGCCACCTTATCAGTCCCTGTACAGTATACCTTAGGTATCCAGGGCATAGGTGTACCCAGGGCCTACCAGGGGCTGAAGCTTGTATTATGCCACCCCTGGCTGGCCATCTAAACAGACACAACTGGCTGCACGACAGCTGGGGCAAGGTGGTGTAATCACCCTTTGCTTTAGATATAGTTCCCTATATCTAAACCTAAAATGGACACATATATTCCTATCAGTCACTCCTATGGAAGGCCTTATCAATCCTGAAGGCAGAATGTTGGAATTATGTGAGATGGTGCTCTGGCATGAGCTGAGCCCGTTTGCAGCTTGCGGAACCAAGTCCTAATAGCTGTTCCATGATAACGCTATACCATATACTCTTAAGTGCATTATAATCCTCACGGTTAAATGCTAACTCTGGTATAACATTATCAAAATATGTCGAGTAAGGTGTCATACGAATTGGAATACTACCCCCTCGCCAATTCTGGCGACGGGGGTAGCATTCCACCCTTCTAGAGGGACACGACATGTATGTAACTGTGAACCCCGGTTAAAGTTAACTCGAGCCTTGGCATCACATAATGGATGCTGCCACCACAGACACAAGTCTGACCTCCTGCTGCTGGGAGTCCTTCCAGCGAGGGAGGCTTGGACAAAGGGTTTCCTGCCTTGGGAGGTGCTAGCACCACCCCAGACAGGATTTTGTGTATTAGGTAGGCCCAGGCTGAAAGGAATGAGACATGCCTGGGGCACAAAGGTGCCCTGTGCATATACCAGTTCCAACCAGTTGCTGGGGCACTCCAGCCCCACCTCTGGCGGGAAACTGGACAAAGGATAGGGGGTGTAACCACCCCCCTTCCTGGTCCCACCCAGGGGAGGGACCTAGTCATAGTGCAGCCCCCTTTAGCTGAATAAAGGTAGGAGCTGGTCCCATTCCCAGTTAGATTAATCTTGACAACTTCCATGAAGAAACTCTTGACCTTCAACCTCCTGAACATCAGAAGACTGAAGAATCTCCCCTATGGTCAGGGAGTGACCATCCTGCTTCGCAGGCACCACCAAGCTCCTGTGCGGTTTGCTGTAAGTCCTTCCTTCCAGGAATCCGACGACCCAGCTCAACGAGACCCGGACCTCCAGACCCCTCTGACCTCTACCCACATCCACAGCACAGCTGGGACCCGTGGGTGCGACGAGCAACGTGGAGACGGCCATCTTGAAGAAACCTGCACAGCGCTTCCAGCACGACCCCCGAGGGTTCCTCGAGTGAGTGCATTGGGGACTGAGAATCCCCACACCGACGCAGCTCCTGCACCAAAGACCAGCCCCCCAGCATCCCTGTGATCTGCGTGGGGCCCTTTTGCCTGGGTGCTGCTATTCCTGTTGTCTGGTCACTTGCCGGCTGGCTAGTGACCTCTGAGACGACGACCCGAAGATTTCGACACTGCTAGTCTGTTCCCCCAGACTGGCCCTTGCTTCCTTGTAAAAGAGAAGCACCCTGGACCCTCCTGGTCCACACCAGATGCCATCTTTGTTCCACCGTGTGGCTTGCATTTGCCAAGGCCTGTTGATCAGATCGACGATCCAACACCGCCATCAGCAACAGACTACATGGCACAGCTCGTGTCTCCAGCCTGGTTGTGAAGAGCAGCTCCTGGTCCGCGCAGCTACAGAGAGAAGCGACCCTTCCTCCACCTGATTGCGGCGACAGCCCCTGGTTCCCTCCTGGTTCCATCACCGTCACTGGCTAGTGACCGAGACTCTGTCCCCTTCCCGTTCAGGACTTCATCTTCCTAGTTCCATCCTTGGAACCACCGGACTCCTCCATCTGGCTGCCTGCCAGCAACTTCTTGTTTCAGACATCACCGGGCTCAACGCAGCAAACCCGACACCACTTCAGCCCTATGCACCCGCAGCCTGTGGGTTAGGTAACTAAAGCTTCTAGGTGCTGAAGTCTGTGTTCACTATCCTAGTGCCCAGGTCCACTGTTGTTTTCCCTCCATCCAGCCGGATTCGTCCGGAATCCGTAACATTGTAAACTGTAGCATCCATAGACGCTGGTACGCATCCCGCGTGAGAGTTTCCACTCTCACGTGAGTCCCGTGGGCCTCCTGCTCCGTACTTACCTAGTCCATAGCGTAGTCCCAGCGATCCTCCAGCCTCTGGATCTCCTTACAGTACTTTCTTTCCTCGCATTCCATTGTTCTAAGTATATGGTTTGTCGTGCCCCTAATGCACACGTGTAAATATTGTGCGAAATCGTATTTTCTTCTTAGTATTGTCATGTGCTTAGCCCTCCGATCTTATAAAGAGTTCAGAGGTGTTGTTATTAATAAATATATTGTTTATTTTCATAACAACCTGTGTGGTGTCCTTTCATTTGGTATTCAAGGGGTTACATTGTGGTAAAACAGCTGACTTCACATGCCAAAAGAGTTTAGCCTCAGACTGCTTTGTCCATGCTACCATTAGGATAGCTGGTCTATAAGGTTGACTTACAACCAATCACCATAAGGGTTGTTTGGACTGATACAAGGTGGTCACTAGAACTAGTGAACATCATATATCAGGCCAACTTCTCACATTGGTGGCAGCGGTTGGGATTTGAGCTTGTTGTTGTTTTTACCACGTATAATCTTGAAATATCATTTGAAAGATCACATCAGGTACTCTAGGTACATATAACAAGCTTAGAAATACTCTGAGTTCTACTAAACCAGCTGTTGTAGTAGAAAGGGCCTAGCACACCCTGACTACAACTCTTAGCAAGGGATCAGTAGGAAAACCCATAGTGTAGGTAGGTGCATCACTTACACCACACTAGAAGCATGTCCACCCATTGAGAGACTTCAGAGACTCCCCTAGTGGTTAGTGACCCTCCACAGGTCCTTTCCAGATATGCAGCTCTCAGTTTCCAGGAGATGAGACAATTGTGTACCTCCAGGAAATTGAAACAGGGTTCTAACCCTACCACTCCTTTTCTGTTAGGTCTCTTAGAGACTTATGATGCTGGAAAGGCTTCTCATACAGATGGGACCATGCCCCACTTAGAGGGTACCCTTGGTGATCCAGACCTCCCTGAAACAGAGAATGTAGAGGAGGAGGAGGATGAAGAGGGTCTCTCTGGGGATGAGGAAGACAAAGGTCCTGAGCTAGTCAGCAGACTTACTAGGGCCAACTTAGACCTACATAGGGAAGGATCTGGGGGACCCCCAGTACTGACCCTAAGCAGGCCTAACTTTGGAGTTAGAAGAGATAGGTCTCATTCTAGGGACTCCAATAGATCTGTGCACTCTCATGCCTCTTCCCAGAGGAGAATGACTTCTCCCCAGAGGAGAATGACTTCCACCCAGAGAAGAGAACATGAAGCAAGGATGAAACAGGCTAATCTAAGGATCCAGAGGGAAGAACTTGCCCTTGCCAAGGAGAAGCTTGCCTTTGCTAGAGAGCAACAGTTGAGTGGGGCAGTCCCCACTGGTGGCATCATTATCCCTAAGGATAAAGACAGGAGTTTTGATACTAGACACCTGAGTAAAATAGTGCCCCCCTATAAACAAGGGGATGACATCCACAAATGGATGACTGCTTTGGAGAGGGCCTGCACTGTCCAGTGCATCCCCCAGAGTCAGTGGGCAGCTATATTGTGGCTCTCCTTTGAAGGTAAAGGTAGAGATAAGCTCCTCACTACTAGAGCTGAGGATGCTAACAATTACCAAGTCCTGAAGAATACACTGATTGATGGGTTTGGCTTAACAACTGAACAGTACAGGTTGCTGTTCAGAGACACCCAGAAAATTCAGTCTCAGGATTGGGCTGACTTTGTTGATTGTGCCACTAAGGCTTTTGAAGGCTGGTTACTGGGAAGTAAAGTTACTGATTACACAGGATTGTATAATCTAATTATGAGAGAACAAATCTTAAATAATTGTCAAAATCAGTTGTTGCATCAGCACCTTATTGACTCAGATCTGACCTCTCCCCAAGAATTGGGAAAGAAGGCAGACAGATGGGTCAGGACAAGGGTCAAGCAGCAGAACCAGGGTGGTGGCCAGAAGAAATCAGACTCCAAGGGTAATGAGAATAAGCAAAATGACCAGAAGTCTTCAACAGGGCCCCAACAATCTAAAGAGGGTGGGTCCCAGAATTCCCAAAAGAAGAAGAATAATGGTCAGAAGAAACCATGGTGCCAATACTGTAAAAGTAATACTCACTGGTTTAGTGAGTGCACCAAGAAAGGCCCAACTCCTACCACTACTGCCCCTAAGGCATCTGCACCCCCTAGTACAATTAGTAGTGGTAGTAATCCTCCCAAGGCTTTAGTGGGGTTAACCCTGGGAACTGAGGCGGGTTCTGACTTAGTCAGGACACCGACTCAGGCTGTTCTTGTTTGTACTGGGGACATGGATATGACCCCTACAATAAGTCCCAGTACTCTGGGCAAGTACAGGCAAACGCCTTTGATCAATCGAAAATTGGCTCAGGCCTACAGGGACACTTGTGCCAGTGTCACTATGGTGACACCAAACTTTGTGGACCCTGACCAGGTAATACTAGGTTCAGACTACCTATTGACCAATGCTAGCAATGCCACTACCTCCCATAGTATGGCACTTGTTAATTTCTCCTGGGGAGGGGTAAATGGCCTCAAAAGGGTTGTTGTTAGTTCAGACCTCCCAGTGGACTGTCTTTTGGGCAATGATTTGGAATCCTCCTTATGGTCAGATGTGGAGTATAGGACTCATGTGGAAATGTTAGGTTTATCAGCACATGTCCTTGCTGTGACTAGGTCACAGGCCAAGAAATGCCCAGCTGAACTAGTGCTGGATCCTGGAAGAATGGACGAGACACTACCCAAGAGAAAGAGCAGTAGGGGTAAGGTTGACCCTTCCCCCCTGCCTCAGGTAGAGGATCAGCTCTCTCGGGAGACTGACCCCAAGACCCCAGAAGGAACTGTCCTAGAAGAGCTTGAACCTGAACAGGTTGAGTTTCTTGGGACAGGGGGACCTTCCAGGGCAGACTTGAGGCAGGCACAGTTAGACTGTTCCTCTCTTGAACCCCTCAGACAGCAGGCTGCTGCTGAGGCTGCAGGGAATGCTACAGGTGCCCATAAGGTTTATTGGGACGATATTTGATATTTGATATTTGAAGGGGTATTTCTAAAGAGCACGTTCGCTCCGAAGGGAGCATCATGGCGCTCAAAATCCTAAGGGCCCAGTCGTGGAGGCAGACGGAGGCTAGATGGACTCCTATACTCTGAGGCAAGAGACCCCAAGCCTGGTGCTACCAGGAGGCTGGTGGAAGGAGTGTGGTGTAAATTACAAATTCACCACACCCTATCACCCACAATGCAATGGGCTTGTTGAAAGATTCAACAAGACCCTCAAAGGGATGATAAAAGGGTTACCTGAAAAGCTTAGGCGAAGATGGGACATCCTTTTACCCTGCCTTCTGTTTGCTTACAGAGAGGTCCCACAGAAGGGGGTTGGTTACAGCCCTTTTGAGCTTTTGTTTGTACATCCTGTAAGAGGACCCCTATGTCTTGTGAAGGAAGGATGGGAGTTACCTCTCAAAAAGCCTAAACTTGACATAGTGGACTATGTACTTGGTCTCCGCTCCAGGATGGCAGAGTACATGGAGAAGGCATCTAAAAACCTGGAGGCCAGCCAAGAACTTCAAAAAGCTTGGCATGACCAAAAGGCTGTCCTAACTGTTTACCATGCAGGACAGAAAGTGTGGGTGTTGGAGCCAGTGGCCCCAACAGCTCTCCAAGACAAATGGTCTGGGCCCTACATCATCATTGAGCAAAAGGGAGAAGTCACCTACTTGGTGGACATGGGAACTCCCAGGAGCCCTCACAGAGTACTTCATGTAAATAGGCTCAAAGCATTTGTTGACAGGGAGGACATGGGCTTGCTCATGGCCACAGATGAGGGACAGGAGGAAGAGAGTGACCCTCTCCCAGACCTGCTCACTCAGAACCCTGATGATGGGTCAGTAGATGGTGTAGTCTTTTCTGACAGCCTCTCTGAGCATCAGCAAAAGGATTGTAAGCAAGTCCTTCAATCCTTCAGACAAATGTTTTCTCTGACCCCCAGTCAGACAAACTGGTGCACACATGAGGTGGACACTGGAGACAGTCTGCCTATAAAGAGTAAAATCTACAGGCAACCTGACCAAGTCAGGGACTGCATAAAAACTGAAGTACAAAAGATGTTGGAATTGGGAGTCATTGAACCCTCAGAGAGCCCTTGGGCTAGTCCTGTAGTTCTAGTGCCTAAACCTCACACCCAGGATGGTAAGAGAGAGATGAGGTTTTGTGTAGACTACAGGGGTCTCAATGCTGTCACTAAGACAGATGCCCATCCAATACCTAGGGCAGATGAACTGATAGATAAGTTGGCTTCTGCAACTTTCTTAAGTACATTTGACCTAACAGCTGGTTATTGGCAAATCAGGTTAGCTGAGGATGCCAAGGCCAAGACAGCATTTTCTACCCCAGGAGGTCATTACCAATTTGTGGTGATGCCCTTTGGTTTGAAAAATACACCTGCCACTTTTCAAAGGTTGGGGAACCAAGTTCTCACTGGGTTGGATGAATTTTGTGCAGCATATCTAGATGATATTGCTGTCTTTAGCTCCACCTGGGAGGATCACCTGATCCACCTAAGGAAAGTTTTAGAGGCCCTGCAAAAGGCAGGCCTCACTATCAAGGCTACTAAGTGCCAGATAGGGCAGAGTCAAGTTGTATACTTGGCCACCTTGTAGGTGGAGGCTAAGTTCAACCTCTGGAGAGCAAGATACAGCCCATAAAGGACTGGGCTCCTCCAACCACCCAGACACAGGTCAGAGCTTTCTTGGGCCTGTCTGGTTTCTATAGGAAATTTGTCAGAAATTATGGAACCATTGCGACTCCACTTAATGACCTGACAAGTAAGAAAATGCCAAAGAAAGTTCAGTGGACAGTTAGCTGTCAGAAGGCATTCGATGACCTAAAGCAGGCCATGTGCACTGCACCTATTCTCAAGAGTCCAGACTACTCCAAACTTTTCATTGTCCAAACAGATGCTTCTGAGTTGGGTGTGGGAGCTGTTCTATCTCAGCTGAATATTGATGGTCATGACCAGCCCATTGCTTTTATAAGTAGAAGGCTGACCCCTAGAGAGAAACGTTGGTCAGCTATTGAGAGGGAGGCCTTTGCTGTGGTTTGGGCCCTGAAGAAGTTGAGGCCATACTTGTTTGGTACTCACTTCAAGATTCAGACCGACCATAAGCCCCTCTTATGGCTAAATCAAATGAAGGGTGAAAACCCCAAACTTCTTAGGTGGTCCATTTCCCTACAGGGGATGGACTTTACAGTGGAGCACCGCCCAGGGACTGACCATGATAATGCAGATGGTCTCTCCAGGTACTTCCACTTAGAACAAGAAGACTCACCTGGTCAAGGTTAGTTTAATGTCCCTAAGTTTGGGGGGGGGGGGGGTTATGTAGGAGAGTGGGGTCTGCGCTCCCATGGCCACCCCAGATTTTTGCTTTTTGCTTCACTGGTTTACGACTTTCCCTGGCTGTGGGCCTGCTAATCAGACCCACAGCCTAGCTGTTCTCTCTCTAAATTGACAACCATGTACCTTAGGTGCATTTACCAATTGGTACTGGGCCACCTTATCAGTCCCTGTACAGTATACCTTAGGTATCCAGGGCATAGGTGTACCCAGGGCCTACCAGGGGCTGAAGCATGTATTATGCCACCCCTGGCTGGCCATCTAAACAGACACAACTGACTGCACGACAGCTGGGGCAAGGTGGTGTAATCACCCTTTGCTTTAGATATAGTTCCCTATATCTAAACCTAAAATGGACACATATATTCCTATCAGTCACTCCTATGGAAGGCCTTATCAATCCTGAAGGCAGAATGCTTGGAATTATGTGAGATGGTGCTCTGGCATGAGCTGAGCCCGTTTGCAGCTTGCGGAACCAAGTCCTAATAGCTGTTCCATGATAACGCTATACCATATACTCTTAAGTGCATTATAATCCTCGCGGTTAAATGCTAACTCTGGTATAACATTATCAAAACATGTCGAGTAAGGTGTCATATGAATTGGAATACTACCCCCTCGCCAATTCTGGCGACGGGGGTAGCATGCCACCCTTCTAGAGGGACACGACATGTATGTAACTGTGACCCCGGTTAAAGTTAACTCGAGCCTTGGCATCACAAAATGGATGCTGCCACCACAGACACAAGTCTGACCTCCTGCTGCTGGGAGTCCTTCCAGCGAGGGAGGCTTGGACAAAGGGTTTCCTGCCTTGGGAGGTGCTAGCACCACCCCAGACAGGATTTTGTGTATTAGGTAGGCCCAGGCTGAAAGGAATGAGACATGCCTGGGGCACACAAGGTGCCCTGTGCATACACCGGTTCCAACCAGTTGCTGGGGCACTCCAGCCCCAGCTCTGGAGGGAAACTGGACAAAGGATAGGGGGTGTAACCACCCCCCTTCCTGGTCCCACCCAGGGGAGGGACCTAGTCGTAGTGCAGCCCCCTTTAGCTGAATAAAGGTAGGAGCTGGTCCCATTCCCAGTTAGAATAATCTTGACAACTTCCACGAAGAAACTCTTGACCTTCGACCTCCTGAACATCAGAAGACTGAAGAATCTCCCCTATGGTCAGGGAGTGACCATCCTGCTTTGCAGGCACCACCAAGCTCCTGTGCGGTTTGCTGTAAGTCCTTCCTTCCAGGAATCCGACGACCCAGCTCAACGAGACCCGGACCTCCAGACCCCTCTGACCTCTACCCACATTCACAGCACAGCTGGGACCCGTGGGTGCGACGAGCAACGTGGAGACGGCCATCTTGAGAAAACCTGCACAGCGCTTCCAGCACGACCACCGAGGGTTCCTCGAGTGAGTGCATTGGGGACTGAGAAGCCCCACACCGACGCAGCTCCTGCACCAAAGACCAGCCCCCCAGCATCCCCGTGATCTGCGTGGGGCCCTTTTGCCTGGGTGCTGCTAATCCTGTTGTCTGGTCACTTGCCGGCTGGCTAGTGACCTCTGAGATGACGACCCGAAGATTTCGACACTGCTAGTCTGGTCCCCCAGACTGGCCCTTGCTTCCTTGTAAAAGAGAGCACCCTGGACCCTCCTGGTCCACAACAGACTCCATCTTTTTCCACCGCGTGGCTTACATTTGCCAAGGCCTGTTGACCAGATCGACGATCCAACACCACCATCAGCAGCAGACTACGTGGGACAGCTCGTGCCTCCAGCCTGGTCGTGAAGAGCAGCTCCTGGTACGCGCAGCTACAGAGAGAAGCGACCCTTCCTCCACCTGAACGCGGCGACAGCCCCTGGTTCCCTCCTGGTTCCAGCACCGTCACTGGCTAGTGACCGAGACTCTGTCCCCTTCCCTTTCAGGACTTCTCCTTCCTAGTTCCATCCTTGGAACCACCGGACTCCTCCATCTGGCTGCCTGCCTGCAACGTCTTGTTTCAGGCATCACCGGGATCAACGCAGCAAACCCGACACCACTTCAGCCCTATGCACCCGCAGCCTGTGGGTTAGGTAACTAAAGCTTCTAGGTGCTGAAGTCTGTGTTCACTATTCTAGGGTCCAGGTCCACTGTTGTTTTCCCTCCATCCAGCCGGGTTCATCCGGAATCCGTAACATTGTAAACTGTAGCATCCATAGACGTTGGTACGCATCCCACGTGAGAGTTTCCACTCTGCACGTGAGTCCCGTGGGCCTCCTGCTCCGTACTTACCTAGTCTGTAGCGTAGTCCCAGCGATCCTCCAGCCTCTGGATCTCCTTACAGTACTTTCTTTCCTCGCATTCCATTGTTCTTAGTATATGGTTTGTCGTGCCCCTAAGGCACACGTGTAAATATTGTGCGAACTCGTATTTCCTTCTTAGTATTGTCATGTGCTTAGCCCTCTGATCTCATAAAGAGTTCAGAGGTGTTGTTATTAATAAATATATTGTTTATTTTCATAACAACCTGTGTGGTGTCCTTTCATTTGGTATTCAAGGGGTTATATTGTGGTAAAACAGCTGGCTTCACATGCCAAAAGAGTTTAGCCTAAGACTGCTTTGTCCATGCTACCATTAGGATAGCTGGTCTATAAGGTTGACTGTGACGATGGGGACCCGGATGCGGGCCCCCCTGGCCTACCTAGTAATGTGTCCCCTTTTTCTTCTCAGCATCCGGAGGCATGGAAAACCCCTGACGTCATCAGCGGCCGGCCGGAGGAGTCCGCGCTGAGACCCTGCACCTTTAACTGGGCGGCACCTGTCCTGGGACACACCCCCTGCAACACGGTAAAACCCGTCCCAGAAAGCACACAGGTGTGCGAGACACCCGGAGGAGGCGAAGGAGACTGGTGGCGAGATTGGAGCGGAAGCGAAGAGGAGTGGAGTACGAGGGAGGAGGAAGAACAGCGGAGGACGGAGGAAGAACATCGGAGGACGGAGGAAGAACATCGGAGGACGGAGGAAGAACAGCGGAGGACGGAGGAAGAACAGCGGAGGACGGAGGAAGAACAGCGGAGGACGGAGGAAGACTGGAGGAGGACGGAGGAAGAGGACAGGCGAGAGGAGTGGAGAGCAGCGGAAAAGTATCCTGAGGAGGAGCGGAGTGCAGCTGATCCGAGGGCGGAGACACCGAGGCCAGCGAAGGCGGGAGACAGAGACGGCGGCAACACCAACAAGCCGGGAGGCCAACGGGACAACTCACCGCCCAGCCACGCTTCCCGCGAAGTGTGGCTTGACCAGGTACGGTCAAGATTCAGCGGGTGGGCGGGCACTAGGCGGAACAAGCCGTCCTGAGCACACACACCCTACCTCATCCTAAGCACTTAAAGCCCCACCCTCACTGATACCCCACCACTGGCCAGGGGTAGTTGTGTGCACGTGTGCTTCCTCACCCCTTTTCCCCTGTACCAAGTCCGAGGTTGAGGACAGACTGCCTGACACTTGTTTCATTTCATTTGCCGGTACCGAGAGTCATCGAGACGGCGGAGAGACGGCCTACGACACCCAGGAGGCAGTGGGAACGGCGGTCCGGAGCGGGAGCCACCACGTCGGAGAAACCTGAAACCCCGCTCCCATTCTACAGAGTGCCTGTACAGAAACGGCGTTTGTGTACAAAAATAAAAGCATCCTTACCACGAGCCCCCGTGTCTGTCAACCTTTTCGATACACCAGTGGAACCCCCACAAGTGGTGGAGAATGCGGGCAATCTAACAGCATCCATCCAGGACACAAAGATGGACGAGATGATACAGGCGCTTGTAAAGGGACAAGAACAGCTAGCCTGGGCGGTGGAACAGCAACTCACCGCCGCCCAACTGGACCGGGACACCTTTCGCAATACATTGGTTACACAGCTGGAGGGTATGCGGGTTACGGGCGACCAAGCCGGTGTGCAAGTGCGTGACCCCCGGCCCTCTCCAACACCACCGGGCATCTCCCTGCAGAAATACGTAGCCGGTGAGGACCCAGATGCGTTCCTGACCAATTTTGAGAGGGTGGCCTTGGCGTGTGGGTGGCCCGTAGAGAAATGGCCGTTCTTTTTGGCTCCCTTGTTGTGCGGGGAGGCTCAGGCGGCCTATCAAGTGGCCAACGGAAACGGCCAGACCCCTTACGGACAGATTAAGACTATAATACTGGATCATCTGGGCCTGGACGCGGAAGCATACCGAGTGCGATTCCGCAAGGAAAGGGGGCAGGCAGGCGACAACCCGAAGACCCTGTTTTTTCGCCTTAAAGCAGCAGCAGACAAATGGCTAGCCCCAGCAACCAGCTCCAAGGAACAGATCATGGATAGGATTTACCTGGAGCAATATCTCGAGGCTCTCCCCTACGGAACACAACGATGGCTTAGGCAACACTCAAACCTGTCCACCGCCCAAGCCATGGAAATGGCATCCACATACGCCCGGGCACAGCCCCGTCTCCACAATCCCGAGCCGGAGAAACCTCACAAGCCTCCACCTAGGCCAGAACGACGGATGAGAGCTCCACCGGGGCTCCCCCTCCCTCACCCTAGACCGTCTGCACCAGAACAACCCCCCTTCCGAGGCCCTCAGTGTTTTGACTGCGGAATGTGGGGGCATATTGCTCGGCTATGCCCACAGAAACGGGCCCCGGAAGAGCCCATGGACATCCACTACTTACCCAAGACCGTCATGTATTCCGCTGAACTAGGAGGAGCCTACCACGTGAGTGTTACTGTCAACGGGATGGTAGTGAGGGCACTCCTGGACTCGGGGTGTAAACAGTCCGTCATTAGGGGTTGCTACGTGAAGCCCCTTCAGGTAATGCAGGGGGCGGTGGTGTTCATAAAATGTGTGCATGGGGATGTGAAGGACTACCCGGTGGCGTTTCTTCCCCTTGAAGTAGAGGGAAAAGACACGATGGTGGTGAAAGTGGGGGTCCTGAACACGCTCCCTGAACCCCTGATCCTGGGTACTGACAATCCCCATTTCCTGGATCTCTTCAAAGACCAGACACAACGCGAGGGTAGAGACAAAGCGTCTGTCCCCGCCCTAGTGGCTGCCGGACCTTGGGAGGGGGATCGGAGTTTCCGCTTTGCCCAGGCAAACGATACCTCACTGTTCAATGCCTGGGAACAGGCCCATAGCGAGACGGACACCACGCCGGAAACATACCCGCGCTTTGTAATAAAAGACGACCTCCTATACCGACAAGCCAAGCCGGAAGACCCCTTACAGCTGCTGGTACCGTCCTGTTTCTGGGAACAGATCATGTTTTATGCCCATACCCACTTGCTAGCTGGGCATATCGGGAGTGAAAAAACAACCCAAAACGTGCTACGGAACTTTTATTGGCCAGGGATATATCAAGACATCAAAGTGCACTGCCAGACGTGTGACCTGTGCCAAAGGAAAAACACACAGAGACCTCCAGCGGTTCCGCTGCAACCCCTACCTATAATAGGAACCCCTTTCGAAAGGGTGGGGATGGACCTAATCGGTCCGCTACAACCGACCAAAAGAGGACATAAATATGCCCTAGTCATAGTGGACTACGCCACTCGTTTCCCGGAGGCGTTTCCCTTGAAAACTCCCACCTCTCGTAACATAGCGGAGAAATTCATGGAGTTGTTCTCACGAGTGGGGTTTCCCAAGGAAATACTCACGGACCAGGGAACCCCATTCATGTCCAAGGTGATGAAGGAGGTATGCCAGCTGCTAGGACTTCATCAAATCAAAACCTCGGTGTACCATCCCCAGACCGACGGTCTGGTAGAACGTTATAACGGTACCCTAAAAGCCGTGTTAAAGAGAATGTTGGCCGTGAACAACACGGATTGGGACTCCCTGTTGCCTCTAGCCCTCTACGTCATTCACGGTCAAAGACAAAGCAGCTTGGGTTGTTCTGCATTCGAGATGTTATACGGAAGACAACCCAGGAGTCTCCTTGATATGACAAAAGAAGTGTGGGAGATGGAACAGACGGGGGAATCCCGAACCCTGTTGGAATATAGCACGACCCTAAAGAACCAACTAGGTAAAATAAGGGAACTCGCTTTCAGTAACCTTGAGAACAGCCAAACCCGTCAACAGGTGCAATATAACAAAGGGAAGAAGTGGAGAACGCTACTGGTGGGCGACTGGGCCCTGGTACTGTTGCCCTCAACGGCGAAGAAATTCCGGAACGAATGGCAGGGTCCATACGAAGTCTTAGAGACCGTCGGGAAGACCACCTATCGCTTGCGACTCGCCGGGAGGAAAACACAGATTTTCCACATCAATTTATTAAAGAAATGGCTGGGTCCTAAACCGGTGGCGGCCCACCTGGTGACGCCTGCAGAGACTACCCCTGAAACCACGTTGGGGGATCTGGTGGTGAACGACGAACTCTTTGTGAACGAACGGGCGGGGTTACAAGAGACCCTTCGCCCCTTTGCTCCCATCTTTTCCGACCGTCCCGGTACGACCTCCCTAGCTGAACACCGGATAGAAACACCGGTTGGGACCACCGTCAAACAACGACCTTACCGGATACCCGCAGCCAAGAGAGAGAGCATAAGGAGAGAGGTGGAAGAAATGTTGAAAATGGGAGTTATCAGGCCGTCCCGGAGCGAGTGGTCCTCGCCCATCGTCATGGTGCCAAAACCAGACGGCAGTAGCCGTTTCTGTATGGACTTTCGGGCCCTGAACGCGGTATCCTCCTTTGACTCGTATCCGATCCCTCGAATCGATGAACTTATTGAAAAGCTAGGGGAAGCCAAGTACATCAGTACCCTGGACCTGACCAAGGGTTATTGGCAGGTGCCGTTACGAGAAGAGGACAGAAAAAAGACAGCCTTTGCCACTCAGGACGGCCTCTTTGAATTTACTGTGCTACCATTTGGCCTCCATGGTGCCCCGGCCACCTTCCAGAGGCTGATGAATAGGGTATTGCAGGGGCATCACCGATACAGCTCGGCCTACCTTGATGATATCATAATCTTCAGTCCGTCCTGGGAGGAGCACTTACAGCACTTACGGATAATACTCCAACTCCTGAAAGACGCCGGCCTCCACGTGAACTCGAAGAAGTCCCGGATTGGGTACCAGAAGGTCAAGTACCTGGGATATCTCTTGGGACACGGGGCCATAGAGCCGCAAATAGAAAAGGTGAGGGCAATCGCCGACACCCCTTTTCCCAAAACAGCCAAAGACATGCGAGCCTTCTTAGGGCTCGTAGGATACTACAGGAGGTTCATACCCTCATTTTCGGACGTAGCCGCACCACTGACGGACACCTTGAAGAAACAGCACAAGCGGGTGGACTTCCACAGCCCCACCCCTGCCATGTGGAACGCCTTCCAAACCCTGAAGAAGGCCATCACGACAAGTCCTGTATTGACCTCCCCGGATTTCAATAAGCCCTTCATCCTGAATACGGACGCCTCTGACTTTGGCATCGGGGCTGTGTTGTTGCAAGACACAGGGGCGGGTGGGGAAAAACCCATCCTCTACATCAGCAGAAAGCTCTTTCCCCGTGAGATCAGATACCCGACTATCGAAAAAGAATGTCTTGCCATTCGTTGGGCCATCGGTAAACTGAGGTATTACCTGGAGGGGCGTCAGTTCGTCTTGTATACAGACCATGCCCCCCTAATGTGGATGAGCAGGAACATGTCCAACAATCCCAGAGTCATGCGGTGGTTCCTGGCCCTGCAACCATTCCGGTTTCAGGTCCGCCACCGGAAGGGGTGTGAGAACGTCAATGCGGACTTTCTGTCCCGGTTTCCTCTCCCCGATCGGGAGATTCCTAGGGGGGAGGTGTGTGACGATGGGGACCCGGATGCGGGCCCCCCTGGCCTACCTAGTAATGTGTCCCCTTTTTCTTCTCAGCATCCGGAGGCATGGAAAACCCCTGACGTCATCAGCGGCCGGCCGGAGGAGTCCGCGCTGCGACCCTGCACCTTTAACTGGGCGGCACCTGTCCTGGGACACACCCCCTGCAACACGGTAAAACCCGTCCCAGAAAGCACACAGGTGTGCGAGACACCCGGAGGAGGCGAAGGAGACTGGTGGCGAGATTGGAGCGGAAGCGAAGAGGAGTGGAGTACGAGGGAGGAGGAAGAACAGCGGAGGACGGAGGAAGAACATCGGAGGACGGAGGAAGAACATCGGAGGACGGAGGAAGAACAGCGGAGGACGGAGGAAGAACAGCGGAGGACGGAGGAAGAACAGCGGAGGACGGAGGAAGAACAGCGGAGGACGGAGGAAGAGGACAGGCGAGAGGAGTGGAGAGCAGCGGAAAAGTATCCTGAGGAGGAGCGGAGTGCAGCTGATCCGAGGGCGGAGACACCGAGGCCAGCGAAGGCGGGAGACAGAGACGGCGGCAACACCAACAAGCCGGGAGGCCAACGGGACAACTCACCGCCCAGCCACGCTTCCCGCGAAGTGTGGCTTGACCAGGTACGGTCAAGATTCAGCGGGTGGGCGGGCACTAGGCGGAACAAGCCGTCCTGAGCACACACACCCTACCTCATCCTAAGCACTTAAAGCCCCACCCTCACTGATACCCCACCACTGGCCAGGGGTAGTTGTGTGCACGTGTGCTTCCTCACCCCTTTTCCCCTGTACCAAGTCCGAGGTTGAGGACAGACTGCCTGACACTTGTTTCATTTCATTTGCCGGTACCGAGAGTCATCGAGACGGCGGAGAGACGGCCTACGACACCCAGGAGGCAGTGGGAACGGCGGTCCGGAGCGGGAGCCACCACGTCGGAGAAACCTGAAACCCCGCTCCCATTCTACAGAGTGCCTGTACAGAAACGGCGTTTGTGTACAAAAATAAAAGCATCCTTACCACGAGCCCCCGTGTCTGTCAACCTTTTCGATACACCAGTGGAACCCCCACATTGACTTACAACCAATCACCATAAGGGTTGTTTGGACTGATACAAGGTGGTCACTAGAACTAGTGAACATCATATATCAGGCCAACTTCTCACAGTTAGGAGCTAACCACACTCTCACGCACAGGGTATATCAACAATCTGTCAAATGGTTTATTTGCACAACTACGGTATTGAGAATTGCTGTCACCTTTTTTATTGAATTTGCCTCTTACACTTGGACTATTTCCCGATCATGGTGATGTGGGTTTCCACTGTGTGAGCTGCACTTGATGTGACAGGTAATCACGTCATGGCCAGTTGTTTTAAATGTCAAACCATGATGTATGTATCATCCGTATCCCTTGTATACTTCCCCAGCTCTGAGGAAGTCGCAGAAAGATTGTTCCACATGCGACGAAACGCGTGCCGGCTGGTTTGCTTGAAAATTAAGACTGAATATTTCTCGAGTCTTCAGAAGATAATTTTTGTATCTGTTGGCTTTCATATTGTACTTCATGTGTTTATATTGACATACTGTTTACTTAATATTATGTATGCCTATGTCAGTGATCAAGGTTTTCCTTATGTGACGGAAGAAATGAAGTGCAATCTTGCTATCGAATGATGATGTACCATTTTCTTTATTGAAAGTCAAGAGGTTAGGTTTGGACAATTGTCTCTGTATTTTTGTTCTGTATATGCTACTCTTTTCTTAACTAGTTTGATATCGGTGTTTTGCAGACCCTGGGGCTGAATTACTATGTAATAAGCACCAGTGGTTCTGCAAATGCACCTTCGTTCTACAGCTATTTTTCAATCGAAATTCTTACTCTGATCACCGCTGTACAGTGTTGTTTTTATGATCTTTACAGTTATTAGATTTATTTCTTACGTTCGCATATTTTCAGCATTATATTTCTAGCATTTGCAATGTTACTATTTTGTTTGTCCCCAACATCCACGGTGCAGGGTTGCACATTTGTGTATGCTGTTAAGATATTTGGCTTGTTTCGTCACCATTCACTGGGTACTGGGTGAAATGCTGCACTAGCCTAGGCATTAGCTCAAAGCATAGTTTAGTCGAATGCGGCAGACTCTTTTTTGTGACTCTGGATTTGTACGCTAACACCGTTTATTATGTCTTTTTCTGTGTTTTTACTAGTTTCGTAAGAGTATTCATAGCAGTTCGTGTAGGGTACAGTAGCTGATTTGGGCAAGCGTGCTCCACGCACCAGTTGTGAGACAAATACACCGAGCATGTTTCCACTGTTAGACAGGTTTATTCTTGGATGTGGCTGCTGTCTGGAAATGATAAATATTTCCTTTATTGTCATCTTTGGATTCAGTTTCGAAGTATTTTCATCAGTGGCATGTTTGGCCTTTGGTGTTTTACTTGCATTGCTGACATTTCCTGTGATTGACTAACTTGCATGCTCTTGTCTACTAATGGATATAAAGTGCACTTTGTTTCTGTTGTTCACTGGCCCTCTACTAGGTTGGTCTTTTAAAAAATGCGTGAACAGACCACGTACCAGAAAAAAGCATATTCAGTGTCTACACAGCGGTATGAGAAATGCAACTACTCTGGAGGCTCCTTCTCAGTACTTACAGTATATTAACACGATGCAATAGGTCTCGCATTCTCGCGAGTTTGAGCTATTGGCATTGTACATGACAATGTGTTTATTTATGTTTTGGCTTTTAAAACATAAATAAAACGCATTGTCATTTACACAATGACAATAGCTTAAACTTGCGTATATGCGAGACCTATTGCATTGCAATTGCTTGTTATTATGGCCAGTCGTCCCGCCATATATAGGGGGAGTCGGATCTAGCGATCCACCTGCTTGTTAAGATCAGCCATTGCCAGTACATAATTGAGATGTAGAATTTGTTCCTTGTCATCCAAGTAATTTGCACCATCCACAGCCCACTTCAGGGTACATTCTGCTGGTGGTGGGTGAGCCACTTCCGTCAGTGGAAACAGTTCTGACTTAGCCCAGTTTATGCGGTGGTCATAAAGTTCACCAGTAGCGCATACGTGGGGGGAGGTTGAGATGGGGGTCCTGAATTAATTGCTCCCGCCTCCCAGCTGCTCCTCCCTCCCACAGCCCCTCATATGGAGGCCGCGCGGCGGCCGTGCCGCTGGCGCGCCGAAGGTAAGCCCGTCTGCGCCCGTCCACGCCTGGACCGCACCCAGTACTAGAACCCCTGGCCACTGCCGGAGCCAGGGTACCTGACTGAGATATGACACCGCCGCCCTCAGCACACTCAACACCGGACGACCAACCGCCTGCTACCGAGCTACCCCAAAACGCACCCACGGACCCTTCACCTGCCTAGCCTGCAAATTCCCCTGCCTCCGATCCTGCACCCCGCCCGCCGGACTTAACATCAACAACAACCACCTCAAGTGCATCCTCCTCAACACCCGCTCCGTCCACAAGCATGTCATCTAACTCTGGGACCTCCTAGACACAACAGCACCGGACGTCGCCTTCCTCACGGAAACCTGGATGAACGCCTCCTCAGCCCCCAACATCGCCATAGCGATCCCGGACGGCTACAAGATCACCCGGAAGGACCGCGTCAACCAAACCAGAGGAAGATTCGGCATCATCTACAGGAACACCATCAGCGTCACGACCAACGCCGAAGACACACTCTCCACCGCCGAGCACCTACACTTCCAGATCCACACCGACCCCAAACCACACTCAGAGGGACCCTCATCTATAGACCCCCGGGCCCGCACACACAATTCAGCGAAACAACCGCCGAATTCGTCAGCCCGCACGCACTAACCTCACCAGAATACATCCTCCTAGGGCACCTTAACTTCCACCTGGAGAACAACAACGACAACAACACCACCACCCTGCTCGACAACCTTGCCAACCTCGGACCCAAGCAACTGGTGAACACTCCCACCCACTACGCCGGCCACACGCTGGACCCAATCTTCTAGATAGAAACCACGTCTCCTTCAGATACTCCACCGGACTACACTGGACCGACCACAGCTGCATCCATTTCACCTACAAAAAGACCACATCCCACCACCGTACGCTACAGATCCCCCGCAGATGCTGGAGCAAAGTCACCGCAGACCAGCTAACCACATCACTGAGCCAGAACCCACCAGCCGACACCTCTGACACCAACAACGCAGCTCACAATCTCGCACAGTGGAACACCAACTGCGCCGACAACCTTGCTCCACTGAAGAACCCCCCAGGCAAGACCAGCAACAGCAAAACCACATGGTTCACCGACGCCCTCAAAGACTCAAAGAAATCATGCCGCACTCTCGAAAAAACCTGGTGCCACGAACGGAAGACAGAAAACATGACAGCCCTCAAGAACGCCACTCGGGAACACCACCAGCTGATCCGCACCACCAAAAGGACATCGTTCAAAGAGCGGCTGGACAACAACCCCCACAACAGCAAGGAACTCTTCAGCATCGTAAAAGAGCTCTCCAACCCCAGCAACAACGACATCACACCGTCGCAAGACCTCTGCAACTCCCTCGTCACGTTCTTCTACCTCAAGATCGCAGATATACACAACAGCTTTGACCCCCAGACTCTGCCTCCAATCACCAAACCAACGACCCCCACCACCACCCTAAGCGACTGGACCCCCATCAGCACAGAAGACACCACCCACGTCATGAACACCAGTCACTCTGGCTCTACCTCTGACCCATGCCCCATCACATCTACAACAAAGCCGACACCATCATCGCACCCCACCTCCGGAACGTCATAAACAACTCCTTTGCATCAGCCACCTTCCCAGAGAGCTGGAAGCACGCAGAGATCAACGCCCTTTTGAAAAAACCCACAGCTGACCCCAAAGACCTCAAGCACTTCCGCCCCATCTCTCTTCTTCCCTTCCTGGCTAAAGTCATCGAGAAGACCGTCAATAAACAGCTGACCGCATTCCTCGAGGCAAACAACTCGCTCGACCCATCCCAATCCGGATTTCGAGCCAACCACAGCACCAAGACAGCCCTCATCGCAGCCACCGGCGACATCAAGACCCTGATGGACAACGGGCAGACAACCGCCCTCATCCTCCTAGACCCCTTGGCCGCCTTTGATACCGTCTGCCACCGCACCCTAATAACCCGCCTCTACAACACTGGGATCCAAGGAAAAGCACTGGACTGGATCACCTCGTTCCTCTAGAGCCTCCCGCCGTTCCGCTCCACGGTCACCAAGATCCTCTGTGGCGTACCCCAAGGCTCCTCGCTCAGACCAACCCTCTTCAATATCTACATGAGCCCCCTCGCCGCCATCGCACGCAAACACAACCTCAACATCATCTCCTATGCCGACGACACCCAGCTGATACTCTCCCTCACCAAAGACCCAACCACCGCCAAAACCAACCTCCAGGAAGGAATGAAAGACGTCGTGGAATGGATGAAGCTCAGTTGGCTGAAACTGAACTCTGACAAGACGGAGGTCCTCATCCTCGGACAATCCCCATCCGCCTGGGACGACTCCTGGTGGCCCACAGCTCTGGGCACCGCACCCACACCCACGGACCACACACGCAACCTGGGATTCATCCTGGACTTCTCCCTCACGATGACCAAACAAGTCAATGCCATCTCATCCTCATGCTTCAACACCCTGCGCATGCTCCTAAAGATCTTCCAGTGGATCCCCACAGAAACCAGAAAGATGGTCACCCAGGCCCTCGTCACCAGCCGACTGGACTACGGGAACGCCCTTTATGCAGGAACCACAGCCACACTTCAGAAACGACTTCAGCGCATACAGAACGCCTCCGCACGACTCATCCTCGACATCCCTCGCCACAGCCACATATCTGCCCACCTGAGAAACCTGCACTTGCTCCCCGTCAGCAAGAGGATCACGTTCAGGCTCCTCACCCACGCACACAAAACGCTCCACAACATGGGCCCCGAATACCTGAACAACCGCCTCTCATTCTACACTCCTACCCGCCAGCTCCGCTCTGCCAGCCGCGCCCTCGCAACCGTCCCACGGATTCGCAGAGCCACCACCGGAGGAAGATCGTTCTCCTACCTGGCCGCAAAGACATGGAACTCCCTCCCCGCACACCTACGACTGACCAAGGATCATCTCACCTTCAGGAAACACCTCAAGATCTGGCTATTTGAGCAGTAGCGGCCCCCCTCTCCCTTCAGCGCCTTGAGACCCTCGCGGGTGAGTAGCTCGCTCTATAAATGTATTGATTGATTGATGATGCAGAAGATGTTCCTGCATCGCCTGGACCAGGGGATCCATGGCCATAATGAAAAGGAGGGGTGACAATGACATCCCTGGATAGTGCTGTGCAGAATCAGAAATGCATCCGACAGGGCGCCGTTCACCCGTATCCGAGCCACTGGGTTGGTATATAAGAGCCTGATCAGTGCGGTGAACAGGGGGATACCAAGTTTACCCAGAATGACCCTGAGGAAGGGCTACTCTAGAGAATCAAAGGCCTTTTCTGCGTCTAACAGGGCCACTGCCATGAGGATGGAAGGGGTGATTATATTGAGCACTGCAAAGACTGTTCTAAGATTAAGAGAGGGGGGTCTATGTGGAACAAAGCCGATTGGGCCAGAGAGATAAGCTATTCCATTAACAGGACCAGACAAGTTGCTAGTTCTTTAGCCAATATCTTATTGTCTAAGTTCAACAGTGACAGGGGGTGGTATAAAGCCTGGGACCTTTGCCAGGTTTCAAGATCAGGGTCCGAACCGCTTCGCGAAGTGTGGGAGGCAAGATGCCCTCTGTTATGGCCTTGTTGTATAATGTCAAAAGGTGCACGGCCATCTGTTGTTTAAAAGCTTTATAAAAGCCCCCGTTAAACCATCAAGAAGAGGGGCCTTGGACCCATCTAAAACAGGACAAGGGTTCCTGCGACCCATGTGTCTGAATACTTTATAGGTAGGACGCCCAATGGCAAATATTTGTGTGGGCGGTGAATGTCAGAAGTAGAATCAGTAACAAACTAGATATAGTTATCAAAAAAGGCAATTTTACTGAGTGATAATATTTTCACAAAAAATGTACACATATAAGTGCGCGGTATCCCAAGTGAAAAAGAACCTTATAAAGGGAAAGGGGTGTGACTGAGTGGTAAGAAGGCTTCTATCTACAACAAACGACCACAATACAATATGTTCAGATCATCAATCAGTCCTCTAGAACAAGGCTAAGGGTCTGTGAAGGTGGTTCATTTGTAGACTGCGTTGACAACGTTTCAACCCCACGAGCAAAGAGGGGGACTAATCAGGACCTTATGATATGGAACACCTGGAATAAAGTGATAAGGGAAAATGACATGAACTGACAAAACAGCAACAAGGGAGGTGAATAGCTCAGTTAGCGCCTATTTGAAAAATACCCGAGTTGTGCCATCGGACTGCCAGTGTGCTCAGTGAAAAACACCAGCGGATTGAAGTGGCTCAAGACTGGAGTGAGAAGGAGAAGGAATACTCACCGTGGGGCCCGGCCGGGCACTGTTAGTAAGAGAGAGACAAGCAACGGTTGAGTATAAGAATGACTTTGGATGATAAACTCGGATATACATGATTATCGGAGTTACTCACCTGCGGCGAGGGGGGATAGCAGTCCTGTTTGGTCTTTAGGTAAGGTCCCTCCAATCGTGGTACGGGGTTGGATACTTCCCAACCGGGGAAAGTCCCACCTTGGTCGTAGATATGAAAGGTCAGCACGGGCACGGACAGTAGTCACCTGATTCAGATCTATGTGAAAGGCGATATAGGGAGTGACCATCTCTACACACTTGTTGTTGAAAAGCTGTGTGATGGAGGTGAGGATAAACAACCACAGCCATCTCTCGTGGGTAGGGGGGCTTTAGCTGCTTAATCACGAACAAACATCATCTATGCAAACAATCATACTAATGATGTATAGAGGTATATGATGAAAAGGGCTCTAAAAGTGTACAGTATCCGTGAGCAGCGCAGGCGTTGAGGAGTACAGATCAAGGGATCTATATAGGCCCATTAATTGTATTTATTATGATTAGCTTGCCCGTTGTCCACTTGTGGGCACTATGTTGCTGGTAAAACCATTGGTGGTGAGGCAATTATTCAAAGGGGGAATCAAGGTCCGAGATCGCAAACCTCTGTGTTGTTTTAAGCTAAAAAATGATCACCCCCAGGGCATTGCTCCCAACCCGTGGTTACATCTGTATTAAAAATACTCCCTCCATGGAGTGTAGATATCGGCCTCGCTGGATGCCTGAGTGCAAAGAATATGGAACGGGTCATACATTTCCTCGTGGTGAATCCCCGTGATATACAAGACACTCCCCCACGAGCAGGAATGAGAGGCGTGTAGATGCCTTTGGAAATATGAACTAAAGAGTCTTACCTGATTAAGCAGATATGCCATGTCAGGGGCGGCCGCAGATGTCAGGGGTTGTGAGGACGGAGGACGGAGGGCGGTGAGGCGTCTCTCCTCCGCAGAAGATTCTGCAATGAGTCAATTGCCAGAGCGCGCGCACTTCTCACTAATTAGGAAGCTGAGCCAAAAGGCCCCTTTGGAGTGACGTGCCACCGTCCATTGCGGTGTGGGGATGGCATCAATTCTATATGGAACCCAGAATGAAGGACGCATAGAAAAATGAGTAGCGTTTATAGTAAAAAATTCTTGAGCCATAAGACAATATTTGTATAAGAGAGAGATTCGTTTGGATAGACCGGGATATGGTAGAATAGTATGGGTGAGGCGAGGGGGCATTATGTAAAATAAAAACAACAGAAACACTATGTTTTGTTGTAGATTACAAAACACACATTTCTAAAACATCATCATATACGGGCACATGCATCATTGTCAATTGCAGTCGCAAACGGTGCGAATCGAAATTTTCGTCCGTTTGCGAATGCAATTGACAACATTGGGATGCATCATGTTTTTCGCAATTTTAGAAATCGCAATCATGTTGCGATTTCTAAAATTGCGATTGCATTTAAGAAATCGCAATTTGAGATTTCTTAAATGCAATGCATGAACATTTTAAATTTGCGAATTCGCAAATCGGGAGAGGTAAATTACCATGAAGTTAACCTTCATGGTAATTTGCGGAAACTTTCAAAAATGCACAAAATTGCATTATTTTTAAAACATTTTTTTTTATTGGTTCAGTTCAAAGTCATGTATACACAGAGAAAATACCGAGACACCAAATATTCGAAAATGCACAAAATTGCATTTTTGAAAGTTTCATTTTACACACACACATGTCCTTGGGGCATGTGTGTGTGAAAAATGCACTTAAAGTTAAATTTCAGGGGTGCAGCGGGGGGTCCTTTGGACCCCCCCTGCACCCTTGAAATTGCATTCTCAATTTGCGATTCGCAAATTTCTAATCGCAAATTGTGAATACCTTCCCATTCATTCCTATGGGCCTCTTGGCCCATAGGAATCAATGGGAAGTGATTCCTTAATTGCGATTCGCAAATTGTGAATCGCAATTAAGGATTTTTAAGAAATCGCAAAAAAAAATGCGATTTCTTAATGCATAGCCTTTTGCGATTTCTTAATTGCGATTCCTTAATTTTCGCAAATAAGAAATCGCAAACGGCAAAAATTATGCATGTGGCCGATAGTTTTCATATGATGATGACAGCCAGTGTGTTTGCGTAATCACAATCTTGCATATTTCACATATTTGGGTACGTTTGTTTATAAGCAGGTTGTATACAGTTAGTATTTGCTGTACTTCTCAGACAGTGAATCTTCCGCTACAATATTGTGTTCACAGCCTGTGACCAGAGACATCTTATGTTGCTGTTGTCATAATTTACATATTGCACATATCAGAGTACAGCTTTTTTTGACAGGATGTACACACTAAGTATGAATCATACTTGTCAGATAGTAAATCTTCTGCCACATTGTTGGATCCCTATCAGGGAAGAGGGGATGAAAAAGGGGGAAAAAGAGAGCGAGAGAGAGAGAAAGGGTGGTACACGATGATTTGGAATTGTTCATCTGGGCAGTGTATCTAATTGTTCAGAGTGGTCACAAAACCACGCCATTCTTCAACAGTATTGAGTCCACGGGTGATAGAATCCACGGCATTCTAGTCTTCGGAGAATCTCTGTAATATTCCCACCTCTTTCTGTTATGGTGGCCACATCAGTCACCTGCCATTTGATGTCATCAGCAGTGTGGCCCATTGTCTGAAAATGTGTGACCACGGGTGCGTTCAGTACTCCGCATCTTATTCTCCTGCCATGTTGACTGATCCGCATCTTGATTGGATGCGAAGTCTGACCAATATACATCAAATCACAAGGACACCAAATGCAATAAATTACATTTCGAGAGTTACAATTAGAGAAAAAATCAAGTTCCTGTTTCTTGTTAGAGTCCTCGTAGACCTTTGCATCAAATGAAAAAATACAAGCTGTACAATTTCCACATTTGAAGTGACCCTTTATTTGTGGGAGGCCCCACATACTTTCCATAGTTCTCATCTTGCTCCCTGATATACTTGATGTTGAGGAGTGTACCAGAAGATCTTCAATGTTTTTGCCACATTTGAAGGCAAAAGGAGGGTTCAATGTTCGTGATCAAGCACCAGTTTTGGTGAAATTGCTTGCGCACTTTGTTGGTACGGGGGCCAAAGGTGGTAATACAAATTACATTGCTACATGGGGTCTTTTCTTTGGTGGCCATCAGTTCTTCCCTAGGGCAAAGCACGCATGTGTCATAGAGTTTCTCACTATTTTATTCTGGTAGCCTCCACTGATCAATTTTGTTTTAAGAACTAGGGCCTCTGTCATATAGTCTTCTTTGTTAGAGCACTTTGTAGAGCAGTATCTGCTTAGCCTTAAAAATTGACCAAAAGGTAGCCCCTCACGTAGTGCTCTGGGATGGTTGCTTTTATACGAGAGAAGGGTATTCCTTTTGGTGGGGTTTCTATGAAGGCTGGTATATAGTCTACCCTCCTCATGTCCGATGGATAAGCCAAGGAAAGAAATTTCAGATTTTTTTATGGTGGCAGTAAAGGTGAGGAGTTCACTGATAGACAGCTGGTAATTATTTGCGAGTGGATTAGGGTGAAACTCCAAGTTAAATTTCACAAAGAATCTTGTCACCTGAATGTCTGTGTAATAACAGTGGTCATGTTTATGTACATGAATGTATTTATTTATTTTTTAGATGCCCCTGACGAAGGGAGCAATCCCGAAATGCATTGGGCTTTTTTAATAAAGAGAATGTGACATGCGGCAACCATCGTTCCTGTGTCTTTGTGAACATCTCTGCACGGCAGTTGAATGAATAAAATGGATTGAAGAAAAGTTTAAAATGAAATAGAACATGGAATGGAATAAGAGAAGAAAAAGAAAAGAGTATTTAATTGATTTGATTCATTTGGCCTTGTGGCTGTGCTGCCCGTATGGGACCATAAGCTTGGTCCCTTTGTGTTCAGTATAGTCTACCCTCCTCATGTCCGATGGATAAGCCAAGGAAAGATATTTCAGATTTTTTTATAGTGGCAGTAAAGGTGAGGAGTTTTGGGGCGTTGTTGAGGTACAGCACGAAGTCGTGAAAATCGGCTTCACTCCCAGACCAAATCAGGAAAATATTATCAATATACCGCTTCCACACAGAGATGTTGGAACAATATCTATTCTGATGAGACCAGACATATCTGTGTTCAACATGATCCATGTGAATATTCGCAAAGTTTGGAGCAAAAACTGACCCCATCGAAGTGCCAGGTCATTGTTGGTAAAAATTACCTTCGGAAAGAAAATAGTTGTGTTGAAGTGCTATCCTTAATAACGATATGATAAAGTTTGTTGGCACTTGTGTGGGTTGGTAAACAGACATAATATCGATTCCAAAATATCGACTGGACATAATATCGAGGTAAAAATATAGACTAGACAAAATATCGACCAGACATAATATAGACTACAAAAATATCGAGTAATATCGATATTAATAGCCAAAATATCGAATCAAAAATATAGACTAGACATAATATCAACTAGATAGAATATAGACAACAAAAAAAATCGAAAATAAGGTACGTTTTAATAATTTGTAATAATTGTGTAATATAAATCTGTAGCGGGTTGTGGGTTTATAGGGGAATATGGTGGGAAGTAATTTAATTATAATTAATTAAATCTGTAATATAATTGTAATTGTTAATTAATTATTAATTGTTAATTAATTAAAATATAATTGGTAATTAATAATACTTGATTAATTGATCAATAATTCATTTTTAGTAAATTATTTTCTGTAGCGGGTTGTGGGTTTATAGGGGAATAGGGTGGGAAGTAATTTAATTATAATTAATTAATTATGTAAATTAATATTAATTGTTAATTATTAATTGGTAAATAATTAAAATATAATTGGTAATTAATAATAATGATTAACTGATAAATAATTAATTTTTAGTAAATTATTTTCTGTAGTGGGTTGTGGTTTTATAGGGGAATAGGGTGGGAAGTAATTTAATTATATTTAATTAATTATGTAAATTAATAATAATTGTTAATTAATTATTAATTGGTAATTAATTAAAATATAATTGGTAATTAATTTTAAATATTTAATTGATAAATAATTAATATTTAGTAAATTATTTTCTGTAGTGGGTTGTGAGTTTATAGGGGGATAGGGTGGGAAGTAATTTAATAATAATTAATTAATTATGTAAATTAATTAAAATTGTTAATTAATTAATAAATGTCCATTAAATAAAATGTAATTGGTAAATAAAAGTAATAGGTATTGGAAATTAAATTGAATTGGTAATAATATTTATATTAATTATATTTATTTATGAAGTTTTTACTTTTTCTACTGTTGCACCCACTGGAGTGGGAATAGTAATGTTTACCCCTACGCTATCCATCGTTTTCCCCACTGTTGCACCCACTGGTGTGGGAATAGTAAATTTTACCACAACGCTATCCAACGCTTTCCCTACTGTTGCTCCCACTGGAGTGGGAATAGTAATTGTTACCCCTACGCTATTCAACGCTTTCCCTACTGTTGCACTCTTTGGAGTTGGAATTGTAATTTTTACCCCTACGCTATCCAAAGCTTTACCTACTGTTGCACCCACTGGAGTGGGAATAGTAAATTTTACCCCTACGCTATCCAACGCTTTTGCTACTTTTGAACTCACTAGAGTTGTTACAATAAATTTTAACCATTTTGCTATGTTACGGTAAAAATATTATATATGTTTAATAATATGTTTATTTATATATATATATATATATATATATATATATATGTATTATTTTTGTTATATATTTTTTTAATTTACATTAATTATTTATTAATATTACATTTATTTAATAATTTTAACTAAGTTTATATTAAATATATTTATTATTATATTAGTTTTAACTTAATTTAAAGACATTTTAAAAAACGATATTTTGACAGTCTATATTTTTGTAACTCGATATTTTTGAGTCAATATTTTAGTACTTACCTGTTTGAAGATAGGCAGTCGATATTTTGTCCCTCGATATTTTATCCTCGATATTATTGTATCTCGATATTTTTGTGGTCGATATAATGTCAGTGACCCGTGTGGGTTGTGTGCATGTGTCTAGGAAATTCTTTATTAGCATGATGCTCTCCTCCTGTGGGATGTTTGTGTACAATGTATTGATAGCCAATGTAGCAAGCCCAACTGTGTTGATGCTGAAGGGCATACCTTCAACCAGGTTTCTCATAAACGTGCTGTCTCTCACATAGGGTTCTTATATATGTACAAAGTCTTTGAGAAAGAAATATATGTATTGGACAATTGGTTTGAGAGCTGACCCACAGCCTGATAGTATTGGGCAACCTGCTGGATTGGTGACACTTTTATGTATTTTGGGATAGGTGTATAAGACTGGGGTCTGTGGTGTCTCAAAGCTGAGGTATTCAAATTCTTTCTTTGTTAAGAATCCCTGTTCTTTGCCCTCAGTGGTCACTTTTAAAATTTCATTGTTAATAGTTGAGAGGGGATTTAATGTAAATTTCCTGAAAAGTTTGGGGTCTGCAATCTGTTTGTTAACCCCTTCGACGCGCATGACAAGGTCAGCTCGTCATGGGCGTTACCTGCGCTACGCGCACGACGAGCTGACCTTGTCACATAACGCGCAATTTTCAAAATCGTAGCACGCAGCGGGAAAACCGCTAGCGCGCATGCGGTTAATATCAGTGTCATACTCTGCACGATCTTGGATAACAATCCCACCCTCTTTATCTGCTGGTTTTAGGATTATTGAAGGATGGTTTTTTAGATTTTTTAGTGCGTCCAACTTCAGCAGGGAGCCAGACAGGGGGACCCACAAGGCCCTCAGAAACCGTTGCCTCCACAGGAGAAGCAGTCTTCTGACAGTCCCAGGCACTTTATCCTCGTTGCAATGGATTCCTAAGGCAGTGGTTCTGATGCCAAGGATACAGCATGCTGAAAATGTTCAAGGGGGGTGTGGATACAATGTGGTAGAAGGAGG
Organism: Lissotriton helveticus; assembly: GCF_964261635.1. Lineage (NCBI taxonomy): Eukaryota > Metazoa > Chordata > Amphibia > Caudata > Salamandridae > Lissotriton > Lissotriton helveticus. The sequence continues at coordinate 1,145,600 of NW_027611709.1, read as the reverse complement.
TCTTCTTGCAGCTGCTCCCTGGTCTGCAGGTTTGGTGAGGTGATCCTGGCTACACGAGTCAATGTCCATTGAGGTCTTCATGGGCCTGGTAGAAGTCCAGTGCCATGAACTGCCAGCTGTTCTGTGTCACTGCCACAGCCAAATCCTTCCCTGGTCTGTAGCTTCTCCGGCAACCTTCCCAGGTCCAGCAGACTCAGATGCATCTTCTGACAGCCAGGTTCTGATCCTTGGTCCTGCACAGCGATGAGGAGCTGCGATCAGGGCTCTCACTCGCCTTTAGCAGACTTCTTTAACTGTTGTGTCACTATGGTGTGAACAGGAGGTCTGCCAGCTGCTCCTTCGAGACTCTTGCCTTGTCTGGGTTCGGAAAACAACTTCTCCACTAGCAGGACACAACAGGTTGCCTTAGGGTGCACCATTCTATCTACTCCCAATAAGGTAGAACACTTTTCTTGGCACCCAGAACACCTTACCCCAACTCAGAGGTGTGGTTACCAAGGGAGCTACATTCCCCTGAAACACTGGTTTGGCAACTGGTTCCCCCTTTCCTGTCCCTGGTGCAAGCTTGTCTATCCAGACAATACAGCAGCCCCTCTCCCAAGTTGTTTCCATTTGCTCTTCAAAGGTGGTTTATGCCTTGAAGCTTGCCTTTAGGGCCAACATCCGTGCGACTTCCTACAGGAAGGAGAACACCTCCTTCCTGTGAAGGCCCGATTGTATCCTTTCCTGGGAGTCATTAACACGTCTCCCCTGGAAAACAGAAAGCTGACTCAATGACAAACCTTCAAGTGCAACTGTTAAGGGCACAGGGAATTAAAAGCAACACAGTGGGTTCAAGAGCTCCCATACTCTCACTCTAGCAATGATATCTCTTGCTCTGGGTGTGGCATTGTATCTCTCAGCAATTTTAATATCCAGTGATATTCACACCTAATCACTCTTTAAATGCTTCCCACAGCATAGCCACCAGAGCCCTGGTTCAACATGTAGTAGAATAAAAATCACTTAGCGAATTTCTGTTAAAAGACTGGGTCTGACAGCTCTGATGATCACAGCTGCTACATTCTATGTTTCCCCAGATAGCTGGTGATGGTCAAAGCCATCAGAACTGGAGAATGATCGGACAGAGTCCTAGGTAAATGTGTTATCATTTCAACCCAGCCCATCTCATCTAAAGATCATAACTAGAAATCTATCCTGGAAGATATTCCATTTACTATTGAATGTATACACTTTAGAATTAGGGCATTGCACACGGTACAAGTCTAGCAGTTTGCACTGATGCATAATATCCCATGGCATAGATCTTCCTGCACTTCGGTGTGTCAGCTGGACCTGCTGCCGGTGTTATCCAAATTAGCTTCCACCATTAAAGTATTTTCCACATATTACAAAGTGAGGGGGGAAGTCTCCACAAGTCAGTTTCTAACTTTAGTGAAAAAAATAAAAAGCAAGCAGAATCATCGAAGTTTGGCCCGTATGTAATGATCAATGTAATATGTACCAAACCCAACAACCACACTGGGCTGAGGGTTTCCTTCTTGAAGACGTCAGCGACCTAAGTGGGGTGACACTGTCTAAGGCGGAGGTGACCCAGCGATTAAAGCTGGATACATTACTGTCGGAATCACCCGTCAGTTGGGGGAGAGCATCTTGGAGTGCTGCTCCCACAGTTTCTGGGGTGACCCCCCTCCAGTTTCTATTCCTGTCAGAAATCGACCAGGAGTTAGATTAGACTAATTGCATTCAATCCAGAAATGGTCTGTCCAAGTGAGGGGTACCAGTGCCTCTACTTTAAGGTTAGGATTGTTGGAAAAAATTAGGTCGAGCATATGGCCCGCCATGTGAGTAGGGGCGGTCACCCATTGCGTGAGATTTAATCCATCTACAGTTTCTACCAGCAATGATACCTGGGAACATTTCTCATCATCCACATGGACGTTGAAGTAGCCTTCCACAGTTAGATTGGCGTACTTCAGAGACAGTTGAGCGACGATGTCGCAGAGCATTAACAGGTGGCAAGATGGCTGTCTGGAGGTCTATATACCAACATCCCAGCCACCGAGGAGGGTGTGATTCTGACACCGGTCAGAGCCTCAATGTACCCAATGTCCTCTGCGTGTTTGGGTAACGATCTACAGTTGATCAAACAGGCCTTGAGATTAATGCTATTGGCCAAGGGGGGCACCAGAGGGAGCTTTGACACGGTCATACTGCCACTAACCATTCCTCCGCTCTCTCCTCCACTAACCACCAGCTTAAAGAGGCATGTGCTGCAGCAATACTCGGAGGCTCCTGTCCTCAGGTCTATCTTGGCCTTACCTGGACAAGCCGCTTTGTCCATGTTTAGAAGCTGATCTCTAGGCCAGGCAATACGGGTCAAGGTTGAAAATCGGGAAACATGGCTGGCGCTGGCCATGGACGGGCGCAGACAGGCTTGCTTTTGGCGCGTCTGCATCGCGTCCGTGTTGCGGCTCCCAATAGGGGGTCGGGTCGGTCGGTCAACAACCAGACCGTGACCCTCAAAATGGCACCCAACAATGTCCCCACAGGGATGAGGGAAGTGAGGTGATGGTCCGAAGGAGTGTGGGGAGGCTGTTCCAGGTCTTTGCTGCAATGTTGGAGAAGGCGGGTCCTTCTGCTTCGGTAGATGCAGGGGGTATGGGTAAGTGAAAGGGAGGCAGAGCGTAGTCTTCGACGGTTGGTGGAAGTTCAGGCAGTGGTTAATGTATATGGGTCCTTGGTTGTGTAGAGCCTTGTTGTTGTGCAGAATTTTATATAGCGCGAACTAGACCCGAACCGAATCAGGTATCAGATCGCTTTACATATTTTTCCAGTTACGTTACATTTTTACGTTTTCCAGTTACTTTCATTTTAGGCACGGGGAGATTAAGTGATTTGCCCAGAATCACAGGAGGTTTTGGCGTCGTTACCGAGACTCGAACCCATATCCCCAGGTCCGAGGTCGAGCGCCCTAGCCGTTAGGCTACCGTGGGTCTGCAGCTTGAATTTTCATCTCTTCTGTATAGGGAACCAGTGGAGTTGCCTGAGATGGTCTGTGATGTGGGTTTGTCGGGAAAGGCAGAGGATGAGTCTGGCTGTGGCATTTGGTATGGTTTGAAGTCTCTGTAGGAGATGTGTGACAATTCCTACGTGGAGGGTGTTGCTGTAGTCCAATCGGCAGGTGATGAGGGCCTGTATCACGGTACATCTCACTTGACAAAGTAGCCTCTTGAACATCTTCTGAGTATTCACACAGTGTGGAAGCAGGCAGAGGAGGCGGCGTTGATCTGTGATCTCATCGTGAGGTTGTTGTCGATGATGATTCCAAGGTTTCTGGCGTGGTTGGAAGGAGTGGGTGCGGGTCCTAGGTCTGATGGCCACCAGGAGTCATTTAATGTGTTGCAGCTGTTGCCAAAGATCGGTACTTCTGTCTTGTCTGTGTTTAGCTGCAGGCAATTATTCGTCATCCAGTCAGCGATGTTTGTCATACATCTGTGGAAGTTGGCTCTGGTGGTGGTGGGACATCGGTGAGTGAGAGGATCAGTTGGGTGCCGTCTGCTTAGGAAATTATTTTGAGACTGTGGGATCTGACGATGTTGACCAGCGGGGTCAAATATGTGTTGAAGAGTATGGGGCTGAAGGATGAGCCCTGGGGGATACCGCAGGTGATCTCCTTGGGCTCAGAGGTGAAAGGTGGGTTCTATGGGTTCTTCCAGTGAGGAAGGAGGTGTACCTTCTGAGCATGTCTCCTTGGATATCGATGTGGTGGAATCTTTCGATAAGTGTGTGGTGGGATATGGTGTCAAAGGCTGCTGAGCAGTCAAGGAGGATCAAAGCTGCCGCTTCTCCTTGCTTGAGGAGGGTTTGGATGACATCAGTCGCTGCTATCAGGACGGTTTTGTAGCTGTGATTGCTGTGTAAGCCGGATAAGGAGGTGTCGAGTAGCTGGTTCTGCTCCAGGTGAATCATGAGTTGATTGTTGATTATCTTTCCCAGTACCTTCCCTGGGAATGGGAGCAGGGAGATTGGCCAGTAATTTTTGAGTTCTCTTGGGTCGGCAGAGGGATGTTTGAGGCTTGCTCTTGTGTTTTAAAAAGTGTAAAAGAGGCAGGCACTCAACCAATGTGAGAGTTAGAAAAGGTCTCCCCTGCCCACAATTCACCAGCTACTAATCCTTGAATAACCACTCCCAGTGTCAAGACAAGTTATATCTCTCATTGGTATGCAAGAAGGACAGTATTGTAACACTGCTGTTATAGCTAACACTACGGAGCATCACTTGAGTCTGGGCATCAATGTGATAGATGCCAGTTTAGCCACCCTGAGACTAGACTGTAAAACTCTGCTAAGGTTACTCATACAATGTGGGTAGATGTTTGTTGGGAGGGCTGTGTGAAAGACTATTACTAGAACACAGGTGACACATGGTTTTAATGGTAGAAATACTTCTGATCAAATAGTTTTGATTTGACAGAAAAGCTTAGTAGGAAGAGCGGGGTTCCAAAATTGCAGACACAACACATATGACTGGGGAAAGCTCTGGATGTAGGGCTAGGCTGCTCGCCTGTAATGTAAGAGGGGTGAATGAACACCACAAGGCCCGACCGGTGACTGCGTGCCTCATTGGGAATAAGGTGTGTGTCATCCATTAGTTCATGAGATGCATGCTCGTTATGTGGGGGTTAATCATTTCTCCAAAATCTGGAGCTCGTGCCTCCATTTCTTTTCCTCGGCTGCCTCATAAATTTACGTACAAGTAGAATCCAAAAATGTCAGGTACCACCCACAATTCCTTGAGATAATGAGGGTTACAATAATTAGAGAAGGTCCTTAAAAGTACTGATCTCCTTTTTTTTAAATGTGATGTTTTTTCAGATTACACTGCGTCATTGCCCTGATGATAATCCCTTGACTCAGACAGAGATTTGAAACGCGTTGGCACCGTTCCACAGACAATCCATGAGGGAATTTGATTAAACATTACCCATAAGTCACGAAAGGGATACTCAAGAAAGTTTTCACCCCCGTTGACTTTAAGCTTTATCCCCTTGGCGAGCACCTCTCCCTAGAAAAAGATTTTTTTTAAAGAATCTTGTTAAGAGAGTTCTGTGAGATTATTCCTCAGTAAATTCTAAGACTGCGGTAATACGTTCATTAACTTAGACGACTTTACTTGCACTGTTTTGAATGCTTATAATTTTATTGATTATTCAGTTATTCGTTCATTAGCTTAGTTGACTTTATTTGCATTGTTTTGAATGTTTATATTCTTATTGCGTGTATTGTTATTGTTCAAGAACTATGTAAAAAGCTAAATGCATCACTCTATGTACAGGCGTGCATGATAATAATGATGTAAAGATTTCAAATGTTTACATTTTTGCAAAGCAATTAAGCCAGAACTAAGATTATTTGTGTATATTGGTTCCAATGCCTGCTTGAATAAACAGCAGATCACTACAAAACAAGTTAGCCGGATTCCTTTTTTTCTAAAAATGTTCACGTCCTATCTCGCCACACTAGGACGTAACACCTTTTTGACCAATACTTTCTAAAAGAGGCATTTCCAAACACAAAATTTTAAAACCATCACTAGTAAAAGATGTGTTATTAAATTCTGAGTTCAGAGAGCCTAAACTTTATTTTTCAATCGTATCCCTATGGGAATATATGCTTGTAAAATGTTACAACCACACCAGCCCTCTTCATCGCAGAACGTGTCCACAGGCCTAAACCATAAGCCTTGTTTAACCAATATAGCCACTTCCGTAGTGACTGAGGAAGCATTCCCTATTCTGCCCTATGGGGCAAGATAGCCTTTCAATAGTGAAAAATGAAATTGGCAGTATTTCACTATCAGGACATGTTGCACACATCAGAACATGTCCTACCTTTCACATACACTGCACCCTGCCCAGGGGGGTACCTTGGGCCCACCATAAGAGTGTTCTATATGCAAGAAAAGGGAAGGTTAGGGCCTGGCAAGTGGGTGCACTTACCAAGTTGACATGGCAGTTAGCAAACTGCGTACAGGCACTGCAGTGGAAGGCCCAAGACATCTTTTTAGGGCTACTCAGGTGGGAGGCACAATCAGTGCTGCTGGCCCACTAGTAGTTTTTGATTTAGCAGTGCACTTTACTAGGGACTGGCCAGTAAATCAAAATATGCCAATCAGATAGAACCAATCATAATAACAATTTACACAGAAAACACATGCACTTTAGCACTGATTAGCAGTGGTAAAGTGCTCAGAGTCCTAAAACCAACAACAACAGGTCAGGAAAAAATAGGAGGAAGAAGCAAAAGGTTTGGGGATAACCCTGCAAAAAGGGCCACGTCCAACAGTCCTCAATAACTGGGTGTTTGAATAAGCCTTCAGGACCTGCAAGCGCCTGGATACCATATTGGCCGATTAGCCGTGCTTTATAAATCCTGCTTGATTGAAGCCTTGATCACTGTGGAATTACCAGTTAGCCTTTCATAAACAAGTAAAGCGAAGCGACCAGTTTTGTTATAGCCTCTATCCACGTATCAATGTCTTCAGGATGGTGAAACACTGACCTATCAATTAAAAGAAAACAAAACCTGCTGCACACTTATATATTCTCTCTCTCTTCTTTTATTCATCATTTCGTATCTAGTGCGCCCCTATACGGGACGCACTGTCTAACGTGTGTGATCTCCCCAATCATCACCGGTAGAACACTCCCTTATATTTTCGTTTGTCTCTGTTTCCCCTTGTTTCCTCCTTTGGGCATTACAGACCTGTGGTGACATATCTACTACCTACAGGTAGGATGCACATCTCCCTTTAAACCCCATGGCCTTGGTTCCCATTTGTGTTTTATATTTAGTTTACTTTTCTTCAGGATTCCCATGTCCTTACAAATTCACCCCCTTATGCGTCACTTGTATGAACGTTTTAGCAATATGTTATTTAATAATCTTTCAAGATACCACAAATATATATTCACTGTCGGCCCACTCCCCTCCCTGCACTGACCATGACGACGATCACCGGTACCAGGGTTGGTGTTGTGTGCATCCACTAATGTGTTACTTTTGAACTTCCCACTTTTCACTCACCCTCCACCATGACACCGTATACAGTCACCTTTTCAACCTATTATGTTAAATTACCATTTTGTATCCTCCCCAGCCCTGAGGAGTCGCGGAAACAGTGTGTTTTCTTGCGACGAAACACGTGTCGGCTGGCTTTCTATGAACAATAAAAGAGGAACCTAAACACTGGTGGTCCACTCCTTCGCCCATGAAATTTGAACTTTATGTCCATTGAGACATCCTTTTGGCTTGAACTTTTATATAAGTGTGCAGCAGGTTTTGTTTTCATTGTATTTAATGTGTCCTCAAAACACATTTTGAGGGGTTACAGGGACTTGCCCCTTACCTGCATGCACCTTCTGCCTTACAGTATCTTCCTGTGCGTTAACCTGAGCAGTGCGCCCAGCATTTCCCTCACACCTGAAACCCTGTCCTTTGTCGTTACTGACCTATCAATTGCCTCTTCTGTCCATTCAATGACTGAGGATTTATTTTCCTATACTTCCCACTGTGGCTCTTCGGTCACCAAATGGACTCATACAGTTTATTAATATTATGTTTTTTATCATTGTTACTTGGTGGGAGCCCAGTCGGAAAAATGCGTGGTACAGCGCTGTTGAATTTGTCATGACAGTTTATTATTTTAGACTCTGTAACAGGAAAAGGGCTTTGTCAAGATGCTTAGTGACTATGAGTCAGCTTTGTAAATAAGACACATCACCGTATGTGTCATCCCGTCACCACAACCAGCAGTGACATCGCAGACCACCTCAATCTAAGTATACGGGCATAGAGATGAGAATATTGATACAATGTCTCTTGCGTTTTGTTGCTGGTTTAAAATTTGTTTTGTGCTTATATACGTAACCAAAAGAAGCACAAATGATAGACGGAATTTGGAATAAATCAAACATTCACCCCCAGTCAAGAGATCTGGTTTAAATCTATTGTTATTTACTAACCCTGCCGCGCCAGTTTAGAACCTGCCATATGCAAATCATTGACCCTGCTCCTCATGGGAACAGTCCAGCTCGAACTGCAAAGCCAGGTCCTCCCTGGACCAGAAATAAGCATCCTGGCACCGGTTTCGGGGTATCAACCCTCATCAGTCAGCTTGAATCCAGTGCACAGTGAGCCCGGGACCCACGTCTGGGCATACCCTGTTGTGTAGTTTCTATATTCCCAATAGGCTCTGCGCATTGGAATAACATAAACGATAGTTTAGACGTAGGACTGAGGTTGGCTAGGTCTCTATTGAATATGTTAGACTTAATTGTGAATGCCAGCTAGCTCACAGGTCACTAGAAACTTTCTCGAATGAACAAGAAGGGATTAGATTCTGACAACCGCATAAACACGACAACTTTGTTCCCCAAGAATAAGAAATATATCTTTAGAGTTGCGGAAACAATAGATGGCTATTTTACTCAGTCAATCATGCATGCTTAGTTTCACTAGAGTTTGCAGAGAAATAGAGAGACCAGCGTTTTCAATAAAAGAGGTTATTTATTGAGCAGTCTTCTTTCTCATGCAAGAGAAGTGAATTGCTACAATCGCAATACTTGCTATGAAGTAAAGTACGTACAGTAAAATGAGTATTATGAAATAATACTGTAAAAGCATGATATAGTTTCTAAGCCATAAGAAGCATAAAATTAATAGAATACATACAATGATAAATAATGACTAAAAAGTACTCAACTGGTGTATCTAAAATACGCCTACCCCGGTGTTCCTAACCTGAGTCTAGTACAAGGGAAAAAGTAAGTGAGGTGTAGCTTAAGTTTATTATTTTTCTGCCAAGAATCTATCCAAGAATTCTCTAAGGGTCTAATCAGCTCCGTACCTTGGTTTTAGAATGAAGGAGGTCTTGTATCTCTCTCTCAGGACTCGATCTCCCAGTAACCCGCAAGGGTAGCAGGGAAACACTGGGGCTGGATTTCACGGCAGGAGAAAAGACAGCGTCTCTCTCAGTGCGTCAGCTGGAGGGTCGGCTTCCTCAGGCGCTTGCTACAGCAGGGCGTCGGGCAAGTAGTAAGTCGATCTGCTCCAAACCACCGTGTGTTTTTCAGGGCAAACGTGGGCATACTTATACCTAAAAGGTGCCGAGTTTGACGTAAGGTTGGACATAATAACGTCACTAAGAACTCGCAGTTCTTTACAAGCTCTAGGAGTTCTTGGACAAATCAATACTGAAGCAGGGGGAAGTTCCGGGCTGCTGAAGGTTAGTTTTTCCAAAAACTCGTTGTGGATTCTAAGAACTAGTGGAAGTAGCCATGCCGTATTTGGACTGCATTGGCTATGTCTAAATATGCTCTTAAAGTCGTGCCTCCCACAAGACCGTGAAAGCATCCTCTGATGCACAGCTTTTAAATCCTACTGGGTATCCCAGAGTTCCTTCAAATTCAATCAATCACAGAGTGATATTCCATATGTTTATTTCAATTCAAAGTTTCTCTAATAGTTCATTTTTCCATTCAATATCCTCTTGTAAATATATTCAAATCAATTCCATAGTCCAATGCATTTCGGTCAATCCAGACCTTCTTCTGGGACAATTAGCTGAAACAAGGTACAGTGATACATGCGTCAATTACATGACGTACTAACAAAGAAAAACATTAAATGACACTTTTTTCATGCACAAATTTGTGTCCATGCGTGATTTCCCAGTGACTCAGTGCTCGTGTGCAATACTGTAACATAAACCGCCTTTCAGGCACTCACTTGAAATTCAGTTTGTGTGTGCTTCAGTAACTAAAAGGCTGCAAAAACGATAATAGAAACAACTCAATATAGCATGGTACTCTATATCTACGATGTAACCTTATCTGACTACTAAATGTTATGCATCATTCTTCCAACTCACATTTCAGACGCTCCGCGTCTTCTCCATTCTTTCTTTCGTGAATCAAAGTTTCCGGCATTCGCACGATGGGCAGCCTATAGCGCGCGTTTTAACAACATGTAAAAGCACTGTCATATTGAGACAAACTCCACATGGACAGACAACCTGAAGATGCTAGTTCGTTATATTGATGACATTTTCATTTTATGGAGGAGCACCGAAGACGTACTTCAGAAGGCATTATGCGAATTAAACTCCAGAAATGAGAGAATACAGTTAACTTGGGAGATATCCAAAACTTCCATAACTTTCTTGGACGTTCGAGTAAACCTACACCAAGGGAAGATAGAAACAGAGATGCATAGAAAAAAGACTGACAGAAATAATACTCTTCATTATCAGAGTTGTTAAGTTGTTGAGTTGTTTCTATTATCGTTTTTGCAGCATTTTAGTTACTGAAGCACGCACAAACTGAATTTCAAGTGAGTGCCTGAAAGGCGGTTTATGTTACAGTATTGCACACGAGCACTGAGTCACTGGGAAATCACGCATGGACACATATTTGTGCATGAAAAAAGTGTCATTTAATGTTTTTCTTTGCTAGTACGTCATGTAATTGACGCATGTGTCACTGTACCTTGTTTCAGCTAATGGTCCCAGAAGAAGGTCTGGATTGACCGAAATGCATTGGACTATGGCATTGATTTTAATATATGTACAAGAGGATATTGAATGGAAAAATGAACTATTAGAGAAACTTTGAATTGAAATAAACATATGGAATATCACTCTGTGATTGATTGAATTTGAAGGAACTCTGGGATACCCAGTAGGATTTAAAAGCTGTGCATCAGAGGATGCTTTCACGGTCTTGTGGCAGGCACGACTTTAAGAGTTTCTAATCAGACGCCTATGACAAGAGGCACCGCTTTGATTGCACGCTTGAAAGTGACTTTTGAAAATACAATTGTATGAACGACAGCTGTGCGCTCAGACCTCAAACTTACTCATTCTTGTATGTCTAAATATGGACATGATTCTTATGCCTATATAAGGATATGATAAGTTATATCTATATTTGGGCATGAATCGGGAAAATTACAATAGTGTCCTAGATTCGTCTACAATACCCACTCCACCTTAAATGTTCAGCTTTACTAAATACTAAGCATTCTAACATCTAAGCATGTGTTTACAATCCCACCCCAAAATACATGAAATGCATTTGAAATAGCTTGTACACGAAAATGAGTATTGTACTGTACGTCTTCAAAGCAGTGGTATCATTCGAAGCATAAAGTATGACATTTTGAAATGCTGTCTGAATGAATCACGAAATTACATTCATGAAATGGCTCTTAATACAGAAGAGAAGGTCGAGACCATTTCATTACAGAATTATTTAATACTGTACATGTGCTAGAGGCTGTGGTCAAATATTGTCTCTAGGAATAGTTTTTTTCAAAAGAAATCTTGTTTTCTAAGAATAGTTCTACTTTAAGCAGATTACTCTGTGCCAAAATATTCAATATTTTGGGAAATGAGAAAAATAATTTAGTTGTAAAAAATTGTTCCAAAGTTTTTAGAAGCTCTGTTTATCAAAAACTGAAGGCCGAATTCAACGTTCAGGGAATGCTGTGTGCTTGTTTCTCAAAAGTTATTCTCGTTGTTAGGAGAAAACATTAACTCAGATAGGCTGGCAAAGAATTCATCTACACAGTAAGTGAAAGTTGGGCCATTTCCGAAAAAGTAGAAATAGTGCATATGTGAGATGCATTACCGTCAGCGTTATCTGTATCTGTAATGTTCACAGAAAGTTGTACCTGTGTGCCGCTTTCATCTCGTACCTCACCGCCACCTGGCCGTTTTGGTGAGGTCTCAATGAATGCCGTCATCAGAATTGGTAGCCGCTGGGGACAACACGTTGCATGAGCCGTTACCGAACCAAGCAAAGTATGAATGGAGTGTGAGACATATGTCTAACACTCATTCTTCTCCGCAGAGCAGGCATCGTAGAACAGGCAAGATGCAATCTTGCCAGATTGGTCTGAATGATAGAAACCATGTGGTATTCAGATCTCTTAGACGATCCAAGCCAAAGACCTGTGTAATCCTATTTCGGTACCGCATTGCCGGGAGCGTTAACGCTGGGTCCATGGTATTCTGGGTATCGCTGGTGACTGGACTTGCCATATCGGAGTAGAAGGAACAAAAATAGAATTCCTGCTACGAGTCCGAAAATGAGAGGCAGGCCTCCAAACACAGAGTGTACGAAATTTGGAAAAATGCTCAGGACTGCTTCAAAGGGTGCTAACAGTCCCAAAAAAATTGTCTTAAATACATGTGCGATGCCACTGGTATCAGACATGTTTAGGATTTGACTTAACATTTCTACGAAAGGTACGGGGCAGTTTGTTGATAATAATGCATGTATCTCTGCAGAAGTCCTTGCAACTTGCAGATCATACGTTTCTTTAGCCGAGGTCAAAGGCACAGTTTTTTGCAAAAGAATGGCTTTCATTCTGCTTAAAGTATCAATTCGTATAGAAGAGATATTCAGAGAAAGCCAGATTGCCGCCTCCATGTCTGACTTGCTATTTGGATACAATACTTGCATTCAACAAGTGACCCTGGATGAAACGCTAACGAGATAGGCCCTTCCTGGCAACATGCCACAACAGCTGGGGTCACTTAGCATAACGTAACTGCCATTGGAAAGCTGCCTGAAAACAGGTTCTATCTGTGTGGCTGGAGTGCCGTGCAGGTGGCAAGAAAGGTCATTCGAAGAACCCTCGCAGGCTCCATGTAAATTGATTCCTTGACACAGAAGTGTACCACTCAATGAGTTCTTACAATTATTTCCACTAAGAAACACTTTTCTACCCCCACTCCAACAACTGTGTGTGTACGGTAATTTCCAGGTTGACTTAATGTATCCTTTACCCAACCTTTCATACAGGCCCGCTGGTATATGCTTTAAGCAATATTGAAACTGGAATGTTGTTACTGGTATTGCTATGGTGCCATGTATTATCCATTCAATGACAGGCTTCTCGGAAACTGTCAATGGTAATCTTTCAAGTTTTTCTATGCTCAGCACCGTATAGTCTGCTCCTCTTTGTGCCAAAGAAATTTGTTTATCTGTAAGGTTAAACACAGAAAACAGTGACGTTGTGTTGATTAGACGCCAAGGCACATAGCCTGAATGGAGATTTTGTAACGTCCAGCCTAACTGTACTATAGAACGTAATTGGGATAGCCATGTTGTAACATTAGCAAATCCTGTTCTATTATATCAATAGCAGATGATACAATGCTGTCTAAAGAATACATTCTGGAGGACAGAGTCGTTAACCCATTGTCTACTACAGACAGTGTTTTTTCCAAATTTATACAATCAAGTTCTAGTATTTTTTCAGCAGTTTGCATTTGCGCCACTTTCCAAGCTTTGTTGTAAATAGCATATATACCGGCGTACATGAAACGTTTTTGGCGCTGTTTGCGAGGTCCCAATAAGAAATCTCGCAAGTCAACGCCTCCTTTAAGTAAGGTCAAGTGCTGCTTAATTTCAGGTAGTGTGGATTTCTGTAGCCAATCGAGGCATAGTTTTCCTACACTGTATGTTGTTATTATCCCTGGATGTTGTCTCTGGGAATATCTTGGGTCTGGCCTGTTCTGTGTGAACCCCTGTGTTTTGTCCAGGAATCTATCTTGACAGTTATTAGTGTCTGTGGGCCAGATCAACCAATCAGGATAAGTTCAGTTTTGGTGTAAAATATAGGATACGTCTATCTCCTCTTCTGTAGTGCTGTTACTAACAAGTATGGGCTTTGGCATAGATGGTTTGTTTAAATCCTTTATCTTGGCTAGGCCAAGACAGGTTGTTTGTTGAATGGTGTCATTCAAAAACATTATTTGTTCCGGGATCATGCAGGCTCTAAATAAGGATTCCAGCCCTTGTACCTGCCAGTCTTTCGTACCCCAGACAGTTTTGGTCTCAATGTTGTCTTTCCAAAATTCAAAACCTAATATAGACAACTGAGCATACAATTTTGCAGAGTAAATTTGTTTAGTATTTGTCAACATGTTTTTTACTCCTGTCTTATTCACATTCTTGAAATAAAACGTTTCTGGATTTGTGATATAAAACCCTGAGAAGTATGGGAATTTCTCATAAAATGTTTTTGAGCTGCCTTTTGGCGGTGTTGGACAATGTTCCATTGATTATAAGTAAAAACATTTCGAGGATTAGCAGATGTATGCAAATAGTGGTGACCATAATGATTAAAACAATACATTTGTTCATAGTCTGCTGAACCTTCTAAATAATCATGTTCAGTAAATTTTGCTGACATTTCCAAATCTGTCAACATATTATTAATACTTTCAAAGTCCCAATCATCAGAGAAAGTACTTGGTGAGACAAAGTCACTTAATGAAACTTTAAATTGATGTAGATACTTCAGAAGTTCAACAGGGCCATAAATGTCATAGTCAGTTGTGTCCCATGCTACACCACCAGGTATAGGAATGGCTGTGATGTTTACTGATGACAGGTCTCTTTTCAACATGAGATGATTTGTGGGGTTTTAGGACCAAGTTGATTTTCTGATTTGCTGTGTCCATTGTACTGTACTTTCCATCAATCATTCTTCCCAAGCTTAGAAGCAAAATGAGCCATAGCAGGAGGAAAAGTACACCTAACACAATCCAAAGTTCAACCCATGGTGAAACTAGATGTTTTTTCAAGTTGATGAAAGAGTTCTGTAATTTTGTCTTTGAAATTCATTTTTGCTGGCTTATCTTCAGGTTCACTTGGATCCTCAGAGAATGTATCAAAGTTAATGAAATAGCCAGAGGCAGTTCGGTCAATTGTTGGAATTGCATCGGGATTCTTTGTAATCACTGGAGCTGCTTCTTCCTTGTTCATATTAGTATAGTCAGAGGCTACATCATTGTAGACTGGTGATTCTTGACGAACTTTTATTTGGGTTTCAAGAGGCATAAGTTCCATGGCTTATTTGCATAGTCCTTCATTTTTCACTGCAGGTTTATCAAATGTGATTAGTCTCTCAGTTTGAACCTCTTGTATTGTAGCAAGGTTTGGTCTTCTGCTACATCTTGGGAGTCCACTGGGCCTACTACCTATTATTGGCCACATGGTTGGGGTTTTACCAGGTCGATGGATACAACTCTGGTCTCCCTTTTACCAGCAAGGGGCGGTAGTACTACTGATCTTGTTCCGTGGTTTGCTAAGACAGGTACTGCTTTTCTGTAAGAAGGCCCAAATTCCTTCTTCACCGCGATCTTTTCTCTGAATAGATCCCCAATCTTTGGAATCCAGACAGGTCTTGCTGGGACAGGTGGTTTCTCTTCAGTGGTCGTTGGCTTTTGCTTTATGTTACTCAGACTTCTTCTTGTTTCATTTAAGTCCTGTAAAACAGCCAAACGATCTTTGATATTAAAAGGTTTTTGTTCTACCACTGAAGTTTGCCTATCGAGGTCCTCGATAATCATTCTAGTACCAAATAGTACCATATATGGAGTGATTCCACCCAGAGAATGTTTTGGCAGATTATTAAGACTACGATGGACACTTATTAGATGTTTGACCCACCCATCACCCGAACCTAATACCCTCGCTGTTATAGATTGCTTTATGTCACGGTTTTTTCTCTCCACTACCACATTACCCTCAGGATGGAAGGGACTAGAGTACCGCAATGCAACGCCCAGGCTGGCTATGGCCGCCTTGTAAGCTCAAGAGCTAAACACAGGACCCTGGTCAGAATGTAGCGTGCCGATTGCGTATGTGCCGATAAAGACTTGCAGATCTTTAATAACAGTTCTGGCGTCAGCCGAGCGCTGGGGCCACATCCAAATGTATCTTGTCTTAATATTTGTGGGACCGCATCTGTCTGTGGGGACGCCTGCATGTAGATAGTCTAATGCTATCTCATAGAGGTGCGTGGGCTGGTCTGACTGTGCTAGAGTCAGCTATCTGGTCCGGTTCATAACTGCGATCTCTGCAGCAGTTTTGACAGTCCATTACAAAGTTATAAACTTGCACTCTTATTCCCGGCCACCAGTACATTATTTGTAATTCTGACAGGGATTTCAATATCCCTTGATGCCACAGACCCATTCCCATATGTGCTTCTTGAATCAAGTAAGCCCTCCGTTTCCTGTTTGGAATTACTCTGTCTCCCACTCCAGGGCAAAAGCAACGGAGTTTGCATCAATTATGTATGTATTTCCCTGTGAATATTTAGAGGAAATGCTGCATAGTTGCCTTCCACTGAGGCTTTTACTGCTAGTAGCGGTTCGCCGTCTATTCTTTTTCTAGAACGCTTTATTGTAGCTACGGAAGCCGGTTGTACAGCTGCCTTTACGGCTTCATCAGCCATTTAATTCCCTGCAACGTGAACGCCATCACGTTGATGGCTCAGTGTATGGATCATGTGAGTCTTTTGTAGGTCTTTCTGTAAAAGAGCTACTTGTTCCCAAAGCCTTTTATGCTTTATTGTGCCACCTTTCGCATTTTTGAAACCGTTTTGAACCCAGGTCTGCAAGTATTCATTATAAGACTGGACGCAGTAATACGATTCGCACACTATTAGTGTGGGGAAATCACGATCGGTATTTTCAAGCGCCATCTTGAAAGCCTGTAATTCAGCTCGTTGAGCTGTACAGCCTCCGACTGATTGAATTTTAGTGACTGACCATAGGTCTGAATTTACCTTCGTGCCAGCGACCTTTAACAATCGCGCACGCAGCACTACGGGCATTCTTGCCCCCAACTGCGGGTTGTGCTGATCCGTCTGTATATATTATACATTCGAACTGTTATAGAGGCAGAATTTCAACGGGCAGAGAATATTCTTGTTCGTATTCTAGAAATTCTAGTTTTTTCAGATTGGATCCAGATGTTGGTCAACGTCTGTTGCAGCAAGAGAGATAACCCATTGTATCCATTCTGGATCTAAGGCTATTATATTTTCAGTGCCTGGTTGTGTTACCGCCTCTAGGGCAGGCACAGGTGAAAACATTGTATTGCGATTCTCTTGGGCTAATGCTCTCGCCTCTGCCACAGCAGTTTGAACAGCTGTCACAATCTTTTCTGTTGAAGTGAGCTCCATTTCAGCTTGTGTGTACAAGTGTGATTTGTATGCTATTGGTACCGTTTCCCCTTCATTAGAGGTCAGGTACAAGAATCCGCATCTTCCTGGGATGACTCGGATCACAAGCCTTCGTTCTTTAAAGCGTGTCGGTAGCTTTGTTTTTGCCAACATGTCTGTTTGTATTGAACGTAAAATTTCAGTGTGTTTCTGAGTCCAATTATTTGGTCTGAAATCAGGTTTTATTAATTTGTAGAGAGGTTTAACCCTCTTTACGTAATTCAGAACGTAAGTTCTTCTAAAATTCAGGAAACCTAGAATTGATTGTAAGTTTTTCAGCGTTTTTGGAGCTTGGAACAGCGCACATTTCTCTAAGAAGTTGGCTGCCAGGCTTTTGCCTTCACTTGATAACTCATATCCTAGAAATAGGACAGTGAGGTGCGCAATTCGTGATTTTTTAAAGATGAATTTGTACCCTTCAGAGGCGAACCCAAGTATAATAGTGTTCACTCTTTTCAAGTGCCTGTCCAAATAATCATCTGTAAGATAGATGTAATCGACATAAGATAATGCCTCATCATCATACGTTCGTCGTAACTCTGGCTGAAAATAATCCCTGGGGGAGACGGCAAAATTGTCTTTGAGCCCCCATACTTGAGAAAGCGGTCAAATATCTGCTTTCTGGTACAATGTTTTGACAAAAGAAACCATTTGAAATGTCTAATGTTGTTTTATATTTTTTGCGCACGATGTTATTCATCAGTGCTGCACTGTGTGAATTTTGTACTGCAAACGTTTTGCAACACGAGTTTAAGTGTCTGTAGTCCAATACTAGACGATATGAATTGTCTGGTTTGGAGACAGGAAACAAAGGATTGTTCATTTGTGAGGTGCATGTTTCAATCAACCCCTGGTATTCAAGTTGATCTAAGATCTCCATGACTTGTCTTTTAGCTTCTTGCTTAACTGGATTCTGCCTTTGTGCAGTGCGGTTATTTTTTAACTGGATTTTATGATGAGAAGACTCCTTATCCCATCCTACGTGATTTTTACATAAGGCTGGAGCCTGAGCTACAGCCCATTTCCTAGCATAAGTGTATTTTTTATGAATTGGAATGTGTTTTGAGAAGGCAGGCATAATCATTTCTTCGCCATGTGGGCACTCCCTAACAAGTTCTGGTGGCCAGTCTTTCTCAGCTAGAAGAATGTCATAGCACTTGGATAGCTTCTCCCAAAAGAGAGTTTTGATCTTCCTAGTTATGTCCCCTTCTATACGGAGTGTTCTTTCAAATAATTTATGGGGTACACTAACTCTGGTGTCTGCAGTTTCCACCTGAATGTATTCATTCGTGTCCACTGTCTCCAGAAGATTCATCAGGATCTTGCGGGCTATGGTCACTTCTGCTGAACTGTCTAGCATTGTCTGGGCCCACTCTCTGTTCTTGAGTTGTGTCCTCGGTAACCTCGGCATGTTTTATTCTTATGCTGACTACCTTATTTCTGGAAAATTGAGTTTTTTTACTTTGGTGAACGGGTTCCTTGTCATTGGACTTGACACGTTCTTCTTTTATGTTCTGACCGTCCTCTTCTTTCCGATTTCTGCGTGGAAGTCTGATAAGATCGAGAGGGACGTGTATCAATTTCTATCAGGTTTTTTCAAATTATCCCTATTCCTTAGATTATATCTTTTCTCAGAGAGTTCCCGTTGGGGAGCCCTAACTCTCTGTTCTGGACATCTACCTCTCCGTTCTGGAGCTCTATCTCTCCGTTCTGGAGATCTACCTCTTCTTTGAAACTGTTTTTCTTTAGGAAGAGTCTGTCTGGTAGTCTCCCATTTCTTTTTAGGTGTTGTTAAATTATTTTTAATATAAGTTTTTCAGGATTTTCTGTTAGTTGGGGTTTTAGTGGTTTCCCACCCAAACTATCTCTGCCTAATTCTTCATAGCACTTTTCAATTATTCTGGCAAGTTCAAAAGGTTGGTCTGCTATTTCTGTTTCTTTTCATTTTTGGCGGATCGCCACAGATGCTGCTTCCCCTCTTATGTTGGCTAGTAGTATAGCCGAGACTTGCTTAAAATCTTTCAGTAATTTCATACCTAGATTTAAAGCAGGCTATGGACTGTATTAATTTTGAATCTGTCTTAATACGTCTGGTATAACCGCCATAGACGGGACACCATGTGTTTTTGTGCAGATGGAAGCAAAGACTGTTCCCCAAGTGTCACAGTCTTCCACATGTGGTATGATCCCCATTGGTAAACAGATTGTCAGTATTCTGTGTTTTTCATGAGGTCTACTATCAGGAAATACTGCCTCTATTTGAGTAATCTTTTGAGCTAACCAGAACAGATTTTGTTCCTGTTTTGCGGGTAATTTACTAATGACTGATTGTATAGTCTGTGGTGTAATTTTGTTTGTGTTCCCCTGGTGAGGGGTGTGCTGTGGAATTGTTATAGCAGGTTGGACTGTTAAAGTCCGCATGACATATTGAACCAATTGTCTATGAATTTTAATCAATTGTTTTAGCTGGACTAAGAGGTCATGTCCTGTCATTTTTTCAATGTCAGGATGTGGTGTATAGCCAGCTAATACCGGCCATGTAGCTCCTGGTCTACCTAGTGGACCGAGCCTGGTGTGGTGATTTTGATGTTGTAGGGCGCCATTAAACCAGAGCTGATGCTCCTGGTAAGTTATTGGAATTTCAACGTCCTCGAAAGGAACGTATTCCTCTGGTGGTTCCTCTGCTTTGTAGCAGTGGAACTCGTGTGTTACAGCATTCGCTGCTGGAAAAGTTATCCATGAATAGAATACCTCTGTCTGCATATTCATGTGCCTCTATCACAAATACAACTGTACTACCTCTCGATGATACACCGATATTTATAAGTTTGAGAGTTACACTCTTTTTTACATTGACCGGGATGATTATGGCCTCCGGGTCATTTTGTTGGAGATTTGTGTCGTCTAACAACAGTTGAGCTGCCAAAGTCTCTCTCTTTTTCTCTTTCGTCGTCACTATGTGTCATTTTGTTGACCGAAAGTTTGCAGAACAAATTTCAAGGAAACAAAGATTAGGTGCACAATATTTTGGAACACTGTATCCTTTAACGTTGAATAAACCAAAACTACTACATAGGATTCTCGTCCTATTTAGTTTTAGGGGATACTACCCTTTTACCCACTACAGATGTCTGAGATTTTACAAGAAAAGGGGTCTGTGTGAAAAGCACGACTGAGTTACTCTAGTATCTAGCGTTAAATTATCGCCAAACCAAACCAAACGTTGGGCGCCATGTAGTGTAGTTTCTATATTCCCAATAGGCTCTGGGCATCGTAATAACATAAACGATAGTTTAGACGTAGGACTGAGGTCGGCTAGGTCTCTATTGAATATGTTAGACTTAATTGTGAATGCCAGCTAGATCAGAGGTCAGTAGAAACTTTCTCGAATGAACAAGAAGGGATTAGTTTCTGACAACTGCATAAACATGACAACTTTGTTCCCGAAGAATAAGAAATATATCTTCAGAGTCTCAGAAACAATAGATGGCTAATTTACTCAGTCAATCTTGCATGCTTCGTTTCACCAGAGTTTGCAGAGAAATATAGAGACGGGCGTTTTCAATAATAGAGGTTATTTATTGAGCAGTCTTCTTTCTCATGCAAGAGAAGTGAATTGCTACAATCGCAATACTTGCTCTGAAGTAAAGTATGTACAGTAAAAAGTATTATGTAATAATACTGTAAAAGCATGATATCGTTTTTAAGCCATAAGATGCATAAAATGGATAAAATACATACAATGATAAATAATGACAAAAAAGTACTCAACTGGTGCATCTAAAACACGCCTTCCCCGGTGTACCTAACCTGAGTCTAGTCCAAGGGAAGAAGTAAGTGAGGTGTAGCTTAAGTTTAGTATTTTTCTGCCAAGAATCTATCCAAGAATTCTCTAAGGGTCTTGTATCTCTCTCTCAGTACTTGATCTCCCAGTAACCCGCAAGGGTAGCAGGGAAACACTGGAGCTGGATTTCTCTGCAGGAGAAAAGACAGCGTCTCTCTCACTGCGTCAGCTGGAGGATTGGTTTCCTCAGGCGCTTGCTACACGAGGGTGCCGGGCAAGTAGTTAGTCGATCTGCTTGAAACCACCGTGTGGTTTTCAGAGCAAACGTGGGCATACTTATACCTAAAAGGTGCCGAGTTTGACGTAAGGTTGGACATAATAACGTCACTAAGAACTCGCAGTTCTTTAAAAACTCCAAGAGTTCTGGGACAAATCAATACTGAAGCAGGGGGAAGTCCTGGGCTGCTGAAGGTTAGTTTTTCCAAGAACTCGTTGTGGATTCTAACAACTAGTGGAAGTAGCCATGCCGTATTTGGACTGCATAGGCTATGTCTAAATATGGATATGATTCTTATGCCTATATATATATATATATGAGGATATAAGTTATATCTTTATTTGGGCATCAATTGGGAAAATTACAAGAGTGTCCTAGATTTGTCTACAACAACCCTTGGCCCTTAATTTGGTTCCTCCCCAGGGAGGGCTTTCCTATGGTACAGTGGCTGTGCGGTGCCCTTCTAATAAATGCCTTGTCACTTTCTGTACATTCATATGGTTACTTCATTAAGAACACTTTGTGACATTTTCCAGGAACTCGCCCCGAGTCTTGCAAAGCCATCCCTTGCTTCATCACCCAACTCGCCATTTCCTCCGAACACTATATATTCATAGCAGATCTCAACTTTCACATGGAAGACCTTAGCGATGCCAGCACTGACAACCTAATAGAAAGCATGAGCAACATCAGCCTCATCCACCTCATCATCAACCCAACACACATCGTAGGGCACATACTTGACTCCATCTTCATCTCCAGCGAAACAATCAAGTACCACCATTTCACAGAACTCACCTGGACCGACCAACTCCATTGTCCACTTCACCATCACAGGGCACAACGCTACAGAAAACAAAACAAAACCACCCAGCACACCTCAGCACAACTTGAAAACTGTCTCAGATGAGAACTGGAACAACACTCTCCTTGCCAACTGACCAGACACAGATCCAGACCTTAAACAGGCCATCAAGAACTTCACAGACTGGATCACCGACTATGTCACCCCCGCCGAGCAAGATCAGAGAATCTGCAAAGTGAGCCAACTTGTTTACCCCGGAACTTCAGACCTCTCAATGAGACTATTGTTGGCTAGAAAGAATATGGAGTACCAGTAAGGATACAGTATATTATACCAACTTCAGGACAGCGATCAACCACTACCACCTCTTCCTTAAAGAAGCGAAGAAGAGTGCTCTCACATGTTGCATAGAGATCAGCTCAAACCACAACAATGAGCTCTTTGCCATCGTTAGGGAATTCAGCAACCCTGCGTCCACTGAGAATATCATAACTCCCTTCTGGGATCTGTGGGACATGCTTGCTGACTACTTCCATTGGAAGATTGCAGTCATCTACAGGGACTTTGAATCTCAGCTCTCCGCAAGTGACAGCCTCGACCTCCTCTCACCCACCAAGACTGGTATAATAATGAAGTACTGTGGGGTACCCACTGATCCATGCCCCAAGCTTATCTTTAATCTCATGAGCAAGGTTATCAGCTTACAGCTCACAAAACCACTGAACAGATCCATAGCCATGGACTCCTTCCCGGAAGAGTGGTAACACGCAGAAGTGAAACCCCTCCTGAAAAAACCTTCAGCAGACCTAGAGCAGCTGAAGAACTCACGACTGATACTCCTGCTCTCGTTCCTGGCCAAAGTCTTCAAGAGGTCAATCAAAAGGCAGGTGACCAGACACCAGCAGCACAACCTCCTGGACTCCTCCTAGTTCGGCTGCAAAGCACAGATAGCAGCCATAGATGACATCAGCGCCCTCCGTGAGACTGCAGCCCTCATCTTCCTTGAACTGTCAGCTGCCTTCAACATGGTTTCCCACCAGATCCTGATCGACAAGCACACCACATCAGAATCCAAGGAAATGCCCTCAAATGGATCGCATTCTACTTCACCAGAAAAAACTGACAATCTGACTCCCGCCCAACTCCTGAACCCAAGGACATCATCTGCAGCACCCCACAAGGATCCTCAGTTAGCCCCCCCTTCTTCTACACTTACATGACACCCCTAGCCAACATTGTTAGTTTGCACGGGCTAAAGGTCATCTTCTACACCGACTAGACCCACCTCACTACCTTCAGAGACAACTTACATAGGTGACCGGCCAACATCACCAACTGGATGAAGCACAACTGCCTAAAACTGAACACGGAGAAGACAGAAGTCCTCATCTTCAGTAACCACGTATCTCCTTGAAGCAATGCATCGGGGTAAGTAGAATCTGGCTTCTTTCCCTTCCCTACCGACCATGCCCGGTGATTCCAGCATTGTCCTGGACAACAAGATCTCTTTGATGAAGCAAATCAACATGATCTCCACCATCTGCTTCCTCACAATGTGCATGCGCCGCAAGATCTTTAGAAGGCTCTCCACCAGACACCTGCAGTCCGCCTCCCTCTTCCTAGCTTCAACTCTGAGAGTCTAAAGCACCTGGCACGGAGGCCGCGGTTACTCCCACCTGGCAGCAAAGACCTAGAATTAACTCCCCCTGCACCTGAGATCTGCCTCATCACTGAATCTTGAAAGGACTCAAGACCTGGCTGTTCAACTGATCGGCCCTTCCGGACAACAATTCTTTACTGAGCACCTTGAAAACCTCACTGATGATTTGCTGTGCTTAATACCCATTTATTGATTGAGTCTGTACATTCATATAGATTTTTCTGTGGGGATTTTCTGATGCGGTTTTTATTCTCCCTTGCCAATACATGCCTTGCTAAATTCAGTGCGGTCTTCACGGGTGACTTTTGATGCCGAGTTAGCTCTCCATTTATGAATGCGTGGTCACATTCAATACATTTATAGAGTTTCTCTCCTGTGTGAACATTCTGATATATTACATTTTGTTTGTAATCGATACCTTGTCACATTCTATTCATTAATAAGGGTTCTCCCTGGTGTGTATTTGTTTAAGCTGCATTAGCTTATTCTTCCTGTGGGAGACTTTATTAAACTCTGTACATACATTGGATTTCTTGCCCTGTAGATGTTCAGATTTTGCTTCAGTTTTCCATTTATTATGAATGCTCTGTGGTATTCAGGACATACATATATTTTCTCCCATGTGTGAACTTCCTGATCTTGTATTACATTTTGCTTTGTAATTAATCCCTTGTCACATTCTGTAAATTCATGTGGTTTCTCACCAGTGTGGTTTCTGATGTAGTATTTATCTTTGCCTAGTAATAAATGTATTTTTGCATTATGTACATTCATAGGGTTTCTCTCCTACGTGGACTATCTGATGCTGTATAAGATGCGAATTTCTAATAAATGCCTTCTCACATTCAGTGCAGTTGAATAGTCTATTTCTGGTGGGGATTTTCTAATGTTGCTTCAGCTCTCCATTGGTTATTAATGCTTTGTCACATTCAGTGCACTCATATAGTTTCTCCTCCGTGTAGATTTTCTGAAGTAGCGTTAGCTCTCTCTTTGTTATAAATGCTTTGTCACCTTCTGTACATTTATATGGTTTCTCCCCAGAGAGGATATTTTGATGTCGCTTCAGCTCTATGTTTTTTCTAAATGCTTTTTCACATTCTGTACATTGATGTGGTTTCTCCCCAAAGTGGACTTTCTGATGTTCCATTAGATGTGACTTTCTAATGAATGCCTGGTCACATTCTGTACATTGGTAAGGTTTCTCCTAGTGTGGATTTTCTGATGTCGCTTTAGTTCTCCATTTCTTATAAATGCTTTGTCACTTTCTGTACATTTATATGGTTTCTCGCCAGTGTGGATTTTCTGGTGTTGCTCTAGCCCTGCAAGTGTTATAAATGCCTTATCACATTCTGTACATTCATATGGTTTCTCCCCAGTGTGGATTTTCTGATGTAGCTTTAGCTTTCCTTTTGCTATAAATGCTTTGTCACATTCTGTACATTCATATGGTTTCTCCCCAGTGTGGATTTTCTGATGTAGCTTTAGGTTTCCGTTTGCTATAAATGCTTTGTCACATTCTGTACATTTATATGGTTTCTCGCCAGTGTGGATTTTCTGGTGTTGCTCTAGCCCTCCAAGTGTTATAAATGCCTTATCACATTCTGTACATTCATATGGTTTCTCCCCAGTGTGGATTTTCTGATGTAGCTTTAGCTTTCCTTTTGCTATAAAGGCTTTGTCACATTCTGTACATTCATATGGTTTCTCCCCAGTGTGGATTTTCTGATGTAGCTTTAGGTTTCCTTTTGCTATAAATGCTTTGTCACATTCTGTACATTTATATGGTTTCTCCCCAGTGTGGATTTTCTGATGGTGCTTTAGATCTCCATTTCTTGTAAATGCTTTGTCACATTCTGTACATTTATATGGTTTCTCCCCAGTGTGGATTTTCTGGTGTTGCTTTAGCGTTCCATTTGCTATAAATACTTTGTCACATTCTGTACATTTATATGGTTTCTCCCCAGTGTGGATTTTCTGATGTAGCTTTAGATCTACATTTTTTGTAAATGCTGTGTCACGGTCTGTACATTTATATGGTTTCTCCCCAGTGTGGATTCTGTGATGTAGCTTTAGATCTCCATTTCTTGTAAATGCTTTGTCACAGTCTGTACATTTATATGGTTTCTCGCCAGTGTGGATTCTGTGATGTAGCTTTAGATCTCCATTTCTTGTAAATTCTTTGTCACATTCTGTACATTTATATGGTTTCTCGCCAGTGTGGATTTTCTGGTGTTGCTTTAGCGTTCCATTTTCTTTAAATACTTTGTCACATTCTGTACATTCATATGGTTTCTCGCCAGTGTGGATTCGGTGATGTAGCTTTAGAACTTCATTTCTTGTAAACTCTTTGTCACATTCTGTACATTTATATGGTTTCTCGCCAGTGTGGATTTTCTGGTGTTGCTTTAGCGTTCCATTTGCTTTAAATACTTTGTCACATTCTGTACATTTATATGGTTTCTCCCCAGTGTGGATTTTCTGGTGTTCCTTTAGCTCTCCAAGTGTTATACATGCCTTATCACATTCTGTACATTTATATGGTTTCTCCCCAGTGTGGATTTTGTGATGTCGTTTTAGCTCTCCAAGTGTTATAAATGCCTTATCACATTCTGTACATTTATATGGTTTCTCCCCAGTGTGGATTTTGTGATGTCGTTTTAGGTATCTACTTATTACAAATGCTTTGTCACATTCTATACATTTATACAGTCTCTCCCCGGTATGCATTTGTTGATGCTGCTTTAGGTTTTTATTCTTTATGAACACTTTATTACAGTCAATACATTCATATGGTTTCTATCCGGTGTGGATTTTGTAATGCTGCCTTAGATTCTTCTTCCTATGGAACACTTTATTACATTCTGTACATATACATGGTTTCTGGTGGACACTCTGATGCTACATTAGGTCTTTCATTGCAAAGAAAATGTTTCCACAATCAGTCAATCAATATGGTTCTTCTCCAGTATGATTTTCTGATGTTGCACTTGCTCTTTCTCTCCCTAATAAATGTGTTGTCACTTTCTAGATATTCATACGGGTTCTCTTTTGTGTGTTCTTTCTGATCCAGGTTAGCTATTCAGTCGTAATGAGAACCTTATCAGACTTGCTTCAGTATGTCAGTGTGTTATTTCGTCAATGTATACCAGGTGATCCCTAAGAGTCAAGTACAGACCACATTGGGCAGTTTGGGTTTTCTGCTGTAGAAACAGACTTTGGCGAGGCATTAGCCTTCAAGGAAAGAATTTTCGAGGTGCACTGTTTTTACATCACTTCCTACACAAGTGATGTTTAATGGAGAAGTGTGGCTCAATGGTTAGAGCGGCAGACCCTGATGCAAAGGTCTGGCCCGGGACCAGGGTTCAATTCTTGCCTCGGCGGCTCTTGGACTCAATTTCCCCCTGACCTGATAATTCTTGCCTCGGTGCCTTTTCTAATCATGGGTCCCACTCTGCAACTCTGGGCAAGAGCTTGCTTAATCTCCACAATGGCCCTAACAGCGCTAGGATGCCTGGCTTAACCTTGGGGGTGCCCAGGAGTAGACAATCCACAGGAAAACCAGGAAGGGTTCCACAGCGGTATGAATACAGCGCTACGAGACCCCTGGGTAGCAGTGCGCTATACAAGTACAAACAAACACATTTAATGGCTTCACCTTTTTTGTTCTTTAATGCATTTATTTCACCTGTTGGAAAAAAAAAACACTGGATAAGCTTAAATGGCAGGTCCATCACAAAAATCTATTGGCATTTAATGAGACATTTAACTGACCACATAGACAAGAGCACTGAAGAAATTCTAGATTACACTTTCAATGTAAAGATGCAATAGGCAGAACAAGGGAATACGATTCTTCCTTGACACCCTCCTATCGTGGAGTGTAGAGAAACCAAGACTCCAATTGAGTCTTTTGTCAGCAGTTCTGTGTAGATCCATAAGTGTCGGATTTGATGGGGCCAGAGACTCCGCATTTACATCCAAACGTGCCTTTGATGTGAGGGAAACTTCAGAGAGTGGTTCTGAAGTGCACCAGTATCTCTTCCAATCCCAGCACTCACTCCAGATTACCAAAGGGAGTTATCATTCCTTTGTATGGGGTCCATCTACTACCCTGTGAAAGGTAAGAGTGGGCCCCTTCCTTCCATCTGCCCAGAAAAATCCATTGGGATGCAGATGGATGCAGATAAGTGCAAAATCACACCCAACCCTTGCAGTGTCTGTAGCTCTCTAGAAGGAATACACAAAGGGGTCGGTCACCTAGGCCTGACGTGTATTAGAGACAGGGTGTAAGGCACATAGAGAAGTACAAGCAGAGAAAAGTCCACTTTCTAAAAGTACCTTTTCTAAAATAGTAATGTTAAATCCGACTACCAGTAAAGAGGATTTATCATTACCATTGCAAAGATATAAAACATGAAACGGCTACTCCTTTCCAATCAGGAATTACAGCTTAAAGGTATTCTAAGGAATTCCCAGTTCTAGCCAATGAGGGGAGTAGGCCTTACAGCAGTGAAAAAGTAATTTAGCTGTTTGTCACTACCAGGACATGAAAAAACATAGAAGTATATGTTCTGCCTTTTACTCACATAGCGTCTCACACTTTGGGTTACCAAGGGCCTTCCTTAGGGGTGACTTATATGTAACAAAAGGGGAGTTTTAGGCTTGGCAAATAGCTTTAAATGACAAGTCGAAGTGGCAGTAAACTTCACACACAAGCACTGCAGTGACAGGCCTGAGACATGGTTTCAGGCTGCATATGTGGGTGGCACGGTCAGTGCTGCAGCCCACTAGTAGCAAATAATTTGCAGGCCCTGGGCACATCTAGTGCACTTTACTAAGGGCTTATAAGCAAATTAAATATGCCAAGTGAGTGTGAGCTCATGTTACCATGTTTAGGGGAGAGATCAACACTTTATCACTGATTGGCAGTGGTAGCGGGTGCAGAGTCCTAAAGTCAGCAAAAACGAACACAGAAAATGGAGGGAGGCAGGTAAATAATTAGGGAAAGACCACCCTATGGCTGTCGGGTCTAACAGAGCCTTTTCCAGTGACTGGACCACACAACAAAGAGCATCACATTAACGGCAGAAAATGTAATTAATTGTTGTAAGGGAGTCCTGTATACTATCAGAGAGCCTGTGATGAGACCCAGACAATAATCTGAGCATCCTTCATATAGTGTAACTCCAGAGATGAGGCTCTGACCAGATCTACACAAGGAACAGGAGGTTTACAACCATAATAAACACACATTGGCAAAGTCAAGAAGTCTCACCTTTTAGACATATAGGCTTTGCCAATGCTGCACAACACCAACAAAGAACAAGCATTTGCAATGCAAGAGGTCTAGCATTTTTTAGAGTTGGAGCTATTAGTGTAAATATAAATATTTTTTACTTATGCGTTTAGTAGTGGATGGATGTGATGGCAATTGTGTGTTTTACAATCAATTTATAATCAAGCGTATGGTTTGTGTTGTGTTTCTGGTCTATGGGGCTTACTGGAATACAGTTTAAAGCAATCCTGGATTTGTTTTAGCAAATAAATACTATGCAGTTATTAAGGACACAACGAGAATGCTTTATTACATAAAGGAAAATGCCGGGTATGGAAATATTGAACCCAAGAGAATAAGAGTCACCTGATAATTTTATTTGTGGGTATTTAATAATGTTAAGCAGCATGATGGTGCTAATTTTACCTGGTTTTTAACACCCTGTTGGGTGGCTGCTTTGAATCTGGTGTGATTATCCCTAGGGCCCCTCAACGAGCAGAATAAAGAGAAAATTCCAGGTTGTAACTAGTAGGTTTGTGCACAGACTAATCAAACCTCGCCGGAGGTTGTAATGATAGGATGAGAATGGAGACAGACTGGGGAAGCACTGGATGCATAGGCATGGGGAGCAGAGACACGATGAGCAGGGCTACAGTGAGACAATGTGAGCTGAAGCAGACACAGGAATTACAGGTTATGAATGCAGCGATACAAACATAAACCAAAGGGGGTGTATTTTGGGGGACACACATTGAAGCACAGGGTATCAATAAGGCATAAGGTAAAAAGAGGAGGATGAACACCCGTCAAGGCACAGAGACTGGGGGTGCAAGCAATGGATACACAGTGGGAGCGAAGATGACTGGTGAGAGCAAGCATATTGCGGGGAGGCAGGGATACAGTGAGCTCATACAGCCGCGGAAAAACCAAAGTGATGTATCTCTGCGTGAACCCATTAGGTAGCAAAAAAGTGTCCTGAATTTTTACTCTCATCGTCCTAAATTTACACCAATGATAATTGGTTACCCTAGGTGGTAGGGGTGCATAGAGCGCCTGGTGGGCCTAGGAGAGGGGGCAAAGGCTGGTGCCTGAGAGGAGGTAAATGGTAGGCAAGCAGAGTGCTTCAGGTGAAGGAGACAAAGAAAGTGCTCCGGGGAGAATGGGCAGTGGGGATTGCTTCAAAGGAAGGAGATTCTAAAAGAAAAACCCAGTGCTGGTGAATCGCATTCTCAATGACATGGACTCATCATGTAAACCTACCTAGTCAGTAAAGACTTTGAGGGTGGCGCCATGTCAGGTTTTCACAATATCCACCTGAATCCTATTTACATGCTGTAATGAAAATGGGAACCAGAATGGGTGTGTAGGCTGGGTTGGGTGACCCTAATGTATAAACAATTAGAAAGCATGATCACTATGCTTCCACAAGAAGAACAGTCATCTTTTTGATGCTAATAATCATACCCAAAATTAAACTCACTTTTATAAAAAATAAAAAAAAACAATGCTCTAGCTAGGAAGGCATGTGTTATTGATATGTGATGGTGCAGAGTTTCGAAAGGAACCCTGGTCAAGAAAGCCCCCCCAGCGTAACAGTTAACAGCACTAACCATGTGAATTTGAGTGAAATTTGTGGGAAGAATTCAGAATTTAATAATAATCCACATTTGTAAAGCGCACAATCACCCGTTAGGGTCTCTAGGCGCTGGGGGCCGTCGGGAAGATTAAGCAAGCTATTGCCCAGAGTCACATAGTGCTGGGCTAACCTGCCGCCGGAGCCGGGGATCGAACCGTGATCCCCAGATTCCAGCGTCAGTCGCCCTGGCCGCGGCGCCACACCTCTTCCACTATTTATGGTTATCCCCACGAAGCTTGCACTGATTAACATTGTCGTTTCTGTTGTGAATTAAATATGGCTGTTTTAATGGGTTTCCTTTTTTGCGCAGGCACGTAATGCATGATGTCACATTCTTGGTGGGAATCTTTTGCAGCTGCGCAGTAGTGTTTTAACTTGGCCGCTAATATAGTGTGGGGCCGGGTCAAGCTTAAATTGGGATTTTAAAGTGTCATTTAATGTTATTAATGCCAAACGCAATAGGGATAGTAACAGTAGTTGGTGGGAATGTAGAAACATTTCGATTTGTATAATTCTTTATTTCTGAAGGTAACAAATGTTTCTTTCTGATTTATTAGTTTTGCTTTTGTCACTGGTTGGGGTTGATGAGTTGGAGCTGCTATCGTTGGCACGCATGTGCCCATGGGGGAGAAAACCGCCATATTACATCCTAAGAGTCCTCCGGAGGCCAAGGTCACCACACTGTGAACTGTGGGAAGAAGCTGCCACGAGAAAGCTTTGCTCAAAATGTTGTTGTATCGAGGGAATGGGAATGGTAAAACAATAACTGTTCAGAAAGGTACGTGTGTGACTTAACGAGATGTGCTCATCCCATTTCCCCATCCAATCAGAGACTGAGAACCCAAGGTATTGAAACATTTGGAATTGTTTCCAAGGTGTAGAAAGTATATAATAGGGCGGAGTCCTGTCATAAGAGTTCATTTGGTCCGTCAGTAGCCATCAATGCTGTCGGTCAGAATTGCAGTGGGAAGAGAAGCAGATAGAGAGCTGTCAGCCTGAATCTATATCAGGTGATACCACACCCAATCAGAATTGCTGTCGGGAGGTCCAGTGGGTCGATCGAGTGAGCAGAGGAGTCGAGGGGAGGAAGCTGATACCGAAGTTAGAGAAGCCTGCAGAGCAGAGTCCGAGGTCCCGAAGTCCATCCAGAGTGGGGAGTCCACCCGATGTCCCGTGGGTTGTCCGGAGTTGTTATCCTGAGTCCCGCTCCATTCCTGGTCCAGAGAGGGGAGTTCTGTCCGGTGTGACATTGCATGTCACTATCCAAACTTTTTGGTAATTATGAGCACACAGGTACCTGAGGTTTATTAGATGGTGCACACTCCTATACCTTTGCTATGGTATGCTTTTCATTTCAGGCGTTATTTTCTGCAATCATTTAAGCGCCTGTTTTCTATTGCAATCTGTGACTTTGTAGGGTTTATAGAGAATATTTCTCTTTCTATTACCTTATGCAAAATTCTTATGTAAAGATTGTTAAAACCTCCTACAGGTGTGGTTATTCAAGACAGCTAATTAGACAGATTAAAAAGTGAGTAAATCCTTATCTACCAGCCACTTCAACGCCAGGATCCAGGGCTTGAGGTATGGGAAGACCTCAAGGGAAATATATGATAGGAACGTACGGGTAAGTATTTGGATCGCCAAATCGGACTGGTGCGGATGGGTGAATGGGGCCCAGTGTGTTCAGTGTGTGTTTGTGAAGCTTGTCAGGTCCGGCTCGGGGAAGCTTGCGCGTCATCAGTAAAGCGTGGTAGCAGAGGGATGGTTAGGGTATAAGTGGCTAGGTAAGGTAAGTAAATGAACACAACTTAGGCGACGTACTGAGGTGAGTAAAAGACGTGGAAAGGATCCAAAAATATATGTGTCATATGTGTTAACTAACCTCTCTATGTACCTGTTACATGTTGTCTGGAAATTCCTAGGAATATTGAAAGCAGGTAGCAACTGGTAGTTACACTGCAGTTTAGGTTACTTGTTTGGTCAGTGCTGAAGAGTTACGCAGGACTCGAGGCACAAAGTTAGGGAATCAAGAGTGTATGACAGTAAAGGGCTCGCTAGCGAAATCTTGGTCCTATATTACCTAGTAAGGGTAGCATCAGGAGAATAGTAGGAGTGCCGATACTTAAGTGAAGGGCAAACTGGAAAGTAGGTTCTGCTCGCAGTACGTGAAGGATAAGACGGAATTTGTTTTATTTGTAGTATGTGGAGAGAAATATAGAAGAAGATTTTATTCGTAAGTATGTGCGGATTTTAGTTTAGAAGATCAAACATAGTAGCAAATGTTTTTATGTTGTTCTGAATAAAAGCGCAAGAAACGCGAGGGAAAGAATCAGTCGTGGGAAAGTGCTGACATCACGACAGACCACGCTGGGATTGGAGTAACCAGCGGGCGTGTAAGGGAAATTGTGAAGGAAGGGTCAAAACCGTGGGAAGTAGAACTGACGTAGCTCAAACGCAGCAACAGTATGGGTTGGCAAATAAATAAAGGAAAAATCCCGGGTGGTTCACCGCAGGGATTGTATTAAGCATTGTGTTTTAAGGAGTGTTACACAAATATAGACCAAACCCATATGCCGTTCTACTACACTCCAAGGAAGGTTTTGCATCCTAGTGGACAAACTTTAGGATATGCAGGAAGACGATTTTTAAGCGAAAGAGTAGCAAATATGTACAGCCCGAACAAGAAATTGACACTTATGGGAAAATTGAAAAACTTGTTCAAACCCGACAAACGATAAGAACGAGGGAGGGCATTCTTATCGCTCCCCCTGGAACACCCGTCTCTCACATGGCATTTGAGAGGGGTTACCATGCTTGTATATGGGTAGAAAATTGGGCAGAGTATACGAAAGATGATGGAGTATTAGCATTCCCGGAAAATGGTTCCTTTAATGGAGAAGAATTACATAATTTGAGAAGGAGAATGAATGAGCTTGTGCCCCCGACCTAGGATGACGCAATATGAGACGTTAGAAGAATGGGAACTAGAGGCTCTCGATCAAATAAATAAGAAGGGCTCGAAGGGTCTGAAGGAACTTTATCCAAGGTTACCTAAGGATAACCGAGAAACTAATGAAGTATTGGATAGGAGCAACCATGATCGAAGGAATGTTCCCCATGAGAGAAGGGGAGGAGTTTACTGGCGGAAAATGTACTGAAAAGAAAAATCGTTTGAATCCTATGAGTAGTATGGCATATGAGGATGACTATTTAGATGATATATTGATGAAAAGACCGCCTCCTTACCAGGAGTGGCATCCCTCTCCAAGTGCCCCCACACCAAGCTTACCTATAACGCTAGTTCCGCAAGTAGTGCATAAACCAACAGAAGAAAGAGGATTGCATGATAAGGAAAGAGCTGCCATTAGTAAAAACAGGGAAGGATTAATCCAGAAAATAACTCAATTAGGTGCTCATCCGGAAGCTTTAACGATTCCAGTGACTATTGGGACAGTGGTACCACTATACGGGAACCAATCCGTTGGTCCGAATCCTGTAGCATTAAGCACACCTACCACTTTGAATCCTGTAGTACAAAGTTTAACAAACACGTCTGTACCTGAAATACGACAGGAAACAATAGTCAATGATGATCAAATGAGTGAATGTGAATCAATAATATCCTTAATGGATTTGCCCATAGGAGGTAAATTAGATGATACCCGAGAAGAACCATTCCTCGAGCTCGAAAAGAGGTAAGGCTAGATCCTGGCTCGAGCACTCAGAGTGGATCAATCTTTACTCCTGAAGAAATAGAGAGATGGTCTTGAGAAAGAGAAAGACCAAATCAGTTACCGGAAGTCCTAGACTTATATAAATTAAGAGTAGAATTAGAGGAATTGATAGCAGGAAATGTGGGGTTAGACCGATTAAACACCTATAGTGATGCTGAATTGTTGTTTATGTGTAAAAGCATCACTCAAAATGTTAAAATATATCATGAAAAATAAGTGATTTGACATTGTCATTAGACATTGACATTGGGAGGTCTAAAGCGTTGCAACGACCCTACAGAGCAGAATTTAGTGAAAAGGATCTGGAACACATGAATGTATCAGGAAGGAAATTACAGATTAAAGAATTGTTGACGACTCTTCAGAAATGGGGTGACTTGGAAAAATAGAGGAACAGGTGGACAAAGAAAAGGGATGAAGCCCAGGGAAGCAAGACTGCTTCCAGATATGCGTTACAAGAAAAAGACAAAGTAGAAGGGGTTTTTCAAATGAGAGAAGTACCCGGAGGAGGGTATGTGCATGTTCCATGGACAAGACAGGATATACTATCCTTTACGAAGGACTTCACCAAACTTAGAGATAATCCTGTTGAATGGTACCGGCAGGTAGACCGATTTGTAAAAGTGTCAAAGGTATAATTAAAAGACTTAGATGGACTGTTTGAAATAGTAGTGCCACCAGAATTGTGGACAGAATGTAAAATCACTGTAGATTGGCCAAATGAAGAGTATCCCAGAGACCCCAAAACAGGAGCCCCATCGCCGAACGTGATGAGAAAATATGATCAGGTAGTTACCTATTTGATGGGGAAAACCCCCCTAAAGAAACTGATTGGGTAAGAATTAACCGTACTACACAAGAGAAAAATGAATCTCTAAATGCATATTATGAACGATTACTGCAAGTATTCAAACAGTATAGTGGAATAGATAATTTCACTAGCAAAGACATGGGACAGTTTGTGTATTGATTTGTGACAGGATTGAAACCTGAAATCGGAGATATGATCAAACAGCATATGTTGTGTTGGCAAATAAAACCCATAGATGATATACTCAATAAGAGAAAACAGTTAGAGAAAAAAGATTATGTGGGCACAGGTGAAACTGGTGGAACAGCAAGAGCAACTGTTGCTCAAGCAATAGGAGGAAAGAACAGGGAAAG
Organism: Lissotriton helveticus; assembly: GCF_964261635.1. Lineage (NCBI taxonomy): Eukaryota > Metazoa > Chordata > Amphibia > Caudata > Salamandridae > Lissotriton > Lissotriton helveticus. The sequence goes on along the minus strand of NW_027611709.1, from coordinate 1,110,171 downwards.
GGCAGACCACAGGGGAAGGCAGAGAAGGAAAGTTTAAGGGAAAAATGAATATAGAGGAAGCAAAGAAGAAGTTCCCGTGTCATGGGTGTGGAAAATTGGGGCATTGGCAAAACGAGTGTAAGAATGTGCAAACTAATAAAGGTCCGAACTCTAATTTACAGGCGGAGAATGAGGAGTTAAGGAACCCCAATCAGCAGGGAGGGGGACCACAGAATCAGTTACCAGTTGCTCCTATGCAAAATCACTCATCCCAGTCCAGACATAGTGCAGACAACGGACGCCAAGGAGAAGGGGGTAAGACGAATTATTTAACGACTCAATATCTTTTGCAGGATACTTTCCTCTCAGACCTCGATGATTGACAGGGCCTGAGAGGGAAAGAAAGGGGGTGAGGGCTGGGTGCCTCCTTAGCAGTGGATCAGTCAGGTCCTTTTATTTAGGGTCTAGTGGAGGGGAATGATATCACCTTCCTCTTGGATACTGGCGCAAGTAGGTCCACTGTGAGATCGGCAGATATCCCAAATCTTTCCCTCTCGGGTGAAACTATCCAGGTAGAAGGCGTAGCCAACAATACATTGAGAAACCGCTCACAGATCCAATGGAAGTGAGAATAGGGAAGTTTAAGCAGATGCATAAATGTGTAGTTTGTGATTCCAGCCCCGTTAATTTGCAAGGTAGGGATCTTTTGTGTAAAATGAATTGTACCATTTTTTGCACACCGGATCGGGTTGCAATACAGACACCTGACAAAGATGGAGTATACAAATTCATGATCCCTGAACAAGACGCTCGAGCGTTCACGTTAATGTCCCAAAGTGATTTGCCTAAGGAAATACAGACTGCAGTAAATCCTAAAGTATGGGATTTTACAGGGAAAGAAGTAGGATTGATAGCAGATGTTGACCCAATACAGGTAACTGTAAAGGAAGGAGCGGTATTTCCCAATACATGCCAGTACAAAATGAGTCCGGAGGTAAAGGCAGGAGTGATGGAAGAAATTGAGAGAATGCTTGAACAAGGTATATAAGCTGAAGTGATGGGCAGCCCATGTAATTCACCGATCATGGTAATTAAAAAGCCAAATGGGAAATATAGAATTGTACAGGATTTGCGAAAAATTAATAAAATTGTGGTTCCTTGTTGTCCAGTAGTTCCAAATCCAGCAGTTATTCTTTATCAGATACCATCACGAGCCAAATGGTTCACAGTAATAGATTGGTTTCTTTTCCATACCATTGCACCCTGACAGCAAATAATTGTTTTCATTTAAGTTCGAGGATCGTGTGTTTATGTGGAATCGGATTCCACAAGGCTACACGGAAAGTCCTTATATATATTCAGTCAGATCCTTAAGAAATGTCTTGAGTCATTGATGTTGCCCCGACGCTCAGTGTTGGTGCAATACATCGATGACCTATTGTTAGCATTGTTGAACCGAGATGACTGTGTGGTTGATTCAATTGCACTCTTAAATCTCCTAGCAGATAAAGGACATAAAGTATCTCCAGAAAAATTGCAGTTCTGTTTGGATGAGGTGAAGTACATAGGTCATTTAATTCGACCAGGAAAAAGGCAGGTCACAGTGGATAGAGTAAAAATCATCAAAGGAATGAAACTCCCGAGAACCCAGAAAGAGGTAAGAATGTTCCTGGGTGTCGTGGGTTATTGTAGGCAGTGGATTTTAGGGCTTTCTATGTTAGCAAAACCTCCGATTCAATTGACCAAGAAGCGAGAAAAAGACCCTGTAGAGTGGGACGAAGAAAGCAAAGACGCATTTGTGGCCCTGCGGCAGAGCCTTTGCGAGGCCCCTGCACTAGGGTTGCCGGATTATGCAAAGAATTTTGTGTTGTTTTTCTGTGAAAGAAATGGGTGTGCACTCTCGGTGTTAGCCCAAAGGCACGGGCTCTTGTGGAGGCCAGTGGCTTACTTTTCTGCCACCTTAGATCCAGTGTTGGCTGCCTTGCCAGGATGTCTGAAAGCGGTAGCAGCCACCTACATAAGTACTGAGCAAAGTAAAGGCATTGTTATGGGACACCCTGTGAAAGTACATGTTCCCCATGCTGTGGAAATTGTGTTGACTCGTACCAAAACTCAGCATTTGACACCCAGCCGGTTAACTAAATATGAGCGAGTGATCTTGGGTGCTGAGAGCGTGACTATTGTGAGGTGCACCATCCTCAATCCTGCGACATTATTTCCAGATGTTAAGGGAGAAGAAGTAAAGGAGGACAGTGAGATCGAGCATGACTGTATCGACTATACAGAGTTGTGCACCAAACCGCGTACTGATATTCGAGACGAGCCTCTTGAAGACTCACCCAATGAGCTATTTGTTGACGGGTCATGCAAGTGCGATGCAGCGGGAGGGACCCTCGCTGCATATGCAATTTGTACATTGGAAGGGATAGTCGTAGCATCCTATTTACCAGGCGTAATATCTGCACAAATAGCTGAATTGGTGGCTCTTACAAAAGCCTGCAGGCTTGCCAAAAATGAAGTATTTACAATTTACACTGACAGCCGTTACGGCTATGGGTTGTGCATGATTTTGGCTAGCTCTGGATGCAAAGAGATTTCGTGACTTCTTCAGGAACCCCTATCAAAAATGGAAAATTTGTAAAAGACTTGCTAGAAGCAATACAGTTCCCGAAACGAGTGGCAGTGGTAAAATGCACTGCTCACAGGTCAGGAAATGACAAGGTGACTGCTGGGAACAGATATGCTGATCAAGTGGCACAGCATTGTGCACACTATAAAATTGCCATAAATACAGATGGTGGAGATTACGGAAGCAATTGCCAGATCATGCTACTTGCAGGCGTAGGTACCTGGGAGGAAGTACGGCAACTACAGGATGAAGCCGATGAAGTAAAAAGGGCAGGTTGGGAAAGGACCGGATGTCACCAGAGGGGAAATGATGATGTATGGGTGTATGTGGATGGAAGACCAATTATGCCTGATTCCAAGTTGTCCCAAATGGCCAAAATGTATCATGGGGATACTCATGTGGGACGAGATGCCATGATAAGTTTATTTAGACAGGTTTGGTTCAACCCACAGTTCAGAGCCATAGCAGAGAGCCTCTGTCAAAGATGTTTGATTTGCCAGTAAATGAATCCCGGAAGAAAACGATAGTTGCCCTAGGAAGAATAGGGAAAGCTTGTAGTCGCTTTTTCAGATTGCAGATTGATTTCATTCAGCTCCCAGTCTGCAGAGGGTTGAAATATGTATTGGTCATCGTGTGCCTGTTTTCCAAATGGGTAGAGGTTTTCCCTACACGTAGGAATGACAGCATCACTGTAGCAAAACTGTTATTGACAGAAATCATCCCTAGGTTCGGTTTCCCAGTAACGATTGAGTCAGACAGAGGGAAACATTTTAATAACAAAATCATTCAAATCATCTGTGAAGCTTTCAATGTCGAGCAAAAACTGCACTGTGCATACCGCCCAGAGGCTTCTGGAGTGGTAGAACAACTGAATGGCACCATTAAATGCAGGCTTGGGAAAGTGTGTAGGTCCACTGATCTGAAATGGCCCGATGCCCTGCCCCTGGTTCTCAATGGACTCCGAAGCATCCCAGACAAGAATACGGGATTGAGCCCCCATGAGATCCTGATGGGGAGAGCCATGAGGCAGGCCTGTGTTCCAGGAAATAAGTTGTTGACCATAACTGATGACTTAGTACTGGAATATTGCAAAGAACTGGCTGACCAAGTGCGTTCTCTCTCTCACCAGGTTGGAGAAGACGCAGTTGCCAGATAGCTGAATCCAGCGCATGACCTGAACCCCGGTGATTGGGTGGTTGTGAAAGAACACACTCGAGAATCATGCCTAGCACCCAGGTGGGGTATACGCAGAGGGCTCGGGCCCGCAATGTTCTTTTTTCCCCGTCTACAGTGAAGTGTGCACTCGCTATTTTAACCTGAGCTAAAGCGACTTTGAGCTGAAGCATTGTCAATCTGAAGCGCATTGTCAATCGGAAGCGCATTACCTTCCCTGTGCGCATGGCCCGAGGCTCCTCTCATCACCTCCCTGCTCCTCACTGCAGCCAGGAGCCCCCACCTCCAGAAAAGGCCCTGGGTTTCCCGAGGTTCCTCTCATCACCTCCCTGCTCCTCACTGCAGCCAGGAGCCCCCACCTCCAGAAAAGGCCCTTGGTTTCCTGAGGCTCCTCTCATCGTCTCCTTGCTGCTCCTCAGCTCAACCCCCACCGCGGGAATCCGAGTCCGCCCGCTCACGCGAGATGCGTGACCATTGGTGGGGCCCGGGGTTCTCTTCCGTGCGGAGCATAGAGGAGCGCTACGAAGCGCACAGAGGCGCTTTGGAGTGCCGTACCTTCCAGGAACGGGGCAAGAGGCCCCGAAGATTGCAAAACAAGAACTGTGGCACCATCCTTGGGTTAAAGGAGTAACTGAACTGCCACAAAAAGAACTATTTTAAGTGAACAAGATTCGAAGGAAGCAGCTTACCATCAAGAAGAGAAATTGCCATTGTTTTACAGCTTGTGGCCAAACTAAAACGTTATCAAAGGTCTTGTAGTAATTTGCCTGCATAGAGATATATATTTTTACATAAAGTATTCGTATTTTTACATAAGCACAGCCTGGTGTCCATTTGTGGGGGGATTGATACATTTACTGTGTGTGTGATTACAAATGCTTTACCTAGAAACGCCTGAAGAATAGCCTTGGCTGCTCACGCCACGCACCTAGAGGGTGAACAAGGGTAATTCTAAGGGGTCATCCTTCGCCCTGACTTAGACGAGAGGTTCCCTGCTTGTCACAAGTGAATACTTGCGCCAACCAGAGACCCCCAATTCTAACACTCCCCATTGCACTAAGCAGCACAGCAACGCACATTTGGTTATTCTAGTATATGCTGGAAATTGTGTAATGCATTTTTGTCTCTCTCTGTGGTCTAATGAACAATTGTACTCCAGATTTCTGTCTAGTTTTTTCAGGTGTGCAAGCTATAAGATATACAACTTATATGTAACTGTATTCAAGCACCATTCTCTCGAGCGCCTACTTCTGTTTCCTGGGAGCAAAAAGGTAGTATGCTAAAAGCGAATCAAAAGGCCTCCGTACAGCAGGGCCAAGCTGCAGATACTGTTGCCTCCTTCTTTCAAGGTCTTGTATGGGGAGGGTGGGGGGGATGACTGCCCAAACAAGAAATCCATAGTGAGGCTCTGTTGGATGGGGGAGGACAACTTCCAGACCTCTACAGGCTTCCACCAGGGAGTATCAGCAGTCCCCTCTGCTCCACGTGAACCACGCAAACATTACGAGCTTACTCACCCCACTCGGGGCGGAGTCTACGCATGTTGCACTCTATTCAACTGTATGATACTCTACTCTACCCTCGTCCAATGTGCGCCACGCCACTCTACCATATTCCACTGTGCATTACTACACTTTACTGCACTCCACTCTATGCCACTGAACTGTATGCCACTGCACTGCATGCTATTCCAAACTATGCCACTCTAGCGTACACCCCTCCAGTGCAAGCCACTCCACTTTATGCCCCTCTACTGTAAACTACTCTACTGTACACTGTTTCAGTGTATGTTAGTGTGCTGTACGCAATTCCCTATTCCACTGTATGCCACCCACTCTAAGCAACTTCTCTATATACAACTCCAATATACGCTGTTCACCTCTATTCCACCCCAATTTAAGCAATTCCTCTATATACAACTTCAGTGTCTGCTATGCCACTCCACTCTACCACACTCCACGCCACTCCCCTCCCCTCCTCTCCTCTCCACTTTATGCTATTCCACTGTACGCCACTCCACTGTATGCTTATCCACTATACGCCAATCTATACTACGCTATTCATCGGTATGCAACTAAACTTCTCCTCTCTATGCTATTTCACTCTTCCTACTCTACTGTACACCACTCCCATTTATGCACTACAGTGTGAGCCACTTGACTGTACCTCACTCCACTGTACGCTACTCCACTCTACAGCAGTGCACTGTTTGTCACTCAAATGTATGCTATTCCACTGTATGCCACTCCAGTCTACACCACTCCACTATGCACTATTGCTCTTGGAGTGAGTGTGAGCGCGAGACACAGGTGGGCGAGGTAACGGCTGAGGGGAGGAGTAGGGCTTACAGAGGGAGCTGCAGGTGGTGAGCAGCACGGAGGCACTGGTTGTGTCCGTGTAATGGGCCAAAGGTGCCAAGCTCCGGCTGCGCGAGTCGGGACCGAGGTGCGGGGCTGCTGAGAGCCGCTGCGCTAGTCGTTGTGACCTGTTGTGACCTGTTGCGACCTGCGGAGGAGGTAGGATGGAGTGGAGGCGGTGATTTAAGGCATGGACGGTAAGGACGGGGCCAGCAAGTCCTTTAAGTGAGGGGAGAGTGGAGGTGGCGTCTGCTTGTCTGTGCGCATTTCGAAGTTTGCGCTCTGTTTAAAGCGAGCCCCGGTGTAAGCTCTTCTCCCCCTGGACGCTTTTGTGCTCCGCCTGTAAAACCGCCCTAGCCGGTCCCGAACCACCTTGGGTCTTTTTTCCTCTGACCGGTGCAGGTGCAGGCACCCAGCTGGGTTGCCTGCAACGCACCATTCAGCGACGGCGCCTCGGTCTCTGACCCAAGCCTTGGCTGCCCCGCGCAACCTTCTCCCCTTGTTGTCTAGTCGCTTAGGGCCTCTGCTGGCAAAGACCTCTTCAGTTTCGGTCCTGCTCCCCCCGCACCCCCAACACCCCTAGCCTGTTTCCATCACTGCTGGCCCCATAGCTCGCAACTGGGCGGCAACGGCTCTTCTCCCCCATCGTGTGACCCCACTGACAGTGGGGCTACATCAGGGGGGGAGCGCTTAGTGCGGGCCTCAGGCTAGAAATTAACTGGGTCCAACGGATAGGTGCCTGCAGGCAGGGGGCTGGGAGGGACTAAGTGTGCGGGGGGGGTGCCCTTGCTTAAACTCTGGCCACACATCTTGGTTGGCTATGTTCATGTTTATGACAACATAACTCCAAGACAAGGCAAGACCAGCAGCCCTACGAACATTCAGGTCTTTTCGACTAAGTAAATACATCTAAACGTTGCCGGCAATATAGAGAGTGTCTTGAAGAAGCCTTCTCCCGTTCAAGTCTACATCCTTACTGGCTTTGAACAGCCGCTTGAACAGCCCGACCAACAATAAGAAGAGATCAGGGAAAACAAGAAAACCCCCGTCCATAACAAAACGGAAGAAACTTAAAAATTCGGAAATCATTGCGGAGCACCCCCCTGCTGACCATATGAGTCCATCGGTCGCCAAGGCCGCACTGAAGGTCTCCAAATCTCTACAAAATGGATGGCAATATTCCAATAACACAAGTACGGTCTCCCTATGTGCTCCATCTTCGAATGGCTTAAAATCCTTCACCCTTCTGGATTATTTAAATAAAAGGTCCGGGTGGGGCTAAGTCGATTTTCTCCCTTTCAACCCTTAGAGGTAACTAAGCACTGCGATATTGAGCGAACCGCAGACCCAAATACGCACCCGTTCCAATTACAGTCAACACTAATCAATAATCCTGCTCCTGTTATGGATGTGTATATCTTTGGCACTGCACCCGTTGACCAGAACATCATCTCGGAGGACTTGGGGAGAGTCTTTCAAAACTCATCACCAAGTCACCAACCTTTTTCAAGTCAGTTTTCTCCCCAACATGACCTCCACAAGCAAGAAGCTTCTCCTAGTCAATTACCCCCTCTGACTTTAGCTTTCAATCAAAGCCTTCAAACACAGCAACTTCAGCAACCAGAGATGTCTTCAGCTCCTTTACCCCAAATCTACGACATGCGCTACATTCCCCAGCGCTACATTCTCACTTAATCTTTCCACAAATACACACACAAAAGGTTCCTGTATCCAATTTTGACATATTCAGTTCCCCCACTTTTCACGCCCCAAGCCCCTCAGAGGGAAGCTCACACTTCACAAATCTTCAACAACATTCATGCGCACCATCAGTGGCAATAGTAACCTCCCCAAAACTCAAAAAATTGATTCTAATGACCAACTGTTAGCGGACCTGTCCTTTTTTTAAAATCCTCAGAACTCGCCTAATTCAACACCAAAAACAGAGCCACAGCAAGATGTCTCTACAAAACCGAGCATTTGGCCCCAATTACTTCATACTTTTCAATCGACAGTTACCGCTCTAAATTATCACTCGGACAAGTTGGACATGCAGGTTGACCTGCTGAACACTTTAGCACTGTTTACAGCTGGGATCGATAATACATTGGACAAACTAAATAATCTAATTATAGGAGCACAACCATCTTCCAAACTAGTTCAATCGGTTTGCTGCTGCTCGCCCATTATCGACTCGCTGTCCTCGCTTCCAGCCCTTTTGTCTACCGTCATAAGCGAGGTTAAGCAATTGAAGGGAGGCAATCGATCTGGATGTTTACACCAGCTTACGCAAAAGTCCTCAATTGAGAACTCCAAACTATTCAACTCCTTGCACGGCTCAGTGGCCGTCTCACAGCCGAGCGGGGGGTCGGAATCTTTAACAATTGAGACTGCCCACCAAGAAGTCCGCCACTGCTCCAAAGGCTCCTTCACTCCAGCAGGGCTGACCACGCCATTGGTCACAAATATTGAGTTAGCAAACGGGCATTCGTACCCTACCAGCGCCAATGTGGCAACGGCTGACAACCCAGCCACTGCGGCCACTCCTACTCCAGAAACACTTCCTGTTCCCCTGCCTCACATTAGTAAGAGAGAGCGCAAACGCCAGCGCAAACAGAGAAACAAATTAAGATTAAACCCAACAGTCGACCATCCCAAACTATTAACGTTATTTGTAAATGCCATCAATAAAAAAGTTCCAAGTGCCCCTCAATCAACACCCAGGGCAGCAACTCCTAGTAAAAAGCCACTCAAGGAAGATTCAACCTAGAGTGTCTGTCAACAGACTCCGGGCTGCGGACATGATTGCATTATCACATCTGCATAAGCAGCGGTATTCGAGTTTCAACCCTTCACTGAACCATTAAGGGTCAAACCTAGTGATCTAATTCAATCAACGACTACAGTCATGATAACACGACCCCAACCTGCCCTCACTTCAAGCTCATCTTGGCAGGGTAAACCAAACATTGGACCCAGCTTTTCAAAAGTAATCCACAATAATAAATTAATCCCACTATCAAAACACCCAGACATCGAGCAGAGGCCCACTAAATACTTCTCAGCCTCGACTGGGCCTAGATGTAGGTTCTTTAATCGATAAAACCCCCCACCTCAATGCAAGCCCGAATAGTAAGGGTGTTAAATGCGACACACAGGGTGCTAAAATACTCTTTGCCCCCGAATACACCTCAAAGGGTCGGTACAACACCCTCAATAGGTCAAATATAATAAAATTAGCGAATAGAGTACCGGGTTTTGAGGCCCTTACATCGGATGACATCGAGTCTATTGAATTCCTCCCACCAAGAGGTACACAACCCTCTGAGGTAACTCTGGTGTCACTCAAATCAGCAACCTGGGCACGAGCATTCCTTGAACACAAGGCTATCTTCCGGGAATGGGGCATCAAAATGTAGTCCCACAACCCCCCAGGCTATCCCACAGTGCTATTAAACCACCCGGATACTTTGCAAAAAGTCGAATGTACTCAATTAGGAACCAATATTAGGCCTTATTCAATCCTAAAAAAATGCCCTAGGTATAACAGAAGCGAACTCAATTCCCTTGAACACAAACCTTAATCAGGATAAACCTCAAGATTGGGGGTGGCTCACGGCAGCCCTATCCCGCAAAAAAATGGCCTGACCACCTGAAGCTCCACCTCTACACTCAAGCTGTAAGGCCTCGGTCCAACTAACACCTCAAGCATTTTCATCTGTAAACTCCTCAATCCCTGAGCGAGATTCTTCATTTACTCTGTGCTCATGGAATATTAGTGGTCTCCAAAACAAAAGCACTAACTTGGAGACACACTCTTTCATATTTGGGCACACTGTAATAGCACTCCAAGAGACATGGGCTATTCAAAACAGCCCTGTGACCGGCTTCATTGAATTTTGGAAACCAGCAATTAGAGACTGTTACTACGGCCACCCTAAAGGGGGCCTGTCGATCTATGTTTCCAACAATCTAAAAGGTCCGATTATGCCTCTAAACTTCGACGAAGACTGGTTACTGGGCGTTAAAATCAACTCTTGGAGTAAACAACGTCCACTCTTACTGCTCAACATCTACATCAACCCCAGTACGCTCACAAAAAAGATTCATCTAATCCGCTTAATGAAAATCGTTCGCGGCCTGGCTGTGAATCAACCTCATGCTGACTGTATAGTCACAGGGGACTTCAACACAAACCTCTTCCAGGGTAACACTGAAGATTACGAAGGGCTAATTCCATTTGCACTCGCAGACGCAGAGGCACAGTCCAAACCACCAAACCAAGACTACTGTGGTCTGGGAGAACTTTGTGTGCTGCAACTTCATACTGCAGGATTTCTGATAATGAACGGAAGATCTACGAATGACACTCCTCCAAATTGGTCCTGGACGAATGGCCGCAAGCAATCCTACTTCGACTATACCATCTGCAATTCGGCCCTAGTGAAACACCTGGGCAATTTCAGTATTCTGCCGCGAACCGAAAGCGACCATCGTTCTCAGTCCGTAATCCTCAATGTAAAACCAGAGTTCCATAATTCTTCCCCAATAACATGCACAGGAACGCACTGTGATAACTTGAAACGCTTAAGATGGAGTGGAGACATAAGACCCTTTATTACGGAGGCAAGCCTGGCTCTCATTTCAGATTGCTCCGACCCGGGGTTCTCTCCAGTTGCTGCATGGTCGACGCTTTGCGTTCAACTGATATCCCTCTTCCCAACTAAACAGTATTCACAGATGGACTTTGCCAGTCAATAGCGCACAACTTCAAGAGAGACGAGGGCACTGAAGAAATCCAGAAACAGCGCCTTACGGTCTCTAATAAAATTTCCAGGAAACAACGAGCTCCTTAACGTGTATAAAACCATTCAAAAATCGTTTAGGCAGGCAATACAAAAAGAAAAGCAACTCCAGCAAAGTGAATTCTGGTGCAAACTAATATGGGAGAGTAAAAATTGCAATGCAAGAAAATTCTGGGCCTTAATTAATCGTCAAAATTTTAGCCAATCCAGCTCTGGGTCGGCCAACATTCAAGAAGCCAGTTGGTTCGCTTTTCTGTCAGATAACTTTAGGTCCCCAGAAGGAACAGTGCCTACAGACACATGCGCTTCCAGTTTGATGCAAACAAGCCCAAGCAAGAGCCAGAGTAGGTCTACTGGTTGGTTGGACCCCTGTCCCGACGATCTGCAGACCTGCTGAACACTTTAGCACTGTTTACAGCTGGGATCGATAATACATTGGACAAACTAAATAATCTAATTATAGGAGCACAACCATCTTCCAAACTAGTTCAATCGGTTTGCTGCTGCTCGCCCATTATCGACTCGCTGTCCTCGCTTCCAGCCCTTTTGTCTACCGTCATAAGCGAGGTTAAGCAATTGAAGGGAGGCAATCGATCTGGATGTTTACACCAGCTTACGCAAAAGTCCTCAATTGAGAACTCCAAACTATTCAACTCCTTGCACGGCTCAGTGGCCGTCTCACAGCCGAGCGGGGGGTCGGAATCTTTAACAATTGAGACTGCCCACCAAGAAGTCCGCCACTGCTCCAAAGGCTCCTTCACTCCAGCAGGGCTGACCACGCCATTGGTCACAAATATTGAGTTAGCAAACGGGCATTCGTACCCTACCAGCGCCAATGTGGCAACGGCTGACAACCCAGCCACTGCGGCCACTCCTACTCCAGAAACACTTCCTGTTCCCCTGCCTCACATTAGTAAGAGAGAGCGCAAACGCCAGCGCAAACAGAGAAACAAATTAAGATTAAACCCAACAGTCGACCATCCCAAACTATTAACGTTATTTGTAAATGCCATCAATAAAAAAGTTCCAAGTGCCCCTCAATCAACACCCAGGGCAGCAACTCCTAGTAAAAAGCCACTCAAGGAAGATTCAACCTAGAGTGTCTGTCAACAGACTCCGGGCTGCGGACATGATTGCATTATCACATCTGCATAAGCAGCGGTATTCGAGTTTCAACCCTTCACTGAACCATTAAGGGTCAAACCTAGTGATCTAATTCAATCAACGACTACAGTCATGATAACACGACCCCAACCTGCCCTCACTTCAAGCTCATCTTGGCAGGGTAAACCAAACATTGGACCCAGCTTTTCAAAAGTAATCCACAATAATAAATTAATCCCACTATCAAAACACCCAGACATCGAGCAGAGGCCCACTAAATACTTCTCAGCCTCGACTGGGCCTAGATGTAGGTTCTTTAATCGATAAAACCCCCCACCTCAATGCAAGCCCGAATAGTAAGGGTGTTAAATGCGACACACAGGGTGCTAAAATACTCTTTGCCCCCGAATACACCTCAAAGGGTCGGTACAACACCCTCAATAGGTCAAATATAATAAAATTAGCGAATAGAGTACCGGGTTTTGAGGCCCTTACATCGGATGACATCGAGTCTATTGAATTCCTCCCACCAAGAGGTACACAACCCTCTGAGGTAACTCTGGTGTCACTCAAATCAGCAACCTGGGCACGAGCATTCCTTGAACACAAGGCTATCTTCCGGGAATGGGGCATCAAAATGTAGTCCCACAACCCCCCAGGCTATCCCACAGTGCTATTAAACCACCCGGATACTTTGCAAAAAGTCGAATGTACTCAATTAGGAACCAATATTAGGCCTTATTCAATCCTAAAAAAATGCCCTAGGTATAACAGAAGCGAACTCAATTCCCTTGAACACAAACCTTAATCAGGATAAACCTCAAGATTGGGGGTGGCTCACGGCAGCCCTATCCCGCAAAAAAATGGCCTGACCACCTGAAGCTCCACCTCTACACTCAAGCTGTAAGGCCTCGGTCCAACTAACACCTCAAGCATTTTCATCTGTAAACTCCTCAATCCCTGAGCGAGATTCTTCATTTACTCTGTGCTCATGGAATATTAGTGGTCTCCAAAACAAAAGCACTAACTTGGAGACACACTCTTTCATATTTGGGCACACTGTAATAGCACTCCAAGAGACATGGGCTATTCAAAACAGCCCTGTGACCGGCTTCATTGAATTTTGGAAACCAGCAATTAGAGACTGTTACTACGGCCACCCTAAAGGGGGCCTGTCGATCTATGTTTCCAACAATCTAAAAGGTCCGATTATGCCTCTAAACTTCGACGAAGACTGGTTACTGGGCGTTAAAATCAACTCTTGGAGTAAACAACGTCCACTCTTACTGCTCAACATCTACATCAACCCCAGTACGCTCACAAAAAAGATTCATCTAATCCGCTTAATGAAAATCGTTCGCGGCCTGGCTGTGAATCAACCTCATGCTGACTGTATAGTCACAGGGGACTTCAACACAAACCTCTTCCAGGGTAACACTGAAGATTACGAAGGGCTAATTCCATTTGCACTCGCAGACGCAGAGGCACAGTCCAAACCACCAAACCAAGACTACTGTGGTCTGGGAGAACTTTGTGTGCTGCAACTTCATACTGCAGGATTTCTGATAATGAACGGAAGATCTACGAATGACACTCCTCCAAATTGGTCCTGGACGAATGGCCGCAAGCAATCCTACTTCGACTATACCATCTGCAATTCGGCCCTAGTGAAACACCTGGGCAATTTCAGTATTCTGCCGCGAACCGAAAGCGACCATCGTCCTCAGTCCGTAATCCTCAATGTAAAACCAGAGTTCCATAATTCTTCCCCAATAACATGCACAGGAACGCACTGTGATAACTTGAAACGCTTAAGATGGAGTGGAGACATAAGACCCTTTATTACGGAGGCAAGCCTGGCTCTCATTTCAGATTGCTCCGACCCGGGGTTCTCTCCAGTTGCTGCATGGTCGACGCTTTGCGTTCAACTGATATCCCTCTTCCCAACTAAACAGTATTCACAGATGGACTTTGCCAGTCAATAGCGCACAACTTCAAGAGAGACGAGGGCACTGAAGAAATCCAGAAACAGCGCCTTACGGTCTCTAATAAAATTTCCAGGAAACAACGAGCTCCTTAACGTGTATAAAACCATTCAAAAATCGTTTAGGCAGGCAATACAAAAAGAAAAGCAACTCCAGCAAAGTGAATTCTGGTGCAAACTAATATGGGAGAGTAAAAATTGCAATGCAAGAAAATTCTGGGCCTTAATTAATCGTCAAAATTTTAGCCAATCCAGCTCTGGGTCGGCCAACATTCAAGAAGCCAGTTGGTTTGCTTTTCTGTCAGATAACTTTAGGTCCCCAGAAGGAACAGTGCCTACAGACACATGCGCTTCCAGTTTGATGCAAACAAGCCCAAGCAAGAGCCAGAGTAGGTCTACTGGTTGGTTGGACCCCTGTCCCGACGATCTGCAGACCACTCAAGAAATGGTTACTAAAGTACTGTTAAAAGCAAGATCGGATGGAGCCCCGGGTCCCAATGGCCTACCACAGAATTTATTCAAATCAAACATAGCATTTTGGTCGGGTCATCTAACCAACCTTTTTAACTACACCCTCAGAACCTCAATCATACCGGACTCTTGGCGTGGAGCGATAATCCATCCCATTTACAAATCAGGTTCCCATTTATCACCAAACAATTATAGACTAATTGCTCTCTTAGATATTGAGGCAAAGCACTATGCAGGCATTCTTCTGAAGGAGCTGAGAGCATGGGCGGACGAGAACAACCTGATTCCAATGAACCAAACAGGCTTCACTGCCAAATCCGGGACCATGACTAATTTATTGACATTGTCCATAATTGTTGACAACGTTTGTCTCACATCTAGGGCTGTTTTTTGTTGCTTTGTTGACTTTAAAGCCGCCTTCGACCGGGTCCCCAGGGCAGCTTTATGGGAAAAGTTAAAGAAATGGGGGATCCCACGAAAACTTCTGGAGGCAATCATTCAGTTACACTCAGGCACATGGGTTCAGATGAAGTTGGGGTTCGGCACACATATCTCTCGGAAAATCATGACAACTAGGGGTGTCAAACAGGGCTGTGTGCTGGCCCCACTTTTCTTTAATCTGTTTATAGCAGACTTGCCGACAGTCTTAGAAGAAACCAATAGTCACCCACCTAAGATTGGAGGTGTTCCCATAAGCAACCTGCTCTACGCTGACGATTTAGTTCTTTTCAGTCTTACACGTGTAGGTTTGCAAATGCTTCTGGTTAAACTACACAATTACACCACTGCGAACCAATTAGAGGTTAACCTAAAGAAAACCCAAGTGGTTACCTTTGGGAAAAAAAGTAAAGTCGGGGGAGGATGGTCGTATAACAACATGAGTATTGCAGTAGGAAGTACATACAAATACTTAGGGGTCAACTTTGAATCAAGGGGTAATTTTGTTAAACAGCGCAAGGAGATATCAGCCAAAGATGTGACCTTACAGGTGACTCTCTCTAAGCACTCAAAAAAAGTGTCTGGCCCAAGCTTATCACCGTTATTAGAGGTTATGAGAGCAAAAATCGGTCTGCCGCGGTCATGCGGCATTGAGATTTTTAGGGGTAATTTAAACACAAACCTAAACCAACACGTGACCAAAATCTACAAA
This sequence comes from Lissotriton helveticus, assembly GCF_964261635.1. Classification (NCBI taxonomy): domain Eukaryota; kingdom Metazoa; phylum Chordata; class Amphibia; order Caudata; family Salamandridae; genus Lissotriton; species Lissotriton helveticus. The sequence goes on along the minus strand of NW_027611709.1, from coordinate 1,094,519 downwards.
AAAAGTCCTCCACTTGCCCAAAAATGCCTCTACTGCCCAGATCAGGTTAGAACTGGGCCTACTAAATTATGAAGTTTCCAGCATCGGCACGCATTTAAATCTTTGCCACAAACTCAGACATGCAGGCACAGGCTCATTAGTCACTAGTTTGGTTAGACATTACCGAGAAAAATCCAGGGGGCTCGTATGGTCGCCTTTTTAAGGATTCTATTCAAGAACTGTCCACGGGTGACCTATGGGCCCTCAACCCCAGTACAACAGCATTTAAAACCACCATTAAGAAATGTGTCAGAATGAGCTCCCTCAATATTGATAAAAACCACTTTGCCAAACGCAGACACGCATGGGCAATTATGAATTCGTACGGGCGGTTAGCTCCCGCAACCTATCTGTCCTGCACCTACTCCCTGCATCTAAAACTTAGCTTTATGGCCATTAGTTTTGATGACTGGCAATTTTTAAAAGATCTGCCACGCTGACGTCATACGTCAGATGTTTTGTGGTGCAGAGGGTGCGGCAGGACGGCTGAAACTTTGGAGCACGTGGTCTGTCTTTGCCTAGCACTTATGTCACAGCGTAGACGCAAATTGAAAGCAGAGTGGAACAGGCTGGGTATCCGGTCCTGTAGATAGGCAATCATCGCGGCCTTAAACCCAGAAAACACAGTTTTAAAGAAAGTCCTCACAACCTTTATACGCCTTGCATAACGCAATTTTATGTATGTACCCCTCTTGTTGACAACAACCTAAATCAAATTGCATTACTTTTAAGCTGCTAAAAACAGTTTTCCTTTTTACCTTTCTGTATTTTATCATAATTTGCTGCTATTGAACTGTTGCTGCTATTTTTATCTGATCTCACTTTTTAAAACCCGTAACTATTTGTCGAACATTAGATTGTTTTATAAGCCCCACACTGTTAATCAATGGTACCACAACTTTCCTACCTTTTAAAGTTCTGTTTAATGTTATGTGGATTGTTCACAATAGGATGTTGCACAATGCAATGTGGAAAACCTGTATCTATCCACTGTTTTTTACTTGATGTTTGTTTTTTAGCCTTTACAATATGTATTGCTGTTGGCGCTCCTTTTAAGGATATTATTTTATATCCAAATAAAGATTATTACCCGACTATTCCACTTTATGGCACTCCATGAAGGCTACTCCTCTGTACCCCCCCGCCCCATGTATACTGTTCCACTCTAACCCACTCCACGGACTGCCATTACAGTCAATGACATTCCACTATATGCCACTCCACTGTATGTTGCTCCACTCTACGCCGCTCCTGCGTACACCACTTTACTCTATGGCACTCCACTGTGTGCTATTCCATTGAATATCACTCCACGCTACACAACTCCACTCTACACTATTCCTCTCGATGCCACTCCACTGTATGCCGCCCACTCAATGCATTCTATGGCACTACTTTTGGCAACACTATATGCCACTCCACTTTAGCACATTGTACCACACACTATTCTCACTCCACTGTACAACACTGTACTCCTCTCTGTGTCACTACACTGTACACTACTCTACAAATATGTTTCACACTCTCTATAAAACACCATGCCACTCCCAGGAGCATACCTCCGGGGGGAGGATGTTTGGGGTGTTACACCCCTCCCCTAAAAAATATATTCTGAAGTAAATAGTTAGGCCCAAGTGCTTTCAATTGGGTAGAGTGAGGTGTCTGTTGGATTTCACCTGTGATTTTCACTTACATCTAGACAAACCACATACACTGGCTCACGTCTCTGTGCGGAGGTTCTTACAAAATGTTGGTTAGTTTGAAAATATTATTTTTTAATTACTCCTTAGACCCCCTCACGCCCTAGACCCCCCTCACGCCCTACTTCTCGTATGATGTATATTCACAAAATACGCCAACGTGATTGTTGGGAAATCTGAAGTTCAAACCCACCAATGTTACGGATTGCTCTCAATCGGCATTGTCTCGGCCGAGACAATGCCGATTGAGAGCAAGACCTCGACTGACGGGAGCAGTTCGAGGGAAACTACTCACAATCAAGTGACGAAGGCACAATCAGCTGGGAGGTGTAGGTATGCCCTCCGAAGCCTACAAAATGGCACAAGAGTGAATTGGTGCAGGGTGGAGTGATAGACCCAAGCCCTGAAGAAGTTGCCGTAAGTTTCAGCAAAGGCAACAAAACATGTCGGCTTTTTAAGGGAGCAAACATGCAGCCCAGAATAAAGTAGAGATGGCTAGCGTGATCTAGCTCGGTGTTATTAATCACAGGATTAGAGTGCATTACATGTGACACTCTTCTCCGCACCTGTTGGGTCCAGACTTGCAAGGCACCATCCTAGGAACCATCCTTGGTGTATGGTCAAGCGCTGTCCCACTAGCACCTTTACTTTCTTTCCTCTTTTTTCACACTGCACTTTTTGGTTGGAGTGGTGGATGCTGATGATGAGAAGCTAGGCGGCAGGCGAGTATCTTCCTGCAGAGCCTCCATGGTGTTACTCCTGTGAGGCTCCATCACTCCTTTTCTTTTCCCTTCTTCCTCTCTACTCACTCTTGATATCCGGGAGGGGAGGGAGAGCAAGATCGGAGATATAGTGTATACAGCGCATCTTTTTAAATAAAATAATCACAAAGGGTGAGCCTGGTCTAGTAAAAAGCTGGCCAGATGATTATGGCCACAGCTCCAACCTAATAATACTGTCGGCTGGTGTGGATCAGGAATAGTACACTCACCATAAGAACAGGTCTTGTGTTGTTGATATTACAGTGAGAGGGTGACGACCTGTTTTTAAATCCCCTAAGCTCCTTTTAGTAAGCACTGATAAAGTACCTAACGTCTCACACACATCATGCTTTCCAGTAGTTATGTCACATCTAGAAGAATGCAAAGGCCTCCAGGGGGTTCACATAACATCATTTACCAGTACTTACAGTTCTAAACCAGTCATTGTCAATGTAACATTTGGACACAGAAATTGTTTCATTATATTCAGACTGTCAGCAATACAAAACGTGCTCTGCTAACTGGCTCAATCAGCTCAGGGTGTTAATCCAAAACCTCAATGTTACAAATATTACAAAATCTATACATTCACCTATAGGTAGGCTTGACAGCCTTCCATTTAAATGATGTATTGTCAGTAAACAATCCTTTATAGTCAGTTCAATATAGTTTCACACAACCTGAGAGTCATTGTTCTCAGCTAGATTCAAGCCACTGTTCTCCCAAATATGAATATATCTTAGATGCACTCAATCTCTGGGAAAAGGGGGGAGATACTGGAAAATATATCTATTGGATATAAACAGCCATATGTTCACTATGTTAGCAATCTGTATAAACCTGCATACACTGACCTCTCCTTCCACCCCGAGGGATTTGCACATTAAATCTTATTCTGTGTTGATATTTTTTATTTGCTTCCGTTACAATAAAGGCCTCATGTACAGAAAGTAAATTTTTCAGTTCCTATTTAGAAATAGCAAAATACTTGATCAGCATCCAAGGAATGTACCATTTTCTCATTGGAGACATACCAAGTTTACAACTGGAGATGGTGCAGCATTTTGAGGTGGTTTGTGGATAGTCTTACAGGGAGAAAGCCCACTTGACAACGGTAGATAAGAGCGAGCATCACTCTCTCGAATTCATTGGCGAGCACTTTTGCTTCGACCTTCGCATCGGAGTTGGTCGGTGAGATTAGTCTGTAGCTGGAGTAGAATAGTTGGTCTTTTCTGGTTTGGATATCAACGCGATAGTTAAAATCTATTTGGAGGGATTCACTCTCTTTGGCTTCCCTGTAGCCTGCGTACAGCAGAGAGGCTATTCTGTCTTGATTCATTTTACACAAAATGATTAGGGAAACCACCCTCTCCCACTGCTTGGCCAGTGGACACTAAATGAATTCCCTCCTTGAGCTCTTCTTTCATGACCTTGTGCGAGTCTGAATACTTCAGTGTGACACGAATGCCCAGACATAGGTCCTGTGCTCACTGCCCCACCCGAGCCAAGCTCCACCGGTCTGCCAGGGAGCAGGGTCAAGACTGGGTTGCACACAGCTAGTCCAAACAGAGGTGGCATGGTGTGCAAAATATCAAGCGACCCCGAGTAATTACCCGGGGCTGAGATTTATTTAAGCACTCTACATTTACTCTTTTGAAAACGGTGGGGGCACTCTAAGTGTGAAAGAGCCCCTCCTACATTGAAATGCCAGTACTGCATGATGGGGTGGGACGGAGATAGAAGGGGTGGCACTGCCATGCGTGCGGGCACACAGCTGGTATACTTTATCCACTTACTTCCCACGGGTGCACTCGGCACTTGTGCTCTGATGCCAGACCCATGAAGGAGGGGGGGCGTGAATAGGACGTGATGCCGCTCACTGGAAGGAAACTCACTGGACTGATCAAACTGAAGGAGCCTCTGACTCGAGGACTCATGGAGGGCAGAATCCACAGATGCATACATGCCAACATTTCAGAAGAGCAAAGAGGGAGATTTTTTTTTAAAAATCGGGAGAATGGGGCTTCAAATTGGGTTACTGGCGTGTATGGGCTTTGGAAGTGTGTTGCTGCAGGATTGGACAATTTGAAACACAAATGTACGTTTTTTTTCTTACCTTTTACAAGCATGGAGCGCAATGGCAGGCAGAGAGGGTGATGCAAGTGTTGTCCCCCCCACCCCCCGCCCCACCCCCACCCCCCTGTGTGACACCCAGCCGAAAACAGCATCCTGTGCACACACACGCCCCCCCCCCCTACTTCACAGGTCTTCAAAAGACTATTGCCTTGTAAATGACCCTTTGTTGTTTTTTCACCCCATCGCGAGCCCCTGCATGGCCACTTTCACTATTGCTGGAAAAATTAGCACTTCACACAATACTAAGCCCTGTCAACAAACCCAGAGTAATCGGGTTTTTGTTTGCAGGAATCGGGAGGCGGGAGACTAGCCTTCAAATCGGTAGTCTCACGCCTGAATCGGGAGGGTTGGCATGTCTGCAGATGTGGCGCGGGGGCATGAGCTGTGAGCAGAGGTCAGCAGCAGGGGTCACGCGGGCAGGTTGAAGGCAAGAGAGAGAGTGCGAGGAGTGGACTGAGACCACGACCCTGGCCGGCATGAGAGGAGGGAGGGGGGCCGTGGTAACCCCGGGCCCACTGCTGGAAATGAAAACATCACACTTCGGCTGGAACACGCAGCTGAAAACTGCACCAAGTACAAGCAGAGCCCCCAGGGTGAAAGTAATGCGAGTGTCAGTGTCTGCCCCCCCCACAACTCACCTGCCGCAGATCACACGGCACTCCGGGGGTGAAGATTACTCGGAGTCCGGCATTCAGGTCTCGTGTGGTCGCTCCGCCATTACCAGTGACGTCAGAAGAGCGTCATCCAGGGGGAGTGGTCAGAGGGGGGTGTGCCATATTGCGCTGTACATTCAACGCTTTGCGCATGCGTGTTTCGCTTCACGTTGTGTGCGCAGGCGCATTATTCGCCCGGTGTACTATCGATAGAGCCACCCCATCTGTCTTTACACCCCCCCCCCGCGTTTCCACGCATGCGCATAATGATGCGCATGCGTGGAAAGCCCATGTCTTGGCTGCATGGATTTTGAAGCACCCCACTCTACTGCCCGTGTACTGCGCATGCGTGTGATTACACGCATGCGCTTTCAAGATCCAGCGGCGAACACTGCTCCTGCTCGAGCAGCGTTAACCCCATCGCTGCCAGCCAAGGCCTGCAACTGAGAACAGAGCAGAAGGGAGTCAGGCAGCGGCTGCACAGCTCTCAGACACAGGAAACTAAAGGCAGCTCAGAACGAATGAAGCATCCATTGTATTTATTAATGGCAGCCACAGCAGGTCAGCTGCACCTATACACCGGCGCCGCGGGCTCAGGGAGGTGCACTGGCAGGGAGAGCTCTGTCAATATCATACTATCCTGCTGACTTTCAAAGGCTCTGCTCCATTAGGACCGGAGGATCACGGGTCAACTGGTGGCAATGGAATATTGATATAGCTTCTATAGCTGCCACCCGAGCACTCAGCATGGTTTGCAGTGACTGCTAGGAGTCAGTGAGCTTACAGAGAGCCCCCTTTTCGGTCACAGGCTGCTCTGAAGACAGGCAGTAGCACTAAAACACTCGACTGTGTGTGTCACTACACTGTCCGAACACCGTTATCTTACTGGGACATGAGGTATGGTAACAGTTATGTATTACACTGGTGGCCCAAGGAGCTAATGTGCCTACTCCAAGGATCTGTGTTTGCTCTCCTATACTCACATGTTCACTTGTTTCATTCCACGAGTTTACATAGCTTTTCATCCTTCTAGGGTCGATAAAATGAGTACCATTGAACAGAGGATCTTTGACCATTCAATAGCACAACTAAACTCTGGGGGTTGTACTTGCAGTCTACTAATATAGGTGCTATGTTTGTAGGTAATAGAAATGAAAACTCTCGGAAATGTCCATCTACAAACAGTGGTGCTGTGTTCTGCTAAACAGGCAGAGCACAGCAAAAGACAGGACCATAAGGACAGCACGGCTATACAACTATCCAATCCACCACTGGCATGAAACCCCCATCGTATGGCCATGCAGTCCATAATAACTGCTGACTGGCACCACTGGCGGGCTCAGCAGCTATCACCTGCCTGCTGGAAGCAGGCATGGCGACCAGCTGACAACCTGCACCCCTGCATTTAACTTGGCCTCATAAATGACACTGTGGAGTGGGTCAGGTATAAAAACAAATTGCATCCACTTAAAAGATCCCCTCTCCCAGAAACCTCTGAAGGCAACATTGGAGATGATAGATCATTGCAGGATTCCTGTATCCTGGCACCTTTGGAAAAGGCATGTAAAGTGGCAGGGCTGTACTTTTAGAAGACCAGGTGGTGGAGTACAGAATGAGATAGATAGATAGAGCATAGCTGCCAAGGTTTCAGATTGCGATGTGTGACACTTTCAGAAATTCAGTGTAATTCTGAGTGACATTTCAACGGGTATGAGTGACACTTTCTCTTGTGCGAAATCAAGCAATGAACATGAGGGAAACATATACATATTAGAACTTACGCCCATTTGAACAACTGGAAACTCTAACAACGTTTTTAAACTGCTGCAAAGCACCAGAAATGGAAGAGCTTGACATCAGGGTTTTAAGTGGGATGAAAAAAGTGGGGTCTCTAAAAAAGGACATGCATGGCCTATGTGATTAAGCGTATGGCTTAAACACAAACTACATTTCTCCGCTAGCAGCACTTTGCTGAAAGAATTACTTCTAAAACAATTGTATTGCCAGCTTATATCTCACTCCACACCTGGGGCAGAAATATGCATGGTGCAATCACAATAGAAAGCAGCGTCTTCAAGCAATGCTTACATTGGTAAAAAAGATTCCCTCTTAACTATTATGGCCTGAAACTCCTCCCGGGAAAATGAAAGAATGAATGAACATGTCAAGTTCACGGGGCTTTAAAGACACTCCTATTCACCATTGAACTCAGGTAGGACAGGAACGGATGCCACCAGCTGGAAACGATAGTGCTCTAGCAAATCCCCTTGACATAAAAGAACAATTTTCTGTCAAAACCGAAAACCGTGGGCAGGGTAATAAAATGGGGGAAAACAGACTGCTGAATTGAAACAATAAAACTGTGTGCTTTAAAAAAAATGAACTATCCAGGGTTTAGCCTGGAAAAGAAACAAATTGTCTTTTTTTGTGTCTCATTTTATGCACTCAACTATTGTTGTAATATTGGCCTCATTTAAACACCCCCCCAAAAAGAGTATTTTAAATAAGAGTGTCAAACCTCGGTCCCAGAGTGCGGCAAGTTCGTCTCAGAAAGGCTCGAATGCTATTGTCATCAAGTCTAGTGACTGTTAAACGGCCAGTATGCAGAGTGTAACAACATGATCAACTCAAGAAAATCAGGAGGGCTGCAGCAGAAGCGAGTGCGTGTCTGTTTTGCTGGCGAAAGACAAGCAGAGTGTGAAAGGAGTTCTGGCTAAAAAAATGTTTTCATTTGTCAAACCGCTCATTAAGTAGCAAGTTATAAAACGTATTCTTTTCTAAATGCCAGTCTTTTCCGAAAACGGAGTGGACCACTGCTGGGTGTGGTGCGTACCGAAATGCTGCAAAGGTAGTGCAGCTTTGAAGGGTTATTGCTAAAAAGGAACTATGGGAAGTATTTCCAGTACTGATAAACAGCCGAAAATTCGAAGTCATTTTAGGATGAAATGTCACGCAATAACAATCCGTACAATAATGCCGCATAAAAGGTAATAATTTCAAATTAACCTGCTTGGGATGGTATCCGTGATGTTTCCGACTGAAAAAACACAGGAGCATTATTTCAGGGCCTCTCTCCCACGCTGCGGCCGCTGCAACAGGGACACTCGCCGTGACTTCTCTCTCGGCAATATTTTAAATTGGGCACGGGCTGGGGGTCAGAAAATTTTAACATAACTCCTGACAGCACACTGAGGCCCGGGCCGGTGCGAGCAGTGCGCAGCGCTGAAGCTCTTCTTTGCAGGCCGAGCACCATGTTTGCAGCGCCGCCACCGCAAACCTTAGCCAGCTGCCTTAATCCTCCCACAACTGCAACTTTCCGCTCTCGCAGCAGAACGTGACCTCCCCCGGCCCCAGCGGCGCCAATGTGTCTCACAAAACTGGACTGGTCCATCCCGGATATCTAGGTAGTAAAGCCATGATTGGGCAACAACTCGGCGTGACGTCAGGCTGTTTGATAGACGCACAGCGCCGTGAGAATGAACAAAGGATACATTGGAGCAACGCAGCAGCTTTAGCTCAACTAACATGCCCCAAGCCTACCGGAGCAACTCAGTTGCGCATGCCACCGACGGCGTTCTGCCAGCTACCACACTAGCTCATATCTGTTTAAGGCAGCGACAGCTGAGCCACTTTACAGATATGCGTGACAAAGCATTTCAGTGCGGGGATGCGGAGCACCACACTGAAATGCGTTAGTATCACGCCTAATGCGTGATACTTGGCTGGACTGATAGAGTGAGGGCGATAGAGAGATAGAATGAGGGTGATAGATAGAGTGAGGGCGATAGATAGATAGAATGAGGGTGATAGATAGAGTGAGGGCGATAGATAGACAGATAGATAGATAGAGTGAGGCAGATAGATAGATAGATAGATTGATAGATAGAGAGTGAGGGCCATCGATAGATAGAGTGAGGGCGATAGATAGAGTGAGGGCGACAGATAGATAGAGTGAGGGCGACAGATAGATAGAGTGAGGGCGATAGATAGATAGAGTGAGGGCGACAGATAGAGTGAGGGCGACAGACAGAGTGAGTGCGACAGATAGATAGAGTGAGGGTGACAGATAGAGTGAGGGCGACAGATAGATAGAGTTAGGGTGATAGATAGATAGAGTGAGGGCGATAGATAGATGTGTGTGGTTGTGTGTGTGTGTGTTGTGTGTGTGGTTGTGCGTGTGGTTGAATGTGTGTGTAGTTGTATGTGTGTGTGGTTGTATGTGTGGTTGTGTGTGTGGTTGTGTGTGTGTGGTTGTGTGTGGTTGTGTGTGCGATTGTGTGTGTGGTGTGGTTGTGTGTGTTCGTGCGGTTGTGTGTGTGTAGTTGTATGTATGTGCGCGCGCGTGGTTGTATGTATGTGTGTGCGCACGCGTGGTTGTATGTATGTGTGTGCGCGGTTAGAGAAGGATGCATGTGGAAGAGAGCAGCAGATCAGCACAGCAGAAGAGAACAGGGAGTTAGAGAAGGAGGTGGGTGGAAGAGAGGAACAGATCAGCACAGCATAAGAGAACAGGGAGTTAGAGAAAGAGGTGGGGTGGAAGAGAGCAGCAGATCAGCAGAAGTTAACAGGGAGTTAAAGAAGGAGGCGGGGTGGAAGAGAGCAGCAGATCAGCAGAAGTTAACAGGGAGTTAAAGAAGGAGGTGGGGTGGAAGAGAGCAACAGATCAGCACAGGAGAAGAGAAGAGAACAGGGAGTTAGAGAAGGAGGTGAGGTGGAAGAGAGCAGCAGATTAGCACAGCAGAAGAGAACAGGGAGTTAAAGAAGGAGGTGGGGTGGAAGAGAGAAGCAGAACAGCACAGGAGAAGAGAACAGGGAGGTAGAGATGGAGGCGGGGTGGAAGAGAACAGCAGATCAGCACGAGAGAAGAGAACAGGTAGTTAAAGAAGGAGGTGGGTGGATGAGAGCAGCAGATCAGCACATCCTAATTTTTCAGCACATGAGAAGAGAACAGGGAGTTAAAGAAGGAGGCGGGGTGGAAGAGAACAGCAGATCGTCACAGGAGAAGAGAACCGGGAGTCACTTTTCATCTCTTATCTTTATCAGCCCCCCTCCCCCATTTATACCCCCGTGAAGCCTGATCGACAGCTAGTCCACACTCACGTGCGTGCGTTTCCAGGAGCGCCCATAACCGGCGCATTTATCTAATATGATGTCGAAGTCCTTCATTTCTGTCTAACGGTAGCCGGTCGCAGCGTTGCACGCCCCGCATAAACATGGCTTCTTGGGTGGTAGATGAGCGGCAGCACTCCCCACGCTAAGATGGCGGCTGGGGAGGCTGGCGTCACACAAAAAGATGGCCGCTGAAAGGTTGGTCTTCTCACCGAAATAACAGGCCACGTCCCTCACAAAACCGGATGTCAAAGTAGTCTCTGCTCTTGCACAACGCGTAAGGGCTAGAGTATCGCGTCCTTCACAACAAGGCTAAAGCGGTTATTGGGATCCACGTGACAGTAGCCACGCATGCGTTTGTCTCACAAACGTGCCGGTGTTCCGTGGTTCCCTGCTCCCCGTCTGTATGCGCTCCCCCCTCGTGTGTGCGCATGCGCACTATCCTACGCAACCGCACAATGTACTTTTGGCTTCATACAAGTATTTTTAAGCTCCCAGGTGTTCTGCCGTTTTAGTGCGCATGCGTTTCCTTGCACGCATGCGCACTATATAATATGTTTTTTGATTTGAAACTCCCCACGGCAGCGGTTGAAGTCCCAGGAACAGCCAGGGGCCACCCCCTCCCCATCCACAGCCTGACCTTCCAAAACACAAGCCACGTGCACACGGCACATGCTGGTCGTGCACTAAACACAACCATACGCTGTGCAACGCCCATTGGGCTCAAAGTGCTCCCCCTCCCCCCCACGAGTAACTTCTACAACCAAATGTCTGACACTTGGAGCTTTTATCTCGTTTAAGGACGCCTGGGTACGGGATGTGATACCTGGGCAGGTGGGCGAGAGCTAAATAGGTGGATGTATGTGATTCTATGCGTGGTGGATGGAAAGGTGGTTGTGCGGATGAAAGGATGAGTGGAGTGGTGGTGGATGAATGGGTGGATGTCTATCTGGCTTGATAACTAGGAGGATCTGAATGGAGAGGCAGGCGGTGAAAGGGCGGGTTGCAGAGATCTAGCGTTCAGGGTTTTTAAATATCATCACTAATCTATAGCGTGAAATCACATCCGGTGGAGAAGAGGATAACTACACTTTCAGGGGAGAGACTGGCCCTCACCTGTGGGACTCCCACTCATACATCTCTATGGTGCCCAGGGAGGTGACCTTATATTCCTAAGTCACAGGGAAACGAGGATTTAATTTGTAAGCATTCACTTCAACAATACATTCTGAGGCAAGAGTCTTGGTTTACTTCCAATAAACCGACTAAATGCCAAATACAGAAAATGCAGCACCTTCGGTGGCAACGGGTCACCTTGTTGCAAACACACAGAGGCCACAAGCCAGCGTGAATGGCGAATACACCGCACTTCAGGCCTTGGGGGCCATTAGGCCTCTGGCCTCACAGTTTCTTCAGTTACCCATCCAGCAGTGCACAAACACACCTCCCCACGAATTCATCCATCAATTCATGCTCTAAGCACCCACAGTCAACCATCCACCCATGCATTCATCCATCCACCCCTCAATCAATCAATCAATCAATCAATCAATCATGCCATTTGTATAGAGCACTACTCACCCGGGAGGGTCTCACGGTGCTTGGGGGGAGGGGTATGCTACTGCTCGAACAGCCAGGTCTTGAGTTGTTTCCTGAAGGCGAGATGGTCCTGGGTCAGCCGAAGGTGGATGGGGAGGGAGTTCCAAGTCTTGGCAGCCAGAAAGAGAAGGATCTTCCTCCGGCGGTGGCTCTTCAGATGCGTGGTACGGCTGCGAGGGCTAGGCTGGTGGACCGTAGCTGGCGGGTGGGCATATAGAAGGTCAGGCGGTCGTTGAGGTACTTGGGGCCCAGGTCGTGGAGAGACTTGTGTGCGTGGGTGAGGAGCCGGAACGTGATCCTCTTGTCGACGGGGAGCCAGTGCAGGTTCCTCAGGTGGCTGGAGATGTGGCTGCGTCGGGGGACATCCAGAATGAGTCGGGCGGAGGTGTTCTGGATGCGCTGGAGTCTTTTCTGTAGCTTGGCTGTGGTTCCGGCGTAGAGGGCGTTTCCGTAGTCCAGTCGGCTGGTGACGAGTGCCTGGGTGACAGTCTTCCTGGTCTCGGTCGGGATCCAGTGGAAGATCTTGCGAAGCATACGCAGGGTGTTGAAGCACGATGAGGAAACGGCGTTGACTTGTCTGGTCATCGAGAGGGAGGGGTCGAGGATGAAGCCCAGGTTGCGTGCGTGGTCTGTCGGCTTGGGTCGGCGCCCAGGGCTGGGGGCCACCAGGAGTCGTCCCAGGCGGAGGGCGAAGATCCCAGGATGAGGACTTCCGTCTTGTCCGAGTTCAGTTTCAGGCAGCTGTCCTTCATCCACTCGGCGACGTCTTTCATCCCTTCGTGTAGGCAGGTTCTGGTGGTGTCGGGGTCTCTGGTGAGGGAGAGGATCGGCTGGGTGTCATCGGCGTAAGAGATGATGTTGAGGTTGTGCTGGCATGCGATGGCTGCGAGAGGTTTCATGTAGATGTTGAAGAGGGTGGGGCTGAGTGAAGATCCTTGCGGGACGCCGCAGATGACTTCGGTGGCCTCGGAGCGAAACGGGGGGAGGCGGACTCTTTGTGTTCTACCGGCGAGGAACGAGATGATCCACTCCAGTGCCTTCTCTTGGATACCGATGTTGCTGAGGCGCTGGAATAGGGTGCGGTGGCAGACCGTGTCGAACGCAGCGGAGAGGTCCAGGAGGATGAGGGCCACTGTTTCCCCCTTGTCGAGCAGGGTCCGGATGTCGTCGGTGGCTGCGATGAGGGCGGTCTCGGTGCTGTGGTTGGCTCTGAAGCCGGACTGCGAGGGGTCGAGGGATCCGTTTGTCTCAAGGAAGGCGGTCAGCTGTCTGTTGACGATCTTCTCGATGACTTTAGCAGGAAAAGGGAGGAGCGAGATGGGGCGGAAGTTTTTGAGATCGGTGGGGTCCGCTGTAGGTTTCTTCAGGAGGGCGCTGATCTCGGCGTGCTTCCAGCTCTCCGGGAAGGTGGCGGTGTTGAAGGAGGCGTTGATGATGTTCCGGAGTTGGGGTGCGATGGTGGAGTCGGCCTTGTTGAAGACGTGGTGTGGGCAGGGGTAGGTCGGTGATCCGGAGTGGATGGTGTTCATCGTGCGGGCTGTGTCTTCGGTGGTCACCGCGGTCCAGGTGCGAAGGGTGGCGGTGGGGGGCATTGGTTCGACGGTTGGGTGCGTGGATGGGGCGCCGAAGCTGTTGTGGATGTCGGCGATCTTGCGGTGGAAGAACGAGGCGAGGGAGTCGCAGAGGTCTTGTGACGGAGTGATGTCGTTGGTGCCGGTGCTGGGGTTGGAGAACTCCTTGACGATAGTGAAGAGCTCTTTGCTGTCGTGGGCGTTGTTGTCCAGTCGTTCCTTCAGGGATTTCTTCTTGGTGGTGCGGATGAGCTGGTGGTGCTTGCGGGTAGCGTGTTTGAGGGCGGTCATGTTGTCGGTGGTCCGGTCGAGGAGCCAGGCTTTCTCGAGGGTGCGGCAGGTCTTCTTGGAGTCCTTGAGGTCGTCGGTGAACCAGGATGCCTTCTTGCTTCTGGGTCTGCTGGGAGGGTTCTTTAGTCGCGCGAGGTCGTCGGCGCAGGCGGTCAGCCACTGTGTGAAGTTGCGGGCTGCTTCGTTGGGGTCCATTGTGTTGGCGGGTGGGCTCTGGCTGAGGGAGGTGGTGAGCTGGTCTGCGGTGATCTTGCTCCAATTCCTGTGAGGTACCTGTTGCGGTTGGTGGTGGGTCGTGGATCTTTTGAAGCTGAAGTGGACGCAGCTGTGGTCGGTCCAGTGGAGTCCGGTGGCGTGGCTGAAGGTGATGTACTTGCTGGAAGAGAAGGCGGGATCAAGCGTGTGGCTGGCGTAGTGGGTGGGGGTGTTGACCAGTTGCTTGAGTCCGAGGTTGGCGAGGTTTTCCAGCAGGGCGTTGGTGTTGCGGTCCTTGTTGTTCTCCAGGTGGAAGTTGAGGTCCCCGAGGAGGATGTAGTCAGTGGAGGGGAGGGCGTGCAGGCTGATGAAGTCTGTGATGTCTTAGCTGAATTGTGTGCGTGGTCCCGGGGGTCTGTAGACGAGGGTGCCTCTGAGGGTCGTCTTAGGGTCGGTGTGAATCTGGAAGTGGAGATGTTCGGCTGCGGCGAAGGAGTCGTTGGCGTCGGTCGTGATGCGGATGGTGTTCCTGTGGACGATGGCGATGCCACCTCCGGTCTGGTTGATGCGGTCCCTCCTGATGATCTTGTACCCGTCTGGGATGGCGATGGCGATGTCGGGTGCAGAGGAGGCGTTCATCCAGGTTTCCGTGAGGAAGGCGACGTCCGGTGATGTAGCGTGATGTAGCATCGCGGAGGTTCCAGAGTTCCACAGCGTGTCTGTGGACGGAGCGGGTGTTGATCAGGATGCACTTGAGGTGGTTGCTGCTGGTGTTTGTCTTGGCGGGTGCGGGGCAGGTTCGGAGGCAGGTGAACTTGCAGGTGCAGCAGGTGAAGGGTCCGTGGGTGCGTCTCGGGGTGGCTCGGCAGCAGGCGTGGGTCGGCCGGCATTGAGTGCGTTGAGAGTGGCGGCGTCGTAGGTCAGTTGGATCATCTTGCATCGGCGGGGAGGGCCAGGGGTCCTGGCGCTGGGTGCGGTCCAGGCGCGGACGGGCGCAGACGGGCTTGCCTTTGGCGCACCTTCAGCGCTCAATCGGCGCTCCCGCTGCGCGCGTCTGCTGCGCGGTCGCTCTGGGGGCGTCATAAGTAAGGAGCCGGGAGGGAGGAGCAGCTGGGTGGAGGGAGCAGGGCACGAATGGAATCACAGGGGGGCGGGGCCGCAGGGAGGCAGCGGCGGGAAATTCCAAGAAGCAGCGGGCAGCGGGAAATTCCCAGGAGCAGCGGGAAATTCCCAGGAGCAGCGGGAAATTCCCAGGAGCAGCGGGCAGCGAGCGAAGGAATCTGCAGGCAGGAGGCGGCAAAGGCAGGCAGGAGCGGCAGCAGTGAGTGGGGCGCCCATCTCCAACAAGGCATCCATCCACCCATCAATCACACATCCATCCACCCCTCACACATCCATCCATCTCCAACCCTGCATCCATCCATCCATCCATCCATCCATCCCCACCCCAGCATTCATACATCCCCAACCCAGCATCCATTCATCCACCTCTCACACATCCATCCGCCCCACTCCATTCATCTCCAACCCAGCATCCACCCAACTCCTACTCAGCATCCAACCAACTCCAACCCAGCATCCATCCATCTCCAACCCAGCATCTATCCATCCCTAACCAAGCATCAATCCATGCCCAATCCATCATCCATCCATTCCTAACCCAGCATCCATCTATCCACCACCCAGCATCAATCCATCCACAATCCAGCATCCATCCAAGCCCAACCTAGCATCCATCCATCTCCAACCCAGCATCATCCACCCCCAACCCAGCACCCATCCATCTCCAACCCAGCATCTATCCATCTCCAACCCAGCATCCTTCCATCTCTAACCCTGCATCCATCCATCCCCAACCCAGCATCCATCCATCCCCAACCCAGCATCCATCCATCTCCAACTCAGCATCATCCATCCCCAACCCAGCATCCATCTATCTCCAACCCAGCATCTATCCATCTCCAACCCATCATCTATCCATCGCTAACCCTGCATCCATCCATCCCCAACCCAGCATCCATCCATCCCCAACCCAGCATCCATCCATCCCCAACCCAGCATCCATCCATCTCCAACCCAGCATCCATCCATCCCCTACCCAGCATCCATCCATCCCCAACCCAGCATCCATCTATCTCCAACCCAGCATCCAATTAATTCCAACCCAGCACTCTGAAATAAAAGCGACAAAGACTCCCATCTACCCAGTGGCTATTGCAGCGTGATAACAATCAGCGCAACTGCCTGCCTGTAGCGGTCAATACATAGCCCCTGCAGAGCGCACCAGTAGGAGACCTCTGATGTTGGTGGTTGGGGTCTCCCACAGATGCTGAGGGATCCCCCTGACATTGAGAGTGTGTGCCTCGGAATATACCCTGACTCTGGGGGATTCAGCACGAGCCGACCTGAACCCAGCTGCCTGACCCTAAGATGGCGGCCATTGTGCCCAGGGTTAATTGCGCCCAGGTACCTGGGACTTACCTGACTCTAAAATGGCGCCCAGACTTCAATTTATGACTATGAGACCCCATCTAAGCTTGTAGACCGTTTACTCTACCGTCTTGAGCCCCCACAAGGTTTTTTCACTCCCACTGCTGATCTGCCAGATCTAACCCGCTTCCCAGCTCCCTGCCCCCCCCCCCCTTCCCTCTTTCCTCTTTCCTCTCCTGGGGATTGGTTTCTTCTGTCTTGGACTTTTGCAACTCTAACTATTGTAACCATGTGCCCTTTCCCAAAGTCCTCCTTCTCCCCTTGTTGAGAAGGGATCCAACATTTATACCCTGGGGTATGTAGGTAAAGACAGTCGGGATCCAGACTCTTCTCCTGCTACACCTCGGAGACGGGAACTTATACTCGGCTGGGTTATTGTCTCATTACCCCTGAGCTGGCACGGCAGGTTAGGGAGGTTTCCTATCTGGCGTGGTATGTATCTGACCACTCCCCGCTTCTGGTGTGCCTGGCGAGGGGCCGCTGTGGAGCTTATACAGCGATACAAAAGGGGATGATGGACGGAGCGTTCGAGCAAATCAAACACTCACCCCCAGTCAACTGATCTGGGTTTAATCCATCACCATTCTTTAGCCCACTCAGCCACCCCATTTCAGACATGGCTATATGCAAATCAGTCTGACCCTGTGCCTCATGGGAACAGTCCAGCCCGAACTGCCAAGCCATGTCTTCCATGGACCGGAAACAAGCATCCTGGGACCGGTTTCGGATTCATAATCCTCATCAGCCAGGCTATCTTGAATCCAGTGGCCAAGTGAGCAAGGGACTCACGTCTGAGCATACACTGCCACACTTATGGCGGCCAAAGCGGCACAAAAGGGGGTGGTGATGGACGGAGCATCTGAGCCAATCAAACACTCACACCCAGTCAAAAGATCTGGGCTTGATCCATCACCGTTCTTTAGCCCACTCCGCCACCCCAGTTCAGACATGGCTATATGCAAATCAGTCTGACCCTGTGCCTCATGGGAACAGTCCAGC
This sequence comes from Lissotriton helveticus, assembly GCF_964261635.1. Lineage (NCBI taxonomy): Eukaryota > Metazoa > Chordata > Amphibia > Caudata > Salamandridae > Lissotriton > Lissotriton helveticus. Next base: position 1,076,976 of record NW_027611709.1, on the reverse strand, counting down.
CCGAACTGCCAAGCCATGTCTTTCCTGGACCGGAAACAAGATTCCGAGGACCGGTTTCTGGCATTCCAGCCGTCATCAGCCCGGCTTGCTTGAATCCAGTGGCAAAGTGAACAAGGGACTCACGTCTGAGCATACCCTGCCACACTTATGGTGGCCAAAGTGGCACAAAAGGGGGTGGTGAGGAATAATAATAGGGCACTATCATGTTCCAGAATGCTGCCAGCCTCCCGCCTTCCACCTCGAGTACAGAGCCCTATTGCTAATATACGTGACTTTTATCATATACATGCCCTAGGATGCTACGCGTTCTCCGTGGTAATATACTGTAGACAGTTCTCCTAATTATGGGCGTTATCCATGATAATGCACACTATCCAGTGTGAATATACACCCCCAATAATGGATATTGTTATAAATAAACACAGTCTCTATTGCGATATACGTTCTAAGTGCTGATAGGCGGTCCCAAAAGCCATATACGTACATGTCCCTGTTGGGAATATACATACTCCTTTTTTTCCTGTAGGGTACTGTTGTATCTTGAGTCTTCCTGCTGCTCAGCTAGTATACATGAGATGTGGAATGTGGATGAATGGAATGTGAATGTGTTGTGAATGTCAGTTGGGTGAGGGCTGAGCGGCAGGACAGCTGCTCCTGATGGGGTTTTATCATTTATAACTTAACAACTTATCATAATAAAGTAACCTAAATAATCTATTTGGAGTATCCATCTTCTTTTGATTACATCAGGTAACTTTTGATTGAAACCATCTGAAAGCTCCTCTAGCAAAATGCAGGGCATCTCTGAAAGCGAGAGCATGTGCAGGGAGCTCAGCCTACCGTTTTGAAAAGTGCTTGCCACCCAAAGTATCTGTGTTGTTTTTGTCTACCTGTGAGTATTTCTTTTCATGAAGCCCTAGTGTATAACCTCAAATCCAAGTTTACCTTTTGAGAGTTCTATACTTGACATTTCTATCAATGAACATGTTGAGTGTAAAACAAAAAGCTGTATCTTCCAGGGCTGCAGCCCTCCTTCCCTTTCTCCCCCTTCCAACCCTCTGCTTCTCTTGCCTCAGTCCTACCCCTCCCTAACCGCCTGTCCAACCCCAGCCCCCGCACCGGTCACCAGCACTCTTCTCCCTCTATCTCTCTTCAGCACCTTCTCTGCAACCCGTTCCCTCACCACTGATTTCGCGTATCCTCCCTCCCCCCGCCTTCTGTGCGATCTACACTGGTCCTTTCCTCTCACCAGTTCCACGTCCCTGTCTCCCGCCTGCCCTACTCTTCACCACAAGCCGTATTTTATTCCACTTTTTCTTCCCCTATCTTCTCCAGGATAGAAGATACCATCTACCCCAGTGGTTCCCAAACTTTTTTGACCCGTGGCTCCCTTGACCTAATTGGCAGTTCACCGTGGCTCCCCACCATGTTTTTACCCGCGCACCGGGCTGCCGCAGCGCACCCTTTGGGAACCACTGGTCTACATGAAGAATCAAGCCTAGACGTGATGAAGGATTCAGAGGTTACCATCACTGTCATAAAGTTTTCTTTGAAATCACAAAGATCTTATAAAGTACATCTCAATGCATACATAGAGTAGTATAAAGCACTCCCACTAAAAGTAACTAGGCTAGAGAAAGGCTCAAGGAGCTCCTCTCTACAACCCTGGACTCACCTCCTCTCTACACACCTGGACTCACCTCCCCCCTTCTTGCTGGACTCACCTCCCATCTACACCCCTGTACTCACCTCCCCTCTACACCCCTGGACTCACCTCCCCTCTACACCCCTGGACCTCCCCTCTACACCCCTGGACTCACCTCCCCTCTACACCCCTGGACTCACCTCCCTTCTACACCCCTGGACTCACCTCCCCTCTACACCCCTGGACTCACCTCCCCTCTACACCCCTGGACTCACCTTCCCTCTACACCCCTGGACACACCTCCCCTCTCCCACCTGGACTCACCTCCTCTCTACAACCCTGGAATCACCTCCTCTCTACACACCTGGACTCACCTCCCCCTTCTTGCTGGACTCACCTCCCCTCTACACCCCTGGACTCACCTCCCCTCTACACCCCTGGACTCACCTCCTCTCTAGCCTGTCCTCCAGATGTGTCATCTTCACGGCCAGTGCTTCCTGCAGCAACCGGACAGCCCTGCGGGCATCTGCGAGAAATGCATTCTTCCCTCATAATCGCCATCCGCTTAACTCTTTAACTGTGTGGTATTTATATTTATTTTTAACACTTTTACAGCTGCGCAGCAAATAGTGCCAGCTGCACCGTTTAGGCGTTTTACAGCTGCGCAGCAAGTAGTGCCAGCTGCACCGCTTAGGCCTCCTACAGCTGCGCAGCAAGTAGTGCCAGCTGCATCGTTTAGGCCTTTTTTACAGCTGCGCAGCAAGTAGTGCCAGCTGCACCATTTAGGCATTTTGCAGCTGCGCAGCAAGTAGTGCCAGCTGCATCGTTTTGGCCTTTTTACAGCTGCGCAGCAAGTAGTGCCAGCTGCACCGCTTAGGCCCTTTTTACAGCTGCGCAGCAAGTAGTGCCAGTTGCATCGTCTTGGCCTTTTACAGCTACGCAGCAATTAGTGCCAGCTGCACCGTTTAGGCCACCAATCTGATGTACAGCAAGTAATGCCAGCTGCATTGTTTATACCTTTTCACAGGTGCACATCTAGTAGTGCCTGCTGCACCTATTAAGCAACTTAAGCGGTGCCGCTCGTTGTGAGAGTTTCCCGTCATTGCAGCCTGACCCTTCGCTACAGGAGTAGCCCTCAATTTGAACTTGTCTGCCAACTGATCGCCTCTACAGCGTGTGGGAAGGACCATCTGTGTGGCCGCAGCGGAGGTGAGAGGCGCCGCTCCGGGACTGCGAGGACCAGCATTCACCAACAACAGCTGGTCCTCTTCCCGTGTGAGCCGCGCCCCCTCCCAGTGCCACGCCCCCTCTCCGCCCAAGGGAATATTAGCAAGACCTACGACGCGCACAGCGGGACGCGCGCGGGTCGCAGCCGGGGCGAAGACCGGGCAAAGAGCGGGCCGTTTGAGGCCGTTCGAGAACGTGAGGAGACCGGGCCGGGCCCTCCCTCTAAGTCCTCATCTCTGTGGAGAAGTGTGGCTCACTGGTTGGAGGAGGCAGACCTGGAAGCAGAGGTCAGCCCGGGACCAGGGTTCAATTCCCGGCTCGGCGGGGTCTTGAGTCCTAAAATGTCCATGGACCTGAACATTCTCGCTCCGGTGCCTACTCGATTCACGGGTTCACACTCTGCGACTCTGGGCAATAGCTTGCTTAATCTCCACAACGGCCCCTCGCAGCGGGATGCCTGGCTTTCACCTTTCGGATACCCTGCCGGGGTTATCTCACAGGGGAATACCAGGACGGGTTCCCTAAGCAAGCGCTTAGAAACCGCTCGGTGATTTGCGCTATATAAATTCCTGTACATTTACATTTACATTTACATCACCCCGCTGCATATTAACGAGGCAAATAACCCCTAATCCACCTCATTGAAAATGAATACCAGGAGTAACAAACTGAAAAAACTAAAAAAGGGAGGGATAGGAGAACAACTTTTAGGTCCAATGGACGACTTTCTTACCAAAGCTAATACCTTTATCGATCAAAGCATTAGCTTGATAGAGGGAAGAGTGTCTACAGACCTCGCGATTGCGAGACCTTCCTCTATGGGCCCATTGGCCACAGCAAGAACTCCAGAGCTAGAGAGTGCCTTAGCCGAATCACTACAAGGCAGTAAAAGGCTCAGTCTCCCGAATATTATAGACCTCTCAGCCTCCCAACTTTCCATTTCACTTACTAACTCCGACCTAGAAAAAACACCTGAACTCTTACGCGAGCATACGCCAGAAATAGTAAGACAAGCAAGAGGGAGGAGGGAGGGGGCCGTCAAGAAAAGGAAGGATAAGGGAAAAGCAGATACAGCCAACGGAATCGAAACAGCTGAGACAACTGACCTAATTACGCCCCCAAACCTGGCGTGTACGCCACCAAGAGTGGTCGATACTATTAATCATCAGGTTTTAGTACACCATTCCTCACCTAATAATAACATAAATACTACTGTTACAGGTTCACCTGTTATTATTCCCCACAGCAGTGAACCAGGTCCTTCTGATCTGGTAAACAAAATTACCTCAGTATTAAAATCTTTGTTTCAACCCCTTGAAATAAGATTAATAAATATCGAGAGCCAAATGCTAATAATTACTAAATCTTTGCAATCTAACTTAACCGATGAACCCCAAAAAAAGGGAACAAATAACCAACCTGTATCCTCCCTACAAAGTAAAAAAGTTATTCAAACTGTGGTATATAAATAAATAATACCGGATCTATTTTTGAATGAATGAATGAATAACAGATAGCTCAATAAATAAGAGTCAAAATTCGAGGTAGTAGGAGTTTTGCAGGTTTATTACAGCATAAGGACAGGAACAGGACAACCTGCACGGAATAGGATGGCAAGCCTGGCAGAGCTGCCGTGGTCAGGGTCTAGAATGGCTCACCAACAGGATCGGGACTGGGAACACTTTTAATAACAATACATGAGCATATATACATAACGCCAACACATAGCATTACATTGCAATGGGCGTAGCAGTGGGTGGAGCAAGAGGCATGACGCGAAACAGTCGCGAAAGATAAGGGCTAAAGAGGGTGTAACTGGGTGTGCACATAGATATGTGATGCAAATGTAACAGAATATGTCATGAATGGGCGGAAACATTGGAGGGGGCTACCTAAGGAGCCGGGACCTCTAACCTGATGGTGCGCGCAAACTGGCAATGACGTGTTACTAGGAGAAGCTGGGGGCTATGAACTCTGTGCTAGGAGCAGAGACTAAAGTCTGGAGGGTCGGAGCGACATGTACCTAAACCCTATCTGGTATCTAATGTTTAGGGAACATGTTGATATAAACTAGAAGTCATGAGGGGAAAAGCTAACAGACTCTAAGGCTAGAGCATGCATTTATTCTACATGTAGTGCGTGATGAAGAATATTAAATGACCATTAAATACAGTATTTCTCTTAACATGGGGCCGAATAGGCTAGACAATGACGGAAACTATTGATGCAGTTCAGTAGCTTGGGAATGCAGAGAAGGAGGACTAAACTGATAGCTGGAATCATAACATAGTCTTGGCAGACTCAGAGGCAGAGCCAAGCTGCACCGGGCACTGCGAGGCAGGAAGTAAGTGAAGGGTCGAGGATACAGGTGGGGGCTGTATCGCTCCTCAGCGAGGCTTCAGGAGACAGGAGCTGAATCTAGTGTCCAGGCCCTGTTGAGGCCTAGAAACGGGGACTTTATAATGAAATAACGTGCACACTGAGAAACGTGGCAACATAACTTTACATAGGCCTGATATTCGTAGTATTCACGAGGACTGGAAACTGGCATACTAGAGGTGGACACAACTATAATTGCGTCTTGAATCGGACATGGGGAATACATATGCATATTTAATCATGCACACATAACATATGATGGATGACACGTAGGGACATAGAACATGACAAAATTTACTTTTCCACATTCCCTCCTTGTCACTACGTTTCCATCAGGAAACATCAATATTCATGATACCATCTATCATTTCATACAGTACCATTTGTTCATCTCGAATTGTCTTGGAACGAGATTTAGAACGGGGCTTGGGACTAGGAATACAAGAGGTAGCACACATGCCGCAAATCGCAGGGCCACATTGTATACAGAGGCAGCAGCTGAATATGATCGCTACTGCGATACCTAGAAAGGACAGGACTTTCCATCCCCAGGCGGAAATTATATTCCAGAACCAACCGGACCATGTCCAGGTGCCTGGATTTTGGTGTAACAGATGGGCAATTTTATGAAGTCTGGTTATAGCTGAATAAACAGACGGCGCGTTATTTGGAATGAAAATGCAGCAACTGGATCCGATGAGTCTACAGGCCCCGCCCCTATCGGCCAGTATGACGTCAAGGACGAGACGATTCTGGAGCACAACAATTCTCATAAAGGATTGCTCTTCGGTTAAGTTACCTAGAGCAGAGGCAGTCTCATCTACTACAGCTTCAAGGGTTCTTGTTAACCTACGGATTAGCTTACTATTTACAACTGTACCTAAATAAGGGAAAACACCTTTATCAATATCAATGAATTGCTCTGCAGCAGTTTCAGTATAGTCGACAATCGGGAGATTTCTCTTGTGTCTAGTATGTACTAGGTAGGAATTCCTATGGTAGTCAGGTGGGGCTAGAAAAACAGGTGGCAGTAGGAAGGCAATGTAACAGGTTCCCTCCCAATCGAGGGGCAGACGAACATATGCAGTCTGACCACAAATAAAATATGAATGACGTGAAGTTTTAAAAATAGATTTCCCACTGTCACTATACTTGACAATAGTAGTACAATCACTATGTCCTACATGTACAGAACCATAATTACGAACACATAATTCGCCTTTGACTGGTAACACTGAAATAGCAGGTGAGTCTGGAGTAGTATCAGACTGAACATTCAGGACCATAAAATTCGACGAATAGTTACCTAAATTGTACACTTCATTTTCTAGATCTAAACCTGTTCTGTGGGGGAGACCTTGCTTGTCTGGGAAACATGTACTGTTAAGAAAAGACATATCTGTTGAGGATGACGTTAACGTGGACCATGCTCCACACGAACCATTATGTGAAAAAGGATAAGGAAAGAGTGGCAGAACTCCCTTTGACGTCTGGAAAGGGGGGAGTCGACCACACACCCAACAATTAGTGGCATTGCTGGTCTGGTGTGAATAATGCAACATGCGGATAAAAGTATTGTTACGCATAGCGAGGCGGTATGAATATTCATGAGGAGGCAGATCACTAAACGTGTGCTCTACTGTAACATTAGAATGCTTATTTACATGAAGAACTGGAAAACACAGATAAAATGCATAACTGGTGCAGGAAGTCAAAAGGCTGAGAAATAATATGAAACTTAGAAAAACGATACATCGGATTGAGTTTTGACTGACTCTCTCACTATGGGGGTCTATTTTATACATGTCAGAAACAGTCTAACCGTTTCACCTAGGGGAGGACTTAGACAATCAAACTGGCTGACTTATTTTACTAGACCGTAGCTTTTGCTTATACTCCTGCTGCGGAGTTTTCTCTAACAGGGGAGGGGTTGTATCAATGTCATTTGCGGGACAGTCCTTAGGAACAATGTTTTGACAAGTTTTTAAATCCTGGGAAATGTTCTTGGAGACCGGCTTTAATCCGTAGAATTTCTTGACGTGCGAAAGGTGTACCCAGCCGCGGCGTCCTTCCAATTTCACGGCTGTACGGGTGGTGAGGAGGACCTGACGGGGCTCCTTCCAACGTGGCTCCAGCGGACTTGATCTGTCGAAGTTACGTACGAGGACCATTGAACCTGGAACGATTTCATGCGGGGCCACCTCGGTATTGTCTGGAAATGCGGCGGCAACCTGTGAACGACATGAGTTGAGGGCAGACATCAAGGAAGCTAGGTAATCTGTCAGCATATTACATGAAACATCAGTAATACTTCGGGGTCTAGGAGTACCCCACATGTTAGGGGGGCGGCCGAAAACGACCTCATACGGGGACAGACCTGATCTGGAATGTGCGACCATGCGCATATAAAATAAAGCAACTGGCAGAGCTACTAGCCAGTCCACACCTTTCTCTTTACATATTTTGGCAATTCGGATTTTCAGAGTCTGATTATGTCTCTCGACCAGACCAGCTGCTTCAGGATGGCGTACACAATGAAACTTCCACTGGTACCCTAACAACAGGGAAACGTGCTTCATGAGTTCAGATGAGAATGGCTGACCGTTATCAGAATATACGACTCTAGGGAGTCCATATCGAGGGAAAAACTCACGAACCAACTGCTTGGCAGTGGTCGCGGCTGTGTAATCTGGGACTGGATATGCTTCTGTCCATCTGGACAAAGCGCATACAACTACAAGAACATACTTGAAACCTCGACATCGCTCCATCTGAATATAATCCATCTGGAGGACCTCAAAAGGGTGGTCAGGAGGCTGGAATCCCCCTTGTTCCACCGGGACACTTTTACCTGGATTAAACTGACAACATATCATACAGGTACGGACTTTCTGCTTGGCTGCAGCTCGTAAATGCTTGTTGAACCAAATGTTCTGGATACTGTCTAACATTGCTTTTTCTCCTAAATGTGCTGGACTATGTGCGGTATTAATGATAACTTGAACCATAGAGTCGGGGAGAAACCATGTGGTTCTTCCCTTCGTCACCCATCCTTGATCTGTCTGGACCCCTCCTTGTTCAGACCATTTCTTGATTTCATCGGGAGTAGCATGTAACTGGATATCTATGACATCCTGGGTGGGGTCCTTAACTGTCATACATGTAGTCAGATCTGGAGTTTGTGTCTGTGTCGGATTAACTTGAATGTCTGGAGTCTGTGCTGTAAGCTTGGCTGTGCGATCTGCTAGATCATTACCTTGGGAAATAATGTCAGTAACTTTCGTATGTGCTTTGCATTTCATAATAGCAATGGATGTCGGTAAATGTATTGCATCTAACAGAGCTTGGATAAGGAAACCATGCTGAATTTTGGTTCCATGAGAAGTCATGAAACCTCTCTCCTGCCAGAGCACTCCAAAGTCGTGAACGACTCCAAATGCGTAGCGTGAATCTGTGTAAATATTAACTTTCTTTTCCTTGGCGTGTATACAAGCTTGTGTCAGAGCAACTAGCTCTGCTGCTTGAGCGGACAGAGTGTCAATGCGGTGTGTCTCAATAACTTCAGTGTCAGTAGTCACTGCATACGCGGCAACTAAATCTCCTGTACTAGTTCTCATACATGACCCATCCACATAAAGTGTCAGGTCGGGATCTAGTAACGGAATGTCTGTCAGGTCTTGTCTTGGCTTTGTCGTAATGTTGACTACTTCCACACAATTGTGTGCGGCAGAATTTGAACTAGCTGATGGCAACAGTGTAGCAGGGTTCAGGACGTTGCAGCGTCTGATTTCTATGTGTGGCTGAAACAGTGTCAATTCATAACCCGTTAAACGTGCAATTGTCAAGTGCTGTGTTTGTGTTCTATTTAAAAGAACTTCCACGGAGTGTGGAACTTGTACTGTCAGGGAGTGTCCTAAAACTATGGAATCACTTTGTCTGATAGCTAGTGCTGTGGCTGCAACTGACTTGAGGCACGCGGGCAAAGCCTGGGCGACTGGATCTAATGTGCTAGAAAAATAAGCACACGGCTTGTATTGTCCTGCTTGATCTTGTGTGAGAACAGATAATGCTGTACCTTCGCGTTCAGTGACGAAAAGTGTAAAAGGCTTACTGTAGTTCGGTGTAGCTAGAACTGGAGCTTGACATAAAGCTTTCTTTAACTCGTTGAAACTAAGTGTATGTTCAGATGTCCAAGGGAGGACAGTCGGTGCGGCTGCCTCCTGTGTCGTTAACTGTATCAGTGGCTTGGCTAGAAACGCATACTGAGGAATCCATTGTCTGCAGTAAGAAGTAAGGCCAATAAAGGCACGTACCTCCTTCTGGGTCCTGGGCTGAGGAAGACTCGCTATCAACTGGATGCGATCGGGTGTCAACTGCCTACCCCTCTTGGACAGCAAGTGTCCTAAGTAAACCACTTGCTGGACACAGAATTGAAGCTTCGAAGGGGACACCTTGTGCCCCATCTCGGCTAGGAAATACAGAACCGTCAGTGACGCTCGCTCGCAGTCACGTTCAGAACGGGCTGTGATCAATAGATCATCGACATACTGGAGCAGGGCAGTGTCAGTTGGCATGTGAATATTGTCTAGTTGTCTCTTAAGTGCTTGACTGTAAATACTAGGACTTTCTGTGAAACCTTGAGGAGCTTGTGTAAACATATAGCTCCTTCCATTTAAACAAAATCCGAAAAGAAACTGGCTGTCTGGATGGATGGGAACACTAAAAAATGCATTCTTAAGATCAATTACTGTAAAGAACATGGCTTCGGAATCAATGGCTGTCAATAGGGAAGAGATATCTGGGACAACTGGGTACTGAGGAATAATACATTTGTTAAGTTCTCGTAAATCAATCACTAATCGATATACTGGGGGTGCATTTGGATCAGTACGTTTCATGACTGGAATGATCGGAGAGTTACATACATTGGAGTCAGTTTCTACAACTACTCCTTGAGCCATGAGCTCGTCTATAATTTTGGATAAGGCTGCTACAGCCTCAGGTGGCAATCTATACTGCCTGATTCGTGGTAACACTACACCTGGTTTGAGAGTCACACGATGGGGTGTGATTTGCATGTAACCTACATCAGTTGGACCTTGCGCCCATAAATGCTGCGGGACATTAGACAATCTCGGATCAAAATCTCGTAATACATAGTGACCCTTAAAGTCACGTAGGAACAATCGTATTCCCTCGGGGGAACAACATATAACTGCACCTAACTCTTTCAATGTCTTAATGCCTAACAGATTTTCTGGACATGACTTAGTAAGTAACAGATCAGTAGTGCGGGACAATGGACCTACTTCTAGAGTGACTGGCTTTGAAATCTCATTTACGATAGGCTTTCCTGAAAATCCAAGGGAAACATTTCTAGAGCCTGAGAGCGGAGCCCCTGGAACTTCGGCGTGACTAATTGTGGTCCTACTTGCCCCTGTATCAATCAAAAACTTTCTGTCTTTCCCTAATACTTGACTGTGAACATAGGGACCCTCTTGATCTACAGGTATCTCGATGAGAGGCAAGCCTACCTCCCTCTCTAGGCTGTTTCATGAATACTGCTGATACTCTGGATACTCAGACTGTGCATACTGGTACATCTGCGATGTAACATGCTGTGTTGCAGCAATAGGCTGCGGTGCTGTAACTGTCTGTGGTGCATTCTGTGACTGAGGAGTCTGTGAAACTTGTTCTTGTCTAGGCGGACGTGGTCTTTCTTTAGTCTTACCAGTAGCTATGTTATGTTTCAGAACTGTACACTCGTTTATGAAATGACCTGGCTGTTTACAATAATTGCAGTTCCCTTTAACGGGTGCTGCAGGATGACTGGCTTGATTCGGACCCCTCTTCTGACTGTCGTGAGGAACAGATTGTGCAACTAGCACTTTCATTTTTGTGTCTTTCATACGTTTTCTTTCGTGTTCTTGTTCTTCTCTGATTCTATTCTGGTGATACTGGAGCATCTGGAGCATCTGGGACGGAGTATTAGCTTGCCAGGTACTTTCGACTTTCAGAACTCGGTTTTTAATTGGTGGACTTGAATTCTCGACTAATTTAGTAACGAAAAGGTGAGGGTACGACTCACTACTTGTCTTGAGACCACTGTTGATACTAAAGCAGTTTTCAAACCTAGAATAAAAATCACTAATATCTTCATCTTGTTTCTGTTTACAGGCTGAGATTGCATCCCAGTCTTCTTTTCTAGTTGTCAATAATCTGGGTAAAACTTGAATCAATAATTCTGGTAATTCTTTACATTTCTCTCCTAGACCAGTACCTGGTACACGTATCTTATCTTCTGCATCTAGGACTGCCCAATCTATCTTTTTCTCTCCCACCTCCCATTCTTTCTCTTTGAGCTTTTCATACACCCCGGCGGGCAACAGGACTTTTAACATTTTAATTATATCCGGGTAAGTGTATTCTCCCATACGGAGCATGTCTTTTAATTCTCTATGGTACCCTGCTGGATCTTTGTCATGACAGGGAATTAATTTCTTCATCTCTAGAAGTTCCATCTTTGTGATTGGAGTGTATACAAACACTCGCTGCATTTCGCCACCCGCTCCTCTGACTGGGTGGACTTCTCGTAACGGATTCTGTCTGTCTATGTAGAATGATTTACTTTCTGGGGGTGAGACATGAACGAAATGCGGGTTCAAGAACATTTTATATTTATGGCGTTGTTCTAGAATGACACTAATTAAATCGGTACCTAGACCTCTCCATCTGTACTGGAGTAACTCGTTCAGGATATCATGTAACGGGCCTGGATCAGAATGTTGACCCTCATACAGAGTAATGAGGTGCTGAATCATATACATACCCACCAGTCGCTGCTCGGCTGGGGGCATTTTCAGAAACATTTGTGCCACTATTTCGTCTGGAAAAGTGGTAGAATCAGTAATCCATCGGACTGCTGACCGAACTATTTCTTGTTCATGCATAGTACTTAACTCACTATAACCGATTCGTGATTTCAGAATGTGATCGGTAGCTTGGAATACTTGTTCTAGGGAACCTTGTTCTGGTGCTGAATGATGGGAAATTGGCTTGTGTTCTAGACGTAAATGGCGATCTGGAAATCTAGGTTTTCCTACATACGCTATTCTGGCGGTATTCTCATCGTCTTCTTCTTCAGGATCAGAGGTACTTTCTTTCTCGCTTACTTGTGCTGCTTTACGCTGTTCGTGTATCTTTATTATCTCTCTACGGATTTTCTTTTACATACTTTCCATGGCACCAATGGTATTGTGCTTTCCTTCGGCTATATTATCACTCCACTTTGTTAGAGTTTTCATTTCTTCCGGGTCTTTAGACGGATGATCCTGTTCTCTTATTAGACAGTTAATTAAGAACTTTAATATCATGCGCTGAATCTCGGCTTTCCTTTGAGACATGGCATCACTAATACTTTGTGGGTCATCCCCTGTACGGATGAAACGATATATCCTGTCTAGATCTTCTTTCATATTCGGCAGGGTGACTAGATACTCGGTCACTCTCCTTACGCGTACGGAATATAAAACCATATTAAACTCGCCTGGAACTGGGTCATAGACACATTCGCCAAGGGTTTGCCTGATCTCTGCAACAGACTTATTACTTTTAGGAGTACGCTGTGATGCTTGAGCATGTAATTCGAGTGCTGATAAACGCTTGTATGGCGGCGGGGTTTGAGGAAGACCTCCTCCTGCAGCCCCTAAACTAGAATCATCAACTGATGCTTTTCGTCCTGGCAGGGTGGGTAATTGTAACGTGGGCTGGACTTGTATGGCGGGCTGACCCGGGAGGGCTGTTAAGGGCACCCCGGTGTCTGGGGGAGTAGGAATTACCTGATTTACAGGGACTGGCGGAGCGCGGACAGGATTTACATATTCAGGGATTGTGTCGTCCAAATAGGACGAGATGAAAATATCAGCTGCGGTCGGTTTGTGACGTAGCTTGGTCGGAACTAACGGTGGCGGGAAATTACTAGATGCCTCTGGGGTCGCTTTTGGCAAGCCCTCGGCAAGAAGAGGATACATACCCTTAATGAGGGCGTTCCTCTGTCTGTCTGATTGCTCAGTTCTAACTCGTTCACCTATCTCGATTAATTCTCTTTCTTGGGCTCGTTCTTGGGATTCTCTACTTAGTTCTGACTTTCTGATTTCTTTTTCGGTTCTTTTATGAGCTTCTTTGCGCCATAGCTCGATGGCATCTTTCTGTGATTGTCTGGCTTTCTTTTTCCATAATGCCTCCTCTACTTGCATGATGCATTCGGCATCCCATGTACCCGATACGGGCCATCTATACTTTTCTTCTAACTGTTTGGTATACTCCACCCATAAATCTAGATACAATATGGCACTTATGCCATGTTTCTGATACATAAAGTGACCTGGACTGTCCCTAGGCGGGACGGGAACTGCTGCTTCCAGCAGACCCTTTCTAGTTTTCAACTGACGTAACTTGGAAAATATGGGCATGACTGAACTGTAATCTAGACACAATACAATACACAATAAACACGATACTTATTCCCCATTCATACCACGACATTAAAATACATGAAAAACATTTAAAATAACAGTTCGAACAGAATACTACCTGGAAATATTGCGAACAGAACACTTGAAATTTCTCGAGAACAGAACTGACTAGAACAGAAACTAGATGCACTGCTGAAACAGTACGAAACTTACCGGTCTCTTAAAGAGACACGTCAGGACCCGCATCCACCGAAGTGGACACTTCGTTTGTGGGACTGTGTACCACCAACCCACAGACCAGAGTCAATTTAAATTGACCCTGTCTAGATACCACCCCAGTAACGGTACTCACCGGGCAGCAAGAACGGAAGGCCTCGGACTGGACTGGACTGCTACGACGACGGACGACGAACTTCGGACTTCAGTTACGGGTGGACCTCCGGATACCTCGGACCTTGTACTCTTGGCTTGGGCTCTGGTCGGGACTCGCCGCGTTCCTCCACCGTCTCGTCTGGATGCTGGACCGCCTCCTCCGTCTTCTCCGTGGGTCTGAGGGATACTTGAGCAGAAATATCTGCCACTGCGCAGAAGAGTTCCGTCACGACTGCAGAGGGTCAGGGGGTCGGCGTGGCTTCACCGACGCGTGGGGAAAGGGCAAGTCCCTATTCGGGCGCCATTATGTGGTATATAAATAAATAATACCGGATCTATTTTTGAATGAATGAATGAATAACAGATAGCTCAATAAATAAGAGTCAAAATTCGAGGTAGTAGGAGTTTTGCAGGTTTATTACAGCATAAGGACAGGAACAGGACAACCTGCACGGAATAGGATGGCAAGCCTGGCAGAGCTGCCGTGGTCAGGGTCTAGAATGGCTCACCAACAGGATCGGGACTGGGAACACTTTTAATAACAATACATGAGCATATATACATAACGCCAACACATAGCATTACATTGCAATGGGCGTAGCAGTGGGTGGAGCAAGAGGCATGACGCGAAACAGTCGCGAAAGATAAGGGCTAAAGAGGGTGTAACTGGGTGTGCACATAGATATGTGATGCAAATGTAACAGAATATGTCATGAATGGGCGGAAACATTGGAGGGGGCTACCTAAGGAGCCGGGACCTCTAACCTGATGGTGCGCGCAAACTGGCAATGACGTGTTACTAGGAGAAGCTGGGGGCTATGAACTCTGTGCTAGGAGCAGAGACTAAAGTCTGGAGGGTCGGAGCGACATGTACCTAAACCCTATCTGGTATCTAATGTTTAGGGAACATGTTGATATAAACTAGAAGTCATGAGGGGAAAAGCTAACAGACTCTAAGGCTAGAGCATGCATTTATTCTACATGTAGTGCGTGATGAAGAATATTAAATGACCATTAAATACAGTATTTCTCTTAACATGGGGCCGAATAGGCTAGCCAATGACGGAAACTATTGATGCAGTTCAGTAGCTTGGGAATGCAGAGAAGGAGGACTAAACTGATAGCTGGAATCATAACATAGTCTTGGCAGACTCAGAGGCAGAGCCAAGCTGCACCGGGCACTGCGAGGCAGGAAGTAAGTGAAGGGTCGAGGATACAGGTGGGGGCTGTATCGCTCCTCAGCGAGGCTTCAGGAGACAGGAGCTGAATCTAGTGTCCAGGCCCTGTTGAGGCCTAGAAACGGGGACTTTATAATGAAATAACGTGCACACTGAGAAACGTGGCAACATAACTTTACATAGGCCTGATATTCGTAGTATTCACGAGGACTGGAAACTGGCATACTAGAGGTGGACACAACTATAATTGCGTCTTGAATCGGACATGGGGAATACATATGCATATTTAATCATGCACACATAACATATGATGGATGACACGTAGGGACATAGAACATGACAAAATTTACTTTTCCACAAAACCTGTCCTGTAACAAAACCGCAACCAGCTGCAAAAGATCCTGTAGTAGGAAAATTGCTTCCGGCAACAATAATTCCAACTCCTAACTCCAACACACTCCCAAGAGTCCCTGTTACAAAACCAACAAAATTAACCACGCCAGCCCCTAAAACGCCAGCTGTTACAAATACTCCCCAGAGTAAACCAAATCCCACGGTAAATAAAGGTACCACGAGGGGAGCTTTTGAAGCCATATCTTACATGCATCTACCACCTGAAGCATCACCATTCGTAGTCGTAATGACGGGAGTACCAGAACTAGTAGGGGAGACAACAGAGCCTAATTGGTCCTTAAAGAATAAGGTCCAATATTGGCTGAATACAAATCGACCTTCTCCTCCTAATGGGATAAGTAGGATAGCAACAGTTAGTAGCACCCCATGGGTGGGACATACAAAAAAAGTAATACAGGGTGATTGCATCGTGATCACTTTTGAGGACCCCAAAGTTGCTGAATACATATGCTCTTGGGATCAACATACCCCAAGTGGGGGTATAGACACAAAGAGTCTTTCCTTTTTTTATCCCAAAAAGCATTATAATAGCCATTACAATGAACAAGACAACTTGTGGCGTAAACCAGTCCCACAGCCTTGGGATTTTACTAGTGCTAGACCCAAAATCCCCCCACAGCAGAATCGCCAAGAGCCCTCCTGGTGGTCGGCCGACCCAAATTATCACCAACAGGACGGCCCATGGCAGATAATGGGACCCCGTAACAGAAGAAGAGACTGGGAACAATGGGGTGTCCCACCACAGCGGCTCTTTAGACCCAGATATGGAGATACACCATACTGGGAAAGTTGGCTGGGTATCCCAACAATGAATCGATATAGTAGCCTGGAGATGGTCGACTGACCATTACCAGATTCCATCAATGATAAACCAATCGCTTCATCTCGGGTCTCGGAAAGGAAAATGACTACAGGACAAGGTAACAGCCCACGATCACTGTCTGTCATTTTCTGGAATACAGCGGGACTCCGCCCTAAAATAGAAGATGGTTCAGCAGCCCAATTGTTGGAGTATGGCAAAATAATATGCCTCCAGGAAACATGGGCCACAAAAGAGCTACACATCGCAGGTTACAAAACTCTTTTTTCCCCAGCCCTTCCTAGCATCGCGGGTAGGCCCAAGGGGGGTTTGATCACCTATATAGCGAATACAATCCCTAGCCTGAAACTCCTTAAAATTGAGAATACACCAAACTTCCAACTACTCTCCATTTCAGTTGGCAAAGAAACTACTGTCATCCTAGTAAACCTCTACAATAACCTAGAAGAGGACAATTTCATCAAAATTCTACTGACAATCCAGGAAAAAATCGCTAGATATACTAAATTATATGGAAAAAAAGCTACTGTCCACTTATTATGGGGAGGAGACTTTAACATACATCCCTGCCCATCTTGGAACAACCATAACTGTGGGATAGTGGACGAGCAAGATAATCCCCTGGCTCATTTCACCCATGATGGAAAAGGGGAAGCAATGAACAACCTCCTTACAGACCTGGAACTGTCTATAATAAACAAGCAAAACCCGGATGATAATACTTTCTCCCCTACATATCTAGGGAGGGGACATGAGACCACTGTCGACTACGTCCTCTCAACGGATGGGTTGAGACAGCTTACCACGGATTTTACTTTAGTGGCAAATAACCTAAGCGACCACTCAGCGCTTAGAGTGGATTTGGACCTCTTAAAGCACCCAACACAGACAACCATAATTGCACACACTCTTACTCAAAACCGGCTAGAGGTGGGCAGAGTAAATGGTTTTACGGTGAAATGGGGTAAGATTGATCCAATCCAACTAACCAATAATATAATAAAGACTCTATATCCCTACATAATAAAATGCCTAGATTTGGACTCTGATGATAACACCGTTCTTGAAAATGTCAAGATTATTTTGGATAAAATCAAACTAATGCTGACTCGGGAAAATAAACCAAATAATACAACAACACCAGGCTGGTTTAATCATGACTGTACCACCTCTTTGAACAAGCTAAAAGAGGCCCTCAGACAACCAATAAGAGACAAACAATTGATTAAACACTTAAGACTCCAGTATAAAAAGGTCAGGAAACAAAGAAAACAAGAGTTGAAACAGTCCTTATGGAACGATCTACACAAAAGCACGCTTACAAAAAACAGTGAGTCTTTCTGGCGGATTGTGAAAACCCCTTTTCTTTCTGACTCTAGCAGACCTCAGATTGACGTAGCGATAGAAGAGGAAACCTGGGTAAATCACTTCTCCCATATATTCAAACTAACATCACCAAATGAAGAAACAACTTACTCTCATCCTCCTGTCGACTTTCCAATAAATATGCAGTTTGATATCTTCGAGGTACTGAAAGCGCTGAATCTAAGCAAAGGGGGCAAAGCCCCAGGACTAGACGGGGTCCCTGTGGATCTCTTCAAACAACACCTGGATCTGTGGGCCCCTATACTCACTAGAGTATGCACTGCAACAGCGAGATTGGGCTTAATTGAGTCCTGGTCCAACTCCATCATGGTTCCTATTTTTAAAAAGGGAGATCGACAAGATGTCAAATGTTATCGACCGATTTCTTTATTAGACTCTGTAGGAAAAGTAGTTGGCAGAGTAATCTTGGAACAACTCCAACAATGGGCTGACAACAGTAAGATTTTATCGGAACTTCAATTTGGTTTTAGAGAAGGGTTTGGAACCGTAGAACAGGCTCTCAACCTAAGCCTAATCGTGTCCAAGTACATCCACGCAAAGCAGGGGACAATGTACATGGTATACGTGGACTTGTCCTCTGCCTTCGATTGCGTCTCCCATTCAAAGCTATGGACCCTTTTGCGAAACATGGGGGTGGATCCCCCACTACTGGGCTTCCTAAGGGAATTATATACGGACGCTTCCGCGAGAGTGCGCTATGGGATAAAAGGAGAGCTTACTGCGTCATTCAAGGTAGAGCGAGGAGTCAGGCAGGGGTGCGTCCTAGCCCCCTTCCTCTTCTCCCTGTACACAAATGGGCTGGAAGAGAAAATGCTGAGAGGGGGGCAGGACCTCCCAAGACTAAAACAACGCATGATCCCGGCACAGCTCTACGCGGATGACGCGGTCATCCTGGCACGCACCCCCATAGAACTTCAGAAATCCCTAAATAAATACGCTGATTTCATGGGCGCATTAGACCTGCACATAAATGTGAAAAAAACGTTTGTAATGGTGGCTGGTGGTGGGAGAAAACGAATAAAGAACATTACTCTAAATAATCAAAACATTGAGAGAACCCCACAGTATCCTTATTTGGGCATAATGATCGACGAGAAACTAAATTGGAAACCAGCTATCGAGTCGAGGAGACACCTTTTCAGGAGAGCCAATACTGCCCTGATTAGTTTCTCACAAAGACTTGGAAGGAAATCACCGGTGGAAATGCTACAAATCTATTCTGCAAAATGCCTGGCCATTGCTCTATACGGGGCCGGCGTCTGGGGACACGTTGACGCTGGATCTCTTCAAATAGCTGAGAACTCTTTTTTAAGATTCCTTTTATCTGCCCCCAAGTGCTCATCTACATACGCATGCCACATGGAATTGGGAGTTCCCTACATAGAGGACCTAATAAAAGTCCAGCCATTGCTACTCTGGAGGCGCATATGGTTATCCGATAAGAACATGCTGACCAAGGCCATCCTAGAGGATTCAATGGCCCTGGATAACGCGCACAGGATAGCCTGGCTTACCTACGTCAAACGATTCTTTACGGATATGGGTCTAGAAAGATTTTATTTTAGTCCACAATCTCTGACTGAGATAAGCAAGAAAGAGCTGAAACAGAAAGCAATGAGTCACCTAGAGTCATTATCCTGCTTTCAAATAAACAATCTGTACAATACGCAAACATGGTACAGCTAATGCCACAAATTCAGCCTTATCTTGCACTGGAAATTAATTCATACGAAAGGATGCTTTTGACCAGGTTTAGGCTCAATCTGTTCCACAGACTAGTAGTTTTCCCGCAAACGAACACTTGGGAATCAAAATTGACTTTATGCCCTTGTGATGAGATTTCAGCTCGAACATGTATGCACACGATACTGTTCTGCAAATACCATCTCCCCCACAGGAAAATCTGGCTATTTCCATTACTAAAAGCCTGGGGTTTCAGACAATGTCGTCCGGCCATGATTTCCTTACAGATGTTAGACTCTGAGCGCACCTGCTATCATATATTGAACTTTTTAAAATGTATCATCGGGCACCGAAGGAACCTTTAAAAATCTTTCTGTGTGATTAATTTTTATGCTGTAAATCTTATACTGTTGCTTTTATGGTTTTAAAATGACAAAAACCGAATAAAGAAATTTATTATTATTATATTAAGCAACTTTCTCCGTGGGGACAGTTCAAATTGAGTCATGACTCCTGCTGCATCAGAGGTGGTCTGAAGATGACGAGGTTACTGTGCATTTTCTAGACATTGCTAATCATTTTGTGATCCACCCAATGCTCTTTGCCCTAACGTTAGTGTCTCATAGGAGCTTAGGGTCATATAGTAGTCTGTTGAGAACTTGGGCATTCATGGCGGCTGGTACCGAATATGGTTCTATTAGCAGGCTGGTACTAAGTTCAGTGTTCTCCAATGGTCACTGGGTGGTCATTTTTATTCTGTTCTACTTTGTCTGTGTTTGCTCTGTGATGGGTCCCTACTATTTGCAAATATTTCCCTTGTAACTTTTATCTAGTGCTAGGTGGCACCTCATACTCCTAGATGAAGGGCCCAACAAATTCCCACCTCACTTCCCTGACGGCACATTAACTGAGTATTCTCACCAAAAACGTTTGGATTATGCGCCCCCTTTTTGCCCTTTTATTTCTCCTCACCACCGCTTTCCCAATAACACCCCTCTCATCCCTCCCCCACCCTTCTTCGCCTCATCTTCCCAACATGGCCACCTCTCGAGTTAAGTCTGGAGCCTATTGCTACAAAATCATTTATCCTCCCGACCAGACTAAAGCTACAATAAAACGACTGAAGCATAACACTATTGAACGTTTCCCGGACTCCCTTTTTGTTGATCAATTTTACAATGGTTGTCTTGGGAGGCTCAAAAACGATTTCATTTTCTTCACTCGCGACACCCCCTCTTGGTCCAACAATTTTTACAATTCCCTTAACGTCACCTCCTCCTCCTCTATCCCTTATGGGAAACAACTAAAAATTTCCCCCTCTGAGTGCTTCAATGGCTACCTCACTATCTCACTCTATAACAATGGTACTGTCATGATCCAAGGCAAAGACGCCTGCCTCTCGCTCTTTGACCACCTCTTCCCCACCTTACTCCCCTCCTCTGCAACCGGGTTTCCCCCTGTCTTTCCTTCCAGCTCCACCCATTACTCCCTTTCTCCTCCGCCGACCCCACCCCACTCCAATTGGCTGCACTCTCGAGAAGCACAGGTCGGCCCTCTTCCCTCCCCGCCCCAACTTACCTCATCTCCTATTCCTCCCCCCTCACAGTATGTCCCCTCCCACATTACTTCAGCCTTACCACTAGCTAATACGCTCCTCGTCCCATCTGCACTATCACGATACTCCAATCTCTTTTCCTCCCCATACTTCTTCCTATCACCCCCCTTTTTAGTCCACCTCTCCTCCAACCCTATCCCCCAATTAACCTTCCCTATGCTCCCCTTATCCCTCCTCTCCACCCCTTCATCCCCTCGTCATTCATCCTGTTTTCGCCACATTCCCACTGCATCTCTCTCCTCCCTCCTACTCCCCCAGTACTGCTGCACTACTCCCTTTCCCCTCCTAGTAACCCCTTCCATCTCCCTCCCTCGGGCCCAGCAGGACCATTTCCTTTCCTCAACTTCCCTTTCTCTCAACCCCCCTCACTCTGCCAGATGACCGTTCCCTCACTGCCACCTCTCCTAACTGACAGGACCTCCACAACCACTGCACCTCTTTTCCTCCCAAACCTCCTACATTCCCATGACGCCACTCAGGCCTCCCCCCTCCTACTTCCCTACCGCCGTGTTCCGCACCTTTCTCCCTCTAAATTTGTCCTTAATTCCTCTTCCTCTTGCAACACCAACAATGACAACTCTCCCTTAATGCCCAATTCACTTACTCCACCTGTGAACCCCACACCCCAACTTACCTCCTGTCCCCCCACCTCTCCCCAACTTACCTCCTGTCCCCCCACCTCTCCCTGCCTTCCACCACCAATTCCACCCCCCCTTGTCTCAATCGAGCCACCCAACCTTCCGTGCTCTGCCTCATTCTCACTGGAAAATACGCTAGGCTCTCTGATCACCTCCATCTCCCAGCTTACAGCTGCCATTTCACTTTTATGCTCTAAGATCTCCACCCATCCATGCAACTCTACTCCCTCCCAACTTCCCATGAGATGCACCTCGCCCCCTCACCCTAATACAGCCAAGCTCAACCTCTCGTCTGCAAACGTCGTTAACTCACACAAGCCCTTGAACGCCACCCTTCTTCAACAGACATACCCTAGCAACCCCGCTATCTACACTATTCCGACCATCACCTCTGTCAGAACAAAGCATCCACCTAAACCTTCCCGAGCACCCCCACATAAGTACAATATCCCGATCACCCTTCAGAGCCCAAGTGCCCCCGTCACTTGACAGAGCTGCGCTGTATGCTTCACAACTGCAGATCTGCAGTAAAACACAAACTTGAAATCGCCGATACCATCACCCTTCACAAACTTGACATGCTCTTCCTCACAGAGACCTGGTTCAAAGATACCTCTCACTCGATGTTTGATCTCCTATTACCCACAGGCTATTCCATTTTTAGGAATGACAGAACTGACAACATGGGGGGAGGTGTTGCAGTCATCTTTAGAAACGCCCTCCAACTTAAGGCTTCTCCAATCAGTTCCTCCCTCACCTTTGAATGCCTTTCTCTTGAGCTTCAATTGAAACACCGTTCACTGCTCAGATTCCATATCATTTACAGCCCGCCTCGTAGTGGCCCTTCGTTTATAGAAGATCTCACTGACTTCATCAGCGACCAATACACACAAAGTGACAATCAGACCTTCGTGGGTGACTTCAATCTCCACTAGGGCGTACCACAAGACTCCTCTGCGAACTCTCTGGCCACCTTCCTCTCTACAAACGATCTTATCCAACACTGCATTGAACCAACCCACTCTAAGGGCACAATCCTGGACCTTGTTATTTCTAAAGCAGGCATGCTTTCTACCACTACCCCAATTCATGTAGATTGGTCTGATCACCACCTCATCCCATTCTCTCTTCAACTTTCACACTCTATAACTCTTGGCCAACCCAAGAGGGCCATCTCCTGGTTCCGTGATGCCAAAAATATTGATGTCGGTCCCCTCTGTGAGTCAGCTTTGCTATCACTTCCAAGGCTAGACCCGAACATAGCTGTTGACGACCTCACCTCCCAATGCCTCACAGTTCTTGCAGCTGAAATTAATAACGTCGCTCCACTCAAAAGCAAAAGGATAAGGCCCACTCCCTCAGCACCTTGGTTCAACAAATCCCTTTATGAGGAAAGGAAGCAGCTAAGATTCCTGGAGAAGCAATGGAGGCAAGTGCCCTCCACAGACAATTTAGCCATGCTTCGCACAGCAAGATCCAAGTACCACAAGCATATCTTCCTTGAGAAAGCGGCACACTTCAAAACCCTCCTTGACTCCGCCAAAAATAGACCCAAAAAACTATTCGATCTCATCAAGATTCCGAGCTGCTCTCCCCCATCCTCCGAGGTGGAGGATTCTACTAAGAGAGCAGCGGATTTCGCTATTTTCTTGGATGAAAAAGTGAAATCACTTGTGGATCAGGTCCACGGCTTCTAGGTTACGCACTACCAAGTTTGTTTGTGTCGATAGTTGAGTTACAGCCAGTGACACTGACACCTCTTCACACTTGTGTACATCCCGCCTGTCCTTGGTGGCAAAGCCGGAAGTCTCCCGACAGTTTGCGATCTTGAGCAGAAACAATAAACATAACTAACAAGTACACAAAACTCAGTGCATTTCCTGCTGGCCTCACTGGTCCCAGAGATGCATGCGACCCCTGATTCCCAACGCTCTGAAACAACAGCTACATCAAAATATAAAACGTTAAAAAGGTCGCTCTTTCTGTTGCTCACGAAGTTTCCTATGCAAAAAAGTGCACAGTCCTTGTCAAGATGCCGCTAATCCACAGGAGTCGATGCTGGTCCCAACGCCCCTCCACCTCAGTTGCCGCCCAACAATAAATGTTGAAGCAACCCCTAAAGCAGAAGGGAAAGGGGTAGTGGACAAAATAAGAAAATTGAGAGAGAGAGACAACCTATGGTGATGGATGCAGCACCTCTGCCGGTTCCTTCGGGCTCTTGAGTTTGCGCCCTGCAGGGAGAAAACATATGTACCACACCAAACACCAAAATTGCATATACTCATCTAACACTTGAAGTTATGTCTTACCCCTGAACCATAGGCTATTGCTGTTCTCTCTGGATAGACTTTTGGCCCTCAGAATCTGTAGTACTGTAATAACATAATGACACACATTAGTACCTTCCTTAGCAGTTTGACCAGTTTTTAACTCGAATATTGGGAATTTAATTACCTGTCACAGGTTCTGTTGCCTTATATATATATATATCTTCAACTGAACTGAACTTCTGTGAACTGCCCCAGTTAAATTGGATACTAAGGAGAATTAGAAGTTCTAACTATGAGTAACTAAAACTGTAACATTGGGAGTTTAGGTTCACTCCAAGCGTCTGGAAAATTAATTAGGAGGTTAACTTTGAAGTGTCTTTGAAATGCGTGAAGAAATGTCTTTTCTCTCTGAAGACTGTCTCTTACGTATTCTGAAAGGAAACAGGTGCTGACTCCGCTTCCAAGTTATGCAAGAATTTCCAAGAAATAATGTTCGCAGGTTCAAAACATAAATCAAGAGTTTCCTTACTAGAATCCCACGTTGCGCATGCGATATTATTTCAGATCTTATCTCACAGGATACACAAAGACTGACTCCGGAACAACGCTGCTACTCGCGGTCAGGATTCAGTTGAAGTGCGCAGTTGGAAATCAAAGCGCGCGCCTCATACAGCTGCAAGCTGCGTGACTCTAAACACTAGAG
Organism: Lissotriton helveticus; assembly: GCF_964261635.1. NCBI lineage: Eukaryota > Metazoa > Chordata > Amphibia > Caudata > Salamandridae > Lissotriton > Lissotriton helveticus. Next base: position 1,052,172 of record NW_027611709.1, on the reverse strand, counting down.
CGGCAACCTTGAAGTTTACCGCGGCGCCAAGCACTCTCCATTTTCTGCCCCTGAGCTCTAATACTGAGCAAGCACTGTCTGAGAAAAATAACTGACACCACATGATGTCTTTTCCAACATCGATATTTTAAATGTGTTTTCCTCAAAAAGCCTTTGTTGGATATTTGTTTGTCCATGTTAACTGCAGCCACAGTGGTCTTGACAGTACCTCCCTCCAAAGTGGGTTCCCCCAAATTGGGTTTCTTTGGATATGCCTTGTGATAATTTTTTACCAGTCTTGGAGCATGTACATTTGTGGATGGTTCCCAAGATCTTTCCTCTGGTCCGTAGCCCTTCCATTCCACCAAATAATACAGTTTTTTTTTTACTATTTTGGAGTCAAGAATCCTACTGACTTCAAATTCTTCACCTGACTCCAACCTGATGGGTGATGGAGTTTCTTTGAGTCTTGCATTTTCTGGGCTCTTTTTTAGAAGTGAAATGTGAAAGGTTGAGTGGACTTTTAAGGTTTTTGGGAGTATAAGTTTCACTACCACTGGATTTATGATTTTTGACACCTTAAAAGGACCTATAAATCTTGGCTGGAACTTCCTATTCCCTTTGAACCTCAAATGTTTAGTGGACAACCACACCTGATCACCCACCGCAAAACTTGGACCAACCCTCCTTTTCTTGTCAGCCTGTTTTTTATACGACTCTTTTGCTTTACTCAAATTCTTTTGAGCCTTATTGTAAGATGCCTTTAAATCTGTCATGACCTTAGTGATTTCGGGTACAGATTCATCTGTTTTCCCCACAACCAGATTTGGGTGTCTGCCTGAATTGAGATAGAATGGTGAATAACCAGTGGAATCGTGTACCGCATTATTGTAAGCAAATTCCGCTGTCCACAGTAATTCTGACCAGTTGCCCTCCTGTTCCAACAGATAAAGTCTAAGGTATTGTTCTAACTCTTGGTTGACTCTCTCTGTTTGGCCGTCTGTCTCAGGATGGAAACTGGTAGAATATCGTGTGTCCACTCCCAGATTGTGCATAAATTTCTTCCAAAATTTTGATATGAATTGTGACCCCCTATCAGATATCAGAACCTTTGGAATTCCATGAACCCGTACTATGTGCTGATTAAAGATCTGTACTAACTGTGGGGCTGTGGGCACAGATTTTAAAGGAATGAAATGTCCCATTTTAGAAAATGAATCGACCAGCACTAAGATGACAGTATAACCTAAACTAGCAGGAAGATCCACGATCAGATCTAATGTCACCGTGTGCCAGGGATGTGGTGCATTGGGCAAAGGTTGTAATAATCCCTGTGGGGCTCTTCGGCTAGGTTTTCCCTTGATACACAATTCACAGGTCGATACATACTGTCCTATCTGAGCCGCCATGCCTGGCCACCAAAAATGCCTCTTGACCAACTCCAACGTTTTCTTTACTCCTCGATGCCCAGCTAGACGATCATCATGACAACTTCTTGTGGCCTTTTCTTGCATTTCCTTAGTAGGCAAGTACAACTTGTTTTCGTAAAATGGTAGACCACCATCAACAGATTTCTTAACATCTGAATCAGCCCAGTTTTTTAGTTCGTCGGAGTGGTTTTTTAGGATGTCCTCAGTGAACTCCTGTAGTTGGATCGCTCCAATAATTTTGCTCAAAGGAATGATGGGTTCTGGAAGTGAAGGCTTAGATTCTGTCGAAGCATTCATTCTAGATAAAGCATCGGCTTTACCATTTTTAACACCTGGTTTATAAGTGATCACGAAGTCAAACTCAGAAAAATATAGTGACCACCTTAGTTGTCGAGGTGTGAGCGTTTTTGCAGATTTAAGAAATTGTGAATTTTTATGGTCAGTGAACACGGTAACACAATGTTTGGCTCCTAATAAATAGTGACGCCAATCCTGAAACGCCTCTTTGACTGCCAACAACTCTTTTTCGGCAATCGAGTAATTGCATTCTGGCTCAGATAATTTCCTCGAGCGATAGGCCACAGGGTGAAGTTGTCTGGTGAATTTATCTCTTTGTGACAAAATCCCACCTGTAGCAAAATCAGAAGCATCATTTTCCACATAGAATTCTTGATCAGGATCTGGGTGCATTAAGACAGGAGCAGTCACAAAAGCCTTTTTTAAGGTTTGGAAAGCCGTCTCAGCTTCATTGGACCATTCAAATTTCTTCCCTTTTTTCAGTAATTGGGTTATAGGCGAAACCTTGTCTGAGAAATTGGAAATAAATCTTCGATAGAAATTAGCGAATCCAATGAAGCTTTGTATCTCTTTTACACATTTTGGCGAGGCCCAATCTTGAATGGCTTGAACCTTGGAATCATCCATCTCCACACCGTCTGCAGACAGGACAAAACCCAAAAATTCCACTCGTTCCACATGAAACGAGCACTTTTCCAGCTTTACGTACAATTGATTCACCAATAATTTTTTCAGAACTGCCCTCACATGAACAACATGTTCCTCTATGCAATTGGAGAAAATCAAGATGTCATCTATATATACAACTGCCACTCGATCCAAGAACTCTCGTAGGACGTCATTAACCAAGTGTTGAAAGGCTGCGGGGGCATTACTCAGTCCATAAGGCATCACCTGGTATTCGAACAGCCCATACTTGGTCCTGAACGCCGTCTTCCATTCATCTCCCTCTGCTACTCTTACCAGATGATACGCTCCTCGAAGGTCTAGTTTGGTATAGATCTTAGCCCCTTTTACTTGGTCTAAAAGTTGAAAAATTAGTGGCAGTGGATATCTGTTCTTCACCGTGACTTGATTCAAGGCTCTGTAATCGATACACGTTCGAAGAGTTCCATCTTTTTTTGGCCGGAAAAAAAGAGGCGAGGACACCGGTGATTGAGATGGTCTGATAAATCCAATTTTTAAATATTCATCCAAGTATTCTTTGAGATAAAGATTCTCATTTTCAGTTAACGCATAGATGCGACTGCAAGGTAATATTGCTCCCGGTTCCAATTCAATTTTGCAGTCATATTCCCTATGAGGAGGTAATTTTTCTGCATTTCTTTTGTCGAATACATCAACCAGATCATGATACTCTTTAGGAATAGACTGTGTTCCGATTACACAAATGTTTGCACTGAGCAGTGTAAGCGTAGAAGCGGGGGATTCCACTGATTTTTGTTTGATTCCAGAGAAACAGTTCAACCGACAATGTTCAGAATTCATGTTCACAGTGCGACGCTCCCAATCAATATTGGGGTTGTGCTCAGACAACCATGGCAATCCCAAGATTAATTGGAATTGGGGGGCATCAATAAGATTAAATCTTATAAACTCCAGATGACCCTGCAATCCCAGCAGCTCCAATGTCTCCGTTTCTTCCACAATGGGACCAGAGGTAAGATCAGTACCATCAACAGCCTTTACGACTTCAGGATTTTTCTTCTTAATTGTGTTAATGCCCATTTCTTTGGCGTATCTCAAATCGCAAAAATTCCCCGTGGCTCCCGAGTCAATCATTACTGATACTCCTTTAATTTCATGCAACCCAAATTTCACTGTAAACGAGATGGTGAGATGAGGGGCCGACGACTGCAAGGTGTTGATCAACTGTTGATGTTCTCGAGTTGACTCACTGTTACATCCCACCAGGGCAACTCCCTCTACTGGTGGGATCTGTCTTTTAAACCTTGATTGAATTTTGGTTTTTTAGGACACTCCTTCACAAAATGCCCTGAAGCACCACAATAAAGACACAATTGATTATTCCTCCGCTTCTCTTTCTCCTCTTTGGACAAAGGCCCTCTTATCGACCCAATTTGCATAGGTTCATCACTAGTATTCACATCAGTCTTGTTACTTTCAGTTTTTATACGATCTAGTCGAGGTATGAATGGTTTTATATCTTTTCTTCTCTCGGATCGTCTTTCATACAGCCGATGATCAATTTGGAGAACCAAGTCGATTAGCTCAGAAATTTCCTGTGGTCTCTTCGGAATCTGCACGAGAGCATCTTTTAATTCATCCTTGAGGCCTCGATAAAATATAGCGGAGCGCTTCTCATTAGGCCAGTCTGTTTCTACAATCAATCTGTTGAATTGAGCTATATAAGCAATTAAATCGCGATTCCCTTGTTTAATATCCAAAAGTTCATTATCTGTAGCTTGATTAGCAGTTCTTCGGTCAAATATTCTCAGGAACTCCTTCTTGAATAACTCAAAATCGTACAAGGCGGGGTCATTGCGAGTGATCAAAGGCATGGACCAGGCTGCGGCATCACCACTCATATATGACAGCATGAATGCGACCCTAACGTGATCCTCTTTAAACACCACTGATCTACACAAGAAATGTAGTGAGCATTGTGTAAGAAAAATTTGGGCCTTATTAGGATCCCCACTGAACCTTTCGGGATTAGCCAAGGGAACTACCGGAGCCACTGAATGTATAACCTGTGTAGTTGCTTCTGCCGCTGAACTGTTAATAGAACCTAATCTAGGCAGGGGGGTAGTCTCCGCCATGAATCTTTCCATTTGTAATTTTACCTGATGAGTTTCCTGTTGGGAACGTTTTATTTCTTCCCTAAGGACTCTGTTCTCTTCTGCGGATTGAGATAACTGATTTTGTAATCTCTCTAATATCCCTGCTAAGGACTTTAAATCCAACCCCTCAGCCATATCGACTCAGGTGGACAGTTGGCACTTCAATCTGTCAAGATGCCGCTAATCCACAGGAGTCGATGCTGGTCCCAACGCCCCTCCACCTCAGTTGCCGCCCAACAATAAATGTTGAAGCAACCCCTAAAGCAGAAGGGAAAGGGGTAGTGGACAAAATAAGAAAATTGAGAGAGAGAGACAACCTATGGTGATGGATGCAGCACCTCTGCCGGTTCCTTCGGGCTCTTGAGTTTGCGCCCTGCAGGGAGAAAACACATGTACCACACCAAACACCAAAATTGCATATACTCATCTAACACTTGAAGTTATGTCTTACCCCTGAACCATAGGCTATTGCTGTTCTCTCTGGATAGACTTTTGGCCCTCAGAATCTGTAGTACTGTAATAACATAATGACACACATTAGTACCTTCCTTAGCAGTTTGACCAGTTTTTAACTCGAATATTGGGAATTTAATTACCTGTCACAGGTTCTGTTGCCTTATATATATATATCTTCAACTGAACTGAACTTCTGTGAACTGCCCCAGTTAAATTGGATACTAAGGAGAATTAGAAGTTCTAACTATGAATAACTAAAACTGTAACATTGGGAGTTTAGGTTCACTCCAAGCGTCTGGAAAATTAATTAGGAGGTTAACTTTGAAGTGTCTTTGAAATGCGTGAAGAAATGTCTTTTCTCTCTGAAGACTGTCTCTTACGTATTCTGAAAGGAAACAGGTGCTGACTCCGCTTCCAAGTTATGCAAGAATTTCCAAGAAATAATGTTCGCAGGTTCAAAACATAAATCAAGAGTTTCCTTACTAGAATCCCACGTTGCGCATGCGATATTATTTCAGATCTTATCTCACAGGATACACAAAGACTGACTCCGGAACAACGCTGCTACTCGCGGTCAGGATTCAGTTGAAGTGCGCAGTTGGAAATCAAAGCGCGCGCCTCATACAGCTGCAAGCTGCGTGACTCTAAACACTAGAGCGGCAACCTTGAAGTTTACCGCGGCGCCAAGCACTCTCCATTTTCTGCCCCTGAGCTCTAATACTGAGCAAGCACTGTCTGAGAAAAATAACTGACACCACATGATGTCTTTTCCAACATCGATATTTTAAATGTGTTTTCCTCAAAAAGCCTTTGTTGGATATTTGTTTGTCCATGTTAACTGCAGCCACAGTGGTCTTGACAGTCCTATAGTAAGGCCAGACTTTCACCGTGCCTTGAACAGAAACCCTCATGTTTGACATTTGGACACCGTATACCACAACAACACATACTTCAAGTGACAAACATGTTATCGTGATCTTTTGTAATCCCAAAGTTAACATAGACACATTCATTTAGCAAGAAGCATTGCTCTCTTAGTAGCCTGTTCTTAACTTTCACTTTACAAATGCTTTTTACTTTCATTAGGGATAATACAGCACGAGCTACTCTTGATACGTGCGTATGCAAGGCATGGGGACGATATTAGGATTTTTGTTTACCATAGTAGGGTTACCAGACAAGATTAGAAATGTTGATCACGTTTTACTTACATAAATGTAAACGTCTGTAAAGCAATAGTTGATAAGTTTAAACAGTAACTCCTTGTTATTAGACAATTGAGTCTCCTAAACAAATACATATGTAACAGAACTAATATATGTAGTTGCGCATGATGCCCTTCATAAACAAGTGTTGCACAATTAAGGAAACATACATATCAATTATAAACTCAAATTGTGAATAACATTCAGTAACCTCGGTTGCACTCTTTGCCAATAGGTCTCGCAGTAGGAAAGTTGGAGCTATTGGTTTTGTAAATGACAAAGCCCTATTGAACGTTTCCCTGATTCCCTTTTTGTTGACCTTTTTTACAATTGTAATTCTGGGAGGCGCAAAAATGATTTCATTTTCTTCACTCACGACACCCCTTCTTGGTCCAACAGCTTATCTAATTCCCTTAACATCACCTCCTCCTCCTCTATCCCTCATGGGAAACAACTAAAGATTTCCCCTTCTGCGCATTTCAACGGCTTCCTCACCATCTCCATCTATAACAATGGTACTGTCTTGATCCAAGGCAAAGACACCTCTCTCTCTCTCTTTGACCACCTCTTCCCCTCCCTACTCCCCTCCCCTGCGACCAGGTTTTCCCCCGACTCTCCATCCAACTCCACCCTTTACTCCCTTTCTCCTCCCCTGACCCCCCTACACTCCAATAGGCTGCACCCTCGGGAGGCTCAGGTCGGCCCTCTTCCCTCCCCCTCCTTTGTGGCCTCCTCTCCCTTTCCTCCCACTCCACAGTATGCCCCACCCTTCATTACGTCAGCCTTACCACTAGGCAAAACGCTCCTCGTCCAGTCGGCACCGTCTCGGTACCCCAATCTCTTCTCGTCCCCCCTATTCCTTTCTGCTACTCCCTTTTTTAGTCCACCCCTCCGCCAACCTCCTAACCCAGCTAACTTTCCTTATGCTCCCCTCATCCCTCCCTCTCCCCCTCTTCTCTGCCCCCTCCTCTCCTCACCTCTTTCCCCGACTTCTTCACAATCCCATGGCTTCTCTTTCTTTCCCCCCACTCCGCTAGCAATGCTGTGCTGCCCCCCCCTTTTCCCCCCTGGTACCCCTTTCCATCCCCCCCCTTCAGGCACAGCAGAACCATTTCCTGTCGTCAACTTCCCCTTCTCCCAACCCCCCCTATTCTACCAGATACCGGCTCCCTCACAGCCACCGCTCCTAGCCAACAGGACCTCTCCAACCACCTCCCCTTTTTTCCGCCCAAACCTCCTACACTCCTATGACTCCTCACAGTCCTCCCCTCTCCCTCCTCCCCACAGTCTTGTTCCGCACCCACCCCCCCAAACATGTCCCTAATTCCCTCCCTTCGTGCAGCACCATCAAATACAACTCCCCCTTCTCCTCTGATACCCCAACCCCCGCTCTCAACCTACCCCTTTCCCCACCTAGGAACCCTATACCTCAACTCTCCTCCTGTCCTCCCACCTCTCCCTGCCTACCACCACCTATACCACCCCATCCCTCTGCCATCGAGAGACCCAACCATCCGTGTTCTGCCCTACTCTCTCTCGAAAATAAGATATGCTCTCTCATCACCTCCATCTCCCAGCTTGTAGCTTCCATTTCACTTTTAAGCTCTAAGATTTCAACTTTCCCATTCTCATCAACTCCTCTGGAAAACTCTCACCTTCCCACGAGATGCACCTTGACCCCTCACACCATTATAGCCAAGCATAACCTGTCGTCTGCAAACATCGCTCACCCACACAAGCCTTTGAACGCCACCCTTCCTCAACCAGCACCTCCGAGTAACCCAATTACCTACTCTATTCCAACCATCTCCTCTGTCAGAACCAAGCATCCACCTAGACACTCCCGTGCACCCCCATATAGGTATAATATCCCTATCACCCTTCTTTGCCCAAGTGCCCCCGTCAACAAAACAGTCTCGACAGAACTGCGCTGCCTGCTCCACAACTGCAGATCTGCAATAAAACACAAACTCGAAATCTCTGATACCATTACCCTTCACAATATTGACCTGTTCTTCTTAACAGAGACCTGGTTCAACGATACCTCTCATTCCATGTTTGATCCCCTCCTACCCACTGGCTACTCTATTCTCAGGAATGACAGACCTATCAAAGTTGGGGGAGGTGTTGCAGTTATCTTTAGAAACTCCCTTCAACTCAAGGCTTTTCCCATCAGCGCATTCCGCACTTTTGAATGTCTATCTCTTGAGCTTCAACTACACCACCGCTCACCCCTTAGATTCCATGTCCTATACCGCCCACCTGGCAGTGGCCCTTCATTTATGGAGGAACTCACTGACTTCATTAGCGACCAATACGCACAAAGTGACAATCAGACCTTCGTGGGTGACTTCAATCTCCACTGGGGCTCCCTGCAAGACTCTTCCGCGAACGGGCTGACCTCCTTCCTCTCTACAAACGATCTTACCCAACACTGCACAGAATCAACACACTCTACGGGCTCTATCCTGGACCTTGTTATATCTAAAGCAGGCATGCTTTCTATCGCTACCCCTATTCACGTAGACTGGTCTGACCACCTCCTCATCCCATTCTCTCTTCTCCTAGCACACTCTATCACTCTTGGCCAACCTAAGAGGGCTACCTCCTGGTTCCGTGACGCCAAGAATATTGACACTGTTTCCCTCTGTGAATCAGCTTTGCTGTCACTTCCAAGGCTAGACCCGAACCTAGATGTTGATGATCTCACCTCACAATGCCTCTCAGTCCTTGCAGTCGAAATCAATAGCGTTGCTCCTCTCCAAAGCAAAAAGAAAAGGCCCATTCCCTCAGCACCCTGGTTCAGCAAATCCCTATATGAAGAAAGGAAGCACCTAAGACGCCTAGAGAAACATTGGAGGCAAGCACCCTCCACCGATAACTTGGCCACGCTTCGTTCAGCAAGATCTGAGTACCACAAGCACATCTTCCTTGGGAAAGCATCACACTTCAGAACCCTCCTTGACTCAGCCAAAAACAGACCCAAAAAACTATTTGATCTCATCAAGACCTCTAACTACTCTCCCCCAACCTCCAAATTGGAGGATTCTACTAAGAAAGCTGCTGATTTCGCTGTATTCTTTGACGAAAAAGTGAAATCACTTGTGGTTCAGGTCGCTCATCCTACCCCTCCAGAGGAGCGCAAATCACTAGCCATCTGGCAGAACTTCGACCCCATCTCTGAAGATGTCCTCCTCAAGTGCATCCTCGAAACAAAGCCCTCCAACCACTCGCTCGACCCCATCCCCAGTGCCATTGCCATTGACTTCTATACCCTTTCTCTTCCCTATTGGACCACTCTGGTCAACCTCTCCCTCTGTCAAGGCTCCCTCCCTGTTCCCTTCAAATCTGGGCAGGTCACCCCTCTGCTTAAAAAACCCACTGCGGATGCGGATGACCTCAACAACTTCCGCCCCATCACTAACCTACCCTTTCTTGCGAAGATCACAGAAAGATGTGTTGCGAAACAACTCTCACGTCATATCAAGGACAACGATCTTCTTGACAATTTTCAGTCCGGCTTCATCCAAAACTGCAGCACTGAAACTGCCCTGCTGCAAGTGATTGATGACGCGCTGAGAATACTAGAATCAGGGGGGTCTTGTCTTCTAATTCTCCTTGACCTTTCGGCAGCCTTTGACACTGTCAATCACAACACCCTCCTCAACACCCTTCAACAGAGAATGGGCATGGAGGGCACCGTGCTTAAATGGTTTGCTTCTTTCCTTTCTGATAGATCCCAAATGATCAAAATAGCGGACAGTCTTTCACCTCCTTCGGCGGTGGGTCAAGGTGTTCCCCGAGGCTCTATTCTTGCACCCACATTGTTCAATCTCTATTTGGAACCTCTGGGAAATCTCCTAAGTAAATCTGGGGTCAACTATCACCTCTACGCTGACGACACTCAAATCTACCTAAAGGTTGCCTCCACTCAAGATCTCTCTGTCCTAAGCTCTACCCTCGACTCCATTCATAACTGGATGTCAACACATCAACTGATCCTGAACCCCTCCAAAACTGAGTTCCTCCTCCTCTCCTCCTCACTTTCTCCTCCCCCGGTGCAATCATGGATGGACCAGATGAATCTGATGAACACTAATCCCATCATTGTCGACAGCGCAAAATCCCTTGGTGTCATACTCGACACAAAACTCAACCTACTCTCCCACATTAATTCAATTGCAAAGTCTGCCCGATACCAACTGCGCCTTCTTTGAGAAATTTGTCGCTTCTTCCCGGTGCATGACCTCAAAACCCTGGTCCAATCGCTGGTCCTCTCCAGACTTGACTACTGCAATTCTCTTCTGACTGGCCTCCCCAAATCCCACCTATCCCCCCTTAAGTCTGTTCTACATTCAGCAGCTCGTTTCATTTATGGGGCCAAAAGAAGAGACCACATCACTCCCATATTATCCTCCCTCCGCTGGCTCCCCATCGAGGCTAGAGCTATCTACAAGACTGCCTGCATCACCCATAAAGCCTTGCACTCCTCCTCTCCGCGCTACCTGCCGAATAAATTGAAACTCTCTGGAGGCTCTAGACCATCACAAAACGCGGAAAATCTACTACTTGAACCTCCCACTTTCAAGAAGGAGAGATCGATGGCCCAATCCTTTTCAGGCAGCGCAGTGAGAATCTGGAACTCACTTCCGCCTCAGCTCCGGACCACCTCCTCCTCCCAAGCCTTCAAATCTGACCTCAAAGCTCTCCTTCTTCAAAGACATTTCCAAATGTAATTCATGCCCTCTCTGCTATCTGAAGGAAGCCCTTCAACTACTGAAAAATCTATTTTACTTGACTATGGAAGTGTCTTCCCAGTGTGTTCTTGTGGTTTGAGAGTCTGCCTCTTATGGCAGTATTGTCCTTCTTCCTGTGGCGGGGACTCGTGGGTGACTTGCATCCGTCACCTTCTCCTGTAACACACTGTTTACACTCCTACATTTGTTTGTGTCGACACCTGCACAAGTGCCACCAGTGCCTTTGTAACGTTTGTTCTTGTGCTGGAGTGTCCTCCATATATTGCAGCATTATACCTCTATATTTATTTTGTACTCAGTTCATTAAGTCTTTATTTCGAATAAAATTCATAAAAGACCACAGAATAAAAACATTTGCAAAGTATCAACATTTTTACATTTTACAGTGGAACCCCAGATATAAAAAGAATTTGCCCTCAAGCAACATACAAACATTAAAAACAAGTTAATCAAAACAGGGTTACAAGTTCTTTGCGCGAATCAGCCACGTCCACCCCAAAAATTTAGCAACACAGATCACAGATTTTTCAGTGCGCATGTCACGTAATTTCAGCAGGGCTGTACTATTCCCCTCACAATTTAAGGTTTTACAAATTGGTTTCAACCATTTTAGTCGGGGCAATCGATATGCTGGGCAAGCAAAAAACAGATGGCCAATGCTTTCGACCTGGTCCGGGCAATATGGGCATTTGGTGGTTGAGGTCTTAGCCCATTTTGCGGTAAAGGAATTGATCGGCAAAGTGCCCACCCGAAACTGATGATACAGCTTACGGTCGAGAGTTTTGCATATCAAATCCCAATAGGGCTCAAGGGATGGTATTATCTTGTGTGTTAAAAACAATCCCGTTAAGCTATTTTCTGATGAAAGGGAGACCAGTGCAGATTTCTTTGCAGCCCAAAATAACTCTTTAAATTCCACTTTGGAAGGGAACCTGGAACATTCGGGATGTAGCCATAATTCGGGGAGGCCCATAGAGTACAAAATTTGTTTGACCTCCCGCAACCAAGGGATTTTCTGGGCACCCCACAATGATCTAATCTCACCCAATTCATGAGAAAAAAGACTAAGCTCTTGGGTCGTCCAAATGCATCGCCAAAGAGCAACAAGACGATACTGTGCCATCTCATCCAGGGGTCTGCAGCCTAAGTCCAAAAGCAATGGTTTAATGGGTGTCGATTGAGGAAGCCCAACTAAGTTCCGAAAGAACCTGTTCTGTGCTATGGTTAGTGCTGACAAGCCTTTGTAGCCCCATATGTCCGCACCATATAGGGTAGCTGCATTAACCTTGGCCTCATAGATTTTTAACGCTGGTGTAATACGTTTGGTCAAGGTTTTTTTTTGTTCCTTTAGCAAGCATCCTGTGAGGCGAACAAATTTCAGAATTAAAACCTCCAACTGGGGGGTCCAAGTAAGTTGATGGTCAAGAGTCACGCCCAAGTAGGTCATGACTTTGACCTGTTCGATTGGGACACCTCCTAATAAAAATGAACTTTTGATTTGTTTATTTTTATTAAAAACCATAAATTTAGTTTTTTCAGTATTGATCTGAAGGTCATTTTCTGTACAAAAATCTGCAAATCTATTTAAAGCTGCTTGTAGGCCACTCCGGGTCTTAGAAAGGAGCAGGGTATCATCGGCGAATATTAACATGGGGTACTTTGATCCCCCCAGGGTGGGAGCGTCTGTTTGTGTTTCACTAAAGAATGCAACCACTCGATTAATAAACAGGAGAAACAGGGTGGGGGCCAGCACGCAACCCTGCCGGACCCCACGTTCGACAGGGAAGTTAGCGGTCACCTGACCCTGTTTCCCCCATCTTACACGGGCAAAATTATCCTCGTGTAAGCGCCTAACCAGCTCTAATAGTTCAGGTGGAAGGCCCATGAGTCTAAGGGCATCCCAAAGCTTAGCCCTGGGAACCAAGTCGAATGCCGATCTTAGATCGACAAAGGCGGCGTAGATGACACCTCCGCCCAATAGGACCACCTTCCAATACAGCATGGTTAGGCGAAACACCTGATCTAGGGTGCTGGTGCCTGATCTGAACCCTGCTTGCATGGGGGAGAGTATATTGTTCTGCTCAATCCACCCCTGTATTCTAGCTAGGGCCATTCTTGATACCACTTTCTGAATGGTATCAATCAAGCTAATGGGGCGATAGTTTTTCGGTGAAGATCGATCCCCTTTCTTATAGACAGGAAGTATTTCAGCCCCTTTCCAGGATTGTGGTACCCTTGCCCCTGCTGCAATAGAATTTGCTAAAGTTGTTATATAAGGGACCCAAAGTTCTAAATTCAATTTAAAAAGGTCTGCTGGTACAGCATCTATACCTGGGGCTTTCCCAGACTGGATTAAGCCTAAGGCATGTTCAGTGTCCGAGGTACAAAAGTTAAGCCTATCCCCATAAATTACTGGAAAGGTCCCCGCTACGGGCTCATCTGCCAGTTGAACAATATTAGGGTCTTTAAATTGAGAGGAAAAAAATTCCACCCATTCCACGGAGGAAACATAATTTTCCGGTGTAAGTGAGTCAGAGCCCCTACCCCACCTGACTAACTCCCAAAACTTAATTTGGTTGGACGACTCACAGGCTTTGAGGAGTTCAAGCCAATATGAGTCATCCCATTCCCTTTTGGCTTCCCAAATGATTTGTTTGTAGGCCTGTCTCGCTATCCTAATGTCTGGAGTGTTTCTAGATTTAACAGCAGCAATTAAAATGCTGTGGGCTTCTCTACAATTTTTGTTATACCAACCTTTGGGTGGCTTAACTTTCTGTTTTCTACATGGCCTAGTGAGCAATTCTCTAATGGCCATAAAACATGCCTCATGAAGATCAACAGTAATGGGCTTTGCCCTGTCATTAGGTGATAATACACTCATCTTATCTCTGGTTTCGAGGACCAGTTCTTCTATTTGGCAGACAAGCTCCTGATCGGCTATGACCCTCAACCATTTAACCCGTCTTCTGTTGTCGCTCAAAACTAGGTCTGATGTGATGCAGGCTGTTTCTGCCAGGGGGAGCCCTAGACCCGGGACCTTAAATACAAGTGAAAGTGGGTTGTGGTCGCTCTCTGGCCTTATTTCAATTGACATGTCCACTACAGTATCCCAGGAGTCAATATTGACCAATATGTAGTCAATGCGACTCGCACTAGACCCATTATTAAAAGTTGGTTTACCCACCTTGTCAGATTGGCTACGCCCGTTCACCGCCCGGAACCCCCATTCCAGGCAGAGTCCAAGCCAGTGGAGAGCGGCCTCCGTACCCCTGACTCCCTTAGTTATTGCTAGCGGGGGAATATTCCAGCCAATATCATCTTCCATCCCTACATCCTCAACAAGATTCAAGATGGGTTCGAATGAGCAGTTCAGGTCACCGGCCACTAAAACGAGCTGGTCACTTTTGTGCTCATTTAGGAGGTCTTCCAAGTCCTTGAGGATGGGTTGCTTTTTACCACCCTGGCAACCTCGGGCGTAGATATTAATTAGGACAATATCCTTACAATTCTCCTTGCTTAAGGATAAACAAAGGAGATCGGGGTTCTTCACCAGGATTTCCCTCACGCTGAAACCAAGTGTGTTTTTTATCCATATGGTTAAACCACCCGAAGCCCTACCCCTGGGGCCCTGCAATGCAGGTTTATAAAAAATTTAGGAAACCTACTCTATACAGGGGATCAACTGACCAGGTTTCCTGGAAAGCGATGATATCGTGAGTAGTGATGTAATCAACCCAATCATCGTTATCCAGGCGACCCCTTAAACCTGCTATATTCCAAGAGGCCATTTTAATTTCATTAGCTGGATTACTAAGGCTAGGAGTCTCAGGTTGTCCCAGAACTCCTAACTCAGCCGAGGTTGAATCACAAACAATGTCCTGTGTTGATCGTGGGCCTGAAAGCGACATGGAACATGCCGTACTAGGTAGTGCCTGGGAGGGCGGAGTGAGATCTACTGGATGTTTTAAAGCATCCACCCCCCCATGTCAATCGACCTCATCCAAGCAGCCAAACATATTTGATGTGGAAACACCTTGCCATCTGGTACTCTGGATGGGCCCACCATTTCCAAATCCTCTATGCCTGGGCTTTTGGATTGTCGTCCAAGACCCTCCCATACCAAACTGCCGTTGAGGAGGATAGAAAAAAGGGAGAGGTCTAACAACGACTGAATGGTCGTCTTCACAAGGGGCCCATGAACAAAGATGCTGTGCTGTATGGGGGTCAGCAAATGACACCACTATACAGTCACCAGTAATGGATTTGTGAGTGGGTCCAACCCATGGTACTCTTCGCACCATTAAGACCTGACTTCTTAGGTGGCTAGGTAGCTGTCTATTCTTGTTTAGCCAATGAATGACTTTATTTTTAAGAGACCAAAGGTTCTCTTTTGTTTGTGGGTCAAGAGTGGGTACACCAGCTAATACGATGACATATGAACTGGCCTCTGGTGGTAGATCGATATAACCACCACGAAAATTCGGTCGGCTAGATTCTAAGGATGGCAGGTTCTTATTAATCAATTGGTTAGGCTGTTGTACAACAGATTGTGGCCTGGGTTTAAAACGTGCTACGTTCCGTTGAGAACTAGTTTGAGCCCTAGCATTGGAAGGTGTTATATTTTTGGCTGGGCAAGCTTGTTGTCTGGGTTTGGGTGGTATTGAATTCTGGGGCAGGAGACGAACACTAAGATTGGAAGTAATAATAGCGCTATCCCCAACTATTGTGCGAGGTTTTGGTACAGGTTTAGATCTTGGGGGTGGGGGGGCCGGGGGATCTGACTCTAATGGTTGGGAAATTGAACCCTCATCCTGTGAAAGCCTAGCTTCCATTTGCTTAAGACTAAAGCTAGCCAGTGTAACTATAGTCCTATCCATTTCTAGCAAATGGTTTTCCATACGGGAAAGTCTAAGTTCCAGGGGGCGAGTAACTTTTTAAGTGTGTCCCAAACAGTTTGTAAGAATTCCTCGTCCCCCCTCCTATCCCCCTCTACCACACTCAATCTACCCACATTTGACCCTTCTTTATTCTTATCATGGAAAATTACCACTGAGGGATCAAACTCGACACCACTTGGAACAAGGCTGATGTCACTGCCAGGTAAAGCTGTGGTGGTTTTATCTTTTGTTTCCCCGAACCCAGATATACCCAATGGTCGTCGACTATTAAAAAACTGGGATCGAGCTATCTTTGCCTTTTTACAGGCAAAGATAGACCTTGCCAGATTTTTTTTCCGCTGTAGGGCAACCTTTCTAGCATTAACAGCGATATTGGGCATGACAATTTTTACTGGTGATCTTTTCCCAGCCACATAAGTAGGTGGTGCGGGCTCCTCCATAGGGGTTGTGATCGAGTTCTTAGCTTGCTTGAGAGGAGATATAGGTGGCGGGTGGTGCATATCAGCCACTATAAGCAAGGGGCGAGGACCAGATGTACGCTCGGGGTTAGCGCTAAGGCCAGCTTTCCTAAGGATGATTTCTTGGAAGAAGCGATGTCTATAGACAATTTACGCGCAGCATCTAGTTCTAGGGAAACCCTGTGCTGCATTTTATTTATTTCCGCATCAATGGCCAAATTGGTCTTAGTTAGGAAATCATCCAGAGTCCCACTAGGTTTTTTAAGACCCATGGCAGTTTTACTACGAGTGCCCCGTGAACACCGTTTGCTACCTCTTGTATTTTGTTGATTCACCATTGTCACTTTTGTAATGCACCGTTTGCTACCTCTTATATTTTGTTGGCGCACAATTGTCATTCTGCTTCATTTGCTTTTGTATTTTGTTCACTTGTAATGTTCTCATGTGTCAGTTCTGTTCCTATTGTGAAGCGCTCTGACACCTTCGGGTAAAGTCCGCGCTATATAAAAATGCATAAATAAATAAATAAATAAAACTTGTCACTTTCCTTTTGTGCACTTTTGACTACCTCATGTATTTTTGGTTGCTCACAATTTTCACTATTACCTTATGTAAGTAACGTATGTTTTTGCAATCTGTTCTTTTGTGATGTTTCTCATTATGTTTCATTTCTGTTCCTAATGTGAAGCGCTCTGACGCCTTAGGGTAAAGTCCGCGCTATATAAAAATGCATAAAGTTCAAGTATTAGTATCCATGCCTTTCCCCGCTCCCCCTCGTGTGTGCGCATGCGTGAGTGACTAGCGTAGGGTGTACACAGCCAGACGGGGGAGCGCCACTACAGAGGCACAACCTGCATGAATCAGCACCCCTCTGACGTAGGGGGTGTACAAAACGACGGGGGTGGAAATCTAGTTAGAACACCCCAATGGCGAGACTCTTCCTGGCAGTCAGTGTCTGCGGCTCCGCGCATGCGCACGTCACCCCGCGGAGTTCCTCTTCCGCCGAACGCTCCAATGAGGGCTCTTCCTGGTGGTCAGTGTCTGCGCTCCGCGCATGCGCACTGCGCCCCTCTCGGACCTCCAGGACTCTTTCCTGTGTCCGGTGTCAGCTGCCGCCGGAGCCCCGGGGTCGGGTCTGAGCCCCGAGAGCTTGGCTGGAGGCCGAGCCCGCCGGACGAGAAGCGCCGCAGACGCGGGTGAGGAGGAGGGGGTTCCATGCAGGGGCCTGGAGGGGGCCGGGGAGAGCAGAACCCGGTGCCTGGCTCGGCTCTGGCTCCAGCCCAGTGCCTGGCTCGGCTCCTCGAGCCAAAATAAACCTCTCTCTGGCTCTCTCCCGCCTTAAACTGCATCTGATCAATACAAGTTAATGAGGGACAATACATTATCCTAATCCATATTATTATTATTATTTTTTTTTTTATAGAATCTCCCTCCTGCCTTTTAAAACGCTGCCATGTGTACATTAGTAAACTAAGAGGCAAGACATTTCCCACGTCAGCCCTGTGTATGGACCCGGCTGTTATCAGGCAATATTCAGGTCCATGAAATCAAAGGCAGGTTGTTATCCAGCTGGGTTCTTGAACTCCGTCTCTGTAGACACTTTCATCCATAATTACGAAGTAAAGGGAGTTTTGGTGACATTAAATATGTGCCTAAGATCACACAGTTTTAGCTGGGAAGCTGCGATTCATCCAGTATTTCTGGGTTCACTGTGTAAAGATCAGCCACTAAGTACGTATTTATTTGTTTTTCCTTTTTAGTGTTACTGATTTGTTTTGACCCTTTTCTGCAGTTCTTATATGTTACATGTTCAACCCAAAGTTATTTACATGACCACTAGTTACATTACACAAGGTCACATTATTTTTTTAGGCAGATTAAGATTAAGATCATGGCAAAATTCACCTGAACATAGACTAAGGAAATTCTGATAACATTCCTACCTTCACCAGTATTCCTTATTATGACCAGGGACCAACTAGACAACCTAGTCATTATATTTGCCATTGTCATGAATCAACAGGTATTTCCTGTTTTCTACCCTATTGCTTTACGTTGCACAAGATGTTACGTATACGTGATTTACCTGCATTTATCTTTTGTTAATTAACCTCACTAATTGTAAAGCGCTCTGACATCCGCAAGGATCTTGTTCGCGCTCTATAAAACTTTCAAAATAAATAAATAAGGTATTTGTCCGGAGTCACAGGATGTTGAGCTGCTGCCGAGAGTCGCACCTGGTTCCCAAGTTTCAGAGTCACATTTAGGGTAGAGCAAAGATAGCAGCAGAACCCCGGCTCGCTGTGGGCCCGAGGTTCCAACAGAACCACGAGCCGAGCCAGAGCCGGGCTCGGGTTTACAGTGGCAGCCCACCTCTACCTTTACCTTGAAACAGTGACAGGTGCTGAAGAGTACAGCAGATGTATAGCAGGTGACTGACTGACTGACTGAATTATTTTTAGAGCGCTCTTATGCCGAGGCGTCTTGGCGCTGATACTTGTGAGTCTAAACCTCTGCTTATTCGTTAATTTATGTGTGGGTCAAGTGGCGTTTGCATGTTCAAGGTGACTACAACTTATTTGTGTGAACTGTCAAGTTAACACAAATAATAAGCCCTCCGCCCCTTTCCTTCTCAGCAGGTTACAAATCTTTCATAGCGCGGGGATGCCCTTGGGTCACCAGGCGCTTTACAAGTCGCTAATAAAATAAAATAAATAAAATAAGTTTCTGACAAAACCTCTAGAATTTGTTTAAAAATGACAACTATTGTGACAGGTAGAGCAGTATCCATTACAGTTTTTCTCCTGGAACATTAATTTCTATGTACTTTCAGTACATCTCCGTCACAATCATAAAGTGCTTATTCTGTTGATTTTGCCAAAATAATCCAGCGCGAGGAGAACAGCAAGCAAAGATGTGGACAAGTGGCCAGGTTGCTGATGACAGTAAAGGGAGACATCCTTTGAATCCAGGATTTTCCATTTGATTCAGTTGTGTGATTCGAGGCAAAATCCACACTCTGATTCTCAGCGGGTGCCTAGAAGTGACAGAGTTCATTTGAACAGAGAGAATGTGCAAGAAGGAATCTCCATTAGGACACTTTAGAAAACTGTTAGTATTTGTCTTACACGTTAATTTACCCAACTGAATTATTTCCTATTTTTTATAAGAGATAAAGGCACTGCTTTTTGCAATCTAGTCCTATATAACCCTTTTTTTGGCATTGTTTCGGCGTGTCAAATGCCAGTACAATGTTTTAAGTGGTTCATATCTGGGGTGGGAAATAATTTGACAAGTGTTACTTCGATATTGAAATTAAAGTTATCAATTTATCATAGCTCCTTTAACGTTATTATAGATCTATCATCCCGTCAACAATGCTCCTCGTACTTTTCTAAATTTGCAAAGCAACAATTATTCCCCATGAGTCTCATGGGTTACTGACAGATACTAGATTAGGGGAATAACTGCCCAGTAGTAATACACTTCAGTGATCTTTATCATCCAGATGCTACTAATTTCAGGCCGCATGCTGCCAGCGCAGTGCAGATTAGCCACATAGAGATCTGGGGTTCAAATGGCAGATGATGAATTCTCCCAAAATCTTCCACATGAATCCACAATTCAACCATTATGTGACTGAGGTCCGTTGGGGACACAGCAGTGCAGTGGCGGCTGGTGGAATTTGAAAGTGGTGAGGCATAAAACCAGTGAATGTATTGTAGTGCAAGTGAAGCAGATGTTTATGAGGGTATGTTTTGGGGGGCCGGAGGCTCTGCACACCAACAGTCCACAGTGCTGCCTTTCAAAGAGGCCCAGCTGTAGCTCTTTCTCTGCATTAATGCGGTAAACAGAATACATGAGGCTCAGATGCATGTGCAGTGTATTCTGTTTAGCGCACAAACCATCTTGCAAATGCGGTATCCCCTCCCTTTCCAAGTCGGCACAGTGTGAAGACTTGGACAGCGAGGAGTGGTAAAAGGTTGCTGATATTGGACAAGCAGCTTCGGGAGTACAGGGTTGATGCTGTAGACACCCAGAGCTGCATTGGAATGTGACTCTTTTGTAACTTGTGGATAGGCCCAGAGCAGGGGTTTAGAAAGTAATAGAATACTTGTCCATGGGACAAGTTGCCTTATAAATCCACTTGTCATGTAACAAAATCCACTTTATATAATCTATTCCCCCTCGCTATAGGAATTCCACATCCCTGTCAGAGGACCCCAATTATTGCAGAATCGGGCTGCCAGCAGCTCAGCCCATACTGCTCAACTTTCAGTTCCATCAATGCTGCCAGCAGGCTCTTGCGCATGTGTCTACTTAAGATGGACTTCGCGTCCATTTTGGAGAACGGAGCAGGCTTGCCTTGACAGTCTGTGCTTTTGACATAATTTAAGTAGGATGGTAATTGCTTTCAGCAATTGCATTCCATATCACATTTAATTGGAAGGTTGTACCCGTCCACCCACTCCCACACCCCGCCGCTGCAGCAGTGAAACCCGTGATCCGGATCATTAATATGTGCACATCTCTACTTCCTACCAAGCGAATTAGGTGACTTGGATTTTTCTTGGTGTGCATGCCACCTTGCATATGACTCGTTCATAATTTAAGGTACTCCGGTTCACTTAATTATAATCCCACATCGCTTCACTCCTTCTACCCCTCGTTGTCTTTTCCTTGTTCCATACAGGATGTCTTGTTATTGTCAGTCCTGATCAGACCCCTACATCCTATTGTACATCCTCTATGGATCCCACAATGTAAGAGCATAAGCAGCCATTGTCAGTCCTGATGAGACCCCTACTTCCTATTGTACATCCTCTGTGGATCCCACAATGTAAGAGCATAAGCAGCCATTGTCAGTCCTGATGAGACCCCTACTTCCTATTGTACATCCTCTGTGTCCCACAATGTAAGAGCATAAGCAGCCATTGTCAGTCCTGATGAGACCCCTACATCCTATTGTACATCCTCTGTGGATACCACAATGTAAGAGCATAAGCAGCCATTTTCAGTCCTGATGAGACCCCTACATCCTATTGTACATCCTCTGTGGATCCCACAATGTAAGAGCATAAGCAGCCATTTTCAGTCCTGATGAGACCCCTACTTCCTATTGTACATCCTCTATGGATCCCACAATGTAAGAGCATAAGCAGCCATTTTCAATTTGCCAATGTTAGCCTGCTTTTCCTGAAATTGTTCTCTGTGAATGCTAATTCTGTTTGACCGTTCAGTGGAAAATTTCCATTTAAAGAACACCTGAAAGGGGTCTATTCACAGACTGCATTTTGAAGTATGTGAAGTAGAACTATTTACTAACCTAGGATGGAGACTTCTACCTCATTGTCCCTTTTCTTTACTATTCAGAAATCTTAATCAGGAAGGCAGAGATCTCTGCACTTGTAAGCCTACGTTTGACTAGTAAATGTGTGAGGGCATGGGGGTGCCTGGAAAATAGGGGAAACTTACTATATAATGGGAGGGGTTTTAGCAAATTTTGAGAGGCTTTTAGGGATGCAGCCTATGTTAGGTAGCTGCAGGAATGAGATGCAAGTAGCACCGCCAAGAGCTTCCGCAGTACCCATAGGAGTTTAAATAAAACTCCAAACAAGTTACAGGTAGAATGATAACCGATAACTTCGTCAAATACCGACTGAATAATGAAAATAGGTAAGTGAGTTTCACTTACCTATTGTTAGAGCGATCCAAATATATTTTCGCTCTCAGTACGGTCCTGAAGAAAGTCCACCGATCTTTAGAGACACCCAAGGACTGAAACATGTCGACACAATAATCATTTAGGTGCAGTTGACCATTAATACATCCACCCAAGCACCTCACGCAGTTTTTAACCGTACCCCTTCATGGCCAATAAAATACGGTACACAGGAAAGGAGGTATTTTTAATTTCACTATTTTCGCCAATACACACGAAATCACTACCATGAACATGGCCACGATAAAAATTTGAAGGAGTTGGTTGGGAATTTTCAAACAAAAAGGTTTGACCACTTAAGGGTGATGTAGCCTATCTGAGGCAAGAAGTTGGCAGAGAAGGTATTAAACCAAAGGAGAAGTTGATGGAGTCAATTAACAATGCCCCTCCGGCCAAAAGTAAAGAAGATACAGGGGCGCTTTTATACCTCGTTGAATTTTACACAAAGTTTGTGAATAACTTTCTCGAAAATACTTACACTGTCAGGCAATTGCTAAAGAATACGTCTAAATTTGAATTGCCAGTAGTTTTGGGAAGTGTTTAGTGAACTGAATAAAGACTTTTGTAGTGCACCGCCTGAATGTGGTTTCAGGCTTGAAAGGTGTAGTAACTATTCCTGCAATTGGTAATGGGTTAGATACAGTACTGACCCAAGTGGTAAGAAAGGATGTGAAATAGTTATAACCTTTGTGTTTGACCTGCAGAAACAAAATATTCCTTGCCAGAGAGAGGGCTTTAAACCTTTTCACCAGTTTCAATAAATCAACGGGTTGGTGAAACGTAACTACTCAACTGAAAGGGTCTTAAGGCGCTGGGGGGGCTCCTGGAAGTTCACAGTGATTCGTCTAAGAGTAAGGTCTTGTGGTCCTTCATGAACTTGGAGAGTGTTTGTGTCTGCCAGAGGTGGAGAGGGAGGGTGTTCCATTCCTTGGCTGCGAGGAAGGGAAAAGATCGACCTGCTGTTCTGGTCTTCCTAATGCTCTGCACCGTCGCAAGGGAGAGCTGAGCTGAGCGGAAGGATCTTTGGGGTGCGTGGAACGAGAGGCGGTAGCTCGGGTAGGTGGGTCCGGTGTTGTGTAGGGCTTTGTGGGCATGGGTGAGAACCTTTAAGGTGATTCTCTTCTCGATGGGGACCCAATGTAGTGTCCTCAGGTGTTGGGTGATGTGGCAATGGCATGGTAGGTTGAGGACTTGCCTGGCGGAGGCGTTATAGAGTTTGCAGGTGAGGTTCTTGTTGATCCCGACGTAGAGTGCGTTACCGTAGTCCAGTCTGCTGCTGACGAGGGCGTGGATGACTGTCTTTCTGTGTTCGAGAGGAATCCAATTGAAGGTCTTTCGTAGGAGGCAGAAGGTATGGAAACGGGAGGAGTCAGCGTTGATTTGACGGTCCATTTTGAGTTTGGAGTCTAGGATGATTCTAAGGTTGCGTGCTTGGGCAGTGTGGGAGGGTGGGTTCCCAAGGGCAGGGTCCACCAGGTGTCGTTCTAGGCATCGGGTGTGAGCCCTTCATGAGTTTTTTGGTTTTGTCCGTGTTGAGTTGTAGCCAGCTGTTCTTCATCCACCTAGCGACAGTTTCCATCCCTTCTTGAAAGTTTTGTATGAAGATGTTTGGTTCGTTGGATAGGGAGAGGATGAGTTGGGTGTCGTCTGTGTAGGATACAATGTCCATGGGATCTGACGATAGGTGCGAGCAGAGCCATGTAAACGTTGAACAGTGTGGGGCTGATCGAGGATCCTTGGGGAACTCCGCAGGTGGTCAGTGTGGGATCTGAGAGGAAAGGCAGGAGCCTGACCCGCTGCGTCCTGCCAGAGAGGAATGAGCGGATCCAGCTGAGGGCATGCCCCAGATCCCTGCGTCATGTAGTCTGTGGGCTATGGTGCTTTGAGAGACTGTTGAAGGCTCCGGATAGGTCCAGGAGGATGAGTGCCACAGTCTCTCTTCTGTCAGGGAGGGAGCAGATGTCTGTCGCGGCGAGAAGCGCGGTTTCGGTGCTGTGGTTTTTCCTGAAGCCAGATTGGGAGGAGTCAGGGATGTTTTCTTCTATGAAGGATGCGAGCTGGCTGTTGATGCCTTTTTCGATGACCTTCGCTGGGTACGGGAGTAAGGAGATTCGTCTGTAGTTTTTGAGGTCAGTTGGGTCCGCCCTGGGTTTTTTCAGGAGAAGGTTGACCTCTGCATGTTTCCAGTCATTGGGGAAGGAGGCAGTCTCAAAGGAGCTGTTGATGATTTGATGAAGCTCGGGCGATGATGTCAGCTGGTCTGTGGTAGATCTGGTGGGGGCAGGGGTCTGTGGGAGCCCCGGAGTGGGTTGACTTCATAGTTTTCAGGGTGCCTTCAATGGTGACAGCAGTCCAGCTGTCTAGCGTAAGCTGCGTGGTGTATGGATGTGTAGGTTCCTTGTGTAGGTTGTTGTCGTCATAGATGGTCTTGATTTTGTGGTGGAAGAAGGTGCTGAGTCTGTCGCAGCGGTGTGGGGAGATGTTGGTTGTCTCACTGTTGCGTTGGGCGAACTCTTTACTGATGCCGAAGAGTTCCTTGCTGTTGTGTGCGTGGGTGGAGATTCTGTCCTGGAGTGCTTTCTTCTAGAGTATCTAATGAGGTTGTGGTGGGCGGCGGTGGCTGCATTGGCTCACATGGCCATTAAGTTGTTCGTCTAAATTACACTGTACAATATGTGCCAAGTGTGGAAAAAAAGATTCTGACTTGAGTCTGATGCCATTACCTATCAAAAAAGTACCAAAGAATGAATGGGGATTTTTTTTTTTGCATGATTATAAAAGGAAAAAGATCCATGGCCTCAGCCATGAGAAATTGGAGCAAAAACTTATGGAAGACAAAAAATTGATAGGCTTGAATGGATATATTAGAGGTTATTAACTTATGAATGATGGACTGAATGAGACTTAAGGAAGAATTGGCTGAAGAGGATGGATTATTGTTGCCGGCGGACTTGTGATTTCTCTGGAAAGTTTGAGAAAGAGAACTCTTGACACTTATAACAGGGGGCATTTAGATATTTGAAAAACAAAGGGCTAACTAAAGAATATTGTCTTGGGGGCCTAGTATAGACAAGGAAGATGAAGGATTTCATGGAAGCATACATTCTGATAAATCACAGCTCACATTCAGTCCAACTTTATTCCCTGTATGTCTTGGTAAAGAGTTAGTGTTGAGGTGATGGGACCCATATGGGAGAATGGTCGGTAAATGAAATGCATATTGGGGATCTATGGTCATTTCTGAAAATGGCCTGAACTGGAAGTTGTGATGTTTGTGGCTTGTGCACACCACATCACACCATGTGAGGTCATGGGCTACAGCCCTTTTGTCTTGATGAAAGGGTGGCTGCCAGTTACCATGGACAACCGTGGGTGGAGGCAAAAGGTTAGACAGGTGGAATAGTCACCAGAAGAGGAGTAATCTCCATATAAATTATGGTATGATGCAAACCACGGAGGTAAAGCCGGTGAAATTCAGTGCTGGACTTTGGATCAGGGATGGAACTGGATGAGGCAGTGAGAGTAAGTGGTCTGTAACACAGTGGTCTATGGTAGAGCTGTCTTCATCCGGGGCTGAAGGTATCCACTGGGGAAGATTTGGTAGTCTGACCAACAAGCCTAAGAAATTCTAACATTGTGTGTGTTAACTTATGGCTTCATGTGATACCTGTATATAGGGTGTACTTTTTTAGGGCGAGCCCTCGTAATGCACTGCATAGCAGTGCTCGCGTAGGCGAGCCGTTTTGAAGGGGTTTTCAAAATGGACCTTGAAATTCCACACAGCTTGTGCTTGTGCATTTCCAAGGTCCATTTTGATTGGGCTTTGCGTGTGTGCTGTTTTTTTAACAGAACACGCAATAGGCCATAGGCGGTTGTGTAGCTCCGCATATGGCCTATTGGTGTCTGTTACTCGCACCAAAGCTCATATGTTTTCAATTATTGCGCCCACACGGGCGTGATAATTGATAACATATGCTTCGCAGTGGCGCGCGTGCACCACTCGCGGGCTTTTTTTTTTTTACGCTTTCAGTGCTGCTTGTTTCTATTGCGTCTCCCGCTCTTTGCCTCTGACTCATTGCTAAATCCTTGCATAACTGTAGCTGGATTTATTGTGTCGGGGGCCAAGCGGGCCAAGTGTTTAATGAAGCAGTGAGCTATGCTATCCGACGAGCGCCCTCACTTTTAATCAGGTCTCGCGGGAGCGGAGTTCTCGCCTCTGCCTGAGTGTGCGTGGTTCATCGCACTCCACAAAGACCACAGAGCCGTAAAGTGTCACGAGGTGAGCGCTTCGGTTGAATTTGATGTCTGAGACATGTCTTGCATGAAGTAACTAAGCAGCAAAATCGTACTTAAGTGACAAAACGCACAGGCTGTGCACCCCCGCATCCGCGCATCTCACACGACTGATTCAAGTGCCACGCGGAACCAGCCAATGTCACATTCCATGCAAGCAAGACAGAGCCACATTATGTAGCAAACTGGCCACCCAAGCCTGCAGCTTATTTTAGACATTATTGTTAGCAGCACATTCTGTTAGTCCATCTGCTCTCGCGCGTGCCCTCTTCCCCCGGAGTGAACACTGCTACCCGATACCCTGGGCAGGGCACACAAAACCTGCTGTCCAGGAACAATCGTGCCAGGCGCATTTCTCACGGGCCGTCAGCCGAGCACACCACAGCCCGCAACAAAGCAAATCAGAAAATGGCGATCGATGAACTGTGCACTAATAAGTCAAATTTGTTCGTCAAATTCAATTTGTGTCCAATGAGCACTCATCGGGCCATGGTGGGGGCTCGTGGGCCAGAGCCAGCACGAGAGCTGGGGCAGGGACAAGGCTGTGTACACGGGCATGTAGGTCACTGCAAACAATGTCCGAGGCACCCACAGCATGGGCTGTGTGGTGGATAAGGAGCATCGAGTATCATTTAGAGGGCTTGGCTAACACGACCTAAAAATATTTTCACTATACAAGTGCCAGAACACCTAGCACTACGATTGGTTGTTTGGTTTGTTCTGTGTTCTCGTGTGTGCTGCCTGGATTTACAAACACGAAGTATGGTATAAAATTAACACATAAATACGCTCTAACCAAATTAACTTGGAGGAGAAGTGTAAAATATTGAATAGATAAATGTGACACTAACTATAATGGTTGGCCAAGGGGCACACAATAATGTTTAAGTTTTGGCTTGATCATTTAATATTATAGCACTGTTTTTGTGAAGGCAGAAGCTTTGTCAGCCTTATGTGCAACTTGAAATATAAGTGCAGTTAAGTACAGCATAATATTTTTTTTCAAAATTTTTAAGTTTCATCTTGCATGGAAACTTTGCCCCGTCTGTTTTATCCTCCGACATTATCACTTTTCCACCTCTTTTACCCCCATCTGCCAACGAGTGCTTGTAATTTTATTACACTATCTTGTCGTTTATGTAGAGTTGGTATTACCTTACACAGTCCGTTAATAGACTGGATAAACGCCAATTCTATTTAAACTAGGCTCCCGCTCTCTCAAACACAGCTGCAGCCAGACTACTATTTCTGTGCAGGCAGCTTGACCCAGGCCTCAGCGCTGACCCAGCCCGTCCAGGGAGAAACCGGAGCAGGCAGCAGAGGGGGAAGCCAGGTCGGGCCACTGAACCAGGATTTATACCCAGCTCACCCCTTTTCTTTCATATTGCTATTAGGCTGCACAAATAGCCTGCAGGCTTAGTCATTTGGTATCTGATTTACAAGTAGTCACAAGGAGACTGGTGCGCTAGTGGTGGCCTGTGGCGCAGTGCATCTGGATAGGCTAGACTTGACGATGAAACCAAATTTAAACAATGTTGGTGGTGGCAGAGAAGGTTGGATCTGCAGTGTGCCATTTGCGTCCCCACCGTGCCAGCCTTACTACTGCAGTTGTCATTTACGATACCAACCTTGCCAGTTACCAACCAGCCTGCACCTCGCACTATGCAGGCCTAGTACAACCTCCCCATGCCTCACGTCCGCAGCGATCGAAGCTGGAATTAACATTCTTCTAATACCCAATTTAATGGTGCTCAATTTATCGACCTCGGAAGACTGAAAGACTGGCCCGACATCTTACGGGACCCAACTAGAAACCTGTTGACAATTTATCACGGATGGAGTTTAACTCACCGAGCAGCATACCACAAGAGCACGTGGGGTGGACTAAAAGGGATGTGAGGAACAAACGATGACAATTCCGTTTGAAATAAATTCACCATAGTTTCCACCTTAATAGCACACATGACTTTGCTATTCAGATCGCCCCACAAGAAAAGGTCGTAGCAAGTGTGCACAGCCCTCCTTTCTTTTACAGGGAGGTTGAAAACGTGTGCTGATATTTTCCATGCTTTCATTTTTATAATGTTCCTGGTGAAAACATTATTCTTCAATACCAAATTAAAGCTCACATTAATACATTTAAAAATTACCATTTCACCTAGTAGATGCCCAGCTGACACGTGGAGGCGTGTAATCTGTTTGGAGGCAATCACTCAATCATGGCCTGGTGGATATCTGTAGGAACAGCGCCTTTTTCGTTCAGTTGTGTACAGTAGCGACCACGTGAATGTATCGACTCGTGCAACCAGAGAGTAGGGAAGTTCATTCATAGAACTGGACCCTCACAACCGAGTGCAGCTGGGGCCGCTCTGTGCAAATCTTTGTGAATACCCCGAGTAGTGTGGTCAACCCCAGAGGACATTCCCCAGCACCTGGATCAAACATTAAAGAAGCAGAAATACAGAACACTTGGAGAGCAAACACGCCTCCTCTTCCAACTGGTATCATCTAGAGAACAAGCATTGGCATAGCCAACGGGTCTCGTTGTAACATGGATTAAGGCCCAGAGTGGCTTCTGGAGGGCGCATAATGTGCATACTCCTTATCAAGTTTGAGTGCTATGGATACCACTTTCCTCTCGTATGCCATTAGTGCAAGGATTAATCATCAGCCGCCTCGACTATGGCAACGCCTTGTTGGCATCCATTAATGAAACTCTCGTAACCAAGCTCCAGGTTCTACAGAATACCGCAGCAAGACTGGTCCTTAATTTCCCCCCGGTCACCCTCCGCCCCCAACCTAAAGTCCCTACACTGGCTGCCCATTAAAAAACGGATCACTTTCAAAATATGCTGCCTCGGACACAACACCCTAAACAGTAAGGGACCCCGCTACCTAGCGCAGAAACTAATAGCATATCAACCCCCCAAGATCCATCCGCTCATCCAGCAAACATCTCCTAACCATACCCAAGACGCGCACCGTCAAACATGGCGGCAGGTCATTCTCCAAAATTGCCCCTACTATCTGGAACACCCTGCCATTACCTCTTGGAACAGAAGGCGACCACAAGAAATTCCGCAGTTCCCTTAAAACCTTCTTATTCTAAGCACCTGTCCCTCAGCTCGTCCTCCCTGTGATCTATGGTAATTGCTGTTGTAGCGCTATGAGACCGTTCGGTGATATACGCGCTTAATAAATGTCACAAACTAAACTAAACTAAACTATCGGCTCACTGGGACGCAGACGACTGACAGTGGTAAACCTGTTAAAGTGGCAAATCAGGCTTTTAATACCTACCCCATCTGCAGAACTCCTACGGGACATTCCACGGATCTTTTGTAAGAAATAAGACGTTTGGTTGGAGAGAAGAAAGAGGGGTCCCTTTGAAAATTAGGGAGTTTTCCTTATCCTTTTCTGGCCCATTATCCCTCCTCCCAAACACAGTAGCAGGATTTTGCTTGAGCCCCAAGCAGGACGAGGCCTCAATATTTTGCACTATGTACTTTGCATTTTATTCTCTTTCTTCCACAACCCAGAAGGTTCTCCTCTTGCTGTAAAGGGAAAAATAATTTAAATAACTTTGAGCTTGTTTTAACTGCTTATGCGAACTTGGCTTAGAACTCTACCCATGAAATACCATTGTCTGTATTTCTTTAAAATCTCTATTAATACTATGCCGGCTGTATTATTTCTCGTTTTATTTTATGCGTAATTACAATGTGTAATTCTAGGCATGTAATGATTTTAATTTTTGGAATATGAATTACTTACAACAGGTTAGCAGGAGGTTTAGGAGGACAGTTTATCTTTCTTTCATACCCTTTTTGGGATTCTACTGACAAAAGAGCCGTGCTCAAAATCGACTGTTGCAATACACAACTACTCTCTGCAGTTTTAATACAAGGATGGGGAAGAAACTTGTTAATATTGAGTGTGCTTTATTGCCTTGTAAACTCAAGCGGAGTACTTTTTAATGATTTATGGGTTCGTAGCCTTTGGGATTACACATTCCTGAGCAACAGATAAAACAGTGTGTGATGGATCATTCTTGGCCCGGCCTACAAAGGGATGAAGTGTGGTTAGGAGATAGCTCGCGGCATCACACACAATACAAACATACTCATGCACACACGCACACACACACACACACATACAAATGCACACATGCGCACACACCCACACACACCCAAGCATGAACACACACACACACACAACACACACACAAATGCACACATGCCCACACACACCCAACCATGAACACACACACACTCACGCACACACATGTGCATGCACACTCATACACACACCTACATAGACATGCATGCACAAATGCACAGACACGCGCAAGTGCATGCACACACACAAATGCGGACGCGGACTGCAGAGGAGACTCGTTTATGTGGCGTGAAACCTCTCCTCATGGAGCGACTCTTGGGACCCCAGAGCAGGAGACCTGCATTACTGAGGTTGGTAGAACTGCAGATACAACAGTGCAGGAAACGGATGGCTATTTGTGGTGTCTCATTTACAACTGATTTTACAATGGGTTTACACACATCTTTTTAGCTTATTCAGATAATAGTTTTTATTAAAACTAACAAATCCTCTTTCACACGCAATACAATTCACTTTTGCATATCCCTGTCATGTTAACCTACAACTTTTACGCGTCCTTTGCAAACAGCTACACATTTCACACTATCTCTAGACATTCCAGGCCCCACATACCGTGACCTTTTATTACTCCTACAAGATTACTATCTTTTATTGCCTTGTACTGTATTTAAACACAGAGGGGCAACATATCCGCACCTGTGGGAGCAAGGTCAGTAAGGGTTTAAAAACTACTGTAATCGTAAGGTTAAGCACAAGCCCCTGTAGCGGATGCCTTAGCCCAGTTAGCTACCAAACTATCTGTCTGTGTGTCTGTATCTGTGTATCTCTGTGTGTCTCAGTCTCTATGTGTGCGTGTCTGTCTCTGTGTGTGCGTCACTCTTTATGTATACGCCTTTGTCTATGTGTGTGCCTTTCTGTGTCTGTGTGCATAACTCTGTTTGCGTGTGTTTTTTGCAGTTTGTGCGTTTTTGTATCTGTGTCTGTGTGTGCATCTCTATGTGCGCGTTTCTATCTCTCGGAACACATCTGTCTCTGTGTGCGTGCCTCTATCTGCGTGCATTTTTCGGTATGTGCATCTCTATCTCTGTGTGTGCGCCGCTATGTGTGCATTTGTCTCTGTAAGTACATCTCTTCTCTGTGTGTGCATCTTTGTTTCTATGTGTTTCTGTCTCTGTGTGTGCGTCGCTATACGTGTGTCAGTCTCTATGTGTGAATGTCTGTCTGTGAGTATGTCTCTCTGTATGTATGTCTCTATGTATATGTCTACTGTTAGCCTCACTGGCAATGTAAACATTGGCATTGGAACGCTATAATACACATGCTTACTCCACAGATACAGACAAACCTGCCATTCCCTAACACATACAGGACACAAACCAGCAAACATATCCAGCTAAATATAAACAATGCCAAATTCTCTAACTCTAACTAATGCGAGACCTGTTGCATTGCAAATGCTTGTTGTTTCTTTTTTTCTTTCTTTTTTTAATTTTCTTTAGTTTTCTGAAAGAAAGGAGATGTGTGGAATCTGAGTAGTTAAGAGGTATCTCCTTTGAGCCATCATAGTTCTTTTTGCCGCGTCTGTTCCCTACACTCCATGATATCGTAGGATTTTATGGAAGGGCCTTTAAGAAAGTAGCGTGTGAAGAGCTGCAGCTCCACTGGGCCTGAAATAAATATCACTTTGTTAGTTCACCATTGGTCGAGTGTGGTATGAGGAACGCAAGACTTTTGTTGCTCCCTTCACCACCCACCTACACACACACTTTCTCCTAACATGTAAACTCACCATTTTCTTTTAGTTTGGCACTGCCAAAATTCTGTTAATCAAAAAGGGATACGAGGGGAAAAAAAGCTATCTAGGGCAGTCCCCCACTCAACAAATCTACAACAAGAAGCCCTCTTAGCCTGCATGTAATGAATCTCAGACTCAGTAACTTACGGGGTCATACCTCCCGTCCACACACCAAGTGGCCAAATCAGGTCAGTGCTGCGTTACAGGTCCAGACATGCATTCAAACATACCAACAACACAGTGCACATGGTACAACACATAAAGAAAATATGTGTGAAAGCAAGGAAAGCACCTCACGGACGTGACACCCGAGGGGGTTCCCGGTCTATGAATGGCCGGTTTACCCACTTCTCATCATCGGTTACTTTCCTTGCAGGGAGGATGAAAATGTGCAAAAGAAGATGTGCACAAAACAGGATAGAGAAACAGAAAGGGAGTGTACAGATACACTACCTGGTAGGATAGAGATATGTGTTCAGAACTAACAAGTACCTACACCCAACACCAACAAAACATAAAAATATTTAAAATAGTGAGGTTTGGCTGGCTGAATCAATTTTATTCTGGTGCTGCCAAACTGCACTGTTTATAAAAAATGGTTAAATTGATACCATTTGATGTTGTAATTGGACCAACATGTTTCATTGCCTTGTCATTGGCAATTTCATCAGGGCAAATGGTTGGGTCTCTTATTCTTAATCCTCCATTTGGAAACCTGTGCACATACATACATAAAAACAACAGAACACAGCAGTGGTAAGGTGATGAACCAATGGGAGTCTAAGCATATCTCACACTCATGCCCCTGGCTATTACCTTGTGCTCGCAAATAATGGGTATACCGGCGAGCATCAAATAGGACGGCGTGTCAGCGGATCACGAATCCGTCTTGGAGACTCCTCAAGGTGAGTCACCTAAATAGAGAGACATAATTCGCCCGTTTCATGTATCTCAGAATACTCGTTCTCATTCGTTATTTACATGTTGCTGCTTGGGCAAAGGAGTTGCCTATAATGTACCAACAGAAAGACCATCGGTAACGACTATTACAAGTCGGTTTTACAAATTCCACAAACATTGTCAGGTCGATAAGTAGTAGCATTACATAAAAATTGTAGCATTACATAAAAATTGTATCGCCAAGGGGGTTGTTGACTCCCTCCCCCCGAAGTTACACGGAGATTCCGCTCACCTTTTACAATCACGCAGTATGCGGGGAGAGCGCAAAAAACATGGCCCGCTCAAGCGGAGTGTCCAGGGGGTGCGTGCCTACCAGAATTGTAATGGACGCAAGTGGACCGGGACGGGGAGCCAACGCTACTCGCTACAACATACCACTGCCGAGTCCCTCCGGCGCTTCCGTCGTCTCACAATCCAAGCCTGGATTGGGACGCGGAAGTAACCCGGAGGGGACTCCGCCCCTCGCGCAACGTGGCGGCCATCTTGAGTAAGGGGTGAAGTCAGAGTAAGGAATGACCTGACTTCATTCGTTTCGCAAGTGAGCATCCGAATGCTCAGAGTCAAGGCGACCCAATTCAAAGGTCTAATTCAGAGATCTAACGCTGTTTGTTCTTAAAGAATAGGATTTAATAAACCGTTGTGTGGACGATTTATTCTGAACAAGCCAATCGAGTGTGCCAGAGACAGTCACAGACAGAACTCACCGGCAGATAGACATTCAAGGGAGAGGGGCCTTCAGGGATCACAGCACATGCTCGTGCCAGGCAGAGTGATACAATGCCACGTTCCGACTGCCGGACAGCCACCCCATTACATTGATGATTTATAGAAAGGTGGCCGTACTGAGTCTCAGCTGCTGCCAGGTTGGAATATTCATTTAAGACGGGCCAGCAATATGTCTACCGCCTGCTCACTTTATTCCATTCGATAGAGTCATTAAGACCCTCTTTGTCAGCCTTCTCTGAATAAATCCAGCGTGCTTCCTTTTTGGCAAGTATTGCGTCTAGATTGTGTGTGTTACCCATCACCTTCTCTAGTACTGTCCAATGCAAATCACTGGGCCCGTGGTTTCTTTCTATGAAATGTTGGACCAGACGGGTTGTGAGTTTTCTGGCTCGGATGGTGCTAAGGTGCTCCTGAATGCGCACTTTCACTTTACGTGTTGTGAGGCCTATGTAATGTAACCCACAGGTACAGGTAATTCTATAGATAACATGTGTGGTGTTACAATTACTGAATTTGGTCAAATGCCACGTCTTGCCATTATGTAGTGTAACTTCTTTGGTTGCAGTGGTCAGTGAGCATACAGAGCAGCCACCACAGGGGTAGTGACCACGACTATTAACCCTCAGACCAATTCTATACCGGCGGGACCAGCCAGTCGCCAAATGCATCCATAAAGAAATCTAGAATCCATGCCCGCTGCCTTCAAATCAACTTGTGGCAATTTATATAGCGAAAAGCTACCTCCAAACAGGTGTCCCGGTGTTTCTCCGCCAGAAGTCTTTATTGGTCACAACAGCATCTCCTAATGTTGACTCCCCACTGCTTCCAGCATGCCCAGGGAGTTGCATTGCATCCACCTTCCTCACTCTTGTCTAAACTTTTGAGGTCACTCCCTATTTGCATATGTGACTGTCGGCTAACTTGTACGTATCCAATCTGATTTCCATTCTTGTATAGTCGATCAGACATGCACCTCCCAGTACCTGGCGATATCTTGCTTGGCCACAACAAAACCCAGACTGCAAAACAACATTTTGGACTTTGGTAGATCAACATCATTGGGCATCCCAAGGAGAAAACATGTAGGGAGGGTCCAGTAGGATCGAGTCCTTAAGAACTCTGTGAAGATCTCGACAGTCTTTCCCGAGTAGGTCTGAATCAAAGGACAGCTCTAAACAGTGTGAAAGAAGGAACCCTCCCCATCTAATCGTCTCAAACAACAAGAATCTTGTTCCGCAGCCATGGCGTGAAGCCTCTGCCTACCATAGCATACCCTATGAAGAATTTTGAACTGCATTAAGCCGAGCCATAACTTTATGGCCATCTCGTTTCGGTGCATTAATGCTGCCTTCTAAACAATATTTTCTAATTGTCCCCCACGCTTGAAATATTTTTGTTAAGTATCCAAACCGGGCTCTATCTATCAGTCTGTTGATACTTAGACAGTATACCCAGACCACCTTAGAGGCGTGAAGTTCATGAGTTAAAAACATTGGTCTCAAAGTGAGACATGCTTTTAAAAATGCTTGAAGCACTGATTCTCGCCTATAGCTACAAAATCGGCCATATTGCCAGTTCAGTAGTTTTGCCCAGTTTGTCCGATTTTCTTTGATGGGAAGAGTCCTTAGCCGTAGGCATAACATTTGAGCATCTAGTCATTCTATTTAATGACTCTTTAGGATAAGGCTGGATCTTTACGTTTTTGTAGGATTTAATGATTAGATGTTCGTAAGGAGCATCTCCTATTTTTTTTTGTATCAGCTTTACGAGAGATGGCTGTACCTTATTTTTTCAGAGTAAGCCTGATAGATGAGGATGTAACAGTTGATGCAGAGACTGACTCTAAACTGATCTTTAAATCATTGGCCGTTGCTGCTAAGTTTGATCCCAAGGGTCTTTATATCGCAAGTAGAGCTTAATGTTCCTGGGTCAGCAGTAACTAGAGAGTTGTAGTATTTGATATATAATGGCTTGCACTCCAGCTCTTACCTAGTAAAGCTTAACTTCAGCCATAGCTATGACTGCCTTGTGTGTTTTAGTAGACAGAAAATTTGCTTGTAGGAATTAAACTGTATCTAGTGTGATTTACAGTCTCCCCGGGTATGTTTGTTGGCCGTAGGAAACGGTCGACAGTAGTTTGGCACACACAAATCAAATTATTGCCTTGGCCGATGGACTTTGCAGGTGTTTGTTTAATTTGCAGAGATCAAATATGACGGCAGACGCTCTTCTCTTAAGATACTGTAGTTGTGTGCTTGCTCTGCTCGCATTTATTAGGGAACCATACTCCCAGATAGTTATAATTTGATGAATTATTAATCTTCAATTCTAACCTCCAGTGCTTATTCGACATATGTTTTTAGTTGCCGAATATCACGACCATAGTGTTTTCAGCTTTAGCAGTAAGCATATTTTAAAAGTTAAATGAATTCAGCTGGTCCAGTACTCCTTGCGTTTATTTCTAGTGTGGTTGAGGAAGATTAGGTTTTCAGCATATTGAAGTACAGGGAGTCTGTAAGACCCGATCCTTGGTCGTATTGTTTCATCTTTTGACATGACTCGGCACAGGTCTGCTGTATATAAATTAAACATAATCTGTGCTAACACACACTCCTGTTTTAGGCCTCGATTTATCTGTATTTTAAATGTTACTCTGTTTTACGTTGTCAAGCTTAATGTGGACCCGTGTTAGAATAGAGAGAAATAATTGCCTTCTATAGGGAAGAATGCCTAAAATCGATTCGGTATTACAGAATTATATTTTCCTCTACAGACCCTCAAATTCTTGCAGTAAAATTTTTGCCTACGATTTTGCTTCTAGATCTCACAGTGCAATTAATCGATAGTTCGATGGATGAATGGTGGATCCCTTTTTAGGTCTCGCCTACGCACCGCGCATGCGCTGCATAGGAGGACCTTTAGCCATCGCCCTGCTGTTTTTGGAAGCACATACTTGTGCTTGTGGCGGCATCTCCATTGCGGGAGCGAGCAGCGGCGCGCATGCTAATTGGCTGTTGCTCGCTCCTGCAAGGCGAATGGTGCCACAAGCATGAGTGTGCTTGAAAACAGCTGCTGCATCTTGGCGCGATCGCTTTCACTTTCGCGGCCACGTCGCTGTCACAGCCGTGCGGCCAATGCTTGTTTATATCTGTATTTAGTCATTTGAAAAGTGTCCAAGCGATATGTATTCTTAGTTTCTTGAAGAGTATCAACATTCTAGTAGACAAAAAATCGCAGGATACAAGATTAAAAGCGAAAACATAAGTAAGATTTTTGGGCCATTAGCTGTGACTGTGTTTTCTTACTGACGGACTGTCAAACATGCAGTCTCTTGCGTCCCTTCTTAGCCTCCATAAGTCCAGGTCTTCTCGAGGCATCTCGTCCTTCAGCCACACCAACTGCTTAACATGCTAAACATTAGGTTCGACAGTCCCACTTGTGAACTAGTGCTTCGAAAACAGTCAAAGGAGCTGCGCATCCCCACCAGATCCACCCCAGTGGCCAGTCAGGGCTGCGAGAGGCCGTACCCTCTACAGATTAACATGAAAGCCAAGCCGTTGCAAACAAATGTAGTATTTTCTTTCGGTCGCTCACCAGTCAGACTTCAGGAGTACAGACCAGCCCCTCCAACAAAGGTACACAACTACCGCCTTGGCATGGAGATGCGGAGGTGCTCCTGAGCAAACCTAGCACTGTGAACAGACACCAAATATTGGTTGAGATCAGTCCAACAGAACAACGCATTCCGAGATTTTGAGGCCCATATACTGGAAGGTGGAAAGGCGCTGTGCGCTCTACAGTCAGCTGAAATCCCTTACTGGCTCAAGGGCAAATTAAAATATTCGCTGATCAAACATCATCTTTTACGGAAGTTTAACTTTGTTATGAATTCCGGGATTCTCCCCATAAACACATTTGGAGACCAGTTTTCCTGCTGCAAACCACTGCAATCTAGCAATTTAGTCCAATTGAGGTTAACAAAACTACAACCCACAGAATGCATTTGGTTGTTTAAACAAAAAAATCCGGGACTGGATATGACTTTCCTGAAAACAATAACACCATCTATTAATTTTGATTTAAACGCTTTTCTCCCATCTTACAAAACCAAAGTAACACTCATGTCTTGAGCAACTAGATGCTTAAAATGCACATGTATATTATACGCAAATAAACTTCTGGGTTCCTATCAAGGAGAAATGGGTACATACTGTTCTATCGATCAGTCAGTCGTCCCTCTTTTACAGAGCTTCGCTGTAGCACGTGCAGAAAACACGCGCTCACTTTCTGCACCGGCCTTATATACGCACACTAAGGCAGAGCTCGGCGGGTGCCCAGATAACGCGTTTTCCGCGGCGGCAGAAGATAGATATCTGTACTTTGAAACACTGGTTGCATAATATGTAAACAGCCACAAGTGCCGGACCCGCCCACCGCCTCGTGAGACTGGAGAAGTGAAGAGACACACCGCGCATGACAAAAGGCACACACCCCCGGCACACCGATGACGGATTGTAGGCCAGAATCGCACAGAGTCGTAGTTGTGAAAGTGCATGTTCTCACTGAAGAGGCTGACTTTTGACCTAAGAGCACAACACTCGCAAATACTCAGAATATTTTGCTCTCATGGCAGCGTCTGCATTTCACGTCTCAACCAAAAATTAACCTCTCTTTAGTGTTTATTTAATCTGTGCTGGCGGCTGCAGGTGGCAGAAACTAGCACACTTTATTAGGTCATACCCTACCAGACAGCGCAGCTGTCTAGTTTGTTAACGACATCTAGGGAACATTCGGAAAGCTTCCCTGGGAATGCATTCCGTCCATTGCTTACTACTGGCTTTGTGGTTTATAACGCGCATGTGCCTGCTTTTTATTTGTTGACTCTGTGTGTTTTTGTCTGTTCAGCACAAATTTGTCTCTTCCCTTGCCCAAGCCTTACTTACTGAATTAGTCACCCACGCCACTTCACTAACTCTGCACCACCACTCCACACGATGCCACTCACACCATACTGCATTGGACTTTGTACCACTTCACGCCAGTGCACTCTGCCTAGCCACTCTGTGCCACTCTAATCTACTCTGCGCCACTGTACGCCACTGTACTCTGCCGTGCGCCACTCCACTCTAAAACACTCCACTCTGCGCCACTCCACTCCGTGCCACTATACACTACTCAGCAACACTTTACGCCACTACACTATATGCCATTGTACTCCAAGCCACTCTATTCTACTCTGCGTCGCTGTGCTCTATGCCACTCTAGTCTGTACCACTCTACGCCACTCTACTATACACCAATGTACACTACAACAGTCTACTCTGTAACACAGCACTCTGCCACTCTACACCACTGCACTCTGTGGACCACTCTATGCCCCTACACTCTATGCTACTGCACTCTACCCTGCATCACTCCTCACTATGTCACTTCAGTCTACGCCACTCTCCTCTTCAACACTGCACTCGCCGCCACTGCACTCCACTTTGCACCACTCTACAGCAATGCACCAAACGCCAAAAAAAACTTAAATACTCTAGACAACTGCTCTCTACAACACTGCCCTCTACTCTGAAACAATCTATTCTACACCACTACACTCTGTGCCATTTTATTCCACTCTGCGTCATTCCACTCAACGACTCTGAATCAACCTTGTGCCACTCCATTATAATCTACGTCGCCGCATTCTATGCGACTGCACTCCCTGCCAATTCGGTCTACACCACTTTACTCAAAGCCAATACACTATATGCCAGTCATTCTTAACCTTTTGACTTCTGTGGATCCTCATTTAATCATTACTTGAATCTGGGGACCCCCACCAAGTCATTATTGAAAGCAGGTGACTGACTGAAGCATTTTCGATCATTTGAACTACAAAACAATACACAAATACAGAAACAAACACCCAACCACATAAGTTATGAAATATTTTATTTATTTCACCAACAAATCTCAACATTTTATTGGGAAGGCTGCAGCCTTTCTAAATTCAATTGAGGCCACAACCATACATACTCCATTCTGTTTGATGCACTTGCACTGCTCTAACAAATTAATCTGGAGGACACTAACTTTTTTTGCCTTAAATTTGAAATTCCTTCACATTTATAGAACATTTTCAAATGTAAAATGTTGCCTCTTTATTTGTATGCTCTTTATTAATCTATTTATATTATTTCACTATCTGTGCAGTCACAGACCGCCTAAGTAGGCTTTGCGGACTCCCAGGCTCCTTCTTGGCCAATAGGTCTCGCCTTTGGGACCTTATAAGTGTTTAGCTATTCAACAGTTGATCTTGTTGCACCAAGGATATTGTGCTGGATAACTAAACACTCACAAGGTCCCAAAGGCTAGACCTATTGGCTATGCCAATGCTTTTTGTTGATTGGGTGTAATATGGATCCTCTCCATGAGTGTGGAATTCGAGCTGACTCGGAGCAGTAATAATATTGGTGACTCGGGTAGTTGGTCCCCTTGTCCAGACAGTCCAATCGTGCCGGGTGCCCCATACCTTCAGAAAGTTTTTTAGACTTTACTAACAGCTTTCTTATTAAACATGATCGCTTGTCCATCTTTACCAATGTTTTCTGTGATCTTCATCTCTTCTGCCACATTTAAAGACTTAAAAGGAAATTTGATTGGTTTGCCGTACGGCTGGTGGACAGAATTTGATGGAGTGTGGGGGTGCTAGTTTTTGTTCATTATATAAGACTTCAGCGGTTTTAACGCATGATTCCATGGCAACCCCGTTTCCCCTTACGCAGGGTTTACTATCTAATTTGTAAATGTATAAATGTACTATGGTCGCTGGTAGCAGCTGCCTATCTGGTCTATCATTCATAGTCCAGTTCTGGGTCATGGCATTGATCTGTGGTGGCCTCTGTATATCTGTGACTTTGCTCTGGGGTTATGTTGCGGGTTCTTTGAATGATTCGGTCAGTTCATTCCGGAGGTGCGCTGTAGAGTGCTTACGGAGCCCTACGCGTTCTTCGGTTGGGAGGGCCGTTCCCTCCGCTCTTGCCCTTCTATGAACTTGCTCCAGTGGCAGTGGGGATGCCCCTCAAGTGATCTCCAGCACATCGCTATTGCTTGGCGGGCCGTGATCAAACCTAAGTCCATAAATCCAGACTGCACTTTCTGGGGCTGCGAGTGGGGATACAGGCCAAGTAGACATGTCTCCATGGTTAACACGTGTGCTTTCTCCCGGTTTCCCACTCCCCAAGTCTGCTGTGACCTCTCGCCAATGGATGGGCAGGCCCATATCTCATGTTTAAAGTCCGCATCTGTTCTGTGGAAACTGGGGCATTTATTGTCTGTTGTCAACAAAATAATGTTCAGTCTTTGGGTGTAAGTACTTGGTGTGCAGATAGTTAAATCGCGTCTAGTGGAATCTAGGATATCTGGAGACATCACATGGATATGCCCCTATATGACCCCGCTCGTTGTCTCTCCGTTTTTGTCCTATTGCTTCCTCCCAGTATGGCCTTAGTTTCGTCAGTGGGGTGCGGTCAATGCTTATAGCTTTGTATAGCCGAGAAATGAGCTTGCACCCACTGCCAAAGGTAAGTACAACCTGTAAGACGTCATATGCTTTGGATTCAATGTGGCTGCCCTTCCACAGTATCTGTAGGGAGCATGTCGGTGTCCCATAGGTCAAAAATTGTGATTCTGGGAGTGTGTCCTCATCAATCGGGGAGGATAACTCTTGTAGTTGTCCCTCTGCGTAGCAGTCTCCACTGTTGCAACCGTCAGAAAGAGCTGAGCTGGACCCAGAGCCAAGTCACCAGTGTTCTGGGCCCGGCTCACCCTGACTGGGCCACATTAAAAGGTTGCCAACACTAACATGGACATTACACATGCTGCACTGAGATCAAAGCACAACTCTGCCAAGTGCCACGCTTGCAGGGTTAAGCGCTTTGAGCAAGCACGAGGAGCTACATATGCATAACATTTGCGTTTTAGTGGGGTGATGAGGGACATGACCTTATCTGCTACTGAAGATGGCTCTTCTCACTGGGAGTGGAAGTTGCCAGATCCAAGTCTGCGCTTCACAGTTTTACGCCAATCGTATTGAATGCATCTAGCTCATTCCCACTCAGCACGGAGGCAGCTTACGTTAAAAGAACATCTTGGGAGTAAATATGTGCTGGTGTCTCAGCTGACTATTGTGGAACCTGGGGATCTGGGTGCTGGTTCCAGCTTCAGCGCTTTCCTGAAAATCTTAAGATCTCTTAATCTTCCTTTGCCTAAATGTTAATTCAAAAAATGTAATGCAGCTGTGGAGTTCAAATGTGTAAATCCTAATTTGATGGGCACTTGCTTGGTTGTATTGTGCTCTGTGTCTCTTTAGCTAGGGTAGCAACATAAAAAATACCAGTACCCACACCTATACACAGCAAGGTGGACATCTCAACATGCAAAGTGAGGCATAGGCACTCCTCCGAAACCGTTTTCTGTTTCTTGACTGCTGTCATTTCTTCCAAAGTTGTAACATTCACCCAACAATTGACTGCTTCTGGTCAATGTCTAGTTAAAGGTCACTCATCTATGTTCAGCTCGCCTGATGGTTACAGGCCTACTCATCTGTCCATGTTTGCTGACACTGCTCTGAAGCTCGGCACTTTACTAATTTTTACAATTCATCATAATAATTTGGGATCTGCAGCATACACCCCCTGCCTGCACGCCTTTATTCTTATGGCAAATAGTAATACTATCTTTAGCACAAGAAATGTCTTCAGATCTTGTGCAGGATGCCCTTGGAATGAGCGGAAGGAGTACTGTACTTACATTAAATGGCAGTGAGCCTGTCACAACTTCCTCGTTAGTAGAATGTTTTCTGGGTATAGGAGACATTCCTAGCACTGTAAGCTTCCCTAGGTCTCCAGTGTTTGCCGTTGTATGTCAGAGGAACGCGCACATGGATGTAAACTTAATTGGTCTTACGTACGCATGACCCAAATACAAATCATAAGCTTTGCTTCAGAAAGTGGAGACTCACAAAACGTAGTCGTTTAATATTATAAACTTCAAGATCAAGTTTGGATCTTCTGTAGACTTGTATAGCTCAAGCCCTTTGTACTGTAATCTAGGGGAAACAGACACCTTGTTGGGGGTGATCAGTCCCATTCTGTTCTAGCCTTCTGTTTGGACGGCAGTCCTAATGACGGGTGCCCAAGTCGGTTCAGTGCTGCAGTAGTTACATTTAAATTTGGTTTCTGTGTAATGAACAATCTAGGTGCATCAAATCTAATCACTTTGCTGTTTGGTAACTGGAATGTTTGTTTTTTAATATTCATTTAAAGTACTAGAATGGTGCTCAGATGCACTGTTGAAGAGTTACAATGGAACCTAGACTGTTGCGCAAGTAGGGCATCAATATATGAGAAAACTGCGAGTAGTTCAAATGGCTAGTGGTAACATGGTAAACAAGCATTGCAAAGCTTAAGATTTTACTACCACTAATCCGTCATTATGTGTAAGAAATTGGATTGTTATTTGGGGTGGAAGGTTGACCTCCCACTTCAGGGAATAATGTTATGTTATGTTATGTTAAATGTATTTTTGAGCGCACAGCTGCCCCAGCTAAGGGGCGTCCCGGCGTTAAACCAGGGTCCCTGAGTTCGTCCCCATGGTCCCTTTGGCTCAGAGCAGACAGGCTCACCTAAGGGGAATACGCAAGGTATTTATGCAGCACTGACCCTCAGCGTCCCTGAGC
Organism: Lissotriton helveticus; assembly: GCF_964261635.1. Classification (NCBI taxonomy): domain Eukaryota; kingdom Metazoa; phylum Chordata; class Amphibia; order Caudata; family Salamandridae; genus Lissotriton; species Lissotriton helveticus. The sequence continues at coordinate 1,008,549 of NW_027611709.1, read as the reverse complement.
TCGTCCCCATGGTCCCTTCGGCACAGAGCAGACAGGCTCACCTAAGGGGAAGACGCAAGGTATTTATGCAGCACTGACCCTCAGCGTCCCTGAGCTCGTCCCCATGGTCCCTTTGACACAGAGCAGACAGGCTCACCTAAGGGGAATACACAAGGTATTTATGCAGCACTGACCCTCAGCGTCCCTGAGCTCGTCCCCGTGGTCCCTCTGGCACAGAGCAGACAGGCTCACCTAAGGGGAATACGTAAGGTATTTATGCAGCACTGACCCTCAGCGTCCCTGAGCTCGTCCCCATGGTCCCTTTGGCACAGAGCAGACAGGCTCACCTAAGGGGAAGACACAAGGTATTTATGCAGCACTGACCCTCAGCGTCCCTGAGCTCGTCCCCATGGTCCCTTTGACACAGAGCAGACAGGCCCACCTAAGGGGAAGACGCAAGGTATTTATGCAGCACTGACCCTCAGCGTCCCTGAGCTCGTCCCCATGGTCCCTTTGACACAGAGCAGACAGGCTCACCTAAGGGGAATACACAAGGTATTTATGCAGCACTGACCCTCAGCGTCACTGAGCTCGTCCCCATGGTCCCTCTGGCACAGAGCAGACAGGCTCACCTAAGGGGAAGACACAAGGTATTTATGCAGCACTGACCCTCAGCGTCACTGAGCTCGTCCCCGTGGTCCCTCTGGCACAGAGCAGACAGGCTCACCTAAGGGGAAGACGTAAGGTATTTATGCAGCACTGACCCTCAGCGTCCCTGAGCTCGTCCCCGTGGTCCCTTTGACACAGAGCAGACAGGCTCACCTAAGGGCAATACGCAAGGTATTTATGCAGAACTGACCCTCAGCGTCTCTGAGCTCGTCCCCATGGTCCCTTTGGCACAGAGCAGACAGGCTCACCTAAGGGGAATACGTAAGGTATTTATGGAGCACTGACCCTCAGCGTCCCTGAGCTCGTCCCCATGGTCCCCTTGACACAGAGCAGACAGGCTCACCTAAGGGGAATACACAAGGTATTTATGCAGCACTGACCCTCAGCGTCACTGAGCTCGTCCCCATGGTCCCTCTGGCACAGAGCAGACAGGCTCACCTAAGGGGAAGACACAAGGTATTTATGCAGCACTGACCCTCAGCGTCACTGAGCTCGTCCCCATGGTCCCTCTGGCACAGAGCAGACAGGCTCACCTAAGGGGAAGACGTAAGGTATTTATGCAGCACTGACCCTCAGCGTCCCTGAGCTCGTCCCCGTGGTCCCTTTGACACAGAGCAGACAGGCTCACCTAAGGGCAATACGCAAGGTATTTATGCAGAACTGACCCTCAGCGTCCCTGAGCTCGTCCCCATGGTCCCTTTGGCACAGAGCAGACAGGCTCACCTAAGGGCAATACGCAAGGTATTTATGCAGCACTGACCCTCAGCGTCCCTGAGCTCGTCCCCGTGGTCCCTTTGACACAGAGCAGACAGGCTCACCTAAGGGCAATACGCAAGGTATTTATGCAGAACTGACCCTCAGCGTCTCTGAGCTCGTCCCCATGGTCCCTTTGGCACAGAGCAGACAGGCTCACCTAAGGGGAATACGTAAGGTATTTATGAAGCACTGACCCTCAGCGTCCCTGAGCTCGTCCCCATGGTCCCTTTGGCACAGAGCAGACAGGCTCACCTAAGGGGAAGACGCAAGGTATTTATGCAGCACTGACCCTCAGCGTCCCTGAGCTCGTCCCCATGGTCCCTTTGACACAGAGCAGACAGGCTCACCTAAGGGGAATACACAAGGTATTTATGCAGCACTGACCCTCAGCGTCACTGAGCTCGTCCCCATGGTCCCTCTGGCACAGAGCAGACAGGCTCACCTAAGGGGAAGACACAAGGTATTTATGCAGCACTGACCCTCAGCGTCACTGAGCTCGTCCCCGTGGTCCCTCTGGCACAGAGCAGACAGGCTCACCTAAGGGGAAGACGTAAGGTATTTATGCAGCACTGACCCTCAGCGTCCCTGAGCTCGTCCCCGTGGTCCCTTTGACACAGAGCAGACAGGCTCACCTAAGGGCAATACGCAAGGTATTTATGCAGAACTGACCCTCAGCGTCCCTGAGCTCGTCCCCATGGTCCCTTTGGCACAGAGCAGACAGGCTCACCTAAGGGGAATACGCAAGGTATTTATGCAGCACTGACCCTCAGCGTCCCTGAGCTCGTCCCCGTGGTCCCTTTGGCACAGAGCAGACAGGCTCACCTAAGGGGAATACATAAGGTATTTATGCAGCACTGACCCTCAGCGTCCCTGAGCTCGTCCCCGTGGTCCCTTTGCACAGAGCAGACAGGCTCACCTAAGGGGAATACGCAAGGTATTTATGCAGCACTGACCCTCAGCGTCCCTGAGCTCGTCCCTGTGGTCCCTTTGGCACAGAGCAGACAGGCTCACCTAAGGGGAATACATAAGGTATTTATGCAGCACTGACCCTCAGCGTCCCTGAGCTCGTCCCCATGGTCCCTTTGGCACAGAGCAGACAGGCTCACCTAAGGGGAAGACGTAAGGTATTTATGCAGCACTGACCCTCAGCGTCCCTGAGCTCGTCCCCATGGTCCCTTTGACACAGAGCAGACAGACTCACCTAAGGGGAAGACATAAGGTATTTATGCAGCACTGACCCTCAGCGTCCCTGAGCTCGTCCCCATGGTCCCTTTGGCACAGAGCAGACAGGCTCACCTAAGGGGAATACACAAGGTATTTATGCAGCACTGACCCTCAGCGTCACTGAGCTTGTCCCCATGGTCCCTCTGGCACAGAGCAGACAGGCTCACCTAAGGGGAAGACACAAGGTATTTATGCAGCACTGACCCTCAGCGTCCCTGAGCTCGTCCCCATGGTCCCTTTGGCACAGAGCAGACAGGCTCACCTAAGGGGAATACGCAAGGTATTTATGCAGCATTGACCCTCAGCGTCCCTGAGCTCGTCCCCATGGTCCCTTTGGCACAGAGCAGACAGGCTCACCAAAGGGGAATACGCAAGGTATTTATGCACCACTGACCCTCAGCGTCCCTGAGCTCGTCCCCATGGTCCCTTTGGCACAGAGCAGACAGGCTCACCTAAGGGGAACACCTGAGGTATTTATGCAGCATTGACCCTCAGCGTCACTGAGCTCCTCCCCGTGGTCCCTTTGGCACAGAGCAGACAGGCTCACCTAAGGGGAATACGTAAGGTATTTATGCAGCACTGACCCTCAGCGTCCCTGAGCTCGTCCCCATGGTCCCTTTGACACAGAGCAGACAGGCTCACCTAAGGGGAAGACGTAAGGTATTTATGCAGCACTGACCCTCAGCGTCCCTGAGCTCGTCCCCATGGTCCCTTTGGCACAGAGCAGACAGGCTCACCTAAGGGGAATACGCAAGGTATTTATGCACCACTGACCCTCAGCGTCCCTGAGCTCATCCCCATGGTCCCTTTGTCACAGAGCAGACAGGCTCACCTAAGGGGAACACCTGAGGTATTTATGCAGCACTGACCCTCAGCGTCACTGAGCTCGTCCCCGTGGTCCCTTTGGCACAGAGCAGACAGGCTCACCTAAGGGGAATACGCAAGGTATTTATGCAGCACTGACCCTCAGCGTCCCTGAGCTCGTCCCCATGGTCCCTTTGACACAGAGCAGACAGGCTCACCTAAGGGGAAGACACAAGGTATTTATGCAGCACTGACCCTCAGCGTCACTGAGCTCGTCCCCGTGGTCCCTTTGGCACAGAGCAGACAGGCTCACCTAAGGGGAATACGCAAGGTATTTATGCAGCACTGACCCTCAGCGTCCCTGAGCTCGTCCCCATGGTCCCTTTGGCACAGAGCAGACAGGCTCACCTAAGGGGAATACGCAAGGTATTTATGCAGCACTGACCCTCAGCGTCCCTGAGCTCGTCCCCATGGTCCCTTTGGCACAGAGCAGACAGGCTCACCTAAGGGGAATACGCAAGGTATTTATGCAGCACTGACCCTCAGCGTCCCTGAGCTCGTCCCCATGGTCCCTTTGACACAGAGCAGACAGGCTCACCTAAGGGGAAGACGTAAGGTATTTATGCAGCACTGACCCTCAGCGTCCCTGAGCTCGTCCCCATGGTCCCTTTGGCACAGAGCAGACAGGCTCACCTAAGGGGAATACGCAAGGTATTTATGCAGCACTGACCCTCAGCGTCCCTGAGCTCGTCCCCATGGTCCCTTTGGCACAGAGCAGACAGGCTCACCTAAGGGGAATACGCAAGGTATTTATGCAGCACTGACCCTCAGCGTCCCTGAGCTCGTCCCCATGGTCCCTTTGGTACAGAGCAGACAGGCTCACCTAAGGGGAATACGCAAGGTATTTATGCAGCACTGACCCTCAGCGTCCCTGAGCTCGTCCCCATGGTCCCTTTGGCACAGAGCAGACAGGCTCACCTAAGGGGAATACGCAAGGTATTTATGCAGCACTGACCCTCAGCGTCACTGAGCTCGTCCCCGTGGTCCCTTTGGCACAGAGCAGACAAGCTCACCTAAGGGGAATACACAAGGTATTTATGCAGCACTGACCCTCAGCGTCCCTGAGCTCGTCCCCGTGGTCCCTTTGGCACAGAGCAGACAGGCTCACCTAAGGGGAATACATAAGGTATTTATGCAGCACTGACCCTCAGCGTCCCTGAGCTCGTCCCCGTGGTCCCTTTGCACAGAGCAGACAGGCTCACCTAAGGGGAATACGCAAGGTATTTATGCAGCACTGACCCTCAGCGTCCCTGAGCTCGTCCCTGTGGTCCCTTTGGCACAGAGCAGACAGGCTCACCTAAGGGGAATACATAAGGTATTTATGCAGCACTGACCCTCAGCGTCCCTGAGCTCGTCCCCATGGTCCCTTTGGCACAGAGCAGACAGGCTCAGCTAAGGGGAATACGCAAGGTATTTATGCAGCACTGACCCTCAGCGTCCCTGAGCTCGTCCCCGTGGTCCCTTTGGCACAGAGCAGACAGGCTCACCTAAGGGGAATACGCAAGGTATTTATGCAGCACTGACCCTCAGCGTCCCTGAGCTCGTCCCCATGGTCCCTTTGACACAGAGCAGACAGGCTCACCTAAGGGGAATACGTAAGGTATTTATGCAGCACTGACCCTCAGCGTCCCTGAGCTCGTCCCCATGGTCCCTTTGACACAGAGCAGACAGGCTCACCTAAGGGGAAGACGTAAGGTATTTATGCAGCACTGACCCTCAGCGTCCCTGAGCTCGTCCCCATGGTCCCTTTGACACAGAGCAGACAGACTCACCTAAGGGGAAGACGTAAGGTATTTATGCAGCACTGACCCTCAGCGTCCCTGAGCTCGTCCCCATGGTCCCTTTGGCACAGAGCAGACAGGCTCACCTAAGGGGAATACGCAAGGTATTTATGCACCACTGACCCTCAGCGTCCCTGAGCTCGTCCCCATGGTCCCTTTGGCACAGAGCAGACAGGCTCACCTAAGGGGAACACCTGAGGTATTTATGCAGCATTGACCCTCAGCGTCACTGAGCTCGTCCCCGTGGTCCCTTTGGCACAGAGCAGACAGGCTCACCTAAGGGGAATACGTAAGGTATTTATGCAGCACTGACCCTCAGCGTCCCTGAGCTCGTCCCCATGGTCCCTTTGACACAGAGCAGACAGGCTCACCTAAGGGGAAGACGTAAGGTATTTATGCAGCACTGACCCTCAGCGTCCCTGAGCTCGTCCCCATGGTCCCTTTGGCACAGAGCAGACAGGCTCACCTAAGGGGAATACGCAAGGTATTTATGCACCACTGACCCTCAGCGTCCCTGAGCTCATCCCCATGGTCCCTTTGTCACAGAGCAGACAGGCTCACCTAAGGGGAACACCTGAGGTATTTATGCAGCACTGACCCTCAGCGTCACTGAGCTCGTCCCCGTGGTCCCTTTGGCACAGAGCAGACAGGCTCACCTAAGGGGAATACGCAAGGTATTTATGCAGCACTGACCCTCAGCGTCCCTGAGCTCGTCCCCATGGTCCCTTTGACACAGAGCAGACAGGCTCACCTAAGGGGAAGACACAAGGTATTTATGCAGCACTGACCCTCAGCGTCACTGAGCTTGTCCCCGTGGTCCCTTTGGCACAGAGCAGACAGGCTCACCTAAGGGGAATACGCAAGGTATTTATGCAGCACTGACCCTCAGCGTCCCTGAGCTCGTCCCCATGGTCCCTTTGGCACAGAGCAGACAGGCTCACCTAAGGGGAATACGCAAGGTATTTATGCAGCACTGACCCTCAGCGTCCCTGAGCTCGTCCCCATGGTCCCTTTGGTACAGAGCAGACAGGCTCACCTAAGGGGAATACGCAAGGTATTTATGCAGCACTGACCCTCAGCGTCCCTGAGCTCGTCCCCATGGTCCCTTTGACACAGAGCAGACAGGCTCACCTAAGGGGAAGACGTAAGGTATTTATGCAGCACTGACCCTCAGCGTCCCTGAGCTCGTCCCCATGGTCCCTTTGGCACAGAGCAGACAGGCTCACCTAAGGGGAATACGCAAGGTATTTATGCAGCACTGACCCTCAGCGTCCCTGAGCTCGTCCCCATGGTCCCTTTGGCACAGAGCAGACAGGCTCACCTAAGGGGAATACGCAAGGTATTTATGCAGCACTGACCCTCAGCGTCCCTGAGCTCGTCCCCATGGTCCCTTTGGCACAGAGCAGACAGGCTCACCTAAGGGGAATACGCAAGGTATTTATGCAGCACTGACCCTCAGCGTCCCTGAGCTCGTCCCCATGGTCCCTTTGGCACAGAGCAGACAGGCTCACCTAAGGGGAATACGCAAGGTATTTATGCAGCACTGACCCTCAGCGTCACTGAGCTCGTCCCCGTGGTCCCTTTGGCACAGAGCAGACAAGCTCACCTAAGGGGAATACACAAGGTATTTATGCAGCACTGACCCTCAGCGTCCGTGAGCTCGTCCCCATGGTCCCTTTGGCACAGAGCAGACAGGCTCACCTAAGGGGAATTTGTAAGGTATTTATGCAGCACTGAAACAGTAATAACACTGAAATTCAAAACCGTAGAAATATCAAGCCAAATTAGAAAACGAGTGTACAATTCTAAAGCAAAATGAAAAAAATCCATTAAGGGCACCGGTGAAATAGGAATTTTTAAAGTTTTATTTGAGAAACAAAGTGCCAGTTGACGTGGTGGGCAGCACCTAGGTATAACTAGAGGCTGGCTGTGATGGAGCACAGATCAAATACACCAACCAGGTTCATCCTGGTCAAAGATTTTACCCACTGATTTATCCCTTTAATCCCCAACCTACCACAGAAGTAAAAAGCTAAAGCCCCCAAGGGGTGGCACCTAGACACTCTCAGAGTGTCGGGCAGAGGGTCCAGTTGGCACTGGTCACCTGAGCAGTTGGAGGAAAGGCTTCTTGTAGCTTATTGTGTACCCGTACCTTGAACATGTGGTCATCCAACTGACCCTTGGAATCCACTTCTTTTTCCTGGATTTAAAAGAAAGCCGGTCCAGTGCCTCAGGGTTCCTCCTAGGTTGCCAAACAGCAGGTTCAGTAATTTTCTGATCTTCATCAGGTCAGGAGTGTTCTGTAGTATGTGCCTGGATGTGTCACATTTATGCCTCTTGCATGCTAACGGTTGGGAATGACAGCTGGGCAGCCCCTAACCAGTGAGGTTAACGTTTCTGGGGCCAACCGTCCCCAGTTTTAGCACTTCCTCATTCACCCTATATATATTTTTTTATCTCATCTTTGGAACTTCGATGGATCGGGTGCTGGCATCTTCAATCTTCTCTCTGTGCAACAGGCAGTCGATTTGACCCTCCATGAGTTCTATACAGATTTTGTCCTGGAATTTAAGAGAGTAAAAAATATACTTTCTTCGTTCTTTAATAACATGGTGTTACATTAACAAAGGAGAAATGGAAATTCGGTAGGAATGAAAGAGTAGCTGGAGTGCATTATTTCGGCGGAGGTGTTTGACCAGCGTTATGCCTAAAGATCTGGTGGAATCAACAACATGTGGAATGCAATTGAGGGCCGTCGGTTGTTTGAGCCAGTCTTGAATGGGGGTAGTATGATTGTGGGGGCAATAAGTAGGAATTCTGTCTTGAGGGTATTCAGCATAAGGTGATTGTGAGGTAGCCAATGTTGAGTTTTCACAAGGACACAAGAAGAGTTTTGATATTGTCAGGTGAAGAGACTTTAAGGTATATTTGAGTGCCATCTGCGTACATGTGACAATATATGTTCGAGTGGTTCAGAATTTCTGTAAGAGGTTCCATGTACAAGTTGGAGAGCGTGGGTGATAATGCAGATCCTTGAGGGACCCCAGTTGCGATCGGGGTGTTGTTAGAAAGGGAATGGTTGACTTTGATTCTCTGTGATCTATTGTTATGTTATGATAACATTTATTTATTAAGCGCTCGTACACCCTTAGGTTTCATGGCGCTAATGTCAATGATCCTGATACATTCCTTAAACGTATGCCTGTTTGAATAACCACGTTTTCAGGGACTTTCTGAAGATCAAAAGATTGTCACAGTTCCTGAGTGAAGTAGGGATGGAGTTCCACAGAGTGGCCGCCAAGAGTGAAAAACAACATCCTCCATGCTTCTTCCTTTTAAAGTGAGGGGTGGTGAGCAAGTTAAGATGGACCGATCGCAGGTTGAGCTGTAGTTTATAGACAGTAAGCAACTGTCTAATAAATTTAGGGCCCTTGCCCTGCAATGCTTTGAAAACTCTGCAACCAGTTTTGAAAGTGATCCTTTGGGCCAATGGTAACCAATGAAGTTTTTCCATACCAGGTCGGGCTGATTGCCATTTAGGGAGTTTCCATATCCGTCTGACCGCCTGGTTCTGAACCATCTGGAGTCGTTTTAGTAGTCCAGATGGGAGCCCAAGATAAATAGCATTTGAAAAATCTAGGCGGGAGAGCACTAAGGCTATGGTTACCTGTACAACTGCAGAATGGGTGAGCAGGTGGGAAATTTTCCTAATTTTTCATTGTTGGAAGAAACTGGGTTATACAACAGCTCCCACCTGACTTCTGAGTGACAGGTCGGCCCCAAGGATGACCCCCAGCCTTCTGACTGACTGGAAAGCCTTGGGCGGAGCTCCCAAGTGTAATGGCCAAAAATGGGGGCCCCAACTGAGGTCGCTCTTCCCAGGCAAAACTAATTCTGTCTTGCCTGGGTTGTGCTTGAGGTGGTTTCGATCCATCCGCCTTTGTATATGCAACATAGTTGCCTGAAACTCGTCAACAGAGTCTGGTGTATTCAGGGGAAAAATTAGCTGCAAGTGCGTCAGCATAATTGAAGATGGTGACTTTCCGATGTTTCAAAGAATATAGCAGAGGTCTCAAATATAAGTTAAATAGGAGTGGTGAAAGTGACCATCCCTATGGCACTCCACAGAAAGAGGGTAAATACTGAGCTGTGAATGTGCCTAATCTCACTGACTGCAACCGATAAGGGGGCGCCCACGAGATGCGGGAGACACAGCAGGGAGAGCAGAGCCCGGTGTCTGGCCCGGCTCTGGCCCGGTGCCTGGCTCGGCTCCTCGAGCCAAAATGAACCGCTCTTTGGCTCCCTCCCGCCTTAAACTGCTTCTGTTCAATAGAAGTTAATGAGGGAAAATACAATCTCCTTATTATTATTTATAGATCTCCCTCTTTTAAAATATTTCCATGCATGCATTGGTGAAGTAAGAGGCAAGACCCTTCCCACGTCAGCCCTGTGTATCGACCAGGTCGATATCAGGCAACATTGAGGTCCATGAAATCAAATACAGCCGGTATCCTGAACTCAGGTCTTTGAAGACTCTTTCATACATAATTATGAAGTCAAAGGAGTTTTGGTGACATTAAATATGTGCCTAAGATCACACAGTTTTAGCCTGGAAGCTATGATTTATCCAGGAGTTCTGGGTTCACTGTGTAAAAATCAGCCACTAAGTGCGTATTTATTTGTTTTTCCTTTTTAGTGTTAATGATTTGTTTTGACCCTTTTCTGCAGTTCTTATATGTTACAAGCTCAACCCAAAGTTATTTACATGACCACTAGTTACATTACACAAGGTCACCTTCGTCTTTTAGGCACAGTAAGATTAAGATCATGGCAAAATTCACCTGAACATAGGCTAAGGAAATTCTGATCACATTCGTACCATCACCAGTATTCCTTACTATGACCAGGGACCAACTAGACAACCTAGTCATTATATTTGCCATTGTCATGATTCAACGGGTCTTTCCTGTTTTCTACCCTATTGCTTGTTTATTTATGTATACGTGATTTACCTGCATTTATCTGTTGTATAATTAACCTCACTAATTGTAAAGCGCTCTGATATCCGCAAGGATCTTGTTCGCGCTCTATAAAACTTTCAAAATAAATAAATAAATAAAGGAAGCAATCCAATCAAGCGCGGTTCCGCTGAGGCCGGCCTGCTCGACACGGCTCAGCAGGATGTTATAATCAACCGTGTTGAACGCGGCCGACAAATCAAGGAGTACCAGCGCCTGGTGGATGTCTTTATCTGCGTTGGCTCTAAAGGTGTCTTGAACTGCAAGAATCACCGTTTCCGTGGATTGTGAGGGACGGAAGCCAGCCTGATTCTGTTCAAGGTAGTCAGTTTGCTCTATAAAATTTGAGAGGCGGCTAAACACGTGGGCCTCCAGGAGTTTAGACAGGAAGGGAGCAAAGAGATGGGTCTATAGTTTGCCAGATCCAGCGGGTCTACACCCGGCTTCTTCAAGAGTGGTACACGTGTGGAATTTTTAATCGAGACAGGGACCTTGCCCTGTGAAAGAGATTAATTCAAGAGTGAAAGGATGCTCAGAGGCAAAGCTGAGCAGCCCTCTTTCAAAATATGTGGAGGGCAGCAATCATTAGGGGACCCAGATTTAACCCGTGATAGAAGCGCCGGGAATGAGTTTGAGTCAATGAGAGGGAGAGTGTCCAAATTGTGTGGATTAAAATATACGTCGTCTCTATACTCTGAGCCAGAAGACTCAGAGATGCTCTTCTTTATGGTTGCAATTTTCTCTATGAAAAACGTGTCAAGTGAAATACAGAACTCCTGGGTAGGCGCCTGAGTGGGAGCAGTTCTGTCACTATTACAGAGATCGTTGACTATTTTGAAAATATCCTTAGATTTGTTTTGGGACTATAATATTTTCCTGGAAAAGTATTCGGTTTTGTTCTTTAGGATAGTTTTTAAATATTCTCTACGGGCGATCATATATTCTTCCTTATCTTGCGAGCAGTATTTTTTGCTGCAGGTTCTTTCTTTCTGGCGAAGTTCCAATTTCAAATTTCTCAGTTCGGGGGTAAACCATTTATGGGCCTCTATACTACAAGCGCGAGAGAATTTAACCACTGGGGCATGAATGTCTGCCACCTCAGATAACCAGTCTGTGATCTTTCCTTCCATTGTATCTACTTCGTTGCCTAATGTAGGTTGTTTGAATTTCAAGGTGTCTATAAAGGCCGACGTGTTGGCAGAATTCAATTTTCTGGTTATACCTCCCGATTTAGGTAGAGATTTAATGTGGCCATCCAAAGTAGTCGTAAACTGGATTAGATGATGGTCAGACCAGATATAAGGTAAAATGGAAGGGATTGAGAGTGATAAGTTGTGCAACCATATCTGGTCCAGTATGTGACCCCTTTTGTAAGTAGGAGCAAATATGTGCTGGGTCAAGTTAATGTTCGCGAGCAGTTCCTGAAGCTCGGCTGCCTGAGCTCTACCCGCTTCATGATTAAACCAGTAATTCAAGTCCCCCCTACTAGGAGTACTTTCGGGAAATTTACTACTAGGGAGGCTATCTGTTCTCCTAAAGATATGGGGAATGTGGTCATAGGACGAGGGGGGCAATAGATCAATACCAAAACCAGAGCGCCACTATCTGCATCTAGCTTGATGATAAGATTCTCAGACTCTATGAGGGCGAGAGGGGTAAGGGCCCGAAATTTAAGTTTTTTGTTGATGATGGCAGCCACCCCGCCGCCCAATTTTCCAGGAGGACAGTTGGCTACTAATATATAATACTCTGAGGGAAGTGCAGCTAGAATATCCGGTAGAGAATCTATTGTGTAAGGAAACCAATTTAAAACTGTGCCTGATAAGCCCATCCTTTTTTCGAGAAGATCAATCAAGTTATCATGTTTGACGGTGTCGAACACTGAGGAGAGATGCAGGAGAAAAATGTAGGCAGCTTTCATTTCGGTCAAGATATCCGAGTGTCATCAGTAATGTGTGTCAGGGCAGATTCAGTACTGTGACCCGCTTGGAAACCTGATTGGAATTGATCAAGGAGTTGAAACTGATTGATGTGATTACGCAGTTGTGTGTGAACATATTTCTCAAGTAGTTTGGCTAGGGTAATGATATTGGAAATGGGCCTAAAGTTGTTAGGATCATTTAAGTCTGCATTTGGCTTTTTAGGTATGGAGGTGACTTGGCCAGTCTTGAGGCAATCTGGAATCCTGCTTTGTAGGAGAGATTCATGGACAATCTTGGACCAGAGTGGGATTATGGAAGGTATAAGATCTTTGAAGAGCTTAGCGGGCATTTTCCCAAGGGTTTTTATGAAGACGCGCAAGGGTTTTGCCGACCTGGTCACCCTCCCCATATTGGCGAGCGCGCTCCTCCGACCTAGGAAATGCGTTTCTCTGTGTTCAGCATCTTCAAATTCCGCTATCTTAGCCTTGATCTGCCCAAGGGTCGTGAGCTGATTGGACTTGAAGAATTCTAATTCAAGCGAGTGAATCTTTCTCTAGCCACTGCAGATCTTTCCTCAGTGAACGTAGAACACAAATTTGTTTAGCAATACACTTGCCCCTAATGCCGTAAACACCTCCCATAGAGTGGACGGGGTGTCCGCAGAGCTGACTTTGGTGTCAAAGTATGGCTGATCCAATCTCCTCTCGCAACACCTGCTCCCAGAGGGCGCCAGCTGGAAGTCTCCAGCTGAAGGCTCTATTTGGCGCGTCTGTTAAAATAAATTCTAATAGTATTGTATCGGTTCAGGCAAGATGGGCACAGTGTCTAACCCAAGTGTCCACGTCACAGGATATGCGTTGGTAGTCAATTTTTGACCACGAGGTGCCCACAGAGGAAATGCAACTCCCCTCTCGGCTGGATTGGTGTTGGCTGCGCCAGAAATCTATCAGATCCTGGTCTTCCATAAGGGCCTGCAGTTGAGCCGCAGCTCAGGCGTGAGGCCGGCGAGAACCATTCGACCTGTCCTAATTGGAGTTGAGAACTACGTTAAAATCACCTCCCCATAGCACTGCCCCGGGGCCTAGGGTGTCCGCCAACCGCCGCATCTCGCAAAAAAACTGGGGCTCCTCGGTGTTGGGGCCGTATATTGATATGAGTCTCACTGGGCGACCTCCACTATCACATACGGACCCTGTGGATCGCATATTGCAGTGCGCGTGTGCCATGGGAAGCCCTTTCTGAGAACGATGGCTGTGCCCCTGGCGTAGTTGAAGTATCCCGCTACGAACTTTTCACCCATCCTTCCCACTCGCAGGCGCGAACACGAGGCTCCTATCAGATTCAGCTCTTGTAAAAAGCAGAGTCTGCTCCATATCAATTAAGAAACGCGCCGCATCTTTCTACCGCACTTCAGGCCCTTCACATTCCAGGTTACAGCTTTTAGCGTGCGTGTCTTGTCAGCAGTTGCAGTCATCTCAGCGTTATCATGCATCCACGCGCGCCAAGAGGGAGAGCAGAAGCCAGCATCTTCGGACTCGTGATACAGATTCTCTAAATGAGTTGGAGGAAATAGTCTGGATCTTGGATGGTGCGAGAGAAGGTTTATTATGGGCGGTATTGTAATGAAGTAGAAAGGAGTGAATGTCAGCATCAGACATAGAGTCAGTAATCCTATGTGGCCTGGCGTGATGGTTAACGAGGCCTAGATTTCCAGGTAAAATTTGTCTCGTTTTCCAAGATGAGTCTTGACTTTGGCAGAGTTTAGCTGTAGTGTGGAGGCATGATTGATTATTCTTGAAGGACATGTAGAGATTACACCGCTCCTCCATCATTGAAGAAATGATTGATGTCTGCTTGATGTCTTTCAGTTCAACCTCAAGGGGGGGTGCGGGGGTATAAGGAGTGGTTAGTTGGTCTGGTGATAGGAAGGGAGTGATGTCTCCTCGTAAAAGGAACAGTGGTAGGTAATGTAGGTTCCACATAATCCCGGATGAAAGTATAAGTGGAGTTTTTTTGGAGGTTGGGGGCTGGTGGTTGGTGGCATGGAGGGGGTATGAAGAGTAGAGGGAAGTGGTGTTCTACAGTTTTCCTCCATGTGTCTTTTGTGCTCTAGGGGAGTTGAGTGCCAGGTGTTGGGAAGCACAGTGGGTGAGTGGGGTGCTCCTTGAGGTAGGAGTGATGAGAGGAGGGGAGTTTAGTAGGCTTAGTTATCTAGAGTGCTGTTATTTATTGTTATGGGGGTGAACATAGGGTGATGATATGTGAGTAGCAGGAGAAGGCCAGTTCCCTCCATAGGTGAAAGGTGGTCCTCAATGGGCTTCTTGTGTTGAGGGGCAGTAAAGACCCAATGGTTAGGGGGTCTGGTGGATGGGTTGGGTTCCACCTTGGGCGAGGATGGGGAGGAAGAAGGGTAACGATTGGAACTCAGGACCCCTAAATTGCTAAAGATGGAAGTTTAACCTGGGCGAGGATTAGGAGCCAGTTTTGCAATGAGCTCAACCACATTTAGTTCTGTCTGCAGCAGTCGCTCCCTCACCATATGGCGATCCAAATATTACTATCAATGAATATGGAATCCATTTATTCTTCTAGCATCTGTTTCAGTTGGGTAATAGCCATCAGTATCTGGGGAGTGGACATTTCATCCGCCCGTGAAAATAGGCCTTGTCTGCTCTACGAGTTCCATGCAGGGCCTCCTCCCAGCTCTGTATATCTGTACATTTTTTGTTATTGGCCTGTTCTAGAAGATCTATCTCGGCCCATAACTACACAGAATAGTCATTGCCACAGGGGCCTATCCCGCTCCTTCAAATTCTATGTCTCAGCAGGTGCTCTTCTATCCGCTGGGTACCCTCTCAAAACAGCGGCCCAGCCCACTGCAGGTCAGACTGTCTTCTTCAGGTCTGTCTGCCACTTATTACCTCCAGAACAAGAACATGAAGGAGAAGCAGGCAATGTCCCCCGAGGCATGAGCAAGGACCTAGCCCTCAAGCCTCCCTCTCATCCACCACTGCCCACGTCTCAAAGGTTAGTAGCTGGAAGATCCCTTCTCAGCAACCTCTTATCAGTTGGAAGCTCAGGGTTACCGGGTCGCAGTCCCAACTATATGATCACGTCAATGGGGGGGGAGGAGGGGTTGCACAGGTGGCACCTGTATGTCAACTTGTATGCACTTCACAGGCCCGGCCCTCTATGCCTTCTCAGGCAGGCATCCTGCAACTGTATACGCTCTCTGCATCAGCAGTCCGCAACGCAGGAAGGGCAGGGGCAGTTACCGCCTGGGGACTGTGCTGACCTCATCTCCATTATCTAACCGCTGTCATTGTGGCAACCATCCTCCAGGCTTCTAGGCTCCAACCAGCATTGCGTGCCCCAGCGATCAGTTTATTTCTAGGAAGCCATTCAGCCTCAGTGTGCCCGGCTGTGCCAGTACATCTCAGCCAAGCCTCTGCAGGCGTCTATGCGCTTCCCATCATGGTTTCGTGGGGCTCGGGAAGTGGAGTCTGCGGCCCCCTTGGTCTGCCGAGCTCCATTTGCAATTATCGGGCTGCCACTGTATGGCACTCACCTTGGCATCTGTGCGCTCGATCATGGTAGGAAGTCAGTCCGAGCCCTCTCTACCACCTGGAGGGCTCTATGCGTGGGACCTCCTCAAGGGGTCTGACCTCTAACTCCTTTGGAGAGTACTGGATTCTGTAGGATTAGGCTGGGGGCCCGGCAGCGCAATTGTTCAAGGCTTTCATTCAGCCATCTTCCTGTGTCTGCCTTTCACAAGATTATGCATGTTTCAAATTTAGTTTATTCATTTTGATATCATTCGACATGTCAAAACAATGTGTTTTTAATTCTTTTACGGTCTATACAAAATGTAAATAGATTTATCATTTTATGTTACTGATATGAGTGAGTGCACACTTATTGTTAACATATCAATCTGCTTTATTTTATGTTGGTTTCATTTATCCTTGCCTCAAAACACTACCAACTCTATCTCATCAGAAAAGTACATGCATTACTTCCAGAATGCTGTCATTCACTGTTAAATAATTTCGTTAAAATTAGTTTACACCTTGAAAGATATTTCACTTTAATTCTTTTTTTTTTTATACTGCAGGTGGCTTCAAGTGTGGACAGGAACAATAAGGATTCTGTCATTTGCAGCAAATAGACTACAAAGAGAGAGATGTTCCAGAGATTTTAGAAGAAACCAATTTCTAAAAGCTGGATTTGGCCAGGAAGTAACGACAATACAGAGCAGAGTCGCTGACTGATTGTAAATGAAGTTTCTGGATACTCTCTAATTTCTTATGTCAATGAACCCTTAAGTTGGGGGCAGCAAGGACACACATGATCGAGGAGATGGAGGGTTTTGTGACTGTAAAGCAAGAGCCAGAACAACAGCACAATTTGAATAAAAAAACAGTGTACATTATTTATAAGACTGTGCAGATTGCAGAAGTAGTGTACCCATGCACTTCACAAGAGACAAACCTAGCTTGTAATTTGAACAGGACAGTACAGAAAAAGAGGTGCACAGGAGAGATACCTTATCAATGTTCCGAATGTGAGAAAACCTTTACTCAACAATCCTACTTGACTCGGCATATGAAATCGCACTCTGAACAAAAGCCTTATCAGTGCTCTGATTGTGAGAAAAGATTTAGTCAGAAACACTATCTGACACGACATGAAAGAACACATTTGGGACAAAAAATATATCAGTGCACTGAATGTCCAAAAAGTTTCAGCAAAAAAGCGAGTTTAATTCAGCATGAAGGTGCACATGCAGGAGAAAAACTGTATTTGTGTTCTGAATGTGGTAAAACCTACCGTCATAAAATCAGTCTCACATTACATGAAAGATCACACTTGGGACATAAACCATATCAGTGCACTGAATGCCAGAAAAGCTTCCATGATAAAAGTACTCTTGCTAAGCATGAAAAAATTCACACCGGAGAAAAGCCATATCAGTGCAATGAATGTGAAAAATGTTTTACTAAGAGATGTAGTCTAACTCAGCATGAAAAGACACACACCGGAGAAAAACCCTATAAGTGCACAGAATGTGAAAAAAGCTTCAGTCAGAAAATCCATCTCATACATCATGAGAGAACCCACACAGGAGAAAAGACCTATCAGTGTGAAGAATGTCAAAAAAGCTTCAGTCAGAAAATACATCTGACCCAGCATGAGAGAACTCACACTGGGGAAAAACCCTACTGGTGCAGTGAATGTCAGAAAGGATTCAACCACAAAATTAGCCTGACTCACCATGAGCGAACGCACGCTAGGCACGCCTCCGCTCAGGAATGATGTTCATTCACATAATTCCATGTAAACTACAAGAAAGTACAACATATGGACATTAACCTGAACTGAACTCCTACAAGTGCAGTGAAATCAGTCTTACTGATGAGATAGCATGGAATTGCCCAAAAACAGTTAGCAGTGCGCTGCAAAACCAAGCGGCTAGTCATAACAGTGTTAGAATGTATGAGTAACTCAGTCTGCCTAGGTGTATGAGGGAGACAATATCCGGTTTGCATGAGAAATAATGTCTTTGAAAAGCTAAAGTGAGAATGGTAATCTGACTTAATGGGTGAGCGCAAATCTAGCTTAGTTGCAAACTGTTTAAGGTGGAACTTGTAAGGGCTTTTTTTAAATTACAAAATCCCCCAACGCACTCGCATCCCCAACGCACTCCAGTCCCAATGCACTCTCACCACACACCCCATTCACCCCTAATCGCACCCCTTCACCCACACACATCCCACCCCCAACACACATCCCACCACCAACACACTCACACTGTTTTATAAACATTCCCTTGCCAAACGTTCAGCAGATTGACATAAAATAAGTTGCAGTAGTAAGAGAGCTGCTCCCTCCTGTGAGTTTGCTCATGGAAAAGATCAAGGCGATTACATATATAAAAAAGAAAATTGTGATGAGCAAAAAAGTCAAAGCAGTTAACTGAAATGCTCTTCTCTAAATTCCTACAACAAGCTAATGAATGAAAGCCAACAGGGTAATTTAAATGTGCTAATATTCAAAAAGCCAAAGAGACTCTAGCCTTGGCACGTTGTCATACTAGTAAAACAAATTGAAACCAGTGAAATGATTTAAGCTGATAGTTATTGAAACGTCCTGACTCTGGTGAACAGTATATTAATGTGGCAGGTTGTGCATGGACTCTAGCGTGGGAATTGTATAATATGTACCAGACAACAATGCATGGAGATTTTTTGAAGAGTGTCAAATGTTGGAATATGCCTTTAGGGACAAAAAATTAAAAATCACAAACCATTGTGAGCAAGTGTAATCGATTGTGACCAATTGTTCCCCAGTATGGCCTATTAAAACCACTTCAAGATATTGCCTGTGAAAGTGAAAACACAATCAATTCTACGAAAGTATCTATTTTTGCACAGATGATATTGATAGTATTTGTCAATAGTGTAAAGATTAGTAATGTAGAACATTTCACTAACGTATCCTTCCTCATGGAATCTTTTGTTATGACTCCTGCTGTGTGTAAAATGAAAGCCTATTCAGAGACCTGAATCAGAAGAAAACATAAATAGTCTATCTATAAAGATGAAATCACGCAAACATCCGAAATATGGTAATATTGCCCCTGTGCACAAATTAAGAAGTGCAGGTGTTTGAAAAAGCTTCTGCAAAACTGATCCTAATGTTTCATAGTGCAGAATACAAATGGTCCGCCACTTTTCACGATAGATGCAACTTTGCCTCGAGGGTGGGGCTGGAGGTGGGCGGGTCATCCAGCACCAACATCCCGAACTGACATCTTTTACCAAAACCCAGAACTGACATCAGACACCAACATACAGGACTCACAATAAGTTAACATCTTCCAACAACCAGAGCTGACATCAGTCAACAACATCCAGCACCGATATTAATCACCAACACCCAGGACTGACATCAATTATCAGCATTCATCAACTGATCCGTGAGTGAGACTGAGGCCCGGCTGCCTGACAGTTGTTGATGCTTAACTCACTAGAAGCTAAGGGCCGGATGTAGAAACCATTTTTGCGGTCTGGACGTTTCTGGCTCCAAAACATACTTTTACATATGTACAAAACATACTTTTACATATGTACAAAACATGCTTTTACACATGTACAAAACATACTTTTTACACATGTACAAAACACAAGTTGTGATTCGGTAGCACATTTGCGAATTTCAATTTGTCTTTGCGATTCAGTATTTGAAAGCGGCGTGTTTAGGACGTCCCGCCCACGTACTGAATCTGAATGGGATGTATGAATGTTTTGCGACCAAAATACAGTTGCATAATTTTCAAGTTTTACTGACTCCTTTAAGGAGGTGTTAACCCATTTGCAATGGGACCCCTTCGAGAATAAAAAAAAGAATATATTTTAACAGCAGGGAGGGGTCCTATGGGGACCACTGCCTAATCTAAAAAAAATAAAACAATGAAACTTTTTTTTTTTGAAAATGCATCCTGTGTTCCTTTAAAGAAAATGGGCTGCATTTAATAAAAATAAAGTTGTTTCATTCATAAGCAATCACAGACCTGGTGATCTATGATGGCTGCTATTCCCACTGGGTCTCAAACTGCGACTTACCTCATGAAAATTCATGAGGTAGGTAGATTTGCAACAACCTAGGAATCGCTGAATAAAACTGAAAGAATTTCATACATTTGGGATACCGATTTCCTAATTGTGATTCACAGAGAATCACAATTAGGAAATCGCTCTCCCTAAAATCTGTACATATGGCCCTAAGCTGCTTCTTATATCACCTGAACCTGCCAAAAACACCTGAAATACATCAAGTAATTTTGTTCTTGAATCCTCAGGTGATTAAGTCCACACATCCATAAATGTTTGCTTTCATTGGTTCAGGCAAAGTGATCTACTGAATCAAGGCGGACAACTTATTGATTGTCTGCGTTTGCCTGCCCCCGTCCCTTCTCAAAGCAGTGTTAGCGCTGCAGCCTGCTGAGTATAAGGGGTTAATTACCAGGGCCTGTTCACCCTCCATTACAGAACTCTGTAATGTGCCGAAATAAAATTAAAATGTGTCTCTGAGGCAAAGTCTTGTCACTCATGTTCAGTTCAAAATAAAATAAAAAACTCAGGAAACACATGAGAGCGGAGACATTCACCGGAAGGCTGTAAAACTCTACATTTTGTAACCAGACAGTATTCCAAACATCTTGGCTTCTGTGGTGTGGCTTGGAGTGACCTTCCTATAAATCTGACTCTTCCCACATACTCTGAAAAATGTTACTGATTTTGTGTATCACAGCCCTGAACATGGGGATTGTTTCCACTGTAAAAAAAATCCCACTCATCGCCCTTTACCCTAGTTTTTCCTCATAATGCCAGAAGCTGAGCAGTATACATTATCCAGTCTAACACGATGAAGGTCGTTTAACTAGGGTTTCTGCCCCCCATTCTGTGTTATGTAATATTCTCTTCCCTGTGTTCCTCCTTTGTTTTGTAAGCCTTTCTGTTGTGAAGCATAATGTTTTCATTTCAGTCCTTCGAAACAAATAAAGCCTAGAAATTGTACTTTGTCATGTCGTGTATAAAACACAACCACCCCTTGAAGGCATCAACTTGGAGGGAAACCATTTCCATTGCCTTATATGGACGGGAGAACTATTTCTATTGTGACAATCATTCTGACTGCACACAAGAAGATCCCCCTCATTTGTGGCACCTCATCCAGATATTGTATGATCGCATGCATTGGTGGCCTGCTTCCTTCAATGCTGGAGATGTTCTGGTACTGCTCCCTTAACCCATTCGCTGCGTTTGTCGGCCAACAGCCGTCGCGAGAACTACCTCTGTAGTGCTGCGCACACGTGTTGGCCGACACGGCCCCGCCCACTCCGCTAAACTGCCGCACTGTGTCGGAATTGCCGCCGCAGTAAAGCAGTTAAGAAATACATTTACTGGACCTCTTTCCGCTGTTTCTTTTGAGGAGAGCTCTGTATACTTTAGTCTTCTCAGTGCATCTGCACAGCTGTGGGCATGCCATGATGTGGCCGGGGCACTAATTTGCCCTAGGATCAGTTAAGTCCCCATTGTTTGTCTCTTTCAGCTAGCTTGTAGATGCATAGCCCAGTCGTCCTTTTGCTCTACATACCAGGCCCCTTCTAAAAACAGATGCTAACATTTTGATGCCATTAAACAAAAGAGTTGCATCTCTGAAAAGCTTGGACGTGTTTTAACTCTTTACAGATTGATTTAGAGTTACTCACCGGTGTACTCTAGTTCTCCTTTTACAAGCTCCTGCTTGGTCCGCTGGTATTTTATGACTAGTTTGGACGCAGAAGAGGGAAGAGTCCCTGCTAGAGTCAAAAGGAGGTTGCATCGAGAGGAACTTTGAAAAGGGTCTCTCCCCATGTGCCTTGAATCTTTGCCTCCAGGGCTTGATTCTGATTCACAGGATTATTTGACCAGATTCTGTTACACACACTGTCGGTTGGATGAAATTGCTTCAAGAAGCTGCGAGATGAGATGTTGCAAGGGTTTTGTAACCAGAGGAGTACAGATGATCACAGAATACCCCCAAAAGGGCTCTAGGTTTGGCAACTTCTAGAACTTTACTGAAGAGGAGAATTATGTGAAAATGGCTTACCCATTTTAGACCAGTGACCACATGCACGTTGAGCCATGATCCACCTCCTACTGTGCCAGCTTTGAGACAAGCCAACAGTTTTGCTTCGTTGCCAATGATCTGCCCGGCACCAGCAACAGTTATGAATGATGGACTCCATCTGTGATGCAGCGGCCATACTGAATGGTGCTCGTTCCCACCCACGTCTTGAACATCAATCAAAGGGGCGTTCAGTCCACAGGGCCAGTAGCCGCTTCCACTCCTTTCACAGAGGTGCGGATACTTTTTTAAACATGTTGTTTGGCACCTTTGAGCTTAACTGCAAGAACCTATATGCCGCCTGGCTACTTTCTGCCACCCACACCTAGAATGAATACCCCCTCGTTTGGCCAAATCTTTTTCCCCCAATCCACAGAATTACAGTTCGAACTGAACAACACTCCCCAGCAGAAGTGCAAATGTGCTTTACTCCCATAAGATGTCTGTAGGTGGTAACCCAGCGTCAGGGGTTGTTTTTATAGACATTTTTAAATTTGGAGTCCTAAACATGAGCTCCAGGAGTGTTATTTTTAATCATTCATTTTTTTCTCTTGCTAAATTTTAATTTAGCCTGGAATAGTACATTCTTTATTTCATAACTGTATTGTTTGTGTTGGAGATAACACCTTCCACTACAAACACCCACCACTCCCGGAGGAAAGAAGAATCATAAGGCTTTCATTGTCATAAATCTCACCATGTGGCCAGTTCTGTTCATTCGCATTTGACACTAGATAGTCACCAGATCCATCCTATTGAGGACATTCCTCTCGTTGAGCTGCCAGCAACCCAAGAATCCTTAGGAACGCACAACGTGGAATATTTCCCACAAGTCGCTAGTTCCGTCCTCAGCCCTAACAACTCCACTCAAAAGGAATACTATTCTCGGAATCCACCTCTCGGGTACTTGCAAATTATGAGTGTGATTATTAGTCAGATGGTAAGTGGATATTACAGGTCAGATCGCCTAACTCTAGTTCAAATCATTGCAAAGATCCACATTTCACATCGATCTGTGTGAACCTCACTGTAATCTGCAAGAGCTTGTCTTGTACAAGCCTAAAGTCAACAACCAGACCGAGGACTACCAGAGACCGGACAGGTACCACAGCTTTCATCCTAATTTGAATAATATCATCTCTCCAGCACCTTGTGCAGGCCCATGTGATATCTGCGCCATTAAACAAATATTGAATAACTTAAAGTCATAGGGATCAATTGAAGAAAATTATCCCTGCTTACTCCCTGATTATTACAAAATGTGTATTGTTACAACTGCTACACCTATTGTTATATACACTGTTTTATGCTTCACATGCAATTTATAATTACAGTAAGTTTGTGAATAATATCCTTCCTGATCCCCAACTAACATACCAAATACATCTATTCTTGTTACTGTCGCTATTAATAAAATTGGTAAACTTTCAGTTGTGGGCTAAAGCAGATTCTGTTGCATCTATTAAATATCAGATGCAACAACTCACACTGACAGGTTCAACATCAATAATCTTATTGTGGCTCTTTTAAATTAGTGAAGTAAAAAGCAAACTAGTTACTCCCGCGCTGATGGCAAACACAATTCAGACGTCTCACCCGTACGTTCAAGGCTCTACATAAGACTGAACCAGAATAACTCAACAATCACATCTGCTTTCACAAACCATCCAGACACCTCTACTGATCCAGACTCCTACTTGCACAAAGCTCAGGCAAAGTGAAAACCAGATTCAGTGGTCGAAATGTCTCGTACACAGATCCTAAAACTTGGAACAAACTGCTGCTACACAAAAAGACCTCCTCCTCCTCCGTTCTTGAATTCTGCAAGAAGCTGAAGAACCGGCTCTTCGAGTAGTCCCACTAGGCCCAAGGGATGCTTCGACTCACAACTACTCCGCTTCGGGCTACCCTGCTGGGTGATAGTGCGATCTACAAATCTTCATACCACAACAACCTCGCGCTCCTCTTACTCACAAAATGAAGTCATTGAACGCATCAGAACAATCAACAAGAACATTTTATGATAGTTTTTATCTATTATTCTAAATGTCATGAATATTTGTTCTAGGAAAATATATTCACCATAGCTTTATTTGATCACTGAAAATATATTAAATTCATGAAAGCAATAAAAACATGCAAGATATTAAATACATATAATGCATAAAAACATCCAAAGAGAAATGTGGCCATTCGGTCATATTAGCATAAGCAAAACAATGATTATAAAGGTTGAAACATATTCCACTCCACCGTGATATATATGTTGTTTTAGGTCCTTCTTTCATAAAAGAACACCTGTATTCTCTCGGGGCAGAGCCTTTTCCAAGTCAAAGTGAACTGAACTATTCAATCAGTTAACCCCTTGCCCGCGGCCGGAATTCCGCTCCTGTGCTGGACATTCCGATCACGGGCGTGGTCATGACGGCCCCCAGCCGTCATCAGCACACGAGCACTGTGTGCCATGACAGCTGGGGCCGTCATCAGCATGGAAGGGGTTAACCCACAAAGATGTCCCTGCTTAGTGATGAGTCAGACAGAGAGCCAACAGCTCCTGAAGATGCTTTTCACCTGTTAGTACAACTGCTGAGTATTGGTTTAATACAGTAACTGAACAACTGACTTATTGATCTATCATTGCCTGCGATGACATTCAAAGACATATGTTGTTCTTAAAACCTTAGGTTGGTCCCAGAACATTCATGATTCCCATTTACACCACCTGTCAGGTCCACCTTCTTAATACCATTTCCATGGTATTTTTAATGTATATTTTAATATTATCATTAGTAGTATGTTCTATTCTAGTAGCAATTCAATAAGTTTTACTTCGACAATTCAGGTCATAAAAGCATTTTACATAGTTACATTCGGCAAATGTTGTATTACTTTTTTTTCAAGCATTACATAAATTACATTCTATTTTTTCTCATATGAGAGCCAGAGTATCGCAGCATACAAGTAGGTTAGATTCCAAATCTGGGCACCATCCATTTTCCAATGTCCTCAAATAATGCTCCATAGTGTTGATGTAAGACATCTATATGATACATTAGATTAGAGCAGGGCTAAAATATGTTTAGTTATAAAGAATTGTATTCACCTGAGTCCCATTTGTTGGTCAAAGATTTCAAAGGCGAAGCGCCAGCTCTGAATTGAAAATAGAGATTTCTTTCAAGAGGCACAGTGCTAATGTCCCAGTAGGATTTCAGTAAGGAGCGGCGTTTGAAATCTAGGAACCTTCCTGTCCATGGCTCTCCACCTCTCGCTTCGCATTGCCAGATCCATAGCCAGTTATGAGATTTCTGATATGGGGATAGGTTTGCAGGATGGGTTTCCCCAAAGTTTCCTCATACCCATATCTAGTAGAAAGCTTTAATTTGCTGTAGCCACTTGATTTAGTTTTTTTGGTCATCATTTTTTATTGGAGTTCAAAGATAGGCAATTTCATAGGTTACAAAACAATATAATAAATATAAATCAGTATGTGACAAAATATATACACCTGTAATATATTAAGGAAGAGGAAAAAAGGAGGGAGAGGGGAAAAAGGAGAAGGGAAAAAGCTATATATAGGGAGGGAAAGAAAAGAGAATTCCATTTTCAGGAATCACAAAGAAAGGGGGTCCACACCTGCTGGAATATTTGTTCTTGGTCTTGTATCCGCCACTTGATTTTGTGAAGCCTTTCGGCATCTATAACATCCCGCTGAGCCATAGCTTAGTGAGCAAGTTCAGGTGTGGACCAAGCCCTTCTCCAGTATACTAACAGGTGTAGTTTGACTTTATTAACTAACCTTTTTTTCCCAGATCAAGTATCAAAGGTGGGGGAAGGTGAGTTGCACTTCTCAGAAACTTGTTCTCTGAGAGGGTTAGAGAGGAAATGTTGGGGAACTCCCCGAGTTCTGAAGCATATGGAACTGATCCCAACACTTTAGCATCATAGATTTTTAAAGTTGGACCGATTGATTTAGAAAAAGAGCGCCTGTGTTCCTTCACTATAACTCAGATAATCTGTCTGTGCTTAGGAACCGTGGCATCCACTTGTGCTTCCAGGATATGGTCGAACACAAGGAGACACCAAGATAATTAAATACATCTGCCCTCTCAAGTGGCTTGTCCCCCTAACATTAATCTTCCCTTGTAAGATCTATGTTGTGTGAAAGACATATATTGAAGGCATTTGTCTCCAGACCTCGCACTCTGCAGAACTCCTTGAAATGGTGCAGGTAACGTTGCAGACATCCTGGTGTTTCCGAGATCAGCAAAGTATTCCCTGCAAACAACAATATGGGGTTTTTCGTCCTGGCCAGAGTAAGGGCGTCGGTAGGAAAGCAAGAGAGAAAATGAACAGTGCCATTTAGGAACAAGGAGAACAGAGTAGGGGTCAAAACACAGATTTGGCAAACACTTTTGTCTATAGGTAGGTAGCTGATAGGTAAGTTTACCCAGCCCACCCCTACAAGCCTGGGCAAAATTACCTTGATGCATATAAGTTACCAAAGAAAGCAGGTCTAACGTCATGCCCAATTCAAGGAGTAATGACCATAACTACTTATGGGGAACCAAATTAAATGCCGATTTGAGGTCGACGAAGTTAGCATACATGCCGCCTCTGCTGATTTTCACTACCCTCCAGTATAGAAGTAAGAAACGGAAAATGCGATCGATAGTGCTGATCTTGCGGTAACCTGTTTGCAAGCATGAAAGGATATAATTATCAATTATGAAATCATGCATTTTAAAAAAAACAAAGTCGGGCAAAGATTTGTGGGCTGAGTCAATTAACTAGGCCACTAGTTCCCAGGCAGGCACTGGTCTTTGTTATAAATAGGAATTAGTTCAGCTCCCTTGGAGGAAGCAGGAATGGTGACTCCACTCGAGATGGTGTTCGCCAGAATGAGTAGATACTTAGATCACTTTGCCCAATCTTGCAAAAATACCTCAGCAGGAATGCTGCCTGAGCCTGGCTCTGCCAACTGCATATAGAGCTTTAGGGACATCTGCACCATCATATAGACCTCAGACTGAGGCTACAGGGAAAGATGCCAATGGATCATTTAGCTCACTCCTGGCAGCATTAGAGGAAGTGACCTCAGACTATAGTTGGAAAAAATGAGCAACGGACAAGGGCAATAGAATTATGGGGTGAGTGGGCTTGCCCGTCTCTACCCCACTTAACTAGGGTCCAGAATCTAACAGAGTCTTGGCAGAAGAAGCAGCTTGGAGGTCTTTCCATCTCCCCTCATCCCGCTCTCTTTACACCTGGGCCTGAGTTTTATAGAGTTTCCTTGCGAAGTGGACCTGCTGCATATCTTTAGCTTTTATTGCCCTGACCAATAGGGAACGATTCTACTGTGCTCCTTATTAAACCAACTTTTTGTTGTGAAAGGGGGTCTGTGAATTAATGATGCAGGATTGAGGAAGTAAGGCTATTATTAGAGCCAATAATTGCCCCTATGTCCCCAACACTAGATAGCCTAGTGGACACCTCCTCTAAGCCGGACGCTTGGTCCTCAGTAATCGAAAGCAAAATGTCCGGGAGTCAACAACTTGGGCCCATTTAATGCACCGCGTGTCATTTGACCAGTATCCCTCCTTGAAGTGAGTTGGGCATCTTTTTTAATACAAAAAGATTCCATAGTGAGACAGTGGGGATTATGGTTCAATCTCTATAGGATACACGTATCCATAAGTAGTGACCAAAGGATCAAATCTAGAAACATGTAGTCCATGCGACTAGAATGAGATATTATTGTATGTTTTGGCCACTTTCCTGCCAGAGGAGGATTTACCATTGACTGCTCTGATCCCCATGTTAAGACTTTGTACCATCTGGCCATGGAGCACATCCCCCTGAAATTCCGGGTAAGGAAGTTGTACCTAGAGGGTCGTGTCTGCATTACGTGTGTTGCTCATATGTTAACCCCCCCTTCTCCTACTCCTATCCCCTGAAGATAGGATTCACAGTCCCCTCCTAATAAGCTTGGGTACAAGTACAAGAAGAAAACATAACTTCCCCTCCCCAGACTGAGCTGGCAACACTCAGCTGGCCAAACCGATGCATAAAACAGTACAGGGGAATGGTCCGGCTTACCTCAGAAAACAACTGAAACCGTATATTCTATCCCGACAATTGAGGTCGCGCGATCAGCGGCTGCTGTGCCCTAAGAGGGTTCATAAAATCTGAATGGGTGGCCGCTTAATTTCACATCTTGCTCCCTACCATTGGAACAAACTGCCACACGACATTCGCGCTTGTCCTAACCGCAGTCAGTTAAAAAAACTTCTTAAAACCTGGTTGTTCAGTCACTAATCAGTTGTCTCTTCTGTGCTCTGCATGATTAAGTGGCGCCGAGAGATTCCCTTGGAGAAGATTCGTTTTACGCCTAACAAATAATAATAATATGCAGAAAGTAGAACAGGGCTGATGCAAACCTAAGGGGCCAAGTTTATCATTCACACAACTGAGGTTCATGATTGCTAATGCGGGGTTCTTGTGACATGTTAATCAGACATGAAGCAGAGAGGTTCATAAAAGGCTCCATGATTTCAGAGCATGTTATCAGTTACGTGTACTTTACGTAGCAGGAGGTGTATTTGAAACAGCACTATGTACCATACAGTACGTAGTGCTGTTAGCTTGCTTAATCTTCCCAACAGTCCCCAGTGCCGAAATACCCCTTCAGGGGTGATTCGTGTGCTATACAAGTACTGGATTTACTGTATAACACTACTGCCCCGTCTTCTCATATCTAGAAGTTCATAATGTAATTTTCTAAGTTATAGAAAACAAATAATACATATTGTGAAACAATTCGTGTGAAATATGGGTTTTGAAAAAACCTACTACTGTGAGACTATTCTAATTAGAATACAGAACCTAAAAACTTTGACTTTCATTCATGGTTGGATGCGGTACCAAAGCAATTCATCTCTCCTGATCTACAGACATACCCTGTGTCCACAACACTCCTCCTGTGGTCATCTCTGGCCATGGTTGAGCCTGGCAGGCACTGAGCGGAGGTACTCTGCTGGCAGTGCACTGTGGCCATGGCTGTTTCCAAAGGGCACTGAGCCTGGAGCATGGACTGTACCATTGCCCGGAGCATGGACTGTACCATTGCCCGGAGCATGGACTGTACCATTGCCCGGAGCATGCATGGCCTGTACCATTGCCCGGAGCATGGACTGTACCATTGCCCAAAGCATTGACTGTACCATTGCCCAGAGCATGGACGGTACCATAGATGTTCTTGGTGTCTAAACAACCACCGTCTCACAACCCTTTGTTGTATTCTCCCCCATGCAACTCCTTGGCCCAGCCCGGCTTCTTCATGGCCCTCCCCGATTCAGAATCCTCGAGCCGGGCTTGGCTGACATATCTCTCAGATCTAGATGGATGCAATGGAGGTCTGTCTTAGGTGGGTGTAGGCCAGTCCTGGACTCCGTACCAGACGCGACTGTGCCTTTCAGGTCAAATTTGCCTGGACCACTACTGGGCTGTTAATGACAGTTTCACATGGGTGCAGAGAGGCTCTGGGAGTCTGAAATTATCTGCTAAGGTTTTACATCTGATTCATGACAAATATCTGACATCGAAGGTAGAGCTTGAAGAGCACAGATAATGAGCAGAAGGGGAAACCCACACCCACAGTAGAGCAGGTCACTGGCAGGATATTGAGATTATAAATATCAAGTGACCAAAATATTGAGTTAAAAAAATATCATTAGTAGAAGTATTGTGGTCCAAGACTTTGAACGTAAACAACAAAAATATTTTGTAAAAAAATATTGTTTGTAAGAATCTTGAACAAAAACAAGGGAAGAAAAAGAATTTTGGGACCCCTCTTTTTCTCGGCCCCCACTTGACGGATCACTCCAGACAGCAGCTGATGTGACTGACCCATTAGTGATGAAAATTTCATAAAGTCATCAAACGGCACCAAAGTTATTCGCAAATCAAAAAACAATTTTCCAGTGGAAACTAGGTCCTAACTATAACTACCTACTGGCGACCGCCAGTAGGTAAATATATATATATATATATATATATATATATATATATATATATAGTCACTGAAAAAAAACAAAGGTTACAGGGACATTATAGTTAGAAAATAGATTTTAAAACACCTTAGAAATTAACCCCCCCAAACAAATTGGTTACAGGGGCGTTATAGTTAGGTTCACAATTTACACAAAAACATAGAAACCATTGAAATTCAGCAATTAGAGAGTTATCTCAAGAAACTATAATTTGTGCCCTAAGGTAACTATAACTCGCACCCTACCATGCACAGTGTTCACATCAATAATTTCACTGCAAATGTTGCAGTGATATTGTCAATGATGTCATAGAAGATGTCATGAGTGATGTAATGTGTAAGCATGGGCGAAATCTGCGAAATCGCGGTCTGCGAAATCGTGCGAAAGCAAATTCGCAATCTAAATATTTTGCGAATTCGTGCGAAATTGCGAATGTTGGGGTTTTTGTGTGTCCGTGTTTTTTTGCGTGTTTGCGGGGCTTTGTGCGTGTTCGCGAGCCGCTAGCACGGCGAAGTTACCCATGCGGTCGTGTATGGGCACAGCACCCTCTGGTTCACCACTGCCACACTCTGGTTCACCACTGCCACTCTCTGGTTCACCACTGTCACCCTCTGGTTCATCCCTGTCACCCTCTGTTTCACCACTGCCACCCTCTGGTTCATCACTGCCACCCTCTGGTTCATCACAGCACCCTCTGGTTCACCACTGACACCCTCTGGTTCACCCCTGTCACCCTCAGGTTCAGCACTCACCACTGCCACCCTCTGGTTCATCACTGCCACCCTCTTGTTTGCCACTGCCACCCTCTGGATCATCACTGTCCCCCTCTGGTTCATCACTGCCACACTCTGGTTCATCACTGCCACCATCTGGTTCATCACAGCACCCTCTGGTTCACCACTGACATCCTCTGGTTCACCCTGCCACCCTCAGGTTCAGCACTCACCACTGCCACCCTCTGGTTCATCACTGCCACCCTCTGGTTTGCCACTGCCACCCTCTGTATCATCACTGTCCCCCTCTGGTTCATCACTGCCTCCCTCTGGTTCAACACTGCCACCCTCTGGTTCATCACAGCACCCTCTAGTTCACCACTGACACCCTCTGGTTCACCCCTGCCACCCTCAGGTTCAGCACTCACCACTGCCACCCTCTGGTTCATCACTGCCGCCCTCTGGTTTTCCACTGCCACCCTCTGGATCATCACTGTCCCCCTCTGGTTCATCACTGCCACCCTCTGGTTCATCACTGCCACCCTCTGGTTCATCACAGCACCCTCTGGTTCACCACTGATGACCTCTGGTTCACCCCTGCCACCCTCAGGTTCAGCACTCACCACTGCCACCCTCTGGTTCATCACTGCCACCGTCTGTTTTGCACTGCCACCCTCTGGATCATCACTGTCCCCCTCTGGTTCATCACTGCCACCCTCTGGTTCATCACAGCACCCTCTGGTTCACAAGTGCCACCCTCTGGTTCATCAGTGACACCCTCTGGTTCACCACTGCCACCCTCTGGTTCATCACTGCCACCCTCTGGTTTGCCACTGCCCCCCTCTGGTTCATCACTGCCCCCCTCTGGTTCATCACTGCCACCCTCTGGTTCATCACAGCACCCTCTGGTTCACCAGTGCCACCCTCTGGTTCATCACTGCCACACTCTGGTTCATCACTGGCACCCTCTGGTTCCTCACAGCACCCTCTGGTTCACCACTGACACCCCCTGGTTCACCCCTGCCACCCTCAGGTTCAGCACTCACCACTGCCACCCTCTGGTTCATCACTGCCACCCTCTGGTTTGCGACTGCCACCCTCTGGAACATCACTGTCCCCCTCTGGTTCATCACTGCCACCCTTTGGTTCATCACAGCACTCTCTGGTTCACCAGTGCCACCCTCTGGTTCATTACTGCCACCCTCAGGTTCACCACTGCAACCCTCTGGTTCACCACTGCCACCCTCTGGTTCATCACTGCCACCGTCTGGTTTGCCACTGCAACCCTCTGGATCATCACTGTCCCCCTCTGGTTCATCACTGCCACCCTCTGGTTCATCACTGCCACCCTCTGGTTCATCAGAGCACCCTCTGGTTCACCACTGACACCCTCTGGTTCACCCCTGCCACCCTCAGGTTCAGCACTCACCACTGCCACCCTCTGGTTCATCACTGCCACCCTCTGGTTTGCGACTGCCACCCTCTGGAACATCACTGTCCCCCTCTGGTTCATCACTGCCACCCTCTGGTTCATCACAGCACTCTCTGGCTCACCAGTGCCACCCTCTGGTTCATTACTGCCACCCTCAGGTTCACCACTGCAACCCTCTGGTTCACCACTGCCACCCTCTGGTTCACCACTGCCACCCTCTGGTTCATCACTGCCACCCTCTGGTTCATCACAGCACCCTCTGGTTCATCACTGCCACCCTCTGGTTCACCCCTGACACCCTCTGGTTCACCCCTGCCACCCTCTGGTTCAGCACTCACCCCTGCCACCCTCTGGTTCAGCACTCACCATGTAGTGTAGTTCCTATTATCCCAATAGGCTCTGCGCATTGGAATAATACCTTCAATAGTATAGGCCTAGACCAGACGTTAACTAGGTCTACTACTGTCGATATTAGACTTAAAGTTTTGGGTTTGCCAGCTAGCTCAGAGTTCACTAGAAACTTTCTCGAATGTTCAGGAAGGAATTAACTTCCCTGATTAGACAAGAAGGGATTTAGTTTCTGACAACCATAGAACATGACAACTTTGCTCTCCCCTAATCAAGAGTGTATCTCGAGAGTCGTGTGAACAAAAGGCAATTTATTTTACTCAGTCAGTACGTGCATTCTTAGTCTCATCAGATTGTAGAGAAATGGAAGAGACGGGCGTGTTCAATAAAAGATGTTATTTATTGATCAGTCTCTTTTCTCGTACAAGAGAAATGGATCGATATTATTGCAATACTTATAGTTAAGTAAAGTGCATACATTGAAAGCAGAAGTATAAAATAATACTGTAAAAACATTGATATGGTTTCTAAGCCATATGAAGGTTTTAAAATGAATAAAATATATTACATACACATATACATTTGACTAAACGTACTCAACTGGTGTTTCTAGATACGCCTACCCCGTGTACCTGACCTAAGCCTAATACGTGGGCGGGAATAGAAAGTTACAGTTTAAGTTAAGTTTGTTTTTGCCAAGTGACTGACTAAAGAATTCTCTGTGAGGGGTTATTCAGTTCTGTACCTGGAAGTTAGGATGAATGAGGGATGGTATCTCTCTTCTCTGCTCTCGATATTCCAGGCTGCCTGCGAGGGCTACCCGGAAACGCCGGTGCTGGATTTCTCGGCAGGAGAAAGCAGCGCGTCTCGTTCTCAGCGCGTCAGGAAGGCGGGGCTGCGCCAGCGGGGTCTGCTCTGCTCTGGGCTTCGGCAAGTCTGGCTGCTCCGTCCTCGTCACCACCGCTTGTGTTTGCATAGGGCAATATCGGTAATATTTATACCTTTAAGGTGCCGAGATTGACGTAAGGATGGACATAGATACGTCAATAAGGATGTCATACGACCAGGTCGTTAGCACATTCTTTTGCTGAAGTTCTCGGTGAAATCAAAACAATGGCCGCAGGGTTTTTCCAGGTTGTCATAGGTTTGATTTGTTTTGAGAACTCTGAATGCCTTATCAGGGGCTGGAGGAATATCGCTTGTCTAATTAGATCGCAAGCGTTATGACCTAATCAGATAACACGTTCCTGTGCCGTAGTGTGGCTTCGTCAGATAACGGTATCTGCATCATGGGGGTTTGCTGCCTCATGGGCTGACTGCTAGTTAACTTGTTAGTTTGCTAACCAGAATAGGGTCAGGAATAGGGGGATCGATTCAGAACCTATAGGAATACATCACACCCACTCCACGCTAACTATGGTCATATTTACTAATCTATGCATAGTAAAACATAGTACAACATACTATATAGTAGTGTGTATACCTTACCACCCCAAAATACATAAATGCATTTCGAAATTTACAAATATACGGAAAAATTGCAGTCATATGTATTGTATGCACTCAAGCTGTAGAATAATGCTAAAGTAATCACGCATTTGTATACATTAATGCTATTCGGTATATGAGAATTTACACATGAAATGGCTCTTAATACAGAAAAAAAGGTCGAGACCATTTCATCACAGAATAAAATATTCATGAACATGCCAGCGGGCAGCTAAAGTCTATAAGCTATAAGTCTATAAGCTATCTAAGTTTAGAAATCTTAGTTCTCTAAGAATAGTTCTTACTTTAAGCAGAAGATAGTGTCCCGAAAAATATGCAAAAATATTTTGGGGCTGCTGAAAAAATTGCTGTCCGTGAACTGGAGGGAAAATTGTTCATGTGACTTTATTATTAAAGTTGAAGGACAAATTCAGGGAACGCCGTGTACGGGCTTGTTCAAAAGTCTCTATTTCTGCTCTGGTGAGAACATCATATCATTTAGGCTTTCGAAAAAGTTGTCAACAGCTTCCTGGGAGAGTTCCACTAACTCGGAAATAGGTGTAACCATGCATTCGTGCGCATGATTGTCTCCATTGACATTCTGATTTGGATTGCTGACAGAAGGTCGTACCTGATCGATGCTGCTTTCATCTTGAACTTCACTACCCCTTAATCGTAGTGGTGAAGCTTCCACGAATGCCGTCATCAGGATTGGTAGCCTTTGAGGGCAGCACAAAGCGTGAGCCTTGATTGGACTCAACAATGTTTCTGCATCCATTGGCGCATCCGATTGTAGCGTCAGACAGGTGTCTAACACGCATTCTTCTCCGCATAGCAGGCACCTTAATACAGGTAAAACACATCGTTGCCACATAGGTCGAAATGATAGAAACCAAGTCATGTTCAGGTCTCTAAGCCGGGATAGTCCCAGGATTCTTGATATCCGGTCCCGGTATCCAATGGCTAGGATTGTTTCTTCCCTTGTCGCAGGTGTTTTGTCTGTGACATGGTTTGCCATAACGAAAAATAAGGACTAGGAATAGGATTCCTGCAATCAGTCCTAAAATGAGGGGAAGTCCGCCAAATATCGAATGGACGAAGTCTGGAAAAATACCCAGTATGGCTTTGAATGATGTTAATGCCATCAAAAATACTGTCTTAAATACTTGTGAGACCCCACTGGTATCAGAAATATTTAAGATTTCATTCAGGATTTCTGCGAAATGTATGGGGGAATTAGTTGATAACAATGAATGTATCTCTGCAGTCGTCCTTGCGACTTGTAGATCATACGTTTCTTTTGATGACGTGAGCCTGGTCGGCGTCTGAAGAAGCACTGTTTTCATTCTGCTTAAAGTATCTATTCGAATAGAAGTAATTTTCAAGTTGGGCCATGCCCTTGCCTCCCTGTCTGGAAAGGAGCTGGGGAACAATGAGTGTCCACAGCACTTGACCTTCTCAGTCGTAGTTACGAGATAAGGAGTCCCGGGCATAAGACTACAACATCTGCGATCTACAATTAGAATGTAACTCCCATTATAGAGTCTTTGAAAGAATGGTTCAATCTCTGTTGCAGGTGCGCCTTGCTGGTGACATGAAAGGTTATTTGAGTTCCCTTCACAGGCTCCATGCAAACTAATTCCGTTACACAGAAGTGTACCGCTTAGTGACATTGCACAATTATTGCCACTAAGAAACACTTTCTGTCCTTTATTACTGACACATGCATGTGAATAGGGCAAGTTCCATGTTGTTTTAATGTACCCTTTTCCTAATTTTTCATACATGCCAGCCTGTATATATTTTTGGCAGTATTGAAACCTGAAGGTTGAAATTGGAATATTTATTATCCCATGTATTATCCATTCACTGACAGGTCGTTCTGACATTGTCACTGGTAATCTCTCAAGTTTCTCAATGCTCAGGATTGTATAATCAGCTCCCTTTTGGGCCATACTGATTTGTCTATCAGTAAGGTTAAAGATATAGAATAGTGACGTTGTGTTGATTAAACGCCAAGGCACATAGCCTGAACGCAGATTTTGTAACGTCCAGCCAAGCTGTACAATAGAACGCAATTGGGACTGACCGTGTTGTAATAACAGTAAGTCTTGCGATAATATGTCGATTGCTGAAGACACAATGCTGTCCAAAGAAAAAATTCTGGAGGACAGAGTCATTAACCCATTGTCCACTACAGAAAGTGATTTTTCCAAATTAATACGGTCAATTTCCCGTATTCTCTCTGCTGTTTCAATTTGAGTAACCTTCCAGGCCTCATTGTATGCTGCATATACAGAGGCTGCTATGAAACGCTTTTGACGCTGTTTGCGTGGTCCCATAGTGAAATCACGCAAGTCAGCACCATCAGTAAGTAAAGTTAGGTGTTGCTTAATTTCTGCCAGTGTGGAAGTTTGTAGCCATTGAAGGCATAATTTGCCCACACTGTAGGTGGTTATTATCCCTGGGTGATGTCTTTGAGGATATCTAGGGTCTGGCCTGGTCATTTTGAACCCCTGTGTTTTGTTCAGGAATCTGTCTTGACAGTTATTAGTATCTGTGGGCCAGATCAACCACTTTTTCCAATCTGGATGTGTTCTGTTTTGGTTTAATACATGATTTACGTCTATCTCCTCATATGTAGAGGTATTGCTGTACATTGTTGGCTTTGGAATAGACGGTTTATTTACGTCTTTAATTTTGGCTAGGCCAAGACAGGTAGTTTGTTGAACAGTGTCATTTAAAAATATAATTTGTTCTGGGATCATGCAGGCTCTAAACAAAGATTCTATACCCTGTACTTGCCATTCTTTTGTACCCCAAACACTTTTCAATTCAACATTTTTGTCCCAATAATCAAAACCAAAAGTATTCATTTGTTCAAAGAATGAGTCTGAATATATCAATTTTGTGTTGGTTATCATGGTCTTCATCCCTGTCTTATTTGACAATTTGAAATAAAATGTTTCAGCATTACTTATGTTAAAACCTGAAAAGTATGAATATTTGTCGTAAACGGTTCTTGAGCTTCCTTTTGGAGGTGTTGCACAATGTTCCCATTGATTATAATTTAAAACATTTCTAGGTTGTGCAGATCTATGTAGAAAATGGTTACCATAGTGGTTATAACAGTACATACTATCATAATTTGTAGAACCCTGCAAATAATCATGTTTGGTAAATTTAGCAGACATTTCTAAGTCAGAAATCATATTATTAATGCTTTCGAAGTCCCAATCATCAGCAAATGAGCTCGGTTTTACAAAGTCACTCAAAGAGATCTTAATTTGGTGTGGATATTTCAGGATTTCAACCGGACCATAAATTTCGTAGTCTGTGTTGTCCCATGCTACCCCACCCGGTATAGGATTGGCTGTGAAGTTGGCTGAAGAAAGTTCTCTTTTCTCGACGTGTGAAGATGTGTGTGGTTTGAGGATCAAGTTGATTTTCTGACTTGCTGTGTCCATTTTAGCATATTTTCCCTCAATGAAGCGTCCCAATGTTAGTATCATGATGAGCCAAAGTATGAGGATAAATGCACCAAAACCCACCCAAAATTCAAGCCATGGAGAAATCAGATATGTTTCTTTCAGTTGTTTCAAAAGTTCTTTAGCTTTATCTTTAAAGGTTTTTGATGATGGCTGTGTCTTTGATTCACTGAAGCCTTCAGAGGAATCATCGAAGTTTATGAAGTAGCCGGATGCAGTTCTGTCAATTGTTCCAATTGGTTCAGGATTACTGTTTCTTGCATTTGCACTTGGTACTTCATTATAGATTGGTGTGTCTCTGCTAAATGTTTTTATTTGGGTTTTCAGAGGTCTAAGTTCCATTGCATTGTTGCATAGTCCTTGTTGTTCTTCTGTAGGCGTTTCGAATGTGAGTAGCCTCTTTGTTAGAACCTCTGTACTGGTAGCAAACCTTGGTGTTCTGCTACTTATTGGGAGTCCACTTGGCCTACTATTTGTTATCGGCCACATGATTGTGGTTTTACCAGGTCGATGGATACAACTCGGTTCTCCTTTTTACCAGCAAGTGGCGGTAGTACAACTGATCTTGTCCCGTTGACAGACAAGACAGGAACTGCTTTTCTGTAAGAAGGCCCAAATTCCTTCTTTACCGCGATCTTTTCTCTGACTAGATCCCCGACTTTTGGAATCCAGACAGGTCTTGCTGGGACAGGTGGTGGTTCTTCAGTGGTTGTTGGCTGTTGTTTCAACTTTATGTTGCTCAGGTCTTTTCTTGTTTTGTTTAAGTCCTGCAAAATAGCCAAACGGTCTTTGATATCAAAGCTTTTTTCTTTCACCACTGAAGTCTGACTGTCAAGATCAGAGATTAGCATCCTAGTTCCAAATAATAATTCGTACGGACTGAATCCCTTCAGAGAATTTCTTGGCAAGTTATTTAGACTACGTTGGACACTTATTAGATGTTTGACCCACCCAGCTCCCGAACCTAATATCTTTGCCGTTATAGATTGCTTTATGTCACGGTTTTTTCTTTTAACAATTCCGTTCCCCTCAGGGTGAAATGGACCGCAATGCCACGCCCATGCTGACCATGGCCTCCTTATAAGCTCTAGAGCTAAAAGCAGGACCGTGGTCTGAATGCAGCATGCCAATTGCGTATGTGCCGATAAAGACTCGCAAATCTTTTATAACAGTTCTGGCGTCAGCCGTTCGCTGGGGCCACATCCATATGAATCTCATACATGAGTCCACTGCAACCAAGATATATTTATAGTTACCATCCCTTTGTAAGGGACCACAGTGGTCTAGGTAAACACAGGCTAATGGTTTATCCGAGATTAGAAGGGGCGTCTGCGCTGGACGTCTTACCGTTGATACTTTCATTCTTTGACATATTTCACATTCTAAAACATAATTCCTTGTTTGTCTTCTCATTTGTGGCCACCAGTATCTCTGTTTTAATAATGATACTGTGGCTGAGTCGCCAGCATGTATAGAAGCAAGCCCTTCGTGTGCCGCTATTATAAGTCCTAACCTATGTTCCATGTTTGGAATTGCCCTATCCCCCTGTGAGAAGTTGGCCTGGTAGGGGATGTTTCCAATTCTGGAACCACCTACTACCTGACCAAACAATCCCTTATGGTGTCTGGTTGTAAGTCAACCTTATTAGACAAGCTATCCTAGGGGTAGCATGGACTAAGCAGCCTAAAGGCTTAACTTAAGAGGTCGTGTTAAGCGAGCTGTTTTACCACATACAATCCTGTAATATCAAATGAAAGGACACCACACAAGTATATATTATAAAAATATATGTGTTTATTACTAAAAACAATCCCCAGTATTCTTTATGAATAAAGGGGCACAAGTGTTAAATCAAAAGCACTGTTTAAACATACAAGTTGCACAATTATGGATGAGGGCGGGTGGCCACTCAAACCATATACTAAACAAGTGGTATAAGAGAGGCCACTCGAACAGTGGTTAGGCCTAGGGCCTAGGGAATCGCTGGGAGCAGTCAGGACAAGCAATGCTGAAGTCGGGAATGGCCCTCGGGATTCGGGAGATGTGCGGAAAGCGCACGCATGCACCAATGTTAACCAATGGTGCGTAAAAGTCATAGAGTTAAAGTTTAAGGACACTTCCGCTGAACCTAGAGGAACAAAACTTAACACACAGACCCTAGAGGTGTGCACCAGTGTGGGAACACCGGCGGAGCAAAGTTACCTCACCCACAGGAAGTGGGTGCACAGGGTCGAAGTGGCGTCGGGTTTTGACACGCAGGCTCTTGGTGCTTGGAGCTGAAAGGGCTGCAGGCAGGTTGAAGATGAAGTGTCCGGTGGAGTCCAAGGGTGGACTCAAGTTGTAGAGTATCTGAAAGCAGAGGGGACAGAGTCTGGGTCACTCAGCAGTGACCAGGGTGGAACCAGGACGGAACCAGGCAATGTCGGGCGCAATCAGGTGGTCGTCGAGGAGCTTCTCTCCGCTGTCACGTGGGCTCTGGGGCATCTGCGACGTCCAGGAGCAGGTCACGATCTGTCCCACGCAGGCTCTCACCGTCGGTGCAGTCGGCTTCAAGTTTGGAGCAAACAAGCCTTGGCAAGAGTAATCCACGCGGGATCGGAAGATTGCTTCTCACTCGGACCAGGAAGGTCAGAGTCGGGGCTCCTTTTCAGGGGAGCTGGTGTGGATCTGGAGCAACCAGATTCACGAGTCTTCTTTGTAGTTTCGTCGGCACAGGGACCACTAGCCAGCTGGCAAGTGAC
This sequence comes from Lissotriton helveticus, assembly GCF_964261635.1. Lineage (NCBI taxonomy): Eukaryota > Metazoa > Chordata > Amphibia > Caudata > Salamandridae > Lissotriton > Lissotriton helveticus. The sequence goes on along the minus strand of NW_027611709.1, from coordinate 968,406 downwards.
CGGGCCAACGCGTTGAGCCAAATAGAGCCAAAGGGCCCCACGCAGCACTCGTCGAGTGTGGAGGGCTGAACTTCGGCTCAGGAGCAGCTCAGGGTGGGGGCTTCTCAAACCCCGGTGCACAGCTTCAAGGGTCACTCGTGGGCTGCACGGTCAGCGTCTCGTGGTCAATTCAAGATGGCGTGCCCCACGCTTCCGGTCGCCTCCACGGGTCTCAGCTCTGCAGGGACTGTGGATCGGGCTGTTGGAAGGCAGGCAAGATTGATCTCGTCGATCTCAGTCGCTCGAGTTCCGGCGGGAACTGCAACTAAGTAGACGTCGAGGGCTGGATGGTGCCTGCTGCTGCAGGGTGGTCACTCCTTGACCACAAGGGAGATTCTTCGGGCTTCCACGTTGAGATGGAGGTCCAAGGGTCCAGAGTTTCGTTTCTAATGTTTCTTCCAGGAAATCTGATGTGCATTGGCACTGCTCCCACTCTTATTCCAATCTGGGGGGCGTGATTACCTGCTAGGTCCCCTCCTATGGGTGGGACCCAGGAAGTGGGTGGATACACCCCCTTCCTTTGATCCAGGCCGCCCTGGCACGAGGGCTGGAGTGCCCCAGAACCGGTTTGGCCGGATTATGCAAGGGGCAGCCTTGTGCGCCCCAGGCAGTGTCTGGTTTCTTTCAAACCTCCCTGCTACAATACACTATCTCCTGTCTGGAGGGCGGTGACACCCTCCTGTGACAGGAAACCCTTTGTCCAGGACCCATTTGGTCGAGTTTCGGTCAACTGCAGGGGTCCAGACATTTGTCTGTGGCAGAGGCATCCATTTTGTGGATCTTAAGGTCTTTGGAGAAATTAACCGCATTTAGTAAAGGAACATGTCTTACCCCTCTAGAGGGGTGGAATGCCATCCCCGTCGCCAGAACTGGCGAGGGGATGGTATTCCAAATCGTATGACACCTTACACGACATGTTTTGATAAAGCCAAACCAAAGTTGCTAAATAACCGCGAGGATTATAAGGCACTTAATAGTATATGGTATGGCATTATCCTGAAACAGCTTAGGGATTTGTCCCCGACAGCTGCAGACAGGCTCAGCTCATGCTAGAGCTCCATCTCACATAAAACCACGCACTCAGCCTCCAGGATTGATGAGGCCTACTATAGGAGTGGCTCACAGGTTTACATGTGTCCAGATATAGGTTTAGATATAGATATACTATACCTAAGCAAGGGGTGTTTACACCACCTTACCCCAGCTGAGTGATCAGCCAGTTGTGTCAATTTAAGAACCAGCCAGGGGTGGCAAAAGATATGCTGCAGCCCCTGGTAGGCCTTGGTGGCCCCTATGCCCTGTGCACCTATAGTGCATTCTACAGGGGCTGGCAAGGAGTCCATTTCCAATTGGTATGTGCCTATAGCACATGTGTCATTAATTTAGTGAGAGAACAGCAGGCTGGGGGTCTGATCAGCAGGCCCACAGCCTCAGTAGTCGAAAACCAGTGAAGCAAAAAGCAAAAATTTGGGGTGACCATAGGATAGCAGACCCTACTCTCCTACACCCCCACTCCAGGGATTTGAGCAAAAGGAACGTTGTTTGTATCAGTTATGTATGCGTATTTTACAGGAAAGCCTTTCGGGAGTGTTTCTATCGAATCCTTTTCTGAAGCGCTGACAGCTTGTAATATTTCGCTGTCTATTTTTGTTTTAGACCGGGTGATGGCAGCTACGGAAGCCGTTTGCACAGCTGCCTTTGCGGCCTCATCAGCCAATGAATTCCCTGCAACGTGAACGCCATCACGTTGATGACTCAGTGTATGTATCACGTGAGTCTTTGGTAGTTCTTTTTGTAAAAGAACTACTTGTTCCCAGAGCATTTTATGCTTGATTGTGCCTCCTTTTGCATCCTTAAAACCATTTTGAAGCCAGATCTGCAAGTATTCATTATAAGACTGAACGCAATAATACGAATCGCACACTATGAGTGTGGGGAATTCTCGATCGGTATTTTCAAGCGCCATCTTGAACGCCAGTAGTTCAGCTCGCTGAGCTGTACAATCTCCTAAAGATTGTGTTTTAGTGATTGCTGGTTTAAATTTTCCTTCGTGCCAGCGACCTTTAACGATCGCGCACGCAGCACTGTAAGCTTGCTTACCCCCCACTGCGGGTTGTGCTGATCCGTCTGTATATATTATACAGCCGTAGTGTTCTAGAGGCAGAATTTCGGTCGGCAGAGGACATTCAAATTCATATTGGAGAAATTCTTGTGTTTTTAAGTAAGGATCAAATTCGTACGCCACGTCTGTTGCAGCAAGAGAATTAGCCCATTGTATCCATCTCGGATGGAGCGCTTTAGCATTTGGAATGCTTGCTTTTGTTACAGCCTCTAAGGCTGGTATCGGTGTCACGATTATTATTCGTTTACCTTGTGCCAGGGCTCGTTCTTTTGCTATAGCTGTCTGTGTTGCGGTAAGAATTTTTTCCGTTGGGCTAAATTTCATTTCAGCCTTAGTGTACAAGTGTGATTTGAATGCAATTGGTACCTTTTCTCCCTCATTAGAGGTCAGGTATGTGAATCCGCATCTTCCTGGGATGACTCGAATCACGAGATTGCGTGTGTTATCACGTGTTTCTAATTTTGTTTTAATTAGCATGTCTGTTTGTAAGGATCTCAGAATTTCTGTGTGTATTTGAGTCCAATTGGATCTTTTAAAATCTGGTTTTATCAGATCATAAAGGGGTTTGACCCTTTCTGCGTAATTTGCAATGTATGTTCTTCCGAAATTTAGGAAGCCTAGAATTGACTGTAGGTTTTTTAGTGTTCTAGGTGCTTGGAGTACGGCACATTTTTCTAGAAAATTGTCAGCCAGGCTTTTGCCTTCACTTGATAATTCATATCCTAGGAACAGGACTGTCAGATGGGCAATTCTGGATTTTTTAAAGTTGAATTTGTAACCCTCTGCTGCGAACCCAAGTATTATGGTGTTCACTCTCTTCAAGTGAGTCTCCAAGTCATCATCTGTTAAGTATATGTCGTCGACATACGATAATGCTTCGTCGTCATATATTTGTAGTAATTCTGTTACTCTCGCTGAGAATACTCCCGGGCTGTTCTTGTACCCCTGGGCTAACCGACAGAATTGCTTTTGAGTGCCATTTATTGAGAATGCAGACAAATATCTGCTCTCTGGTGCTATGTTTTGACAAAAGAATCCATTAGAGATGTCTAAGGTTGTTTTGTATTTTTTGCGCACTATGTTATTCATTAGTGCAGCACTATGCGAATTTTGCACTGCAAAAGTTTTGCAACATGAGTTAAGGTGTCGGTAATCCAAAACTAGACGATATGAATTGTCTGGTTTGGAGACCGGAAACAAAGGGTTGTTCATTTGTGAGGTGCAAGTTTCAATCACCCCCTGGTATTCTAGCTGATCTAGAATTCCTTTTACCTGTTTTTTAGCTTCTTGCTTAATTGGGTACTGCCTTTGTGCAGTAGGTTGTGATTTTAACTGGATTTTGTGAGGAGGAGAGTCCTCATCCCATCCTACGTGATTTTTATATAAAGCAGGAGCTAGAGCTACTGCCCACTTTCTAGCAAGTGTGTATTTTTTATGAATTGGGATGTGATTTGAGAAGGCAGGCATAATTATTTCTTCGCCATGAGGGCACTCCCTGACAAACTCTGGTGGCCAGTCTTTTTCAGCTAGAAGGATGTCATAGCCCTTGGAGAGATTATCCCAAAATAGTCCCCTTATTTTTCTAGTCTTATCCCCCTCTATACGTAATGTTATTTCGTATATTTTGTGAGGTTTGCTAACTCTGGTGTCTGCAGTTTCCACTTGAAGATATTCATTCGTGTCCACTGTCTCCAGATGATTCATAAGGACTTTGCAAGCTATGCTCACTTCTGCTGCGCTGTCTAGCATTGTCTGAGCCCATTCTCCGTTTTTCAGTTGTGTCCTCAGTATTCTCGGCATTGTTAACTACCTTGATACTGGCTACCTTCTTTTTTGGAAATTGTAATTTCTTTTTTAGCTGAGCAGGTTCCTTGTCTTTGGACTTGGCGTGCTCTTCTCTTTGTTCTGATCGTCCTCTTCTTTCCGATTTCTGCGAGGAAGTCTGAAAAGATTGAGAGGGACGTGTATCAATGTCTTGATATCTATCAGGCTTTTTTATATTATTCCTATTTCTAAGGTTATATCTTTTCCCAGAGGGGTCACTTTGGGGTGACCTGTGTCTTTGGTTCGGAGATTTTTCTCTTCGCCTAGGAGACCTTCCTCTGGACTGGAATTTCTTTTCTTTAGGATTGGATTGTTTGTTTCCATCCCAGCTCTTTTTCTGTGATGTTGAATTATTATTAAAAAATATTTTTTCAGGACTTTCAATCAGTTGTGGTTTTACTGGTATTCCACCTAAACTATCTCTACCTAGTTCCTCATAGGATTTTTCTATGATTCTGGCAATTTCAGCTGGTTGGTCTGCTATATCTGTCTCCTTTAACCTCTGGCGGATCGCCACGTTTGCTGCTTCTCCCTTTATGTTGGCCAATAATATAGCCGAGACCTGCTTGAAGTCTTTTAGTAATTTCATACCAAGAGTTAAAGCGGGTTCTGGACCATATTCGTCTTGAATTTGTTTTAGCACATCTGGTATTACCGAAATGGATGGAACACCGTGCGTTTTTGTATAGATGGAAGCAAAAACTGTACCCCAAGTGTCACAGTCCTCAATGTGTGGTGCGATTCCCATTGGAAGACAGATAGTCAGAATCCTGTGTTTTTCTAATGGGGTGGTGTCAGGAAACACCGCCTCTATTTGGGTGATTTTCTGTGCCAACCAGAATGGTATTTGTTCCCGTTTAGCCGGTACTTTACCTAGGCAGGACTGTATGTTCTGTGGTGTAATTTTATTTGTGTTCCCCTGGTGAGGGGTCAGCTGTGGAATTTTAATCGCTGGTTGAATTGTTGAAGTCCGCATCACATACTGGACTAATTGTCTGTGTATTTTTATTAGTTGTTTTAGCTGTGTTAAAAGGTTTGCTGCAGACATCCCATCGATGTCTGGATGTGGTGTGTATCCGGCTAGGACCGGCCACGTTGCTCCTGGTCTACCTAAAGGACCGAGCCTGGTGATGTGATTATTATGTTTTAGGGCGCCATCAAATAAGAGCAGGTGCTCTTGAAATTTGAGTGGTACTTCCACCTCCTCGAAAGGAGTGTACGTTTCAGGAGGTTCCTCTATTTTGTAATAGTGGAAGTACTTTGTTACAGCATTTGCTGCTGGAAAATGTATCCATGAATAGTATACCTCTGTCTGCCGATATTCGTGTGCCTCAATTACGAATATGACTGTGCCACCTCTAGGTGTCAGTCCATTTTCTATAAGTTTTAAGGTTATAGATTTCCTTTTGATGACCGGGATGAGTATTATCTCCGGGTCTGCATCTTGTAGTGCAGTATCAGCTGCCGCTATTTCAGCTGCTAATCTAACTGCCTCTCTTTCTCCTTCACTGTCTGACATTATACTGTCCAGAAGGTTATTTTGTTTGTTTGCAGATCAGGTTTCTTATGGAAACAAAGATTAGATGCACAATATTTTGGAACGGTGTATCCTTCAACGTTGACTAAACCAAGTACCATACATAGGAGTTTCCTTCTGCGAGGTTTGGCGGATATTTACCTTTCACCCACTCTAGACGTCTTTGGAGTATTATGGGGAAAAGGGGTCTGAGTGAGAAAGCACGACTGAGTTACTCTAAATGTCTTACGTTAGTTTTATCGCCCTTTCCAAACGCGTTGGGCGCCATGTAGTGTAGTTCCTATTATCCCAATAGGCTCTGCGCATTGGAATAATACCTTCAATAGTATAGGCCTAGACCAGACGTTAACTAGGTCTACTACTGTCGATATTAGACTTAAAGTTTTGGGTTTGCCAGCTAGCTCAGAGTTCACTAGAAACTTTCTCGAATGTTCAGGAAGGAATTAACTTCCCTGATTAGACAAGAAGGGATTTAGTTTCTGACAACCATAGAACATGACAACTTTGCTCTCCCCTAATCAAGAGTGTATCTCGAGAGTCGTGTGAACAAAAGGCAATTTATTTTACTCAGTCAGTACGTGCATTCTTAGTCTCATCAGATTGTAGAGAAAAGGAAGAGACGGGCGTGTTCAATAAAAGATGTTATTTATTGATCAGTCTCTTTTCTCGTACAAGAGAAATGGATCGATATTATTGCAATACTTATAGTTAAGTAAAGTGCATACATTAAAAGCAGAAGTATAAAATAATACTGTAAAAACATTGATATGGTTTCTAAGCCATATGAAGGTTTTAAAATGAATAAAATATATTACATACACATATACATTTGACTAAACGTACTCAACTGGTGTTTCTAGATACGCCTACCCCGTGTACCTGACCTAAGCCTAATACGTGGGCGGGAATAGAAAGTTACAGTTTAAGTTAAGTTTGTTTTTGCCAAGTGACTGACTAAAGAATTCTCTGTGAGGTGTTATTCAGTTCTGTACCTGGAAGTTAGGATGAATGAGGGATGGTATCTCTCTTCTCTGCTCTCGATATTCCAGGCTGCCTGCGAGGGCTACCCGGAAACGCCGGTGCTGGATTTCTCGGCAGGAGAAAGCAGCGCGTCTCGTTCTCAGCGCGTCAGGAAGGCGGGGCTGCGCCAGCGGGGTCTGCTCTGCTCTGGGCTTCGGCAAGTCTGGCTGCTCCGTCCTCGTCACCACCGCGTGTGTTTGCATAGGGCAATATCGGTAATATTTATACCTTTAAGGTGCCGAGATTGACGTAAGGATGGACATAGATACGTCAATAAGGATGTCATACAACCAGGTCGTTAGCACATTCTTTTGCTGAAGTTCTCGGTGAAATCAAAACAATGGCCGCAGGGTTTTTCCAGGTTGTCATAGGTTTGATTTGTTTTGAGAACTCCGTATGCCTTATCAGGGGCTGGAGGAACATCGCTTGTCTAATTAGATCGCAAGCGTTATGACCTAATCAGATAACACGTTCCTGTGCCGTAGTGTGGCTTCGTCAGATAACGGTATCTGCATCATGGGGGTTTGCTGCCTCATGGGCTGACTGCTAATTAACTTGTTAGTTTGCTAACCAGAATAGGGTCAGGAATAGGGGGATCGATTCAGAACCTATAGGAATACATCACAACCACTGCCACCCTTTGGTGCATCACAGCACCCTCTGGTTCACCACTGCCACCCTCTGGTTCACCACTACCACCCTCTTGTTCACCACTGTAGATCATGGTGGGGAAAGCACACCTTCCCAGCCTCAACTGAGATGAATTAATATGGGGCTGGTTAATGTGTCACTGAATTTGAGCTTCAAGTCTGGCACCTGCTTCCTTAGCTGTAAGTGCTTCCTGTTGCAGTTTAATTTTTTTTACATGAGCATTGTGCCATACTTGTAACTATTCTCTGACCCTGCTTTGAGGGTCAGAGCAGGGTCAGAGAATAGTTGCAAGTAGGCAACTGAACTCTGGAGGGGCCCCTCAGGAAGCACTACAGGGAATGGTTACAAATTAGCTTGAACTTTTGCACCTGCTAAGTGCTTTCAGTTTTCCAAAATTCGTTTTTCTGCCATTTCGCGAGAATCGCGGGGTGCGAATTCGTGCGAAATCGAACTTGCAATCCGCAAATTCGTGCAAATTTGCGGATTTCGTTTTTTTTGCGTGTTCGCACGTTTTTTTGCTTATTTGCGGACCGCTTGCAGCGCACCGACCCCGAGGTTGCCCATGCGGTCGTGTATGGGCGCGGCCTTCTTGTTTGCGTGACGTGTTTCCGTTTCCGGCCGCTAGTTGCATGCTCGCGTCGTATGCGGTACGCGATTACGTGTTCGCGGGCGTTTTCACGTGTTCGCAAGGGAAATATCCCGTGAACTTACCCACGCGGTCCTCAATGGGCACGGACATCTTGTTTTTCATTCATTGCTATGGTTCTGTGCATGCTTTCTAATCCTCCTTTCATCTGTTCAATCCTTTGTTCTTTGGACTTTTTTTAATCTTTTCAACTCTATATCTATCCGTCTTTTTTTCTAGATCTATATTTTGTGTTTTTTTCAACTTTTCGTTACTTTTAAAGCTACTTTAAAAAACAGGACCATGGCAAAGGTAGCTGGGAAGGGGAAGGGTCCCGCACCCCGTACCCGGCTCCCATGCGGGCGATTGGGGGGGGAGAACGTCACAGTCCGGGAGATCTTTAGCGCGGAGGAGGTGGCCGCACTGGTTTTTTATGTCCAGCGCCGCCTCCCCAAGTCCATCGCTGCAAGCGGCAGGATCGCTGGCGGGTACGGGCTCCGGGAGCGTCGGAAGCAGTGGGAGAAGGTGTGCCGGGCCATGTATCAACACTCTCGGGTCCGGCGCACCTACAACCAGGCCACGCACCGGTGGTCCGACCTCCTGGACCGTGAACGCGACCTGCTCGACCTGCTAGGCATCGAGATCCCCGGGCTTGGTGAGTATTAGTAGCTATTTAATCACTACTCTGTTTTCTCCTGCTCTATGTGTTATCATTATGCAAATTCTTTTTTTTTCAAAGAGCAATAATGCTGCCGATTACATTGTAGGTAAATTATGTTTCAAAATGTTCTGTGATTGCATTTCAGGTGCACTGTTCTCCTGCTCAGTGGCGGTGCTACTATGCTTATTTGTTTTTGATTTTTGGTGTTGATTTCATTGGCCTGAGTAATTATGTATGAGTGTACTTTACAGAACTGCGTAATGCTAGACACCAAGGGGCAGATTTACAATTACTGGCGCATCCCTGCAAATTAGCAGGGATGCGCCAGTAATTGTGCGCCACACCTCCACCACCCATGGTGCGCCGCATTTACAATGTGGCGCACCATGGGGCAAAAACGACACAGAAGCGTCACGCATATGTGCCCTAAAGTCAGCGCATTGCTGGAGTTGCGTCGCAACCACGACGCAGCTCCAGCAATGCTCTTGGGTGCCCTATCTCCCCAATGCTGCGTCAAGCCGTACGTCTGGTTCAAGCAGCCGCAGGGTTTCGAGTGACGCAGCATTGGCCTAAAAGTGAATGAGTGAAATCTTGTAGATTTCACTCAGCCACTTTTAGGATGCGTTCCTGCGCAGGAACGCCCTCCCTTGCTCTGGAACGCCCCCTGATGGCGCAGGGCTTTACAACATGATGCATCTCCCAGATGCGTCACGTTGTTAATATACCCCGCACCATGGCGCCTCTTTTGCGCTGCAGCTGCGTCACAAAAGTCACACAACGTCGGAGCAAAAGAGCCGCAAGGGACTTGTAAATCTGCCCCTAAAGACTTAAGTCCAGTCCTTCCTTTGTACACCTGCCACTAATAAGAGTGGTGGTGGATTGATAGTTTGAGTATTTTAATGACTGGTTATGTAGTAGGAAACTTACTTTAGTGTTCTCACTGGTCTGCAATCACGATGGACTTTGTCTGTCACTTCGCGTGCTGCGGAGTGCTGCCTGCCAGTCCTAGTCGAACCATTTTGTAGTTTGTTTAGTGAGTTACATAACTTTCCAAGTCGACGGTCCGCGAATCCAGCAATACTAATATCCTAGTAGATCACATCAGATAGGTCAATAAATGTAGTGCAATTGTTGTCTATTTGCTATTTCCCCGAAATTATTTGTTATTGTTCTTTTGAAATGATTGATTTGGTTGACAACAATCATCCATGTTTGGGTCTTTCTTTCATGTTGTACATCAGCTCCCCCCCAGGGGCAAGAGGACAGAGGAGGAGGTAGCGGCGCCGGCGGAGCAGGAAGAGGAAGGCCAGGATCGGTCCGGCGAGGGCTCCTCTGCTGGCCCCAGTAAGTTTTCATGTTAATATTAGTAATTATACTTCCCTATCTTTTAGAGTACCTATTTTTTATTCACGTTCCTCATTCGATTTTTTCTAAATCGTCTTTGATCTTCTTGTAGACTGTTTCTAAATTCTTATCCTGCCTCTACTATGACTCCCTGTGGTACTACTAGATTATTATTATTAGTCTGTCTGTGTAGCTAACTAAGCTTGCACAGTTGGCAAAAGGTGTTAAACAAAACTCCCATTCTATTCAGCAATAGCTCTATGCACTGAGTGCAGTCCTCTGGGTTGTCCATAATGTCTTTTGAAGTCTTCTAAATGTTTATGCTTTGACAATTCCCAACAATAAAATGTCAATGACCACCAAGAAAGAATAAGATACTAGTTTACTTTTTGATTGGATAGGAAGACAATCCATACTACTATTGTTGCAGGGACTATTCTGCACAAACAGAACTATGGACACTAAATAGTGCATTGTTTATCAATTATAATAGGCGCAGGTAGACTTTCCACATACCTCAGTCATAACAGAATTTGAACCCCCAATCTCCTTACTGACTAGCTAGTGTGGCAGAGTCATTTAGCTTCCTAATTCCTCTATGATTGATCCCCAATGATGATTATCCAACCCAGGACATAAGACTACGGAGTCAGAGTCCAGAACTGTCAGAGCCACAGACTCATGCTTGCAAATTGCAAACCCTTTTGCTCGCTCACTCATGATCAAACACCACAGAGTCTATGTAAGTTTTAAAGCTTTATTAAAAGTAAAAACATTTATTAAAATCAAGTTCATCATACAACATAAATGGTGGATTGAAAATGGAAAAGTGCTTAGCGATTTCACACATTAATTGTGGGCGAGCCCTCACCTGGTTGGAACTTCAAATCTTCTTTGTGGTGCTACATCGTTGCTGACTCCGTCCTAGTGATGATGAACTGATCTTGCTCTTGTTCTTAGAAGGGAAGCTTCTGTCTGTTATGAGAAAAATGGTGCGTGTTAAAAAAAGCAAGCATTCCTCAGTCATGCCAAAAAGTGTAGCAAGACAACACCCTTCCCTGAAAAAAGGCAAATTTTTAGTTTTTGACTAGACAGTCACTAATTATTAAATTTGTTTGTGTAGTCGTAGTGAAATTTTTTCATTCCTAGACAAAATACTAGGGAGTGGTGTATATGGCATCTAAGAATCTCAAATGTATTTTCTAGGCGGAACATCGGCACAACCATCCACCCGTGCCGGGGCCAGCGTGGAGGTGGGCACTCCTGGGGTGGAGGCAGTGCAACAGCCAGTGGAAACTGCTGTGGGGGATGCCACGGTAGTGGCGGACATTGGTAAGCTATTATATTCCTTATTTATTAAGATTGCAGACTGCAGCGTGTGCTCTCTGCATGGGTGTATATGTTGCACAGTACAAGTATACTATACTGTTAAGAAGACACATTTAGAACTACGTTTTTATCAACCAGGTAGAAGCCTCATCTAAATTGACTTCAACTCAGCTGTGAACGTTTTTTCGAGAATCCAAGTCAGATCAGAGATGAACTTGATGGATGGGATGAACGAAAAGGAAAAGAAGGGTGTAAGTAAGTGTGGAAGGACGAGCGAGTTAAAAGTAATGATGACTGCCAAAGAATGATACGTGTTTGATTGCTGCCCGAGGTGGCTGGGAATATGATGCATGGCCGGTTGAAGGATGAAGCAATGATGGGTGGAAGGAGAAAGGGAAGAGGACTGCCTGGGTGGGTGAAACAGAAACTGTATGTGTGCGCAATATATCCTTTGGTTGAAATTCAAATGCAAGGCAAGCACAGATGCATGGCTTGCGGTTTCCAAAATAAAATGAAAATGTTGTTTTCCCTGTTAGAAAAAGTAAGGTTTGTCCAGTTGAGACATTAAGAAGAAGGATTGACATTTACTTTGAATGGATGGATGCCTGGATCATGGTACTATCTGACTCATAGATAGCATATGTGTATGGAGAGAGAGTAGACGGTCTCTGGATGAACTAAGTGTTACTTTGAAGAGCATGTAACACCGCACCTGCACGTCCGTTCCAGTGTAGGAAAGGCAAGGAAAATAAGTTTTAATTTTTCCGAATACTACCATGAATAGTAGCAGTAGTTTGTATTGCAAGCACAGCATATATCCAGCGATTACGAGGGCCACTCACTACCTCTGTTAATAATTTTAGTACAACTCTGTCATTCATGTGTGGCCTATCAGTGTTCACTCAATAAAAAACAAAGCACCTAAAGACATCGGATATGCAAGCAAATACATATTCTGTGAAGGGATAGATAATCATGTTATTTATCTTCTTCATTTTCCTTTTCTAGTAGTCATTGGCACTGTAGGGTGAAAGTTAAATTAATTAAGCAGTAGCCCTTGTAACAGAGTATTCTAAGTGCCACCCATAATAGAAAAGTAAGAGCTTCACCGCCTGCATGTACTTGACTGGTACAGTAACATAAGCCTGTGTCATCATGGCGTGCGTCTTTTTTTCTCGGGTGCAAGTTGACTGCGCTGGCATTATGCCGGCTTCCAGAAGTTTACGTACCAATTTCGCTAAACAAGAGAGAAGAAGAAGAAGAAGACTTGTGTACTGTCATAGTTGACTCTAATGTAGTGAGTCCATAGTGCTTGTAGAATTGATTCCTGAAACTCCCACTAATGTTAGAGCAAGGCTGAAGAAGTGGGAGGTTAGATAGAGACAGGCCACAAATGTTATGTACTGTGCGTGCAAGTTGCTAGTTCTACTGTGACACAACTGCTTTCTGCTGAATTATTTTGTGTTAATCTTAAAGAGCATTGGTTACAGACTATGTCTTTCTTCATATAGATGCTCCTTCCAAACTGTCACGGAAGGAGCTGGCTAGACGGGCCCGGCAACGGAAGCTGGAGGCGACTGTCGCCGAATATCGGCGGCTGGTGGCCCAGGAGGAGGAGGACACGCAGTCGATCTCCACAACATCCACAGCAGCAGCTGCATACTCCTCCGGGCTCACTGGGTCAGCTAGTCAGTGCAAGCCTCCAGCGGTACGGAGCCGTGGTACCGCAGCCACCCGCCACCGCCAAGCAGCCAAATAATCAGCTACCCCCCACAGCACTTCAAATTTAAAGGCACGCGTGCACCGCCTAACCCTCAGGGTGTCCTACCTTGAGCAGGAGCTGAAGAAAACGAGAATCCTGCTCAAGAACCTCCGCAAGGAACATGACCACCTGGCTAAAAAAGTACACTGCTGGCGGCATTAGAGGAGGAGAGACTGTCCCTTGCCCCTTTTTTAAAAACTTTTCGGGGGTGGGAATTGGGAGTTAGGTTTTTCGACTTTGGGGACTTTTTATTTCACGGACATTCTTTGGGGTTGGGGGGGTGGGTCGGGTCTTGCGGGATAGTTTATTTTTGTTAGGGATATAAATAATTATTACTTTCAACTTAAACATAGCATACGTGTTTTACTGCAGTTGAGGCTGGGGGGGGGTTTACCTCTAAGTTTGTTTTCCCGAAACTTAAGTGGCTTCTTGATTCAAATTGTGTAAATAATTGCCCAAATGTGTACAAAACTAAGTGCCTCTCACAGAGTTAGTGAATTCAATTGTCCTAGGACTTTACTAGTACTACCCTCAGTCTCTCGTCTCTCCTACTACTCCATTATTCTTTCTCCCCCAAACGCTTATCTTACCTGTAATTCGTGTTTGAAAATAGGGCCAGGCACAGGGCTGGCTGCATGGCAAATGGCGATTAAGTTTGGCAAGCCTGGGCGGATGAAATGGCATCATTGCAGTGGTACTAGTGGTGGTACACAGTGGCAGTTGCAGCATATGAAATAAAAGAAAATGAAAGCTTGATTGGCCTGAGCGGAGCATTAGAACGGTAAGATAGATACTATAGCACGTGACAGTACACTAGAACAGTGCCATAATGTAGCCTTACCAATGCTAAAGTATTGAAAGTATAACTACTACTTGCGTGGAATTTGACATTGGCTACTACTACAAGAAATAGTACTGAAGGTGAAGGACACAGCAGCGTAATCATTTGCCACGTGTAGGAGGAGGATGTTCTTGATGATCAATCCAGTTGATGGCGCCCATGAAAATCTGCTTTGATTTGCCAATAGTCATGGGTCTGTGTCAAGCTGAGTAAGAATATATCCTCAGATTCCTTCACCAGCCTTGAAATGTAATTAATTTTCTGTTGCTATGACCTTATCCTCCCCAGCAAGTGTGTGGAATTATTGCTGTTATTTACTCACACATCAATGAAAACCACACAGCCCTGGGGAAGAGGGTTAGGGTTTGGAAATTGGATGGGAATGGGGTTTCTTGGGAAAGTTGTTGAGAGAAGAAAAAAAAAGCACATCATGGACAAACAACAAATGAAGATAAACAAATCTTTGGATACGAAGCTATCCATAAATCTTTTAAGTGGAAGTGCATCAAGCTACATGGATAAGTTACTGAAAAGTAAGTAGTACTTTCTACACCGTACTAACTAGGAATGAAAGAATGCGACAGTACAGGGCTGCAGTAATTATGCGTTTTCACTTGCCTATCTCTACACTCAGAGAAACAATTCGTACATTAAATTAGTTTGAAAAATAGCAAAGTAAAACCTATGCAATGGCTGGAGGGATGAATTTAGAAGCAGCGAGCAAAGAAATGCAGAGTCACACTCATAGAAGTTCACAGCAAAAACATTACTTAAAAGATAAGTAGAAATGAATGGATACTGTTACTGTATGTCGTTGTAGTTGTCCTGTTGAATTTGGGAAGTTGCATGCATCCAGCCATTCCTCTTATTTGCGGTACTCCTCCCTTCCATCTGACGCTCCGTCCATCAATGTTGGTGACCAGAAGACACCCTGTCCACTGCCTGCCTGGCGGATGCTGAATTCAATTACGGCTCGCTAATGTGAAGCCTGACTTCAGCCTTTTTCCCATTACACAGGGTGAAAGCCGCCCTGTAAATGTTGATGGAAAAACAGGAAGTGATATTAAAACACCACTGAGAAAAAAATATAAAGTACGTACGCTGTGTAGTGCAAAGAGTCACACTTTCAGTTTCAGAATCGACAGTACAATAGTTTCGAAAGGGCGTACTCTGAGTCTCCTTTTGAAGGATAAATAAGTATGGGCGAATTTTGCGGATCTTTCCCCTCAAGCTAGATGTACTGTAAACTGCGATTTTAGAACAACATTAGACCTTCCCAACAGTGCTCCCAGACCCTTAAACCAAGTTGCAAAAATGTAGAAGACCCCCAATCAGACCCCAAAAAACATGCGATACTGCTAACTGTCTGAGGGGAGGCCTAGTGGAAAATGGTGACAAAAGAACGTACTTTGAAAGTAAAGTAGGCCCAAATCCATCCCCCCTTTTCCACCATGGATTTTCTTCAAACCACTTGCAACCAAAATTAGACATTTCTCGACAAGTGCTCCAAGAGTAGACCCCAGAACCCAGTTGCGAAAATCACGAACACCCCCAAACACATGCAATACTGCTATCCCTAACGAGCCCTAAGTTAAAAATAGTGTCAAATGCTTTCTTCAAGTAGGTCAAATCGCCCCTTTCCCACCATGGATTTTCTTCACACTGCTTGCAGCCAAAATTAGGCATGCCCAGCGTTGCTCCAAGACCCCTCAACCCCCCCCAAACACCAGGAACCCCCCCAAGCAGCCCCCCCCGAAAACACAAAAGTGAGCAAAATCGCTGAAATGTGGAAAACTTTTTCACCATGGATTTTCTCCAAAACACTTTTATCCGGTATTAGACCTTCCCAGCAATGCCCCCAGACCTGTCAACCCAGGCGAAAACAAGTGGAAATCCCCCAAACAGGCAAAAAGCAAAACCTTGATGTTTACATTCAAGACACCGCACAGAAAGACTTGGTCCATGCACCACTGAGTACCCCTGGGCATAATGGATGAAAGCATAGCAGACTGGGTGCAGGCCTATGGCACAAAGCACACTGCCTGGCTTCAAAATGGCCCCTAGACCCCCACCCACATGGCCAGGCCCTGGACCAGGCCTCAAAATGGCCCCCACCCACCTGGCCAGGCCCCAACAACACCCCAAAAAGTCGAAAAACACACAAAAGTCACCACAATCCAATGCCATCCATGCCCTCAATGATGTTTATATTCAAGACACCCCACAGAAAGACTTGGTCCATGCACCACTGAGTACCCCTGGGCATAATGGATGAAAGCATAGCAGACTGGGTGCAGGCCTATGGCACAAAGCACACTGCCTGGCTTCAAAATGGCCCCTAGACCCCCACCCACATGGCCAGGCCCTGGACCAGGCCTCAAAATGGCCCCCACCCAAATGGGCAGGCCCCAACAACACCCCAAAAAGTCGAAAAACACACAAAAATCACCACAATCCAATGCCATCCATGCCCTCAATCATGTTTAAATGGAACAGACCCCACAGAAAGACTCGGTCCATGCACCACTGAGTACCCCTGGGCATAATGGGTGAAAGCAAGGCAAACTGGGTGAAGGCCTGAGCACACTGCCTGGCTTCAGAATGGACCCTTCACCCCCACCCACATGGCCAGGCCCTGGACCAGGCCTCAAAACGACCCCCACCCACATGGACAGGCCCAAACAACACCCCAAAAAATCGAAAAACATACAGAAATCACCACAATCCAATGCCATCCATGCCCTCAATGATGTTTACATTCAAGACACCCCACAGAAAGACTTGGTCCATGCACCACTGAGTACCCCTGGGCATAATGGATAAAAGCATGGCAGACTGGGTGCAGGCCTATGGCACAAGGCACACTGCCTGGCTTCAAAATGGACCCTAGACCCCCACCCACATGGCCAGGCCCTGGACCAGGCCTCAAAATGGCCCCCACCCACATGTCCAGGCCCCAACAACACCCCAAAAAATCAAAAAACACTCAAAAATCACCATAATCCAATGCCTTCCATGCCCTCAATGATGTTTACATTCAAGACACCCACAGAAAGACTCGGTCCATGCACCACTGAGTACCCCTGGGCATAATGGATGAAAGCATGGCAGACTGGGTGCAGGCCTATGCCACAAAGCACACTTGCTGGCTTCAAAATGGCCCCAAGACCCCCACCCACATGGCCAGGCCCTGGACCAGGCATCAAAATGGCCCCCACCCACATGGCCAGGCCCCAACAACACCCCCAAAAGTCAGAAAACACACAGAAATCACCACAATCCAATGCCATCCATGCCCTCAATCATGTTTAAATTCAATAGACCCCACAGAAAGACTCGGTCCATGCACCACTGCGTACCCCTGGGCATAATGGGTGAAAGCAAGGTAATCTGAGTGCAGGCCTGAGCACACTGCCTGGCTTCAAAATGGACCCTTCACCCCCACCCACATGGCCAGGCCCTGCCTGTACCAGGCCTCACAATGGCCCCCACCCACATGGCCAGGCCCTGTGCAAGGCCCCAACAACACCCAAAAAAATCAAAATACACACAAAAATCACCCCAATCCAATGCCATCCATGCCCTACATGATGTTGAAATTCAACAAAACAGTTATATCATGCACCCATAACTAATTCTGGTCCTACTGGATACTGTGGCTACCCGCAATATATATTTTTTAAAGTTGTGAAAAAGTTTAAAAATTGTAGTTGCAGCAACTGCAATGCCCCAAACAAACACCAACTTACTTGTGAAATTTCTAAAGTGATAAAAAGTCCAAAAAGTCCTCAAATCCAAATATTCAGCAGCAGCCACAAAAGTAATCCTTCCATCTCCAGATCCAAATGAACAGTGAGCAGGACATGGACAAAGCACTGGGAGGAGCCTGCTGGACAGGAGCAGGAAGTTGGAGACTCTTGGGCACTTCCTTCCTCCTACCCCCCCAAAAATGGACTCCAGGCACACAAAAGTGCAGACAAATGTCAATCTGAGGAGTTATTCTGAAAAAATCATCATTTTCAGAAGGTTTATGCTGCCTGCTGGTGGATTTCTTGTGCAGAATTGCAATTTTTGCAATTTCGGGAACGCAAGATGGTTGCTGCCGGCCGCATCTACGTGTTCGCAATTCTTTACTCCCGCGATGCGTGATCGCGGGCCTTTATGACGTACTCGCGTTGTCAAACTCTCGCTGTGCAAGGTGGCGGGCCGCGATGACGTAATCGCAGTTGACAAACTCCCGCGGGATCACGCAGCAAGATCCAAAATGGCACAGCGCACGCAAACATGGAGAAAAACAACTCTTCGAACGCAGAATCACTGTAATTGAACTCCGCGCGCCGCGATATTGTATTTGTCAAGCGCGACCAAGCAAAAAAATCCGCAGCTTGCGAATTTGCGGAGTTTTGGACAAATTCTCGAGATTCACGGAACACAAAATTGCCAAAAATCCGCAAATTCCGCGAACAGAACGGATTTTACGCCCATGCTTAAAAATCAGTAGAAGCAGTGCGAAATAACAGGCTCTGCCATGGGCGGAAAGCCGCTGCAGTGTTTTTCGCAGAGTTCCGCCGAGCAAAACTCTGCGAACTCCACCCAGGCTTAGTTGGAACCTCAGTGTAGGAAACGAGTTAGAGCCCACAAGAACAGGTGGAAGCTAGAACTCCTGCACATAGTTGCCAGTTATAACCACTAGGTAGAACTGAAGGTTACAACCCTAAGCAAATCTTTAGGTAAAAAACCCTAAGCACAGGTAGATAGTGGAAACTGTGAACCACTGGCCAATGGTGGAGGATAAAATCGCCGGTCAAAAACAGAAGCTAAAATCCCTGCGTACAGGTGAAGATTAAAACCACTATTTACTTGTGGATGATGGACCCTCTCTGCACAAGTGGAGGTTAGACTCTCTGAGCACAGGTGGAAGATAAAACCCTGATGCAGAGGTGGCGGATAGAACCTCTTTGCACATTATGCATCACAGGGATTCATACAACTGAGAGGCAGTAGAAGAACGTCGCCATCTTCTACCTTATTGACATTCAGACACAAAGTGGAAAATAATTTTGTTGTACCAGTTTTTCAAATGGATCCTTGTGAAACTCATTTACAATTATTCGGTGTGGCTTCAACTCATTTCACACTCTCTATAACACCTTGTGCGCATGGACAACAACATATGGGTACAATGATTGGAACACTGGATAAATGGAAAATAAAATAGCTTTTTTTTTTACTTTTACACAAGGGCTTAAAACAACATATTTTCAGTCTGTCTGGTGTCTCCAACTAAAAAAAAACATAAATCAAACAATTTAATGAGGCAGTTAAAATTCAAGTTAGTCAAATACAGAAGAACAAATAAATGCTGAATAAGAATGCTTAGGGCCAGATGTAGGTGGCCCATTAGCGGTCGGTAAACGTGAAATTCGGTAAATTTCAGGTTTACCGACTGATATTGAGCCATTTGCTATGTAGGGGAGATTCGGTAAATACCGATTCGGTATTTACCGATTCGGTATTCACCGAATCAGTAAATGACATGTAGGAAGCACTTTGAAGAGTGCTTCCATGCTTTAAGGATTTGTTATTTACCACCAACTATTAGTTGGTGGTAAATAACGAATACCTCTGTAAATGCAAATCTGTGCATTTACACCAGTGCCATATGGCAGACATACATGCCCTTAGGGCATGTATGTGTGCCACATGTGCACACAAGCACTATTCAGGGGTGCAACAGTGAGTCAATGTGACACCCTGCCACCCTTGACTCTTTCCCTATTTTACCAAATCGGCATTTATCGATTCGGTAATTGACATTCATTCCTATGGGCCTCAGGCCTATAGGAATGAATGGCAATTACCGAGTCGGTAAATAACGATTCGGCAAATACCGGATCTTAGTGATTCGGTATCTTTTACCGAATTATTTGCTACATAGCATTTACCGATTCTAAAATACCAAATCGGTAGAATTCGGTATTTTAGAATCGGTAAATACTATTCACCTACATCTGACCCTTGGTCTTTTCCCAAACCTCACAGAGTGACCAGATGTTCCACATTTGCTGAGAAAGTCCTGGTTTTGCATAATTTGTCCTGATGGATTTTGGAAATGTAGTATGTTCTGGTTTCAGGTGGTTAATTGTGGTAAAAATGTTATTATCATTTAAAAACAGGACACCTTATCACAAATGGTGCAGTGAGCATCCCTACTCAGGCATAGTATATACTAAATAGGATACCTAGATCATCATTGCCAGAATTCTAAACCAGAAACTATTCGACAATAGGTCAAGAACCCACACTCCACTTAACACCTCCCACTCTTACCCATCTTCCCCATCGCCTCCACAGATAGAACCAAAAACATTTAGCAATTTCACATAATGATCCCACACATCAGATTGCATGGGCAAACCCTGAGATAAACCGTCGTCCCACTCAACCATGTCCGTCATCCAGGCACTCAGTGAAGGGGGCCGCAGACCCATCAAGTAGATGGATGTCCATCTTTTTGCCACTGTGAGGCTGAGCATGGCAAACCGCCTAAGCTTCTTCTTAGGGTTTTCTGGGAGGAGTCCCAGCAAGCATTTCTCAACCATGCAGTTAATTGCTCATCCTGTGGCCCTCTCTTGATTTGCAAAAACCTGAACCCAAAAGGGCACCAAAGGAGAGGAGTACCACACCATTTGTAAAAAATCATACAATGTTACATAGAATGCAATCTCTTTGGGGAAAAGTAGGTCATGTGGACCACGTTATATGGATGTATGATGGTACAACGCGGTACATAACACCGCAGTACCATCACAACGCAGCTTTTACAACGCAAATCGTTACCACGACTTGTGCTGGACTTAGGAATAGTATGATTTACTATTCCAACTCCAGCCTACGTACAGTAGGGAAGGTGTTGGAATAGTAAAGCACACTATTCCTTAGTCTAGAGCGCCCTCCAGTGCAAGTCGTGGTAACGACTTGCGTTCTTAAATCCGCGTTGTAATGGTACTGCTGTGTTATGACCGCATCGTAATGATTGTTTACCTGTAATACTGGATCAGTTTGAATTGAGCACAGACCGCTACTATGCGCACCCCCTCATGAATTTTGGACTAGTCTTTCAAGGGCCCATCCATGTACTGCTGCCATGTTGTCTCTATCTTGAGCATCCGAAGCAGTCTATCAGTGGTAAGTGCTTGATATAAATTGGAAATGAGGCTGCTTCCCCGTCAGAGCCAAAAGTGTTACTAAGGTCTGTGAGGTATCGGGCGCCTCCGAGAAAGGGGGCCACAACTGCTGGCCTATTGCCCCTATCTTGACATATTGCAAGAATTGGCCATGTCCTAAACCAAACATGTCAATAGCGTCCTTAAGGGAGACAAAGCTTCCCTGTGGATATAAATCAGACAGCATTATACAACCCCCTGCCTGCCATTTTTCGACGGACATCTCTTTAGACACCTGAGCAAATTGGTAGATTAACCAAAGGTCCAGCCCAGGCGCATATGAGGACCGGAGGACCTGCCTTGCCACTCATTCCCAGATCCCCCTCAAACGAATCAGGTGCATCCCTGCAGCAGGAGGACCTCTAGCTGCTGGTCCCCATGAGTGCCAGCAATAAAGGACCGTTCCCAATAGGTATCAGCATCTAGCCAATGAACAGCATGTTGCAATTGTGCTGCAACATAATAAAGTCCTAGGTCTGGGACCTCCGTACCCCCCTTATTCCACTCTTGATTCAGGGTCGACAATCCAACTGCATCGCCTGCCTTACCACACTGTAGTAATTTATCAACCTCCTTGAATACTGTCCAGGCAGTTTATAAAAAACATGCAAAGTGTACAGGCACCATGGGAGCGCCACCATTTTTATAAGACTGATTTTCCCTACCAAGGAGAGGCGCAGATTTTCCCAAAACCTGGGTCTCAAATTATCCAGCACTCTTCCCCTACTGTGGACATAGAACTGGGCCCAGTCAGTGGTAACATACATACCCAAGTACTTCACCCATTCAACCGTCAAGGGCAAGTCCAAGCTCAGGAGTTGGGCAAGGGGACGGACCTTCAGCTTACTCAACGTGTACAGGACCGATTTGCTTGGGTTAAGCCTCAATCCCAACAGTTCCCAAAATTCAGACATCACTGCTAACATTTTTGGGGCAGATATGTCCAGCTAGCGTAAATAAAGCATTGCGGTATCTGCATAACAAAGAGAAACTATATCTTCCGTCAGCCCAACCCTTAACTGCATATTGAGGTCTGCAGGCCAAAGGCTCCATAGACAGAGCAAAAATCAATAGACACAGGGGACAACCCTGTCTCGCGTCCCCCTGGAGAAGGCACTCCATCATCACTTAATGCCTAGCATGCACGCTTGCCACAGGGTTCTTGTATACTAACTGAACCCATTTTAAAAAGTGGGGACAGGGCCCGTAGCTGCTGCTGATCCTCTGGTCATTGGTTTGAGGTCCTCTTCCACCCACAGGCTCTAGCCTGTTACTCATCCCTGGTGGTCCAGTGGTAGAGCATCTCTGCTCGCCTGCTGCTCTGCCCTCTGTCTTCTGATCTCTTTTTTCCTCCTTTTCATTTTTCTTTGCTTTTCTTTGCTTCTTTTCACTTTTTTCTTTTCCACACTTGCCTCTTCTAGTGCCTTTACCCTCCAGGTCCCTGCCGCTGCTTGTCCCCCACAGCCCGCCCCCCTCCAGGCCGATTACTGCTTACCGCTTTCCTGCCTCCCAGCTGTCTAGCCCTCCCCCACTACTTATGGCGTCCGCTACACGGTGAAGGTGTAATCCACTGATCTTGTCAGTAGACTGCTCCCTTCCATGCCCAGCTCCACCTTGTAGCTGCTGCCCCCATAGCTGCAGCTGACCCTCTGGTCAGTGGTTCGAGGCCCTCCTCCACCGTAGGCTCCCACCTGTGCCTCATCCCTGGTGGTCCAGTGGTAGAGCATTTCTGCTCTGCCGCTGCTCTGCTCTCTGCCTTCTGCTATCTTTTTCCCTCCTTTTCAATTTCTTTGCTTCTTTTCACTTTTTTATATTTTTCCCTCTCTGGCCTCTTTATGCACCTTTTACCTCTGTGTCCGTGCCGCTAAATGTTCCCCGTGGCCTCACCCCCTCCAGCGCAGATTACCACTTTCCCGCCTCCAAGCTGACCAGCCCTCCCTCTCACACTACTTATGGCAAAGTGAAGGTGCAATCCACTGACTTTTTCAGTGGATGCTACCTCCAATGCGCAGATCCACCTGGCAGCTGCTGCCCCAGCACCTGCTACCGACCCAATAATCAGTGGTTCGAGACCCTCCTCCACTCGCAGGCTCCTGTCTGCACCTCATCCCTGGTGGTCCAGTGGTAGTGTCTCTGCTCTGCCCCGTCTCACTGCCTTCTGATCACTTTATCCCTCCTTTTCAGTTTTCTTTGCTTCTTTTCAATGTTCTCTTTGTTTCCCTCTTGCCTCTTTTTTGCACCTTTTCCCTCTGTGTCCCTGCTTTGCCCTCACAGCCTCGGCCCCTACAGCACCGATTCCCACCTCCCAGTTGTCTAGCCCTCCCCTTCACACTACTTATTCCGGCCGCTGTGCAGCTGCCCTGCTTACGTGCCAAAGGCACACCAAAGGTAGGTCTGTTCGTGCCCGCTTGTATCTGGACCGGAATCAGGGTGAAGGGAACCTGGTCAGCCACCGATACGATGCCAGCACCCTTCACGCCCTCAACACTGGACGCAACACCGCCTGCCGCTAGACATCGCCAATGGACACCCATGTACCTTTTTTCTACCCAGAAGTTAGAACTGCAGATATGCCTTTGCCTGGCACTGTACAACAGCGCCACCCGACGCATTACCGACTAACACCGGACCCACGTTTACCTTCCCAGAAGTTAGAACAAGGTCACCGAAGAACAGCTCACCACCTCTCTCAGAAAAAAACCTCCAATGACATCCACAGACTCCAACACCTCAGCATGCAACCTCCACCGACGGATGCCCGGGCCCCGACTCTTTGGCTGCCCTGAAGAAAGCCGAAAGCAAGCAACACACCAAGAAAGCCAGCTGGTTCTCTCCCGCCCTCCATGAGTCTAGACACACCTGTAGACGGCTCGAGAAGAGATGGAGGAGCAGCAAGACCCCAGAAGACCACTCAGCCTTTGAGTCAGCTGTCATCGCACAACACCATCTCATCAGAACAATGAAGAAAGCAGCCCTACAAGAAAGCCTCAAAGCCAATGCACTCAATAGTAAAGATCTTTTCTCTGTGGTCAAAGCATTCGCCAGACCCAGCACAGAGACATCAGACATCACTCCTTCCAAAGACCTCTGCAACAACCGTGGCACCTACTTCCACTGCAAGATCAAGGAGCTGCACGAAAGCTTCAACAGCCTCGATACCCAAGACCCTCCAACCCCACCCAAAATCTCACGACATGGCGCTGTACCCCAACATACCCTACGCAGCTGGACTCCCCTCTTTGTGGACAACGCCCTCAAGATCATGAAGAGCATCCAATCCAGAGCACCCTCAGACCTGCCCGCATCATTCTTCAACAAATCAAGCACCACCATTGCCACAAAAGTTTGCCGCACCATCAACTAAGCCACCTTCCCAGAAGACTGGAAACACACGGAGATCAATTCCCTGCTGAAGAAACCCTCTGCTGACGCGACAGACCTCAAAAACTTCAGACCCATATCTCTTCTCCCCTTCCAAGCCAAAGACATTGAGAAGGCAATCAACACCCAACTTTCTGAGTTCATTGAAGCGAACCACATCCTGGACCTTTCCCAATCCAACTTCCGAAGCAACCACAGCACCGAGACAGCCCTCCTTGCTGTCACATATGACGTCCGAGCCCTCCT
The DNA here is from genome assembly GCF_964261635.1 of Lissotriton helveticus. Taxonomy (NCBI): domain Eukaryota; kingdom Metazoa; phylum Chordata; class Amphibia; order Caudata; family Salamandridae; genus Lissotriton; species Lissotriton helveticus. The sequence continues at coordinate 943,798 of NW_027611709.1, read as the reverse complement.
CGACTGAGGCAAAACTACAGTTCTCATCCTACTGGACTTCTCTGTCACCTTCAATACCGTCCCTCACAGCACCCTATGCACAAGATTCCATGATGCCTGCATCGGTGACAAAGCCCTGGAATGGATCCATCCCTTTCTCACCGGCCGTACACAGTTTGACTACCTCCGTTCCTCTTTAAACCCACAGAGATCAGCTGCGGAGTGCCCCACTCTTTTCAACATCTACATGGCCCCCTTCGCAGCCAGCGTAAGGAACCCGAGACTCAACAGTATCTCCTACGCCGATGACACCCAGCTGATTCTCTCCCTCACCAACCCACAGTCGCCAAAAACACATTTCACAATGGGATGAAGGCTATCACCACCTTGATGAAAAACAGCTGCTTTAAGCTTAATCTGGACAAGACCGAAGACCTCATCATGGGCTCCACCCCCTCTGCCTGGGACGACTCCTGGGGGCCTGCAGCATTGGAACACCCCCACACCCACACTGTACGCACAGAACCTCAGCCTCATCCTGGACTCCTCACTCACCATGAGCCGCCAGATCAATGCAGGCTCATCATCCTGCTTCCACACGCTACGCCTGCTCTGAAAGATCTTCAAGTGACTCCCCACCGAGTCCAGAAAGATAGTCACCCACGCACTCATCCGTAGCATAATGGACTATGGCAACACACTCTATGATGGCACCACCCAGAAACTCCTCAAGAAACTGCAGAACATTCAGAACGCCTCCGCCAGACTCAACCTCAACATCATCCGCTGTAGCTACATCACCAGCCATCTGAGAGACCTTCACTTGCTCCCGATCAACAAAAGAATCCCCTTCAAGCTCCTCACACACACCTACAAAGCCCTACATGACATAGGACCAGAGTACCTCAACCACTGTCTCCCGTTCCATGAACCCACCAGGGATCTCTACTCCCCCCTATTGGCCCTGGCTACTAGCCCACGTATCCGCAAGACCACAGCCGAAGAAAGATCCTTCTACCTCGCAGCAAGGACCTGAAACACCCTGCCTCTCCACCTAAAGCAATCACCTTCACTGCCTCAATTCAGGAAGGACCTCAAGACCTGGAACACCCTGCCTCTCAATCTCAGGCAATCACCTTCACTGCCTCAATTCAAGGACCTTAAGACCTGGAACACCCTGCCTCTCTACCTCAGGCAATCACCTTCACTGCCTCAATTCAGGAAGGACCTCAAGACCTGGAACACCCTGCCTCTCCACCTAAGGCAATCACCTTCACTGCCTCAATTCAAGGACCTCAAGACCTGGAACACCCTGCCTCTCCACCTCAGGCAATCACCTTCACTGCCTCAATTCAGGAAGCACCCCAAGACCTGGAACACCGTGCCTCTCCACCTCAGGCAATCACCTTCACTGCCTCAATTCAGGAAGGACCTCAAGACCTGGAACACCGTGCCTCTCCACCTCAGGCAATCACCTTCACTGCCTCAATTCAGGAAGCACCCCAAGACCTGGAACACCCTGCCTCTCCACCTCAGGCAATCACCTTCACTGCCTCAATTCAGGAAGGACCACAAGACCTGGATCACCTTGCCTCTCCACCTCAGGCAATCACCTTCACTGACTCAATTCAGGAAGGACCTCAAGACCTGGAACACCCTGCCTCTCCACCTCAGGCAATCACCATCCCTGGCTCAATTCAGGAAGGACCTCAAGACCTGGAACACCCTGCCTCTCCACCTCAGGCAATCACCTTCACTGCCTCAATTCAGGAAGGACCTCAAGACCTGGAACACCCTGCCTCTCCATCTCAGGCAATCACCTGCACTGCCTCAATTCAGGAAGGACCTTAAGACCTGGAACACCCTGCCTCTCCACCTCAGGCAATCACCTTCACTGCCTCAATTCAGGAAGGACCTCAAGACCTGGAACACCCTGCCTCTCCACCTCAGACAATCACCTTCACTGCCTCAATTCAAGGACCTCAAGACCTGGAACACCCTGCCTCTCCACCTCAGGCAATCATCTTCACTGCCTCAATTCAGGAAGGACGTCAAGACCTGGAACACCCTGCCTCTCCACCTCAGGCAATCACCTTCACTGCCTCAAATCAAGGACCTCAAGACCTGGAACACCCTGCCTCTCCACCTCAAGCAATCATCGTCACTGCCTCAATTCAAGGACCTCAAGACCTGGAACACCCTGCCTCTCCACCTCAGGCAATCACCTTCACTGCCTCAATTCAGGAAGGACCTCAAGACCTGGAACACCCTGCCTCTCCACCTCAGGCAATCACCTTCACTGCCTCAATACAGGAAGGACCTCAAGACCTGGAACACCCTGCCTCTGCACCTCAGGCAATCACCTTCACTGCCTCAATTCAGGAAGGACCTCAAGACCTGGAACACCCTGCCTCTCCACCTCAGGCAATCACCGTCACTGCCACAATACAGGAAGGACCTCAGGATCTGGAACACTCTGCCTCTCCACCTCAGGCAATCACCTTCACTGCCTTAATTCAGGAAGGACCTCAAGACCTGGAACACCCTGCCTTTCCACCTCAGGCAATCACCGTCACTGCCACAATTCAAGGACTTCAAGACCTGGAACACCCTGCCTCTCCACCTCGGGCAATCACCTTCACTGCCTCAATTCAGGAAGGACCTCAAGACCTGGAACACCCTGGCTCTCCACCTCAGGCAATCACCTTCTCTGCCTCAATTAAGGAAGGACCTCAAGACCTGGAACACCCTGCCTCTCCACCTCAGGCAATCACCTTTACTGCTTCAATTCAGGAAGGACCTCAAGACCTGGAACACCCTGCCTCTCCACCTCAGGCACTCACCTTCACTGCCTCAATTCAGGAAGGACCTCAAGACCTGGATCTTCAACTGAACTACAGGGCCTTTGACGGACCAGCAGTCCCCCCCCCCCACACCTCGAGACCCTTACGGGTGAGTAACTGTGCTTGGTAAGTCACTTGATTGATTGAACGCCTCGCTCATTGGACCCAGAAGAACACCCCGGTCAAGAGCCTTCGCAAACACCTCAAGTAGCTCATCCAGCAGTGTCTGGAGGAAACATTAATGTAATTCCACCAGCAAACAGTGGCTGCCCGGCAGCATTGCAGGCTTCAAGGCAAACAAGACTCCCAAAAGTTCCTGCTTGGAGTCTGGAGTCTCCAGATCCTTACAAAGTCAAAGTCAAAGTCAAAAAGATTTTATTTGTGTAGGTACTCAACCGAGGACCACAAATGTAGAAAATGTAATAAAATTTAACAAAAAAAGAAAAGTACATTACAAATTAATATAAAGCTAGTGTTAATTTAAAAAATTTGTACAAATTATAACATACAAACTCATTTGGGGGATTGATACCTGCTATTAATATTTCGGAATCTTTTACTAACCTACAGGATCTATATATCGGCAAAATATACTGTGCACGAGCAGCTACTACTTTAAAGTTTGGACAAATAAACAGTAAGTGTTCCACAGTCTGCTCACCCCCTTGACATAACAAACATAGCTGAGAGAGATCTCCGCGTGTCCATTTTGATTTAAAAGCTTGTACAGGTAAAATCCCTGCTCGAAACATAAAAATCACCCTCCTTGCACTATGAGAAAGACAAAATGAGATATAAGGGTGTATATTTTTGTACTCTATAAGTGTGGTAAAGGGTTTGAATATTTTAAGCCGCTGGCTGTGTGCATAGTCCAAATCATAGCTCAACCTAGGAGTGAAACATTTTAGAAAGAGTTTTAGTTGCGACGCGGACCAAGTCTTTAAGATTTCTAAAGAAGTTCCAGCCATTTGGAGCGCCGTAGACAAGTTAACTAAAAAAGTTTGATTATCTACATCTGGGCCGAAAGTCTCTTTTTGAAGCAGAAATCTGAGGGTACCCTCCGTAGCGTGAAGAAGATTAAAGGCCCATCTAATTATGTTTGCCACTGCAGTGGCAAAAGCACTAGTGATTCCGAATTCCAGCCGTAAAACCTGGACTGGTGTTGCAATTGGAACCCTCATCATTTTTTTCAAGATTTTCCCCTCTTGACGGTCCATGAAACCCCATTGTTGAATGGGAATGTATTCTGTAGCATATGACAGGACTGCAGGAATTTTTACTTTATATATCCTTATTAATGCGGAAAAATGCCTGCTCCCTGTGGCGCTATATAGTCTGGATAGAGTTCCTGCATGTAAGTCAGATTTTTTCTTTAACTTCTCGATATGCTTTGTGTTTGAGAGATTCTTGGTAAGAATCCTGCCCAGATAGGTATATTCTTTTTCTTCTTCAACTTTATCATCTCCTAGCCTCCAATTGTATTTGGCACTTTTCTTCCTCCCAGAGAAGGCTACAACTTTAGTTTTCCCTACGTTCGGAATTAAGAAATTGTCCTTAGAGTAATTGAACAAAATATCAAGGGAGTTTTGCAAACCAAATGGTGTGAGATCGAATAAAACTATATCGTCCGCGTAGAGCAGCGTATGAACTCTTTGCTTGTTAATTTTTGGTGGCAAGCTGAGGCCCTATTCTAATTGTTTAGGCAAGTCATTTAAATATAACGAAAACAGCATGGGGGCTAATAAACAGCCCTGTTTGAGGCCGTTTTCAGTATATATTACTTTCGTTAGTCCTTTTTCGCCCCCCATTTGGACTCGACACCAAGTATTTGTGTGGAGGCTAATGATGGCCTGTAGCAGATGTTCATTGATTCCCAAACTCCTCAATTTTTTCCATAGTGTCGGACGGTCCACTCGGTCAAATGCCGTCGAGTAATCTATAAAGGCCATGTAGACCGTCTGTTTTTTTCTTGTGACATATTTGTCTAGGAAAAACTGAATAATTGCCGTGTTGTCTGTAACAGAGTGTTTGGGTCTGAAGCCTGATTGGAACATAGGTATCAACCCCAACGAAAAGGCCCAGTTTTTTAATTGTAAGAGGATCTCTGCTGCGAAGATTTTTCCAGTAGCGTCCAGCAGAGCTATTTGGCGATAATTTCCTGCTACCGTTTTGGAGCCTTTTTTATATATTGGGATAATTGTACTCCCTTGCCATGACTTGGGTACTTGCCCACAGGACATAATGTGGTTGAATAGTGGAGTTAATAGAAGGCTCCATTCCTTAGAGTTTGTTTGCAGGGCCTTTATAGGAATTTGATCAGGGCCGAAAGCTCCTGTGCTTCTTGCCCTCCTAATGTGGGTTTCCACCATCACATTTGTTGTTTTCGGGATTACTATTTCCTTAACTTTTTCCTCCACTTTATTGGAACCGTTTATTTGTGATTTAACCACATTTGTTTTGTAGAGATCTGCCAAGTAGAGTTCCCACTCTTTCGGAGGAACAGGTACTGCTTGTAATTTCTTTTTTGTCCCCGATAGTTTGGCTATTATTGACCAATAGGTTCTCTGATTTGATTCTTTGGCAGCAATTTGTAATTCAACCCAGTTTCGATCTTGGAGGGATTTTCTCTCCCTTGTTTTTCCTCTTCTCAATTGATTTTTTACTTTGTTTATTTCCTTCTTTTTAGTAGGAGAAGGGCGGAGGTATTGAGCACGTATCAATTTATTTAGGGTCTTCCTTATCGATGAGTTCCCTGTTTTGTTGTTATTTTTCCTTTGTATATTAGTAATGGTTGTATGAGAATTCATTTTAGTTATTACCTCTTTAAGGTCAATGAGCATGATCTCAAAGTTTTCAATAGGATCATCACAATAATAGTTCCTTAAGAAGTGCTGTTGTTCAATCAAATTTGTTATTTTGCTCAGGGAGGACGGATTCCAAAAGATACGTCTCCGATCACTGTTTACCAAAGTATCTTTTCTTTCGAGAATCATCGGACCTTCTTCTGCTGGTTGAGCCGACCAACTAATTCTGAGTTGCATGACAGCATGGTCACTATCAGTGGTGAAAATAGAGCAGAGATGGGACATAGTTTCGAACTGGTCCTTGCCGCAGATGATATAGTCTATTATTGACGGTCTCCCGTTACCCTGCCTTGTATAAGAGGCCGGGATGTCGCCTTCCACGTTCCCGTTTAGAATGGTTCCATTTATGGTAAGTAGTACTGATAACAGTGCTTTCCCTCTTTTGTTAGATCGGATATCTCTGGGGAATTGGGGGATTAAAGGTTCCATGTTTTCCTCTTCCAGAATTTTTCCCCACTTATTTATTTCTAAATTGGAAATCTTCCCGTTAAAGTCACCCAATATCAAGTAATTTGGGAACAAAAGGGCTTCTATTATTTGTGTAATAGTTTGCAGGGTATCGTCATATAAAGTATCGTATTTTTTTCCTGGGGGGGCATAAACGTTAAAAAGTAACGTTGTTCTCGTTGAGGTCGAATTGTAGGCTTTCAGAGACAGTTTGATACATTGCACATTTTCACTATTAGTTTCCACAATCTCTTGTGCCCATAGGAGATCCTCTCTCATTAAAATTGCCAATCCCCCTTTGGCATGTCCCCGAAATGAGGGTTTTGCACATATGTTATACACAAAGTAACCTTGTTGTTCAAAGGACTCGGTTTCCCAAGTTTCTTGAAGGGTCAATATGTCTGGTTGGGAAGCGAGGACTTCCTTCATTTTTTTCATTGATCTACCAGCAATGTTCCACGTTATGACCTTTAAACCTTGGTTAAACGGGGTGCTTTAATTGATTTAGGCCTTTGTTATTGTCTAACATCCCTGGAAGCCACGTCCAGGAGTACTCGAATTCATTTTCGTCAGCATTTTTTGCCTTCGATTCTATGTGCCACACTTCCCTTTCCCCGTTTTTTATACGAATTTTTAGAATCTCTTCTCCCTGTTGTATATCACTGATCGGAATATCCTCCAATTGTCTTACAGTTCCCAAAGATTGTTTCCCCTCTTTCAGGTGCAGTGAGGAGAAAAGCTGAGTGTTGATTTTGGGAGTTGGATTATTTTTAATTCCTTTATGTTCGCTTTTCTCAATGACATCGTAGCCAAATCGATGTATTATCTCCTTTTCCTTCAGGATAATACTTGGTATTACTGGAGACCAGAACGAGACCACTGCGATTTTGCTCAGCCCACGCTTTGGAAATGATACTAAATCGATGTCACTACTCGTCATAAATTGCAGAGACTTTATGTTTTGTAAAAGATGAAGAATCCGGCTTCTGTTCAAAGGAGTATTGTCTGTAGGAAATAATTCGTCAAATTGGAGGACGTTAGATTGAGTGACAGTCTTCCAGACTTTGTCCTCTTCACAGACGATTTTATCAGCATTTTCTTGTCTTGTCGTAGAGACCGTATTTGGTGGAAAATATACTTCCGCCTTGGGATTCAAGGATCTCTTTATGTCAGTGATTGTTCGTTTAGGTGATTCTCCTAATTTTCTCCAACCTGGCATACTTGTCTCGTCATTTTCCTCCTGTAGATCTTTTTGTGCTATTTTGATTTTTTGAAATTTCAGTTTACGGCTTTGCTTTTTGTGAATCCTCCTTAGAGGTTTTTTCCTCTTTTTGTTTTTTTCTCTGATAGAGTCATCCTTAACTGGGTTTAGTGTTATTACTCCTGAAAGAGTTTCAGAGTTAATTTCCTCGTGCCGTTCCTCAACTTCTTTTACTGAGTTGATATACGATCTTTCCTTTTTCGTTTTTTTATTAAAAATCGGGAATTGTTTTTGTTTTTTTGGAAGGTTTTCTCTAAACAGTCGTTTTAAGGAGTATATAGGGGGGTCATTGCAAAGTTCCGTTTTTTTCCTTTTATCCAGTTGTTTGAGATCGTCATCTGATGTCTGAGTAGAAGAGTGACATTTACTTTCCTTAAGTACGTTTTCTTTACGCAAACTATTTTCTTCTATTTTTCCTTCTTTGATTTTTGAAGTCTCCTTTTTCCTTTTCTCTTCTACTAGAAATTTCAAGATGCCAATTTGGACATCTAAAGTTTGATCAGAATTTTCAAGAATGTTACTTAAAAAGGAGAGAACTGATTCGAGAATCTCTTGTAGTGTGAATAGAGCCTTTGAGAGAGGAATAGTAGATTTTTCATGATTATTGTCTTCTATTAAAAAGGGATCCAAAAAGGAATCTTGTTCATATGTGGACTGTTTTTTTGCATCACTGATTGTTGACCCTTGCTCTGGTTTATTCCCTACCGATTTTTTGTTGGATATACTAAGATCTTTTAGTGTTTGTGTGCTCCCAATGCCCTTTAACGGGAGTAAATCGGAGTTCGAGCTTTTTTGTTCCGATGTGAAGTTGAAGATACTCAAGTCTTCTTTTTTGTGTAGACTCTCGTGTTCTTGTAAAGGCGTTGATGATTTCACCAAACTGGAATTGGGATTTTCTAGTTGTTGCTCCATTGTTTTAATAGGAGACGTGCTAGCAAACACGATTTCGCTGACATTTTGGAGCAAGTGCGCGGATGCCGATAAACAGGTGCGATCTACCGAACTCCCAGTTGTTTTATTTTCAGAGGCAGACATTGTTTTTACCGGTTTCTTTTTAGCTGATAAAGACGAGAAGTATTCACTGATTGCTGGAGTCAGGGTGTTACGGCCAGCCTTTAAACCTTTATCCGTGGATTTCCTAACAGCTTCCTGTGTTCCTAGTCGTTTCATAAAAATAGTTCTTGAGCGAAGTTTTTTTAAACCCATTAGAGAGATGTCTTGGGCCACTTTTGTCGCAGGATAGGAGATAACGAAAGAAATAACAGAAGGAGAGAGAGTGTTACCTTTTTCCGATGCTTAGTCACGGAGTTAATCACAATATGTTCTTTGGTCGTATTTGTTAGGGATATGGCCCGTCCCGTCCTCGGTCGTCCCCGGACGGCCACAGACGGCCCGCCCTTTGCCCGGGCTTAGCCCCGAGCTTTGCCCCGCGCGCGTCCCGCTTAGCGCGTAATTGGGCTTCCTTTTGTGAAATTGATGTGCCACCCTATTGGTTAGAGTGGGGGTGTGACTCTGGGAGGGGGCGCGGCTCACGCGGGAAGAGGACCAGCTGAGAGGTGGTGATTGCTGGTCCTCGCAGTCCCGGGGCCGGCGCCTCTCTCTCCACTGCGGTCACCAGGTAGTGTTGAAAGCTCCCTCGACGAGATAGGTATAAAATCAGCTCCTCTGCTTCCGAATAGCCTCAAGCAGGGCTCTGCAGCACAGTGTGTCAGGGGCAGAACAAGTTCTGTAGCACGAGCGGCACCCGCGAAGCGGGGGCCGCGAGAAGTTATGGAAACTGCTGGGGGTGTGACTCTGGGAGGGGGCGCGGCTCACGCGGGAAGAGGACCAGCTGAGAGGTGGTGATTGCTGGTCCTCGCAGTCCCGGGGCCGGCGCCTCTCTCTCCACTGCGGTCACCAGGTAGTGTTGAAAGCTCCCTCGACGAGATAGGTATAAAATCAGCTCCTCTGCTTCCGAATAGCCTCAAGCAGGGCTCTGCAGCACAGTGTGTCAGGGGCAGAACAAGTTCTGTAGCACGAGCCAGATCCTTACTATCTCCAGGGTCCAAGGACTGCAGCGGAAGTGCATCCAAATAATCAGAGAGATCTTGTGGGAGCATCGCCCACGAAAATGTTCCACAAAGGCATTATTAATGGCCTGTTGAGTATGGAAGTCCACGCTCGAAATGTCAAGCAAGGCAGAGTCCTGTCCAGGGTCCGGTCCACCGCATAATTAGTATCGCCCGCAAATAGTACCCCTGCATCTGGGAACAGCTGCATGGTTTTCCTGCCAATCCCAGAAACCCCTCATCATTAGTGTTGGGTGTGTACACATTTACCAGACAGAAGTCATGAGCATCCAGCATCCCCTCATGGTTAACATATCGCCCCTCTTTATCTCGGAGAACCCAGGTGGGTTTAAATGGGACCCCTGGAGCCAACCATATCAATCAATCAATCAATCAATCAATGCATTTATAGAGCGCGCTACTCACCCGTGAGGGTCCCAAGGCGCTGAAGGGAGGGGGGGTGCTGTTACTGCTCGAATAGCCAGGTTTTGAGGTGTTTCCTGAAGGTGAGGTGGTCCTGGGTCATGCGTAGGTGGGCGGGGAGGGAGTTCCATGTCTTGGCGGCCAGGTAGGAGAACGATCATCCTCCGTTGGTGGTTCTGCTAATCCGTGGGATGGTGGCGAGGGAGAAGCTAGCAGAGCGGAGCGGGCGGGTCGGAGTTTAGAAGGTGAGGTGGTTGTTGAGGTATTCGGGCCCATGTCGTGGAGCGCTTTGTGTGCGTGGGTGTGGGGCCTGAACGTGATCCTTTTGCTGACGGGGAGCCAGTGCAGGTTTCTCAGGTGGGTAGATATGTGGCTGTGGCGAGGGATGTCGAGGATGAGTCGTGCGGAGGCGTTCTGTATGTGCTGAAGTCGTTTCTGAAGTTTGGCTGTGGTTCCTGCTTATAGGGCGTTCCCATAGTCCAGTCAGCTGGTGATGAGGGCCTGGGTGACCGTCTTTCTGGTTTCAGTGGGGATCCACCGGAAGATTTTTCGGAGCATGCACAGGGTGTTCAAGCATGAGGTGGGATGCCGTTGACTTGTTTGGTCATCGAGAGTGAGGAGTCCAAGATGAATCCTAGGTTGCGTGCGTGGTCCATGGGTGTCGGTGCGGTGCCCAACGCTGTGGGCCACCAGGAGTCGTCCCAGGCGGATGGGGATTGTCCGAGGATGAGGACCTCCGTCTTGTCTGAGTTCAGTTTCAGACGACTGAGCTTCCTCCATTCGGAGACGTCTTTCATTGCTTCCTGGAGGTTAGTTTTGGCGGTGGCTGGGTCCTTGGTGAGGGAGAGTATCAGCTGGGTGTCGTCTGCGTAGGAGATGATGTTGAGGTTGTGTTTGCGTGCGATGGTGGCGAGGGGGCTCATGTAGATATTGAAGAGGGTTGGGCTTAGCGAGGAGCCTTGGGGTACGCCGCAGATGATGTCGGTGGCCACGGAGAGGAAGGGAGGGAGGCGGACTCTCTGGGTTCTGTTGGAGAGGAACGAGGTGATCCAGTCCAGGGCTCTTCCTTGGATCCCAGTGTTTTGGAGGTGGGCTATTAGGGTGCGGTGGCAGATCAAGGCCCCTCTAGCTTTTTCAGAGGAGGTGATAAAGAACTGGCCCTTTCACGGCTTCTTCAAAGTGGTGACACAATCCCCCTATGTATGAGTCTCGTGCAAGAGTGCTATCAATACCCCATATCTCTTAAGGAATTGCAGCACTCTGTTGCACTTCTATGGACTATTAAGCCCCTGGACACCCACGTCATGAACTTATACTTGGAATCCATAAGAACCATTCATACACACTACAAGCCCGACCCTGGCCATGTCCCTCGAGCACAGCCCTCCCTCCTAGCCCAGTACGTTGCACATCTGTGGAAACCTCCCTCCCCCAACTGCAAAACACATTTCCACACAAACTCTTGAGGCATGTCAACAAACCTTAGTGACAAAAAACTTACAATGTACCCCACCTCCATTGGGGCTTTAGCAACCACCCCTCCTGGCACAACCTGCAGTCAAGGGGATCGCAACTCCTGCCCCAATCGCCCACCCCTCTCAGTCAACATCAGTAAGTATTAGAAGTCAACAGTGTGTCTATACACTGATTGGGAGCACCATAGCTCTGCTGGTCACAAGCCCCAAGACAGAGCTCAGCAACTCACATCTGTCTGGGTCCCCGAACTCCCCAGCCCGGGAGGAAAAAAAAAACCCACATCAACAGTTTCAGCAACTAGTACATCAAATTGCATGCCCCCTCATGGCAACCTAGAAAGGAAAAGGGTTAATTTAAACATCACTTTTCCCTACACCTGTCTCCAGCCGGTAGCAGCAAGCAGGACCTTAGCAAGGGTAATCCGTTTTATCATGCTTCTCCCCGAGGACATACCATCACTCTGAGTCTCCGGGACCTTGTCCAAAGGTGAGTAGGAGTTCTGCGTCTCAGGGGCTGGCGTTCAGATCTCAATGTACCATCCTGATTGACTAGGATCTGTCTCCCTGCACGGTCCGAAGTTGATCCATTCTTTTGTGCAGAGGGCTCGCATTGGTGTTGCCATCGCCTCATTCCCCTGCGTCTCAGTTCCGTCCATTCAAGGTTCCGGTCCTGGTGTGGGAGGCCAATCAAGTCCATCCAGTCGAGGGCCTCCTGGGGAGTCTTGTAGAAGAGCACTTTACTCCCATGTTGAACTCACAGTTGGCCCAGGAATAGCAAAATGTACTTGATATCCTATTCTCACAGACGTTGCTCGGCCATCAAGAAATTCTTGTGCAGTTCCTGGACTTTCTGGGCCCGATTCACAAAGGCAATCTGAGACAAAAGTATAAAGGCCCAGGTGCAGAGAGTATGGTCCGGATGCAGAGATTCCGGGCCGACTGCAGATGTAAAGATACTACTCGTAAATGATCTCTGTGAATACCAAAAGTTGTAAAGTTAGACTTTTGTCTCAGATTGCCTTTGTGAATCTGGCCTTCAGGGTGTAAATTGGATACATTTGGATTGGGCTATCCTCATAACAAGGCAGGCCATGGGCTAGGACATGCTTCAAATTATGTCTCTCTTCTGATAATCAAACAAACAGGTGACAATAGCCCGGGGCAGTGCCTCGTTGCATGGCAATGGGCCCAAAGCCCAACGTTCTGTGAGCAACCTCAATGGTGAACATTCTGGATAATTTCAATTGTCGAAGTGCTGAGGGGAGCCAGTCCTCCAGGAACAATTTGGCCGAGGGTCCCTCCGCTCCCTCCGGGAAACAAGAAAATGCTAATTATTGTGCTGAGGCATTCCCTCTGCATCCTCCTGGCACCAATAAATTTGCATTGTACTGTATTTGAGCCCAGTCACTTTACATTGCAAGTCCTGAACTGCGCTTTTCAGGACTCCATAGTCGTGACACACTCTGTAAAAAATTAATATCAATGGCCATCAAGTCAATTTTGGTCTTCATGGCGACCCTGACCCTTGGAAAGCCTCCAATATTGCTGCTGTTCCCTGTGGGGCCCGCTCTTCCTCTGTCTGGGGTGGTATCACCTGATCGGTCCCTGTGGGACCCACCCCAGGGATCATGTACCGTCAAATTTTGTTAGCACCTCTCCCCCTGGGTTTACCTTTCACCATACTGTTGTGCAGGCAGGCACAGGAGGCGCCCCAAACATGGGGAGGAGGGAAAGCCCCAATTCATAGGTCTCATTCGAGTCCTCCACCCAGGCGCCCAAAGCAGTCCACCAATACCAGATCACTCTCTGCCAGCTACCTCTTGTGCCTCGGTCTCCAACTCAGCCTTCACAACAGTCAGGTCACACTAAACATACACTATACTCTCGGTAGCGAGGAATGTGTGGCCCTCGCTATAGACATCCAACCAATGCAGGCATCATGGCCGGGCAAGTAACACTTCCAGGCAACTCCAAACGAACCGACTGCAGCAGCAACAGCGTCTAGGGCAACCAGGCAGGTATAAGTAGCTCCAGCTGCTTACTGCCAGGGACCAGACTATTCATCTAGGAATGGGTTGCCACGTGGTCCCCTGCACTTGACCTCTGGTGTCACTCAATGGCTTGCAATGGCCTCCAACTCCTGCTGGCCTCAACACGTCACCGGCCCTCACTTAGGGCCCAGGAACTATCTGCTTTCACCCCGGCTTCCTTTCTCCTCCACCAGAGCCAGGTAGAACCAACAGGAGTCCAAGGGAGTCCCAAACAACAGTCCTCTCTCTCCACTTCGCACCACCACCTGGGTCGAGCAGCCACTACGCCACTATGCCATGCCAGATCTGAAAGTCCCTCCAGACTGTAGTGTAGTTCCTATATTCCCAATAGGCTCTGCGCATTGGAATAACACAAACAGCAGTTTAGACGTAGGACTGAGGTCATCTAGGTCTCTACTGGATATGCTAGACTTAATTAGTTTTGCCAGCTAGCTCAGAGGTCACTAGAAACTTTCTCGAATGTTCAGGAAGGAGTTAACTTTCCTGATTAGACAAGAACGGATTAGTTTCTGACAACCGCATAAACATGACAACTTTGCTCCCCCCAGAATAAGGAGTGTATCTACAGAGTCGTGTGAAAACAATAGATAGCTATTTCACTCAGTCAATCGTGCATGCTTAGTTTCACCAGAGTGCAGAGAAATAGAGAGACAGGCGTTTTCAATAAAAGGTGTTATTTATTGAGCAGTCCTCTTTCTCATGCAAGAGAAGTGAGTTGCCGCAATTGCAATACTTATCATGAAGTAAAGTGTGTACAGTAAAAGTAGTATTATGAAATAATGCTGTAAAAGCATTGATATGGTTTCTGAGCCATATGATACTTTAAAATGGATAAAATATATACATACATAAAAACATTGACTAACGTACTCAACTGGAGCTTCTAAGATACGCCTACCCCGGTGTACCTGACCTAAGCCTAATACGTGGGAAGGAGTAAGTAAGTTGCAGTTTAAGTTAAGTTGGTTTTTTGCCAAGAATCTGAATCAAGAATTCTCTTAAGATCTAATCAGCTCTGTACCTTGGTTTTTAGAATGAAGGAGGTCGTGTATCTCTCTCAGGACTCGATCTCCCAGCAACCCACAAGGGTGACTGGAAACACCGGAGCTGGAATTTCTCGGCAGGAGAAAAGACAGCGTCTCTCTCAGTGCGTCAAATGGGAGGGTCGGCTTCCTTCAGCACTCGCATCAGCTGGGCGTCAGGAAAATAGATAGCCGCTCTGCTCCAAACCACAGTGTGTTTGCTTAAGGCAACGTTGGTATATTTATACCTGAAAGGTGCCGAGTTTGATGTAAGGTTGGACATAAGACGTCACTAAGAACTAACAGTTCTTTCTGGACTCCAGGAGTTTTTGTGTAAATCAAAATAAAAGCAGGGGGAATTCCCGGGCTGCTGGAGGCTTGGTTTGTTTAAAGAACGCGTTGTACTTTCTAGGAGTCTATGGGATTAGCCTTGCCGTATTTGGACTGCATGGGCTATGACTAAATATGGACATGATTCTTATGCCTTTATAAGGATATGTTTTGTTATAACCACGCAAGGGCATGAATCGGGAATATTTAATTAGGGTCCTAGATACATTCGCAACAAGACAGAGAGCCTTTATGGTGTGCCCCCCTCAGTGTCAGCAGCATCACTCTGAGTCCCTGCCTGGCACCCTGCTCTCATGTGTTATGTTGCCTTTCAGCCAATCTAGCTCAGAAGGATCACCAGAGGCCCGCTCCGATGCAGAATGTCATGCCAACCCCAGGCTCAACTCCAGCAACAGTTTCACAGGGCCCCCTGGAGCCAAAAAAGAACTCAGGTGTCTTACTCTCACCATCCACAGCTGCTGCTCCGGCAAGGACTCACCCCCACCCCAGTGCAGGTTAGAGGCAGAGGTCAAGTCGGGATGGCACATGCCCAGCCTAACACCCTCCATGCCACTCCGACTAAACTATGGGCTGAGTCCATCCACTGGCTCCAACAGGCCTCTGCAATGGCTGGCTGCCATCCAGTCACTAGCGGTAGGCTCTGGTCTTACCGCAGCCCCCAATCGCCGGCAGGGCTTCTGTGTCCGTCACTTGTATATTATCAGGACAGGATGATGCTCACCTGAGAGGACCCACTCTGGGCCCCTCCAATACTGACACAGGTCACGCCCACCTACTGACTTCAGCAGCCCTCAGCCACATTAGTCCACCGACTCCACTCCCTGTGGCGTGTTTAGGCTTTGCCATGGTCTTCAGCCTTTAGTTGGGCACACGCACCCCTCGTTGGTGCTGTTAGCAGGAATTATGCTGCTAGATTACTGTCTGTGTATAAGGATAGTGCAGGATTATCGTGCTTGGTCCGGGAGCTCCACAGAGGCACATCTAGTCTGCCATCTCATCAGGCCACGCCCCTAAATGAATGTGTTTTTCTGTCCCAGTGCAGAATCAGTTAGATGGCTCAAACAGATAGCAATCTGCATTACATATAATATGGAGTATAAAGGCTGCATTGAATTCACCATATACCCTCATTTCTGTCATTTCTATGCTGACGAGTGCTGTCAATTGAGCTGTTCTGTGCTCTTAAGTCGCTCTAAAACTATTAGTTCTACTTATATATTTGCCAAATTTCCCAGAGTTTGGTTTTTAATAATTTGGTCATCCTACCCTTCATCCATTGTGTGATGTGAGATAACCCACTAGAGTGCACTTTATAGTAAATACTTTCTCACATTCATTATATTCTAGTGGTTTCTGTCTGGTGTGAACTTTCATGTTACATAATATATTCCTTTCTAATGATTGTCTTGTCCGAGTCAGAAAACTCTTGTTTTGTGCCTGGTGGGCACACTGAGCCTTTTCACATTCAAACACATTCATAAGGGTTCTCTCAGATGTGGACATTCTGATGACCTAGTATGTTTCCTTTTATAATTAAATTTTGATCACATTTGGTACATTCGTATGGTTTCTCCCCAGTGTTGGTGTCCTGCTATCGCATTAGCTTATAATTTCTAAATCACATTGTCACATTCAGCAATTTCATATGATTTCTTCCCCTTGTGGAGATTCAGATGTTTATTTAGTGATGAGTTTATGATGAAAGTATTTTCACATTCAGTAAATTTATTAGAGTTCTCACCAGTGTTAGATTTCAAATGATATTATCGCCCAGTCTATGTAATGTATGCTGCATCACATTTAGTACACTGATGTGGCTTCGCCCTGTGGAAAATGTCAAATCAGAAAACAGTCTTCCTTTTGGTGAATAAATGACTTGTCACATTAGGGCTCATTCCGATCAGCGGAGTGGCTTCCACCCCGTATGAACCTCCCAATCTAAAAATAGTCCTCACCTTTCAAGAAATGCTTTGTCAGATTGAGTACATTGATAGAATGTTGCCCTTGTATGAATTCACATGGTTTCTCTTCTGTTTGGGTTCCATGATATTGCAGTGTTGTTTCTAATGACTGCCCTGTCACACCGATTACAAGCAAATGGTTACTTCCCGGTGTGGATTTTCTGAGATGGCTCTAATAGGTGCTTTAAATCGAATGCCTTGTCCTATTCAGTAGATCAATAGGGTCTTTCCCGTGGACTTTCTGATGCTGCATTAGGATGTTCTTTGCAACAAATGTCTTGTAACATTCTGTACATTCATATAGTTTCTCCCCAGTGTGGACTTTCAGAAGTAGCATTAGGCAGTCCCTTGGAAAACCCTTCCCACATTCACTTCAATCGTATTGTTTCTCGCCAGTGTGGATTTTCTGATGTTGCACTAGCTTGTGCTTTAAAGTGAATGCCTTTTCACATTCAGTACATTTATATAGTTTCTCTCCTGTGTGGACGTTCAGATGTTGCATTAGGTGTGTCTTTCTCCTAAATGCCTTGCCACATTCAATACATTGATATGGTCGCTCTCCTGTGTGGGTTTTCTGATGTTCCAACAAGTGGTGTTTTCTATTGTATGCCTTGTCACATTCAGTGCATTTATATGGTTTCTCTCCAGTGTGGGTATTCTGATGTACCATTAAGTGTTGTTTTCTGAAGAATGCTTTGTCACACTCACTACAACAATAGCGTTTCTTTCCGGTATGGATTTCCTGGTGTTGTTCTAGTTGGTGCTTTAGAGTGTATGCTTTGTCACATTCAGTACATTTATACGGTGTCTCTCCAGTGTGAACTTTCTGATGTCGCGTTAGGCTTCCCTTTGCAAAAAATGCCTTGTCACATTCATTGCATTGATATTTCTTCCCAGTGTGGGTTTCTTGATGTTGCATTAACCGCTGTTTTGTAATAAACGCCTTCTCACATTCACTACAGCCAAATGGTTTCTTTCCAGTGTGTCTTTTCTGATGTAGTATAAGGGTGTGCTTTGCAGTGAATGCCTTGCCACAGTCAGAGCAATCATATGGTTTCTCTCCAGTGTGAGTTTTCTGATGTTGCTTTAATTCCCCTTTTGTAACAAATGCCTTCTCACATTCACTACAACTATATGGTTTCTCCCCAGAGTGGAATTTTTGATGCTGTTTTAATTGCAATTTTGTAAAAAATGCCTTCTTACATTCACCACAACGGTATGGTTTCTCCCCAGAGTGGAATTTCTGATGTTGGTTTAATTGCAATTTTGTAACAAATGCCTTTTCACATTCTCTACAAGCAAATGGTTTCTCTCCGGTGTGGAATCTCTGATGTCGCAAGAGATAGGTTTTTGTAAAGAAGGTTTTCTCACATTCACTACAACCATATGGTTTGTCTCCGGTGTGGATTTTCTGATGTTGCAAGAGATAGCTTTTTGCAATGAATGACCTGTCACATTCAGTACATTCATATGGTTTCTCTCCAGTATGGCATCTCTGATGTAGAATAAGGGCTCCTTTTGTAATGAATGCCTTGTCACATTCAGTGCATTTATATGGTTTCTCACCAGTGTGCACTCTCTGATGTCGTATTAGGGATGCACTTGTACTGAAAGCCTTGTCACATTCAGAGCATTCATATGGTTTCTCCCCAGTGTGGACTCTCTGATGTCGTATTAGTTCTCTGTTAGTAATGAATGCCTTGTCACATTCACTGCAACTGTATGGTTTATTTCCAGTGTGGATTTTCTGATGTTGGTTCAACAGTGCTTTTGTGAAGAATGCCTTGTCACATGCAGCACATTCATACGGTTTTTCCCCATTGTGGACTGCATAATGTCGATGTACCTCTCCCCTTGTAACAAATGCCTTGTTACATTCAGTACATTTATATGGTTTCTCCCCTGTGTGGACTGTATGATGTCGTATTAGCTCTTTTTTTGTAATGAATGTCTTGTCACATTCTGTACATTTATATGGTTTCTCTCCAGTGTGGATTTTCAAATGTCGCATAAGGGATTCCTTTTCAACGAATGCCTTGTCACATTCAGTACATTTATATGGCTTCTCTTCAGTATGCATTTTCCAATGTCGCATCAGGTTTGCCTTTGCAGCAAATGCCTGGTCACATTCTGTACATTTAAATGGTTTCTCCCCAGTGTGTATATTCAGATGCTGCATTAGGTTTGTGTTTGAAATGAAAGCCTTTTCGCATTCAGTACATTTATATGGTTTCTCTTCAGTGTGAATTTTCAGATGATGCATTAGCGCTCCCTTAGCAACGAATGCCTTGTCACATTCACTACAACTAAAGGGTTTCACTCCAGTGTGGAATTTCTGATGTTGCTTTAACAACTCTTTTCTATAGAATGCCTTGTCACATTCTGTACATTTATATGGCTTCTCTCCAGAGTGAATTTTCAGAAGTCGCATTAAGTTTGCCTTTCTGATGAATAACTTGTCACATTCTCTACATTCATGGGGCTTTTTCCCAATGTGGATGTTTTGTTGTTGTATTAAGTCTGTCTTTGTAATGAATGCTGGATTACATTCAGTTAGGTTAAAAGTTTTCCCATCAGCATGACCATTCTGATATGCCTGCAAGTTGCCTTTTGTAGTGAATGTATTTTCCTCAGCATGGCTTGCCTGTTGTACCGGTAGGTGTCCTTTTGCATGCACTGCCTTCTGACATTCAGTACATTCATGTAACTTCTTCCTGGTATCAAGACTCGTTTGATTGAATGTCTGCCCATATTCCCTGCATTTACATGTTCTGAGTCTTGCTTGGGCGACCTTGTGTAATTGTAGACGGCCAGTGGCCCTGAATGTTTTATCACATTCTGAATACTTATGTCTTTCCATTGCGTGAGATTTATGTTCAAACCCTACTTATAATAAATATATATTGTCTTTCTTCTATGCTGACTTCATCCACTCCTTATAGAATGCTATAAGAAACAGCTTTGAGTGTTTTAGTACATTTAGAAAGTTCTCTATTCCCTAGTGTCTCTCACGTTAGTCTTTTCAAGCAGTGTATTTGTTTTCATGCTACTTCAGTGTATAGATTAAGATTTCTTTTTGTTTTTTGAACGGATCTTCATGGGATGAATTTTCAATGCCCAGCCTTGCAGACTTTTGCTTTAAAAAAATATACCTGAATGTCCTTTCAATCTTCCATTCCTAAAGCATTCCTTTCACCTGTAACAAAAAAAAGCAAGTTAATATAAAGTAACTATAATTATAACCTAATGCTATCTAGAAAGACTTATACTTCACATTTAAAACAAAGTGAAAGAAACTCTGCAATACATTTAGTCTTTGCTGTTTTCAGTTTTTGATGTGAACTGCAGCGGGGGTTTGTCAGTATAAAATCAGTGGTTATTAATGTTTAGGTGTTTTTAAGCAGTGCAAATTCATTTGCACAGTTTCTATCTAGACCTTTTAGAGTAGAGATCACCAACCTTTTGTGTACTTAGAGCTACTCATGTTCAATTAAAATCATTGTGAGCTACTATTATTTGTGTTGAAATAGTAACCACATCAGGCAAGATCACATTAGTCCCCCCCCCCCATGCAAGATTACTCACAGTGATCACTTCAGTAGTACATCCGGCAAGCAGTAAAGTAAAAAAACCGTTTCAGATTGGAATGCCTCTATACGGTTAATATGACATCCATAGCTACAATACCCCTAGCATTAAGGTATAATATCAGTAATAGTGTATGATTTATCACTCCGATACTAGCTTTACATATATTTTGGACATTCAGACATTTTTGTCTCTAAACATTAACTTATGAGTTCTGAAAACACACACTTTTTTGTCTTGAATACACTCATTAGGTCTGTAGACATTAATTCAACAAAGAAAAACGTTCCAAATTAGTAAGCTGGGATGCACATAAGAGAGCTACTTCTATCTAGTTGGAGAGCTAATGAAATGAAATGAAATGAAAAAGAAATTTATAAAGCGCTCTGTGGCCAAGCGGCTTCCTGGCGCTGAGGAACACATCGGAATCTGCCTAACTGGTGCGAGAGAGATTAGCCTGGAAAAGCCTGAAGAAAGAAAAAAGTTTTAAGGGCTTTCCGAAAATGAGAAAAAATGGGAATGGAGCGGATAGAGAGGGGAAGAGAGTTCCAGATTTGTGGAGCACGCACCGAGAAGCGAGTGCCCCCAGTGCGGGACTTACGGAAGCGGGGAACGTGAAGAAGAGAGAGGGAGGAAGATCGGAGGGAACGAGGAGGAGCATAGGAGGAGATCAGAGAATTGATAAAGAGAGGAGCGGACCGGGCCTGCGCCCGAAAGGCCAGGCAGGCAAGTTTGAACTGGGACCTGTACTGAACGGGGAGCCAGTGAAGGGTTTTTAGGGCGGGAGTGATGTGGGAGAACTTAGGTAAACGAAGGACAAGACGAGCCGCCTGGTTCTGGATGGCCTGGAGACGACGGGTCTCGTAGGCAGGAATGCCTACATACAGGCCATTACCATAATCCAGGCGGGATGTGATAAGGGCAGTGATGATAACTTTAAGGGCATCAACAGAAAAAAACCGGGAGATCTTACGGATGAGGCGGAGGGAGAGAAAACAAGAGGATACGACAGAGCTAATGTGCGCATGCATCGAAAGGTCATTACTGACCTTGATGCCCAGAGTCCGGACAGAGGGGACCGGGGAAGGTGGAGGACCAAAAGAAAGGGGCCAGTGGGCAGAGGACCAGGGGTTAGAGGGGCCACCAGTGAGGACAAGCTCTGTCTTGTCAGGGTTGAGCTTCAAATGATTGAAGCTCATCCACTGAGAAATAAAGACAAGAGTTGACCTGAGCTTGGGAAGAGAGTGGGTGGGAGAAGATAGATCAAAGACGAGCTGGAGGTCATCAGCGTAATTATACACTGAGACCCCCAGCTCAAGAAGAGAGGAAATGAGGGGACGGATATAGAGGTTGAAGAGAAGGGGGGAAAGAGAAGAGCCTTGGGGTACCCCACACGTGACCGGGAGGGGGGGAGCCGAGAAAGAGGAGAGGTGGACTGCCTGCGAGCGTCCCTGCAGAAAGGACGCGATCCAAGAGAGGGCAACGCCCTGAATGCCCGCTGCGCTGACACGGTCAAGAAGAATAGTATGATCGACCGTGTCAAACGCAGCGGACAGATCCAAAAGGACTAAGGCCTGAGGAAGGTTACCATCGGCCTTGCCCTTTAGTTCGTCAAGGACCGCAAGGACCACGCCCTCAGTGGAGTGGCCCGGTCGAAAGCCGGCCTGACGGGAGGCCAAGATGTTATTCCCCTCGATGTAGGAAGAGAGACAAGATGTTACATGGCTCTCAAGAATCTTCCCTAGATAGGGGAGGAGGGAGATCGGCCTAAAGTTCGATGGAAGGGAGGGATCCAGGCCAGCTTTCTTCAGGATGGGAAGCACGATGGCAGACTTGAAAAAGGAGGGGACAGAACCCAGAGCCAGACAGGAGTTGAGGAAGGTTAGGGGGGGGGTGGGACAACTAGTGAATAAGGTTCTGAGGATACGAGCAGGAGCGCAATCCACCAGTAGATCACAAGCTACTAGTTGGAGAAGCCTGTTTTACAGACTTTTGCTATAATTATTGTTTGCTTTGTGCACGGACATTGTAGGATAAACATAGTATATATGAGGTTCCCCATGCTGTGGGTATGCCACGGAACAATACTATTCACTTGTATTACTTTTGCCCAGGACCACTTCTGACCAAAGGGGAAAGAAGGAGATTCACTCACTAGTACAGTACATGCCCGGAGCAGCACATGACCAACCCCTCTCCAAGACCTGCCCTTCTGACGAAAACAAAGTATGAAACATATCAAAGGTGACCAAGCACTGGGCTGCAACTTGTCATGCAAGAAAGCACTCTACAGCCAGTAAAAAATGTGTTTGCTTACATGTAGCACCATGCATTGGAAATGACTAGGATAGTCTTGCCAGAACTAGTATGCAACTCAATACCTTGTTATTATTTTGAGCTCATGGTGCTTACGGTTTGTTCTAGGCCAGTCATCGCTGACCGACACTGGGTTCATCCACAGAGACTTACTTAGTTCTAGGTTTTACGCCTCAGATTCTACATGAAAGTACATTTATGCTGAAACATAACAACATAAATAAACATAACCCAGAAAGGTAGGCTGCTCTAAAAGTAGCTAGAATACTGAATTTGGTAAGAAGTCATTTGTGTAAATCAGTGCAGTAGATCAGTTTTCCACGATCCCAGAGGAATCAGGGTTGTCATGTTCAATCGTTGCCAGAACCTACCTACACCACTGTAGAATACATGGGGTTGGTAGTGGCACTGTAAATCGAGCTGGTCTAATGGCTGACATTTCCTGTGGGGGGTTTCGGAAGCAGTAGGGACACCAAGCCCTCAGTTTTGGTCATCCAAAACACGCAGGTCCTGGAGGGTTCCTAAGAACTACATGACAAGACGTCTTACGAGGTGATTAGACAAGTGAATACCAAGCCTGTTACAGCACCTAAGCATTACACACTTTCAAGTCATACCCAGCACTTTATTAAACAATCTTAAGAAATATTCTGTACAATTAGTAAATATGACAGGATGTCGAAAATGTCGATTCCAGGCCCTACATGATAAACCACCAGTTGACCTGTATGTAGCCCCCGCTTCAAGGGCAGTTTCACAGGTACATTTGAGAGGTAAGAACCTTTTGTGAATATTAGATCTCTACCTAAGCACCATAGTGAAGTATGGGACCTGATTTCTTCTGTGCAACCAGATCTCTGCTTCTTAACTGAAACATGGCTAAAACCTCATTCGGCTACGGTTATTACCTTAGGGATCCCAGAGGGCTATAAAATAGTCAGGTTAGATCGTCCAATTAAAACTGGGGGAGGCATAGCGATCGTATATAGACACAATCTGTCGATCTCCATTTTAGAGGAAAATAGCACTCCTAATCTAGAATTTTTATTTTTTATTTTTATTTTTTTTTATTTTTATTTTTTAAAAAACCTTTATTGAGAGTCAGATATAAGTACAAGCGCAGGCCTACAACCACAGGGGCCGGCCGCAAAATCAGGAGATTCACAAAGGAGCAACAGCAATGTGTACGAGAGAATGACTACAGGATAAACGTGGAATAAAGTCGTTACAGAGTCAGCGCCAGGATAAGAAAGGTTTCATTTTATGTTTTATAGAGGAGGCAGCAACCATATCTACCAGGGCGTCATGCAACATAATCAGAAAAAAAAAGGGGGGGGGGCGGGAGGGATGCAGCCCCCCACGCAATCAAGGAACCACCGTAGGGCGAAGCCCAGAGACATCCCACGCCCATCAAGAGTTCAAAAATAAAGGAAAAAGCATAGCAAACAAATAAATCGGACGCCACATAGACCGCCCTCCCGCCCCGAAAAAAGGAGAAAGTGCAGACACTTACGAAACGAAGCAGTGAAAGCAAAGGGACATAGCCCACCCCCTAGAAAAAGGCAAAAAGGGACCATAGAATAAAACAAACTAAAATAACAAACACCCCCCCACCCTACATCACTGTAATGGCTATGGCCTACCCCACTAAACAGCGTGCCTGTCGCCCAGAAGCACCCGAAATATAGAAGAAAGAGAAAGGGAATAATAACAACGAGAGGAAAAGGAGAAAGAGAGAGAAGAAAAGGAAAAGAAAGGAAGAGAGAGGAGAGGAGCCGGCGATCGAAATACAGAACACCACCCCAACCGAAACAACGGATCACAAATCGAGGTCAAAAAGGTTATAGAAAAAGCCTACACAAGGATGGAGACAGGAAATGGCCAAATAATGAGGTCCGGAGATGCCATTTAACAAAACAAGGGTCCCGCAGGCAACCAGGCACGATCACCCCTGTCCACTTCTATGAAGAGTCGAGCTGCCAGACTCCGCCATGGTCAAGAAACAGCGTGAAACAGTAGGTTCATACCAGTCAGAGAAAGCAAGTGGGATCTCCGCGGAACACCGTCCCAGCCAACAAGAAGCAACCAGGAGAACTCGGCAGCAGTCAGAATGCAAAAGTACCTCAAAGATCCACGTGGCCAAGCACAATATCTAGGCTGTCCAGCACGAAGCAAAGAAATCAGGATGTAGGAAACACTGCAGCATCAGCATCGGGTCCACTTGGTCCCATAGAATCGAACACCCAGCCGGAGATCCCAGCACAGCAGCTGGAGAAGTTTCAACCATAACAACTCGGGGAGACGACACCGCGTCACAAGATGGCGGAGCAACCATGGCGGCGATCCGCAACTCCAAGTCCCAGTATTTCAAGGACAAGTCGATCTGCAGAACAGCCAGGGCAAACAAGACAGCACTCCGAGTAGGGGCCGCCCGAGGCAAATGAAGTTTGGAGAGAGCAAATGAAGCAACGTCCCTGTCTCCAGGAGAAAGACACTCCGAGGGGCCATCCGCCATCTTGAGCAAATCGCCCTCCGCCATTGTCGCAGCCGACTCCAATTCCACCAGGAGCACCGGAGGCCCCCGGATACACAGCCGATCCGCGGCGGATGGCGCTCGGCGGAGAAAGGAGAGTCACCAGAAGAACGGGCGTGCTCCCCACAACACTCGGGGGAGCCCTGCACCGGACCCCAGGCGGGACAATCGACAGAAGTGGGCTTCTCACTCGAGGGGTGCCGGACAGCGCGGCTTCTCTTCTTCGGGCCGGCAGGCAATCGGGCATGCGGGGTGGCCCACCATCGGGGGTGGGTCCGCTCCGGCGCTTCCGGCTCGCGGCTCTCAGGCTCCCACCATCGGGTCTCTCCACCGGTTCCGGACCGCCGGCACTCCGAACAACTCCGGGCAGGCGCAGCAGTCGAGGCCCCGGCGTCAGGGCCGGGAATGCCAGCAAGGCAGCAAGGGCAGAACGCAGAAACCACTGCACGCCAGAGCCCCGGAAAAGGACGGTGAGTGAAGGCTTTCTCTTGGGAACCGAATTCGGAACACCCCGAACAGGATGAAAGACAGGATAGGTGGCGGGGAGGAAGGGATCGCGGAGCGAGGCGTTTATGCGACTGTTCCGATCGCCATCTTGGCTCCTCCCCAAATTTTGGTTTTTAAGGTCTGTATCTCTAATAAAATCAGCCATAAAGGGGCATTAGTCTATCGCCTTCCAGGCCCCTGTACTAATTTCTCTATCTCATTGCTGGAGATATTGGCCAGACACATTAATGCTGAGAATGAATTTATTCTCTTGGGAGACTTCAATGTACATAGCGAATTGAAGGAATGTGGGGAGGCACAGTCCTTATTGACTGATCTTTCCTTATTTGGACTAACTCAGATGAATACTGGTCCCACACATCAGGCAGGACATACCTTGGACCTTATTTTCTCGAATAAATCCAACACCATTAAATGTGTTCACCCTATACAAGTAAATTGGACCGACCATTGTGTCATGGAATTCCATACCTCACATTTAGGGAAAGTTCCCGTTCAGGCACAAGCTCTGCCTAGCAGACAGTGGCAATGGCATAAGGTAACCCCTGAAGCCTTTCATGAGTGGTTTGTTGAGCCCCCCATTAGCCCTTCAGAGGGTGTGGAAACGGTTTTAGCTAATCTTAATCAAGCTATTCTCAAAGCTGTTGATTCCATTGCCCCTATGAAAACGTTCAAACCACGCTCAGCACACAAACAGGAAGTATGGTTTTCGGAGCATCTAAGATCTCTTAAACAATCCGCTAGAAAGCTGGAAAAGGTGTGGAGAACCACCCATAGTGAAGCTGACAAGAATCATTATTGGGTGGCCCTTACAACTTATCACAAAGATATTCGACGTGGGCGAAAAACGCATATTGAGTCCTTACTCTCAGCTGCGGGTAATACCCCTAGGGTTCTATATCAAATCCTCCAGTCCTTTGTGAAGCCAGCTGCCTGTGAAACCCCTGAACTATCCTCACAGCAACTGTGTCACGAAGTCGCTCAGTTTTTTACTAATAAGACAGATAGGATACGTGATCATATTACTAATGTAAACTCATCTTCCGTAGGAGGAACATTTTCTTCCCTGGATGATGAAGAAGAACCAGGCCTTATGACCTTGGAC
Source organism: Lissotriton helveticus (assembly GCF_964261635.1). Taxonomy (NCBI): domain Eukaryota; kingdom Metazoa; phylum Chordata; class Amphibia; order Caudata; family Salamandridae; genus Lissotriton; species Lissotriton helveticus. The sequence goes on along the minus strand of NW_027611709.1, from coordinate 917,024 downwards.
ATATTTCCCCCCATCTCTCTGGTAGAGGTAGAATGCTCTCTAGGCCAGATTAAGAGTGGTAGCCCCTCAGACTCTATCCCGGCAAGAATTATGTCGGTGGTAGGGAGCACTCTGAGCCCACGGATTCAGTGCCTTGTGAATCTCTCATTGATGGAAGGTCAGGTTCCTGGGGAATGGAAAAAAGCACTGGTTAGACCTATCAGGAAAAATCCTTCTATTCCCTGGACTGACATGTCTAATCTCAGACCCATATCCTTGCTTCCTTTTATGGGGAAACTTATAGAGAAACACGTAAATAAGCACGTATCAAATTATATTGAACAGGCTGGTAGGCTAGATTGCTCCCAATTTGGTTTTAGACCAAAACATAGTACCGAGTCTGCCCTATTATCGGTAACTGATGGCCTTCATATGTACCAGGACAGAGGGTACTCTGTTATCCTGGTACTATTAGACCTGTCGGCAGCGTTCAACACGATATCTCATAAGATCTTAATCGAACGACTGACCATGATCAGCATTGAGAGCACAGCATTAGCCTGGCTAAATAGTTTTTTATCTAACCGTACCCAAGGTGTTAGCATGGGCTCATTTCAATCGGCAGAGACTAAGATCACCAAGGGGGTGCCACAGGGCTCTTGCTTGAGCCCCACTCTTTTCAATATCTATGTGGCGCCCCTGGCCAGAATTTTGAGAGAGTTTGGGTTCATCCCCGTTTCTTACGCGGATGATACCCAGCTCCTGTTTCCTTTTAAGAGTCTCTCTGACGAAGTGAGGACGTCCTTTTTCGAATGCATGAAAGCTGTGGCTAAATGGATGTCATCGAACTATCTCCAATGCAACGTAAACAAGACTGAAGTCATGCTTTTCGGGGAGGCTAGGATCATGTGGATGCCGGACTGGTGGCCGCACGAGCTTGGTCTAGTGCCAGAACCCAAACAGGTTGTAAAAAATCTAGGGGTACGCCTCGACCGTGAGCTCTCCTTTAAATAACATGACAACTGGGTGGTGGGCTTATGCTTCCATGTTATTGGTCTCTTACGAAAAGTATTTCCTATGTTACCGGATTCTACCAAAAAAACTTTGGTGCAGGCGTTATTGTTAGAAGGGGCGATCTCAGAGGGCCAGGTTATGCTCACCCGACCACCCCGGGACCCACCTCTCCCACAAGTAATGCCGAGTCTTAACGTGAGGTCCTCGCCGGGGAGGACGTCGGGTCTAGGATCGTACACACTGAGCTCACACCACACTTATGAACGGACACCACACCGTAGGTTTTCAGTAACAGGTTCTTTATGAACAGTAAAAAGGAAGCAGCACTCTTATTTACAAGCGATCGAGGGATCGTAAAGACTCAGAAATTCGGGAAGAGGGAAGCGGGACAGTCTCAGTCTTTAGGCCAGTACGAAGCATACCCTGCGCACAGCTCTCAATCCTCAAGCCGGGGGATACGGAAGATGATGGTCATACTGGCTGCTTCACTCACTTTGAGTCGACTCAGGTCGTGTCGGTAGCGTCGATGGTCCAGCCGGACCAGAGTTCTCCTCGAGCCGCGACGAGGTCAGCAGGGCTCGATCCGGAGGTGTTCTTGAGGAGCCGCGACAGCGTCAGCAGGGCTCAGGAGGTTTCACGAAGATCTCTTTAGAGTTCAAGCTCGAGCCGCGACGAGGTCAGCAGGGCTCCGAGGTTCTTAGTTCCGTCTTTGCGAGGACGAGCCGCGACAGCGTCAGCAGGGCTCCGACGTTCCAGTTCCGTGATACGAGAAGGAGCCGCTACAGCGTCAGCAGGGCTCGAAGAGTTCAGAGGTTCAGTTTTCCCCAAGGTTCAGCCGCGATCAGATCAGCAGGGCTTTCTTGTCCAGGATACAACTGCCCGCTAGTTGTTGGGCGGGCCTTGATATAGTCCAGTGGCCCTTTGATGTCCGGACCCTCGCAGGCAGAGGTCTCATGCCTTGGGGGGCTGGTCATTGGGCGGGTCCGGCGGTTGGCTCTTTGATCCTTTTTGAAGATGCGCCCGGGAATTCCCAGATGCCCAGCAGGTCTGGAGCCAGCACTCGGGGGAGCCAGAGGTGCGATCGAAACTGGCCCTCAGGGGGAGGACAGAGGTGTGAGAGAAACCAGTCTCTCGGGGAGGCCGGAGGTCCAATCGAAACTCCCTGTCTTATCTCACTCTGGGAGCCCTTTACCCCCCAGCCGGGACTGGCACGTCTAGAGCCTAAGTTTTGCTGGGGCCGGGGTCATGCTAGGCCCAGGGAGTCAGGGGCCTCAGGAAAGGAAAATGGCTGTTGGGCCCTGTGGGGTGATGCAGGGGCATGCGGGGCTGGTCGTCGGCTGCGGGTCGTGCAGGCAGTTTGGGCGTACAGGGAACAGGACGATCAGGGGATTCTGGGTGCAGGGCAAGGCTAACGGGGTGCTGAGGAACGGGGGGAACCACGCCACGAGGCCAGGTCCAACAGTTAGTATTGAGCCGCTTGGATTATTGCAACAGACTCCTGATGTCAGCCAATGAGGGTGTACTAGCAAAACTCCAGGTGGTGCAAAACACTGCAGCGAGGCTAGTACTGAATAACCCGCCAAGATCACCATCTAAACCCCTCCTGGACAAACTACATTGGCTCTCAGTTCGTAATAGGGTTAAATTTAAGATATGCTGCCTAATTCATAAGAGCCTACATGGACTTGGGCCATCTTATTGGATACGCAAATTTACTCCATACAACCCAGCTCGACCTTTGAGGTCAAGTAGCCAACTTCTACTGAGAGTGCCAGCCGCAAAGAAGGCCAGACAAGGCGGCAAGGCTTTGTCAGGTGTTGGACCCACTCCATGGAACAGACTCCCTCTTGCGCTTAGGCAATGCTCAGAACATCTAAGCTTTAGGAAAAAACTTAAAACGTTTCTGTTTCAGACCTAATCTATGTATCCACTGACTATACTGAACTGTCTGCCTACTCTGTACTTCTGGCTTGTCTCTGTTCTGTCTCTCTTTTTTTCTGTGCGCAGAGATACTCTGTATAGAGTCGATTCTAGCGCATTATAAACCCGCAAATAAATAAATAAAATAAATAAATGAAGAATGGTAGATGCGGGGAGACTACACAGAAAGTAAATGTGCACAGGGTTAAGGGAGAAAATATTATGATCATTTTGGTTATTATGATTTGCACAGTGTACTATTGTCTAAGGCAACAATACTTTGACAAACCTTTCAGATATGTAATCAATAATATGAAATGACAGCGCAATTTAGAGAAATAATTAGATTGTGATGCTGAGTGCTAATGGGTTAAATAACAAATTTAAGGATAGAGCAATAGATATATGGCTAAGAGGACATTCCCCGGATGCAGTATTGATTCAGGAAACACACTACATTGAGAAAAAGGAACCAGCTTTCAAAATGTTCACGCAGTGGGCAGGATATCATGTGTTTATCATGTGTAAGTGCAACAGAACAGGGGGGTGTCACTGTATGTGAGAAAGCATTTCCCCCTACAAGATACTATTTCCCAAACAGATACGGAAGGCAGATGTGCTTATATTTTAGTGTATTTCTTAATAACAACAGGATTATGATAGCTACAATATATTCCCCAATAACTGATAATCCATCCCCAATTATAGATATAGATGAGGTCCTACCTCATATCCCAGGTTCTTTTTTTTTGGTGCAAAGATATGGAGATATAAACAGTTAATTATTTTAAAATAAATAATAACTCAACTAGTATTGAAATTGTATGGGAGGCTTACAAGGCCATGATATGTGGATATATTACATTGAAAGAGATTGTAAAGAAGAGGAAACAGTCGATATTAAGGGCCGAGCTTGAAACAGAATTAAATCAGGTATGTTTAAAAGTACTATGCTCAGCGACAAAAGCTAACAAAGACTTCCTTAGGAAAGCCAGAATATGCATGCAGGAGTATTATGATGAACAAGAATACACAGCTAAAAACATATCTTTACAAAAGGTATTTGAAAAGAGCGAGTATGGTACTGGCTTGGCAGACAAGAGATCTCCAATCAGCAAAATAAGATAATATCAATAATAGATCCAGAGACACAGAGAAGTATCAAAGACCCTGAAGAAATTCAGATGTAATCTTTTAAGCACTATAAAGCAATATCTGGTACCCCCCCAAACATCAAAGGAATATAAGAGCACTTACTGATTGTTTAGTTAAGCGAGAAATCCCAAGACTGAAAGAAAACCAAATACAAGCATTGGTAGCAAAATTTACCCTTAGTGAGATTGAGACAGTAGTAAAGCCCTGAGCAATGGTAAAGCCTGCGGGGAAGATGGCATTCCGGCAGAGTCGTATAAAAGTTTTGCGTCAGTTTTAAACCCAGAACTACTAAAATGAGCTAATCATGTTCTGGAGGGTGGGGAGATTCCGGATTCATTTTGTTTAGCAACGGTAGTCAGCTTTATAAAAAAAGGATAAGATAATGAATACATCAATTCATATAGGCCATTCGCCTTTTAAATGTGGATTATAAATTATGAAGCTTTTAGCTAACCAAATCAGTTCGGTAATGGGAACTATTATCCACTCAGACCAGTGCGGTTTAGTGTCTGTAAGACAGTTATCTTTTAATACAATCTTTCTAACTGAAGCTTTAGATTATTTTGCACGGAAAAACATGCCTTTTTTATAATTCTTTTAAAAGATTTCTTATTAGATTGATTCAGTTAATATCTGGTATGTACAAGAGAGCAAAAGCCCAAATAGTTATAAATGCTAGAAATAGTGGAACATACATGATAAATAGGGGAATAAGACAGGGCTGCCCTTTATCACGCATTCTTTTTGACCTCTTCATTGAACCTTTAGCTATCGCTGTTCGTGATTCACCAAATATAAATCCACCTGTAGATGGTATGACTCCCATTAAATTATACGCAGATTATATACTGTTGTTTTTAAAACCAGATATTGAAAATCAGAAAAGAGTTTCGTCAATCTTTCAAATGTATTAAGACCTGGGAGGTTATAAGATTAATAAATCAAAAACTGAAATTTTATTATGTAATTGTACACAAGACACTTTAATGCACAAAAGTTATCAATTAATTAATTCCAGAACCAAGCGATATCTGGGGGTGTATTTCACACAAAATATTAATAACTTATTTGAACTAAATTAAACCCCCCTTTCCAGTAAGATTAAGGCACTATTCACTAAATGGAATAAGTTGCCTCTCTCCATTATGGGGTCGAATTGGGTTAATTCGGATGTCAGTTTTACCACTATATAATTTTATGTTCGCTGCTGATCCTGTGGCTCTACAGATGAAGTTTTTTAAGGAAATAGAGAGCATGTTTATAGCTTTTATTTGGGTAAAGAAATCCCTTTGCTCAGCACTAGACACTTTATATAGGCCACTGAAAGATGGTGGACTAGCCCTTCATAATTTAAGAATTTAATGTTTTACGAATTTTGCACTCAGCACTTTTAGATTCACTAGATCCTCAGGATGCTATGGAATTAAAGATTTAAAAAATAAGTTTTTTATGGAATTATGATACTTCAGATTTTTCACATCTTGCTAAAACACCTTAAACAAGCATTTACAATGCAATGGTCTCGGCATTATTAAAGGTAGAGCTATTGGCATTGCTCATGACATTTTTTTAAATAAATGGTATTGACTTTTACAATGGCAATAGGTGAGCATTAGGGAGTAGTAGAGAGTATTTGCGGACACAGAGCCACACACACACAGACAGAGCCGTGCACACACACACAGACAGAGCCGCGCACACACACACAGACAGAGCCGCGCACACACAGACACAGACAGAGCCACACACAGACAGAGCCACACACACAGACAGAGCCACACACACAGACAGAGCCACGCACACACACACACACACACACAGAGCCACGCGAACACAGACAGAGCCACGCGCACACACAGATAGAGCCACTCGCACACACAGACAGAGCCACGCGCACACGCAGACAGAGCCACGTGCACACACAGACAGAGCCACGCACACACACAGACAGAGCCACACATAAAAAGTCAAGCTGGGATTCAGACGCATGGCCTGTAGGTCACAGCAGAAGCAGGCCTCTCGAGCCTCACGTGACCTTGTGTGACTGGCTCCGTCAATCCAGGTTTTTGCATCTGCATTCTGTGATTTGAAGCCATCTTTACCCCATTATTAATTCAGGACTATAAGTCCCAGAATGCAAAGAAAACCATGGTCTGGCGCTTCTATTCCTGACGTCAGAAACTGGAGAGTTCCGGGATGTGGCTGAGTGGCTGTGGTTGTGGCTCTAACACTAGTTTCAGCCCATCAAGTGGTCCTGGGCACGTTAGTAGCTAGATTCATGCTTTAACAAATGAAAGTCAAACAATGTCATTTGGGCCGCGTTGAATGTATGCCCGGGTCCGAGTACAGGTGGATTCAAGACGCAGCCAGCAGCAGCAAGCACATGGTTTCATAACAATGTAGGTCACTGGGACACCCTGCTCCAGTCCGGGAAATCCAACTCACACCCCGTTGCATTCTGGGAGTTGTGGGCTTAGTTCACTTCAGTTGAAGAGACAGGACGAGAACAATGAGATTACAAAGGTTTGCAAGTGAAAGGGTCAGGACTGGGGGAGCCCAGGGCGTCAGCTGGCACGGAGCCCACTAGTCACCCTCACCAAACACTCCCTTGCACAGTACTTACAATGAAATGGGGACAGACACACACTTCCCCCTTGGCACGCGACAGCCTTTGATCTTGGAGAGCTGTGGACGGCAGAGTAAACTAACCGGTTTGTGCCCTGGTCTAAAATTAGACTGGAAGCAGCGGATGTGTTTGTAGCATCATCACTATGGCAGCCAGGCCCCGCCCCCAGCACTGGTGTGACGCACCGACCCCTGGCAGGCTCTGAGGCAATCCCCACCCACGCACAGGCCTCTTATCTGGGTAACAAGGGCAGGGCAGGGCGTCTGTGTGACCCTGGGGATGGGTGTGTTTGCCCTGCAGTGACGCCAGAGGCCGCCCAGAGGATTACTGTCTGAAGCTGGTGCTACAAGGGACAGGACAAACTCTTTCACGACCAAAGGCGCGAGTAGGGAACTTTGAGCAACACTCAAAACCCTCAAAAGGTCCAAACTGAGATTCCTACAGAACCGCTTCCAGCCGCAGGTTCAATCTGCGGGAGACATACATGCATTTAAAGCATTATAGACACTTTTTAAAATACATTTGCAAAATTTTAAGAAGCTTATTCCCTTCCACCCCCCAACCACCATATACAAAAAAAAAGCGATATGACGTGACCAGCACTGGCCACTTCATAGCGCTTTTTTTACCGTCACTTTCCCTGTTATCCACCGCAAGTAGCTTTTCATCGATGAGACCTATTGGCTTTGCCAGTGCGGCCACTTAGAATATAATCTTCTCACAGTATTAGATAAAACAAAATATTGAAGTATTTATAAAATTTTAAATGTCAGCCGGCCCAGCTCTCGCCCCTCTACGCACACCCTCAGGTTTAATGTGAAGCTGAGGACACGCACATTAAACACAAACCTAATTCTAGAACCTTCTCTTCCTCGCCGAATGTACACAGCTGAAAGCCCTTCACAAAGAGAGCCTCAGACTGTGGACGTAGGTGTTCAGCAGCGAGTATCCGCGGGTCCCCTGAAGGGAATGATTGAAGCGACGCAGTCAGATTTGAAGGAGCAATACCTTAAACGCATTTCTCGACAAGAAATAATCTCCAATAATGGGAACTGTACTTAGTAACATGACTGCAAGGAGGAGAGTAAACCTCCGAGCGTGATTGAATTGTACAAAGTGGCACCCTTCATTTCATTTTATCGCCGGGCAGTAAACTTGCGCTTCCCTCAAAAGTGCATTGATTGAAAACAAGCACTGGCCGCACCTGCGCCTCGCGTTTAAAGTTAAAACAAGCAACGAGGAGGGGCAGGACAGCAAGCACACACCTGAGGACGACTTCTTCCGCAGGCGGTCGGGGGGAAATGGCAGAACAAAAGCGCCGCCATTTTCGCAATTCGGGGGCGTGTTTTTTTGCTGAGTGACGGATGACTTCACTGATTAAAATTTTTTTTAAAACACGCCCCCGAATCTGCTCAAGCCGGGGCTAGAACCGAGTGACGCCCCTCTTCTCCAATGGCTGGCCAGCATTTACGAGGCCAGCCAATGGAGAAGAGGGGCGGGTTCAAGTCCCCATACTAAACAACATGAAATCTTCGGCTCCGCCCACTGCTTCGCAGTGCGACGGTAGCCTCGACCTAAAATGTCAGATATAAGACTCTGCAATGGTATATAAAACGAAAGACACAGATATTTAAGCACTGCAAAATCCCAGTGATTAATGGTGTAACTAAATTGACGGCTGTGTATGTGGGGGTTCGCCACCTAATGGAAAAGAAATGCAAATCAGTCTTGACCCTGTGCCTCATGGGAACAGTCCAGACCTAACTGCCAAGCCAGGTCCTCCCTGGTTGGGTCTAACCTGGGGTGGCATGGTGAGCAAAAGAATGATGGATTTAACCCAGATCTCTTGACTGGGGTGAATGTATGATTTATTCAGCATTCCGCCCATCATTTGTTTGTACAGCACTTTTCACCCTAAGTTTGATGGGTATGCCCACACGTGGGTCCCTTGCTCACTGTGCCACTGGATTCAAGCTAGCCTGGCTGATAAAGGGTAATACCCAGAAACAGGTCCCAGGATGCTTGTTTCCGGTTCAGGGAGGACCTGGCTTGGCAGGTCGGTCTGAACTGTTCCCATGAGGCACAGGGTCAAGACTGATTTGCATATGATTGGGTCTAAACTGGGGTAGCATGGCGAGCAAAAGAACAATGGATTTAACCCAGATCTCTTGACTGGGGGTGAATGTATAATTTATTCAGCATTCCGTCCATCATTTATTTGCGTAGCACTATGCACGAAACCTAGGCATAATGCTAGACTCATCGCTCACAATCAAAGGCCAGATTAACATCATATCTTCGGCCTGCTTCAACACCCTTCGTATACTCTGAAAAGCTTTCAGATAGATCCCATCCGAATCCAGAAAAACGGTCATGAGGTTCTGTGAATTCTGAACCCTTGGGTTCCCTTTTGTGCATGGTAGCCATTTTGTGGTTGCCCTCACATAGGCCTATGACTGTGGCTGAACAAGTCTTTAGGACACGTACACCTTAGCTTGAGTTTGTGCTGACTCCTGTTTGACCTGAGTGAACTGACCCTGTTGCCTGAAGCCGACCTTGCCAAACCAGTTCCTGCCCTTTAGCTGATCAAGATTAAGGATCAGAGCACAGGACATCATAAAGTTTTACTGCACACAAACATGCCTTATCCTACTTCTATCTGTTTCTGTTCCTTCTTTTATGGTCTGTTTATGATATGGGTTGTGGTCCGTTTATTATGGGTTTGTCCGGCTTGTGTAAGAAGGAATGTTAGGTATTTTGTATGCTTGCAAAAGCTAGGACTGCCCCTTACTTGTATGCTGAAGTTTGTAACCCTGAGAGCATATAAAAGGCCTCTGTTCTCTGTACTCTGGAGACTACCTCATTCAGTTGCTACGGCTTCTGTGTGACGTGGCCTCACTTATTAAATTTAATAAAGATGTCTTTTCATATTTTCAGCTTCTGTGCCAAGTTCTTTTTTTATTAGTAAGTATTCCCTGAGAATGAAGATTACAGTTCTTCAGTCATGCGCGCCCTCATCAGTAGCAGACTGGACTACGGCAATGCTCTCTATGCAAGAATCTACAAGAAACGAGTACGTTAAATCCAGAACATTCAGAACGCCACAGTCAGACTGATCCTAGACATCACCCGTCGCAACCACATCACCCAACACCTCCGAGATCGCCACTGGCTCCCCATTCAATGAAGAATAACCTTCAAGCTCCTCACCCACCCATACAAGACCCTCCAGAACTTCGGACAATCATACTTAAACAACCACCTCGTTTTCCACGCACCCAAGAGACTCTTCCGATCTCCTGACCACTCTCTGGCCACTGTCCCACGCATCTACAAGACCAGGACTGGAGGAAAGGCCTTCTCCTACCTCGCAGCCAAGACCTGGAACACCTTCCCACTCTACCTCCGGCCCATCCCTACACTGCTTCTGTTCAGCAAGGACCTCAAGACCTGGGTCTTTGGATGACCCCAGCACTCAGTGGAGCCATCCCCCCTCCCCCAGCACCTTGAGACCATTGTGGTGGAGTAGCTGCGCTTTGATGGAGCACGGTTGCGCATGAAAAGCAACTTGCTCAGACTCAGCCCTCTCTAAATAACTTGTAAACCTACTAAACTACATGTTTTGTCTTATTAATATTCCACCACATGACATTTTTAGTATCTAGGGGAAGCTTGCCTATGTGCTTTTACTAACCGTAATCCTTTTTCATTATTATGGGCGCCACAACGCAGGTTCTGTTCTACGCATGCGTCAGTCATACTCATGTGACATGATGTACCTTTCGCTTGAGGGGAAAACTTTGCTTCTGCGCACTAGAACCTAAAATGGGTTCTCTATGTCATAACGTGATAATGCTTGCTTTGCTGCTTTAACTAAATTGTTCATTCTGCTTAAACCCTAACGCTATAGTTAAAATAAAGTAATGGGAATAGAGTAGAGATAAGTGGTATACAGAACATTCATTTATTCTTTGTTCTAAAACGGTTTGTTTTCTATTTTTGCATGTATCACATTTCGGACCTGATGAAATCCCACTGTACCCATTTTGGACATGCGCAGAAGAAACCAAGAAAGCCCAAGTCATGGCATTGAATGAGTGCCAGGGACAGTCTTGACTGAGATGCGCCTGGGAAGATGACCTGCTGAACTCTCAAAAGGAAGTTATATTATAACATTGTATTGACTATTAGAACATCCATTGTTGGGTGGAATAAACGTGCATGGGAAAATAAAGTTATGGGCGGGAACGCTAATTTCAATATTCTAAAGAAAAGTTTCATTTTGATATGGTGTGATGACCTCTCCTCGTCTTTTGTCCAATCAAAATTAGGGATCCTTACACTTGCAACATTGGGGGGTGGTACACTGCCCTGAAAAATAGTATAACTAGAGTATGCTTAGCTAGTTAGTTTTGTCCAACTTGTCTGAATAGCTGACCTGTCACTGACCCAACGCCATTGGTAGCCCCGCCGCCCGCAGCTCCGACGTTTCTGAACTTAAGTAAACTGAATAGTTTACAAGTTCAAACACCGACGCCGAGGAAGAACTGACAATGCATGCCAGTCAGCATGACGTCAGACCGCCCAACCCCTTCAGAGACTGAGGGGGGGGGGGGCGGTCTGGCGTCATGTTGACTGACATGCATTGTCAGACATGGGGGCAGCAGCCAGAAGCACAACACAACTGCGCATGAGTGGGGACAGAGGGCGAATTTTCGCACCGTGCCTACTCATGCGCACTTGTGTTCTTACTTGTTAGCTCATGCCCATTAGGAGCCCCTCGGACTCCTAATGGGCGTGCTGCGGGCGAGGAGTAACTGTGCCCTGGCGCTGCAGATTGGCTTAGGGGTTGCCACTCAGTGCTGCTGCTCCTGTTCCGGTTCCTGTTTGAAGATGAGGCGCCAACGCGGACAAGGAGAAGAGGCGGTCATGTAAGCTTTCTCAATGTTATTCTCCCTTGGCGCACCCCCCACCGTGACCCCCTTCCCCGCAACTCCCCCACCCCCCCCTCGCGAGTACTGCGAGCCGTGACTGTTTGAATGGTTTTAATTAACTGTGAATAAATTAGCACTGGGCAGTGAGCGAATGCTACACTCACGGAGCACTGCACGCACTCTACAATCATTGATAATTCCTCTGTACCCCTTGCACTGGGTCTTGGGGCACACTTTAGTTACTGGGCAGCGCGTGTACTCTACTCATAAAGCAGTTGGCGTCGACTGCTGTCACCGGACTGCACGTATTCGTTTATTACTGCACTACCGCTGGCAGTGATTGCACATTCAGATTACTGGCCAGCCCTTTAACCGAGGGACAATGCGCTTCACTCGCTGTGCATTATGTGTGCACTGGTAGCTGCAGCGCGTGGACTCTATAATCGCTCGCTCGTACTGGTGTTCTGGCGCCGGTCCCCGTTGAGGCAGACTGTATTTATGGCAGAATTCAATGCTCAAGCCTTAATGTGGCAGAGATGTCTGGGTTGGAAGCGTGTTCAGGCAGCGCTAGGAAGGATCCTAACAGAAATAGTGACACAAACCCCAAATACCTCCCGGAGGTGAGCTTCTACCTCTGGGCACGAAGAGCTCACGTCACTTCTTTGTTCCACTTGGGTACAAACCTGTCAGACAGCAAATCCCTTATTACTAGAAAGCGGATAATAAATCCCTGGGGCAGTGATTTCAGACAAGACCCATAAAAAGCATCACTGACAATAGAGCATGTGGCGGGTCTGATATGAGAATAAAGCTCGCAAACGAACGAAATTAAATTTGGGCAGAGCGCGAGCAGGCACATTGACCCACGGTTCTATTCTGACTGCTGCATCTACACCCACTTTCCTTTGCAGTGCAGGCTGTTGCAGTGACGAACATCCTACAATAACAACACCAGTGTCTGTGGGGGCTGCTTGCATTCTTGGGTCTGTGCTGAGCACCCCCAGCTGCTCAGAGGCCCCAGCTGACGTGGTCTTATGTACTGGAGTCTGTCACCAGGCAATGTCAGGCCTAGACAGGCTGAAAGACATGAAACCTATTGAGTGCAGTGCATTGAAGGGTGAGTGATGTCTGTGTGAGTGCAGGCTGAGCAGTGCGCCTGTTTGAGTCCAGGGTGAGTGATGTCTGTGTGAGTATAGGGTGAGCAGTGTGCCTGTGTGAGTCCTGGGTGAGTGATGTCTGTGTGAGCGCAGGGTCAGCAGTGTGCCTGTGTGAGTGATGTCTGTGACAGTGCAGGGTTGGTGATGTCTGTGTAAGCGCAGGGTGAGCAGTGTGCCTGTGTGAGTCCAGGGTGAGTGATGTCTGTGTGAGTGCAGGTTGAGCAGTGTGCCTGTGTGAGTCCACAGTGAGTGATGTGGATGGGTGAATGCTGGCTTAGTGATGTGTCAGGTAAGGGTGAGTAATGGGTCTATGAGTGTAGGGTGACTGTGCCTATGCGAATGCAGGGAGAGAGATGTATCTGTGCAAGTGCAAAGAGACTTGTCTGGCTACTCCCAGAGATGTATTGGCCAAGATATCTCTTTCTCAAATGTGCTTGAGAAGGCACCATTTGCCCACTCTTTTTTCAAAATGTTCTCGTGGGAGAACCCCTGAATCCCCCATAGGTGGTTGGGCCTCGCTCGCTGCGCGCGCTCGCCACAGCGCAGTATTTACGCCCACCACTTTCAAATGTCACCAGCCGCCCCTGCCCAACGCACTCAATAGGCGATCGAGAGCAGAGGTGCTGGCCGAGCACTCTGTCAGAAAAATCGATAGCAATTTCGGTGTTTCTAAGGGAGAAGATTTGATGACCCATTTGGGGTTCGACTGTTAGCTGTAGAGAGGGTTGTAACGCTGGTGGAGCAACTTTAGCTGTGGGTGTCGGTCTTAACCTATGGTGGATCCTGATCCGCTTTGGCTTTACCTGTCCTGATTCTGGTCTGCACCTGTTTTATCTTGGTGGCACCTGTGTATTCGGGGTTCTGTCCTTTATCCCAGCCCGTTGCCAGGGTTGGTCTTCACACTATTTTAGGTAAATATAAATAAATGTAGGTATGTTATCGTCTGTCATCCCTTTTCTCTTCCCTACCTTTGTTTAAATGGCAAAATTAAGTTTCACAACTTCTTTGCATATTATTGCTTTCATCATTATCTTCCTAATTGAAAGAGCTTTGATCTTGCATATTTGGACTGTGACATTTAATAATTTTCATAGATAAAGAGTTGAAATCGTCCCTGAGTTTGTGGTTATTTAAGGTAAATGAAGTATTATTGTTCTACCTATTTTCTTGCTAACTCCCTTGATCCCGTAGGACTTTAGGTACCGATGATAAGGATTGGTAAGACAATGGTATAGGTCCTAAAACGAAATTCATAAATCACTGATTAGAGTTGGCGCCAAAGTCACCTGGTGGTTATTAGGCTTAGTCATGCGTATGGGTCCAGGTGAAGATGGTAAGACTAGTCGGGTGACCTGCGCGCTCTATCAGCTTCACTAACCTCTGATTGATTGATCGCCTGCTCCCTGATCACCTCCTGCCCCTCCCCCCCAGGGGGGCCCATAGAATCCTTCATCCCTGCCCCCACCCCAGGGGGCCCCATAGAATCCTTTACCTCTGCCCCTCCCCCCCAGGGGGCCCAATAGAATCCTTCACCCCTGCCCCCACCCCAGGGGGCCCCATAGAATCCTTTACCTCTGCCCCTCCATCCCCAGGGGGCCCAATAGAATCCTTCACCTCTGCCCCTCCACCCCCAGGGGGCCCAATAGTATCCTTCACCTCTGCCCCCCCAGGGGACCCATAGAATCCTTCACCTCTGCCCCCCAGGGGGCCCATAGAATCCTTCACCCCTGCCCCTCCCTCCCCCAGGGGGCCCCAGAGAATCCTTCACCCCTGCCCCCACCCCAGGGGGGCCCATAGAATCCTTTACCTCTGCCCCTCACCCCTCCCCCCCAGTGGGCCCCATAGAATCCTTCTCCTCTGCCCACCCCCCCTTGGGTGTCCATTGTCCAGTGACTCCCCTCAGCCTGGGTCTGGTTCACCTCTCTCTGGTGCTGTGAAATCCCATCAACACAAACAGTGATGACGCTGCACTCACCCCTGAACCGGGGATCCTGCTCTGTCTGCTGCAAACCTGAGGTCAGGGCTCAGCTGTCAGGACATTACATTGGTCCCTCAGTGCATGCGCAGACCCCTACGGGCAGCAGTCTACTAACATACTGGTCGCACTGCGCATGCGCAGACCCTGGCGGACAACTGTCAAGGTATCACAGGCCGTGCTGCGCATGCGCAGACCCTAAACAGAGGTCTCCCTCGCAACTTGCAACTGAGGTGCGCGCATGCGCAGTTATTAACATCCGATCACAACTGCGTAACCCGAGTTGCGCATGCGCAGATCTACACTCACTACGTCCACTGCGCTCACTGCCCGTAGCAAGTGAGTGGCGCATGCGCGGATCCGCATTCACTACCTCCGGAAGTGACGTCTTCCGTAGCTGCAGCCAGTGAGTCTGACTCGCCTACGGTGGAGCTGCAGCCTGAGGGCGCCTCGAAGCGGAAGCTTCATCTCCCGGCGCTGTGAGGCCTGGTGAGTCAGAGGGGAGGGGGAGGGGTGAGAAGCCTGGAGAGACAGAGGGGAGGGGGGGATGAGAAGGGGGAGGGGTCATCGACCCTCATCCTTCGAGCGTCGACCCCTCAGACCCTGTGTTGACTCCTCCTGGAGGCTCCTCCAGGCCCGGGGCCTTTACAAGCCTCAGTTTATGATCTGCATTTTTATAACCATTCGTGAATTCTGTATCTATCGCCTCAGAGCACAAGTCCTGAACAATCATTGGCAAAGCCAAGAGATTGCTCCCATGCAAAGTCTCTTGGCGTTGCCAATGTTTGTTTAGACATGCTGCACAGCTCAAAGTCAAACCCCAGAGTGCACCGCGGCCTGGGACTTTGTTATTCTTTGTCATGTTTTGGGTGACCAGGTGTCCTTGTTTGGCCAGGACGGTCCCGGTTTTTAACCAGCTGTCCCAGAAAATGTCAAGAAATTTAGCTCATGTCCCGGTTTTTGGAGAGGGTCGCCTAAAAACGGTGGGAGGTGTTTTTCATGTTTAACAAAGCAGGTATACTTAGCAGTTGTTTCAAGAAAGCAATTTAATTAACAGGCAAGTTACTGGGCTTAAAAATTACATTTTATGTGTGTTCTTACTGCATGTTCTGTAATTCTCTGCTGAGGAGCGCTCTCATCGCTTGAAGTAAAATGGTAGTCCTTCTTCTATTTTTGTGAAATGTCCCGGTTTTTAGCTTTAAAATTCTGGGCACCTTACATGTTGCACAGCAGCTTGCGAGCTTTGCATCATGTCTAAATAAGCATTGACAAAGCCAAATACCTCTCATGTTATCTGAGAGCTATTTGGCTTTGTTAATGTTTTTTTGTGATGATGCAAGGAGCGTTGGCTGAAATATTACTCCAGGGCTTCCAACACCGGGAAATGTGGGGATCCTTTCATAAACACAGTCACTCATTAATTACATCATAAACACAGTCACTCATTTAATTACAATACCACACAAGCAATATTCCCTCTATTTTTTCCTCTGTGTGCGAGAGAGTAAGGTCTCTGTGTGTTGCAGCCAAGGCTATGTGCTTCAAGAACCTGGCCACGCATGTAGACCAGAGCTTTAAGTGAGATGAAAAAACTAGGGTGTCTCTCAAAAAGGCTGACTAATGCATTTAAGGACGTGGCTTACAAAGCAATTAAGATAGTTTTTGTACACCCCCTACGTCGGAGGGGTGCTGATTCATGCAGGTTGTGCCTGTGTATTGGCGCTCCCCCGTCTGGCTGTGCACACCCTACACTAGTCACTCACGCATGCGCACACACGAGGGGGAGCGGGGAAAGGCATGGATACTAATACTTGAACTTTATGCATTTTTATATAGCGCGGACTTTACCCAAAGGCGTCAGAGCGCTTCACATTAGGAACAGAAATGAAACATAATGAGAAACATTAAAAAAGAACATATTACAAAAGCATACGTTACGTTACATCAGGTAATAGTGACAATTGTGAGCAAACAAAATACATGCATAGCTGCCAAGGTTTCAGAGTGCTATGTGTGACATTTTCATAATATCTGTGGAATTATGAGTGACATTTCAACATATATGAGTGAAATTTTTTTGCGAGCAAAATCAAACAATAAAGACGAGGGAAACACATAAATATAAAAAATTATGGAAATGTCACAAATGGCAATCTGAAACCTTCGCAGCTATGTATTAAAACTTCAACTCTGTCAGTGCGTGCATCTGTGTGTGACAAGAGAAAACACACGACACAAAAGGTTAGGCCGCCGTAAGAGAAAGAATTACGACATAGTAGTACTTACTGTTGTGAACAGACTTCAACTTCTGCTACTAGTCTCAGACAGAGTCGAGTCCAGTGACTGCTGCAGCTGGCGCTCCACCGGCTGTGGCAGGCACTCAGTCCTGGCTGTCTCAGAGCCGAACGGGGGTCAGTAACGCAGTGGTGAGCCCAGACTAGAGCCACTGAGCCGCACAGCAGCAGTGTGTTCTCCCCGCACATGCAGCGCCAGATGCAGCCCAGGCCTCTTATGACGCGCTGTGCCACTCAGTGATACTCTGAGTCTCACCGTCCATAATATTGACAGTCAGTCAGTGCCGTCCCGGCTGCGCGGTGTCCAACGCCAGCCGGGTAAAATAATTTACAGCGCACTCAGCTCAGGCTGGCTGCAGCAGCCAGCGCAACTAGTTTCAGTCTCTGGAATGGCCGATGGGGACATCGTATCGACACTGAGCAGAACACCGAGCAGCACAACACTCCAGTCGGTCGAGTCCCCGGCCGTTTCTCAGAGATCCTCACTGTCTGTCACGTGGTCAGCGCCAGGCGGGAATTAATGCAGGCAGAGGCAGCAGAGTGCAGCCAGTCTCAGTGGGCATAATGCGTGATAATGCATTTCAGTGCGGTGTTGCGGAACACCACACTGAAATGCGTTAGCATCACGCCTGATACGTGATACTTGGCATGAGGTAGTGAAGGTAATAGTGACAATTGTGAGCAAACAAAATACTTGAGTAAAAATTGTGAGCAACCAAAAATACATGAGGTAGTCAAAAGTGCACAAGAGGAAAGTGACAAGTGTGCAGTTATAAGAGAAAACAGAGTATAATTTGAGGTATAGTACTACAATAAGTGCTAGACACTCAGGCACAAGAACAAGCGTTACGTGGGCAAGGTGGCACTTGTGCAAGTATCAAAGGTAAAAACATGTGAGAGGTAGCAACCGTGTGCTACAAGGGCAGAGTGGTGTGTGCATGTTACAAAAGGGCACCGAACACCAGTACATGGAAAATACTGCAAAAAGGCAGACCCTCCAACCACAGGCATACACTGGGAAGGCACTTCCATGGTCATGGAAAGTAGAAATTATCAGTAGTGGGAAGTCTTCCTCACAAATAGCAAGAGGACGTGAATTACTTTTGGAGGTGTCTCTGGAGGAGGAGAACTTTGAGGTCCCTTTTGAAGGCCTGGGAGGAGGCGGTGGTCCGGAGCTGAGGTGGAAAGGAGTTCCAGATTCTCACTGCGTTGCCTGAAAAGGATTGGGCCATTGTTCTTTCCTTCTTGAAAGTGGGAGGTTCAAGCAGTAGATTCTCCGCATTGCGTGAAAGTCTAGAGCCTCCAGAGAGTTTCAGTTTATTCGCCAGGTAGCGGGGAGATCAGGAGTGCAAGGCTTTGTGGGTAATGCAGGCAGTCTTGTAGATAGCTCTAGCCTCGAAGGGAAGCCAGCGGAGGGTGGATAACATCGGTGTGATGTGATCGCTTCTTTTGGCCCCATAAATGAAGCGAGCTGCTGATTGGAAAACAGACTTAAGTGGGGACAGGTGAGATTTGGGGAGGCCAGTAAGAAGAGAATTGCAGTAGTCTAGTCTGGAGAGGACCAGCGATTGCACCAGGGTTATAAGGTCCTGCTCCGGGAAGAATCGTCGGATTCCCCAAAGAAGGCGCAGTTGGTAACGAGCAGATTTTGCAATAGAATTGATGTGGGGAGTTAGATTGAGTTTTTTGTCTAGAATGACACCAAGGGATTTTGCGCTGTCGACAATGATGGGTTTATTGTTTAGTAGATTCATCTGATCCATCCATGATTGAACCGGGTGAGGAGGAGAAGAGGAGGAATTCAGTTTTGGAGGGATTCAGAATCAATTGATGAGTTGCCATCCAGTTTTGGATGGAGTCAAGAGTAGAGCTTAGGATGGAGAGATCATGAGTGGAGGCAACCTTGAGGTAGAGTTGAGTGTCGGCTGCATAGAGATGATAGTGAATCCCGGATTTGCTTAGGAGGTTTCCCAGTGGTTCTAAGTAGAGATTGAACAATGTGGGTGCAAGTATAGAGCCTTGGGGAACACCTTGGCCCACCGCCACAGGAGAAGAAAGATTGTTCGCTATTTTGATCATTTGAGATCTGTTAGAGAGGAAGGATGCAAACCATTTAAGCACAGTGCCCTCCATGCCCATTCTCTGTTGAAGGATATTGAGGAGGGTGTTGTGATTGACAGTGTCAAAGGCTGCAGAAAGGTCAAGGAGAATTAGCAGACAGGACCCCCCTGAGTCGAGTATCCTCAGCGCATCATCAACCACTTGCAGTAGGGCTGTTTCAGTGCTGCAGTTTTGGATGAAGCCGGACTGACAGTTGTCAAGAAGATCATTGTCCTTGATATGACGAGAGAGTTGTTTAGCTACACATCTTTCTGTGATCTTCGCAAGAAAGGGAAGGTTAGTGATGGGGCGGAAGTTGTTGAGGTCCTTCGCATCAGCAGTGGGCTTTTTAAGCAGAGGGGTGACCTGCCCAGTTTTGAAGGGGACAGGAAGGGAGCCTTGCCAGAGGGAGAGGTTGATCAGAGAGGTCCAATAGGAAAGGGAATGGGTATAGAAGTCGAAGGCAATGGCACTGGGGATAGGGTCAAGAGAATGGTTGGAGGGCTTTGTTTCGCGTATGCACTTGAGAAGGGCATCTTCAGATATGGGGTCAAAGCTCTGCCAAATGGCTAAGGATTTGCGCTCCTCTGGAGGTGTAGGATGAGCGACCTGATCCACAAGTGATTTCACTTTTTCATCCAAGAAAATAGCGAAATCCGCTGCTCTCTTAGTAGAATCCTCCACCTCGGAGGATGGGGGAGAGCAGCTCGGAATCTTGATGAGATCGAATAGTTTTTTGGGTCTATTTTTGGCGGAGTCAAGGAGGGTTTTGAAGTGTGCCGCTTTCTCAAGGAAGATATGCTTGTGGTACTTGGATCTTGCTGTGCGAAGCATGGCTAAATTGTCTGTGGAGGGCACTTGCCTCCATTGCTTCTACAGGAATCTTAGCTGCTTCCTTTCCTCATAAAGGGATTTGTTGAACCAAGGTGCTGAGGGAGTGGGCCTTATCCTTTTGCTTTTGAGTGGAGCGACGTTATTAATTTCAGCTGCAAGAACTGTGAGGCATTGGGAGGTGAGGTCGTCAACAGCTATGTTCGGGTCTAGCCTTGGAAGTGATAGCAAAGCTGACTCACAGAGGGGACCGACATCAATATTTTTGGCATCACGGAACCAGGAGATGGCCCTCTTGGGTTGGCCAAGAGTTATAGAGTGTGAAAGTTGAAGAGAGAATGGGATGAGGTGGTGGTCAGACCAATCTACATGAATTGGGGTAGTGGTAGAAAGCATGCCTGCTTTAGAAATAACAAGGTCCAGGATTGGGCCCTTAGAGTGGGTTGGTTCAATGCAGTGTTGGATAAGATCGTTTGTAGAGAGGAAGGTGGCCAGAGAGTTCGCAGAGGAGTCTTGTGGTACGCCCTAGTGGAGATTGAAGTCACCCACGAAGGTCTGATTGTCACTTTGTGTGAATTGGTCGCTGATGAAGTCAGTGAGATCTTCTATAAACAAAGGGCCACTACGAGGCGGGCGGTAAATGATATGGAATCTGAGCGGTGAACGGTGTTTCAATTGAAGCTCAAGAGAAAGGCATTCAAAGGTGAGGGAGGAACTGATTGGAGAAGCCTTAAGTTGGAGGGCGTTTCTAAAGATGACTGCAACACCTCCCCCCGTGTTGTCAGTTCTGTCATTCCTAAAAATGGAATAGCCTGTGGGTAATAGGAGATCAAACATCGAGTGAGAGGTATCTTTGAACCAGGTCTCTGTGAGGAAGAGCATGTCAAGTTTGTGAAGGGTGATGGTATCGGAGATTTCAAGTTTGTGTTTTACTGCAGATCTGCAGTTGTGAAGCATACAGCGCAGCTCTGTCAAGACTGTTTTGGTGACGGGGGCACTTGGGCTCTGAAGGGTGATCGGGATATTGTACTTATGTGGGGGTGCTCGGGAAGGTTTAGGTGGATGCTTTGTTCTGACAGAGGTGATGGTCGGAATAGTGTAGATGGTGGGGTTGCTAGGGTATGTCTGTTGAAGAAGGGTGGCGTTCAAGGGCTTGTGTGAGTTAACGACGTTTGCAGACGAGAGGTTGAGCTTGGCTGTATTGGGGTGAGGGGGCGAGGTGCATCTCATGGGAAGTTGGGAGGGAGTAGAGTTGCATGGATGGGTGGAGATCTTAGAGCATAAAAGTGAAATGGCAGCTGTAAGCTGGGAGATGGAGGTGATCAGAGAGCCTAGCGTATTTTCCAGTGAGAATGAGGCAGAGCACGGAAGGTTGGGTGGCTCGATTGAGACAAGTGAATTTAATAACAACAAGGGACCCCAAATTTAGTCTGCAGGGACCATGGGGAGCATACTTTTGAAAAACAACAGTGGTCCCAAACAAAAGCAATAACGCGAGAATAAAATATAGACAGAGTCAATCTATATTTTCAGGACAGACATGTCCAGCCGGACAGGGGTCTTCCAGAGATTTTACTCAGGATTTATGTATTGAAGTCACATAGAAAATACCATCCAACAATCAACCAGAGTGGACAACAAGCCTGTGTCCAGTACTAACAGGGCGAGTACAAGTGGTGATGTAGACAGCAAAGAAGGGCTTTGTAAGGCAAAACAGCGTTACTCTATAAACAGTACAATTGTACAGAGTATAACATACATGCACTAGACATTTCAGTAGTAATCACAATTAAGTTCAAGTGCATAAAAGGTCGACGGCGTTTCGGACCCCTATAAAATATCAGGGACCATCATCAGGACAAATACAATGAAAAGCCTTGGGTTAATTAAGCCTCTAAATGCCGAGTCGCCTCATAAGATAGAGGCTGGCTCCTCAGGCAGACGATACACACGCGAGAGCCCAGAATCGGGTCGCGGCGGCCGCGGACAATGTGGATTCCGTCGGCTGGCCAGGATACCGGGTTAGTCGGCTTGAATGATTTCCTGGCGCCCACCACGCAAGGCATCCAGTGTCTAATATACTTGCACCGACTAACCCGGTATCCTGGCCAGCCGACGGAATCCACATTGTCCGCGGCCGCCGCGACCCGATTCTGGGCTCTCGCGTGTGTATCGTCTGCCTGAGGAGCCAGCCTCTATCTTATGAGGCGACTCGGCATTTAGAGGCTTAATTAACCTAAGGCTTTTCATTGTATTTGTCCTGATGATGGTCCCTGATATTTTATAGGGGTCCGAAACGCCGTCGACCTTTTATGCACTTGAACTTAATTGTGATTACTACTGAAATGTCTAGTGCATGTATGTTATACTCTGTACAATTGTACTGTTTATAGAGTAACGCTGTTTTGCCTTACAAAGCCCTTCTTTGCTGTCTACATCACCACTTGTACTCGCCCTGTTAGTACTGGACACAGGCTTGTTGTCCACTCTGGTTGATTGTTGGATGGTATTTTGTATGTGACTTCAATACATAAATCCTGAGTAAAATCTCTGGAAGACCCCTGTCCGGCTGGACATGTCTGTCCTGAAAATATAGATTGACTCTGTCTATATTTTATTCTCGCGTTATTGCTTTTGTTTGGGACCACTGTTGTTTTTCGATTGAGACAAGGGGGGGTGGAATTGGTGGTGGAAGGCAGGGAGAGGTGGGGGGACAGGAGGTAAGTTGGGGAGAGGTGGGGGGACAGGAGGTAAGTTGGGGTGTGGGGTTCACAGGTGGAGTAAGTGAATTGGGCGTTAAGGGAGAGTTGTCATTGTTGGTGTTGCAAGAGGAAGAGGAATTAAAGACAAATTTAGAGGGAGAAAGGTGCGGAACACGGCGGTAGGGAAGTAGGAGGGGGGAGGCCTGAGTGGCGTCATGGGAATGTAGGAGGTTTGGGAGGAAAAGAGGTGCAGTGGTTGTGGAGGTCCTGTCAGTTAGGAGAGGTGGCAGTGAGGGAACGGTCATCTGGCAGAGTGAGGGGGGTTGAGAGAAAGGGAAGTTGAGGAAAGGAAGTGGTCCTGCTGGGCCCGAGGGAGGGAGATGGAAGGGGTTACTAGGAGGGGAAAGGGGGTAGTGCAGCAGTACTGGGGGAGTAGGAGGGAGGAGAGAGATGCAGTGGGAATGTGGTGAAAACGGGATGAATGACGAGGGGATGAAGGGGTGGAGAGGAGGGATAAGGGGAGCATAGGGAAGGTTAATTGGGGGATAGGGTTGGAGGAGAGGTGGACTAAAAAGGGGGGTGATAGGAAGAAGTATGGGGAGGAGAAGAGATTGGAGTATCGTGATAGTGCAGATGGGACGAGGAGCGTATTAGCTAGTGGTAAGGCTGAAGTAATGTGGGAGGGGACATACTGTGAGGGGGGAGGAATAGGAGATGAGGTAAGTTGGGGCGGGGAGGGAAGAGGGCCGACCTGTGCTTCTCGAGAGTGCAGCCAATTGGAGTGGGGTGGGGTCGGCGGAGGAGAAAGGGAGTAATGGGTGGAGCTGGAAGGAGAGACAGGGGGAAACCCGGTTGCAGAGGAGGGGAGTAAGTTGGGGAAGAGGTGGTCAAAGAGCGAGAGGCAGGCATCTTTGCCTTGGATCATGACAGTACCGTTGTTATAGAGTGAGATAGTGAGGTAGCCATTGAAGCACTCAGAGGGGGAAATTTTTAGTTGTTTCCCATAAGGGATAGAGGAGGAGGAGGTGACGTTAAGGGAATTGTAAAAACTGTTGGACCAAGAGGGGGTGTCGCGAGTGAAGAAAATGAAATCGTTTTTGAGCCTCCCAAGACAACCATTGTAAAATTGATCAACAAAAAGGGAGTCCGGGAAACGTTCAATAGTGTTATGCTTCAGTCGTTTTATTGTAGCTTTAGTCTGGTCGGGAGGATAAATGATTTTGTAGCAATTGGCTCCAGACTTAACTCGAAAGGTGGCCATGTTGGGAAGATGAGGCGAAGAAGGGTGGGGGAGGGATGAGAGGGGTGTTATTGGGAAAGCGGTGGTGAGGAGAAATAAAAGGGCAAAAAGGGGGCGCATAATCCAAACGTTTTTGGTGAGAATACTCAGTTAATGTGCCGTCAGGGAAGTGAGGTGGGAATTTGTTGGGCCCTTCATCTAGGAGTATGTGGTGCCACCTAGCACTAGATAAAAGTTACAAGGGAAATATTTGCAAATAGTAGGGACCCATCACAGAGCAAACACAGACAAAGTAGAACAGAATAAAAATGACCACCCAGTGACCATTGGAGAACACTGAACTTAGTACCAGCCTGCTAATAGAACCATATTCGGTACCAGCCGCCATGAATGCCCAAGTTCTCAACAGACTACTATATGACCCTAAGCTCCTATGAGACACTAACGTTAGGGCAAAGAGCATAGGGTGGATCACAAAATGATTAGCAATGCCTAGAAAATGCACAGTAACCTCGTCATCTTCAGACCACCTCTGATGCAGCAGGAGTCATGACTCAATTTGAACTGTCCCCACGGAGAAAGTTGCCTAATAGGTGCAGCAGGCACTACTAGATGTGCACCTGTGAAAAGGTCTAAACAATGCAGCTGGCATTACTTGCTGTACATCAGATTGGTGGCCTAAACGGTGCAGCTGGCACTAATTGCTGCGTAGCTGTAAAAGGCCAAGACGATGCAGCTGGCACTACTTGCTGCGCAGCTGTAAAAAGGGCCTAAGCGGTGCAGCTGGCACTACTTGCTGCGCAGCTGTAAAAAGGCCAAAACGATGCAGCTGGCACTACTTGCTGCGCAGCTCCAAAATGCCTAAACGGTGCAGCTGGCACTACTTGCTGCGCAGCTGTAAAAAAGGCCTAAACGATGCAGCTGGCACTACTTGCTGCGCAGCTGTAGGAGGCCTAAACGGTGCAGCTGGCACTACTTGCTGCGCAGCTGTAAAACGCCTAAACGGTGCAGCTGGCACTACTTGCTGCGCAGCTGTAGGAGGCCTAAACGGTGCAGCTGGCACTACTTGCTGCGCAGCTGTAAAACGCCTAAACGGTGCAGCTGGCACTATTTGCTGCGCAGCTGTAAAAGTGTTAAAAATAAATATAAATACCACACAGTTAAAGAGTTAAGCGGATGGCGATTATGAGGGAAGAATGCATTTCTCGCAGATGCCCGCAGGGCTGTCCGGTTGCTGCAGGAAGCACTGGCCGTGAAGATGACACATCTGGAGGACAGGCTAGAGAGGAGGTGAGTCCAGGGGTGTAGAGGGGAGGTGAGTCCAGGGGTGTAGAGGGGAGGTGAGTCCAGGGGTGTAGAGGGGAGGTGAGTCCAGGGGTGTAGAGGGGAGGTGAGTCCAGGGGTGTAGAGTGGAGGTGAGTCCAGGGGTGTAGAGGGGAGGTGAGTCCAGCAAGAAGGGGGAGGTGAGTCCAGGTGTGTAGAGAGGAGGTGAGTCCAGGGTTGTAGAGAGGAGGTGAGTCCAGGTGGGAGAGGGGAGGTGAGTCCAGGGGTGTAGAGGGAAGGTGAGTCCAGGGGTGTAGAGGGGAGGTGAGTCCAGGGGTGTAGAGGGGAGGTGAGTCCAGGGGTGTAGAGGGGAGGTGAGTCCAGGGGTGTAGAGGGGAGGTGAGTCCAGGGGTGTAGATGGGAGGTGAGTCCAGCAAGAAGGGAGGAGGTGAGTCCAGGTGTGTAGAGAGGAGGTGAGTCCAGGGTTGTAGAGAGGAGCTCCTTGAGCCTTTCTCTAGCCTAGTTACTTTTAGTGGGAGTGCTTTATACTACTCTATGTATGCATTGAGATGTACTTTATAAGATCTTTGTGATTTCAAAGAAAACTTTATGACAGTGATGGTAACCTCTGAATCCTTCATCACGTCTAGGCTTGATTCTTCATGTAGACCAGTGGTTCCCAAAGGGTGCGCTGCGGCAGCCCGGTGCGCGGGTAAAAACATGGTGGGGAGCCACGGTGAACTGCCAATTAGGTCAAGGGAGCCACGGGTCAAAAAAGTTTGGGAACCACTGGGGTAGATGGTCTCTTCTATCCTGGAGAAGATAGGGGAAGAAAAAGTGGAATAAGATACGGCTTGTGGTGAAGAGTAGGGCAGGCGGGAGACAGGGACGTGGAACTGGTGAGAGCAAAGGACCAGTGTAGATCGCACAGAAGGCGGGGGGAGGGAGGATAAGCGAAATCAGTGGTGAGGGAACGGGTTGCAGAGAAGGTGCTGAAGGGAGATAGAGGGAGAAGGGTGCTGGTGACCGGTGCGGGGGCTGGGGTTGGACAGGCGGTTAGGGAGGGGTAGGACTCAGGCAAGAGAAGCAGAGGGGTCGAAGGGGGAGAGAGGGAAGGAGGGCTGCAGCCCTGGAAGATACAGCTTTTTGTTTTACACTCAACATGTTCATTGATAGAAATGTCAAGTATAGAACTCTCAAAAGGTAAACTTGGATTTGAGGTTATACACTAGGGCTTCATGAAAAGAAATACTCACAGGTAGACAAAAACAAAACAGATACTTTGGGTGGCAAGCACTTTTCAAAACGGTAGGCTGAGATCCCTGCACATGCTCTCGCTTTCAGAGATGCCCTGCATTTTGCTAGAGGAGCTTTCAGCTGGTTTCAATCAAAAGTTACCTGATGTAATCAAAAGAAGATGGATACTCCAAATAGATTATTTAGGTTACTTTATTATGATAAGTTGTTAAGTTATAAATGATAAAACCCCATCAGGAGCAGCTGTACTGCTGCTCAGCCCTCACCCAACTGACATTCACATTCCATTCATCAACATTCCACATCTCATGTATACTAGCTGAGCAGCAGGAAGACTCAAGATACAACAGTACCCTACAGGAAAAAAAGGAGTATGTATATTCCCAACAGGGACATGTACGTATATGGCTTTTGGGACCGCCTATCAGCACTTAGAACGTATATCGCCATAGAGACTGTGTTTATTTATAACAATATCCATTATTGGGGGTGTATATTCACACTGGGTAGTGTGCATTATCACGGATAACGCCCATAATTAGGTGAACTGTCTACAGTATATTACCACGGAGAACTCGTAGCATCCTAGGGCATGTATATGATAAAAGTCACGTATATTAGCAATAGGGCTCTTTACTCGAGGTGGAAGGCGGGAGGCTGGCAGCATTCTGGAACATGATAGTGCCCTATTATTATTCCTCACCACCCCCTTGCTTGATGGGGCTGAGAGAACCATAAGAAGGAAGCTTGATGGGGCTGAGAGACACTTGAGAAGGAAGCTTGATGGGGCTGAGAGACACTTGAGAAGGAAGCTTGATGGGGCTGAGAGACACTTGAGAAGGAAGCTGGATGGGGATGATAGACACTCGAGAAGGAAGCTTGATGGGGATGATAGACACAAGAGAAGGAAGCTTGATGGGGCTGAGAGACACTTGAGAAGGAAGCTTGATGGGGCTGAGAGACACTTGAGAAGGAAGCTTGATGGGGCTGAGACACTTGAGAAGGAAGCTTGATGGGGCTGAGAGACACTTGAGAAGGAAGCTTGATGGGACTGAGAGACACATGAGAAGGAAGCTTGATGGAGCTGAGAGACCCATGAGAAGGAAGCTTGATGGGGCTGAGAGACACAAGAGAAGGAAGCTTGATGGGGCTGAGAGACACATGAGAAGGAAGCTTGATGGAGCTGAGAGACCCATGAGAAGGAAGCTTGATGGGGCTGAGAGACACAAGGGAAGGAAGCTTGATGGGGCTGAGAGACACTTGAGAAGGAAGCTGGATGGGGATGATAGACACAAGAGAAGGAAGCTTGATGGGGCTGAGAGACACATGAGAAGGAAGCTTGATGGAGCTGAGAGACCCATGAGAAGGAAGCTTGATGGGGCTGAGAGACACAAGGGAAGGAAGCTTGATGGGGCTGAGAGACACTTGAGAAGGAAGCTTGATGGGACTGAGAGACACATGAGAAGGAAGCTTGATGGAGCTGAGAGACCCATGAGAAGGAAGCTTGATGGGGCTGAGAGACACAAGGGAAGGAAGCTTGATGGGGCTGAGAGACACTTGAGAAGGAAGCTTGATGGGGCTGAGAGACCCATGAGAAGGAAGCTTGATGGGGCTGAGAGACACTTGAGAAGGAAGCTTGAAGGGGCTGAGAGACACTTGAGAAGGAAGCTTGATGGGCCTGAGAGACACTTGAGAAGGAAGCTTGATGGGGCCGAGAGACACTTGAGAAGGAAGCTTGATGGGGCTGAGACACTTGAGAAGGAAGCTTGAAGGGGCTGAGAGACACTTGAGAAGGAAGCTTGATGAGCCTGAGAGACACTTGAGAAGGAAGCTTGATGGGGCCGAGAGACACAAGAGAAGGAAGCTTGATGGGGCTGAGAGACACAAGAGAAGGAAGCTTGATGGGGCTGAGAGACACTTGAGAAGGAAGCTTGATGGGGCTGAGAGACACAAGAGAAGGAAGCTTGATGGGGCTGAGAGACACAAGAGAAGGAAGCTTGATGGGGCTGAGAGACACTTGAGAAGGAAGCTTGATGGGACTGAGAGACACAAGAGAAGGAAGCTTGATGGGGCTGAGAGACACTTGAGAAGGAAGCTTGATGGGGCGGAGAGACCCATGAGAAGGAAGCTTGATGGGGCTGAGAGGCCCATGAGAAGGAAGCTTGATGGGGCTGAGAGACACTTGAGAAGGAAGCTTGATGGGGCTGAGAGACACTCGAGAAGGAAGCTTGATGGGGCGGAGAGACCCATGAGAAGGAAGCTTGATGGGGCTGAGAGGCCCATGAGAAGGAAGCTTGATGGGGCTGAGAGACCCATGAGAAGGAAGCTTGATGGGGCTGAGAGACACTTGAGAAGGAAGCTTGATGGGGCTGAGAGACCCACGAGAAGGAAGCTTGATAGGGCTGAGAGACACTTGAGAAGGAAGCTTGATGGGGCTGAGAGACACTTGAGAAGGAAGCTTGATGGAGCTGAGAGACACTTGAGAAGGAAGCTTGATGGGACTGAGAGACACTTGAGAAGGAAGCTTGATGGGGCTGAGACACATGAGAAGGAAGCTTGATGGGGCTGAGAGACACTTGAGAAGGAAGCTTGATGGGGCTGAGAGACACATGAGAAGGAAGCTTGATGGGGCTGAGAGACACTTGAGAAGGAAGCGTGATGGGGCTGAGAGACACAAGAGAAGGAAGCTTGATGGGGCTGAGAGACACTTGAGAAGGAAGCTTGATGGGGCTGAGAGACACTTGAGAAGGAAGCTTGATGGGGCGGAGAGACCCATGAGAAGGAAGCTTGATGGGGCTGAGAGGCCCATGAGAAGGAAGCTTGATGGGGCTGAGAGACACTTGAGAAGGAAGCTTGATGGGGCTGAGAGACACTTGAGAAGGAAGCTTGATGGGGCTGAGAGACCCATGAGAAGGAAGCTTGATGGGGCTGAGAGACACTTGAGAAGGAAGCTTGATGGGGCTGAGAGACCCATGAGAAGGAAG
Source organism: Lissotriton helveticus (assembly GCF_964261635.1). Taxonomy (NCBI): domain Eukaryota; kingdom Metazoa; phylum Chordata; class Amphibia; order Caudata; family Salamandridae; genus Lissotriton; species Lissotriton helveticus. The sequence continues at coordinate 887,593 of NW_027611709.1, read as the reverse complement.
CTTGATGGGGCTGAGAGACACAAGAGAAGGAAGCTTGATGGGGCTGAGAGACACTTCAGAAGGAAGCTTGATGGGGCTGAGAGACCCATGAGAAGGAAGCTTGATGGGGCTGAGAGACACTTGAGAAGGAAGCTTGATGGGGCTGAGAGACACAAGAGAAGGAAGCTTGATGGGGCTGAGAGACACTTGAGAAGGAAGCTTGATGGGGCTGAGACACAAGAGAATGAAGCTTGATGGGGCTGAGAGACACAAGAGAAGGAAGCTTGATGGGGCTGAGACACTTGAGAAGGAAGCTTGATGGGGCTGAGAAACACTTGAGAAGGAAGCTTGATGGGGCTGAGAGACACTTCAGAAGGAAGCTTGATGGGGCTGAGAGACACTTGAGAAGGAAGCTTGATGGGGCTGAGAGACACTTGAGAAGGAAGCTTGATGGGGCTGAGAGACACTTGAGAAGGAAGCTTGATGGGGCTGAGAGACCCATGAGAAGGAAGCTTGATGGGACTGAGAGACACTTGAGAAGGAAGCTTGATGGGGCTGAGAGACACAAGAGAATGAAGCTTGATGGGGCTGAGAGACACAAGAGAAGGAAGCTTGATGGGGCTGAGAGACCCATGAGAAGGAAGCTTGATGGGGCTGAGACACTTGAGAAGGAAGCTTGATGGGGCTGAGAGACACTTGAGAAGGAAGCTTGATGGGGCTGAGAGACACAAGAGAAGGAAGCTTGATGGGGCTGAGAGACACTTGAGAAGGAAGCTTGATGGGGCTGAGAGACACTTGAGAAGGAAGCTTGATGGGGCTGAGAGACACAAGAGAATGAAGCTTGATGGGGCTGAGAGACACTTGAGACGGAAGCTTGATGGGGCTGAGACACTTGAGAAGGAAGCTTGATGGGGCTGAGAGACACAGGAGAAGGAAGCTTGATGGGGCTGAGAGACACAAGAGAATGAAGCTTGATGGGGCTGAGAGACACAAGAGAAGGAAGCTTGATGGGGCTGAGAGACACTTGAGATGGAAGCTTGATGGGGCTGAGAGACACTTGAGAAGGAAGCTTGATGGGGCTGAGAGACACATGAGAAGGAAGCTTGAAGGGGCTGAGAGACACTTGAGATGGAAGCTTGATGGGGCTGAGAGACACTTGAGAAGGAAGCTTGATGGGGCTGAGAGACACATGAGAAGGAAGCTTGAAGGGGCTGAGAGACACTTGAGAAGGAAGCTTGATGGGGCTGAGAGACCCATGAGAAGGAAGCTTGATGGGGCTGAGAGACCCATGAGAAGGAAGCTTGATGGGGCTGAGAGACACTTGAGAAGGAAGCTTGATGGGGCTGAGAGACACTTGAGAAGGAAGCTTGATGGGACTGAGACACTTGAGAAGGAAGCTTGATGGGGCTGAGAGACACTTGAGAAGGAAGCTTGATGGGGCTGAGAGACACTTGAGAAGGAAGCTTGATGGGGCGGTGAGACACCTGAGAAGGAAGCTTGATAGGGCTGAGAGACACAAGATAAGGAAGCTTGATGGGGCTGAGAGACACTTGAGAAGGAAGCTTGATGGGGCTGAGAGACACAAGAGAAGGAAGCTTGATGGGGCTGAGAGACACTTGAGAAGGAAGCTTGATGGGGCTGAGAGACACTTGAGAAGGAAGCTTGATGGGGGGTGAGACACTTGAGAAGGAAGCTTGATAGGGCTGAGAGACACTTGAGAAGGAAGCTTGATGGGGCTGAGAGACACTTGAGAAGGAAGCTTGATGGGGCTGAGAGACACAAGAGAAAGAAGCTTGATGGGGCTGAGAGACACAAGAGAAGGAAGCTTGATGGGGCTGAGAGACACAAGAGAAGGAAGCTTGATGGGGCTGAGAGACACAAGAGAAGGACGCTTGATGGGGCTCAGAGACACTTGAGAAGGAAGCTTGATGGGGCTGAGAGACACAAGAGAAGGAAGCTTGATGGGGCTGAGAGACACAAGAGAAGGAAGCTTGATGGGGCTGAGAGACACTTGAGAAGGAAGCTTGATGGGGCTGAGAGACACTTGAGAAGGAAGCTTGATGGGGCTGAGAGACACTTGAGAAGGAAGCTTGATGGGGCTGAGAGACACTTGAGAAGGAAGCTTGATGGGGCTGAGACACTTGAGAAGGAAGCTTGATGGGGCTGAGAGACACAAGAGAAGGAAGCTTGATGGGGCTGAGAGACACATGAGAAGGAAGCTTGATGGGGCTGAGAGACACTTGAGAAGGAAGCTTGATGGGGCTGAGAGACACTTGAGAAGGAAGCTTGATGGGGCTGAGACCCATGAGAAGGAAGCTTGATGGGGCTGAGAGACACTTGAGAAGGAAGCTTGATGGGGCTGAGACCCATGAGAAGGAAGCTTGATGGGGCTGAGTTGGAGATGAATGGTGTGGGGTGGATGGATGTTTGAGAGGGGGATGCTGGGTTGGGGATGGATGAATGCTGGGGTGGGGATGGATGGATGTGTGAGGGGTGGATGGATGTGTGATTGGTGGGTGGATGGATGGTTGACTGTGGGTGCTTGGAGCATGAATTGATGGATGAATTCGTGGGGAGGCGTGTTTGTGCACCGCTGGATGGGTAACTGAAGAAACTGTGAGGCCAGAGGCCTAACGGCCCCCAAGGCCTGAAGTGCGGCGTATTCGCCATTCACGCTGGCTTGTGGCCTCTGTGTGTTTGCAACAAGGTGACCCATTGCCACTGAAGGTGCTGTTTTTTCTGTATTTGGCATTTAGTCGGTTTATTGGAAGTAAACCAAGACTCTTGCCTCAGAATGTATTTATTGTTGAAGTGAATGCTTACAAATTAAATCCTCGTTTCCCTGTGACTTAGGAATATAAGGTCACCTCCCTGGGCACCATAGAGATGTATGAGTGGGAGTCCCACAGGTGAGGGCCAGTCTCTCCCCTGAAAGTGTAGTTATCCTCTTCTCCACCGGATGTGATTTCACGCTATAGATAAGTGATGATATTTAAAAACCCTGAACGCTAGATCTCTGCAACCCGCCCTTTCACCGCCTGCCTCTCCATTCAGATCCTCCTAGTTATCAAGCCAGATAGACATCCACCCATTCATCCACCACCATTTCACTCATCCTTTCATCCACACAACCACCTTTCCATCCACCACGCATAGAATCACATACATCCACCTATTCAGCTCCCCGCCCACCTGCCCAGGTATCACATCCCCTACCCAGGCGTCCTTAAACGAGAGAAAAGCTCCAAGTGTCAGACATTTGGTTGTAAAGTTACTCGTGGGGGAAGGGGCTGAAGCACTTTGAGCCCAATGGGCGTTGCACAGCGTGTGGTTGTGTTTAGTGCACAACCAGCACGTGCCGTGTGCACGTGGCTTGTGTTTTGGGAGGTCAGGCTGTGGATGGGGAGGGGGTGGCCCCCAGCTGTTCCTGGGACTTCAACCGCTGCCGTGGGGAGTTTCAAATCAAAGAACTTATTATATAGTGCGCATGCGTGCAAGGACACGCATGCGCACTAAAACGGCAGAACACCGGGGAGCTTAAAAATACCTGTATGAAGCCAAAAGTACATTGTGCGGTTGCGTAGGATAGTGCGCATGCGCACACACGAGGGGGTAGCGCATACAGACGGGGAGCAGGGAACCACGGAAAACCGGCACGTTTGTGAGACAAACGTATGCGTGGCTACTGTCACGTGGATCCCAATAACCGTTTTAGCCTTGTTGTGAAGGACGCGATACTCTAGCCCTTACGCGTTGTGCAAGAGCAGAGACTACTTTGGCATCCATCTTTGTGAGGGATGCGGCCTGTTATTTCGGTGAGAAGACCAACCTTTCAGCGGCCATCTTTTTGTGTGACGCCTGCCTCCCCGGCCGCCATCTTAGCATGGGGAGCGCGGCCGCTCGTCTACCACCCAAGAAGCCATTGTTATGCGGGGTGTGCGACGCTGCGACCGGTTACCGTTAGACAGAAATGAAGGACTTCGACATCATATCCGATAAATGCGCCGGTTATGGGCGCTCCTGGAAACGCACGCACGTGAGTGTGGACTATCTGTGGATCAGGCTTCATGGGGGTATAAATGGGGAAGGGGGGTGATAAAGATAAGAGATGAAAAGTGACTCCCGGTTCTCTTCTCCTGTGACGATCTGCTGTTCTCTTCCACCCCGCCTACATCTTTAACTCCCTGTTCTCTTCTCCTGTGCTGGTCTGCAGCTCTCATCCACCCACCTCCTTCTTTAACTACCTGTTCTCTTCTCTCGTGCTGATCTGCTGTTCTCTTCCACCCCACCTCCTTCTCTACCTCCCTGTTCTCTTCTCCCGTGCTGTTCTGCTGCTCTCTTCCACCCCACCTCCTTCTTTAACTCCCTGTTCTCTTCTCTTCTCCTGTGCTGATCTGTTGCTCTCTTCCATCCCGCCTCCTTCTCTACCTCCCTGTTCTCTTCTCCCGTGCTGTTCTGCTGCTCTCTTCCACCCCACCTCCTTCTTTAACTCCCTGTTCTCTTCTGCTGTGCTAATCTACTGCTCTCTTCCACCTCACCTCCTTCTCTAACTCCCTGTTCTCTTCTCTTCTCCTGTGCTGATCTGTTGCTCTCTTCCACCAGCCTCCTTCTTTAACTCCCTGTTAACTTCTGCTGATCTGTTCCTCTCTTCCACCCCACCTCCTTCTCTAACTCCCTGTTCACTTCTCTTCTCCAGAGCTGATCTGCTACTCTCTTCAACCCGCCTCCTTCTCTACCTCCCTGTTAACTTCTGCTGATCTGCTGCTCTTTTCCACCCCACCTCCTTCTTTAACTCCCTGTTCTCTTATGCTGTGCTAATCTGTTCCTCTCTTCCACCCACCTCCTTCTCTAACTCCCTGTTCACTTCTCTTCTCCAGAGCTGATCTGCTGCTCTCTTCAACCCGCCTCCTTCTCTACCTCCCTGTTCTCTTCTCCCATGCTATTCTGCTGCTTTCTTCCACCCCACCTCCTTCTTTAACTCCCTGTTCTCTTCTCCTTTGCTAATCTGCTGCTCTCTTCCACCCCACCTCCTTCTTCAACTCCCTGTTCTCTTCTCATGTGCTGATCTGCTGCTCTCATCCACCCACCTCCTTCTTTAACTACCTGTTCTCTTCTCTCTTGCTGATCTGCTGTTCTCTTCCACCCCACCTCCTTCTCCACCTCCCTGGTGTCTTCTCCCGTGCTGATCTGCTGTTCCTTTCCACCGCCTCCTTCTCTAACTCCCTGTTTTCTTCTCCCGTGTTGATCTGCTGCTCTCTTTCACCCACCTCTTTCTCTAACTCCCTGTTCTCTTCTCATGTGCTGATCTGCTGCTCTCTTCCACCCGCCTCCTTCTTTAACTCCCTGTTCTCTTCTGCTGTGCTGATCTGCTGCTCTCTTCCACATGCATCCTTCTCTAACCGCGCACACACATACATACAACCACGCACGCGCACACACATACATACAACCACGCGCGTGCACATACATACAACTACACACACACACACAACCGCACGAACACACACAACCACACCACACACACAATCGCGCACACAACCACACACACAACCACACACACAACCACACACACATACAACTACACACACATTCAACCACACGCACAACCACACACACAACACACACACACACAACCACACACATCTATCTATCGCCCTCACTCTATCTATCGCCCTAACTCTATCTATCTGTCGCCCTCACTCTATCTGTCACCCTCACTCTATCTATCTGTCGCACTCACTCTGTCTGTCGCCCTCACTCTATCTGTCGCCCTCACTCTATCTATCAATGGCCCTCACTCTCTATCTATCTATCAATCTATCTATCTATCTATCTGCCTCACTCTATCTATCTGTCTATCTATCGCCCTCACTCTATCTATCACCCTCATTCTATCTATCTATCGCCCTCACTCTATCTATCGGTCATATCGCCCTCACTCTATCTATCTATCTATCGCTCTCACTCTATCTATCTATCTATCGCACTCATTCTATCTATCTATCTATGTGCCTCACTCTATCTATCTATCTGTCTATCTATCGCCCTCACTCTATCTATCACCCTCATTCTATCTATCTATCGCCCTCACTCTATCTATCTATCTATCTATCTATCTCCCTCACTCTATCTATCTATCTATCGCCCTCACTCTATCTATCTATCGCCCTCACTCTATCGCCCTCACTCTATCTATCTATCTCTCTATCGCCCTCACTCTATCTATCTCATTCTGTACTCCACCACCTGGTCTTCTAAAAGTACAGCCCTGCCACCTTACATGCCTTCTCCAAAGGTGCCAGGATACAGGAATCCTGCAATGATCTATCATCTACAATGTTGCCTTCAGAGGTTTCTGGGAGAGGGGATCTTTTAAGTGGATGCAATTTGTTTTTATACCTGACCCACTCCACAGTGTCATTTATGAGGCCAAATTAAATGCAGGGGTGCAGGTTGTCAGCTGGTCGCCATGCTGCTGAGTCCGCCAGTGGTGCCAGTCAGCAGTTATTATGGACTGCATGGCCATGCGATGGGGGTTTCAGGCCAGTGGTGGATTGGATATTTGTATAGCCGTGCTGTCCCTGTGGTCCTGTCTTTTGCTGTGCTCTGCCTGTTTAGCAGAACACAGCACCACTGTTTGTAGATGGACATTTCTGAGAGTTTTCATTTCTATTACCTACAAACATAGCACGCATATTAGTAGACTGCAAGTACAACCCCCAGAGTTTAGCTGTGCTATTGAATGGTCAAAGATCCTCTGTTCAATGGTACTCATTTTATCGACCCTAGAAGGATGAAAAGCTATGTAAACTCATGTGGAATCAAACAAGTGAACATGTGAGTATAGGAGAGCAAACACAGATCCTTGGAGTAGACACATTAGCTCCTTGGGCCACCAGTGTAATACATAACTGTTACCATACCTCCTGTCCCAGTAAGATAACGGTGTTCGGACAGTGTAGTGACACACACAGTAGAGTATTTTAGTGCTACTGCCTGTCTTCAGAGCAGCCTGTGACCGAAAAGGGGGCTCTCTGTAAGCTCACTGACTCCTAGCAGTCACTGCAAACCATGCTGAGTGCTCGGGTGGCAGCTATAGAAGCTATATCAATATTCCATTGCCACCAGTTGACCCGTGATACTCCGGTCCTAATGGAAGCAGCCCCTTTGAAAGTCAGCAGGATTGTATGATATTGACAGAGCTCTCCCTGAGCCCGGTGCAGCTGACCTGCTGTGGCTGCCATTAATAAATACAATTGATGCTTCATTCGTTCTGAGCTGCCTTTAGTTTCCTGTGTCTGAGAGCTGTGCAGCCGCTGCCTGGCTCCCTCTGCTCTGTTTCCAGTGCCCTCTGCCTTTAGTTTACTGTGTCTGAGAGCTGTGCAGCCGCTGCCTGACTCCTTCTGCTCTGTTCTCAGCTGCAGGCCTTGGCTGGCAGCGATGGGGTTAACGCTGCTCGAGCAGGAGCAGTGTTCGCCGCTGGATCTTGAAAGCGCATGCGTGTAATCACACGCATGCGCAGTACACGGGCATGTAGAGTGGGGTGCTTCAAAATACATGCAGCCAAGACATGGGCTTTCCACGCATGCGCATGATTATGCGCATGCGTGGAAACGCGGGGGGGGGGGGTGTAAAGCCAGATGGGGTGGCTCTATCGACAGTACACCGGGTCTTCTGATACACGCCGCTCTCCACAGCAGGGGCCGCTGCAGGCACGCGGCGAGGGGAGCTCGCGCTGATCTGGCGCCGGTATGACGCGGCCCTCATGGATCCCGGCGGTTATAACCCGGGAATGCCAACAGGCCCAGTTATGCCCACTTGACTGGCCTCAGCTTTGGATACTCTGTGCAGGCGCGGGCGCCTCCGCGCTTTAAGAAGTTCGGAGAAAAACGGATGTTTTTTGGCCGACAGTTTCTTGTGACTGAAAGTACATCCAGGAGTCTACCGAGGCAGGGCTCTCAAGGTCACATGTAAGGCCGGATTTATTCACCAAAGGACGATTTTTGTTCGTTTTTATTTCTTAGAATCTCACTGTAAAACATAAGGCAGAGGAAACCCACAGTGGTGGTTTTATCTGGAGTTGGTAAGAAGCAGTGAGGTTGGAGCACTTAGGAACGCTCAGTCATTAAAGCCAGATCTAGTCTCTGATATCGTGATTTTTGGTTTTTGTCATCACAGTGGTTGTTGGTCCTGATGAGAACCCCCATACTGCAGGGGGTTTGTAACGCATAGATCTTGTTATTTCCACTCCCATTCAAATTGTTCCCTTGGTTGGATTAAGATTTATGTTATATTGTGAAAAACTGCATTGACAACATTTGTTTTGCATTTATAAAACATCTAAGAGTGAATTTCTGTTGGAGAGTGGCCAGGCCAGTTTTCATAATAAGAACATTGGCCCGTTAGGATTAATGTGGTATATGTTGTTTGTGGTGATGTGTATCAATGTGGATGTGTGTGTGTACATATGAACAACGTGGAGGGAGTGTGAGTGTAAAAAGGTGTGTGTATTTATTTGATGACATTGTTTTGTATACATAGCCCCTATATATACACCTCATTTCAAAACACATTTTTGAAAATTGCAAATAAAAGCTAATAAGAAGCTGTTGGATGCTTGGTTTGGTTTCCTTGCACCTATTTATTTAATAGCATTGTAGTCAGGTATCAGTATTGGCAACTCGGTTGGTGTGTTTTGTTGGTGACTCCGCCTTACTGATTAGTCAAGCCCTGTTTTTGGTTACATAGTATCTACAATGAAGGGCCAGCAGCAGTGGTGTAGGTGAATGAGTGGGAGGGAAGGGGGGGAAGAAGGAGCCCCCAGCATCAGGAATAAAGGAAGTGAGGCAATCAGGGAGCGTGTGCTCTCAACTCACTGTCCCAGGCCTTCTAGAGGCGTCCCACTGCATGCGACGATATCTCGTCTGAGCTCTTCCCCCTTGCGCCACGTCTCTACCGTGCCCTCTCAAAACAGCACCGGTGCACAAGGCCCGCAATTCAGAGAGGGGCGCAGATGTGGCAGGGCTACAGCATCCGGAGCTTTTGCGCGGTACCAGCGAGTTCAATCTCGACAAAGTTCGGTCCCCCAAGGTGAAGGAAGGGAGTCGCTCAGGCAAATTCAGCTCTTGCAGCGGTCTAGTCTCTACGCAAGGCCCCGGCTTCCACAACCAGGAGTGCCGCAAATGCCAGCCACCATAACTTCGGCCCCAGACGTCAGTTCGATTTCGGGCTAAAAGCGTTGAGCACCACTACTCTCCGGTGTATGGATATGGCACCGGAGGATCAGATTGGTGTAGCAGATTGGCGTTGTAGGGAGGGAGTCACGGAGACAATCTAGCAGGCGGCTATGCTGGATCCCAACGAAGCCACGCCCCTTCTGGGTAGTTCTTGAGCACTTTGTTGACATGTCGTGGCCGTTCCTTTCAAGGAGCAGGGCAGAAGCGGCAGACGCACCACAGGAGTCGGAGCCAGCACTGTGGAGGGAGAGCACAACCCTATTCAGGTCCAAGGTGTAACTCTTCCCACCAATCTGCATGGAGATCTCTCTATTCAGCCCTGGCTGCCTCACCCTGTCTCCTGGAAATTCCCCAGCCCCTGTCACTCAAACTCCAGACAGGGAATACACAGCACAGCAGAGGCAGGCTTGGATAGTTAGGCAAGAAAATACCTACTTTCTAAAAGTGGCATTTTCAAACACTGAATTTTAAAACCCCCTTTACTAAAATATGTATTTTATCATTCTGAGTTCAGTCCTAATAACCTCAGATTTCTACCATGTTCCCTGTCAGTTAGGATTATAAGATGTAATAATCACAACTGCTTATTCTGGCCTATGGAGAACAGGTAGCCTTGCAATAGTGAAAATCGAAAATGGCTGTAATTCACTATTAGGACATGCCACATACATCAGGGCTTGTCCTACCTTATACTTACATCGCACCCTGCCTTGGGCCTACCATAGGGGTGACTGATATAAAGCAAATGGACGGTTTAGGGACTGGTAAGTGGGTGCAATTACCCAGTCGACATGGCAGTGCGAGACTGCACGCAGGCTCTGCGATGGCAGACAAGACACACGTTTACAGGCTACTTCTGTGGGTCGCACAACCAGTGCTCCAAGCCCACCAGCAGCATTTGACTCACAAGCCCTGGGCACCTCGTGTACACTATACTAGGGCCTGACTGTGAGTCAAATATACCCAATCATGGATTCACAAATTCGTACAATAATTTACCATAGGGAGCACTCGCACTGTGGCACTGGACAGCAGTGGCACAGTGCCTAAAGCATCTTACACCAGAAAAACATACGAGGCACGGTAAAAAAATGGAAAGGAGACTCACACCAATGGTGCCAGGTCTAACACTCTAGATAAAACCTGCTTTAATGTTAAGCAGTCTGTAATAGTGCGTGGCAGTCTGTCTGTTTCTGCTAGTCATTGGTTAGATTGCAGCCAAACATCTCCTGTGATGCATTGGTCAGGAATAAGAAGCCATCTTCATCCTTATGATCCCAATACACTTCTGACATTGTGACAGACATTAACTGTAAGGTCTTGTTATTCACCATAAAGAAAAAAGCCTGTGTTTTTGATAAAGCTAATTGGCATCCAACAATGGTCTTAAATTGCGACATGGTCAGCTCTTCGGGAACTAGAAATTTCCTTTGTCCAATACAGGCAAATACTTTTATATTTTATACCTTTCAATGACCACCAGTAGTTTGGACAGACATACTCTGTTTCTATCACCCACCACACCTTTCCGAGTTGCTAAACTCTTCCACATTTTAAACGGGATTGGGTTTTAGTTTCTCTGCACACTTTCCATGCCATTCCCTGACAGATTTACACTGTTGCCTGTTGAACACGGCACTACACCACGCCCTCTATGCCTAATTGATCGTTAACTAATGAATTGTCCTCGAGTGGTGTTTTTATATACAGTTGTTCCAAAGTGAACAGGAAACAATGGAATGCAATTTTTTTTCTTCTTTTTAGCCTGCTCTTTGACCCTAACTTCACAGTCCCTGGCCTCCCCAGTGCCACTTAGTAGTACCACCCTTTCACTTTTTTGTGGCGTTTAATTGGAGCATGTAAATGAAGACAGCCTAGAACGGCTCCTTTTTGTGCTTCCAGGCTATCTTCATTTACATGTAATTGCAGACCTATTTGCGCCCCCCCTGGCAACACATCCACGAACCCCCAGGGGGGCGCACCGAACAGTTTGAAGACCTCTGCCATAATGTTACTGGCGCTTGTGTAGTGTGTCCATGTTAATAGCACTTGTGTAGTGTGCCCATGTCATGTTACCAGCACTTGTGTAGAGTGCCCATGTTATGTTACTGGCGCTTGTGTATTGTGCTCATGTTATGTTACTGCCGCTTGTGTAGTGTGTCCATGTTACTGGCGCTTGTGTCGCACACCCATGTTATGTTACTGGTGCTTGTATTGCGTGCCCATGTTATGTTACTGGTGCTTGTGTCACGTGTACACATATACAACAGGGAAACCTAGGGGTCTAAAAAAAGAGGATTATTATGAACCTCTATGTATTTGACTGGAAGTATAAAATAGTACAACCAGATATAGCCATGGCTAACTAGTTATGACTTGGGACAAGGAATATAAAAAATGTGGGCCACCAATGATTGTAGAGGAAACACATTTTTAGGATTCCCATCAAAGAATGTATTATCACTTGGTAATCCTATAAGGGTCGCATGTCTAGATCATTGAGATGGAGATCGTACCCTTTATCAGTAAATGGTATTCCGACTCACAATCACTTTAGGACCATGTGACTCTGATCTGATGGGATCAAGTGCAGTGCAAGAAAAATTATAAAAGTGGTGAATTTAAAATAGGATAGAGAACCACAAGAAAAAGATTTTTTATTTATTTTGGAAAAGAAGGGCCTCTTCCTGTTAAAAACAAGAACAGTGCAGTAATATATGTATCTTGCAGTTTAACCAAATACCTGCAAGGGGGCCAACATGTTTCAGCCTTTTGGGAATAGGACCCTAGGCTTTCTTCAGGGCCTCTGTTCTAACTTGTAAATGCTACTGCAAGTGATAGATAATGTGCTAAATTAATTAAAAAAAAGTTTTTTAGTGAAATGAAGTGATAACAAAGAAAGGATATTATTTTGTGTCATGTGCCCATGTTATGTTACTGACACTTGCGTAGTGTGACCATATTACTGGCGCTTGTGTAGTGTGTCCATGCTATATTACTGGTGCTTGTGTAACGTGCCCATGTCATATTACTGGTGCTTGTGCAGCATGCCCATGTTACTGGCGCTTGTGTAGCATGCCCATGTTACTGGCGCTTGTGCAGCATGCCCATGTTACAGGCGCTTGTGTAGCGTGCTCATGTCATGTTACTGGCGCTTGTGTAGCATGCCGCTGTTACTGGCGCTTGTGCAGCATGCCGCTGTTACTGGCGCTTGTGTAGCATGCCCATGTTACAGGCGCTTGTGTAGCATGCCGCTGTTACTGGCGCTTGTGTAGCATGCCGCTGTTACTGGCGCTTGTGTAGCGTGCCCATGTTACTGGCGCTTGTGCAGCATGCCCATGTTACTGGCGCTTGTGCAGCATGCCCATGTTACTGGCGCTTGTGTAGCATGCCCCTGTTACTGGCGCTTGTGCAGCATGCCGCTGTTACTGGCGCTTGTGTAGCATGCCCATGTTACTGGTGCTTGTGTAGCATGCCCATGTTACTGGCGCTTGTGTAGCATGCCCATGTTACTGGCGCTTGTGCAGCATGCCCATGTTACTGGTGCTTGTGTAGCGTGCCCGTGTTACAGGCGCTTGTGTAGCGTGCCGCTGTTACTGGCGCTTATGTAGCATGCCCATGTCATGTTACTGGCGCTTGTGCAGCATGCCCATGTTACTGGTGCTTGTGTAGCATGCCCATGTTACTGGCGCTTGTGCAGCATGCCCATGTTACTGGTGCTTGTGTAGCGTGCCCGTGTTACAGGCGCTTGTGTAGCGTGCCGCTGTTACTGGCGCTTGTGTAGTGTGCTCATGTCATGTTACTGGCGCTTGTGTAGTGTGCTCATGTCATGTTACTGGCGCTTGTGTAGTGTGCTCATGTCATGTTACTGGCGCTTGTGTAGTGTGCTCATGTCGTGTTACAGGCGCTTGTGTAGCGTGCCCGTGTCATGTTACTGGCGCTTGTGTAGTGTGCTCATGTCATGTTACTGGCGCTTGTGTAGTGTGCTCATGTCATGTTACTGGCGCTTGTGTAGTGTGCTCATGTCGTGTTACTGGAGCTTGTGTAGCGTTCCCATGTTACTGACACTTGTGTAGCGTGCCCATCTTACTGGTGCTTATGTAGCGTGCCCATGTCATGTTACTGGCACTTGTGTAGCGTGTCCATGTTACTGGCGCTTGTATAGCGTGTCCATGTTACTGGCGCTTGTGTAGTAAGCCCATGTTATGTTACTGGTATTTGTGTAGTGTGTCCATGTTACTGGCGCTTGTGTAGTAAGCCCATGTTATGTTACTGGTATTTGTGTAGTGTGTCCAAGTTACTGGTGCTTATGTAGCGTGCCCATGTCATGTTACTGGCGCTTGTGTAGCGTGTCCATGTTACTGGCGCTTGTGTAGTAAGCCCATGTTATGTTAAAGGTACTTGTGTTGTATGTCCATGTTACTGGTGCTTGTGTAGTGTGCCCATGTCATGTTACTGGTGCTTGTGTGTTGTGCCCATGTCATGTTACTGGTGCTTGTGTGTTGTGCCCATGTCATGTTAGTGGTGCTTGTGTAGTGTGCTCATGTCATGTTAGTGGTGCCTGTGTAGTGTGCTCATGTCATGTTACTGGCAATTGCGTAGTCTGCTCAGGTCATGTTACTGGTGCTTATGTAGCGTGCCCATGTCATGTTACTGTCGCTTGTGTAACATGCCCATGTTAGTGGCGCTTGTGTAGTGTGTCCATGTTACTGGTGCTTGTGTAGTGTACCCATATCATGTTACTGGTGCTTGAGTAGTGTGCCCATGTCATGTTACTGGTGCTTGTGTATTGTGCCCATGTCATGTTACTGACGCTTGTGAACTGTGCTCATGTCATGTTACTATAAAGGAACAACAACGGTCCTTGACAAAAAGGATGTACACTGTTAAATAATTATAGGCCACAATCTGAGCTATAATGAACAGGAAGTCCAGCCGGACCTCAAAATTTAATCGATAATGTAATAAAAAGAATATCAAAGCAACATATTTACAGTGGGACACAATCCTGTATCCAACAGGGCTAGACAACAATTTACAATAACAGGGGGTGGGAAGTTTCTCAGGCAATTTACAATAAGTGAGCAGCTAGAAGTTTAGATGGAAGGACCGTTGTTGCTCCTTTATACGAATACCCTTGGTCCTTGCTTACCGAGTGGGTTCCCTTGTTCTTCTAAATAGCATGTCATGTTACTGGCACTTGTGTAGTGTGCTCACGTCATGTTACTGGCGCTTGTGTAGCGTGCCCATGTTACTGGTGCTTATGTAGCATGCCCATGTCATGTTACTGGCGCTTGTGTAACATGCCCATGTTAGTGGTGCTTGTGTAGTGTGCCCATGTTATGTTACTGGTATTTGTGTAGTGTGTCCATGTTACTGGCGCTTGTGTAGTGTGCCCAAGTCCTGTTACTGGCGATTGTGTAGTGTGTGTCTAGAAATAAGGAGGACTAAAGGCTTTTTTTTGCCAGGTCCAGCATACATGACCAACAACTGATCAATACAAAAGGGTATGCAGTTCCTGACTGAACAATACAGTTTGCTTAAGTGAAACCGTGTTCACTTAATATCCAAATCAAGGAGGGGATTACGCCTTTCGGAATTAAGGCCCTCACACACCCAACCAGCTATGTGTCATACTTCATCATTGGGTCTACTCCTCGTCGGGTCGACACTACAATACCCGACGGGCACCCTCGAAGGGGCTCTTTGGCGGAGATCTTTTATTCCTTGCCGTAAGGTGCAGTGCGTGTGAGGGGCCTAGTGATTGTAAGAGGTGTAAATAAGTGAGACTAAAACAGGAAGTAGAGGTCCAATCAAAACAAATTTAATGAGTGTGGCTCCTATCCTGGTTAAAACTGACTGTGGCGGACCCCTGCTGTAATGTTACAGGGTACCGCGCCCCCAAGGTCAACATCTTTCTTGCCTAAATGTCAAATAGATGGCAATTCTTCAGGAACAGTAGCAAATTCTATCTACACGGTCAGTGGTGGTCCAATGTAGCACAAGTGATAGACCACCTAAATGTGGCACCTGAGGATCTAGGAGGTCAACCTGTGAGAAAAAGGAAATTCGCAGAATAGTTATGTGCATGTTCATGATGTTTGTTGCACAAATTTGTAAATAACCTTGCAGCACTCGACTGTGAGGAAAGCATGCTTCACGCTGGAGTGCTGTGACCATGCATGAGGCGACGATATTAAAATCAAAAATGAATCTCATTTTCTCAGTGTGGTAGAGCAGTTAAAAATAGTGGTAGTAAGTAAGGACTCACCCCATTGGGGTCAATGGCTAGTAACAACGTGTTCCGGCAGGTGTTGACACTGAAAAGTGCAGTGTCCAATGAGATGGAAATGAGGGAGGAAACACATTGTGAGGAAAAAGGTAGTATGATACAGCTGGTTAATTGGTCTCTCCACCTGTCGCAGTGGCCAGGGATCAACGGACACAGTCAGGCCAAGGTGTATCCTAAGCTTGGTTACGAGTCTCCGAACTTGGAGTACAGAAAGGGGCTGTGTCAGAGTACTCGAGCAGCCCGGCACAGCGCGAGGAGGCACCGTATAGCCCAGCACCCAAAACTGCGTGCACCGGGATGGGACAGTACCGTACCTAACGTGTGTGCCCGCTGGGGCCGTGGCGACTGTGCAGCTCACGGCGCAATACCGCAATGTCAGGAGACACACAAACAAAGCAGCTGGCGGCCCGTAGTCTCGTAAATATTAAGGGCTCACCTGAAGCGAAAATGCCAAGGAATCCATGGGCATTGCCATGCCAGCAGCAAGAAGTCAATTACTTACGCGTCTTCTCCGTAAAATGTCGGAGGACCTACCACTCACTCTGCCGGGACAGGGAGGTAATGGCCATAAGTGGCGCGGCGTTGTTAAGCTCGTGGTTGGTGTCAAAAGGGGGTGGGCCTCCTGTCTCACTAAGAAGAGCGCTAGGGCGCTAACCTAAATTGGTTGGTGCCTGGTTGGAATAGTAGAGCGGACACCTCGAACAGGATCCGCAACCCTCCAATAGACCACGTTAGAGTGTGGGCCATTGTATAATGTCCTGTATGACCAGGCATGTACCGATGTCACTGGTGTCCCTGTGGTTAATGCACGTCACCAACAGAACGTGTAATCGCTAAGAGGGAGTGTAATGTACTAAAGGCCATGTTCGTCTTCAAACGGGGTCTCAGCCTCATTGGGAAGTACATGTGGGCCCTAACCCTGACAATAGGCCATTGGGCGATAATTTATAGTAGTAGAATGGATCCTTTAAAAGGGTCCGGTGGTCTCCGTGGCACCTATTAATAAAAGTTAAAACCATGTCAGGATGTCACAATTAGTCAAACATACATTAGTGTCCTGTGAGGCGACGACCCACCGACCCCTACCAGGAGGGCGCCCTCCCCCTCGTGTACCTTGTCCGGCACCCCCGGGACTGTCTTCATGTCACGAAAACGCCGCAACCAAGGCAGGAAGCTGAACACCAGCCATCACCAACGAAACCCCGCCCTTCTCTCTCCCACAGGAGCCAACCAGAACGACAGGGCCAGAGGAACCTTATCACGATGACCCCGGAAGTCCCGCCCCAAAGGCAGAGCCAGCACAGGATAAAAACAGGGATTCAACACAACACGTCGTCGGAGTTTCGTGGCAGGACCCTCTGGCTGGAGACGGAGAAGGAGAGCAGACGTGCGAGGACGAAGTGTGGACCGAGGAGTGGTGGAGTCCCTTGGAGGTGGCTGGAGAGCGGCCGTAACTCGGAGGAGAGTTACGGCGAACCGCGTGAGTGCCTTTTTCCTCCTTTATCCCTACTCATTAGGAGTCCGTGTTATAGTCCCTGTACATATTCCCTCTCTCCATAGTCTCACCGCCCCTGCACTGTATTATAAGTGTACAGCACTTCACTCGAAGACCCCTTCCGTTCCTCTCACGCCCCACCCCAGCACCCTCTCTATTTTCCCGACCTGTATTCCGTCCTCCCGGTACCTTCCTTCCCGCACTGTCGCTTTCCGCCCCTTCCTGCACTACCCGGGTGTCGGTAAACAGTTGAGTCTCGGTACTTGCTGGATAGGACTAACGGTCCCTTGTTTTTTCTCTCTTCCGGTCCTCCTGGGAGCCTCCCCGTCACCGGAACCTTCCCCGGACCATCGGTGGACGCCGAGTAGCAGAGAAGCACCGACCCAGAGACCATCGCCTGGAGCCACACCTTCCGCCTCTTGGAACTATCTGTACTGTGCAACCGTAATAAAAGCCAACTATTGCCCACTACATACGGCCTCCTCGCCTGCTTTTCCGGCCCGCTACACCCACTCCACCACATGTCCCAAATGTAATCATGTAGATGTGTGTGGGTGGTCACATTGGGAGATAATAGTGTGCAAAAAGGTCTTAGAAGGAGCTCTAATGCAGTGTTAGCCAGCCAGAATTACGTGTTGGCCAAACAAAATACTGAGGGTATGGGATACTCTGGAGGGTATATTTTATCTAGTCAGCAGGCTCCAGGGAATATCCTCCTTTAATCCCTCTTTATCTGACGCAAACCTAAGCACCCATCTCTGTTCAGTGCGGAATAGAATGCTCTTGTTCATTTTGGGGTACGCTTCTAATATGACCCAGCATAGTGAATCTGGTGAATGTTTCAGGAGTTAAAAATGTGCAGCCATATTGGTGTTGGCTTTATGACATCGGATATTGCTCCCATGTTCTGTAATGCGTGTCTTGATGGGTCTGGTGGTCATGCCTATAAAACGGAGTCCACAGGGGCAGGTGAGCATGTATAGGCAATTAGGAGTGTTGCTGTTAGTGTGCCTCTTTAGCTGCCATTTAAATCTATCGAAAAATGTGATATCTTTAGTAGGTTTTGTAAGTGGGCAAACTGTACAGGCACCGCATGGGTAGTGTCCTACAACAGGTACTTCAAGGATCTTTGTGAGGTGGAGTGGACTTTGGGCCTGGTATGTATCAGCATATCCTTGAGGTTGCTTGTGCGTTTAAAAGCAAACCTTGGAGCGGGCAGGTTAAGTGTGCGGAATAAAGGATGCCCCGATGTTTCCTCATGGTATTCCTGATCCTATTAGAATCTGGGGTAAAAGTGGTGACATGTGAGCACCTGACTGGGCTCTTTTTGTCTTGTTTCTAGTAGTGCTTCTCGATTATTATTTCTGGCCTACTTAAGTGATAGTGCAATGTTGCGTTTCGGATATTCTCTTTTGCGTAGGTTTTCTGCTAAAATGTCTGCCTCCGTTTTAAAGTCGGCCACAGAACTGCAGTTCCTCCTAATTCTGAGGAACTGACTGAAAGGCAGGTTTTCTTTCGAGGCTCTTGGGTGGTGGCTGCTAAATAGTAAAAGACTATTTCTGTTGGTGGGTTTTCTGTGCAGTTTAGTACTGATCTGACCTTCGTCTAACATGACCTTGAGGTCAAGGAAAGGTATATTATTGTCTGAGATGGTGCTGGTGAACTTCAGATAGGGGTTTAAGGTGTTGATCCAGTGACAAAATTCATCACATCTAGATCTTTCCCCCTTCCACAAGATGAGGATGTCATCAATAAACCTCTCCCACATAAAAACCACATTAGTGAGGTAGGGGTTCTATGGACTGTGGATCTCTCTTTCCTCAAAGCCAGACATATACAATCACACCACACTCGGCACGAATGTGCTGCCCATTGAAGTGCCCTGGGTCTGATGATAGAGTTGTTTATTATATTCAAAAAAGTTCTCAGTCAAAGCCAATGTAGCTCACTCGAGCACGAATGGCACTGGGGCCGGAGATTCTCAGTCTGTTCTAGTCAGTGTATCCTCTATGACATTTAATGTGGCACGTTGTGGGATGTTGGCGTAGAGGGCCTCAACATCCAGGGTAACCAGAAGGTTAATTTCTTCTGGATGCTGGAGCCCCTCACTCAGGCAGAGGACATCAGTGGTGTCTTGTAAGAACGAAGGAACGGCTCTAACCAGGGGTTGCAAAAAATAATCACAGAACCAAGAGAGTGGTTCGAGGATCGACCCAATCCCCGAGACGATGGGCCTACTGGGGACTGGAGTAACCCCTTTGTGAATCTTTGGCAAGATGTAAAAGAAAGGTGTCTTGGGGTCCTTATTGATGAGGAATTCTTCTTCCTTCTTGGTGATCCACCTCTCAGTCTCAGCAGAGAAGTCCATGGTTGATATAATGGTGGCTAGTCGCGGGGTGGGATAATCTGTTATGGGAGTGTAATATCTCCGGTTGCTGAGTTGTCGTAGACATTCTGTATCGTAGTCAACAGTTGACTTAACTGTTGCCCCTCCCTTATCGGCATGTTTAATGGTAATGTCTGGATCATCCGCCAGAGCCCTGACAGCCGTCAGTTAAGCTGAGGATAAATTGTGAAAGGTAGTGGGTTTAATGTCACTCGTTAGGTCTTAGAGTACCGCATGCTCAAATGTCAATACCTCGTTTGGTACCATGCTACTGTTTGCTGTGAAGGTGGATGGTTTTTGTAGCCCTGAGTCCTCCGTCGGGGTGGTGGGTTTGTCTTGGAAAAAGGCTTTGAGGCGTATCTTGCGAAAAAAGCCTTGACTTCCACAGGTGTCACAAAACTCATCAGTCGTAGGGGTAGTGACATAACCCAAACCTTTCTGTAGTACTTTCTCTTCAGAAGAGGTAAGAGTCCCAGAGGACAGATTAACAATTAATTTTTCTTCCTTCTTGTCTGGCTCCTCGTCTCTACCGAGATGGTTGGTTGTTCCTGCCATTGTCCTCTCTTTTGATGCCCTCTTCTCCGCCCTCTCCTTTTGCTCCAACCTCTGTCTAAAAAGGGAAGTTATTTCCTTGTTGGAAAAATTACGGATGGCCATGATGGTACATGGGGACTTGCCAAAACGGGGGTGCTTGATGCGGTGGCAGTGTGCCCATGTTACTGGCGCTTTTGTAGCCTGCCCATGTTATGTTACTGGCGCTTGTGTAGGGTGCCCATAATATGTTACTGGTGCTTGTGTAGCATGCCCATGTTACTGGTGCTTGTGTAGCATGCCCATGTTATGTTACTGGCACTAGTGTAGCGTGCCCATGTAATGTTACTGGTCCTTGAGTAGCGTGCCAATGTTACTGGCACTTGTGTAGCATG
Source organism: Lissotriton helveticus (assembly GCF_964261635.1). NCBI lineage: Eukaryota > Metazoa > Chordata > Amphibia > Caudata > Salamandridae > Lissotriton > Lissotriton helveticus. The sequence goes on along the minus strand of NW_027611709.1, from coordinate 867,279 downwards.
TCATGTCATGTTACTGGCGCTTGTGTAGCATACCCATTTCATGTTACTGGCACTTGTGAAGCGTGCATATGTTATATTACGTGCCCATGTCCTGATACTGGCGCTTGCGTAGCGTGCCCATGTAATGGCACTTGTGTAGTGTGCCCATGTCATGTTACTGGTGCCTGTGTAGAGTGCCCATGTTATAAGCCTATGTAAAGAAAGTTCCCCCTATAATATTTTATTTTAGGACCTAGAGAGAAGGGAGAGAAACAGGAAACTGTGAAAAACCTCTAACTTGACCTATCTCATTTATACTTCTGATTCTGTAAATTCATACATTATACATACCCCCAAGTTATTTTGCAAACCATCACAGCTTCAAAAAGACTAACTTATTTTAATATTTTATTTTTCTGTTTTTAAACATTCAATTGTTATCTGTTATGCAGTCAGAATTGACAAAACAAATTCATAATAAAGATAAAACTGAGCAGAAAAACACACAATATTTACTATAGTGAAAATAACCGTACACTCATTTATCTAACCTGCAAGCATACCAACTAAAGCATCCATACTGACATACATGCAAACAACACTACAAAATAGTGACAAAAGACAATTTAAAATACGTATGAGATCCAATAAGTTTGATGCGAGACACTAATACTGTTTCTACAATGGGCTGGAGAGTCCCAACAATTTCTTCTTCTATGTGTCTCCGGTGGGATTCCCATATGTGAGTTTTCGGTCAACGCACGTTTCGGTGGGACACAATCAAAACCATCTTCATCAGGAGCAAATAATAATTCAAAGTTTTCAAGTTTGAAGGGTGGGGTTAATACGAAAAAATGCAAAACACATGGCAAAGTCAGTCCAGCGGTTCGCTAGTGGCAAAGAAAGCATTTCGTTATTTGGCCATGTTATCAATAACACATTAAGATTGCTCCTTCCTGGTGGGTGGCATATATAGTCTGGTCGCAGAAGATACCCCTACACCGTGATAGTAAATTCACGCATACTAAAAAGAGCAAAAGAGAAAAGGAGAAAATATATGGCAATTTTTTTTTAAAAGATAGAGGTACCCTGATTATATAGTTTGATTATGCTCATGCCAGAAATTATTATAGCCGGAAACCCAAAACTTGAGGTTAGAAAGGATTCAATAGTGCTAATACCAAGTGTGCAATAGAAAGAGCGCAGAGATTAAGGATTTCAAGAAAGAGGCCGTGACACAAACAAAAAAATTTAAGCGTGCCCAGAAACTTAAGTCAAAGAGTAAATTTACATGTATTCTAAACAAGTAAAAATGTTTAGATTTATGTTATCTTCTAATACGTAGATGGACAGATAATCACAGGTCTACAATTTGCTCTGCTTGTGGATTTAACTAAAAACAGAAAAAAAACATTGTAAGGCGATACATGTGCTAGTCGTCAAACCTGTGACAGCCCTCCAAAAGATTTTATGAAGAAAATCTCACCCTCATAGTCGAGTTAGAAAATATATCTGTTGGTTGTCAGTCTTGATTTTGCTCAAGTGCCTTCAGCTTAGCATCCAAATAAATATAGAGTGCAGGCTTTGATTATATGGGAGAAACCCAGTACCTGAAAGTATTTTAAAAAGTATATGTTATACTGAGGGGTTCCTACCTAAGCTGGAATGGTGCTGCACAGATTTATTCCATACAAATATGTAGGGAGATATTACTTCGAAAGTAGATTAGCATGAGACTTAAAAACAGATTGTATGATAGAGCAAACAGCCCTTCACTCTCCAACAATTTTAAAGCAAGAGCATCCTTCATGCCATTTAAAAAATCAGCTACCTTTATAGTACAGAAAATACTAACTCAGTCATGAAAGCCGATAAGTCTCAGTATGCACTAGTATATAGAATATCCTACATCTACATGTGGCCACTATACATTGCTCATTATCTATGCGGCTCCATTGGTCATAATGAGAAATTTCCTAGTTATCACAAAGGAAAGTTTCAATTCTATTAAGGAAGCGGAGGCGAGGATTATGCATATCCTTTCTCTATTTATTAGACAGCAAGTTAAAAGGAACAAGAAAAAACAGCCATGAACTACATAGCCCATGAGGCTCAGCGGTAGTCATGGAAACCAGTCTACCAATCACAGTCCAGGCAAGGGCATATAGGAGATCCCACGACGTAGTCCTTCCTCTTTCGATGCTGCAGGAAGTTAAGTTGACCATCGTCTAATCCGTCTTCTGATCTGAACCTAGGATAAAAGAGAATATAATAATCTCCTATCCAGAAGGAACTCCTATATGAGAACATTACATAAGCATAAAGCAACCAGTCAAGCAAATACAAAGGCAATAAAGTACTTGAAGCACACGCTGCCAAATAAAACTGTAATCAAAATAGAACATATCTGATGCAAACACAATAAATCACAAGAGCAATACTTTCCTGATACGTAGAAAGTTAATCCTCATACAGATAATCCCAGGGCTGGAGGTTAGATGAAGCCAGGGAGGGATAATCCTCGCCTCCGCGTCCTTAATAGAATTGAAACTTTCCTTTGTGATAACTAGGAAATTTCTCATTCTATGTCAGGAAGCGGAGGCGAAGATTATGCAAGTTTAAAGCTTACTTACCACAAGCGCAGAGGCTTCATGAATTGGCTTGAAATAAAGCTATATAAAAGTTGATTCTGAAGACCAATCAGACGCATTCATAACGTCCTCCAATCTGCCACCAACGTGGACAGCCTTGGAGGCCACAGCTCCTTTAGTGGAATGAGCTCCAAAATTTCTGACAGCAATCCCAGATTCAGACATAACCCACTTGACCCATCTAGCAATGGTGGGAGAGGAAACCGCCCTAAAGAGTTTCTTAATGGCAATAAGAAGTTGCCGTTCACCAGGAGGTCGAACCTCCAAAGTCAAGAAAGAAGACGAAGGAGAATAGCGAGTTTAGCTGAAATCTCCTTGCGAGACAGATAATCATTATCTTGCAAAGATAAAAGATGATGAAGAACCAAATTAACATCCCAGAGGCCAGAATAACGTGGCTCTGGGGGACGTGAAAGACGAATGCCTTTCAAGAGCTTACAAACCCAAGGGTGTTCTCCAACCGGAGCCCCATCCACCAAAGAATGACCAGCAGAAATGGCTAAATGGAAAGAATTAATGGTACAATAAGCCAACTTCTGATGGAAGAGTTCCGCAAGGAAGTTGATTACCTCAGCAACGGAGGAGCCCACGGGATCCAGGTGTTTCGACAAACACCAAAGAATCCAACGTCTCCAAGCAGATCGGTATCGCTTGGTAGTACCCGGGGCCCAGGCCTGTTGAATGAGGAGTTCAGCTTCTCTCGAAAGCGAGTAGTCAGTCCATCGTCTCCTGAAATCCTCCAGGCCATAAGATGTAGATGGCCTTGGAGAACCAGGGGGTGAGGATGGCGCAGGGGATCCGTCAGAATGTGCTCGAAAGACGGCAACCGAAGAGGCCTGTCCCAAGACAATTCCAGAAGGGACGGGAACCAAATCTGAGCTCTCCAGATTGGAGTAATCAGGATCAGAGAGGCTTTCTGCCTGCGGACTTGAGCCGCGACCCTCTAAATGAACAGGAATGGGGGAAAAGCATAAGCTGGAAAACCCAACCAATCCTGAAGGAAGGCGTCCACCGCCTCCGCTCCCGGATCCGGCTTCCAACTGAAGAATCGCGGGAGTTGGGCATTCCATCTGGAAGCAAAGAGATCCACAAGGGGAAGACCCCACAGGTCCATAACCTGATGGAAAATCGCAGGATCCAGCCTCCAATCGCTGGCATTCAGGAAATGTCGAGAGTTCCAATCTGCCACGCAGTTCTGAACTCCTGGGAGATACTCCGCCGTCACCGAAATTTGACGTTGAAGGCAATAATTCAAAAAATCCTTGGCAAGATCTGCCAGAATCTTGGAGTGAGTACCGCCCAGGGGATTGATGTATTGAACCGCCGTCATATTGTCCATCCTGAGTAGGACAACAGCAGGAGACTCTCGTTGTCGTGAAGGAACGAATGGCGAAAGTACCCCCAGGAGTTCGAGGCAATTGATGTGGTGATGCAATTCCTCCTCCGTCCTCCTGTCCCCCGCAGACAGAGAGACGTATCTGGCCCCCCAACCCAGGCAACTGGCATCGACTCGATTACCAGAGCTGGACGGGAGCCGAAAATCGCTCTCCCATTCCAAGCCTCCATGTGGTCGATCCACCAGAGGAGTTCCGACCTGCATTCCAGGGAGAGGGAGATCAACTCTGAGTAAGTAAGACCTCTGCGGAGGTGAAAAGCCTTCAACCTCTGAAGGGCCCTGTAATGCAGAGGACCCGGAAAGATAGCCTGAATCGAAGATGATAACAAACCCACAATTCTGGCCACTTGCCGAAGAGAGATCCTGTCCCGACGGAGTACCTTGCGAATCTCCTTCTTGATTTTGGAAATCTCCTGAGACGGAAGATTCAGGGTGGCATCTGTCGTGTTGATGCGAAACCCTGGAAAAATCATGCTCTGCTGCGGAATCAAATCTGATTTCTGCGCATTGATGGTGAACCCCAGATTCTGCAAGAGGGACACAGTAACCTGCAAGTGGAGGAGAAGTTGATCCCTGGGCTGCTCCTTCAGGAGAATGTCGTCCAGATAAATGATCAATCGAATGCCTTTTGTGCGAAGCTGTTTGACCACCGGTCGTAGGAGTTTTGTAAAGCACCAAGGTGCTGAGGAAAGACCAAAGGGAAGAGTTTAAAACTCGTAAATTTGATCCTTCCATTGAAACTGGAGGAACCGGCGATGTGGAGGGAAGATGGGAACCGAAAGGTAGGCCTGCTTGAGGTCCAACCGGACTAACCAATCGTCTTGGAGAAGGAGATCCCTGAGGAGATGGATTCCCTACATTTTGAAATGGCGATAAACCAACCACTCGTTGAAGGAACGGAGGTTGATAACTGGCCTGAAGCCTTTTTCTTTCTTTTCGACCAGAAAGATATTGCTGAGAAAACCTCTTGGATGAAGATTGGAATGGACAATAGCTCATTTTGAGAGAAGATCTTGAACGTCCAGGTCGATGAGTGCGTCTTCCGCTTCGGAAAAAACCAAAGGGCGAGGACGAGACATTTGAAGAGGGGACTCGTAGAATTCTATGTGAAATCCTTGAACTGTTTCCAGCACCCAAGGATCTGACGTGAGATCTGCCCAATTTGCTAGAAACAAAGAAATCCTTCCCCCCAGACAAACCGGAGAGAGGAGATTCATACTTACCATTGAATCCTTTGGAATTATTCTGGTTGCCACAGCGGCCTCTGTCTTGATCTCTGCCTCCACGGGAAGGATAGAAGGATCCCTGCCTACCATCGTTCCAGCCATTGGTGCGCTTTCCTTGTCCCTTATTGGAGCCTTGGTTGAACTGACGGCCTGAAGAGCGACCCCTGCCTCGTCCAGCCTCGGCAAAAACCTTTTTCAGAAAAATCTTCTTTATCAAGGGCAGAAAATGTGGCCACAAACTTTCCAAGTTCCTTCACAAAGGGATCACCAAAAAGTGTGCCCTGTGCCACAGAGCCTGCCTCGGACGAAGACAATTCCCCAGCTTTGGGTCAATCTTTAGGAGGAGAGAACGGCGACGCTCAGCTGAGAGGGCACAGTTGGCGTTGCCCAAAAGGCACATCGCCCCCTGTGCCCACCCCGCAACATCGTCCGCTGGAAGAGGTTGTCCGGCTTCTCGGGACCTTTGCGCTAATTCCATGATTTTAGTCAAGGACCCAACAACATCTAGAAGCTTGTCCTGGCAAGCTCTCTAAGATCTATCGATGCCCTTCTTAGGGTCCTTCATGTACTTTGCAAAAAAGGTGCACAATTTTGGGTCTATCTCCGGGGTAGCAGTAACGCCATTAGGGAGTGTGGGCCGAGGGCACTCTGACCTGAGGTGAGATCGCACCTCCTGAATGAGGGGTTGTCTGATTTTAGAGGCAACATAATCGGCTGTCATCCTATTGGGTACCCATTCAGTGGAACGTGGGCGGAAGATACAATTAGGGTCAAACATGTCCGGATGAACCGGCTCACCATCACCAATGTCCGAAACAGAAGGCCTAGGACGCCAAGACCTGCCCGAATCCATCAAATCCTCTGAGGATTCATCATCATCTGCAAAGACATCATCATCCTCACCCTCTCCGCCTTCGGGAAACCCTTCTTCAGGGTCAAAATCCGGTGTGGCATCGCCACCTGTATATCCGGGTGAGCTTTCCTCCCGGTAGGGTGCATTTCTAAGTGTGTGCGCACTCTTATATAAGACTTCAGCAAGTTTACTGAAGCCCTCCAGGTGCCCTGCTTCACGCTTGACTGCCTTACGTGACACCACAGAGTGAATACCACTAGGCCCTGCCCCACTGTCTCCCAGGATTCCAGAAGAAGACTTAAAGACATGAGCAGACAGTTTATTAACACTGTCCTGCAGAGGAGCAAGCGCCTGGGCAATAGCCGAAGAAAGGAGCTTGTCAACCTCTGCAGGAGAGCGCACTTGGGGTTGCGGGGGGGGGCTGTCCCTCAGAATCAGGGATAGACACATAATCATGGTCATGACGTGACTGCATATTCACAGAGGGTCGGGCACCCATAAACAACACCCAATAGCTATGAATATAAGGGTTCCCCCCAACACAGGTGCCCTGCGCAGTAAATAGCAGTTGTAGAATGAATACAATATATGATGGAACACTGTACCAAAGTTATGCAAGAAAACAGCCAAGTGTGGGCCAAGCCCGTCTTTCCTACCGCAAACGCGGTGTCAGTGAAGGGGGCAGGAGGCCACACAGTGTAAAACAACAAGAAATGCCCCCAGCGTGTCTCTCATCACATGCACGCAAAGGGCGCTGTGGTGAGAGCTCCGACACCGGCAGCGCGTCGAACAGACAGCCCTACACGGCGCACCGCATAGGACAGACGCTCGAGCCGGAGCGTCCCGCGTCAGACTGCAAGCAGGAATGCTCCGCCAAACAAGAAAACCACAAGCAATATAACAATTTAAGAAAACAAGCCGTCACAACAATAACTGCCCATGCCACAAGAAATACGCAATAAGAATTGAAGCAAGGGACTTAACTGACGGGGCAGCAATAGAGAAAGAGGAAGGACTACGTCGTGGGATCTCCTATATGCCCTTGCCTGGACTGTGATTGGTGGACTGGTTTCCATAACTACCGCTGAACCTCATGGGCTATGTAGTTCATGGCTGTTTTTTCTTGTTCCTTTTAACTTGCTGTCTAATAAATAGAGAAAGGACAGTCTGTAGCCAGTGGGTGGCGCATGCGCAGATCTGTATTCACTACCTCCGGAAGTGACGTCCTGTGTTGCGGCAGCCAAGAAATGCTGCAGCCCCAGGGGCGCCTTGAAGCGGAGGCTTCATCTCCAGGCGCTGCGAGTCCTGGTGAGTCAGAAGGGAGGCCAGGGGGGTGAGAGGCCTGGTGAGTCAGAGGTGAGGCTGGGGGAGGGGGGTCATCTCTGTCATCGACCCTCATCCTCCAGCATTGACCCCTCAGACCCTGTGTTGACTCCTCCTGGAGGCTCCTCGAGGCCCGGGGCCTTAACAAGCCTCAGTGTGATCTGGATTTTTATAAACCATTCGTGAATTCTGTATCTCTGCTCTCAGAGCACAGGTCCTGAACAATCATCGTCAAAACCAATAGCTGTCACCCATGCACAATCTCTTGGCTTTGCCAATGTTTGTTTAGACATGCTGCACAGCACTGCGGCTGATGTAAAATACACTTAAAGTAAAATAAAACAGAGCAAAGCGCTGACACCCCAGAGTGCACCGCGGCCTGGGACTTTGTTATTCTTTGTCATGTTGCACAGCAGCTTGCGAGCTTTGCATTATGTCTAAATAAGCATTGACAAAGCCAAAATACCTCTCATGTTATCTGAGAGCTATTTGGCTTTGTTAATGTTTTTTAGTGACGATGCAAGGAGTGTTGGCAGCAACATTACTCCAGGGCTTCCAACACCTGGAATATGTGGGTATGGTTTCATAAACACAGTCACTCATTTAATTACAATACCACGCAAGCAATATTCCCTCTATTTTTATCCTCTGTGTGCGATAGAGTAAAGTCTCTGTGCACTGCGGCCAAAGCTATGTCAAGAACCTAACCATGCATGTAGACCCGGGCTTTAAGTGGGATGAAAACACTAGGGTGTCTCTCAAAAGGCATGACCAATGCAATGAAGGGCGTGGCTTAAAAGCAATTAAGTTAGCTTAACATAGTGTGCCACCTGACTGATATTTTGCTTCTTCTGTCATTGCATCCAGATATATAATACAAGTATAATTACACCTACAAGAAGCCAGGATTATTGGCTTTGTCAATGGTTGTTCGTTGCATAAAGTTGTATATCAATTGAAAATGCTTCTGCTCTTGTGGTAGAGGTTGTGGCTTAATGCTCGAGCTGCCAACTTAGGCGATGGGTTTTCTGTCTCGGTCAGACTAACATTCTGTGATTCTCTGAAAATCGATGAATCTCCCCATGCATACAAAAAAAATAATCAGGTGAATTGCTCCAATAACTTTGGGTTGAGTTCCCACTATATACAACTTGCTACATTTCTTTTCTAAATGCGGGGCTGATGGTTTGCCTTTTGAAAGAAGTTATCTTAAATGCAGCCCATGACGGACGCTGTGATCAGGGGAGCAACTAGACCCGACCTTCGGAAGGGGGCTAACACTCCCACCCAGGGATAGCCCTAGCACACGTTGCACACTGTGCAACAGTCTTTCTTGGCGCCCCTTCTCCTTCTTCGCCATGAATTCCATCACTATCACTCACCAACATCCAGGATCATCTGAAAGCACACGTTGTGCTTTTAAACGTCCTGCTTTTCTTTTCTTAAAGCAGCACTGCTGCAGGGCTGATTGTGGGCCTTTTGAAAGAATTTATGTTAATCACAGCGTCCGTCATGGGCTGCATTTAGCATAAAAATACTTTCAGAAGGCAAACAATAAGCCACACAGCTGCGCTATATTTAGAAAAGAAATGCATCAAGTTTAAAACCACGTACCTGTTCTTTCAGATGATTCTGAAAGCACACCTCATGTTTGTAGACTTGTTGCATTTCTTTTCTAAGTAGAGCGCATCTTTGGAGTTGATTGTATGCCTTTTGAAAGTATTTGTTAAGTGCTGTCCTTGATGGGCACTGTGATTAACATAAATACTTTCAAAAGGCCCACAATCAGCCGAGCTCTAGTTAGAAAAGAACGGCAGCAAGTACATGTTATGTTAATTAAACTTTTAGAGTGCAACGGTTACCCTGAGGTGTCCTGGTGCTATGCACTGCATATCAGGAGAAATTATGTCTCTGAGTAAACAGCCATGTTTTCAGCCCCCTTCTAAAAAAGAGGAGATCTGCTGAATTTCTCAAATGGAACGGCAGATCATTCCAGGCCTAAGATGCGCAGGCGATGAAACTCCTAGCTCCCCCTACTGTTTTTTTTTTAAATATAGGAACTAGGACTTGTCTTGCTCCTGTGGACCGAAGAGTCCTTCCTGGAACATACCATTTGAATCTTTGCCTCAGATGGTCAGGCCTATTCCATTGAGGGCTTTAAATGCCGTACAGAGGGCCTTAAAGCTTACCCTTTGTTCCACAGGGAGCCAGTGTAGTTATATTAGTTCTTTTTTGACAATATTTAGGTGTCCCTGTCAACAACCTGGCCGCCGCGTTTTGCACGCTCTGAAGCCTGTTAATGTGCTGTTTTTGGGCGTTCAGACAGACGCTGTTGCAATAATCCAGACGTGCCATAACAAGTGCCGTGGCCACCGTCCTGAGACTTTCTTTTGGAAGATAAAGCTTTATTTTTCTTATGATTCTGAGTGTCAGAAAACAAGCTGACACCACCGTGCTTATTTGGTCACTAAACGTAAGTTTGTTATGCACTAACACCCACAGATTTGTTGCTTTTCCAGTGCAATCAGGGCAAATACCAAAATCTTCTGGTCACCAGTCTGGTGACCATAGGTGTGGGTTATTCCTGAATATGATGACCTCTGTTTTGCTTGAATTTTGTTTCAAGCAGTTGGTCGACATCCACCCTGAGATGGCTTTCATACAATTGTGAACATGTGCCCCAGTTTCCTTTTTATCCCCATCTCTAAGAGATAACACAATTTGAGTGTCGTCCGCATAGGAGGTGAGTTGGAAGCCAAAGGATCCTATTAAACATGCCAGGGTTATCATGTACATATTAAAAAGTGTTGCGCTTAACGGTGAGCCCTGAGGCACCCCACAAGGGAGGGAACACGGCTTTGACATGTTGTTGTCGTCCAGATCAACTGTTTGTGTTCTTTCAGATAGAAAGGACTGCAGGAGGTTTCAAGCAGCACCCTGTACCCCTGCTTCACACAGCCAGTCCATCAGAGCTTCATGATGGACCGTGTCAAAGGCCGCTGACAAATCTAGCATAATCATTATTTTCTTGCCTCCACAGTCCAAGGCCTCCCTCACTTCCTCTGTAGATTTAATTCAAGCCAGCTCCGTGCTGTGTTTGCCTCTAAACCAGTACTGAGACTGGTCGAGTAGATTATTGGTTCGAAGAAATAAATAGAGCTGGGTATTCATAGCTTTTTCAGCATTTTTTGCAAGAAGCGGAAGCCATGAAATTGGCCTATAACTACTTGGGACCTTAGGAACCAGAGTCGTTTTTTAGGTTTTGCCTAGCCAATGCGTACGAAGTACGCATGCGCTAGCAAAATCTTATGTTTTCCTCTGTGGGGTCGGGTATCCGCCCCCTCCTCCCATTGGCTAGCTCCATAAATGGAGGCTAGCCATTGGGAGACGGCTCTGTCCGTCAATCCCGGACCAGATTCGGGGGCGTTCCCGAGATTTTTTTCTCTCTCCACCCACTTCTGATCGTCAACGCGGCGGTGGGTGTGTGTTATTTTTTTTTTTCGAGTCGGCCTGTTTTCTTCTTTTTCCAAGTGTTTGTTGTTGGAGTTGGCTGCAAGATTTGAGTTCCCACGAAGCGATCAGGTAAGGAGCATTTTCTTTATAAATATGTTTTCACTTTGTATGTTTACGTATGTTTGTTTTGATCCCGTCCCCGACCCTCCCCTCCCGCTGTCCGTTCCCGCCCCCCCTCCCGCTCTCTGTTCCTTTCCCGCCCCCCCTCCCGCTGTCCGTGTGCTCGTGGTGCTTGTTTGTCAGAGCTAGCAGCGAGGATGCTAACTCATAACCAGCACTATATATTAACTGCAGCTTCTCTTGTAAAGATTAGCAGTTTCTGTTCTGACCTTTTATGCGAAAAACAAGCCCGGCTTGCTGCTTGTTGTGACGGCGCAAGCCGTGTTTACATCGACGCTCATACTTACGGGGATGCGCCGAAGCAGCTGCGCCGGGAAGCTAGAGGAAAGAAAATTGTGCGCGTCTGGGGAGGGTTTATATAGCACCAGATGCCGGCGGCTCAGGGCGTTCCCAAATATAGCCTGAGTAAAGCCCTCTGCAAAACCCAAAGGGCGCTGGCGCCCTGCACCCTGCAGGGATGGAGGATGGGGTGGGGGGGCAAAACCCAAAGGGTACTGGTGCCCTGCACCCGGCAAGGGAGGGGGGGGCAAAACCCAAAGGGCGCTGACGCCCTGTACCCGGCAGGGATGGAGGGTGGGGGGGCCCAAAGGGCGCTGGCCCCCTGCACCCGGCAAGGAGGGCGCGCATTCTGACCTCGTGCAGAGCAAGACCCCCTCAAACAGCAGCACAAAACCTTCGACCCGCCCGCGGTCCCGAGACGTCGCCCATAATGAGAATACATGATGCTCTGAGATTGACACGTATATCGGCGGGTCACTGCTCCTGTACACGATCAGATGTCAGACAGAAAGGAAACCCCTGATATCGAGAACAGAGTCGCGTGGTGGATGGACGGATATGGAAACATAAGGAACTCAGCAAATACAAATGGACCCGGATGCCATATAGGCACTATATTGCATAACTAATGTGCAAAGTGAATTGTATACTTTTTAAGACGCGGTAAAGAACCAGCGATCGCCTTGTGTGCGCAGGTAGCCCAAACCCTAAGCAGGCATAAATAAGGCTTTTCTGTAGAAGTTGAATTCACGCATGGATAAAATGTGTCTAAAAATATGTGAACTTCTAAGCAACATGAATGTGTCCTAACTCAACATGTGCTCATGTAAAGCGCTCTAACCCCTTCGGGTCTCGTTAGCGCTATATACAACTTTTAAAAAAAAAGTTTTAATGTGTACTGCCTAGCAGTGGCATCGGGAGCGGGGGGGGGCCCTCCGGCGGACGGGTGGCAGCATACTCTTCACGCCCTTATTAACTCCACCGTGTGGGAGAAGCTCCGTAGCTCACTATTTTACCGAGGTGTTTATTCAAAAGTGCCTCTTTGTGTTCACGAGTGGCACTGCTAGGTTGAAGCATTACATATTAATTAAAAGCCCCACTCTCTTCTTCTTTGGGCCACAGGGATAACGTGAGAACTTGTGGGGCAGAGAAGGGGGAGAGTGCCTATGATAGATAAGGCTCTTTGGTCCGGTTATAGTCTAAGTCTGCTAGACAGAAATTTTACTGATGGGTTTATTTAATATACAGCCCAGCCAGGGATCTTCTTTTAATTATTTAGAACTAATACAGCCTAAGCTGAGGATCGAACTCTGCTCTCCACCTCCAAGGTCGGCAGCTTTATGTGTTACGCCACCTCTCCTCGCTTCACTTTGTTTCCATTGCGTGACCTTTAAGTGCCCCTGGGGCACAAGCAGGGGCCTACTAGAGTGCTTCTCTTCGGAATGCACTGTGCGGTCCCCCGGGGTATACACTATGCGTCATGTTTTCTGTTCCGATTGGTCATGCCTTTCCACAGTTTGTGGGTGGCCACAAAGCCTAGCAACCGTAAAGACAATATCACTACATCCCATCTAATTGAGTTAACTTCAAATTATCAATTTCTCAGTTCTCGAAATAAGGTATTCAAGCCAAGCCGGCTGTTGCGTGAAGAAAGTTAGGCAGATGCTCTTAAATATACTATACACAGAAGATTCGTTTTTTTAAGGTTCCTCTCAATATGCAAAAAAAAGAACTAAGGATCGATCATGTATCTATAGAGCTATCCTGTATATTTGTTTCTGCATTTCAATAGTAGGAATGAGTGTATAAGAGAATCGGGTTGCCTTTCACCTGATTCACTTGTGCCAAAGTAAATAGTGGCCAAATGTGTTGGCAGAGTAGACAGTAAGGCTGGAGGTTGGGACACCCAGTTACCACTTGTTGGCTGACCTTTGATGCAGGGTGAGTACAATAGAAAGTCCTGGACAATGAATGTAATAATTATGTGGAGCGCTGTCTCGTGCACTGTGAGGCTATCGGCAGGGCTTAAGCAGGAGCAAGTTGAACCCACTATTTCAAAAGAAGGAGTTTGTGCAGGTTTTTTTTTTTTTTAAACGGGTCATTTTTAAGGACCAAGGCTTGTTTTTCATCCTCGGACTTCATCTAGAGTAGGGGAGACCGGAAGGAGAGGAAGAAAGGAGGAAGAGAAAAAATAGGGAAATTGTGATAAATGAGAAAGCATGGACGGAAAAGAAACTGCGAAGTGAGATGAAGAGACAGGCAGTGTGGCTTGCTGGAAGAAAGGTGTGAGGTGGAATCCAGTTTAGACAGCCTTGGTATTTTTCTAACATGGCATTTGTAAGTGCCAGTGGCGGGCTCTTAAAAATTCTTTAGGCCCCTGCACTTATTTATAAATTCAACCCTAAATGGAGTACATTACTGTGTGCCACTTTTACTGTGTGTACATGTGTTGTGTTTGCATAGCGCAAACATTCCCAAAAGACAGCAGAGCAGTGTACAGGCTCAAAGGAAGAGAGCAGCAGTGAAAAGTGGGTGTGAATGCCCTCATTCTGTTTCGAACAGTAGTCACACAACTACCAAGAGGCCCTGTGTGTTGTGGCCCCACACGCTTTCTGTTGGCTAGGTGAGTGTCTTTGACAGGCGTACCTTTTGTGTGGTTTTTTTTTTTTTTTGGTCGAAGCCTACATCTTTTGGACCTTCGGAAAGCGGCCATGAGAATGCATTTCACCCATTGCTTGCCAGTGGCTTTGTACCTCACATTTTCTTGCTTTTATTTGGACTGTTCAGCTTGAGTTTGTCCCTTCCATTGCCCAGTCAAGTCAAGTATTACACCGTCTCCTCCCTCGGGACTCGCTCCTCTCTCCGAACTTTGCCTCGCAATGCAGGAACATCGCTGCCAGCAGCAGCAGTGCCGACCGGTGGGACCGCATCCCAGGCTGAGCCTTGCGGGGAACCCGAGGAGTGGCAAGGGGTCAGCGGTGCCACCGGCAGGTCCTGGCTCTGCAGTCATGCAGCTCCCAGGATGCAGGACTTCTGCTCATACTCTCATCCCGTCACTCACTCTTCCCTTTCACCACTCTCCTTCTCTCACTGCCTCTATCTTCTGCTCATACTCTCATCCCGTCACTCACTCTTCCCTTTCACCACACTCTCCTTCTCTCACTGCCTCTCTCTCTTCTGCTCTTACTCTCATCCCGTCACTCACTCTTCCCTTTCACCACACTCTCCTTCTCTCACCGCCTCTCTCCCTTCTGCTCATACTCTCATCCCGTCACTCACTCTTCCCTTTCACCACACTCTCCTTCTCTCACCGCCTCTCTCTCTTCTGCTCATACTCTCATCCCGTCACTCACTCTTCCCTTTCACCACACTCTCCTTCTCTCACTGCCTCTATCTTCTGCTCATACTCTCATCCCGTCACTCACTCTTCCCTTTCATCACACTCTCCTTCTCTCACTGCCTCTCTCTCTTCTGCTCTTACTCTCATCCCGTCACTCACTCTTCCCTTTCACCACACTCTCCTTCTCTCACTGCCTCTTTCTTCTGCTCATTCTCTCATCCCGTCACTCACTCTTCCCTTTCACCACACTCTCCTTCTCTCACTGCCTCTCTCTCTTCTGCTCTTACTCTCATCCCGTCACTCACTCTTCCCTTTCACCACACTCTCCTTCTCTCACCCCCTCCCTCTCTTCTGCTCATACTCTCATCCCGTCACTCACTCTTCCCTTTCACCACACTCTCCTTCTCTCACCGCCTCTCTCTCTTCTGCTCTTACTCTCATCCCGTCACTCACTCTTCCCTTTTACCACACTCTCCTTCTCTCACTGCCTCTCTTTCTTCTGCTCATTCTCTCATCCCGTCACTCACTCTCCCTTCAACACACTGCTGACTCTCTCCAATGCACCACTCTCTCTCACCCTAATTTGTTTTTCCTTCTTGGCTCTATCTCTATTCATTATCCCTCCCCGACTCCTCCTGATTCTATAGAGCACTTTTCAAAATTTTTTGTAACCATCGTCCATTTGCTTGAGATTACGCTATTGGCATTGTAAATGACAATGGCATTAATTTATCTGTTTTCAAAATCAACACATAAATAAAAAAATTGTCATTGACAACGCCAATCGCTCTAACTTTGTCAAAGGCAAAACCATTGCATTGTAAATGCTTGTTTTAATAGAGGCCTTCTTCCAGTCCCTGGGAAATATGCCGGTGGTGAATATGGTGTTGAGCAAAGGGGTAAGAGCTTACCCTTTGACTTCCGGAATTAATTTCAATACAAACGCCGGACATGGGTCCATGGAAGAGCCTGATCGAATAGAGTTCAAAAGTTTGATTGACTCTGATGTTTCTAGCAATGAGAATTTATCTAAAACTGGTGTAGGGTTGGGTCTATTAGGTTCTATTTTAGGTGGCTGCACTCTTTCACCTTTTTGGGCTAAAGTGAATGTAGAAAAAATACATTCCACCTTTTGTTGGAAAAAAGTAGACATTTTTTCGCACAATTCAGGACTACTTAAGCTCTTAGGGGCTGGTGCGGCAAGTTTAGTAATCGTTTTAAAGAGTTCTTTGAGATTGGACTTAGCTTGAGAAATTTGTTCTGTAAAAACTTCTTTTTTGTTTCCAGCAATAGTTCCTTATAGATTCTGAGACTCTGCTTATACATTTCTATATCCTTACTTTTATACCCTTTCCTCCATGCCCATTTAATATTTTACAGGCTGTTTCAGGTTTTTTAAAATCCTCTGAGTACCAGGGGTCTGAGGGTTGGGCCCGTGTAAGGGTTCAATGTTTCACCGGAACTAATTTATTGCATGCCGCGTCTATCCAATCTGTATAGGCTGACGTAGCCTCGTCCCCCCAGAGGGGAGCGGGCGCAAGGTTCTCTTCAGTGCCCCTTCTAATTCTAAACAATCTGCATTTTTCCAGGCTCTTTTTGTAATCTTCCTTATGGGTTCAGGTCTGGGTTGAAGGCCGTTTGACTCTTTCAGTTCAAATAAAATGGCACTGTGATTGGACCATGCCAATGGGAGTACCACAGTGCAGGTCAGATTTGGATTATTAGAAACTGTCAGCATTTTACAGGACTGTATTTCATTTGGATAGCTCATTGGGTTAATACACCTCCTGCAAAGAGTCTGTCGGCATATTAAAGGACTGTATTTTATATCGATAGTTCAGTGGGTTAATGCGCCTCCTGCAGAGAGTCTGCCAGCATATCACAGGACTGTATTTTATATCGATAGTTCAGTGGGTTAATACGCCTCCTGCAAAGAGTCTGTCAGCATATTACAGGACTGTATTTTATATCGATAGTTCAGTGGGTTAATGCGCCTCCTGCAGAGAGTCTGCTGCATATTACAGGACTGTATTTTATATCGATAGTTCAGTGGGTTAAATGCACCTCGTGCAGAGAGTCTGTCAGCATATTACAGGACTCTATATTATATCGATAGCTCAGTGGGTAAATGCTCCTCCTGCAGAAAGTCTGCCAGCATATTAAAGGGCTGTATTTTATATCGATAGTTCAGTGGGTTGATGCGCTTCCTGCAGAGAGTCTGCCAGCATATTACAGGGCTGTATTTTATATGGATAGTTCGGTGGGATGATGTGCCTCCTGCAGAGAGTCTGCCAGCACATTACAGAGCTGTATTTTATATGGATAGTTCGGTGGGATGATGCACCTCCTGCAGAGTCTGCCAGCATATTACAGAGCTGTATTTTATATGGATAGCTCAGTGGGTTAATGCGCCTCCTGCAAAGAGTCTGTCAGCATACTACAGGACTCTATTTTATATGGATAGCTCAGTGGGTTGATGCGCCTCCTGCAGATAGTCTGCCAGCATATTACAGGACTGTATTTTATATGGATAGCTCAGTGGGTAAATGCTCCTCCTGCAGAGAGTCTGCCAGCATATTACAGGACTGCATTTTATATGGATAGCTCAGTTGGTTAATGCGCCCCCTGCTGAGTCTGCTAGCATATTTCAGGACTCTATTTTATATGGATAGCTCAGTGGGTTAATGCGCATCCTGCAGAGAGTCTGCCAGCATATTACAGGACTATATTTTAAATGGATAGCTCTGTGGGTTAATGCGTCTCCTGCAGAGAGTCTCCAAGCATTGTTCAGGACTCTATTTTACATGGATAGCTCATTGGGTTAATGCGCCTCCTGCAGAGAGTCTGCCAGCATATTGCAGGACTGCATTTTATATGGATAGCTCAGTTGGTTTATGCGCCTCCTGCTGAGAGTCTGCCAGCATATTACAGGACTCTATTTTATATGGCTAGCTCAGTGGGTTAATGCACCTCCTGCAGAGAGTCTGCCACCATATATTACAGGGCTGTATTTTATATGAATAGTTCAGTGGGTTAATGCGCCTCCTGCAGCGAGCCTGCCAGCATATTACAGGACTGTATTTTATATGGATAGCTCAGTGGGTTAATGCGCCTCCTGCAGAGAGTCTGCCAACATATTACAGGACTGCATTTTATATGGCTAGCTCAGTGGGTTAATGCACCTCCTGCAGAGAGTCTGCCACCACATATTACAGGGCTGTATTTTATATGAATAGTTCAGTGGGTTAATGCGCCTCCTGCAGAGAGCCTGCCAGCATATTACAGGACTGTATTTTATATGGATCGCTCAGTGGGTTAATGCTACTCCTGCAGAGAGTCTGCCAGCATATTACAAGACTGTATTTTATATGGATAGTTCACTGAGTTAATGCGCTTCCTGCAGAGAGTCTGCCGGCATATTACAGGACTGTATTTAATATGGATAGCTTAGTGCTTTAATGCGCCTCCTGCAGACAGTCTGCCGGCATATTACAGGACTGTATTTTAGATGGTTAGCCCAGTGGGTTAATGTGCCTCCTGCAGACAGCCTGTCAGCATCTTTCCAATGCATTTTAATGCTGGTGTCCGCATCACTGCTTTAAAATGCATTCGACACACATACATAGCTCCCAGATACGATAGAGAGCACATACAATGCTTAAAAAACAGCATTGTGTACCGTAGATAATCTATGCACTGCGCTCTGCAGGGCCTGCGAGACATCAATCCTGCTTGCGATGGCCTTGGAGGACTCGTTATAGTTACCGTCCACGGATATATGGTTTCTTTTCCTGCTGCTTCCTCGGTCAGGTGCCCTCCCCCAGCCTCCCTGAAACAGACATGGGCATGGGAGGGGCTGCTAAATGAGGAAAGTCACTGAATAAGTGTGCTTGCTGTACACACTAAAATATTCAAATATAGTTTGTGGTGCTGCGGCCTTCCAGCGTAAGACACTCTAGGAGGAAAACGGACTGACTCTGCGCCCACTCGAAAAAACATAGAAATGCTGCACTCCATTGCTGCATTCCATTTCTGCATTCCATTGCTGCATTCCATTGCTGCAGTCCATTGCTGCTCTCCATTACTGCAGTCCATTGCTGCAGTCCATTGCTGCACTCCCTTACGTCAGTCGTCCATTGCTTCAGTCGTCCATTGCTGCAGGCCATTGCTGCAGTCGTCCATTGCTGCAGTCGTCCATTGCTTCACTCCATTGCTGCAGGCCATTGCTGCAGTCCATTGCTGCACTCCATTGCTGCAGTCACCCATTGCTGCAGGCATCCATTGCTGCAGTCGTCTATTCCTGCAGTCCATTGCTGCAGTCCATTGCTGCACTCCCTTACGTCAGTCGTCCATTGCTTCAGTCGTCCATTGCTGCAGTCCATTGCTGCAGTCGTCCATTGCTGCAGTCGTCCATTGTTGCAGTCATCCATTGCTGCAGTCGTCCATTGCTTCACTCCATTGCTGCAGTCCATTGCTGCAGTCCATTGCTGCTCTCCATTGCTGCACTCCCTTACGTCAGTCGTCCATTGCTTCAGTCGTCCATTGCTTCAGTCGTCCATTGCTTCAGTCGTCCATTGCTGCAGTCCATTGCTGCAGTCGTCCATTGCTGCAGTCGTCCATTGCTGCAGTCATCCATTGCTGCAGTCGTCCATTGCTTTACTCCATTGCTGCAGTCCATTGCTGCTCTCCATTACTGCAGTCCATTGCTGCAGTCCATTGCTGCACTCCCTTACGTCAGTCGTCCATTGCTTCAGTCGTCCATTGCTGCAGTCGTCTATTCCTGCAGTCCATTGCTGCAGTCCATTGCTGCAGTCATCCATTGCTGCAGTCATCCATTGCTGCAGTCATCCATTGCTGCAGTCATCCATTGCTGCAGTCATCCATTGCTGCAGTCATCCATTGCTGCAGCCGTCCATTGCTGCAGTCGTCCATTGCTGCAGTCGTCTATTCCTGCAGTCCATTGCTGAAGTCCATTGCTGCACTCCCTTACGTCAGTCGTCCATTGCTTCAGTCGTCCATTGCTGCAGTCCATTGCTTCACTCCATTGCTGCAGTCCATTGCTGCACTCCCTTATGTCAGTCGTCCATTGCTGCAGTCGTCCATTGCTGCAGTCGTCTATTCCTGCAGTCCATTGCTGCAGTCCATTGCTTCACTCCATTGCTTCACTCCATTGTTTCACTCCATTGCTGCAGTCCATTGCTGCTCTCCATTACTGCAGTCCATTGCTGCAGTCCATTGCTGCACTCCCTTACGTCAGTCGTCCATTGCTTCAGTCGTCCATTGCTGCAGTCGTCTATTCCTGCAGTCGTCTATTCCTGCAGTCCATTGCTGCAGTCCATTCCTGCAGTCCATTGCTGCAGTCATCCATTGCTGCAGTCATCCATTGCTGCAGTCATCCATTGCTGCAGTCATCCATTGCTGCAGCCGTCCATTGCCGCAGTCCGATACTGAAGTCCCTTGCTGCAGTCCATTGCTGCAGTCCATTGCTGCAGTCGTCCATTGCTGCAGTCGTCCATTGCTGCAGTCGTGCATTGCTGCAGTCCACTGCTATACTCCACTGCTGCAGTCCATTGCTGCAGTCCATTACTGCAGTCCATTGTGGCAGTCCATTGCTTCAGTCGTCCATTGCTGCAGTCCATTGCTGCAGTCCATTGCTGCCTTCCTTTGCAGTAGCCCATTGCTGCAGTCCATTGCTGCAGTCGTCCTTTGCTGCGGTCCATTGCTGCGGTCCATTGCTGCAGTTGTCCATTTCTGCAGTCCATTGCTGCAGTCGTCCATTGCTTCAGTCCATTGCTGAGGTCCATTGCTGCAGTCGTCCATTGCTTCAGTCCATTGCTTCAGTCCATTGCTGCGGTCCATTGCTGCGGTCCATTGCTGCAGTTGTCCATTGCTGCAGTTGTCCATTGCTGCAGTCCATTTCTGCAGTCCATTGCTGCGGTCCATTGCTGCGGTCCATTGCTGCAGTCCATTGCTGCAGTACATTGCTGCACTCCATTGCTGCAGTCGTCCATTGCTGCAGTCCATTGCTGCGATCGTCCATTGCTGCAGTCGTCCATTGCTGCACTCTATTGCTGCACTCCATTGCTGCAGTCCATTGCTGCCTTCCTTTGCTGTAGCCCATTGCTGCAGTCCATTGCTGCAGTTGTCCATTGCTGCAGTCTTTCATTGCTTCACTCCATTGCTGCACTCCATTTTTGCAGTCCATTTCTGCAGTCCCTTTCTGCAGTCCATTGCTGCAGTCGTCCATTGCTTCAGTCCATTGCTTCAGTCCATTGCTGCGGTCCATTGCTGCGGTCCATTGCTGCAGTTGTCCATTGCTGCAGTCCATTGCTGCAGTCGTCCATTGCTGCAGTCCTTTCCTGCAGTCCATTTCTGCGGCCACAGCTGCCATGTGGCTTAATCGCGTGAATCCGATCGCTATCACATTTGCGGCGCTTGTGCACTCAACTCCCGGGCTTCTTTTCACGCACTTGAGGTGCCCACTTCTTTTACGCGTCTTTTCACTTTCAGCCCGGCCGCCCTTCAACCCCACCTCCCTCCCTCACCGCAAGATCGTGTGTATTTTCACTTTCAGCCCGCCCTCGCTTCAACTCCCTCCCCCTCCCTCACCGCTAAGCGCGTCTTTGACCATGTTAACTTGTTATCTGAGTTATTCGAATTCCTCTCCAATCAGGTAAAGGCCATATGAATACATCGCAATAATGAATATTTCTTTCATGTTGTTCCAAACAAAATGCAGCTTTTAAAAAGCGCCTGCACAGCCTGAGAACCAGTGCTCGGCGCTACAAAAGAGCAACGTCTGATATGTTTCTACTCACGAGGCTTTGAAATACATGCAGTGGAACGTCTAGCCTATATGTTGCCATAGTAGCCAGCGGCTGCTTTTCATATTGGCTTTGCCTTTCACAGACTAGAGTTTGGGATTTTATTAAAAGGTCTGACGGTCTGTTATCAGGTGACATCCATTGCGGCTGCTGGAAAACATCCCTCGGTACGTGGTCACATTTCAGCACATACTGTCCTCTGAATGAGTTTGACATTTTTAAGGGCCACTTTAAATCTATTGTCGTTTTTTTTCTTCATTTTGGCACACATGTAGGCCTACAATCAATATTCAATGTTCCTTCCTGCCACTGGAATGTGAGAATTTCAAATAATTCATCATTCTTTATCTTTGTTCCATTCTTGAGATAAATTGGTGCTAACTGTGAGCCCAGGCATCGCTTGTAAAATCAGCAACCTTCGTAGTGTCAGGCTCTGCCTACACATTCAACCACCGCTGCAAACAAGCATTAGCATAGCCAATATGTCTCACTTTTGGGACCTTATAAGTATTTAGTTATGCAGCACAGTATCCTTGGTGCAAAAACAGAAACTGTTTCATTGCTAAACACTTATAAGGTCCCAAAAGCGAGACCTATTGGTTGTGCCAATGCTTGTTTATTAACCTAATTGTAGCAGGTAGACGTATAGTGTGCACTCTGTCAACATGTGGACAGGCTACTCTATGCGTTCCTTCTGGTCTAAATGCTGTTATGTTTGGCTTGGTGTACATTGGGAAACCTGGCACGCAGCTGATGCCTTGGGCAATATTTTATTAAAAATCAAGTATTAAAAGAACTGGGGTGGGGATACCTTGTTGGAGATTGAGTGTCTGCTGTGGTGCATTCCTGCAGCGTCACTCAGATCTATGTTACTACATGTGCCCAGGGTCTGCAAATTATTTGCTACTAGAGGTCTGCAGCACTGATTGTGCTACCCACATATGCAGCCTGAAACCATGTCTCAGGCCTTCCACTGCAGTGCCTGTGTGTGTGCAGTTTACTGCCACATCAACTTTACATTTAAAACTACTTGCCAAGCCTTCAAATCTCCTTTCTTTACATATTAGTCGCCCCTAAGGATGGCCCTTGGTAAACCAACACGAGAGTGCTATGTAAGTAAAAGTTGGAACATATACTCTGTGTTTTACATGTCCTGGTAGTGACAAACAGCTAAATTCAGTTTTCACTGCTGTAATGCCGACTTTCATTGTCTAGAACTGGGAATTACTTAGAATACCTATAAGCTGTAATTCCTGATTGGAAAGGAGTAGCCGTTTCATGTTTCATATTTCATATCTTTGGAATAGTAATGATAAATCCTCTTTACTGGTAAAGACTGATTTAACATTCCTATTTTAAAAATGCTACTTTTAGAAAGTGGACGTTTCTATGCTTGTACTGCTCTTTGTGCCTTATACCCTGTCTCTAATACACGTCTGGGCTAGGTGACCGACCCCTTTGTGCATTCCGTCTAGACAGCCACAGACAGTGCAGGGGTTGGGTGTGATTTAGCACCCATCTGCATCCATCTGTATTCTGATGGGTCTTCCTGGGAAGATGGGAGGAAGGGGCCCACCCTTACACATCACAGGGTAGTGAACTGGCCCATACAAATTACTGATAACTCCCTTTGGTAGTCTGGAGTGAGTGCTGGGATTGAAAGAGATACTTGTGCACTTCAAAACCACTCTTTGGAGTTTCCCTCAGATCATTGGCACATTTGGACGTAAGTGCTAAGTCTCTGGCCCCGTCAACTCCGTCACTTCTGGATCTACACAGAACCGCTGTCAGAAGAACTGGGGTGCTGCAGAAAAGACTCAATTGGATTGTTTTTGACGAAGAACTGCTTTTCTGTGTGTTGCCCTGTGGAGTGCAGCTCTCTGACTCCTGGAAGGAGAGCTAGACTCTGTCTTCACTCCAAAGTGTGCTCCAAGGGCTTTTTAGCTTGCCTCCTGTTTCTCAAGTGTCAGAGACACAAAGGACTTCCTGCAGTTCTGCTGTTGCTGCTGGACTCTCCCTTCCTATCCGTGTCTGAGGTGCCCCCTCCAAGTTCTGGACCTCAGAAGTGATTTCTACAGCTGAGTCTCTGCCAAATCTGATGTGACGCAGCACGAAGCCCTGCAAAGTTTCTTCCGCTAGATGGCACAAGGCCTCCCCACGCACACTGCACCCCAAGCTCCAAGGTACTGTGTTCAGTGGGCCCAAATGGGTCCCTGCAGTCTTTCTGCGCTCCATTGTAGTCGGCCTGCACTTTGAATTTGCACCGGTCCCTCTTGACCAATCTGAAATAACCTTTTTTAGTGTTACCTGCTTTCAATTGTTTTATTACCTTTTTTTTCTTCAACATTCAATATCGCAGCTTCTACTTGATTGATTTTTATTGTTTTGGACTTGTTTTACTCAGATACATGTTCTCTATATTTCTAAACTGAGTCTTTTTGTGAGGTATTCACTGTGTTGTTGCATGAGTTATTGCACAAACCCTTTAAACATTGCCTTTTAAGCATGCCTGCTCTGTGCCCAGCTACCAGGGGGTGAGCACAGAATAATTTGCAATTGTTTTGTGACTTACCCTGACTAGGATTGCTGGCCCTACTTGGACATGGTGCATACCTCTGCCAACCAGAGACCTGTTTTCTAACCGGTTCCATCTTGCATTATTCGTTAGGCCGTTTGATAATAGGAACCGTTCCCTGGATAAGAAGGGCGGCATCTTGTTGCTGTGGATTTAACATTGTAGTGTCTCTTGGGAGAAGATCTCACTCACTGAACAAGCAACAGTCTCTGGTCTCTTGGTTACTCCTTGAGTCCACACTCCTCAATAGAAGGGGATCACAAAAAGATCGTATGCCCTTACTCTGCCTATTGCATCTTTACATTGAAAGTGGAATCTAGGATTTCTTCAACGCACTTGTCTATATGAACACTTAAATGTATCATTAAATGCCAATGAGTTTTTCTGATGGGTTTTGCATTTAAGCTTAATGATTGTTTCTTTTTCTTAATCTAACAGGTGAAATAAATGCAGTAATGAATGTCAAAAGTAAAGCTATTAAACATCACTGGTGTGGGGAGTGATGTAAAAACAGTGTGCCTCAAAAACTCTTCCCTTGAAGGCTAATGCCTCGCCGAAGTCTTTTTCTACAGCAGAAAACCCAAGATGCCCAATGAGGTCTGTACTTGGCTCTTAGATATCAGCTGATAGACATTGGAGACACAACACACTGACATACTGAAGCAAGTCTAAGGTGCTGATTACGAAGGAAGAGATAACCTGGTATCAGAAAGAACACACATAAGAAAAACCATATGAATTTCTAGAATGTGACAAAACATTTATTAGGCCAAAAAACAGCAAGTGCGACATAAGAAACTTCATACTGGAGAAAAACCAGATAGATGGACTGACTGTGAAAACGTGTTCTTTGCAATGAAAGACCCAGTGCAGCATCAGCGTGTCCACGTAGAGGAGAAACCATATAAATGTACAGAATGTAATAAATTGTTCAGATGGAAGGAGAGTCTAAAGCGGCATCAAATGATCCACACTGGGGAGAAACCGTATGAATGTACAGAATGTGACAAAGCATTTATAACAAATGAAAAGCTAACACAACATCAGAAAATCCACACTGGGGAGAAACCGTACCAATGTACAGAATGTGACGTGGCATTCATTAGAAAGTCACATCTAATGAAACATCATAAAATCCACACTGGGGAGAAACCATATCAATGTACAGAATGTGACAAAGCATTTATAACAAATGGAGAGCTAAAACAACATCAGAATATCCACACTGGGGAGAAACCACATCAATGTACAGAATGTGACAAAGCATTTATAACAAATGGACAGTTAACACAACATCAGAAAACCCACACTGGGGAGAAACTGTATGCATGTACAGAATGTGACAAGGCATTTATAACAAATGGAGAGATAAAACGACATCAGAAAATCCACACTGGGGAGAAACCACATCAATGTACAGAATGTGACAAAGCATTTATAACAAATGGAGAGCTAAAACGACATCAGAAAATCCACACTGGGGAGAAACCATACCAATGTACAGAATGTTGCCTGACATACATTAGAAAGTCGCATCTAATAAAACATCAGAAATTCCACACTGGAGAGAAACCATATCAATGTACAGAATGTGACAAGGAATTTATAACAAATAAACATCTAAAACGACATCAGAAAATCCACACTGGGGAGAAACCATACCAATGTTCAGAATGTGACAAGGCATTTATAAGAAATAGAGCTCTAAAGCTACATCAGAAAATCCACACTGGGGAGAAACTGTATGCATGTACAGAATGTGACAAGGCATTTATGACAAATGAAGACCTAAAACGACATCAGAAAATCCACACTGGAGAGAAACCATATAAATGTACAGAATGTGACAAGGCATACAGTAGAAAACACCTTTTACTGGAACATCAGAAAACCCACACTGGAGAGAAACCATATCAATGTACAGAATGTGACAAATCATTTATAAGAAATGTACAGCTGAAGCAACATCAGAAAATCCACACTGGGGAGAAACCACATCAATGTACAGAATGTGACAAAGCATTTATAACAAATGGAGAGCTAAAACGACATCAAAAACTCCACACTGGAGAGAGACCATATCAATGTACAGAATGTTGCCTGACATACACTAGAAAGTCGCATCTAATAAAACATCAGAAAGTCCACACTGGAGAGAAACCATATCAATGTACAGAATGTGACAAGGCATTTATAAGAAATAGAGCTCTAAAGCTACATCAGAAAATCCACACTGGGGAGAAACTGTATGCATGTACAGAATGTGACAAGGCAATTATGACAAATGAAGACCTAAAACGACATCAGAAAATCCACACTGGGGAGAAACCATATAAATGTACAGAATGTGACAAGGCATACAGTAGAAAATACCATTTACTGGAACATCAGAAAACCCACACTGGAGCGAAACCATATCAATGTACAGAATGTGACAAAGCATTTAAAACAAATGGAGGGCTGAAGGGACATCAAAAACTCCACACTGGAGAGAGACCATATCAATGTACCGAATGTGACAAAGCATTTATAACAAATGGAGAGCTGAAGCGACATGAAAAAGTCCACACTGGAGAGAGACCATATCAATGTACCGAATGTGACAAAGCATTCATTAGAAAGTCACACCTAATGGAACATCAGAGAGTCCACACTGGGGAGAAACCATATCAATGTACAGAATGTGACAAAGCATTTACAACAAATGGAGAGCTGAAGGGACATCAAAAAGTCCACACTGGAGAGAGACCATATCAATGTACCGAATGTGACAAAGCATTTATAACAAATGGAGGGCTGAAGCGACATGAAAAAGTCCACACTGGAGAGAGACCATATCAATGTACCGAATGTGACAAAGCATTTATAACAAATGGAGAGCTGAAGCGACATCAAAATGTCAACTCTGGGGAGAAACTGTATGAACGTACAGAATGTGGCAAGGCATTTATAAAATACAAACAGCTAAAGCAACATCAAAAGGTCCACACTGGGGGAGAATCCGTATGAATGCACTGAATGTGGCAAGGCATTTATAACAAATGGAGAGCTGAAGCGACATTAGAAAATCCACATTGGGGAGAAACCATTCAACTGCACTGAATGTGAGAAGGCATTTATTAGAAAGTCACTTGTTATGCAACATCAGATAATCTACACAGGGGAGAAACCCTATGAATGTACATAATAGTACATCAGAAATTCCACACTGGTTAGAAACGATATGGCTGTACTGAATGCGATTTAGCAGTTATTACAAAGCAAAGTTTAAAAATACACCAGAAAGTTCCCACATGAGAGAAACTATATCATTGTACAAAATGTGACAAAGAACTTATACCAAATGGAAAGAGACCATTCAACCTCACTGAATGTGACAAGCTATTCATTATAAAGGGAGATTTAAAACAATATCAAGTCCACTGTGGGGAGAAACCACATGAATTTACAGAATGTGACAAGGCATTCATCACAAAGCAAAATTTAATACAAAATCAAGAAGTTCACACAAGAGAGAAAATGTATGTATTGAATACCACAAAGCATTCATAATAAATGGACAACTGAAGCGATGTCTGAAAATCTACATGGCAAATAAATCCTATGTATTTAGAGTGTAATAAAGTCTTCCAAGGAAGAATAAGCTAACATCAACAAATCCACACTAGGGAGAAACACTATTAATAAATATAACGTGGCATGGGATTGATTACAAAACAAAATGTAATATATCAGAATGTTCACACAGGACAGAAACTCTATAAATGTATTGAAGGTGACCATTGATTCATAAATGGAAAGCTAACGCAGCATCAAAAGTCCACCCTGAAGACTGCACTGATTGTAGCAAGGCATTTGTTAGCAAGGGAGAGCTAAACAACATCAAAGTCCCCACTGGGAAAAATCTATATTAATGTGCGCACTCAAATCAATCAATCGGTATTTATTAAGCACGGCAAATCATCTGTGAGATTCTCAAGCCGCAGGGGAGGAGTTGCTGTCCGGAGGGGCTGATAAGTTGAACAGCCAGATCTTGAGTTCTTTCCAGATTCACTGATGAGTCGGATCTCCAGTGCAGGGGAAGTTCATTCCAGGTCTTTACAGCCAGGTGGGAGAAAGAGCAGCCTCCGTGCCTGGTTTGACACTGGGAACGTGAGCAAGCAAGAGGGAGGTGGAATGCAGGTGTCTGGCGGGCTGGTTAAAGAATAAACTTTGGCTGATGTAGGACGATCCTTCGTTGTGGAGTGCCTTACAAGCATGGGTCGGTATCTTGCCTCTTTTCTAGACTGGGAGCCAGTTGAGTTTACTGAGGTGGGGAGTGATGTGGGTCTGCTTCAGGAGATTGAGGATTAGTATTGCTGCTGAGTTCTGTATTGTCTGCAGTTGTCTCTGGAGGTTAGTGTTGATTCCTACATACAGAGTTTTTAGGTAGCCAAGCCAGTTAGTCACCAGGGCTTGGGTGATCATTTGTCTGGTGCTGATGGGGAGCTGCAAGATCTAAAGATCTTACAGCACATGTGCATTGTGAGTCATGGCATGGTCTGTAAGGGAGGGGACTGCTGACCACCATGCGTCGCTCCACGGAGATGCCTGGTAACTGAAGATGAGGACTTCCGTCTTGTCTGTGTTCAGTTTTAGGCAGTTGTGCTTCATCCAGTCGGTGATGTTGGCCGGGCACCTATGTAAGTTGTCTCTGGAGTTGGTGAGGTGGGTGTAGAAGATGACTTTCAGTCTGTGTGATCTAATAATGTTGGCTGGGGGTATCATGTTAGTGTAGAAGAAGGTGGGAATAATTGAGGATCCTTGTGGGGTACCACAGATGATGTCCTTGGGCTCAGGAGTAGGGCAGGAGTCTGATTTTCAGAGTTTTTCTGGTGAGGTAGGAGGCGATCCATTTCAGGGCATTTCCTTGGATTCCGATGTGGTGGAGCTTGTCGATCAGGATCTGGTGGGAGACCATGTCAAAGGCAGCCGAGAGGTCGAGGAGGATGGGGCTGTATTTTGACTGAGGTCCAGGTGGGCTTTGATATCATCTGTGGCTGCTATCAGGGCAGTCTCTGTGCTTTGATTGGCATGGAAGCCTGAATGGGAGGAGTCCAGGAGGTTGTTGTGCTCCAGATGTCTGGTCAGCGTACTCTTGATTGTCCTCTCAAAGACTATGGCCAGGAACGAGAGCAGGGGTATCAGTCAGGAGTTCTTCAGCTGCTCTAGGTCTGCTGAATGTTTTTTAGGAGGGGTTTCACTTCTACATGTTACCACTCTTCTGCAGAGGGGGCCAAGGCGATTGATCTGTTATGTGGGTTTGTGAGCTCTAATCTGATCACCTTGCTCCTGAGGTTAAAGATATGGTGGGGCATGGATCAGCGGGTACCCCAGAGTGCATTGTGTTCATTATAGAGGTGGTGTCTTGTGCAATGAGGGTATCCCAGGAAGTGGCCCGAGGTCAGAGTTAGTGTCAGTGGGTGTGAGGAGGGCGAGGCTGTCACTTGCAGAGAGCTGAGGTTCAAAGTCCCTGTAGATGACCGCGATCTTCTAATGAAAGTAGTCAGCAAGTGTGTAGCACAGATCCTAGGAGGGAGTTATGATATTCTCTGTGGCTGCAGGGTTGCTGAATTCCATGATGGTAAAGAGCTCATTGCTGTGGTTTGATCTGATCTTTATCCAGCATTTGAGGGCTCTCTTCTTTAAGGAGGAGGTGGTAGTGGTTGATCGATGTCCTGAAGGTGGTGTAGTGCACTGGATCCTTATTGGTACGCCATCTTCTTTCTAGCCAACAACAGTTTCCTTTAGAGGTCTGAAGTTCCAGGGTAAAGAAGTTGACACTCTTTGCCGATTCTCTGATCTTGGTCGGGGTGGCATAGTCGGTGATCCAGTCTGTGAAGTTCCTGAGGGCCTGTTTAAGGTCTGGAGCTGTGTCCAGTCAGTTGGCACGGAGAGTGTTTCAGTTCTCGTCTGAGAAAGTTTTCCAGTTGCGCTGGGTTGTTTGGCTTTGGTTGCCGTAGTATTGTGCCCTGTGATGGTGAAGTGGGCAATGGAGTGGTCGGTCCAGGTGAGGTCTGTCACATGGTGGTTCTTGATTGGTTCGCTGGAGATGAGGATAGAGTCAAGCGTGTGCCCTACGATGTGTGTTGGGTCGATGACGAGTTGGATGAGGCTGATGTTGCTCATGCTTTCTAATAGGTTGGCAGTGCTGACGTCGCTAAGGCCTTCCATCTGGAAGCTGAGATCTGCTATGAATATGTAGTGTTCAGAGGCAATGGCGAGCTAGGTGATGAAGTAACGGATGGCTTTGCAGATCTCTGGGCGAGTTCCTGGAGAATGTGACAAAGTGTTTTTAATGAAGTATCTGTATGAATGTACAGAAAGTGACAAGGCATTTATTAGAAAGGCACCTCACAGCCAATGTATCATGGGAAAGCCCACCCTGGGGAGAAACCATATAAAGGGCCACTGCTATGCCTAGACGTGGGTCCCGGGCTCACTGTACACTGGATTCAAGATGACTGATGAGGGGTGATACCCTAAACCGGTCCCAGTATGCTTGTTTCTGGTCCAGGGAGGACCTGCCTTGAAAGTTCAAGCTGGACTGTACCCATGAGGAGCAGGGCCAATGATTTGAATATGGTTAAGTCTTAACTGGCTTGGCATGGTGAGCAAAAGAACAATGGATTTAACCCAGATCACTTGACTGGGGGTGAATGTTTGAATTATTCCGAATTCCGTCCATAATTTGTGTGTCTTTTGGTTATGTATATAAGCACAAGACAAATTTTAAACCATCAACACAAGACAAGAGACCTTGTATCAATTTTATCAACTCTATGCCCGCATACGTAGATTGATGTGGTCTACAATGTCACTTATGGGTGTGGTGACGAGATAACACATCCAGTGATGTGTCCTGTTTACAAAGCTGACTCATTGTCACTAAGCAGCATGACAAAGCCCTTTTCCTGTTCCAGAGTCTACTATAATAAACTGTCATGACAAATTCAACAGTGCTGTACCACACTCCTCTCCAACTGGACTCCCACCAAATAACATAAAAAACATAAAACTACTGAACTGTACGGACCCATCTGGTGACCAAAGAAACGCAGCGGGGAGAATACGAAGTTAAATCCTCAGTCCTTGAATGGACAGTAGGAGCAATTGATAGGTCAGTGTGTCACCATCTTGAAGACATCGATACTTGGATAGAGGCTATAAAAAAACTGGTCGCTTCGCTTTGCTTTGCTTGTTTATGAAAGGTTAACTGTTAATTCCACAGTGATCAAGGCTTCAATCGAGCAGGATTTATAAAGCCCGGCTAATCGCCCAATAGGTTATCCAGGCGCTTGCAGGTCCTGTAGGCTTATTCGAACACCCAGGTCTTGAGGGTTGTTGGATGTGGCCCTTTTTGCAGGGTTATCCCCAAACATTTTGCTTCCACCTCCTATTTTTTTCATGATCTGTTGTTCTTGGTTTTAGGACTCTGGGCACTTTACCACTGCTAATCCGTGCATAAGTGCATATGCTCTCTGTGTAAATTGTTAATATGATTGGATCTCCCTGATTGGCAGGTTTGGATTTACTGGTCAGTACCTAGTAAAATGCACTGGGTGTGCCGGTGCTGGTAAATCAAATACTACTAGTGCAGCACTGATTCTGCCACCCACATGAGTAGCCCTAAAAAGATGTCTCAGGCCTGCCACTGCAATGCATGTGCGCAGTCTGCTAAGTGCCATGTCGCCGTGGCAAGTGCACACACTTGCCAGGCCCTAACCTTCCCTTTTCTTACATATAGGACACTCTTATGGTTGGCTCAAGGTACCCCCCGGGCAAGGTGTAGTGTATGTGAAAGGTAGGACATGTACTGATGTGTGTAACATGTCCTGATAGTGAAATACTGCCAATTTCATTTTTCACTATTGAAAGGCTAACTTGCCCCATAGGACGGAATGAGGAATGCTTTGTAACATTCTTAAGCATATCTTCCCATAGGGATAAGATGGAAAAATAAAATTTAGGCTCTCTGAACTCAGAATTTAATAACACATATTTTACTAAAGATGGTTTTTAAATTGCGCGTTTGCAAATGCCACTTTTAGAAAGTATTTAGAAAGAAAGAAGATCCCCTAGGTACTACTTTAGAATGCTGCTATTTATTTAAGCAGACTTAGTGTCTTGACCATACTGTTCATAGCCAAATTTGACTTTTATCACATACATTTTTTATGTACTTAAATGCTTTTTTACAAGTACATATGTCTGAGCGCAACAAAATCCGTTTACATCCAATATTTTTAAACAATTAACAGTTGAAGAATAGACATGAATTCTTCAAGCTACAACAATAATGTTACTAAAATTAAATAACATGTAATAATTACACCAACATAATCAGCTACAACAAGCAATCCTGAAGCCTGCTACTTAACGCCTTAGTTAGGACTGCTGTCACAAGGGCAGTTTTTCTGTGGGGCTAAATCTTTAGGTGAAGGCGTCCTCAGAAAACTAGTTAGACATGGACTAGTGAATGTCCCTTTGTGAATGAAAAGGAAAAGTTGTTATGTTTCCAATCCCATTGTTATGTCGCTGGATTTTCGTCAGGGCTGGGCACGGTGTAACCTGTTGGTTTAATAGAATGGACAAATAAATATGGGCTCTTTCTCGCTATTGAGACTATTAACTATTGTAGTGGGTGAAGTACCTTTATCAGTAAAGAGACTCAGTTAGGTTTCTCAAGAACTTTAAGGCTGGGCCTGTAGTGGAAAAAACGGGAAGAGACACGGACATCTTGTCTCAGTATTGATTGATATTCGGCCATTAAATATATATTGCTCCAGTAACACTAAAAAGTGTAGAAACTTACGTTGATTTGGGTTGTTTGTAGATAGTTGGCCTCGAGTCTTTTCAGCAGTCTAACTTTGGAGTGAGTTAGACAGAAACACCACAGTGTTTTAGTTCAACAAAGTGTCGTGGAGATGACCCGTACATTTATATAGTGTTAAGTTAGCATGAGCTTATTAGAAGTTTAAACACCATTTTTCCTTGCCTGCTCTGCTTTGCACATGACATACTCTGCGCTGGTGTTTAGAGAAACGATAGATGCTTTGCTTCACATGAGAATAACTTGTTTTGCTGCATTTCTAGCCTGCTTCGATAGTTTAGTCTGCACAGTACGCGCTGACACCGTCAAGGTTATCTTAGACACTGAGGTTGTTGTTCTAACTGATCAGCGCACGTTCTATCCATCACATGTATGCAGCTGTGGCCGACTCTGAGGTTCGGCACGTTTAATAATGCACTGGGTGGGCATGAATAGACACACTTGGAGAACATTCGTGTGCTGAGAGCTTGAGGAGAATATGATGTGATCCACTCCTGCTGATTACCAGAGGTATGGGGCCACCCATGTAAACCTGTGAGACCTTAATTAGTTATAAAATAACTTGCTATCTAGGGAGGGCGAAATATAGGTATATGTATAACTTGTTTCCCTTTAGCATTATAACATGCTTTCTCCCTTTGTATTTTATGGAGCAGTAACAATGCTGACAACCTTGCTTTTTATAATACGTTTACTTATACTAGCAAAGATGCTGCTCATTAGAACACGTTGTTAGAAATAAATATTTCAAACTTATTTGTGTCTCATTTACTCCTTGTTTTGGACTGATATGATAGTATAATGAAAGAGTGTTCTTGTTTCCACCTTACCTGAGGAATCCTAAGTTTCATGTTCTGGGTTGACTAATCATTGGGGTTTTCACTATAGGACGAAGAACCGATGAGTCACTGATGCTAGTCTGGTAGGGGATGTTAGGTACTAAGGTGAGTTTGGTGTACCCTAATTCACTGAGGTCCTAGGTCTCTATGCACAGTTCTGTATAGGAACGGAATCCCTGCAACATGGCGCCCAACGTTTGGTCGTATATACGAGGCGCTTGAGTAGTGCTACTATCAGTCCTTTTTTCTTCTTCTTTTTTTAAAAAACCTTTATTGCCAATGTCACAACTCACACAGCTTTTGTAGCCTACAACCCGCAGGCCGGCAGCATGACATATCCAAGCATTTAGGTGCGTTAACACAGCCATATTTCCGACAACCAGTGCAGTCCGGTGGCGAATCTGAGGTGTTACCATACTGTATCTTCTGCCTGTGCGTAAACGCATGTTAATATTGTTCAGGTGAAGCTGTGAACTGTCACTAATGCTTAATACTTAATACCACATCCAAGCCTGGCTGCAAATTACCCATTTGGTTCTCCATCATATCTAAATAAGTCCTCTGGCTCTAGCTGCGATCAATCCTCCCAGTCTCAGACTTCCCTCAACCCTCCCCCTATTGATAGTCCACAAGTACGAACATCCGCGCCAGATTCATGTCTTTTGCACATTACACTACTCACATCCCACAGACAAGCACTCCCATTCAATCGAACATGCTCACTGTTCCGCGCCACCACGACCCAGCCATTCTGCAAATGGTTCCCAAATGTCCAGAGGCCGTGTTCTGGCTGGCATAAGTTCCCAATAATTAGTCAGTTGGTCCCTACAGTATGTGACCGATTGGATCCATCTTGCCACTGCAGGAGGAGCTGCTTTCTTCCAATGTAAAGCTACCTGTCGTTTAGCCGGCAGCAGCAGCAAAGCGGTCTGCTTACGAGACCCTCCCGATGTATCCTAAGATTTCCTCCCAATAGAGCGCAATATGCCTACACCCCCATGTCAGATGGAAGAAGTTCGCATCGGCAGCTCCACATCTCCAACAATTCGCATCAGCCTGAAGACCCATTCGATGAAGCTGTTTAGGCGTGCGGTAAGTTCTATGCAAAAAGTTAAAATGTATTAGCCTCAGCCTATAATTAGGAGACAGGTTCTCAAGCTGCCAGCAACAAAATGCCCACTGCTTTTCACTAATTGCCGTGCCTGATTCCCTTTCCCACTCAGTACTGGATGTGCACACAAATATTGGTGAGTGCTCCTGTGTGTTCCTGTAAATACGAGTGATCAGTTTTCGAGGAGAGCTATTAGACAATACATCTTCCAGCGCCGGTAACGGGGGAGGCGCCTTCGGGAACTCTGGGTATCTAGCTTTTCATGCGGCCCTCAGCTGGTAATAGAGCAACATGTCCGAGGCCGTCGGTTCCTCCGCTGCGCACATCTGTTGCAGCATCAGAAATTCATCAGCAGGGTATAAGTCTCCTGCAAGTTTTAAGCCATGATTACGCGCTCTCTCCGTCACCGCTTTGTCCGTTAGAGGTCTCAGCAGAGGATTACCTCCCAGCGGCATCGACGGAGCATAAAGCTCCGACACAACCGCCCTGTGTGCTATTTTCGACCAGGCCCATCTAGTCACTTCGACTGTGTTTATGTCCGATGGGGATTTCTTGTAAGGGTGGTAAGCCGTCGTATTCAGTGGGGTTGGAGAAGCAATGTCAATCTCAATCGCTACATGCGGTTGGTATGGGATGGGGTGCTGCCAAAAATGCAAGAACTGCGCCTGAGCACTGAACGCATATAGTTCAAAGTCTGGAGCAGCAAGCCCACCCTGGCTGAATGGTAGTGTCAATAGCTTCCATGAAACTCTAGGTTGACGTCCTGCCCAAACTAGCTCCAGAAACACAGTTCGCCGCCGTTTAAAAAAGTGGGCGTTGAGGGGAATAGGGATATTCACGAATAAATCTAACAGTTTGGGTAGAATTACCATTTTACTTATAGCTATTCGACCCGTCAGGGAGAGAGGCACATTTTTCCATCTCTGCACTTTTCCCTCCATCCAGTTCACCACTTTTCCATAATTTGCTAACCATATTTCCTGTACTGATCTACTGAACCAAATCCCCAAATACTTAACACTGTCGTCTGTCCAGGCTATGGGAAATTCTGTACTGCACCTAGTGATGCCATCAGTCAAGGGCATCATTACAGATTTGGTCCAATTGACCTCTATGCCTGAGAGGCCCCCATACCGTATGAATTCCCTCATCAGTGGGTCAAAGTGTTCTGCAGGCTTAGTCATATAAATGGTCATGTCGTCTGCGTACATCGAGACGAGCAGTCCTCTAGAGGTGAAGCCAATACTGCGATGAGTGTGGTGTTGTCGCAGCCGCGCGCAAGGGGTTCTGTGGCTATGGCGAAGAGCAGCGGCAACAGAGGACAGCCCTGTCTCGTGCCCCTGGTTATTCCAAACGGTTCCGAAATCTGACCGTTGACTGTCAGCCGTGCCGTAGGAGACGCATAGAGGAGCGTGATCTGTTGAATAAATATCGTGCTAAACCCCATGCGGGAAAACAGAGCAAATAAAAACTTCCACTCTAGGGAATCAAATGCCTTAGTGGCATCCAGTAAAGCGGCAGCTGCCTGCACACTAGGGTCTAAATAATGGAGTAGGCTGAAGAGAACTCTCAAATTATGTGATGTGGCGCGACCAGGCACAAATCCCGACTAATCCGAGAGCGCTATCTGCAGTAGCCTGGGTTTCAGTCTTTCTACCAGCAATTTGCCGTATATTTTCGCATCCAGAATAATTAAGGAGAGGGGGCGGTAGGACTCTGGGTACATCGGGTCTTTATCAGGTTTGAAGAGTAATTATCATGGCTTCTCTGAGTGTAGGTGGCCTCCTTATACACCTGATGCAGTCTTGGAGCAACTATGTCTATATACTCTTTGTAGAACGCAGCCGTCAGTCCATCCGGACCCGGGGCTTTGTCAGCCGGCATTCCAGCAATCACTTCTCTAACATCCTCTATTGTGAAAGACTGGTCCATGTATCGTCTGGCTCCATCATTAAACAAGGCCAACGCTATCGTGTCCAGATAATCTGCTATGTCAGTCTCATTAGCATTTGTGCGAGTGGTGTATAACATTCTATAGTATTCCGTCATTGTATGCAATATGGCCTGTGGTTCTCTCACCGTCTCGCCGCTCGATCCTTGTAATTCTGTTATATATTCTGCCCCGCGTGGCGCTCGTAGCAATGCGGCTAATGTCTTCCCTGCTCTGTCCCCCTCCCCATACCTCCTAGCTTGTGCGTATTTATTAAGGTACGCTGTTTCCCTTTCAGC
The DNA here is from genome assembly GCF_964261635.1 of Lissotriton helveticus. Lineage (NCBI taxonomy): Eukaryota > Metazoa > Chordata > Amphibia > Caudata > Salamandridae > Lissotriton > Lissotriton helveticus. Next base: position 830,149 of record NW_027611709.1, on the reverse strand, counting down.
TTCTTCTTGGAAGGCCGTTAGTTTGATTCTAATTTCTGCTTGTGTGAACGGATATGGACTTTCCCTATTACTTCTCTCTAGAGTCGCAATATCCTTCTCTAGGCTACTCAATGTGTTCTGCATAGATCTAAGCACCCCTGTTTTTAGCGCCATGCAGCTGCCTCGGGTCACCACCTTGAACGCCTCCCACAGGACACCTGGTGAGTCCACCGTGCCTTCATTTAATTTAAAGTATTCAGACAGTTTTGCCCTCAGTTCTTCCCTAAACACTTGGTCCAGCAACTCGGGTATAACTATTGGATGCTATGTAGTAGCAGCAGCAACGCTACAAGGGATTTGAAGGAGACTCAGCAGGTAAGATGTGGGTACTATAGTACTTATCGTGGTATTTGGTTCCAAGGAACTGAGTCGTTGAGCCCACAGGTGTCTAGTTGTAGTCGGTGCACCCACCTTTGTTCCATTCTAAAGAGGGCTTGTTGATTAATGGAGGGGTGGCACTCCAACACCACCCATTTCATGCTCTCTGCTGTGTGGCCAGTTTGCTTACAATGATCGTAAAGTCGCGTGTGTGTCTTTCCACAGCGAATGTTGCTGTTATGTTCAATGATGCGCACTTTGACAGTGCGCATCGTCATGCCTATGTAGTTAAGCCCACAGGGGCATGTGAGCATGTAGATGCATCTACTGCTATTGCAGTTGGTATGCTTGTTGAGGTGCCAAGTAAAGGTATCGGATGCCTGATGGTTTTACTTTGTAAAGACTGGGGACAAACGGTGCAATTTCCGCAACGGAAGTGGCCCACGACTGGTGGTAAATCCCAAAGTGTATTTGGAGGCAAGGTGCTTGTCTTTTTGGGTCGAGTATGGATCAAAGTATCCTTCAAGTTGGCAGTTCTTTTGAAGGCAAATCGTGGCCGTGGAATCTCCAAGCCAGCGGAAGTGATGATTCCCCAGTGTGAATTTACCGTTTTTTTGATGAAGGTTGAATTTTTGGTGTAGGTAGTTACGCAGGTAATGACATCATCTGTAGCCTTTGTGTGTGTCTCCAGAAGGGCTTCTCTGTTGTTGTTAAGTGCTCTTTTAGCTGACTGTTTGAGGAGTCTCGTCGGATAGCCTCTTTCTTGAAGTTTATGTTGCAGGGTGGATGCCTCTTGTTTGTAGTCAGACACTGACGTACAATTCCTGCGAATCCGCAGGAATTGTCCAAAGGGTAGGTTCTCTCTCAAAGCCCTGGTGTGGTGACTCTGGTAAAGGAGGAGACTGTTTCTGTCAGTCTCTTTTTTGTAGAGAGTGGTGGTGATCTCTGTAGGGTCCAACCTGATGGTAAGGTCGAGGAAGGGGAGAGATTGTTCGGAAATGGTACCTGTGAATTTGAGGAATGGGGTCTGGAGATTAATCCAGAAGCAAAAGGCTTCACAACTGGCCCGGTCTCCATGCCAGAGGACCAAAATATCGTCGATATAGCGACGCCATAGGGTCAGATGTTCAAGGAAAGGATTGGTCTACGCGGAGTAAATGCAGAGCTCCTCAAAAGTGGCCATGTAAATACATGCCAGGCTTGGCCCGAAAGTAGAACCCATAGATGTCCCACGAATCTGATGGTACATCTGTGACTCACATCTGAAAAAGTTCTCCGTCAGAGCTATACTTGCTAAAGCCATGATAAATGAGATGGGGGTGGGTGATGTCCATTCCTCCGTCCTCAAGGCAGACTCTACTGCTTCCAGAGTTGCTTGCTGTGGAATATTCGTGAATAGAGATTCCACATCCAATGTCAGTATGAGATCTACATTTTCCCTGCCATCCATATCATCAAGCAAACGTAGGTCATCTCTAGTGTCCTGTAAAAAGGATGGAATTTTCTTCACTATCGGTTGTAGGAATACATCGCAGAATTGGGATAGGGGTTCCAACAAGGATCCTATTCCAGAAACAATGGGCCTGCCTGGCACCGGAGTGACTCCCTTGTGGATCTTTGGTAGTGTGTAAAAGTAGGGGGTCACCGGCTCTGCTGTAATGAGGAATTCTGCTTCCTTCTTTGTTAGCCATTCATTAGTTTCCCCCTAAATCACGAGATTCATGATGGTAGTCGTCAAACGTTTGGTAGGATCTATAGTGAGGGGTCTGTAGTGAGTGCTGTTTGATAGTTGTCGTCTACATTCCCGGTCGTATTCCTCATAGTCTTGGATGACCATGGCTCCTCCCTTATCCGCCTGTTTAATGACGATCGTGTTGTCATTGCCTAAGGCTTGAGCGGCTTGTCTCTCTGCTTTGGTCAAGTTATTGAATTGGTTGATGTACGGTTTCTTTGTGAGGCCGGTTAAGACAGCTCTCTCAAAAGCCAGAATCTCCGGGGGGACCATCCCATCCGTCGGAGTAAAAGTAGAGGGTTTCCGTAATCCTGTGTCTAGAGTTTCTGTTTCAGGTTTGTCATCGAAGTAAGCTCGCAGGCGTATTTTTCTAAAGAGCTGCTTGATTTCAATCATTTCTTGAAAGTTATCTGGAGTTGGGGTTGGGGCAAAGCCAAGTCCTTTTTCTAAGACTTTGTTTTCACTGGGGGTCAAAGTCCTTTTCGAGAGGTTCACCGTCAGACTCTTCTCCCTCTGGTTGTGCTCCTGGTTTCCACTGTGGTCTGTGGTGTTGGCTGGTCTTGCCACTGGACCCCTTTCTGTCCGCCTCGCTTTCGCCCTCTTCCTCTGCCCCAACCTCTGCCTTGAAAAGGTGGCTGGTTCAGATGGAAAAATTGTGGTGGACCCTGTTGGAAAAAGGGGTACTGCCACGGGGGTTCCATATGTGGGGGCCCATGGAAGTCGGGTCCTTGGTGGTAGCCAGGTTGCCAGTTGGGGCATTGTGGGGCCCGATTGTTCTTTGGATTATATCCACCACTGGAATCACTGCTGTTGGAGCCTCGTCTACTGTTGTTGTCCGAGTTTTCATCCGAGGAGTAGCTGGTCTTTTTATTCTTATAGCCATCCTTCAAGTATGGGTATACTTTCTCCTTTTCGAATTTTGCGATATCTTTCTGTAGTTTGGTTGTTTTAAGATTCAGAAGGTATTCATGGTGGTCAGCCATTTCCTGATTGATATCAGCTAATTTCGTGGTGAAGTTAGCCTTATTGTTCTTGTTGACTGCGCTCCTCATTGTCGCTTCTATGGCTGTAATTTTCTCCATTAGGGCATCGGACAATCGTTTTGCTGTTTGCACAATTAAAAAGAGCAAGTCTTTGGTGCACTTCCAGGATACCTGGACCCAATCAACTTTAAATTGTTTATCTTCCAAGAAGAGTCTGGGTATGATGTTGATAATTAGGCCCTGTGGGGCAATGTTACTTCTCAAATATTCAGTCATCATTGTCCCATGTATCGTGATCCTTATCAGTTCTTTCTTCATCTCAGTTAATATGACCCAGTCATCATTGGAGGTACCAGAGGCAGAGGTAGCCGAGGTGGTGAGAATGCTAGGGGCTGCCCTAAGGGCTTCAGCTATTGCGTCCTCATCAAAGCTAAGACCCGGTACATCATGGCCGCACAACATTCCAATATTTATAACCTAGGACCAGAGGGTCTAGAGTGGACTCATATTACCCAATGGCCCCAAGCCCTGAGGTAGCACTTGGCAGTTGGCAGGCACCATTTTGTAAAAAGGACCAAAGCAGCAGACCTGGTCATGCACAACGATTCATTTGTTTCCCAATTAATGGTGGTGCAAACACTTCTAACATCCGCTGCCGTAGGATGCGTAATTTACAAGAATATTAAGACAGAAAAAGAAGGTGCACTCTAAGAAAAATCAGTGTCAGGAGTTGCTTTTTTGTATAAATTCTTCTTTATTTTGAATTTCTTTCAAACATCATAGGCACAGCCAACGCGTTTCGTTCCACTCTTTGCCTTTTGGAACTTCGTCAGGGCAATAGATAGTAAACTTGAGACTTCAAAGAAGTAAAGTTTGAAGTGCCACACAGTTCCACATATTACGCTGTACAGGCCGGACGTGCGTTCTCATAAATAAGGATAGCGTATATCAGCCTGTGGGTCCTGAAATAATCTTGTGTTTCACGCAGAAAGATTGAGAACCCGTTTTCAAATTGTGCCAGCCTCTATTCGTTTTACAAGCGTCGAGGTTCCCCGGAATGAAATCACAGACCAAGTGCTTGTGAGCAGTACCGGAAACTTAAAGTCCAACGTGCCGAACCTATGATAGGGTATCGGCTCTCGGATCCTCGGCGTGTGCGGCGTTCATTTTGTAAAAGATCAACTCCAACACCTCCATTTTAAAAGAGCACCTGTGCCCCTTCATGGTGTAAAAAAACAATAATAAGGCACCCAGAGCTCTAAGAACAACACCAAAAATTGTAGTGGACACAAAAAATAAAAATTAGGAGGCAAAAAGGAAAAATAGGAGGGACTACCCAAAGGGCTGACCGGTCTAACACGCGTCCCCCCCAGCTGAAAGTGGGCAGAGCTACCCAACCCCTTGGGAGTTCTCTTCACTAAGGCGGAAATACCTAGAGAGACCGTCTGCATTGGCGTGGTCCACTCCAGGCCGATGTTCCGCCCGGAAGTCCATTCCCTGTAGGGAGATGGACCATCTCAACAGCTTGGGATTTTCTCCCTTCATTTGCATCAGCCAACGAAGAGGTCGGTGGTCGGTCTGCACAAGGAAGTGCGAGCCAAACAGGTATGGCCGCAGCTTCTTCAGAGCCCATACCCCCGCAAAGGCTTCCCTCTCAATTGCACTCCACCTCTATTCTCGGGGAAGCAGCCTCCTGGACAAGAAGACAACAGGTTGATCCAGACCCGCTTCATTGAGCTGCGATAACACTGCCCCAATGCCATGTTCTGATGCGTCTGTTGGGACAATGAATACCTTGGAAAAATCAGGAGCCCTGAGGACTGGAGCAGCACACATTGCTTGTTTCAAGGTGTCAAAGGTTTGCTGACAAGCCACTGTCCAGACTACCCGTCGGGGTTGCTTCTTGGAAGTGAGTTCAGTTAAGGGTGCCACAATGGTGCCATACCATTTTACAAAGCGACGGTAGTAACCTGTGAGGCCCAGGAAAGCTCGGACCTCCGTTTGGGTCTTGGGGGGCTCCCAGGCCATGATAGCCTCAATCTTCGCCTGGAGGGGCTGCACCATTCCCCTGCCCACCAAGTGGCCTAGGTACACCACCGACCCCTGCCCGATCTGATATTTACTGGCCTTGATTGTCAAGCCAGCCTGTTTCAGGGCCTGGAGAACAGCTTGTAGATGACACAAATGGTCCTCCCAGCTGCTGCTGAAGACGGAAATGTCATCCAGATAAGCAGCGGAGAAGGCCTCCATCCCGGAGAGGACCTGGTTCACCAGCCGCTGAAAGGTGGCAGGAGCATTCTTGAGCCCAAAGGGCATTACACAGAACTGGTAGTGGCCCTCAGGCATGGAGAAGGCTGACCTTTCCTTTGCTCTGTTGAAAATTAGTACGTTTTGGTGAACATTATCTGCGCCATCTTGCCTCTTCCCCTGATGCCACACTTTTGTCGTGCGCGCCCGCCATTTTTTAAGATGCCCCGATCAGAACGAACCCTTTTGCATGCCGCTGGCCCCTGACATAGCCCTTCGCCTTCACTAAGCCTGCACGCTGACCACCCCCTGCTTGCACCTGCCTTGAGTCATAAACCCCTCTTCGGCGTTGCTCTGCCCCAGGCCCTCATCCTGTTCCCAGCGCGACACCTCCCTGCTTCCCTTTCATGATCTCCGGCCCTTAGATGCGAACCCCCTTTTTCCCCGTGTGCCCGTTTTGTCTTCCCCGTTCCCAGGCCGACACCCAGCTCTGCCGATACCATTCCTTGCCCCTCCCCGTACAATAGAAAGCTTCCCCCCATCAAAGGATCCCCGGGTTGATCAAAGCCCCCACTCCATGAGATCCGATCAAACCCCCACATTCCGTGAATCGGCGGAATATCCAGCTGCGTGATACTCATCACCTGTTGTGACTAGGGTGGGGACTTCAACTGTAAATGTGTGTGGGAACGGGCTCAAAGGGAGTTCCGGGAATGTCTTTTTCATACATCAAAGCTTTAACATGAATGTGTAATCTACAATAAAGTCATAAACTTGTGTATAAGAGGCCAGGCCTCAGGGATGCAGTTAGAGCACCTCAGAACGATACCTTCTGTCCGTTTCGTTGTGTTCTCCTCCGGAGAGAATAAAAACCTTGTTTCCTGCTTTCCAGTCTCCAGCGCCTGCCTCTTCATAGATTAAATAACTAGAGGGTCACAGAGGCAATACCGCCGGGCAAATATCGATTGTCCCCGACCCGACACAGGTTTTAACAATTGGCGTCCCAAGCGTGGGGCCCATCAGCGACTCGTGGATCCAGTGGGAGAGGTCCCGACGACAGAGTGAACGACTGCAACGATCGGGAGAGCTCTTGCCCAATAGACCCTCGTCTGGCAGCCGATCATCCGAACTTCACTAGTTCCGAACAGACCTCTCTCGAGTGATCTACGGTCCTGACTGGGGACCATCAGGAGTGCCTTGAGAAATACGAGAAAAAGAGGACGATCGGGCGCTGGATTCGGAAGACAAGAAACTGTCCACATGGTCCGGGTAAGGTCGTGTAATCACGACAAGTTGCGAAATAATTGCTTGATTGCTTGATTGTTTAAAAATACTAGTATTGCTCTTTATTTATTTGGAGATTCACTGTCTACAAACGGAGAAACAACGGGCTCTCTCTTTGCAAGCAGTGGAGGATAGGTAGGGCAGTAGCCGTGCTTATTTTTTCTCCCCCACTCAATAATTACTTGAAACTGAACTGTTGTTCGCAAAACTATTGTTTCCTGGAGATTCCCTGTCTGCAAACAGGGAAGAGACCACCCTTTTTGCAGATAGTGAAAAGGGTAGGTAACGCAGACCTTTGCGGACCTACTCGTTCTCCCCATTGTTATTTATTGGTCTTTTTTGTTATTTTTGATCCATGAGGTATTCACTGCCTGCAAACAACGTTGAATAGAAATATTCTGTACAGTCTTTGCACCTAGTGATAAGATAGGCAGTGCTGACTTTTTAGTCCCTCGTTACGAGCCGTCATGTCTGTCTTCTCCCCACTGATTAATAGCCTGTTTAGCCCGGACCGTGTATTAGAGGTGGACCATATAGCTCCACTAGAAGGCACCCCTAATAAGGACATGTTCATAAACTATGGATTAGTCACCATAGCCTATAATAAATTGTGGCACAGGTATACCGAAGAGAGTCAAGACAAACAGTGGCCACTGGCAGGATCCTTTGACCTTGATAAAATAGAAACGTTAGAAATAGCCCTTCGAAATAATAAGACAACGCCAATTATGCTCGACAGTCTCGGTATGTGGCGCAGAGAGGCTATGCAACGACAGAGAAAAGACGAGGACAAACCAAGTAGAGAAATATACCGACAGGACAGCCCCAGGACGCCGCTACCCACAACTTATCCCCCGACACTATGCAAAAGACGACCAGACTTAGGGCCAGACCAATGCGCTTTTTGTAGGTATGTCGGACACTGGAAAGCCCAATGCCCGACTCTACTGAGCGTGAGTAAAGGCAAAGGGCCGACAGGAACGACAGACCGGCAGTACAAGAAAAAGCGCGAGACAAAGAAGAACCCGACTTACATAGACAGACCAGACAGAACCACCACGTTTGATTATGCCCGATGGCACAGATTTCGCCAGGACAATTTCAGCGGCATGCTCAAGTTCTCCTAGGTCGGGCAACGTCAAGACGGGAACCCAACCTCGTTTCAAATTCACAGACAGAAAGAGATAATTATGACCAATAACTGTTTTATATTCGTCTTGGGTCTTTGTATGTCGTACTTGTACTGTCCCCCGTCTGAGTTTGTGTGTATGTAATGTACAAATCTGCGTCATCCCTCTACACGTGTTTCCGTGTTACTCAACCTCTGTTAGCAGAAACTTAGCATAAAAGCAACCTGGAAAGAAAGAAATGGTAAAACAAAATCCGTAGACCATTAATGAACGTGAACTTTTAATATTAACACAACAAACAAGGAATAATAACGGTAAACTGTAGAAAATGAAAGTCAAACAGAACATTCGCCCCCCCCCCCCCATTCTGGAACCTTCCAAAGTAGGGCAGGGTTACGGCTACGCCCAACCAACGGCAACCCATATAAGGCGGGCCCGGCCACCAACTCTTGGTCAGGAGATCTTAACGTATGGGGGAGCCGGAGGAGAGGCAGGAGCCAGCAGCCTGGGCAGTTGTAGGTAGTCCCGCTACATGTCTCCTCAGCCAGCCGCAACGGGCCTGGATAGACTTAAGTAGTCCCGCCACATGTCCAGAGAAGAACGAGGCACCTCTTCCTTTTCTCTTCCGTGACAGCCGCAGCGGCTCTGGACGGCGGGATGTCCTGCACGTACCTCCACAACAATTTGTCCAAATTGGGCTGGGAGGGAGAGCGACGCGGACGAGCCTCTCCCACCTCCACCGATAGGAGGTTTCCCAGCCCCCGGCCCGACGCCGAACACCCCCAGTCAGGCGATGGTGCCAATACTTCCACAGCACCGAACACACCATGGTGGCACCCCAGTACTTGCGCAGCACCGAACGTGCAATGGTGGCCATACTCCCACAGCACCGAGCACAGGACTTGGGGAACACCGGATGTGGAGAGACCTTCATGCGGGGCGATGAAAAGGAGCGGCATGGAGTGCACCGGGAGAAGGAGACGATGCGAACCAGTCTCCCTCGCCCCCCAGGTGGGGGCATCACAGCTGCACCCCAGCTGAACGTCCCGCTTTCACACAACAGGGACCTCTTCCTTTCACTCCGAAGGATCTCTCCCACTCTTGCAAACTCGACGAGAGTGGCCCCTGTAGGGCCTCAAAATGGCGTCTGGGTCCGCTGGAAGGCGGGCCCCGGCCACTAGAGTAACTTTGACCAGCAATATAACTCGAACATTTGCCCCCTGGAGCACGAGCCCCCATCTCCGACAGCATCTCCGCAGCCTTGAAGATTCTACAAAGGTCCCCGGCGGAACCTTCGGCCTTTGCAGGCTTCCGGTAAGGGACGGCTGCCTTGATCGCCAACGAAACAAACATGACATTGCCACTCCTTCTGTTAGCATGAATTCTAGAACTGCCGAAAAGGACTCTGGTCCAAACTGCCAGTAATGGGAAACATTTCCCCCTGATGCTGCTTCCGGACTGAGCCGGCCCCGCCCAAAATGGCGCTGGTATCAATCGGAACTTACGAACACCTCGTGGTGTTCCTTCGCACTAATATAAACTTGATGTTCTGAGATTTTATATGATCCTTTGTACACTTGGCTAGAAAAGACAAGGAGAACTCACTCGACGAACAGTATGAAAGGATCCCCGTTACAAATATTGATTACAAATGTACAATGTATTATATTTTTTTATAACTGATGTAAACCTCATTTACGACGTACACGTACGGTATGCATATAGGAAATCTGATTACAACCATTATGATTATGCTTCTAAATTATGAAAATAAATGCCCCCGAACCCCCAGCCAATTAATAGACGTTTTAGTTTCTTACAAATGAATGAGTAAAACTTTCCGATGTTTTTATTGCCGCAAACGACACCCCCCACTGTACGCACTTTAGCCATTGCCACGACCGGCCAAATACGACCGCACCCTCATAATCCACATGCTGAAATGATTTTGCAAAATAAAGTTTTTGAAACTATGGACGGGTATTGCATGCTTTATTTTAAAAAAAATGTGGGATCGGTGGGAAAGTTCTTTTCTGTGCACCCTACTCTGCTCTCTCTTTAAGGTTAAAAGAAGATGGTTGCCCAGCCCTGGAGGACGGATCGGATCGACAACACGACACTCCGCCTTCAAAGTACGCGACTGACCCATGAACTCTCGCGTAGAGGAAGACCTTGACTTCCAAGGATGGGTAAAACGAACGGTGTAAATGAGGGAATGTAAAAGGAGGGTGAAATGAAATAATGTAAATGTTATAAAGTACAACGTTCCAAAGTATCAGGGAACGGAGCTGACCCAAGAACCGAAGAACCTTAGAACGCCACAGCGTTGAAAGAGGTTTAAGGATCCCGATAGTGAGATACATCCTTTGACTAGATACCTCGCACTAAGCACCTCTGGTTTCCTTTTTACGTTTCCCCGCCCACGACCTATATGGACACACTACCCCCCCCGACTCCAGAAACCATATCCCCGGGGACCCTGCCCCGAGGAGGAAAGACGAGTAAGAGGTAAGTAAAGGACTTATGAATCCATGTATTTGAATATGCGCGAATGCTGTCTCCCCCACCCCCCCCTTTTTTCCTCCCTCTGCAGGTTACATCAGAGATTACAGCCGAGGTGTGGCGAAGATTTGAAGCCCTGCCATGTCTAATACACGAAGCGGACTAGCGCCGCAAGGTGGTGTCTAAGCACGCCTGCAAACTACTCACGTGTCGAACAAACCCGAAAAATTAGCACAACCCGATAAAAAGTGATCACCCTTAAACCAGACCGGACGAATGAACCCATGTCACGTATGATGCGAAACTATGAGGGAATGTGTGTGTGTGACTGAGGCGTCGACCCAACTGGTCGAAGGACCGAGAATGCGAGAAGTGCGACAACATGGTACCTCCTTTCTTCTTTCCTTTTTCTCAAAGCACGTCCCCTCTACCCTGTCTAATGCTCAAACTGCATGATTACAAGATTCTAACGCAGACCCGTGAATGCCCTTTACTGCGTAATGCACTAAATAGCCTTTCTTGAATACACTGCCACCCTCTCTGTTGCACGTGTACTATTTAGCCTGCCGTTACGCTCTCTCTCTCTCTCTCTCTCTCTCTCTCTCTCTCTCTCTCTCTCTCTCTCTCTCTCTCTCTCTCTCTCTCTCTCTCTCTCTCTCTCTCCCTCTATTTTTGCACTCCCACTCTTCCGAGTGATTAGCCCCGAAATTGGCAGACTGCCACCCCTAGCACACCACCTAATTGGCTTCAAATACCGTCAGTATTTGCACAAAAACTTGTCTTTAATACAATCACCCTGAGACCGCGTCATTACCTCTCCTTTTCCGCTAGAAGTCAATGAACCGAGGTTGGACCGTAAGGGAAAGGACAGGTAAGGCGACAGAGGTTCCCTAATCTGGCCCGAAATAAGGGAACTACATGTCAACGGCTCCTATGGTATAAAACAAGGACCTCAGAATACGCGACCCTCCCCTCCCCGAATTGTCGCAATACCCAAACCGGAAAAATGATCACCCCTGTTACCTCCCCTGTATCAGCCGCCCAAAAACTGGAATTATGAAACTACCCCTCATTTCCGGTTGAGAGAGATGGGTCGATTTATGCCCTTACCACAAGTTTCCTATGTCCCTGGTTGTTTCCCATAAAACCCCTGTCCTTCCTAATTAAGTAATCGGGCTGTAAAAGGTTACGTAGGATCCAGAATGATGTTTTACAAGGTTAACAGACTAGTCCAAGGTAAAGCACGAAGGTGGGTCACCATCAGATGAACTGTAAATAATTGTGAAGGAAAGTCATAGTAAATCCAACAGGCCCGTCACCGGTCATTCATATGCCAGTTGTGAACACTAATATAACGGGCATTTTCATTTTTTGCCTGGAGCTGGGAGAGAAATAGACTTTTTGATTATCTTCATCTGCAAATTCTCTAAAGACTGTCTTTTCAAACTTGTTTAAGGGTACTGCTGTTGGAGGAGAGAAGGACCGGATGTGGGAGCACGAGGCCTGACTGCAGACTAAGGAACACCTGCGACATTAGCCAAGGCGAGACCACGACAGAAAAGAGCTACAGGACGAGGCACTGTTTTCGACAACATGAGAAGAAAGGGTCGACCTGATGCCCCTGCTCGATGTCCAGTGTCTGTCGACAAGTCCCCGCTCTCTGAATTCGGTCACACGCTCGCCTATTTGAAGTCTCTCGTTCCCCTAGTTTGTTCCTAATTTGGCCTTGCTCCATCCCCCTTTTCCTCTGACCTACCCTATGGACTGTTTTGTACGCTCTTCTTCCATCTGAACTTTCTGACAATCACCTCAAAGGACACAGGGCGAAAAGGACCTTTCCGACCAGAAACGCGAGGAAAGGGTCGTGCCCTGCAACGCAGAACTTAGAACAGAGCTGGACGTGTAGCTCCACCGCCGGTGCTCAACAGCGCCAACGAAAGGCAACAAAGAATGATGAGAACTCGTTAAACTTCGAACATTTGCCGTTTCTGCTAGACCTCATTTCTCTCTCAGCCGCCATTGTATTGACCATGCTCCAATCCGAACCTGATATATATGTAATAACCTGCCAGTGCACGTTATGATATGTACTTGCTGCTCTCGCTACAGAACCGTTTTTGTATTACATTCCTATGACTTTCCTGCTGAACAAGTTGATCAAAATTTATCAAATAGGCCCACCTCCTAAAAACTAGAAATGTTAAAATGTATTGTTTACGACTCTTTTCATCTAGGGTTCCTACCGTTTTCTTTCTCATGCCCACCACAATAGAACCGAGTAGAAAATGAACCAGCAAGATGTCTTGAATATGTTAAAGGGAGGACTGTTGAAAATTAGTACGTTTTGGTGAACATTATCTGCGCCATCTTGCCTCTTCCCCTGATGCCACACTTTTGTCGTGCGCGCCCGCCATTTTTTAAGATGCCCCGATCAGAACGAACCCTTTTGCATGCCGCTGGCCCCTGACATAGCCCTTCGCCTTCACTAAGCCTGCACGCTGACCACCCCCTGCTTGCACCTGCCTTGAGTCATAAACCCCTCTTCGGCGTTGCTCTGCCCCAGGCCCTCATCCTGTTCCCAGCGCGACACCTCCCTGCTTCCCTTTCATGATCTCCGGCCCTTAGATGCGAACCCCCTTTTTCCCCGTGTGCCCGTTTTGTCTTCCCCGTTCCCAGGCCGACACCCAGCTCTGCCGATACCATTCCTTGCCCCTCCCCGTACAATAGAAAGCTTCCCCCCATCAAAGGATCCCCGGGTTGATCAAAGCCCCCACTCCATGAGATCCGATCAAACCCCCACATTCCGTGGATCGGCGGAATATCCAGCTGCGTGATACTCATCACCTGTTGTGACTAGGGTGGGGACTTCAACTGTAAATGTGTGTGGGAACGGGCTCAAAGGGAGTTCCGGGAATGTCTTTTTCATACATCAAAGCTTTAACATGAATGTGTAATCTACAATAAAGTCATAAACTTGTGTATAAGAGGCCAGGCCTCAGGGATGCAGTTAGAGCACCTCAGAACGATACCTTCTGTCCGTTTCGTTGTGTTCTCCTCCGGAGAGAATAAAAACCTTGTTTCCTGCTTTCCAGTCTCCAGCGCCTGCCTCTTCATAGATTAAATAACTAGAGGGTCACAGAGGCAATACCGCCGGGCAAATATCGATTGTCCCCGACCCGACACAGGTTTTAACAGCTCCATCTGTAAGGGAGATCTGCCAGTACCCGGAAGTGAGGTCAAAGGTACTCAAATATTGGGCAGCTCCCAGCCGGTCAATGAGTTCATCCGCCCTAGGGATCGGATGAGCATCAGTTTTGGTCACTGAATTCAGTCCCCCGGTAATCCACACAGAACCTTAGTTCTGGAGTGGTGCCCAGTGGGGCAGCTTTTGGTACCAGAACCACCGGACTGGACCAGGGGCTACTCGAAGGTTCAATTAATCCTAGCTCCAACATCTTAGTGACTTCACTGTGGATGCTGGCCTTTACCTTATCTGACAGCCGGTAGGTCTTAGACTTCACAGGTGGGCTGTCTCCTGTGTCCACATCATGGGTACACAGGTGGGTCCTTCCCGGGATAAGGGATAACAACGAGGAGTACTGCTCCAGGACCTGGCGGCAGTCCTCCCGCTGTCCAGGAGTTAGGGATGGGGAGAGAATCACTCCCTCCGCCGACCCATCCTTTTCCTGAGACGAAAATAGATCAGGGAGAGGCTCACTCTCCTCTTCCTCTGCTCCATCGGTCACCATCATTAAAATGCCCTTGGGCCTCTCATGGTGGGGTTTGATGTGATTAGCATGGAGCATCCGCAGGGGCTGCCGGGGGGTCTTCATATCCACTGAGTAAGTTGCCTTACCCTTCTTCTCCATCACCTCAAAGGGGCCTGCCCAGCGATCCTGGAGGGCACTAAGCTCTCCAGGTTCCATCACCCACACTTTCTGGCCAGGCTCCAACTCCACAGGGTGAGCATCGTGGTCATACCACTCCTTCATCACTGCTTGGCTGGCTTCCAAGTTGTCAGAAGCTTGCTTCCACAACTTAGCCATTTGCCTCCGGAAGGCCAGCATGTAGCTCACCACATCCTGGGGAAGCTTCCTGGGAGTCTTTTCCCATCCGTCTTTCACCAGGCTGAGAGGTCCACGCACAGGGTGCCCATACAGAAGTTCGAAGGGGCTGAAGCCCACTCCCTTCTGTGGCACTTCCTGTAGGAAAACAACAGACAGGGTAGGAGGACGTCCCATTTCCTCCGCAGGCTCTCAGGCAGACTTCTGATCATGCCTTTCAAGGTTTTGTTGAACCTTTCCACTAGGCCATTGGTCTGTGGGTGGTAAGGAGTGGTGAACCGGTAGGTAACCCCACACTCCTTCCACATAGCCCGCATGTAAGCTGACATGTAGTCGGTCCCCCTGTCGGACACAACTTCCTTGGGGAAACCCACTCGGGTAAAGGATCCCGATCAGGGCCCTCGCCACTGCAGGTGCAGTAATGGTCCTCAGAGGGATTGCCTCTGGGTACCGTGTGGCGTGATCCACCAGAACCAGGATAAACCTGTGACCAGCTGAAGTTGGTGGATCCAATGGCCCCACAATGTCGATGCCCACCCTTTCAAAGGGGGCGCTAACGACAGGAAGTGGTTCCAGGGGAGCTTTCAGCTTTACCCCTGTTTTCCCACTGGCTTGGCAAGACACACATGTCCGGCAGTAAGTGTCGGACGCCACCTTCATCTGAGGCCAATAAAAGTGGGGGACAAGCCAGGCAAAGGTCTTGTCCTGACCCAAGTGTCCTGCCATGGGTATCTCATGAGCCAGTTCTAAAAGAAAGGCTCGGTAACGTTGAGGGACAACCAAGGCCCGTGATGAACCGTGCACTGGTGCCTTTGGCTCACTGTAGAGGAGACCATCCTCCCAGTAAATATGGTAGTTCCCCGTAGTGTTACCCGCTGCCTGGGCTGCGGCCTGTCGCCTCAGTCCCTCAAGGGTAAGGCACTCCTTCTGGCCCTTACAAAACTCCTCCCTGGTAGGTCCTCCTTCCACATGCCACTCGGCAGGGATAGGTAGGTTCTCCAGGGAGACAACCTCCCCCTCCGCGGACTCCTGGTCCACCACCGCAGGTGGCCTATCCGTCTCACGGGCGTGGATGCCGAGGCAGGCTTCTCCTGTCCCCGAATCTTTCCCTTTCTGGCAGCTGGCTGTGCCTTTGTCCCAGGCTCCAGCCCAAGCGAACTCCCCCTCCGGGTAGTCACGGACCGTGTGCTGGCACAGGCCCAGTCAGGTGTACCCAGCATCTCAGAATGAGTCCGGTATTCCACCTTCTTCCAAGCATTGTGCTCCATATTATTCCCCAACAGACAATCAACTGGCACGGCAGGGCTTACAGCAACTCGAAGTAGACCTGCAACCCCTTCCCACTCAAATGGAACCTCGGCCACCGGGTAGTAACCCATTCTGCCGTCAGCCATCGCGGCGGGTGGAGTACATGTTGGATCACCTGCTCTGGAGACACCAGATGACTCCTTACCATAGTCATACTGGCTCCTGTGTCTCTCAGAGCTTCCCCTCTTTGGCCATTGATGGTGACCCACTGCCCATACTTGGTGGTATTTGAGGGCACCTGGATCTTAGGAACCATCTCCCGATCTCCCAGGGACACTAAAGTGACTCAGCTCTGGAAAACATTTTTCGAGTAGGTGCTCTTTTAAGATAAGATCATACAACCCCTCGTAGTCCCCCACCT
The DNA here is from genome assembly GCF_964261635.1 of Lissotriton helveticus. Taxonomy (NCBI): domain Eukaryota; kingdom Metazoa; phylum Chordata; class Amphibia; order Caudata; family Salamandridae; genus Lissotriton; species Lissotriton helveticus. The sequence continues at coordinate 814,181 of NW_027611709.1, read as the reverse complement.
CTCTGCCTTGCACCCAACCCTCTAAGGCCTTTTTGGCATAATCTAGGAAATCCACCCAATTCTGTGTAGCCAGTTTGTGGCTGTTCCTGAATTTTTGTCGGTACTTCTCAGGGGTCAGCCCAAACTTTCTTATCAGTGCCACTTTCATGGTGGGGTAGTTAGTCTGCTCCTCCGGTTCTAGGGCCAGAAGCGCATCCCTTCCAGCGGGAGGCATATATTTATACAGGCCACCCCCGTGTGTCTTTCCAATATCCCATGGGCTCTTAGCGAGACCTCATAGGCAGCCAACCATTTCGCAATGTCGTCCCCTGCACTGTAGCTGGCGACTACGTCTTTTGGCAAATAGGGTCGGGGTTCCCTGGCTATCTCTTTGGGTTCGCTGCCACCAACAGGAGCACTAGGAGTCCCTATTTGCAGGGCCTTGAGGTATAACTCCTTTGAACTCAATTCATGAGCCAGCCTCTGTTCCTCCCTCTCCTTCTCCATCTTAGCTAACTCCCACTTCAACTGCCTTTCCTCTCTTTGGTCAGCTAATTCTGCTTCGGTTAAGCTCCTCACAGAGACACTGCTGCCCTCCCTCGAAAGTGTCCTAGGACCTTGCAGTAGGTTCCCCCTTTCGGTTTGGTACAATTCATCCACTCCGATGACAGTGTCCCAATCCCCCTCTTCCTCCTCCTTCTTCCCATCTGAATGTGCTTCCACCCATGCCCTCAAGCTAGTTTGAAGTTCACTCTTTTTCGCACCTCGCTTGAAAAACACCCCCTTTCTCTGACACAATTCTCTGAGTTGTGCCGCAGTATAGGTCTCCAACTCTTCCAAATCAAATTCCATTTTGCCAACAGGGTATCAAACAGCCACTTATAAGAATTCAAGGAAGGGTATCACGTGAGGGCTTCCTCCACCCACCACCAGGAAAGAATTTGGAAAAGCAAAACTGTAATTAGGGAGTCCGCTAGGAGAAAACTCCAGGTGTAGGTTTGTGGAGCACACTAGGCTACTGCTAAGTGGATGCAAGCATAAGCTCTATCCCACCACTGAACACCAATATGTTGGACCTGGGGTCACCAGTCCACATAGGGTAGCCTGGCACAGAGTGAAAGGACTTATCTCAAAGGCAATCGTGTTATGCTTGCGTCGCACTTATCACAGTAACCCAGCGCCCATCCACTGAAAGAAGACACCACACCTTGTTAGAAAAATAGAAATGCTTTATAGAAATCTTTTGATAGGTTTACTCCTTCAGTAGTTCAACCTTATAATGCATTAAGCACTTCCACCTTTACTTATTTGCATAAATAGAGCACCACTTTGTTTTGTCTTACATGTTACACTTATTCACCAAATACAAAAGAACTCAGGGAAACTCTTGGCACTTCAGGCTTCCAGCAGTTATTTTACATTAACATCTCACCATTTTACTCATAGTGTACTTGACTCTGAGTTTACACCCCATGTTCCAACTTTCATTTTACTAAGAATCTCCCTTTAGCCCTTGTTTTACGTCAGGGCAAAACGGTTTCAACCACATCCCATACAAGTATTGGCTTACTCAAGTTTGACTCAGGCTAGTGGGAGATTTTGTCACTGTCCATTGCTAAAGCACCATAGCCAAAGTCAGTAAATATTAGCCGCTAGCATACATCAAAGAAAAGTCCCCAATGACATTAGTGGATTGCAACAACATGGCACCCTAAATGCAGTTTCCCATTTAGTTTCACCTTCTTCTCACTTTCACATAAGCGTAGGGAGAGGGTTGTCAAAGTTAGCGTACATTCAAAGGTGTTAACCCTCCTCCCTTGAAAGCACTGCTACATTCAGTTCTTTTTCCCTAACTAACACTGTGTTATGATGATGCCACAGTTCTCCCTCAGTTTTCCGGCCTGCTATGCGTGAAGGGAGAGTTCTCAGAGAGGATTCAATACCCTCTGTTTCCCAGCCTGCTACCCTGCTTACTTTACAACCGGACCATCCGGCCGATGCCAGCAGTCTGAAGAATCACGGCGACAAACCGGGGAGTGTAGGGGTTAATTCTGGCCCAGTATGCTAAAGGCGGCCACATCCATACAGGGAGGGTCCGTGGTAACTGGAGTGCCTCAGTGCTTGTGAGTCCCTTCCTCTCCACGCCCCTCGGAGGTCCGGGCTCATCCCTTCCCGGGCTCTCTCACTCTTGCCTTTCCCCTTCCGGGCTCAAATCCTCAGCGCCGGGTCAGCTCCGATGACAGAACATCCTGCGGACTCGAAGGCTTCTCTCCGTCGGAGATCAAGTCTCGCACGGGGCCGTCTCTCACCCGCCCTCGGCTACTTCACCTACGGCTCTCACTGGGAGCTCAGGTCGGCCTTGGTAAGTCTACAGCCACGAAGAGAGAGGGGGGGAGGGCAGATTCTGGCCAGGCTCACAGTCGCTGAGGGGAATCTCTATGCCTTGCCTTTAGAAACCACCAGGTAGGGAATTGACTTCACGGGAGTTCTTTTTGTGGTAATCCCCGATATAAGTCAGTTCCTGCCACGCTTACTTTTCAGATCTACATAGATCTTTTCTAGCGATCCTTACTGGGGGAAAGTCTCTCTTCTCTGGTACCTCAAGTATGTTGTGAGGAGACGGCTCTGCCGGGTCAGATCCATGGTTGAGGGGGGGGGGATCAGACAGTAAAGAGGAAGCAGCCCCCAGAGGCTGTCAGACCCTCTACCGCGTGCCCACCTCCTCGCTCCTCAGCCTGGACTCCAGCTCGCCCTTGACCTGAGTACCACCTCTCCTCAGCTCAGCTCTCTCTACAAAATGGCCGCACAGCATTCCAATATTTATAACCTAGGACCAGAGGGTCTAGAGTGGACTCATATTACCCAATGGCCCCAAGCCCTGAGGTAGCACTTGGCAGTTGGCAGGCACCATTTTGTAAAAGATCAACTCCATCACCTCCATTTTAAAAGAGCACCTGTGCCCCTTCATGGTGTAAAAAACAATAATAAGGCACCCAGAGCTCTAAGAACAAAACCAAAAATTGTAGTGGACACAAAAAATAAAAAGAAAAATTAGGAGGCAAAAAGGAAAAATAGGAGGGACTACCCAAAGGGCTGACAGGTCTAACACTCTCACAGTCGTGGCGGCGGATTATGTTCCGTATAGGACGCAGGAAGTTCCAATTAATGCTTGGCAGCTCGGAGTTTGGTTTAATGGCGCCCTACCCCACACTTTATTGGCACCTAGATTAGGTCCTTTATCGATACCAGATGCAACCTGGCCTGTCTTAGCTGGATTAACGCCACATCCTAATGCAGGGGCGATTCCAGTAGCTGAGTTAAGGCGCCTACATACGGTCGCAATTGCGGTCATTAGGGACTTAGTGCAATTTATTAGCCACAACGTCCAGGGTGGGGCTCCTGGTGTGCAGGCTCTTCCAGTAGGATCGAGCGGTTTGACGCTCAGTCCCGTGATGGTTAATGCAGTAATGGGCAAGTGTCCCCAGGATAAGGATGATATGCCTTTCTGGCTTGCTGAAAAGTTTGATCAGCTGGAAGCAGTATTTCCCAATACGTCTCCTGTGGAGAAATTACTGGAGCCACCAATCGCCCTAAAACACTTTTTGGTGTAGTAAAAGAGCTGGCAGGCTCTAAAACAGTCGCTAGCCCTCCTCCCCTCAACCAACAGCAGTGCGATAATCTCGCCCTTTTTTTCACTGGAAAAATTGAAAAAATTCAGCAGGAATTAGCCAAAACCAACTTAAGTAGACCACAACAAGACCCCTTTACTACTTCAACCAGTGACCCACCTGTCACCTCTACCCCCCCTAACTTGGCACTCACCTCTACTTCCACAGCCCATCTCGACCACTGGCCTCTATTAAATATGGAAGGACTAGTAACTATCTTAGGTAACATCAAATCTGGCTCGCCTAGAGATCCCCTCCCTATTTCCATTATGAAACAATTAGATACTCCCCATCTGCAGATTATTCTCAGCACTCTGAATACCTCTTTGATAAACTCATCTGTGCCATCACTCTGGAAAAATGCGATGGTCACTCCGCTTCTGAAAAAACCTACGGCAGACCCTAAAGTTCTGGCCAACTACAGAGCCATCTCCCTTCTGCCCCTCTTTTCCAAAATTCTGGAAAGACATGTTCATGCTACTCTTTCACAGTACATTGAAACCAATAATTCTCTCCACCCTTCGCAGTCAGGTTTCCGTACTGGCTTCTCCACAGAGACAGCACTTTTGGGAGTCACTGAGAGGCTTCGTCAAAATCTCGATGCCGGACAAACTGTAGCACTCATTCTGTTAAACCTCAGTGCAGCATTCGATACCATCTCCCATGAAGTACTTATTCAAACTCTGAAATTGTCTGGCTTATGTGGTGCTGCCCTGGATTGGATCACCTCCTTTTTAAACAACCGTACCTTTCAAATTACCTCGACTGTAGCATGCTCTAAAACCTTCACCTCCCCGTATGGGGTGCCTCAGGGCTCAATACTGCTGAACAGGCTGGTCTAACCCTCTTCACCTATGCGGATGACTCTCAGATTATTTTTTCCCTTACCAACTCGGACCCCCTTGCACCCTCCGATCTTAAACATGGTCTCAGTTGTATCTCCAACTGGATGACGCAGAATCATCTGAAGCTTAACGGTGAAAAAACGGAGGTCCTCATCCTAGGCAAGCAGAAAGACCTTTGGTGCCGTGCTCACTGGCCGGCAGAGATGGGAAACCTCCCCACACCTAGTAGCCATGTTCGGAATTTCACTGGCTCAGGGTGGAGAACCGGATTAAGTTTAAAGCCCTGAGCTACATGTTTAAGATCAAGGCCGGCACTGCCCCTCACTACCTTCAAGCGCTTGTTCGTCTCCATTTTCCCTCTCGTCACCTACGGTCCAGTAGCATGGGCAATTTCTTAGTACCCAGAGTTAAACTCTCCAGAATGGGAGATGGATCCTTTACTTACCTTGGCCCCTCTCTCTGGAATGCCTTGCCCACTAACATTCGCGAAGAAACTGACTACGTCCACTTTCGCCGAACACTTAAGACCTGGCTTTTTAATCAATAATTCATACTGTTTGCCCGAGATGTTGATCCACGTCCGTTATGGCGCCGGGAAACCCTTTTTGGGTAGCTGAGCGCCTTACAAATCCAATAAATAAATAAAAATAACTAAATAAACACAGGATTCTTACAATATGTTTGTCCAAGGAATTGGTGCCCGAAGCCGGTGACTGTGAATCTTGGGGTAAAATCTTTGCGGCAGTCTATAAGAGGTGTTTCGGCACACCGCCAAGGACTGTCCTGCTAACTGTCATTAAGCGTGTTCAAGATGAACATGGACCTGTGGCTGCGGTTGAGTTGGGGATGAGGCTCTGTGGCTCATTTGATGTAGTTTCCAATCTAGTCCTTGCTAATGTCAAGGGAGATGCGGTAAGCTTTCAAGTGGCGAATGCTTTGCAGACTGTTCCAGACGCCGACAAACCCATACAGTTGCTGAGAATAATTACGGGGGATTATAAGACCGTGGACGTAATAGTTTAGGTGTGAAGCCTTTTGCTACTAAAGAGAAGAAACAAACACAGGCTGCTAAGTCTGATAATTCAGAACAGCCTAAATCTCAAAAACAAAATTGGACTAAAAACAAAAAAACGGGTAAGCAACAGAAACAGGAGTCACACCCTGCATCACCTGAACGAGTATATGATTTGCGCGACCGCACTACGATTAAGTCATCTGATCGATTTCAAGTTGCTGATCAACATTCTCCTCGTTCTTTACAGGACACATTGGCCTCATCAACCGGTGGTGGTGGAGGCGGCGGAAGAGGTCGGGGTGGCCCACAGAATCGCGACCAGCCCCGCCCGAAAGACAGGAAAGGCAAGCAGGACGATTCTACACCGAGAAGACCCCAGTTTCAGAAAAAGAAAGTCGCCGTTTTAACAGCGAGATATGCCACAGATAATGAGAACGCAGCTTCGGAATCTGACACGGGCCCTGACGTTGTTGGACAGCACAGCGGAGATTACCATAATTTGAGTAAGCCTGCGTCCACTACTGAAGGTGACAGCGACTGATCAGTTTGCTGTTGTTGAGACAGCTGACACTAGAGTAGGACCCCCTGAAAGGCTTTTTGAGATTGTTATTAACATAGGAGACATGCAACGTACTGTAATAGGGGTATTTTGGCGAGATTTAATATCTACTTATGATATTTTGTTAGCAGAGGCTGACTGGCCCCCACCTTTTGTGCTCACTGCTCTAAGAGGGGAGAGGTAATCCTCCCTAGTTTCGCGAACACAGTCCCGAAGGAGCATGCGCAGAATTTGGCAGAAGAGTGGGCTAAGGCGCTAGCGCCAGCTTTGTACCGTACTCACTGTGGTTGGGATAGATTGTCACCCCACCATTAGATTCCTTTGCGGTCGATGCCACAACCTCAATATCCCATGCGATGAGAAGCGAAAGCTCCAGTGGCAGAAATCCTTGAACAATTGTAATATCAGGGAGTTATAGAAACTTGTGTGTCTCCGATGAATAACCCACTTTTTACTGTAACCAAGGCTGACGGTTCATATCGTTTGGTATTGGATTACCGGCATTTAAACTTGCATTGCCGTACCTGTGCAGTACAGAATACTCACGGCTCGGCCTTAGTGGATAGTCTTGTGAGTAAACGTTCTAAAACAACACTTGACATTTCCAACTTTTTTTTTGCCCATAACTTGTCTGAATTGAGTTCTCAATGGACTAGTTTTACCAGTGGTGGCAGACAGCTTAAATTTAAGCGCCTAGCTATGGGTTACAAAAATAGCCCGGGTGTGTTTGCTGCCCGTATAGTGTACTTGTTGGAAACAATGGATCCAGATGCATGTTCATATGTTGATGATATATATCTCACCGATGATGAACTTTGGCAGAATCTGAGCCGAGTGGACCACATAATTGGCTGTTTTGCAGACTTCGGCTATAAATTCAACTTTGCAAAGTCTCATATTGCAGAGTTTACAGTGTTGTTTTTGGGTTACGAACTCAATAATGAGGGCAGAGGCTTAGCCCCGCACTTTTTGGAGAAATTTGCACAATTACGCGCTCCAACAACGCTGAAAAAACTACAGTCTTTGCTGGGATTTTTAAATTTTGGGCGTACGTATATTCCCGATTATGCCCAGCGTATCAAGCCTCTGTATGCTTTGATACAACCAACTTTTACCAAATCATGCTGGCTGCCGGAACATTCAGCCCTTTTGCAATCTTAGAAGGCTGACCTTCTTGAATCAAAATTCTTACTGACTCGTGATAACCACACTAACCTGGTGATTAGAATCGTACCCGGGGCGGTGGGCTTCACGTACCTTACCTTTAATGAAGGTGACACAGTACCTATTGCTTACAAGTCACACTTGAACACTTCGGCTGAATTGCGTTTTTACGCTGTGGAAAAAGTTTTGACAGCAGTGCAAATGGCGATTCTGAAGGAATGCACACTGTCGCAGGGAAAACGCATGTTAGTTGTTACCCCGTATCCTGCCTAGGAGGGAGTGACGAAAGCCAGTGTACCGAATTCTAAAGCTTTGCACCCACGGTGGATACAATGGGCCACGTCATTGACGTCTCCGGATGTCACGTTTATCTTTGATGCTTCCTTGCAGTCACAGGAGTGCTTACAGTGTGAATTCGTTCATCCTGCTCCCTTGACAATGCGCCCTTTGGAAGAGTTCCATTGTATCATTTACACTGACGGTTCTGTGCAAGTGGCGCATGGGTCTAAGCACGCATATGTCTCGGCCTGCACGATTGTGGTGGGTACCATGGTGAATGGAGAGTTCAAGTCCGATGTTGTGCATTCACAGACATTAGGGGACTGTACAGCCGAATTGGCAGAGCTACGTGCTCTCTTGCTTGCATTGGAGTACGCAGATCCTAGTGTGACTACTCTTATTGTGACTGATTCTTATTACTGTGTACAGTCATACAATAATAATCTATTATTTTGGGGTCAGAATGAATATTGAGACTCCAAAGGTAGCACAATAAAACATAAAATGATCTGGGTTCGAGTGGCTGAACTTAAAAAGCAACTGCCGCTTGTGTATGTAGTTCACACTCTTGGTCATCAGCGCATAGGAGTACACGCTGTTGGCAACAGCTTAGCCGATGAGGCCGCAAAATCAGCAGTATCGACATATATGGTTGCAGCAGTTACACGTTCCAAAAGTAAGATTGATAATGATATCTTGGCTGCTATAGCCGCTACTGTGAATGGAAGTAAATGTCCTACAGGATTCCCTTTCTAAGTACTCATATCACTTAAGTCCCAAAAATGTTCCTTTTGTGAAGATACCAGACGTTGGTGACAGAGTGATTCCCAACGCAGACCGCAGACACTCACTGATTACAGCTGCACATGAAGGTGTTGCGTCCGCTCATGCAGGCGTTTCGTCTACTGTAACTCAGTTACAGCCATGTTTTTGCTGGCGGGAACTGTATCAACAGACGCGAGATTATGTCCTCCAATGTGACATTTGTCAGCAGATTAAGCCTTCAACGGCTGCGCGTCCGCCCCAGACACAGTTGTAGATTTAGAATAAACCACCTGGGTGTGTTTATTTGGACCACTGCGGTCCTTTTTCTTCTGATACTGCGTATAAGTACATCTTCGTTGCAGTTGACTCGTGCACACGCTTTGTTTGGGTGTGGCCGCAACGCAGCGCTGATTCACGGACTGTCATAAGAGACTTGCGTATCTTTGTAGGGATTTTTGCATGTGGTACCTTCAATTCCGATCAGGGTCCAGCGTTCGCCTCTAAGGCGTACAAGGATGCCATGAGATCCCTGCGGGTCCACGTCAAGTTTTCGTCTCCGTACCGACCTGAGGGTAATAGTGTTGTGGAGCGAATGAACCGTGATAGAAAGCAGTCTTTGACGGCCCGAGTTATAGGCACTGGCAGGAACAGGCTAGACCATCTTGGTGGCATACAGCGTGCACTTAATAATCTCCCTAGAAGGTCTCTGGGTGGGCGGACCCCATACAAAATGCTCTTTGGTATCAAAATGTTCGTCCCGGACCTTGAGGGTCTAGACCCAATGGCGGTCGATGACGTGGATGAACATTGTCATGTTTTGCAGAATCTACAAAAGACCAGAGACAGTCTTGCAAAGGAACACGTGCCTTCCTCATATGATGCTGCGTTGCAGATCCCGGTAGTTGGCTGGCTTACCCGAAGGTTGGAGAACTGGTCCGAGAGAAGATCGAGAACAAGAAATAATTTGGCCCCTCGTATCGAGCTCCAGTTCCTGTACTTGGCGTGCAGGGCACAAGAACAGTCATTTTACCTCCACTTCCAGGTCGTAAAGAAAAAAGGTATATCTCTATTGACAATGTCAAGGTACACAGAGTGGCCGATACTCCTTAGCATGGCGCCTGCATTTTCCATGCCGGCACTGCAGAGAAATTCTCTTTTGGTTCCAGCTCCTAGGAATGTGCCCGAAGTTACTATCGAGATGCATGTGATTTCAAATCCCTTATTAACTGACATTCCCGATACAATTATTGATGAACCTGATTACGCGTATCCCACAACTTTATCGATGCCTGATTTTACAGACTCGAGTAGCTAATGAATCCAGATTTTCATTTGAAACTGCCTCTTCCACATCCAAGACCCCTTCCAGGATTGCTGTTTTTGTTCATTGGTTTAAAAAACATTTTTTGATTCCCCCTTGGACTTACATCTGGATGGTCCTCTTTTCTATTTTTTTGTTTGTCCGTAGGTTTTGTGATATATTTTTACCGTTTGGTAAATGGACATTATGTAGAGGAAAGAACTGTGATACGTCCTCTTAATGGAACATTGGCTCCGCACTCTTCGTCCCACATCCACAGATCCCGGAGAGATTTAGACTATGTTAATATTACTGCCTGGCCCGTCCTGGATGGTATAGTTTGGGGCGCAGTCGAATTTCAGATTCATGGTCCGACAGAAGTCGTTAATGTCCCTAATGTGTTACGAGTTTCCATGGGGGATGTAATTAAACAAAATATACGTGCTGATGATTGGGATGTACAAGCTATTGAAGCTTTGTTTTCAGATTTGAAATATTTTGCTGCCTTCGATGCTGAAGATTTATATTCAGATTCTGCTAATTATGGTGAATTATACTGTTACCAGGACTTTGGCAATCATTACCTGCATGACGCAAACACGAGAAGAAATGTAGTAAATTATACTCAGTGGGAACATTGCCCAGCCCCTATAGAAGGCAGTTCTAAGGCTCTTTTAAAGAGATTTACATATTTTACAGATTTTAATCAGACAAATCAAGATGCATTTTATTCTAAGTTAAAGGAAAATTCCTCTTCCAAAGTTAGACTAACTCACACTAAACTGTTATATTCCAAGTCCTTTCTTGACCAGTTGGCAATAGGGGGCTATGAATTGTGGAAAGATACTATTGATCTTAAATCTGTTTGGGGTTCTAAAAGTTGGCAAGTGCAAGGCACAGAGGCTTTGCACCATGCATGTCTCATCCCGAAACATATGTTGTTTTTGAATTCTACTGTTTCACAGACTACTTGCTTTGGATTGGCTACACCTAAAAAATTCAATGCCCCTACTTTTCCTGATTTAGGAGAATACCAGGGATGGGATCATTTTACAGAATTATCTATCCGGGATTTACAAAAATTAATGCTGAATTCTTCATTTAAAATTTCAAGCATTAATCCCACTAGTTGGTTGCTTTGGCACAAAAGTGCTGATTCCTGTCAACGTCGTTTTTTGGGTCTAGCTCCTGGTTATAAACAAGTTACGACGGATCCCAGATTCCTGTGTGACCATTCTGTAACTACTTACTCAGTAGGGAAGTTGTGTCAGAATTGGCTCAAACACTCCACTTTGGCTTCTGTTAAGATGCATTTGTCAAAATTGACGGAGGATGTTGATCTGAATGACTTTGTGAAAGGTCCTGCAACTGGCAGATCCAAGAGATGGATTTATGCTGTTTATAATGAAATTTGGAAGCTATCGCAAGTTGAAGCTGCTTTGCGTTTGAGAGCTATTGATCAAGCTAATTTAGAAAAAGTGCTTGCTGTAGTAGATAATAGTCTTAACACGCTTTCTTCCCGCATGTACACATTAGATAATATTGTTTCGTCTGTAGTTGATATTGTACAAGAAGATGTGTCTGTTTTATTTCATGGTCAAAATCAGCTGCGTTCTATTATGCAGTTTGCTTGGACTTTACAGACGTTAAAGGCAGGGCGAGTTCCTTGGGACTATATGAATAGGTCCTCGTTATTTGCCCCTTTTAATTTAACTGAAAAACAACAGTTTATGTCAATGAAGGATGCAACGTTTTCTATGTTGCATATTGAAAAGTTAGAACCACTGCCTTGTTCTATTGCTGAATACAATTCTGCAGTATGGCTTATACATGGGTTAATTACACTCCCGTTTTCGCTTTTTAAATTTGATAATTGCATGAAGTATTATGCTATAGGCCGTTATAAACCATTGGGGAGTGCTTATCTCCATGAAGTTTGGTCTCTGCCATTTACATACAGATGCCTGAGGGAGGGTAAAGAAGTTTATTTGAATGGGGAAGACTGCACAGTTTCGCCTGACCGTTCCCTGGTGTGTAGGAATATTCAAATTCATGGTTCTTGTAATGAGAACGCGAGTAATCTGGCGTGTGTTTTAAAAGGCACACCTACACCTGCTATCGAGCCGACATTTACATTGCTGGCAAATGGTAGTTATTTACTATTAAACAATGAAGATTGCTGTGGGATGATTACCGGCATTCCTTACGTAGTTACCGTCAGTGAAAGGGTAATCTGCTGTAAAAATGTTTTATTTCCGCCCCGCGTGGGAAGCTGGATGTTTACATCTGGCCATCGATTCTGACCTTGGAGGCAGAATTCAACAAACTGAGTCAAATCAGAGCTCTATTGTCCCAGAAAGAAGTTGCCCTCACATCTGCTCGTGAAACATTTGTCCTTCACGTGGCCAACACCCGCACAGAAGTCTAACCTTTATTGAATACGGACATGCCCTTACATTTTGGGGAGTTAATTCATACTATCTTTAATGCCTCCTCGACTACGGGGCTGGCTCATGTTTTTTAAACTTGTTAGTGGCCTTGTCACTTCCTTTCAAACTATTTTTGGTGTATTCCCTGCCTTTTTTCATTCGATATTCTCCAGCCTGTTTGGTGGATTTCCCTCAATGCTCGCAGTGGTTGCCGGTGTGCTTCTATTACTATTTTTGTTTAAAAATGGATGCACTTCCTGTGGATCGCGACAATCAGTACCGGTTGTGGTTGCTGCACAGCCGAATGCTTAATTTTTATGGAGTGCTGCCTTTGGCTACATTAAGTGCATCTTATGGATTATCGTTTCGATTTTCCTTTTTTACATGCGTTCAGCCTGTCTTTTATTGCCTGAGCTGTGATTTCGACTGGGCCCTGGATTTGTGTCTCTGCGGTACGGTGTCTCCCAATGCAGATTATGATTGGCTGATGAGCCCCTTAGTTGCTCATGAAATGCTCTGTTCTGGCGGAGGGATTATGGCCTTTGCAGCGATGCATGGAGTCTTGGGGCGTTGGAATGTGTTCACAGCAGCGCATGATTTCTTGGCACGCAGTTATATTGAAGTAAACCCGAGTTGTCCTCTGGTGCTAGAGGCTCCGGTGATCGAAGAACATGCTTGCTCTTTCCCTTTGGTGAATTGGATGGCTGAAATGTTTTCAGATGAGAACAATGACTTCCTATTGGAGGCTGTTGCAACGTATTGCGCATACACGCTATTGGAGTGAGACATTACTTTTTTCTTCGCTCTTTCCCCCGACTGAGGTCAGGAGTACAGCGGTGTACGTTTTTTTTTTTAACTCGATATTGAAATTGTATTAGCATTTGTTGCAATTTTTTTTCTACCGAACTATAAAGTTTATTCCCGTTATCTCAAATTATGGCCATTTTTGAACTTTACTCTGACTTTAAAACTTGGACTCTGCGTTCATGATTTGATTCTGTTTACGTCACGTGCTCCGATCAAGTGAGGGTGTCGTGGAGATGACCCGTACATTTATATAGTATTAAGTTAGCATGAGCTTATTAGAAGTTTAAATGCCATTTTTCCTTGCCTGCTCTACTTTGCACACGGCACACTCTGAGCTGGTGTTTAGAGAAACGATAGATGCTTTGCTTCACATGAGAATAACTTGTTTTGCTGCATTTCTAGCCTGCTTCGATAGTTTAGTCTGCACAGTATGCGCTGACACCGTCAAGGTTGTTTTAGACACTGAGGTTGTTGTTCTAACTGATCAGCGCACGCTCTATCCATCACATGTATGCAGCTGTGGCCACCTCTGAGGTTCTGCACGTTTAATAATGCACTGGGTGGGCATTAATAGACACACTTGGAGAACATTCGTGTGCTGAGAGCTTGTGGAGAATATGATGTGATCCACTCATGCTGATTACCAGAGGTATGGGGCTGCCCATGTAAACCTGTGAGACCTTCTATTAGTTAGTTGGAAGGCGAAATATAGGTATATGTATAACCTGTTTCCCTTTAGCATTATAACATGCTTTCTCCCTTTGTATTTTATGGAATAGTAACAATGCTGACAACCTTGCTTTTTATAACATGTTTACTTATACTAGCAAAGATGCTGCTCATGAGAACACGATGTTAGAAATAAACATTTCAAACTTATTTGTGTCTCATTTACTCCTTGTTTTGGACTGATATGATAGTATAACGAAAGAGTGTTCTTGCTTCCACCTTACATGAGGTATCCTAAGTTCCATGTTCTGGGTTGACTAATCATTGGGGTTTTCACTATAGGATGAAGAACCGATGAGTCACTGATGCTAATCTGGTAGTGGATGTTAGGTACTAAGGTGAGTTTTGGTGCACCCTAATTCACTGAGGTCCTAGGTCGCTATGCACAGTTCTGTATAGGAACGCAATCCCTGCAACAAAAGCAGTAAAAGAGAATCGTATGGATGGGCTTTTTTTTTTCAAACTTACTTCAGAGCGTGTCAGTGGCTTTCTCCCTCACGCTGTGCGAAGGGTGCTTCTCGTTTGTGGCACCTTCTGTTTAAAAGAATACCCTGTGTTACATATTTGCTAATCTGAATAATGCACACAAAAGTGGTGTGCTGTTGCATTATGTATGTTTATGCCACGTTTGGACCTACTTACAATATTGTGCGCGCTCTTGGGTCTCTTTGTATTCGGAAATGGGGGAAACCTTTGACACGTATTTGATTCAGTTAATCAAAGGAGGAAGAGAAACACAAATGAATGTTTTAGTTTGTGCGCCTTAGGATATTTTCTCACTAACGCTTCAACAGGGTCAGTGGACCTTTCCTTAACTCATAATTTGTGTCATGCCTTAACGGTCGTCCTGCCGTTCTGTTGTCTCGAGCGTGAGCGCGGAGACTACCACTTAAATTTATACCTTTGTACAGGAAGTGCTTATGTCAGAGCAAAGCATTGTGGGAGTTGTAGTTTCTGTTTTTGGAAGGAGGTGTGGCCACGACGGTTTACCTACTCTGAGTGTATATTCATTTTGTTTTATTTACATACTTTCTGAAAAAACCTCATTCCTGTGGTGGTTGACTAGTTAGTGTAAACAAATTATGTATACAACAGAACTTTATTTACTGGAGCAAAATAAAAAGCTTGTTTAGAATTAGGTTAAGCAAATGAATTAAATGGTCCGTCATAAGTACAGAGGGCTCAACGCAATGTTTGTTGAAGTTCTGTCATTTCGATCAACCCGTCTACTACACAGTTGAATTTTAGTATTACATAGGCTTCTCGCTTGAGAAGTATTGATTCCACACTTCTTCCTCGGTGTGGGATTTTGATACCCGAGAGCACTGTCCACTTGATCTTTTTCAGTGTGATTCATGTCAATAAATTGTTGAACCATTAGTGATGTCAACACTTTTTGTTTAATTCTAGACCGATGTTGGGTCAGTCTTTGATTTATTTGTTAATTGGTTTTTTCAATGTACAGCTTGGGGTATCGGCACATAATTGCATATACTGTATTCCTACTTTTGCAATGTGTGAACTCTTTGTGAGTCCATTTAATATAGTTGAATTCAAACTCTATCCCTTCCACTGTGTTGGTGTGTGATGTACAATTACCACATTTGTGGTCTCCTTTCTCTGGATTAAGGTTCCATATTGTTCGTAAAACAGTTTTGACTTTGGAGGTGTCCAAGTCAGCTCTTATGATTTGTTGTCCGATGCACCTATTTTTCTTTAGTGTAAATAATGGTCTTTCCATTGGACACTCTAATCTGTACAATAGATGCCAATTATTCAAAATGATCTTTCGGAATTTAATAGTGCGTGGACCGTATCTTTTCACGCACACTAGCTTATTGAGAGTTTTTTTGTTTTTTTAGTTAATAATTTTTCTCTCTGTATATACCATGCTCTTTTTTGGACATGTTTGAGCATCTTCTTCGGGTAGCCTCTTGCCTTCAGATTGTCGCACAGGATATCAGTGTGCCCCATGAAGTCATCCTTTCGGGAACAATTGCATCTTACTCTTAGCAATTGACTGTATGGAACATTCGCTTTCAAACTTTGCGGGTGAAAACTTTGATAAAGAAGGATGGTATTTTTATCAAAGGGTTTTCTACATAATGTAGTTGTCAATTTCTGATCTTGTGGGAAAACTTCAACATCTAAGAACGTCAACCGCGTCTGGCTTTTAGTCATGCTGAATTTGATGTCTGGGTGTCTCGTGTTTAGCCACTCATAGAATTGTGATAGTTGTTCGGCCTTGCCTCCCCACTGGCACCAAATATCATCAATGTAACGATACCAAGATTGTATGTATTGACTAAAAGGGTTGTTGTGGTGAATGGAAATGTCTTCAAACAGGGCCGTGAAGAGGACCGCCATCTCCGGAGCGTAGGGACACCACATGGCAGTCCCCTTGACCTGCATGACGAACGTGTCAATAAATCGAAAGTGTTTTTTTTTTAAGTGCTATTCTAGCTAAGTTCATTGTGAATTCTGTGGGTACTCTTTGCGGTTTTGGTCGACCTTCTAAAAAGAATTCTATCGCTTACAGACCATCATCCTGAGGGATCTGGGTATAAACAGAAGTGACGTCGAACGAGACCATCCATTCTTTGTTGACGTCAAATGGATGGCCTTCAATTTCATTGATAAAATCTGTGGTGTCTTTAAGGTATGATGTAACTTGGTTCATGAACGGTTTCAGGAAGACATCCGCATATTTGGCAATTGACTCCAGAACTGAGTTCACCCAGATGGTTCTTGGAGGTTTTAGTGTATTTTCGGTAAAAAATAAATGACTGGGGTGCGTGGGTTGGCTTTATTTAGGAATTTAAACTCCTTTTGGCCCAAAATCCCTTGTTCTAGCCCCCATGTGAGTTTATTAGGTCTCGCCTGTCGATGCGCATGCGCATCGAGCAAGCGAGACTATAGGGGCTCATCGACTCTTTATCTAACTTGCAAGGAATCGTGGCGATTCCTTGCAGTGCCCGTGACTTTTAAGCTCAATGCGCATGTGCATTGAGCTTAAAAGCGCGTGCACAGCCGCCCGCATTCCTCCGACACCTTTGAAGTGAAGCTTAGCTTCACTTCAAAGGCCCGGCTTCTTCACACCCACATGCCGCTCTGCCCCGCTCCGCCCCCTCCCCTGAGTCATCCTGCCTGCCCCTTCCCGCCGTGTCGCATTTCTCCTCCCCCCTCCCCTCTCTTCCCTCCGTCTTGTCTTTTAGGCCGGCTCGCACAACTTAATTTGCTCTTCCCCTGTGCTTCTCTTCATATGGGAATGAAGCCAGGGAGGGAGATGGCTCTCACAGTGTGCATTAATGCGTGGCAGTATCACCCAGGCAGTGTGCATTAATGCGTGGCAGTTTCGCCCGGGCAGTGTGCATTAATGCGTGGCAGTTTCACCCGGCATGAAGCAGGCGCCTCCTTTCTTTTGTTTTATACGCCGCGGCGTGCTCCTTCAAGCTCCCCTGCCCTTCGCATTGAATCCCCTCTCTTCCCCCACGCTTGGCACACATGCAATCTTTCCCTTAAGGTTGCAACGCTTCTTTAATACACACTTCCCTCTGCAGCATTTGCTGCTCTGCCCAACTTCCTCCCTCCGCTCGCGGGCGCCTCACCGCTCCACCACGCAATAAAAGTACCGGTAAGCCTGGAACATACAGACACCCGCCGGGCAATAGAAGTTGCACAGTTTGTGCCCGACGTACATGCTCGCCTGTGAAGTGAACAAGTTCCTAGCCCCATCCAGCTCTGGCGCGCCCAACTTCCCTCTCTTCTTTTATATCTTGCGTGCAAACAGCACAACAATCAGCCGCACCAGTGAATTATTCACGTCTTTAATTTGCTCACTTAATGACACCGGCGTTCTGTAATCAGAGTGCAGAGCCTGCTACCAAGCATTATGGATGACGGCCGGATTTAAATGCTGGACAATATAAAGCTCTCAGTGGTTCTGTAGTTAGTTTTTCACAAGGCAGTACTTAGATAAACTGCTGTAACGCATATTTCAAACACACTGTATGATGTAGACTAATCATGTTATCCCGTAGACAGCCCTGTTTCAATGGTTTATTTGCTTTTAAAAAAGACTGGTTAAAACTGTGTTACATGAAATAAATGCACAACTGCACAGTTAACCAGAGGTAAGTTGTTTATTCAAATAATTTTGATCAGCCTGTGTATGTAAAATTAAACAAGATCTAAAGCGCAGTTTCAGGGCAATGTGAACAAGGGCACCATGCTGAGTGAATACCTATAATGTTCTCAGCCACGCAATACCTACAGTGTGCACGGTCGCCGAATACTTTTATTTTATTAACATGATGCCCGCTTTATTCACAGCCCTGCAATACCTATAATATGCATGGCTGCTGAAAACTTTTATTTATTAACATGGCGCCCGCTTTATTAAGAGCCTTGCAATACCTATAATATTCACAGCCACGCAATACCTAGAATGTGCACGGCCGCAAATACTTTTATTTATTAACATAAAGCCCACTTCACTCGCAGCCGCACTTAAAAACTGGCACGCACTATAACAATTTGCATTAACTTGATAAATGTGCTTGTCAGGGTGGAATCTAAACGCAGAACTTTGCTTATGTCAGCTGCTTTTGAACCACATGAACAGTGTAACGCGGGGACGCCAGTGGGTGCACAAAACTGCGATTTCTTCGTCGCGGAGCTGTTAGTCAGCTGGTTGGTGCTTGCGTAAAACGAATTTAGAAACGGTCGTTTTCAAGCGTCGTAACGGCAGTATGTGTGCGACTATCTTTAATTAAGTATTTGTGTAATTCCAGCAAGCATGGAGCGGTAAAATCACGGCACAGTTTCTTTCTGTGAGAAAATATGTTAATCTGTTTTTCTTCGCACTGGAAGCGCCTTGCCCTCGGATGACAGGCTGTGCCACTGGTGACTCACGTTTTGCTTTAGGCAACCCGTCTATGTTTTAAAATTCAGCAATCGTTTGCAAAAACATCTATGTATTTTTCCGCAGTGGGACCCCTCACCCCTAAAAAACAAAACAAAAAAAACACACTTTGCAGCTTTCCCCGTACTTCTTCTAATATACAAAGCACACCGCTGAATTGCATTGCTTGCCAAATGTGTTTTTCCTCATACATATCTCGCTGTCATTAATTGATTCTTTTCACCCGGAAACTGGTGCTCAAATGCCTTTAAAATCTCGGGTACGTGCTCTGTTTGACTGATGTGGCGTGCCTGTGGTGATTACCGTGAGCTGGGGATGTCATTTGTGTTGGAGAAGCACTGTTTGAGCATTAATGCACATGGAACGAGCTGTCATACATGTGATCAAGGCTACATTGTAGTTTACGCAATCCTGAGTCCAGAGTTTTACAATGTTTTCCAGCGCCATAAAAATTGTGTGATCCTGGGCAAATCGTGTTTCTGTCTTTATTCTACGAACTTCCAATAGTGCGCAGGTATTGGATAGGAAGTATCCGGCGCTAAAAAAACGCAAGGAGTCCATTCCATAGTGCATTTTTAGATGGATAATTGATTTTATTGATGCATATTTTTTCCCAGCGATTTTGACTTACGATTAATCTGTTAAATATAGCTATATAATTTCTTTTTTTTAAAACTCGATAATTGAAGTGAAAAGCGCAAAACTGAATATACGAAGCATGCGCGCGGATTTTGAGTCCTTTTTCTTTCTCAATTACCTACATCTTGTGTTTTTCCTCTCTCCTCTGGACCGACATGATGGCAGCAGCAACGGGAACCCGAGGTTACCTCACCTTTCGGCCATGAGCCAGCACCTGTACAGCCCGGCCCCTCCTCTCTCTCATTCTGGCTCGTCTGACTTTCAGCCTCCGTACTTCCCGCCCCCCTACCAGCCCCTGTCGTATTCCCAGTCGGCAGACCCCTACTCACACCTCGACCCCTTCTCCATCAACTCCCTCCACCAGTCTCACCAGCCCTCCCCCAGCCAGCAGCAGGGCTGGCCCAACAGGAACAACCCCTCACCCTCACTCACCCTCAACCCCTCACCCACCCTCAACCCCTCACCCTCAACCCCTCACCCTCAACCCCTCACCCACCCTCACTCACCCTCACCCTCAGCCTCACCCTCACTCACCCTCAACCCCTCACCCTCACCCTCACTCACCCTCACTCACCCTCAACCTCATGCTAAAGATTTACAAAAAAAACCATTAACAATTCTAAAAGCACTAACTCTAATGCTGCGAGACCTATTGCATTTCTAATGCTTGTTATGTATTTCTCCCTGTATATGACTAGTGGAGTCTTCCTTCAACTGTCTCTACCACTCAACATTGTATATTTGGCTATTTGCTTCAGCAATGTATTTCTCCTTCGACCACACGACAAGAGCCCCCCCTTTGTCAGCGGGTTTGACCACTATTGTATCATCATTTCGTAAGTCTCTGATGGCAGCTTGTTGGTGCCGTGTGATATTTCTTTTGAAGTATGGCTTTTTCTTTTCAAGTTGTGTAATAGATGATAGAACTGTCTCTTTAGGAATGGTATATGCCGGGAGTTTGAAAGAAGATTTATTGGATAAGCCTGATGGCTCTGGAATCTTAACGCTCTCTTTACTGTGGAAAAAGGCTTTGAGCAGGATTTTCCGGCAAAATTCGAATGCTTCGATTTTCAGATTGACTAGGTCTGTTGTTACTGGAATGAATTTCACTCCAAGCTCTAAGACTGACTTTTTATGAATAGACAACTGTTTTGGTGAAAGATTGACTATGGAAGATTCCATTACGTTTTGTAAAAGTTTCTCCGAATTCTCATTTCCCATGCTTGTGGTTTGAATCTGACTCGGTTTTTGGACTCGCCCTATTCTAAAAAAGTATTTGTCCGTTTTGATGGTCCTTCTTATGGGTCTAAGTCTCCCGATGAGTCGGATGAAGAAGTTTCAGGAAAGGTAAAAAATCTATTCTTGGATCGACCTTGATATTGGGAGAGACCTGGACGTTCTTCAACCTGCGAGTAATAATCCTCTTTTAGATAAGGAGTTTCTATATTGAAGGGTTTTAAATCCTTCTCAAATTTTGATGTTCTGAAGTTGATAGTGTTATCCGTGAAAATGTGGATCTCTTTGTCAATTTTTTCTGAAAGAGCTTTTGCTTCAGAAGCATTATGATTATCTTGAATAGCTGTAATTAGAGTGTTTATTTCTTCTTTTTCTTTTAGACCAAGTCTTTGTGTCATTTTGATTGTGTGGACCATAAGGTCCCTGCTGCATTTGGTGGAAATGAAGCTAAAACTCTTTTTGTACACTGGGTCTTCTGTAAAAGTAACCAGCACGTTTTTTACCTGTAGGCCCCAAGGTATGGTGCCTGCTTTTAGGTGCTCAAGTAAAGTGTCTGTGCAATTCAGTCCAAATATGTTTTTTATTGAGTCGAAACAATTTGTCCGTCTCATTTTGCTGATTTGTATTGGTACTGGTCTCTAGTGCAAAGCAATCCCACTCTGCCGAAGGGCTGAGTTCGTTTTGAGCACCTCCGGGCGCAGGCTGAGTGGGACGGCGTCAGCCGCAAAGGCTACTTGGGGCTGTAGTCCCCCCCTAACGGCGGCCGTGCCGTGAGGTGGAATGGCATCTCTGGTGGCGGGGGGGGGCCTGGTCTTGTGGCTAGAGCCCGCGGTGAAGGAGTGGCAGAAGCGGCGGCAGACCTGGGCGTGAGGCAAGGGCCCGATATGCTGGGACACACAGAGGTAGGCACGTGGATTCAAAGGGCAGTCAGGTCTCTAGTGCAAAGCAATCCCACTCTGCCAAAGGGCTGAGTTTGTTTTGAGCGCCCCCGGGCGCAGGCTGAGTGGGGCGGCGTCAGCCGCAAAGCTCCTGGGGGCTGTAGTCCCCCCTCCCGGAGGCCGTGACGTGAGGTGGAATGGCGTCTCTGGTGGCTGGGGGGGAACCTGGTCTTGTGGCTAGAGCCCGCGGCGATGGAGTGGCAGAAGTTGCAGCAGACCTGGGCGTGAGGCAAGGGCCCGATATGCTGGTACACACAGAGTTTGGCACGTGGATTCAAAGGGCAGTCAGGTCTCTAGTGCAAAGCATTCATTGGTACTGACTTTTATTGACGAGAAATGACATAGTCCTGCAATTAAGTTCTGTACTTGGGCTTCTGAGAAAGATAACGTGTCTTCCTCAGACATTATCTGAAAGGCTTATGGTTGCCTATGTTTCGTGGTTTGTGCTGCCCGCAAAGAAAGCTATTGAAATGCTAGACCCTCGCGTGCGTTCCCGCTCTAATGAACCAGGAAGCAGAGGGGCCTTGTCCATAAGGTACCAGGTAGAACAATCAAAATTATTAAGAAAGAAAGAAGATCACCTGGTTACCACTTTAGAATGCTGCTATTTATTTAAGCAGACTTAGTGCCTAGACCACACTGTTCATAGGCAAAATGTGACTTTTATCACATACATTTTTTATGTACTTAAATTCTTTTTTACTATTACATATGTCTGAGCGTGACACGCTATCAGTTTACATCCAATATTTTTAAACAATTAACAGTTGAAGAATAGTGAACAAGAGACATGAATTGTTCAAGCTACAACAAATAATGTTACAAACATTAAATAACAACATGTAATAATTACACCAGTATATTCAGTTACAACAAGCAATCCTGAAGCCTGATACTTAACGCCTTAGTTAGTTAGGACTGCTGTCACAAGGGCAGTGTTTCTGTGGGGCTAAACCTTTAGGTGAAGGCCTCCTCAGAAAACTAGTTAGACATGGACTAGTGAATGGCCCTTTGTGAATGAAAAGGAAAAGCCGACGCGTTTCCAATCCCATTGTTATGTCGCTGGATTTTCATCAGGGTTGGGCACGCTGTAACCTGTTGGTTTAATAGAATGGACAAATAAATATGGGCTCTTTCTCGCTATTTATTGAGACTATTAACTATTGTAGTGGGTGAAGTACCTTTATCAGTAAAGAGACTCAGTCAGTGTGTTTGAAAATGCCACTTTTAGAAGTCGGCATTTTCTTGTTTAACCATTCTGTGTGCCTCTGTCTGTTTGTGTATTGACTGTCTCTTTTGGAGTTTCTGGGGCTGGTGAGGTGCATTCTCTGAGACAGCCACCGGGGGGGTTCATGTGTGTCCTGCCTTTCCTGAATGAGTCAGGGCTGGGCTGAATAGACCTGGGCTGCATTCAGAGTAGGAGTAGGATTTCTCAGTAGGCCCGGTCTGCATTTCGAGTGGTGGGAGAAGATTTCCCTTGCAACTGAATAGTGCCTGTCTCTCTGCCTTACACAATGCTGCCTCCACCTCCTGCTGGGCAGCTGCACCAGAGAGGACAGAACTGGCTTGGACTGGGCTCAGAGACCCTTGCACAAAGAGAACAAAGACATTTTGGTGTATAAGTATTAGACCTAAAACCCCTGAACTTTAGTCTACTTCTGAAATCAACAGGCACCTTTGCTAAGGAGAAGAGCTGGAGGGGGGGGGAGTACTGCCCTTGCTGTGTGTCTGGCGTTGGCCTGCAGCTGCTGTTTTCTGCCAATGAAAGGAGAAGAACTTTGCTGTCTGCTGTGTCCCCAGCTTGAGGAGTCTCCAAGGGCTTGCGTTTTGAAGTCTCAGGAACACAAAGACTTCACCCCCAGCTCCCCTGAACTTCCTTGCTGGGAGTTACTCCTGACCTGCCAAGAGGTGCCTGTGACTGTTTTGGGCCTCTGGAGGTTGACGCATCGCTATTGTTTTCGACAGTTTTTTTAAACACAACGCCATGGTGCGAGCAGAATCTTCTGCATCGCTGTACCGCTGCCGAAACTAACGCATCGCTTGTCACCACGGCAAGAATCAACGCAACAAGAAATCGCGGCTGAAAAGGTCTACGCAGCACCTTGCTGCCACCACATTGTTCGCCGATGCATCCCGGATTCCCATGCATTGTCTCTGTGTGACAAGTTTTCTCCGACGCATCACCTGCAGATCGTAGTCGCCTTAGAATCGACGCATCGCTTCCCCCTACAGACCGGACCAGACGCATCGCTCCCCTGTGTACAGCGGAACTATTGCATCACATCCACGAAGGTCTCAGAAATTACGCATCTCTTTGTTTTTCTACACTTCTCATCGCTGCGGCTGTTTAGCTTGGTGAATTTTGTCGCAACAACAGGTACTTTGCAAGAAATCACTCATCCATAGTGTTCCTTGGACTCAGTTGCTAAAACCCTTTGAAAGTCCTTTTTCTTAATACTTTTATGTTGGATTTTTGTCATTTTTGTCCTGTTTAGATAAAGATACTTTATGTTTCTAAACCAGTGTGGTGTCTATTTGTGGTGTTATCACTGTGTTACTGTGAGTGTTGGTACAAATGCTTTACACTTTGCCTTTGGGATAAGCCTGTCTGCTCATTCCAAGCTACCAAGGGGGTGGACAGGGGTTTTCTGAAGTGTATATTTGCTTACCTTGACTAGAGCAAGGGTCCCTATTTTGGTTAAATGTACCTTCATCTGCCAACTAGAGACCCCCATTTCTAACAAGGGCCATTCTGAATTCCGGAATAATAATTATAAATGTAGAGGGGGAGGAGCCTAGCTCGCGACCGAGATGGCCGCGCTTTAGCTCGGCTCCGTTCGCCCGCCTGTATTTTCACATTTATCCTGCTGTTATCCTGCCCCGGGAAGCCCTCTTTGCTGTGTGGTAGTGCTACGACGCCCTGCAGGCACTTACCTCTTGTTTCGGTTATCCTGGCTGCTGTGGATCCGGTGCAGTGCCCCCGATTGTATTGGGGCGTCGGAGGCGGACTGGCCTGGATCTTCTTGCCGGCTCCCGGGCCGGACGGAGCCTGCGGTGCTGCCCTTCGGGACGCGGTGGAGGTGGTCGGAAGGCCGTTGTTCGTGTGGGCCGGAGGTCCTTCCTGGCTGATTCCCGTGGGGAGGAGGCCTTTGGTGGAGGCGCTGCCTTCCATTGCCGGAGCTCCTCGTGTATCCGGCTTGCTCCCCCTTTGTTCTCCGGCCCGGCCATTTTGATTTTGCCGTCCGTACTCGGAGAACGGGACCGGCGGCGTTGGGTGGCCGGTGAGGTCCCTTTCTTCTGGTGGCCCCCCTTCCTGCCCGGGGTGCTCTGCCGCTGGTCGGCGCGACTACACTTGCCTTGCCGTCGCCCCGGCGGAGGTTGGCGGCCGCGCGGCCTTGTTGGGCTCTCAAATGGCGACCGACCCCAATTGTCTTGGCCGGGCCTGGACGAGCGCTGGAGGCCCGCCGCATGGCCCAGGTGACGAATACTGTAAAGGTTTTCCTACACTTAAAGAGGTCCTGGATGCCCTGCTCTCCTGGCGACTCTTGGTGGCCGCGCCTGTCATTACTTCGGAGATGGTTCCTCGCTACGGGCCTCCCGGGCCCCCACGGCCGGATGTGGCTTTGCCGTTGCGGGGTGCGGCTGGAATTATCCTGGCAGAATTGGCCCCGGCTACGACCGCGTCCGTGGGTGTGCGGAACTTGATGGTGCCTCCTCCTCCGGCTCTGCCTCCTTTGCCTCTGGCCCGGGAGCTGGATTTTGCTCGGCCTGACCTTCATGACTCTCCCGGTTCCTTTTTGCCGCCGCT
Organism: Lissotriton helveticus; assembly: GCF_964261635.1. Lineage (NCBI taxonomy): Eukaryota > Metazoa > Chordata > Amphibia > Caudata > Salamandridae > Lissotriton > Lissotriton helveticus. The sequence continues at coordinate 789,097 of NW_027611709.1, read as the reverse complement.
GCCCGGCGATCTCTCCTGTGCTGGCCCAGATGGGTCGGTTTCTTTGGACATATCCTTGGACCTGTGCCTGCATCGTTTGCTACACTTCGTGACTTTCCTGGATCTTCCGTGTTGTCCTTCACGTGTATTTTCTGGACTGCCGTTGGATTTTCCTGCTGTCTGCCTTCTGTTCTTCGTGGCCTGGACCTCGCTGGATCGGACTGTTCCCACTTTGGACAAACAGGGACAGGGCTGATGTGCACTGGCATCTGCGTGCGGTAGTCTTGTACTGGTTTGGATGGTCAACGTGTCCTGGTATGGTTATGTGTGACTGTTTGGTGCTCTTGGACTGTAACCTGACAATCTTTGGCTTCCCGGGGTCTTGGACCTTCGACTCAGGCGGGTGGCCGGGTGCGTTTCCTCCTGTTTCCCGGCCCTCCCCCGTGTATGTGTATGTATGTGTCTCCCATCCCGTGTTCCCTTCCCTTGCCCTTCCTGTTTTTGTCTTCTGTTTCCGACTTCACTTTGCTCCGCTATATTTCGGGTTCTAATTAGGGCGACAGGCACGCTGCGGGGGGGTAGGCCGTAGCCTTCTGCAGGGGTGCAGGGTGGGCTTAGGGGTGGGTGGGGGGGGTCTGTCTCTATTGGGGGGTCTTTTTCCCCCCTTATTTCTTCCTTTTTTTGTTCTATGGCTCTTGTGTATTCACCTTTTCGGGACTCTTCTCCTCATGTGTCCCCCTGGGGAGTTTCTGTGGCGTTCGTATTCCGGTGTGTGTCTGATTGTGGCACGCTGGTTATTTTGGTATCGACTTTTTGATATATCACTTGCCGGGTCATGTTGTTCTGTCTTGTCTCCTGGGGGTGCGTGATTTGGTGGGAGTCCCTTCTTTTGTCCCCTTTTTCCCTCTTCCCCTTCCTCCTTTATGGGGGTCTCTTTATTTCCGTTGGGGTGCGTATCGTATTGTATTTTGCAATGGGGGCCTTTTTGGTTCTGTCTCCTCATTTTGGGTGGGGGCGGTGAAGGGTGAGCGCGGTTTGACTGATGCCATTGTAGCTTCTTTGTACTCCGATTATGTGTATATTCTTTGGTAGCTATGTTTGTATGGCTTATTGTTTCATCCTGTGTTCATAAAATGGCGGCTTGCCGCGGCCCCTCCCTTGTTGTTTCTTCCACGGCCCGTTATTCTTCTGTTCCCCCGCCCCGTATTAGAAAATTAACCTTTTGTTATCCTGTTTGTGCTGATTGCTCGATGGCCTTTGTGGTTTCTCCTGTGCTCCTGGTGCCATATCCTGTGAAGAACCTATTCTCCTTTGCTACGTTTTTTACCGTGTGGTGGCCAGCCCGTGGGGTTGTAGGCCCGTATTTGTGAGCTTTCTTTGTACAATAAAGGTTTTAAAAAAAATAAAAAAAAAATAAAAAATAATTATAAATGTAGTTTGTAGAGCGCACAGTTACTTCAACAGAGGTGTCCAGGCGCTAAATTGCAGATTTGTGGTGAGGGTAACAAGTGGGTCAATCTAAGGTAGGTTAAAGAGCCAGGTTTTTAGTGCCTTCCTAAAGGCCTGTTCTGATTCCATCTTGAGGAGGTGAAGGGGGATTTCGTTCCAGAGTTTCGCGGTTTTCACCGTGAACGCTCTGCCACCTATCCTGGCCTTAAAGAAGCAAGAAACCCTGAGCAGACGCAGGTGGTTTGGTTTTAGGGCCTGGTCTTCCTGGTATATTTGCAATCTCTGCCTCAGATAACCAGGGCCCTGATCTCTGGTAGCTCTGTAGGCCAAAGTGAGCGCCTTGAACTCGATCCTACTATTAACAGGAAGCCAATGGAGGAGTCACAAATGCGGGGAAATGTGATGGCGAAGCGGCACATTCCTAATTAGTCTGACCACGGCGTTTTTAATTATCTGCAGCCTGAGGACCAGATAAGCTGACAGCCCTAGATAACGACTGTACGAATAGTCCAGCTGGGAGGTCACCAGTGCATGGACTGTAGTCTTCCTTCAGTCCTCCGGCAGTAAGTGTAAGAATTTTCTCAAAGCTCTTAACTTCCAGAAGCATATAGAGGAGGCGCACATGGGTCTTGAAAGAGGTTGTTGTCAAATTTAAACTCCAGATTTCTGTCCGAATCCACCGGGTTAGGTGGTGGGTTCAGCTCCAAGGGCCACCACAAATTAGAAGGTGGTGGTGCCGCCTGACTGAAGAATAAGACCTCTGTTTTCTCGGCATTAAGCTTTAAGCAATTGTAAATCATCCAGGCCGAGATGTTTTTCAGGCATTGCTTAAAGTTGAGAAAGGCAGCCTCCAAGTGCTCTTTAAAAGAAAACACCAGCTGAGTGTCATCAGCGTAGGAGAGTACTCTCACACCTCATGTCTCAACCAGGGTCGCTACAGGGGCCAGGTATAGATTGAAAAGTAGCGGGCTCAGCGCTGAACACTGGGGTACACCGCAAACAAGGGGTTTCCGGGAGGAGACATAAGGGCGTAGGAATGAGATTCTCCAATAATGACTGGAGCCAGGACAGAGCAGTACCCCTCACTCCCACCTGTCTCAGTCTCTCTTATAGAATTGGGTGGGCCACAGTGTCGAAAGCTGCGGACAGGTCCAGCAACACCAGCATAGCTGAGGTGCCCTGGTCCACAGACTCACGCACAGTTTCAGAGACTTTAAGAAGTGCGTACTCCGGTCTGTACCCTGTTCTAAAACCCGATTTGCGAATCATGAAAGCAGTTGTCCAATTCAAGCATTTCAGCCAGTTGCTTCTGGACTTCCTTCTCTAGAATTTTTTCTGATGCTGGTAGTCGGGAGATGGGCCTAAAATTCTTGTATTCTGCTGGACCCGCATCTGGTTTCTTAAGTAGAGGCAGCAAGAATGCTTGTTTCCAGGCAGCTGGGTAAATGCCAGTTGTTTGTCAGTGAGGAGTTCCAGATCTGGTTCCAAAGCAGAGCCAAGGGGCCAGTAGTTTGAAGAACCAGACTTACACTTGTGTAGCTCCTTGAGTGATACCTCGGGCGGCAATGGGCAGAATGCAGGCCAGGTGCCGGGAGGGTCTGGCGTTAGACTTGGCACATGGGAGGACGTAGACAAAGGAAAGGCGAAGTAGATCATTTGAATCTTTTCCTCGAAGTAGTCTGACAGATCAGCACAGAGGGTAGAAGATGACGTTTCTGTACTGTCAGGAGCAGTGGGAGTAGTAAAGCTTAGGACAATTTTAAACAATTCTTTGACTGAGTTGTCAGATTGTTTGATTTGGTTAGAGAAATATTCTCTCATAGTACTGCGCTAAAGCCTATGGAATTTTTTCAATGACTCTTTGTAGAGGCATGTAGCCACTGGATCATAGGATTTTCTCCAGGAACGTTCTAATTTTTGGCAGAAACCTTTCTCTGTTTGTAATTCTGTGGAGAACCACGGGGCTGAGGGTTTCCTTCTTGAAGGCCGTCACCAACCTAAGTGGGGCAACACTGTCTAAGGCGGAGGTGACCCAGCGATTGAAGCTGGATAAGTCACTGTCGGTTAGAACATCTTGGAGTGCCGATCCCATAGCTTCTGGGGTGACCCAACTCAAGTTTCTCTTGTGAGAAATTGGCCAGGAGTTACACCAATTGTATTCAAGCCAGAAACTGAATAGTACCAGAAAATTGTCCATCCAGGTCAGGCATACTGGTGCCTCCACTTTAAGGTTAGGATTGTTGTAAAAAATAAGGTCAAGCATATGGCCCACCATGTAAGTAGGTGCGGTCACCCATTGCGTGAGATTTAAACCCTCTAGAGTTTCTGCCAGCAATGATACCTGGGAAAATTTTTCATCATCCACATAGACGTTGAAGTAGCCTAGCACAGTTAGATTGGCGTAATTCAGAGAGTTGAGCGACGATGTTGCTGAGCTGTAACGGTTGGCAGGATAGGCTGTCATGAGGTCTATATACCAACATCTCGGCCACTAAGGAGGAGGGTGAGATTCTGACACATGTCAGGGCCTCAATGTTCCCAATGTGCTCCATTCTCCTAGTGGAGATCTCCCAACAATCCCTCAGGATAACAGCCACACCCCCTCCTATCTTGTTGCCACCATGATTGGCGCAAGTAATCCGAAAGCCACCAGGTACCACCAGCATCAGGTCAGGGATAGTGCCCTCCCTCAGCCAGGTTTCTGTTAGAAACATAAGATCCCAGGAGTTTGACTCCAGGGAGAGCCACATGTTCTCTGTGTGTTTGGGTAAAGATCAACAGTTGATCAAACCGTCCTTGATATTAATGCTATTCGCCAAGGGGGGCACTAGAGGGGGCTTTGACACGGTCATACTGCCACTCGGTGGAATGAAAAGGCCCTTTAACACTTACCCTAGTAAACCACGCTGGCCCTCTTCCCTCTTCCCAACTTCCATGCTAGACCCCTTAGATTCCAGCCTCAGATGTCGGAGGAGGACATGCTCGCACTCTTACTATCATATGATGACAATGCGGTCTCTACCAGCATCATACCCACTATCACATCTGCACTTTGGCGGCCGCAGTGTACGTAGGAAACAGAAGTTTAGGCAAAGTTAGGATATTTAATCCCTTGCGATACAGAGAAGACAAGTAGAACAGGAGGTTGGCTCTGATGGAGATAGATGGAGCGCATGAATAAACATGAATGGCGTTCTATCACACAGAGAGGGAGGCAATTGTACCTCAAGCGCTAAGACGTTATTTTGGCGCTTCAAACCCTTTATACCGGTCTTTTGGACGATTAATGTATAACCCTTGTCCTGAGGAGGCCTAAGAAGAAAAGGCTGAAACGTGGTCACGTCGACACTTCTGAGGAGGAGTCATTGGAACTATAGTGATCTTTGGAATTGTGTGGTGTCACACTAGGGCTAGGATAATTAGTCTACAAACCTTAGGTGTTTCACCTTGACTACCTCTGAGTGGTTCGTCCAGAATTTTTGGGCGGACACTAGTGAGAAGAATATTCTAGGGTTACTTTGCAAAGCATTATTGTGTTTTTGTGGATGTATATAATGTTGTGATATATGTTATTTTTCTGTCTTCTTCATTGATTAGGTGCCATTGTTTGTGTGTTATAAATATATTGTGATACATTCATTAAGAATAACAATAATTGTGGAGGGAGAGGGTAATTAAATGTGCTCTACTCATAAATTGTTTTGTATTTTTGCCTTCATACCATTTTTTCTTGTATAAAAATATGCGGTTTCTACCATCATCCTACCCACTTTCACATCTGATCTGGATAGACAACCTAGCGTTAACTTAAGATCCTTGAATAAGGATAACTTACTTCAGATCGCCACGCCGAGTGGAAGCAACTACAAACTCTCATATTAAATCGATGCTTCTCAACTGCAGATCAGCAGTGAAACACACAACGGATATCTCTGAACTCATCATTTCACAAGAACTAGATCTCCTGATTCTTACTGAAACGTGGCTTAATCCTCCTCCCCTATACTTGACATCCTAATTCCTCCTGGCTATGACATTATCAGATGTGATAGACCTATTAGATCTGGGGGCATCGCCTGCATCCATCGTTCTAGCCTCGTTCTGAAGCAGACTCATAATGATCTGATGTCCTCCTGTGAGATCCTATTCACTGAAATTTGAAACAAGGGCAAGATTGTCTGTGTGCTTCACTCGATCTATCATCCCCCTGGGGATAACTTACGTTTGTACAGCAACTGATGGAATCCATCTCTGCCAGCTCAGCCCTCACCATATCTTCCTCGGTGACTTCAACCTTCACTGGAATGACACAAATGATCCACTAGCTTGCTGAGTTGGCTCATTCATGGGCTCCATATGTGGGGTGGGATTGGCAGAGAAGGTGTTAGCTCGCTCTGCAATCTCATAAAACTCTGTTAATAGGAGATTTGAACCATCACTCTGATATTTCCTCCAATCCAGATTCCTACGGGCTTTTAGAAGCCCTGGAATCCCTGGGCCTCTTCCCCAAAGTATTTAGCCCCATTGGATAACATCTTTACCAATACGCAGGAAGTAGCAGTAGATCTCCCGCTAGCCCTGACTTGGACAGACCACTCGGCTCTAAAATTTGTACTAAGTGTATCAAAGGTATTAACCAAATCCCAAGGTACCTTAGGCCGGCAGAGACCGTGGAGGAAGGTGACCCTATCCTCCTTCATACCAGTATTTAAAGCCCCGGTCCTTCAAAACTGTGTGGACAGCAATGTGGCACTGGAACAGCTAGAGGGCTCTCTGACCAAAGTTCTGGATACGATCGCCCCAAGTAAAGTTTACAAATCTAGAGCAAAAGCAGCGCCAGAACCCTGGTACAATGATAGCCTTAAGAAAGAAAAAGCAGGGTGCAGGAAATGGGAAAGGAAATGAGGAAATCTAAACAGGAGGCAGACAAACTAGTATATAGACTGGCCCTTGGACAATATCTAAGGAATTGTAATGGCGCGAGAAGACTGCATCTGGGATCCAGAATTGATGAAGCGAAGAACTCTTCTAAGGAATTGTTTAAAATCCTGAAAGACTTCACTAATCCAAGAGTGAATAACTCATCCATTCCGCAGACGCAATGACTCTGTTATGATTTGGCCAACCAATTTAAGCAAAAGATAGACAAAATCTATATCTCTTTTAACCCTCAGATGGAACCTAGTGTGGTTTCACAGAAGTATGACGATTCCACTTCCTTCTTTTCAGAAACATTTGAGGCCATAATGGTGGACAATGTCCACTCACTACTGGCTCACCAAAAGTCTGGCTCCTCTTTTGACATAGCCCCTCCTTTCACTATCACGACCCTGGCGCCGGCCCTAGCGACACCTATTGCGGATTTATGTAATCGCTCTTTAAGCATAGCCACCTTTCCCCAGAGATGGAAGCGGGCCCAAATTAGACCCATATTAAAAAAGCTACGGCCGATCGATTGGATATCCAAAATTATAGGCCAATCTCTCTTTTCCCCTTGTTTTCAAAGGTCATGGAGGCCACAGTCAATGAAACAGTTAACGCATTATTTAGAAGCTAATGATCTGCTGGACTCCTCGCAGTGAGACTTTCGAGCCTCGTACAGTACTGAGTCTGCACTGATAGAAGTCACTGATACAATCAAGTTGGCCTTGGATAAGGGAACTCCGACCATGCTGATCCTTCTGGATCTGTCGGCCGCATTCAACACCATCTCTCATCAAACCCTGATGGATAGATTACGAGAGATTGGTTTCAGGGGAATAACACTTTGATGGTTTGAGAGCCTTCTTGCCGACAGATCTCAGCAAGTCCAACTTGAGTCGTTAACCTCTCAGACTGTGGCTGTGGATAAAGGGGTACCATCAGGGCTCCATTCTAAGCCCTAAGCTATTCAACATTTATGTATCTTCTCTGGCGCCCACTATTAGATCCTGTGAGTTTGACACTGTGTCATATGCGGATGATTCTCCGCTTATCATTACCATCGATTCAGATCCCTCATCGATCAGAGAAAGATTCAAAAAGTGTATGTTACTGACGGCGGCCTGGATGACTGATAATTTCCTACAGCTGAACACAGCCAAAACGGAGATTCTGCTGTTTGGGAAACCAATGGAGTGTTGGTCTGCGGACTGGTGGCCTCCTGAGCTAGGCGACCTTCCGACCCCAAAAAAGTGGGTAAAAAATCTAGGTATTATGGTGGACGATAAACTCTCCATGGAGCGACATGTGAAGAGCATTTCTGGCACCTGCTTCGGCTTGTTGCGGATCCTCAGAAAGGTCTTTCCTTGGTTGCCCCCTCTGCTAGAAAGTCACTCTCAGGCTCTCTTAGTAAGCAGGTTGGATTATGGCAATTCCCTGCTAAAAGTGGTCAGAGAAGATCTTCTTTCCAGACTTCAGGTCGTTCAGAGTATGGCTGCACGTCTTGCCCTTAATCGTCCTTCGCGCCCGCCTTCGGAACCTCTTCTGCGGCAACTTAATTGGCTGCTAATTAAGAAGCAACCAGTATTCAAACTTCTATGTATAGTATTTAAGACTCTACAGTCGCATGGCCCGGTCTATCTTAGGAAAAAGCGGTTTCCCTATATCCCTGGTCGGCAACTGAGGTCGAGCAATCGGCGGCTGTTGTACCCAATGAGGATCAACAAGACTAGAACGGGAGGTCACTCCTTCTCTCATCTTGCGCCACTCCACTGGAACAAGCTCCCTGACGACATCCGTGACAGTCCTAATTTGGGGCTGTTCAAAAAGCATCTAAAAACTTGGATGTTCAGTCATTAATTAGCGGCCTCTATTCACTCATCACTTTTCTGATATTGTGGCGCCGAGAGATCCCCGTAGGGATGATTCATCTTGCACCTAATAAATATTAATAATAATAATAAATAAATAACTAGGGGTCTGAGCATGAGGTTGGGGAGAACATCTTTGAGTATGCAAGTGGGGGGTCCCAATGGACGTATCCTGTGCCATGGAAGTAGCTCTAGAAGAACCGGACGGTCGAGGGGGGTTCATAGGAGAAGGGGGCCCTGGTGTAGTGTGCAGTGCAATAGGTGAAGAGGTAGAGGAGGAGGGAGGACGTGAAGAGATAGAGGAGGAGGGAGGACGTAGAGGGTTCAAAGGAAGGGTGCTGGGGTTTAAGTTGTGTGCGGGGAAGGAGAAGCAAACAGATTAGAGTTACTGGTACTAGGAGACTCAGTCAGATTAGAGTTACTGGGACTAGGAGATGGGTAGCATGTAGTGTCAGGGTTGGTATTGGAAATGTTACACTCCAATGTGTTGCTGGCGGTAATAGCATGAGAGAGGTGGAGGGTGTGCCCCCGGTGTGGGAGGTAGCTGGTGGTTCAGTAGTAAAGGGGCGGCTAGAATATTTTGGTCTGGTAGGTTTGGGGTTGTTGTTCCGGGTGTTTGGAGGGGAGATAGGAAGGGAGGCCGCGGAAGGTGTTGCCGTGCTGGTGAGATTGGGAGGACCTAGATTAGCAGGATCAGGGTTATTAAGTGAATTTTTAATCTTATTAAAAATACTGTCAAACCGATTCAGGTACAAGTCCGAGGCTTGAATAAGGATGTTGCCGTTATTGTAGAGAGAGATGGTCAGTTCCGCATTGAGGAAACAAGACGGAATTAGGTTACTACGGAAACCGTGAGGGGTTTTACATAGAGCTTTGTAACAAAGCGTATCGGTAAAAACTCTTCTCCATTGGGCTCGTCTGGCTGTGAAGAAGATAAGGTCTGTCACCACTATGCCCTTGGATGCACGAAGGTAGGTATCAGAGATGAGGGTTTCAGGGTAGCGTTTGTGTAGATTGTTTTTAAAAGACTTAGCTGCCTTCTTTGAGAGGTTGGGAGGGAAAATACTCTTGCAAACATTAGTGCCTACCCGTGTCAAGTCCTTGGAGAAACGAGGAAAAGGTTGCGCCATGGTAGCTAGTTGAGTCGATAAATCCAACAGAAGCTTAGAACCTTGTATCGGCTAGGTAGATTGCAATCAGGTTGTGTCCAAGTGTGCCTGGTGGGACATACCACCCTTTCTAACACAATCAGGACTGGAAGTAGCCAAACTGTGTCTAAGTGCGACTTGACTGGCCTCCCAAATACTAGCCTGTGAAGTATTCTGCCTTACTGATCTAGAGTAGGATTTAGAGTAGCTCTTGAATCAAAGGAACCCTTAGCAGAACAGCAGAAGAAAGTGGTGGCCCCTCCCATAGCCTCAGCTGGACCCCGGTGAAGGTACTCATGGGAGACTGGGTAGGGTCCTCCTCATAAATTGTTTGTAACTACAGCCAGCCAGCAAGTATATAAATATCCCCAGCAACGCGCTGAGGATAGTCTGACTAAAACCTCCTTAAGTCAGCAAGCCAAGGAGCTACACTCCTTATCGAGGTATTTTCCCAGCAGGGGTCAGCAGTAAAAAACAAATCAATGATCGTCTCAAGGTACACGCAACAGGCTCCCATTCCCGCATACGTTGATCTGTAATTTCATGGCGAGCTTGTTGATGATGATTCCGAGGTTCCTGGCATGGTCGGAGGAAGCGGGTGCGGGTTCTAGGTCTGATGACCAGCAGGAGTCATTTCATGTGTTGCTGCTGTTGCCAAAGATCAGTACTTCCGTCTTGTCTGTGTTTAGCTGCAGGCAATTTTTCTTCATCCAATCAGCGATTTTTGCGACACATCTGTGGAATTTGGTTCTGGTGGTGGTAGGGACATCAGTGAGTGAGAGGATGAGTTGGGTTTCGTCTGCGTAGGAAATTATGTTAAGACCGTGGGATCTGACAATGTTGACCAGCGGGGTCATACATGCGTTGAGCGTGGGGCTGAAGGATGAGCCCTGGGGGACCCCAAAGGTGATCTCCTTGGGTTCAAAAGTGAAAGGCGCGAGGGACGGTCCGCTGCGTTCTTCCGGTGAGGAAGGAGGTGATCCATCTGAATGCATATGTGGTGGGATCTTTCGATCAGTGTGTGGTGGGATATGGTGTCAAAGGCTGCAGAGCGGTAAAGGAGGAGCAAAGCTGCTGTTTCTCCTTGATCGAGGAGGGTTTGGATGTAGTCAGTCCCTGCGACCATGACTTTCATAGCTGTGATTGCTGTGGTAGCCAGATTGGGAGGCGTCGAGTAGCTGGTTCTTCTCCAGGTGAGTCATGAGTTTCCCAGTACCTTTGCTGGGATTGAGAGCAGGGAGATTGGCCAGAAATTTTTGAGTTCGCTGAGGTCGGCGGAGGGGTTTTTGAGGCTTGTTCTTGTGCTTTCAAAATTGTAAAAAAGGGAGTCACTCAACCAGTCTGAGAGTTAGAAAAGGTCTCCCCCCCCACAATTCACCAGCTACTAATTCTCGAATAACCACCCACAGTGTCAAGACAAGTTATAACTCTCATCAATATGCAAAAAGGACCGTATTCTAACACTGCTGTTATATCTAACACTACGGAGCATCACTTGAGTCTGGGTGTCAATGTGATAGATGCCAGATTAGCCACCCTGAGGCTAGCCTGTAAAGCTCTGCTAAGGTTACTCATACAATGTGGGTAGGGGTTTGTTGGGAAGGCTGTTTGGGCGACTATTACTAGAACACAGGTAGCACAGGGGTTTGGTGTCAGAAATACTGCTGATCAAATAGATCTGATTTGACAGAAATCTTAGCAGAAAGGGGGGGTCGAAATTGCGGACACAACACATATATTTAACATCCCAAACAATCTGGCTTTAGATCAGGCCATTCAACAGAATCCGTGCTGCTCCATGCCACTGAAACCTTAAAGTGGCCTTAGATCATGGGAGGGATGCAGTACTGATTCTGTTGGATTTATCGGTCTCTCACTACATTCTGAAAGTCAGACTCAAGATGAGTGGCATCACTAACAAGGCACTTGCCTGGTTTTCATCGTTTGTAGATAACGACGCAATATTGTGACCCTTGGTTTCCACAAATCACCCGAAAACAGCTATCAGCCGGAGTACCACAGGGCTCCTCCTTGAGCCCGATGTTATTTAATCTTTATATGACTCCACTGCTTATTTAATTGACTCCTTTGGTGTTGAAGCTATTACAGATGCAGACGACACCCAAATCATTCTTACCCTAGACAAAAACGCCACCGATGCGGAAGAGAAATTCCATCACTGCCTAACGGCAGTCATGAACTAGATGAAATGCAACCATCTGAAGTGCAAAAGCTAGAAAACAGAGATCTTGCTGTTTGGGAAGGCAAACGCCTTCACTCCCAGCCAGTGGTGGCCGGCTAACAGTTCCACCGCCCAATACTGCGGCCAAAGCAGGGAACTTAGGAATCAAGTTTGATTCAACCTTGTCTTTTCATAGCCAAGCACTTGCAGTGGCAGGTATGTGCTTTCACACAATTAAAACTCTGGGAAAGTTCCTATACCTACTTCCAATCAATGCTAGGAAGTCAGTGGCTGTTGCACGGGTCCTGTCTTGTTTAGACTATTGCAACAGCCTCTATGCAGGAGCTAATAAAACAGTGCTGACAAAAATGCAGGTAGTCCAGAATGCGGCTGCCAGGCTCGTACTTCGGCTCCCAAGGGGTTCCTCCTCAGAAGCAGCACTCAATCAGCTGCACTGGTTGCCTATTCACAAAAGGATTTGATTTAAAGTCCTAACAATCATGTACAAAGCATTTAAGGCAACAGGGCCTTCCTTTCTCAGGTCGAGAATTCACCCATACTCTACTCAGCGATTGCTGCGCTCGTCCTCAAGTAACTACCTAGGAACCCCCAGTTATCGCTTGAAGACAAAAGGGGGAAACACCATTGTGGTATTAGGAACCAAAGCCTGGAATTCTCTCCCACTACAATTGAGATTGACACAATCAGAACTTCTCTTCAGGAAACTTTTAAAAACCTGGCTATTTTCTACACCTGATATTCTGGTATTCGCTCTCATCTAAGCCTCTCTCTTCCTTTAGATCTGACCCTCCCGCTGCACTACTGCATTGACCTTCGTATTTCTCCCTCTAGCGCCAAGATACTCCTTGGAGTGAACGTTGCGCTTTACAAATACCACCATTCATTCATATGACTGGGGCAAGCCCTGGATGTAAGGCTGGGCTGCTTGCCTGTAATGTGAGAGGGGTGAATGACCATGTGGGTGTTGTATTAGTTACGGAGATGCATGCTGGTTATGTGGGGGTTAATCATTTCTCCAAAATCTGGAGTTCGTACCTCCATTTCTTTTCCTCAGTCGCTACAGAAGTGGCTATATTGGTTAAACAAGGCTTATGGTTCAGGACACGTTCTGCGATGAGAGGGCCGGTGTGTGGTTGTACAAGGGTTGTTGGGTTTGGTACACATTACATTGGGCTGAACTTCAACGATACTGCTTTCTTTTTTGTTGTTTTGTTTTTTCACTAAAGTTAGAAACAGGCTTGTGAACGCTTCCCCCTCGCTTTGTAATATGTGGAAAATGCTTCAATGCTGCAAGCTGATTTGGATAGCACCGGCAGCAGGTCCAGCTGACACACCGAAGTGCATGAAGATCTATGGGATATTATGCACCAGTGCAAACTGCTAGACGTGTACCATGTTGAATGCCCTAATTCCAGAGTGTAAACAGTCCATAGTACATGAAATATCTTCCAGGATTGATTTCTGGTTAGGATCTAGAGATGAGATGGGCTGGGTTTAAATTATAACACATTTCCCTAGGACTCTGTCCATTCATTCTCCGGTTCTGATGACTTTGACCATTGACTTAGAAAGTAGCAGCTGGGACCATCTGAGCTGTCAGACCCACTCTTTGAACAGAAAGTTGCCAAGTGATTTTTATTCTACTACATGTTGAACCAGGGCTCTGTTACCTCTGTGGCTACCCTGTAGGAAGCATTTAAAGAGTGATTAGGGGTGAATACATACCTAAAAGTCACGGGATATTAACATTGCTGAAAGATACAATGTCACACCCAGAGCGAGATATCATTGCTAGAGTGAGAGTATGGGAGCTCTTGAACCCACTGTGTTGCTTTTAATCACCCGTGCCCTTAACTTTTGCACATGAAGTCTTGTCATTGAGTCAGCTTTCTGCTCTCCTGGGGAGATGTGTTAACAACTCCCAGGAAAGGATACAATAGGAGCCTTCACTGGAAGGAGGTTTCTCCCTCCTGGAGGAAGTCGCACAAATGTTGGCCCAAAAGTCGAGCTTCAAAGCAGAAACCACCTTTGAAGGGCAAATGGGAACCACTTGGGAGAGGGGCTGCTGTATTGTCTGGATAGACAGGCTTGCACTAGGAACAGGAAAGGGAGAACCAGTTGCCAAACCAGTTTTCTAGGGGAATTTAGCTCCCTTGGTAGCCACACGTCTGAGTTGGGCTAAGGAGTTCTGGGTGCCAAGAAAAGAAAAGGGTTCTGCCTTATTGGGAGTGGATAGAATGGTGCACCCTAAGGTAGCCTGTTGTGTTCTGCTATTGGAGAAGTTGTTTTCCGGGCCCAGCTGAGGTGAGAGACTCCAAGGAGCAGCTGGCAGACCTCCTGTTTGCAGCATAGTGATACAACAGTTAAAGAAGTCTGCTAAGGGCGAGTGATAGCCCAGATCCCCTGATCGATGCTTCTCATCGCTGTGCCGGACCAAGGACCAGGACCTGGCTGTCAGAAGTTGCATCTGAGTCTGCTGGACCTGAGAAGGTTGCCGGAGAAGCTACTGCCTAGGGAAGGATTTGGCTGTGACAGTGATACAGGACAGCTGGCAGTTCAGTTGCAACTGGACTTCTGCCAGGCTCAAGGAGACCTTAAGGGACATTAACTTGTGTAGCCAGGATCACCTCACCAAACGTGCAGACCAGGGAGCAGCTGCAAGAAGACCTCCTTCGGCCACATCGTGTCCACATCACCCGTCAGCATTTTCAGCATGCTGTATCCTTCACATCAGAACCACTGCCTTAGGAATCGATTGCAACGCGGATAAAGTGCCTGCAACTTCGGAAGACTGCTTCTTCTGTGGAGGGAACGGTTTCTGAGGGCCTTGCGGGTCCCACTGACTGGCTCCCTGCTGAAGTTAGTTGACCAAAGCAACTCTAACTGACCGTATTACAACTAGCTCAACATTTTGGTGAATTCGTTAAATTTGCCATTGCTTATTTGCCGTAAAGTGAAATTTTCTGATTTACTATACCTTGTAAATTCCAGATCCCTCCAGTGGATATTTTTCATTGTGGTTTCTAGAAATATATAAAAAAAATATTAAAATATAAAAATATTTTTTCTCCTTCAATTGTTTTGATAGTTTCTAAAATGCTTCACACTTGTAGCTTTGTGTAAGTCTTGCTATTAAGAGCCACAGCCCCCAGGGCTGAGCTAATGTTTAACAAACTAAACTTACTGATCCTAAAAGGGTTTGTAGGATACAATAGGGGCCTTCACTGTTTTCCCTCCTCTAGGAAGTCACACGAATGATCTAGAGATGAGATGGGCTGGGTTTAAATTATAACACATTTACCTAGGACTCTGTCCATTCATTCTCCGGTTCTGATGACTTTGACCATTGACTTAGAAAGTAGCAGCTGCGACCATCTGAGCTGTCAGACCTAGTCTTTGAACAGAAAGTCACCAAGTGATTAGGTCTCGGCAACGAGAACTATTGTCGCCGAGTAAGCTCGCAATGGAGTACAGAGCGGTGCACGAGCCGACCAGGGTCTGTGGACGCGCTTACGCAGGCCGGCCGAAGGCACACACACGCGCAGAGACACACACAGCACGCGCAGAGACACACACACGCACGCAGACACACTCACACGCACAGACACACACACACGCGCGCAGACACACTCACACGCGCAGACACACACACACGTGCCAAGCCCCCCAAGCCCCACTTACCGCATCAGTGGCCTCAGCCGCCACTCCTGACTTCTGCTGCCACCGGTCCTCTGGGCCATCCACTCCGTGGGCGCGGGCTTCTCACAAAGACGGAAGTCCCACCCCACGACAGCCGTGAGCGTGCACATCCCGAAACCGGAAGTTCGGGAGTGTGCACGCTCACGGCTTGTATTTTCTTGTTTTGCTCTGTGGTGCGTGGTGCCGTTCTCAGCAGCCCATCGGAGAGCACTGCTTTCCACCACTCTCTTCACCCGAAAGTTTTTTTTAATAATGCTTGGGAAAAAATGAAATGGCCCGGTCAACGAGGGCACTTGGGAGACCTCTCACTCACAGTGAACCCGCGGGCCGGCCGCAGCCCCCACCAGGGGCGCCCCCAAGCCTGCGGCCGCCCGATGCGCCAGATGATCTACCTCTAATAAATGGTCCGGGTGGAACTAGTTTACCAATCAGTGGGGAGTAGATAGGCATGACAGATTACAACGGGGGACAAAGGTCCGCATTACCTACCCTTCACTACTTGCAAGGACTAGACAGAATATTTCTATTCCACGTTATTTGCAAACAGAGAATACCTCAAAAGAACTATTCCTTGAACAATAAATGTCCAGACAATCAATCAATCAGTGGGGAGAAAGATAGGCATGACTGATTACAATGGGGGACAAAAGTCTGCATTACCTACCCTTCACTATCTGCAAAGGGAGACAGAATATTCCTATTCTTCCCCGTTTGTAGACAGCGAATGTCTCAAAGAGCAACAGAGCAACCAATCAATCAGTGCGGAGAAAAATAGGCATGACGGATTACAACGGGGGACAAAAGTCTGCATTACCTATCCTTCACTATTTGCAAAGAGAGAGGAACGTTCCTATTTGTCGCTGTTTGCAAACAGAAAATGTCTCAAAGAGAACCAATACTTCAAGTAGCAACCAAGGCTAAATGAACCAATCAATGGACAATACCAGTATTTAAATACCGATTCCAATATAAACAATCAATCAATCAATCAGATGGATAAAGCCATCCTATCAATCAGACGTAAAGACGTCCTACTTAACCTTACCCGGACCGGACCGTGTGGACAGTTCTTCGCCTTCCCTTTCCAGCGCCCGATCGTTCTCTTACTCCATGTTTTTACCGCAGCATTCCTGTGTGATGCCAGTCAGGACAGTAGGTCGCTTGACAGAGGTCCGTTCGGAATCGGTGAAGTTCATTCAATCGGCAGCCGGACGAGGGCCCTCTCAAGGCAGGTATACTCCAATCGTTCAGATGTTCACCCCATCGTCTGGACCTCTCTTACCGGATCTTATGTCGCTGATGGGCCCCGCGTTGGGACGCCAATTGAGGAAAAACAGCCCAAATTATAACCGATGCCCAGGCTGCTGGCACAAGACGCCTCTTAGTTCCCATTTTTAACAGTTACCAAATAAAGAGACGGGCGCTGGAAGCGGGAATGCAAGAACAGATTTTTATTTCTCATGAGGAGAGCCTGTCATTTCGGACACGCCCACAATGTCTTCAAGAGGTGCTCTAACAAGTTTCTCTGAGGCTCCGTCTTTTATACACAGGTTTATGATGCACAAACATTCCTTGTTGCAATAAAGAAACTTTGAAGTACGAAAAGACATCCCCGGAATCCCCGCTTCAGGCCCATTCCCACACATATCTACAGCAGAGGTCCCCACCCCACATACAATAGGAGATGGCTATCACACAGCTGGACATTCCGCCGATTCTCAGAATGTGTGCGCCTGATCGGATCTCAAGGGGGGGGGGCCATGATCAATCGTAGCTCCTTTGAAGAGGGGCGATTCCATACAGTAAGGGGCAATAAACTGTATCCTCAGGCTAAGTGATGGCCTGGGATCCGTGCGGACAATCGGGCTCAGAGGAAAGGGTCATCAAAGGAGAGGTATTCATGAAAGGAAGGGAGGTGTTGGTCAGGCGCGGGGTGTGATTCCCAGGGGCAGAGTCGCGCAGAAGGAGAGGTCTTATGACCCGTGCATGAGAGAGCGGGGGTGTTCAACGGGGGGGGCGTGCTGGGGATTTAACAAATGGGCAGAGAGGCCTTGGTGCCTAAAATGGCTGTCGTGTACGTGCGTGCATGGGCCTATGCTGGCGGGATGCTGCGGTCAATGCTTCACGGTATTCGTTCTGCTTACAGCGAGGGGTATGGTGAACACAAATGAACGCCGCTTATGTACATATACATTGTCATTTTCCACAAGGGGTTGCACAGGCAGTGCCAGGGAGCACAAGGGATAATAAGCTGGGGGAGTCATAGCTGCGAACTCTGACAACCCTTAAATGGCATCTATGCAGAGAGCAGCCCCCTGCTACTCCACTGTCCCCTTCACGAGTGCTTCTACTGACATCTCCCTATAAATACTAGTCCTTGTCAAAATACCTCAATGCCCTCACACAGCGCCCTCTTTATTTACAACCCAGGCAAGGAATTCTTGGTTCCTACCTCACCTACCCTGTACCACAACGTGTAACAGCATCCTAAGTTGGCAACTGCACATTTAAATCCTCAAATAGCTCTGTGTATAATTCCACTGTGTTACATGCATGCCCACAGTTGTGCCTTTCCTCACAATATTAATCTGCATGCATTTTCAATACGGAATCCTGACTTAAGTAATTTAAACTCATACTCAATGTTTCAGCACCCCCACCTCCCCAAAAATCTAATCAAATGTGTCAGCAGACTTATAATTGGGGCTTTGACGGCATTCTTTTAGGTTTTGCCTATACAGCACTTGCAAAGTCTTTTGGCCCTCATTTATGAGGCCGCGCGTCATTTTACGCCGCCAGTGCGTCACTTTTTGTGATGCACCAGTGGCGTAAAAAATGCGCCTTGTTGTGCCATATTTACAAAGTGACGCATCTAGGTAGATGCGTAACTTTGTAAATCACTGCGCCACATTATACCTGCGCCAGGTATAATGTATGCAAGGGGGGCGTTCTGACACAAGAAAGGGTCATGGAAGTGACGCAGTGAAATCTATAGGATTTCACTGCACCATTTCTTGGCCGCTAATACGTCAAAATCTTACGCCTGCCTCATGGCAGGTGTAAGACTGACGCAGGCACTAACAACATGGGGCTTGCCCCATGTGAAAGTATACATTGCTGGAGTTGCGTCACTTTTGTGACACACTCCAGCAATGCGTCACTTTTGCGCCTACAGATACGTCAGAAATACTGACGTATCTGTAACTCCTTGCGCCATGATACGTCATATTATAAATATGATGCATCAAACATGACACAAGGAGGGCGCACTGAAAAGTGACGCATCGCTGCTTTCATGCTGCGATGCGTCATTTCTCATAAATGAGGCCCTTTGGGCCTCATTTATGAAAAGTAATGCATCGCTGCGTGAAAACAGCGATGCGTCCTTTTTCACTGCGCCCTCCTTACGACACCAATGATGCGTCATATCTACAGTATGACGCATCGTGTTCTCAAGAATTTTTGGCACCGCATGATATTTGTGTAGCTCTGCCTTTGAACTTTTTCTCTTTTTTTTTAAGTCCTTGTTTAACTTTTGCCCCTACACTCCATTTGAGAGTATGTGTTTGTATAGCACGAAGTCCGCCAAAGGTATCGGTGCGCTTTACTTTGGAGTGCGTACCATGAGCACCAGTTGCATTACAGCCTCCCACCGAGACTCAAACCCGGTTCTCCAGATTCAAAGTCTTCAATGTCAGTGCTCTAGCTGTTACGCCATATCCTTTCTTGTTCTTACTTCATTGCCCCATTCTGCTCCCTCCCTCCTCGCGGTCCACTCTTAACCCTCGTTTCCTTTCAACCCTGGAAAAAAGAGTGGTGTTTGTTCATGGCTGCTCAGCATGCCCTGCTGATTAATACTATAGCCAGTCACTGATTTCCCCTTGTTAATGATTGGCTAGCCTTTAGGGTTAACCCACACACACTACTGACAAAGATCCACTGCAGATTTCCACAAGCACTTCTCCCTCACATCTCTCAATTCCTGCTTCTTCTCCTCTCTCATCTTCATCATGCCAAGTCTATTATTCTGGGATGAAGGCAGCCAGCTGCCTGAGCCCACCCTTTTTATGCTGCTGTAAAGGCAAAATATTTGTTATCATACTCCACACACACTCATAAAAACTTGAAGCCATGGTAAGCTGGACTGAGGAGAGACAGACACAGATACCTTTGCTCGGTAAACACCCATTACCACGCAGTAATGACACCACAGTGCCATTACAACGGGGGTTTTATAACGCAAGTCAATACCATGACTTGCGCTGGAGGGCGCTCTAGACTAAGGAATAGTAGATTTACTATTCCAACACCTTCCCTACTGTACGTAGGCTGGTGTTGGAATAGTAAATCTTACTATTCCTAAGTCCAGCACCAACAGCGCAAGTCGTGGTAACGACTTGCGTTGAAAAACCTGCGTTGTGATGGTACTGCAGTGTTTTCTACCGCGTTGTACCATCATACATCCCCTTTGCTCTCATATGAATGGATGACATCCTATTGCATGTTTTCAAGTTGTCACAAAAGGGAAAGCACCTGAGTACACCGCACAGGACAGCACCTGACATCCACATGGTGTCTGCCACAAAGATAGCCTGAGGAGTTTTTATGTGGAAGCCTACCAGACGTAGTTTAAGAAAACAAGGGTACCCCATAAAGTGAACCTGGGGTTGTGATGTATTTAAGGAAAACAATGGTTCAAGGGTGGCCTAATTAGGTCCTAAAAAGCGAAAGGAGTTACTTAAATTTGATATTAAATCAGTCTGGGAGCAGAACATGTAGGGCAACATGTGAAACTTTAATCATTTCATATTTTCAACATGTAGATATACCTTCAGGTGCTCACATGAGTGACGGAGTGCATATCGTGACTTGAGTGAAAAAGTAAAAATAGACGAAATGTCACACAGACAACAAGGGGTAATCCACAGAAATATATAGAATGGGGGGAGGGGAATTTTCCTCGGGGGTGGGTCGACGACGTATCGATCTTTAGGTAGTCAACATCATCCTCAGGACAGGGTGAGCATCCTGAAACTGGAGTAAGATAAATTCAATTAGCACTTAGCCTTATTTAATGTATTCTTAACATAGTGACTTAGTGCTCCCAGTGGCATGATGGGCATAGTTTGCATGCACATTGTTCACATATTTAATTTACATGATAACCTGGCAATCGTGTTTGGGGCGCGCAGGGTGCCATCTCAAAGCTAGGTACTGTGAGTAGAGGGGCGCACGTTTAGAGTTCATACATGTTGTAGAACTTACTCTTTTAGAAGCCTACCAGACAACACAGCTGTCTGGTTGTGAAAATACTTCTTGGGGACATTCTTAAAGTTTCACTGGAAATGCATTCAGCCCGTTGCTTATCATCGGCTTTGTGGTTTGCAGCTCACATTTTCTTGCTTTCCATTTGCTGGCTTTGCTTGTTTTAGTCTGTTCAGTGTGCCTTTGTCCCTCCTGTGGAGCATAGCCTGTTTACCACCTCACTCCTTTTATTTTTCCACAAATGCTCGCTTTCTGTAAAGAGACCCTTAAATTTAATTCTTCTCCTGTCACCTTTGCTATGCATTCAAATACAGAGGTCCAATGTCAGGCCCTGTCTTTAGAGGGTGCTTGGTGTTTACGTTTCTTTCTTTAACTTCAAAGTGAGAGAATTTAAGTGACAATCATGCTGGATACTGGGGACGGGAAGGGCGCAGCGTGCTCTAGTCATTTAGTCCTTTTTAGTTCGAAGCATACTTGACAGCACAGCAGTCAGGTTACTAAATACTTCTTTGGGACTTTCTGCAAGCTGACCTAAGAATGTATTCTGCCCATTCCTTACCAGCTGTTTAAGTTTTGTTCTGATCTTGTCCCATTTACTGTACATTTAAAGACAGAGGTCAAATGTCAGGCTCTGTCTTTCGTGGGAGAGGATTTATCTGACAACCTGGGGGTGTGAAAGGAAACACTTTTTCTATTCTAGTGATAGAGCGCGATTGTGCTCTTCAATTTGTAGGGGTGCATTATAATCATAAGTAGTTTGCACCTGCATATGTCCTCTTGTCGTATTAACATTTGGTTATTAGAATGTGTAATGTAATACCGTGTAAAGTGAAGTGATAGAGGGATTTTGTAGAACATGGAGAAATGAACATTGAGAAATGAACATTGTAATTGTGTTATAAATGGTGAAATCTTAATGTTCGTTTTATAAATGACTAATGAGAAATTAATTAATTGACTGTGTAACGCACTGAATTAAAAGTGCACAATAATAATGTTCATATATTCGTGTGATTAATGAACTTTCATATTGGTTCTTATGTTCCCGTTTTTTTGTAGGCCTCATAGGTTTTTTTCCCTGGCTCTCAAATTCGAGTTGTTCGTAATGTTCCTGTGTATGCACAACCTCTTTTTTTCTCACGTTTCTGTTGCAGCTGGAGAAATTTATCTTCGTTAGTTAGAATAACGCTTTTGTTTTATGAGTTAGGGATGAGAGGATACATTTGAACAAGTGGTGCTGATAATGTGGGACGGTGTTCTTTCTCACTGGAGAAGGCCTAGGTATCAAGGTCCTCGAGCCAGAGGCTGGGAGTTTCAAAGCCGCCTGGAAAGTTACTTGCGAGGAGGTGTCTAGCTGGATGGGACGCTCGTATGATGTGATGATGGATCTGCCTTAGGATTTTGATACTGGAGTTAGGGACAGAGCCCCGGGGGTTTGAGTTAGAAGAGAAGATCTGATGGAGAGAGAAGGAGCATCTTAGAACAAGCTCTGTCGCTTTATGCTAATTCAACGTGAGTGCACTTCTTAGGAAGTCTTCATGCGATGACAACTTTTCCTGAACTTGCCTGGGAAATGCTAACTAGGGATGTCATGCTAGTGGTATTGTAGGGACAGACTAATGCTTTTTACTTACGAACATCAAATGCAGAATACTCTTGATGTTGGCGCAGTGATCATCTGCATCCTGATTCTAGGGCTGATCATCTTTTGGATGCTTCATATATTGAATTTAGCCCACAGGTTTGGCTATGTATTAGTTCCAATGTATTTCTACACCCTCTGTTGGGGTGATTGTTTGTCAAATTGTTTCTGGCCATGCAATAAACTAACTAAACTTAGAACCTTGATTCAGTGGTTCTTCGGAGTCATGGTTTATTGGGATTGTGAAATCTAATTGGACAAGGTATTTCTCCCCTCTACACTTTTAAGCAGGAACCAACGATCCAGGGGTTTCAGAGTAAATCTAGAATGTGGAACCCAGCCCCATCAGTTAGTAGCAATGTCGGATGGTTCCCTCTTGACTTGAGTGGAGGAAGTTGAAAGGAAAACATCTTGTGGGCAAAGAATTTGGTTTAATCATGCGATGTTGTACCCCCGGCCTGGACTCGCCTCCTCTGAACCCCCTGGACAGGCCTCAACTCCTCTGCTCCCCTGGACAGGCCTCTCTTCCTCTGCACCCCTGAACAGGCCTCACCTCCTCTGCACCCCTGGACAGGCATCTCCTCCTCTGTACCCATGAACAGGTCTCACCTCCTCTGCACTCCTGGACAGGCCCCTCTTCCTCTGCACCCCTGGACAGGCCTATCCTCCTCTGCACCCCTGGACAGGCATCTCCTCCTCTGTACCCATGGACAGGCCTCACCTCCTCTGCACTCCTGGACAGGCCCCTCTTCCTCTGCACCCCTGGACAGGCCTCACCTCATCTGCACTCCTGGACAGGCCTCTCCTCCTCTGCTCCCCTGGACAGGCCTCTCCTCCTCTGCTCCCCTGGACAGGCCTCTCCTCCTCTGCTCCCCAGGACAGGCCTCACCTCCTCTGCACCCATGGACAGGCCTCTCCTCCTCTGCACCCATGGACAGGCCTCACCTCCTGTGCTCTCTCCTCCTCCTGGAAGACATACAGACAGGGCTCCCCCCTCCTCTGCAACAGGCTGGACACAGAGCACAGGCAGGAAGAAGATGTCAGCAGCGCTGCTTGTGCTGTCTCTGCCACCGCTGACCCGGAAGAGGAAACCCTTCTCCCTTTCATCCCATGGGCAGCTCAGTGGGTTTCATCAGCAGGCGAGGACCGCCCTCTGGTGGCCGCTGACAGAACCGCCGTCTCCAGGCTCCAGGAGTGAATACATTTCACACAAACAAGCACTGGTGCCTGCAAAGACCTGGGATTTCAGATGTCACAGATGTGAATGTTTTTAAGGGTCAGACAGTTCAAGTACAGGGCCTCACACTTTGCTGCTTCTGTAAAAAAGTATTTATAGCTTCACTTCAGAGGAGCATCTTCCAAACACTGATGTAAAGGACTTAAGAGTATTTACAGAAAGGTGACAACTGGAAGTGCCAGTCTGTATTTCAAATAATAATATATCTGTATTTCAATTAATATATCTGTATTTCAATTAATATATCTGTATTTCAATTAATATATGGGTGTATGGGTCAGTTTTGCAATTAAACTGGGCAGCTTATTTATTCTTTTAAATAATTTATTTGCAGTTTTTCAAATCTACAACGTCCTAGATAGCAAAGTAAACAGAGGTAAATACCATGGAGTTTAAGACACCAGATCAGTGACAATGAGGCATAGGTCATGTGTCAAAGCGACAATTGAAGGAACAGCTTATTTCTAATTTTCCTGTGCCTGTGGCTTATACCTTATATTTAATACGGTTTTATATTCTTGAACAAGACTGAATTGTAGTTTCTAATTAGGTTTTGACTTTCTGGTTTAAGAGCACAGCGGTCTCCTAAAATATTAAGATAGCGGTCTCTTGCAGGCTTTGTTTTTTTGTTTACAGTAAACCACCATCCTCTCTCACTAAAGATTCACTGACAAAAATTAAAGCAATATATCTTTGAAACTATTAATTCCTAAGATAGGGCAACCGAGTATGAACCAGAAATTTCTCACACGGTTTACATTGTATCATAAAAATGAGTGGGTATTACTGGTCTGAAGAACAGGGGAGGGGCATTTCATTACTCGAAAATATTCTACTCTTTCACATAGGCTCTTATATCATTGTACTCTCGTCATCAATACACCATTGAGACGTGGTTGTAATTTTATCACTTTACATGTGCTCTGATAATGTCTATAAATTCAGTAAAAAATTTTTAAGGGAACAAGTGGTCCTCAGCAATTCAATGTAAGCAACAAAATATTAAATAGACCACAATGGGCTACTATTAAGTTTACAGTCCCTTGTCCAGCCGGACAGGGAATTTAAATAATCAAATACGTTTGTTATGTATAAGGGTACAAATCTTAACCTAACATGCAGGTTACAGTAGGGCACAGTCCTGTACCGTACAGAGAAGGAAGTGAGAAGAGTGAAAAAAGTCAAAGGAGTGAACAAGATATCAGGCAAACAGAGTGAGCTTGCAGGTCACTGTTACAAATTTAGATTAACAGTGTATCCTGGAGTAAACCATACATAAAATGCTAGAATAGGGTGAAATGTATGATCACTCAGAGGAGTCGACGTTTCGATCCCACTCTCAATTACATAAGGGGATCATCTTCAGGACTTGGAAAAATAATGTTGCCTGAATTAGACTTTTTGGACGCCACTCGGGTATAGAAACGAGGTTCAGCGCATATGGCATGAGCGGTTCAGAGCATTCAGCGGTGTGCTGCGATGGTCGGGCCACCGTTATTTAGACCCAAGGGCTCCGGGAAAGAGAAGGCACAGCCAGGGATCCTTTTGTATGCAAGGTGCGTGGTGGCACAGTGCGTGTTGAGATGTTTGCAATTCGTATAATTTCAGTCTTCAGTCAGAAAAAATTCATTCAGGGGTCCGGCGTGAACAATGGCGCCGTCTGTGGGAGCGCGGCCAGTGTGGTAGCTGATCCGCGGGTAGTTGGAGCGATGTCGGTAGCGGGCTGTGCCTTGCCGGATTGCGCAAAAGGATCCCTGGCTGTGCCTTATCTTTCCTGGAGCTGGTCCAAATTGTGAGGGCCACCATTCATCAGACCAGCTACCAGAGGCTTTCCCCGTTAGCATGACCTCGGATTTTCCAGGATTCAACTGGAGGCAGTTCTGTGTCATACAGCTAGAGATTACAAGCATTCCGCTGGAGAACCGCAATTTCTCTGCTTCTATCCTTGGGCCAATAGTAAATATAAGCTGAGTATCATCAGCATATGAAATTATCTCAAAACCTAGCTGTTCTACATTTTTTTCTAACAGATATGGCCCTAGCATGATAGTTTGCGTTCTGTCTGACAAAGTTCTGCAACCACTTCAAGGCTGTCCCTTGAATGCCACAGGAAGCTAGTGTCTCCGCGAGCACTAAATGTGAGATGGTATCAAAAGCCGCGGAGAGATCTAGAAGGATCGGTATCCTCCAATGTCTATTTTCTGTCTGAGCGAGTCAGTTACAGCGAGCATGGCAGTCTCTGTACTGAAGCCCGGTTGAAACCCGGATTGTGATTGATACAGAATTTCGTTGGACTCCAGGCATAGACTTAGTTGCTTGTTAATTATACTTTCCAGCAGCTTGCCCAATAAAGGTTCCAAAGAAATAGGGCGCTAGTTGCTGAGTTCTTGGGGATCCACAGTCGGTTTCTTCAATATTGGATGTACGAATGCTTCCTTCCATGTTATTGGAATATTACCTGATTATATTGAATAATTATTGATATTTAGAATTGCTGGCACGCAACGAGTGGCTAATAGGGCCATTGTCTTTGGAGGACAAAGATCTTGGGGTGAGCCAGATTTCGAGAAGGAGAGAGCATTGGAAACTTCCTCAAGCGTGGTTAACTCAAAACAATCTAAGGTGCTAGCTGCCATTTTTTCTAAGCCCTCTGTTCTAGTAGAGGCTTCAAGGTCTTGAGAGGTGATCGATGAAAAGTTAGCATAAATATCAATGATCTTTTCTTGAAAATAGATTGCTAACAAATTACAAAAATCTTGTGTTTCCATAGGCAATTGTCTACAGACATGAAGAGATACAAAGTCTTTTATTATATTAAAAAGGGCCCTTGGGAGGTTACTGGCACGTTCAATTTGGTTAATAATAAATAGACGTCTGGCTGATTTTAAATTCAGATTACAGCTAGACAAGAATTGTTTAAACCGTAGTTTGTTTTGTGGGTTTTTACTAACTCGCCAAAGTCTCTCCAATCTCTTGCATTTGGATTTTTCAATCTTTAGCTCCGAAGTGCACCAGGGGGCTGATGGTGGACATTGGGGAGAATCCAAAACTGTCACAAAGGTGGTATTAAATTCTTCCAAAGTCGTAGGAGCATCCTTATCCTTCTTTGGTGATTCCAGGTGAAAATCCTCATTAAAGGCTTTTACAGAAAGATTTCGCCAAGGTCTTGCGCCACTTGTTTTTTCCCTGCACTTAAGTCTGAGCTCTTAGGGCATGGCTGTTGGATAGAGAACTTAATCATTGAATGATCGGTCCAAGTGAGAGAGTCTGGGAGGTTACAGGTTAGATGATCAATATTAGAAAAGATTAGGTCTAGCGAGTGGCCAGCTGGATGAGTTGGGCCGTATCTCTTTGGGTGAGTTCAATCATGTCAAGAGTAGAGAGGAGTTTATTAACCTCAGGGTTCGTAAGATTTTCACCATGAAAATTAAAATCCCCCAACAAATGATATGTATTTGAGGAGAGCACATGTATAGCAATTAGATCTATCAGTTGGTCCGTGAAATTGGTCTTAGGAGAGCTCTTCCGGGGAACCCTCCCTGCTCCCGGGATCGGCGTTACAAAGCAACCTAGGTCTGCTGCCGATGCCAGACACAATTCTGCCCTCCTGCTGCTGGGCCATGGCCGAGCAGGGGAAGGTAGGACAATAGGTTTCCTGTCACAGGGAGGTCGCTACCCACACTGCAACAGCACCACCTGTCTGTCTGTGTCTCCCAGCTCGCTGCTGTTGCCTCGGACACGAGTTCAAGGCCCTCCTCCACCCACAGGCTACCACCTGTGCCTCATCCCTGGTGGCCAGTGGTAGGTTGCTTTGTGTAATTGTATTGCTTGTTGTACTGTTTATTTTGTTTGCTTCATTCCCCCTGTTGCCTCTTGTGCTACTTCTATGCCCTGTGCCCTTCTGCCTTCTCCCCATTCCTCCTGTGGTTTCCCCGCCGCTGCGTCCCCAGCGGTCCTGCCCCCCGCTTGCTACACTTCGCCTTAGTGTATTTTGTATTGCATTTTGTTGGATTGTTAGTTGTTTTCCTTTCCATTCCTCCTTTTCCTCTTGTGCCATTTCTGTGCCCTTTTTGCCTTCTGTACCCTCGCCTTTCCCAGTTTTCCCGGTGCTGCACCCCCTGCAGCCCCAACCCCACGCTCGCCCCCATTCATGCGCCCCCACCTCCCAGATGCTCCTCCCTCCCATCTTCCCTTCTTATGGCGGCTGCTGCACGGTGAGGAGAACGACCCTTGACCCTTTCACAGGCAGGTGGCTCCCCACGCCACAACGGCACCACCTGTCTGCCCATGTCTCCCAGCTCACTGCAGCTGCCTTGGATGCGAGATCCAACCCTCCTCCACCTACAGGCTACCACCTGCGCCCCATCCCTTGTGACCAGTGGTAGGTTGCTTTATGTAATTGTATTGCTTGTTGTATTGTTTATTTTGTTTGTTTCATTAACCCGGTTGCCTCTTGCGCTACTTCTGTGCCCAGTGCCCTTCTGCCTTCCCGCCGTTTCTCCCATGGTTTCTCCGCCGCTGCGTCCCCTCCCCGCCCCTCCACTTGCTACACTTCGCCTTAGGGTATTTTGTATTGCATTTTGTTGGATTGTTAGTTGTTTTCCTTCCCATTCCTCCTTTTCCTCTTGTGCCATTTCTGTGGCCTTTCTGCCTTCTGTACCCTCGCCGTTCCTCCCCAGTTTTCCTGCCGCTGCGCCCCCGCTCGCCCATTCGTCTGCCCCCACCACCCAGCTGCTCCTCCCTTCCACCTCCCCTTCTTATGGCGTCCGCGTCTGGACCGCGCCCAGAGCCAGAACACCTGGCCCCCGCGAACGCCACGACGCCCGTCTCCGCTACTACTTCAGCTCCCTCCACGCACTCAACCCCGGACGATCATGCACCTGCTGCCTTGCTGCCCCGAAACGCACCCAAAGACCCTTCTTCTGCCGGAACTGCAGCTTCACCAGCATCCGGCCCGCCAACCCTCCTACCAGGAAAGAACCCAACTACCTTAGATGCATTCACCTCAACACTCGCAACACTAGAAAGCATGTTAAGACTCACTTACCAGCCGGGATGAGATGAAAACTGTGGATCAATGTTTTGTCCACGGGGCAAAGTAACATAATTAGGAAAATTAGTTAAATTAGGATTGCTATATAAGATACAGTGCCAAAGTTCATAATGCCATCTTTGATGTAATCTTTCCTAGTTTTTCAGTGCAGGGCAGTAGAAAAAAACATTTGCAGGAAGTTGCGCTGAGTTTGGCACTTCTTTACGATCCCATAGGGATTCTATAAGGACAGTATCCACTTGTCCTAGCTCAAATTTACATTTTGTTACAATCAGTCAGGGAACTTAGAGTCAAAGAACTTAAAGTATAAGTAAAAGATTCATATATTCATTAGAAATGTAAATGCTCCACGTTCGATTTCTGAAGAACGAATAAATCATTGTGGGTTCTCTCCGCGCTTCTGGTTAACGAAACACGGCAGAGAACGTAAACGGGATGCAGCTGGCAGCCGCAGCGTGTACATGCAGTGTTCAAAGGCCTCGTGTAAGATGGCCGATCAGTTGAGTGGCGGTTTAGCTGCCGCTTGCTGTATGGTACACGTGGGATTATACGAAGTATGCATCTAAGACCACCCAAAGTTACAGTCCTGTTTTTCTATCACAAACTCTTGCATTTGGATTTTTCAATCTTTAGCTCTGAAGTGCACCATGTTGCTGATGGTGGATATTGGGGAGAATCCAAAACTGTCACAAAGGTGGAATTAAATTCTTCCAAAGTCGTAGGAGCATCCTTATCCTTCTTTGGTGATTCCAGGTGAAAATCCTCATTAAAGGCTTCTACAGAAAGATTTCGCCAAGGTCTTGCGCCACTTGATTTTTCCCTACACTTAAGTCTGAGCTCTTAGGGCATGGCTGTTGGATAGAGAACCTAATCATTGAATGATCGGTCCAAGTGAGAGAATTTGGGAGGTTACAGGTTAGATGATCAATATTGGAAAAGATTAGGTCTAGCGAGTGGCCAGCTAGATGAGTTGGGCCTGTATCTCTTTGGGTGAGTTCAATCATGTCAAGAGTAGAGAGGAGTTTATTAACCTCAGCGTTCGTATGATTTTCACCATGAAAATTAAAATCCCCCAACAAAAGAAATGTATTTGAGGAGAGCACATGTATAGCAATTAGATCTATCAGTTGGTCCGTGAAATTGGTCTTAGGAGAGCTCTTCCGGGGAACCCTCCCTGCTCCCGGGACCGACGTTACAGAGCCTAACAGCAACCTAGGTCCGCTGCCGATGCCAGACACAATTCTGCCCTCCTGCTGCTGGGCCATGGCCGAGCAGGGGAAGGTAGTACAATAGATTTCCTGTCACAGGGAGGTTGCTCCCCACACTGCAACAGCACCACCTGTCTGCCCGTGTCTCCCAGCTCGCTGCTGTTGCCTAGGACACGAGTTCAAGGCTCTCCTCCACACGCAGGCTACCACCTGTGCCTCATCCCTGGTGGCCAGTGGTAGGTTGCTTTGTGTAATTGTATTGCTTGTTGTATTGTTTATTTTGTTTGCTTCATTCCCCCTGTTACCTCTTGCGCTATTTCTGTGCCCCGTACCCTTCTGCCTTCTCGCCGTTCCTCATGTGGTTTCCCCGCCGCTGCGTCCCCTGCTGCCCTGCCCCCCGCTCGCTACACTTCACCGTAGTGTATTTTGTATTGCATTTTGTTGGATTGTTAGTTGTATTCCTTTCCATACCTCCTTTTCCTCTTGGGCCATTTCTGTGCCCTTTCTGCCTTCTGTACCCTCGCCGTTCCTCCCCAGTTTTCCTGCCGCTGTGCCCCCACTCCCCCGCTCGCCCATTCGTCTGCCCCCACCACCCAGCTGCTCCTCCCTTCTACCTCCCCTTCTTATGGCGTCCGCGCCTGGACCGCGCCCAGAGCCAGAACACCTGGCCTCCGCGAATGCCACGACACCCGTCTCCGCAACTACTTTAGCTCCCTCCACGCACTCAACCCCGGACGATCATGCACCTGCTGCCTTGCTGCTCTGAAACGTACCCAAGGACCCTTCTCCTGCCGGAACTGCAGCTTCACCAGCATCTGGCCCGCCAACCTTCCTACCAGGAAAGAACCCAACTACCTTAGATGCATTCATCTCAACACTCGCAACACTAGAAAGCATGTTAAGACTCACTTACCAGCCGGGATGAGATTAAAACTGTGGATCAATGTTTTGTCCAGGGGCAAAGTAACATAATTAGGAAAATTAGTTAAATTAGGATTGCTATATAAGATACATTGCCAAAGTTCATAATGCCGTCTTTGATGTAATCTTTCCTAGTTTTTCAGTGCAGGGCAGTAGAAAAACGAATTTGCAGGAAGTCGCGCTGAGTGTGGCACTTCTTTACGATCCCAAAGGGATTCTATAAGGACAGTATCCACTTGTGCTAGCTCAAATGTACACTTTGTTACAATCAGTCAGGGAAGTTAGAGTCAAAGAACTTAAAGTATAAGTAAAAAATTCATATATTCATTTGAAATTTCAATGCTCCACGTTCAATTTCTGAAGAACGAATAAATTATTGTGGCTTCTCAACGTGCTTCTGGTTAATCAAACACGGCAGAGAAGACCTACAACATAAACGGGATGCAGCTTGCAGCCGCAGCGTGTGCTGTATGGTACAAGTGGGATTATAAGAAGTATGCATCTAAGACTACCCAAGGTTACAGTCCTGTTTTTCTATTACAAACTTACTTCAAATGTTTTCTTTGATTTAAGTTATTCCTGTAACTGTTCAAAATGAAGAGATTGATCTTGAGAACACAATTTGTCACAAGAGTAGGCTGAGAATTAAGAAAAACAACAAATCTCCTGGTTTTATAGATGCCATCTTGTTTTTTTAGTGGATGTCACTGTTTGTGATGGTGAGACTGGGGACTGTTCTTATCATGGAAATGCCAATGAGTGTGAGCTGCCCAGACCTTGAATAGAGAGTTCTCAACCACAATATTTTGGCAAAGAGGTGAAGCCACAAATAAATGAGTGAGGTTTGTGGCTGCCCAAATCAGTGAACTCTTTGTTGGGGGGGGGGGGTAGATTCACAAGGATTTTTTTAAAGCACTCACTACTTTAAAAGAGCCTGTTTCTAAGCACTCAAAGTGTTTACCGATAAGAGACTAAGGGCCAGATGTAGGTAGCTAAATACCGGTCGGTAACAGACAAAAATCGGTGAATTTTCCGTTACAGACCGGTATTTAGCCCTTTCCAATGTAGGAGGCTGTAAATAAGGATTTGGTAATTTACAGATTCGTTATTTTAAGGAATCGGTAAAATACTGATTCCTTATTTTAAGGAATCAGTAAATTACCGAAACCTTAAAACCTATGTAGGTAGCACTTAAGTTGTAGTGTAGTTCCTATATTCCCAATAGGCTCTGCGCATTGGAATAATATATCGTGTGGTTTAGACGTAGGACTGAGGTCTACTAGGTCTCTACCGGCTATATTAGACTTAATTTTAAGTGCCAGCTAGCTCAGAGGTCACTAGAAACTTTCTCGAATAAACAAGAAGGGATTCATTTCTGACAACCGCATAAAATATGACAACTTTGTTTCCCAAGAATAAGAAATTAAATCTCTAGAGTCGCGGAAACAATAGATAACTATTTCACTCAGTCAATCGTGCCTGCTTAGTTTCACCAGAGGTGCAAGAGAAATAGAGAGACGGGCGTTTTCAATAAAAAGGTATTTACTGAACAGTCTTCTTACTCAAGCATTGAAAATGAACTGCTACAATAGCAAAGCTTACTATGAAGTACAATGCATATAATATGAACAGTATTATAAAGTAGTACTGTAAAAGCATGATATAGTTTCTAAGCCATAAAGTGAATAAAATGTATAAAATACATAAAATACATACAGTGATAAAGGATGACTAAAATACTCAACTGGTGCTCCTAGAATACGCCTACCCCGGTGTTCCTAACATAAGTCTGGTAAGAGGGAGGGAGTATTAAAGGAGGAGTTTAAGTCTAGGAGTTCTCTGCCAGGAATCTGATTCCAATAATTCTCTAGGAGGTCTAATGAGCTCCGTACCTTTGTTCTAGAATGTAGGAGGTCTTTTATCTCGTTCTCGGGACTCGATTTCCCAGATACCCGCAAGGGTAGCCCGGAAACACTGGAGCTGGATTTCTCGGCCAGAGAAATGACAGAGTCTCGCAGTGCGTCTGCTGGAGGGTCGGCTTCCTTCGGCACCTGCTGATGCAGGGCGTTAGGCAAGTAGATAGTCGATCTGCTCCAAACCACTGTGTGTTTGTTTAGGCAAATCAAGTGCAGAGTTTGACACATGTTTGGACTTAATAACGTCACTCAAAGGCTCATTTCTTGGAAAACGCCGGGAGTTCTAGGAGAACTTAATATTCAAGCAGGGGGAAGTCCCGGGCTGCTGAAGGCAGGTTTTTCCAAGAAAACGTTGTTAATTCTTGGCGCTTAGTCGAAGTATCCATGCCGGATTTGGGCTGTATGGTTTGGGCCAAATATGGTAATGATTTCTATGCCTATATAAGGGAATGATAAAGTATACCTATATAAAGGCATGAATCGGGAAATTTATACGGGTCCGAGATTCATTTACAACAAAGTGAGTGCATTTTTGTTTTAAGGATTCTCTATTTACCACCAACTACAAGTTGGTGGTAAATACCAAATACCTTTAAAAAAGCAATTATTTGCTTTTTTCAAAGTGCCATGTGGCAGACATACATGCCCTTAGGGCATGTATGTGCACCACATGCACGATTCATGGGTGTAACTGGGTGTCAATGTGACACCCTGCCACCCTTGAATATGCTCCCGCTATTACCGATTCGGTATTTACTGAATCGGTAATAGTGAATGGCTTCCTATTCATTCCAGGCCCATAGGAATGAATGGGAAGGTATTCCTCATTACCGAATCGGTATTACCGATTTGGTAATAAGGAATATTACCGAATCGGTAAATTTTACCTATTTTTTACCTACATCATATTTGCCGATTCTTAAATACCAAATCGGCAAAATTCGGTATTTAAGCATCGGAAAATTAAGATTACCTACATCGGACCCTAAATGTATAATAAGGTGATAGCCATGCCTAAGATTTTATTTCATACCAATCAAGTTACTTCCTGTGTAAACGTGGCTCACCAAATGCAGCAATAGCAGGCAGAAAACGCTTACTTTAAGATCCAGTACTGTCTAATCCATGTCTCTTCTAAACATTAGGGGATTTAACAAACTTTATTCGGTTTTATAAATGGAAAAAACCATGAAAGTCATAGATAGGATGCTTTTTTGCAGCATGCTGCTGGTGTTCTGGACAAGGAGATTGAACTGGCTATTAGACAATTATCTTGCTCACCTTCCCACCCTTCCCTAGGGGTTTCTTCTATTGCTCCATATGCTGGTTCCCATACTCAGTCCCCTCAAGTAGGCTAGGTGGACATACCTCAAGATATGCCTCAAGACCAGGCTGGGGGTATCGTCCCCCTTACACCAGTTGTTGTCACACGGGTCGGTGCCCAGTCTCCAATTTTTAGGTCAGCCCCTGACATGACCCCTGGCAGAGGGTTGGGCCCAGGAGGCGCTAAGAGGAGGCGCCCCGAGTTGGGGGCCCTTGTAAACGCAAAAAGAACATTGGATCACAGTCATCTGCAGCAGTCCACCCAGAAGTGTTGTTGTTGTTGTTGTTGTATGTACTTTATTCAATAAAAGTTTTATCATAAAAGTATGTACATCCTCCAATCAGAAAAACAATCCATTTATACATACAACCAATATACAGGACAATGAAATGCAATAAAAAGAATATGTACAATAAAAACCTAAAGTGCCGCTACAGTACACTCGAGGAACAGCAATCTGAGTGGACCCGCTATCTCCTAACTCATGTTTTTCTTTAACAACTTTGTACGGGTATGCCAAGCACTACCCAGGGACTTTGCTACCCCGCAGACAATGACCAAGGACGTAGTTTCAGATGCTAAGATACCTTGAGCCATCCTGTGGTGCCTAAAATCCAGCTCTTTGCTGATTGGTTTCAGCCATATTCTTCTCGCCACCCTATATGCTTTACATGCAAAAAGAAAATGGCTAGTGACTCCGTGGGAGCTGTACACCCTGGGCAGGGAACAGATGGAGAATTACACTTGTTCCATCCTGCTGTGATTTCATTAATCGGGAGGGTTACAAATCTCAGCTTTAAATAGAGTGTCCTGTCTCTGGGATTTTGAATGAAGTCGAGAAATGGTTTGAGCTTCCTAACAGGTTTGTGCTTCAGAAACTGCTCTCTAATGGGCCCCCATTTGGAACTATGTAACTCCTCCGCCTGCACCCATTCCCAATATACTTTCTTAATTGTTTGTTTGGGTGGCGGGCACTGGCTGGCCCACGTTTCGCTCAACCCTATATTTGAGACAAGCTGCCTAAGTTTGCTTATCCACTTGATCTTATTACCGGTGTTCAATTTAATGAGTTTGTCGAAGGCTGCTGCATAATTTGCCAGTTCAGGCGTCCTTCTTAAACGCACCCAAAATAATAGAGGGCGAAGACGTACTATGTCTTTAATCGAGCATTTACCCATGTCATGAAAGAGGGGCTTTAAAGGGGTGGAGGCTGGAGGAGAAACCAGACCTTTAAGGAACTTATTCGCAGATTTAACCAGGTCAATGGTGTTCTCAAACCCCCATAATTCAGACCTGTATACTGCCGAAGACAATGCTTTCCCTTAGTACACCATAAGGGCTGGAGCTATTGGTTTACTAGTAGACGCTCACTGCTCTCTTAGAATTGCTCCTGACACTCGCTTGTGGTTGAGAAGCATTTTGGCCATGTGGGAGTTCCAATTCATCCTGTTATTAACCTGAACTCCCAAATAGTCAAACGACTCAACCACCTCTAGTGGAATACCACTAAGGGAGATGTTATTCCTAAATATTTTTGAAGGTGACAGGGTCATTAGCTTGTTCTTGGTGGTCTTGATGGTTAGGCCCCTTTCCACACAAAACTAGCTAAACCTATCCAGCATTTTTTGAAGGCCTGCTGGGCTTTTAGAAATCAGGAGGGTGTCATCGGCAAAGAGCAGGGTAGGTGTTTTCTCACCCGCCAGGACTGGGGCATTGGCTGGGTCCTCTCTCAAATGGTCTACCACGCCATTAACGAAGAGAGAGAACAAAGTCAGGGCCAACACACAGCCCTGGCGTACCCCCCTGTTTACCCTCTCTGTCAACTGCCCCTGATCCCCCATCTGATTTTGGCATAGTTCCCCTCGTGAAGTTTCTTAATAAAATCAAGAAGAGAAATGGGGAGGCCCAGGTCTTGCAGCACCTGCCAAAGTTTATCGCGGGCCCCAAGTCGAAGGCGGTCTTTAGGTCTATAAAGGCCAGGTATAGACTGCCTTTCCCGATTGTCACGATTTTCCAGTAAACCATAAAAAATCTGAATACCTGGTCCATCGTGCCCACCTTCTGTCTGAAACCTGCCTGGAAGTGTGAGAGAATGTTCCCTTCTTCCATCCAAGACCCTATCCTGGAGACAAAGACCCTGCCAACTACCTTCTGAATTACATCGATTAAGCTAATCGGCCTGTAGTTGGCAGGGTCCTATCTAGCACCTTTTTTACATATTGTTACGACCTTAGCTCCCTTCCACGAATCGGGGATGGCGTGGCCCCTTGCAATAAGATTCCTTAGGAGGGAAATAAAGTTGGCCCAAAGAACAGGTTCATATAAGAGTAGATATCCAGGAAGACCATCGGGCCCGCAGCCTTTCCTGGGCCTTCCTCCTCATGACCAAATGTACCTCTTTGATTGAAAAGGGTTCTGCTGGTACAGAGTTCTCTGATCCAGATCTTACAGGAGCGCTTTGTGAGGACTGAGATTCTCCTACGCCACAGTACAGGTTGAGAAAATGGGTGTAGCATTGTTGCTCTGTAATGTGGTTTGGGATCGGATCAGCTCCCCTTCTATTGGCTTTATTAATTAACTCCCAAAATAAGGTTGGGTCTTTCATCTGGGAGGCAGATTTAAGCTCCTGCCAGTGCTGTTCCTCCCAGTCACGCTTCGCTAAAACTGTGGCTCTTGAGTACTCCTTTCTGCCTACTCTTACTAATGTCAAGTCTTTCTTGCGCAGGGCTATAGTTAAAGCCTTCCTCTTTTCTCTGCGCATGGCCGTATACCAGAGGTTACTCGATTTTACAAGGTTCCGTTTCAGCGTTCTAGGCTCCTTGATAATAAAAAACAAGCCCAGCCTCTCTATTGTGTTACTATAAAATTTATTAAGGGGGAAGACCTGAGTTTTTTCATGGGCTACATTAAACAATTTCAGCTCTACAATCTTCTGCTCTATGTGCTTCATAATGCTGGATAATTTGTCCTCCTGACATGTAACCAGAAGTGCCTAACCTGGATGCAATTTTGTTAGACATGCTCAAAGCAGCCTTGCTGTTAGCATTTGGAACTAAATTGGACCCCATCCTACTCCGACTTTCTGCACTGGAAAGCAACCTGTCTGCACTGATAGCTACTTGCAAAGGGACCGTGTCCTTCTCTCCACAAGTATCCCTCTTACATGGCCTACGATCTCGACCACCATTTCCAGTCCCAGTAGTAGTGGCACAGAAGCAGGAGACAGAGCAGTGTCTATCACGAAGCAGCCTAGTCCCATGGTAGGAGATACAACGACACCTATTGTCCAGGACTGACCCCCAGCACCGTCCAGCCAACCGGAGAGGGGCAGGGGGGCACCCAGAACCCAGTATCTTTTCAGTCTCTGCAATCTCAGGGTTTCAAAGTGGGCGGATTGTACAGTTCAGATGATAGGTGGGAAGGGCTGGAAGCCATGCTCCCGGGACTAGAATAACTATTATCCTAGTTTGGGCTCTGTTCATCTCCTACCAGAGTCCACGACGCTTGTTGTGGTGTTAGCTAGAGTACCATGCCTCCAGCCTGGGAGCAAGGAAGACTTTTACAAGCTGAACAAGGTGGTGCACTGGCTCAATTCCAACATTGCCCCTGGGCTTAGGGTGGAAAACCAAACTCTCATGGTGCGCCAGACACAGTGGGTTGGTAGCGCCAAGAAATCCTGGCTGGGGGACTGCATTATTATCAATTTTAACAATCCAGTCATGGTAAACCGAATCTTAAGCACGGTTGCCCAGTCTAACTACAGGTGTTGGAACTCAGCAATCTTGACACTCCCGCTGGGATACTTCTACAGACCCAATTATTACCAACTACGGTCCCAGCGCGAGCGGCTCCAAGAGGTGGGCCATAGGGGTCGTGCAGAGGGGATTATAGTGGTAAGCACAGCAAATAGGTTTACTCCTCTGAGCTCATAGGAAGATTGCGATTGACGCTGTGTGGGTCCCTCGGACCCTGTGGCACCCACATCCCAGGGAAATGTATCGCCCCCAGAACAGGTATCGAGTGTGAATGGAGGGTGCACATTTCTTTCTTGGAATATCGCAGGGCTGGAGAGTAAGATTGGGCATAGCGAATGGTTGGCCCTTGTTAAGAGTTTTGATGTGATATGCCTCCAGGAAACTTGGGCTGGAGACAATAATTAGCACCTGGATGGCTATAAAACCCTCTTTGATCCAGCTACCCCATCCAGGTCAGGGAGAGCCAAGAGGGCGCTTATCACCTTTGTTTCTCTAGCTGTCCTTGGCATCTCCGCTCCCTGTAGGAAGGAAAATGCTACTTACCAGTGTGCGTCTGTTCTTGGCATGTAGAGCTGCAGAGATTCACACTCTGTGCATAGATCACCATCTGGTGTGGGGCTCGGATGCTTGCACCTTGTTGTCTTGGAAGAAGTCTTTTTAGTCACAAGATAGGTGACTTCTCCTTTTGACGATAGTGCGCATTGGCATCAACTCCATCCTCAGATTGTTTTTCGCCATGAAGGGAAATGATGGAGTTTGTAAAGAACAGAGATGTCCATGAGAATGTACCTAAGATAACACTGGAACAGATACAGGTTCCGGGGAGGTGGTGGGGCGTATGATTCTCTGCAGCTATATATGCCAAGAACAGATGCATACTGGTAAGTAGCATTTTCCGTTCGAGGCATATGAGTCGCAGAATTCACACTCTGTGCATAGACTGTACAGCCGTGTCTCCCCTAGCGGTGGTTGCCTGTATCTGTTGCAGTGGTTTGAAAAAGTGTTTGCCTGCACATCTACACAATAGTGTTTGGTGAAGGTGTATGTAGTAGAACATGTTGCTGCCTTACAAATGTCTTCTAGGGGAATGTTCCCTAAGAATGCCATGGAAGCCCCCAGTTTGGCTGTTGAGTGCGCTCTAGGGGGAATTGTTAACATGCATTTTGCTTTCTGATAGCATATTTGAATGCATTTTACTATCCACCTGGCAATTCCAGCATTGAAAAATGGGTTGCCTTTATGAGGTGGTGAGAAAGCCACAAACAGTTGTTTTGTTTTCCTAAAGGCTTTAGTCCTGTCTATGTAATAAAGTAAAGCTCTTTTGACAGCAAGCGTGTGAAGACCTCTTTCCGCTACAGAATCAGAGTTTTGGAAAAATACTGGTAACTCTACTGATTGATTAAGATAGAATGGAGAAATCACCTTTGGAAGAACTGCTGGGTTTGTTCTAAGAACCACTTTGTTGCGATGTATTTGTAAAAATGGTTCTTGTGCGGTTAAAGCCGGAATCTCACTTACTCTCCTGAGAGAGGTGATTGCGACAAGGAAAGCTACTTTCCATGTAAGGAATTGTAATTCACATTTGTGTAAAGGCTCAAACGGGGGACCCATGAGCCTAGTAAGAACATTGTTTATGTTCCACACTAGAGATGGTGGCAGTCTGGTTGGAATTATTCTTTTAAGGCCTTCCATGAAGGCTTTGATAGCAGGTACCCTAAACAAGGACAAATGTTGCCTGTTTTGTAAGTAGGCTGCAAGAGCAGCTAGATGTAATCTGATTGATGAGTATGCAATATTTCATCTTTGTAGATGTAGCAAATAGCAAATAATGTACTAAATTGAATCATCTATTGTGTCAATGTTGTTGTTATTGTAGTAAATGACAAATCTTTTCTATTTAGCTGCATAGCAAGCTCTAGTAGTGGGGCGTTTGGCTTCTTTAATAATATTCATACAGTCCGTGGGAGGTTCAGGTAACCAAACTCTAAGATTTCATGAGCCAGATTGCTAGATTCAGTTGTGCTGGATCTGGGTGCCTTATCTCTCCATGGTTCTGCGTCAGCAGTTTTGGGGACAGATGTAGTTTTTGGTGTGGAACTATTGAGAGTGCGAGGAGTGTTGTGAACCATGGTTGCCGTGCCCATGTGGGAGCAACCAGGATCATCTTGAGAGTCTAATGTTTGAGCTTGCGTACTACTAGTGGGATGAGTGGGAGTTGCGGAAAACCGTACGCAAATCTCCCTGACCAGTTCATCCATATTGCATTGCCCTTGGACAACGGGTTTGGGAACCTGGCAGCGATGGTGTGGCATTTTGCATTTGAGTGTGTGGCGAACAGATCTATGTCTGGTTGGCCCCACATTTGGAAGAAAGGTTGAAGGACTTGTGGATGAAGTTCGCATTTGAGTATTTGTTGAGTCTGACGACTTAACAGATCCGCTATCTGATTGTTTACTCCTGAAAGATGTTCTGCCAGGAGATATATGTTTTGTGTAATGGCCCACCTCCATATACTTTGCGCTAGGTGAGACAGCTGCAAAGAATGTGTTCCTCCTTGCTTTTGTATGTAGTACATTGCTGTCATATTGTCCATCTGGACTAAGGCAGCCTTGTTGAGAAGATGTACTTGGAACTAGAAATATTGCCAGTGGTTCTAGGTGATTGATGTGGAGCGCTTTTTGTTGAGTGGTCCACTTGCCCTGAATTATGTGATTTAGGAGATGGGCTCCCCAGCCGGTGAGTGATGCGTCTGTTGTTAGCACTATTTGTGAAACTGGCTCTAGGAACGGCCGTCCTTTGGAAAGGTTTTGTGTGTTCCACCACTGCAGAGAGAGCAATGTGTTTGGCTGTCTACCAACATCAGATCTGTAAGTTGTCCCTGAGCCTGATTCCACTGACATGCCAAACATGCTTGTAAAGGGCGCAACTGAAGTCTTACATGAGGTACGATGAAAAAGCAAGAGGCCATCATCCCTAATAGCTGCATAAACACTTGTGCTTCGAGAGTGTGTTGAGGCTGAAACTTGGTGATGAGGGTTTGCATGCTGGCTATCCTGGCTGGATTGGGGTATGCTAGAGCTTTGCAAGTGTCTATTGTTGCTCCTAGATACTGATGTATGTAGGAGGGTTGAAG
Organism: Lissotriton helveticus; assembly: GCF_964261635.1. Taxonomy (NCBI): domain Eukaryota; kingdom Metazoa; phylum Chordata; class Amphibia; order Caudata; family Salamandridae; genus Lissotriton; species Lissotriton helveticus. The sequence goes on along the minus strand of NW_027611709.1, from coordinate 748,374 downwards.
GTGTGACTTGGTGTAGTTTAGTGTGATCACTAAGTCGTGTAATAGCTGGATCATTGGTGATGAGCACACTGACATATGACATGGCTTTTAAGAGCCAGTCGTCCAGGTACGGAAATGCGTGGATTTGCTGCCTTCTTAAGCGCGCTGCTACTACTGCAAGGCACTTTGTGAACACCCCGAGTGCTGTGGTCACCCCTAATGGATGGACCTTGAACTGATAATGCTGGCAGTCCACTGTGAATCTTAGGTATTCCCTGTGAGCAGGGTGAATGGGAAATTGGAAGTAGGAGTCCTTGAGATCTAGTGTGGCAAGGAAGTCGCCTCTTTGAAGCAGTGGAAGGATCTGCTGAAGAGTGATCATGTGAAAATGATCTGATTGAACGTAGAAATTGAGAGGTCTGAGGTCCAGTATTGGTCTTAGTGTCCCGTCTTTTTTGGGGATTAGGAAATACAGGGAGTAAACCCCTGTTCCTTGATGTTGTATGGGAACTGGTTCTATTGCGTGCTTTTGAAGCAGTGAAAGAACTTCTTGTTTGAGGAGTGTTAGATGTTCCCTGGACATTGGACGCTGTTTGGGTGGTAAGTTGAGGGGAGTAGCAGAAAGTTCCAGGCAGTAACCAAACTGGATAATATGTCTTACCCACTTGTCCATAGTGATTGAATTCCAGACAGGTAGGAACTGTGATAGTCTCCCTCCGACCGGAGTGGAATGGTCTGGAGGGAAGTCACTGCTTCCTAGCGGGGGAGTTGCGAGTGTTGTTGTTACCTCGACCTCTCCCTTTGTTGTTACTTTCCCTGTATCCACCTCTAAAATATCCCCTACTGGGAGATGTTTGTGTGGTGTTTCTGTATGAAGAGGAAGTAGTGTATCTACTAATGTTCCTGGATTATCCTCTGTAGAAGGAGCGGCGAAAGGAACCACGTGTGGACGGAGACTGTAATGCTCCCATGGATTTAGCAGTCTCCGTGTCTTTTTAAATTTTTTGGTGTCTACAGCCGGTCCAAAAAGGTGTTGCTGATTGAACAGCTGGTTGAGGATAGTTGTTTGTACCTCCTGTTTGAAGCCAGAAATGTGCATCCAAGCATGTTGTCTGAGTAACATGCTAGTGTTAAAGGCCCTAGAGGCGGTCTCAGCTGCATCAAGGGCACACTTGATTGATGCATTGGTTATTAATTTCCCCTCTTGGATGAGATCATTGGCCTTGGTCTTGTATTGATCTGGTAAATGTTGCAATAGGGTTTCTAGTTGGTCATAGTGAGCCTTATCATACCTAGCAAGTAATGCTTGTGTGATGGCTATCTGCCAGTGATTAGCTGCTTGAGCAGCAACTCGTTTGCCAGAAGCATCTAATAATTTAGACCCCTTGTCCGGAGGTGGTGCCTCATCAGAGGTCTGAGAATTAGCCCATTTTCTAGCGTTAGCTACCACCAGGGAATCTTAAGGGAGTTGACTTTTGATGTAGACGGGATCATTGAGAGGAGGTTTATATTTTTTGTCAATTCTCGGATTGAGAATTCTAGCCTTAACAGGGTCTTTAAATATGTCAGAGGCATGTTTAATTAGTATAAAGTAAAGGTACCCCCTATTAAATTGAGGCCTAAGAGGAGGGGGAAAAGATAAATACAACAATAGATAACCTCTTACCTGGCCTATCTAATTTGCAAAGTTGGCAATAGCTCTATTTATAATTTTCAAAGATTTTTTTATGTGCTGTATCTTTGAAAAATGTAAATAGAGCTATTGCCAACTTTGCAAATTAGATAGACCAGATAAGAGGTCATCTATTGTTGTAGAGGCATGTTTAATCACACCTTTAACATTGGCAGGGTTTGTACAGTCTTTAGTGACTGCTCAAAAGTGTCTGAATGGATTGAAACACCACGGTATGTAGCTGCCCTATTTACCAACTGACTAAAGCCAATATTGTCATCTGGGGGAGTTGGCTTTGTTGGGTATGCCTGGGGATCACGTAGGTCTGGAGGGTCGACCGGGTCATCATAATCGTCCTAGTCGTCCTGTGGTACGTCTGCATCGGTATCAGGGTCTATAAAAGGGTCATTGTTGCCTCCCCCATCCCCTAAATCATCATCAACCTGTAGTAATGGAGAGTTTGGTGAAAGTATAGGAGAGTGTGGAGGAGAGATAGGCTTAGAACGAAGAAAAGGAGAACAGGGTTGTATAGGTTAAGTAGCACAGTCTTTTTTCTTAACAGGCACTGCAGGAATGCCTGGTGTATCCAGTTTCCTCTTCTTGGGTGGAACAGTAGACACGTGTCCGGTTTTAGGGTCCATGTGTAGTGTTTTTTGATTTGGATCGATAGGATCCGGTAAAAAAAGTTCTTCCTCTTCCGTAGACGCTTTCGATGCTGATCTTTTCGGGTCCAAGTAAGTTTTGGATTTCTGCTCGGGATCCTTGGAAGGTGTTTTTGGATCCTTGGTACCCACCCCATGGAAGGGACCCATTGGTCCCTGCCCATTACCTACCTGTAACACCCCTTCCTCATATCCAGCAACAACAAGAAAAGAAGAGAAGAAGGACGAGAAGCTGCACACAAGAGGACGCCGCTCACTGACTTGGCCTCAGCCCTACAGGCCTGTCTCCCCTCGAACCTGCTCCTGTGAAAACCCCGGCCTTTCCAGCAGCCAGCAACCTCACAAACCCCGGAGGACCTGCCTGCCTTCACTTTCAAGACTGTTTCTCCTGTGAACACCGGACAGGTTTAAACTGCAGCTTCTGGTGCCAGCCAGAAATCGAGAATCCAGCCCACTCCACACTCGCCGAACCCGACCCAAGCTCAGGTGGAAAAACACCACAAGGAGGTCCCCCCGGCGATCCTGACCCGAGATCCGGTGACCCATGACTTGCCTCAAGCCTCCAGAAGATGTCTGTAGCCTCAATCCAGAGGACCCGACGTCCAAAGGCACCCCTACATCCTACGCCCCACGGCCTTGTGTGCCCAACCCAGCGGTGCCTAACCAACCTTCAAGATCCCAACTTACCACTCGAAGTGGTGGTCGCTCCTGGAAGATCCTCGTCCACGAGCCTGCAGTGTGTCTTTGTCCCGGAGAATCTGCATTGAAATCAACAGGGCACCCGACCTCAAAACAGACCCTGCGCCCGGCCGCCCTAGTGCCGCTGAGGGTGCACCTTTGGTCCCCAACTTGCCCTGAGCTAAACCCTAGGAGCTTTGCTCCCACAATCCTGTGGCCTGCTTGCCAGCCTCCACCAAACAAAGCCCCCCTATCCTCCATAGGATAACATTGGGCCTCAACACTCTGCACTCGGCCGTCCTAGTGCCGCTGAGGGTGCAACAACAGTGCATCACTGACCCTTGGAGACCCCCTGAGTCAAACCCCAGAACCTTAACTCCCACAGTCAATTACTTCCCTGAGAACCGTTAACCTGTTTTCCCTCCATAGGATAACATGGACACTTTTTCTCCGAAATGTTTTTAAGTGTGGAGTTTTGAAATCTAAAAATATTTTTTAAATCGCACAAATAACCAAAATGTGTTTACTTACCTGTTTCTAGGGAATGTCCCAGTGCTGAATCTAGGTATCCAAAAGTGATACAAAAGGGGATGATGGACGGAGCGTTTGAGCAAATCAAACACTCACCCCCAGTCAACTGATCTGGGTTTAATCCATCACCATTCTTTAGCTCACTCCGCCACCCCAGTTCAGACATGGCCATATACAAATCAGTCTGACCCTGTGCCTCATGGGAAAAGTCCAGCCCGAACTGCCAAGCCATGTCTTCCCTAGACCGGAAACAAGTATCCTGGGACAGGTGTTGCGTTCATAACCCTCATCAGCCAGGCTATCTTGAATCAAGTGGCAAAGTGAGCAAGGGACTCACGTCTGAGCATACCCTGCCAACTTAGGGCGAACAAAGCGATACTAAAGGGGATGATGGACGGAATCTAGGTATCCAGCACTGAGTTAGAAAAGTAACCCGAAAAGTAACTTACCTGCAATTTATTGTAGAAGCCCATTTATTTCAATGTACTGCTCCAAAAAGTTTCCAAGTGTGGAGTTTTGAAAACTGAAAATATTCTTTAAAAATCATGCGAATAACCAAAACGTAATTACTTAGCTGTTTCTAGGAAATGTACCAGTGCTGAATCTAGGTATCCAGCACTGAGTTAGAAAAGTAAAGCAAAAAGTAACTTACCTGCAATTTAGTGAAAAAGCCTATTCATTTCAAAGTACTGTATTTGCTAAGTGTTGCATACTACTGCTCCCCTGTAAATCAAACAAAGTACATTTTCTACTGCCTACTTGAACTGTGTTCATACAAGTAAATTATTACTGCAGAGTATTTTTATGCTTACCTGTGCCAGGCTTGCTTAGTTCTAGAAATAAAACAATAGTATATTTATTTATACAAAAACAATTGGCCTAGAGTTCAGTTCTTGAGTGTGTGAATTCATTTGCTGACTGAGTGTGTACATCAAATGCTTAACACTGTCCTCTGATACTGCCTTACTGCTCGACGAAGCTACCACTATAAAGAGAGTAAGTTTCTATCTAACTTTAACCTCTGCCTACCTCTGGAGACCCTTGGACTCTACACACTGTACCTCACTTTGGTGCAGTATACAGAGCCAGTTTCTTACAATACCTCACTGTATGTCTCTCCCAATTTACATGTGATGTTGTTGCCCAGTGGAAGGAGCAAGCTGCTCTGGTAACTTCTTCAACGCTGGAGTTACACACCCGGATGAGGGCTATATAACTCTGCTGGGGTCTGTACTTCAGCATTGCATCTTGAAAGGTCAGAGTTATCACTACATTTTTCTAACAGGGGATTTTAACACTCATGTGTGGGGACATCAGGCAAGGAGGAGTGGAAGCTATGAGCTGTGCACGAGAAGCAGGCTTACACATGGAACATACTCCCAAGGGTAATGAGCTTAACTCCATCTTGCTTGAATTTGATCTGACATCTGTAATGAATAAGCTGCCTCCGGGGAAAACAGACATTACTTCCACCTTTATTGGGTGAGGGTGTGAGACCGTTATTGATTTCACCTTTGTATATACCCCCCACCTCCGCAGCGGTCCGTGCAGCACACCTCACTCTCCGCAGGGGGCCCAGCAGCTCTGCATTGGGGAACTCCACCGCCCGGCAGCAGCTGTCATCACCAGTCTCCGCCGACCAAAGCGGATCGGCTGCTCTCTCCGCGGCCGCTGATCGTCCCCCACGGCCCGCAGCCACCGCCCGGCGGGGCGCCACTCCAGTAGGCTAAGGGGATGCAAGATGGCGGCCTCCTCCACAGCGGCTGCCTCCTGTCCTCGCCCGCCGATATCCCAGTAGGGCACTGCCGCTGAGGCCAAGGGCAAGGGAGTGATGACGTGTGGGGGCGTCACCAACTACTCAGTCCCCCCGGAAGGTAGGGGCGCCGCGTCCCTCTCACAGCCGGTGCCGGCATGCTCGCCTGGTCCGGGCAGCACCAAAATCGAGGTCCCGGCGTTCTAGGCCTCACCGGACCCGTCAGGACCAGCTGCGTCGCCGGCTCGTAGAGCAATCACCTGGGCCGCCACCCGGTCACATTCGCCACTACTTGCAGCTCAGCCGAAGGTATGGGAGCCGCGTCTCACTCTCCGCGAGCGCCGGCAGGAGCGCCCTGTCTGGACAGCTCCAAAATCGAGGTCCCGGCGTGCCAGGCCTCGTCAGACACTTCCGGACCTGCTCTGTTGTCGGGTCCCAGCACCGTCACCAGGGCCACCACCAGGCCAAAACCGCTACCGATCGTAGCCCATCAGGTCCGCAGCCGAATGCAACAGCAGGGAGCCCCCTTGGATGCCCAGGGCAAGGATATGTGGACAGGATTAGTTCAGGCTGGCCGGAGCTCGCGCTTTAGACGACCGACATGATCGCCAGCTAAGCCACGCCCTTGATTCCTCATATTTTGACGCGCTTGGGATCATCCACTCTAATCTATCCACTTCTTTGGCCTCCTACTTTTATACCACAGTCAATAAGAGGCCGCGGCAAACAAAACAGGCCCAATGGTATACCAAACCCTGTAGGATGGCCAAATGTGCACTTGTTAGGGAAGTCAAAACTGGAACTGCCGAGAGCATTAGACCAGCGAGACATTCCTACAAGAGCAGAATCGCTGAATCTAAGTCAGAATGGGAGGCTGTAAGGTGGGTAAATATAAAGGAAGCTTTGGACGGTCGTGATTACAGGGCCTTTTGGAATGTAGTTAGAACAGGCTCGGTTGAGGGTCCTCCAGCATTAGTACCTAACCTGAGCGAAGAAGTTTGGTTATCGCATTTTAAGCCTTTGTTTTCTCATAGCAATACCCAAACTGTTGCAGACTCTCCTCCCCTATTGAAGGGAATATTCGTCTCAGGATCATTGGAGGCAAATGATTATGATTGCCCACCTTGTACTATGTTGGAAATCCAAGCGGCCCTTAGGAGCTTGTCTTCCGGGAAGGCTCCGGGATTGGATAGAATCTCTGGAGACCTATTCCTGAGTGAGCTTTAATGCCATCCTTCACGGTATAGAAATCCCTCACACATGGTTGGGCACAGAGATCATCCCCATCCATAAAAAGGCCTCCCCACTCGACCCAGCTAATTACCGCCCCATTAGCCTGATTGACGTCTTGCAGAAACTGTTTGCCCACTTTTTACTAACGAGGTTGCAGTGTTGGATTGATGAACACCACATCCTGACCCCCCTCCAAGCGGGCTTTCGTGCTAAAGTCTCTACCATCAATCAACTGCTTAGACTTCAATTGGTATATTGGAAGACGATAACCATGGGAGCTGGCAGCCTGTATCTGATCTTTGTAGATCTCCGATCTGCCTTTGATATGGTACAGAGGGAGAAGCTTTGGGTCATATTTAGAAATGGGTGCTCCAGTATATCTGTGCCAATTGTTTAAACACTTACATCAAGGCACCTTTGCGAAGGTGAGGTTCGGGAGGAATGGGATGCTCTCGGCCCCCTTCTGTGTGGAAAAGGGTGTTAGGTAGGGGTGCGTGCTGGCCCCCACTCTGTTTTCCTTGTTTCTCAATGGTTTGATTGACCACCTTTTGGGTGCAAGGGATTTAGATTCTCCTAGTCTAGCCATACGCAAGATACCGGCCCTGATGTTCGCTGGCGATATGCTTTTGTTCTCAAAATCTTCTATGGGTATCCAGCGAACTCTGGAGGCGTTCTGCTTTTCTTGCAAATCTAGAAATCTGGCGATCAATCTTTCCAAAACCAAATACATGGTCTTCCACGCGAAATCAACCAATTGCCCGCACCCCCATTTGGATGGTGCGGTGCTGTAAAGAGTATCAACGTTTGAGTATTTGGGGTAACTCTGAATGATAGGATGGAATGGGGGTCACACATGGCCAAGGCAAACCTGAAATTGGCCCAAGCCTCTGGTGGAATATTAAATGTATACATGAGTGCTCATTTAAAATCCTGGGATCACCAGTTGAAATCTACAAAGCCCAGGCGAGGGGTGGTGAGCTCTATGGAGTAGAGTTGGGGGGCCATGTCAGTCCTACCTCATTGTCCACCACTGAGAATAGCTTCATTAGGCGCTTATTGAGACTTCCTCAGAGCACTCCTTTGATTCCACTACGATTAGACCTGGGTTTGGTCCCTATTCAGGATGTTATGGCCAATCGACCCCTATTGTATTGGAGGCGACTCTGGACTACCCCAGAGCTGTCAAGCTACAGAGAGGACTTGAGGGATCTACTGGCTATAAGGGGAGTGGGGAAAATCCCCTGGCTAAACTTTGTGAAGCAGCTCCGCCACGTATTCGGTAGGGCAGATATGTGGACTTCCCCTGAGCAAACATGCCCCTTAATCCCTAAAAGGGCTTTGGCCAATTAACTCAAACAATACTGCATGGATCGCCTAACACTTAACCCTGCTTTGGGTAAATTGACCAATAGACTACTGGAGGTCAAGGATAACTACCCTTTTGAGCAATTCCTGAATGACATCACGCCCTTACTGGCGAAGAAACTCTATGTCCAATTTAGACATGGAACACTCCCAGTTAGGGCAGTGACTAATAAGTGGTTGAATGCACCCCTTGCAGCTAGCACATGCCCAGGGTGCGAAGGTAGTGAGGAGACGGATCTGCACGTTCTGCTCATCTGCCCTTTGTACTCTAAGGCAAGAGCTAAATGGATTGTTCAATTATGCAAGAATATGGGTCTCAGGGACTGCAGGGATGTATTTAGAATATTAAAATACGATACTTTCCCTATGATTGTATTTGGGTCCTCCAGATATCTTTTGTCTATGTGGTGCACCAGAAGTGCAAAAATAAAAAATGCCAAACCATGAGATCTTTACTTCTGTGACTATTTTAACCTTTAATGAATTTTATAAAAAAGGGAGTAGATGTGTTAAACTTTACTAGGATATTTTTATATTTTTAATGTCTTTCTTAAAATCTTTTACCTGACTGTTTTGCATCATGAGTACACTGTACTGTTTTTTAACTGGCTTGTTTTATTTGAAAAATTGTTTATATGTGCTTTTATAGCTTCTAGCCGATAATAAAGCTTTTTGGCTGACTGAGATTCCATCTTGTTTGTTACACAACGTGGATGTCACTGTCTGTGATGGTGAGACAGGGACTGTTCTTATCAAGGAAATGCCACTGAGTGCGAGCTGCCCAGACCTTTAATAGAGAGTTCAAAACCACAATATTTTGGCAAAGTGGTCAAGCCAGGAATAAATGGGTGAGGTTTGTTGCTGCCCAACTCAATGAACTAAACACCTTGTTGCGGGGTTCACAAGGATTTTTTAAAGCACTCGCTACTTTAACAGAGCCCGTTTCCAAGCACTCAAAGTGTTTACAGATAAGAGAATAAAGGAATAAGGAGATAGTGATGCCTAAGAATATATTTCATACCAATCAAGTTACAGCCTGTGTAAACTTGGCTCACCAAATGCAGCAATAGCAGGCAGAAAAGGCTTACTTTAAGATCCATTACTGTCTAATCTATGTTTCTTCTAAACATTAGGGGATTCAACAAAATGTGTCCGGTTTTATAAAACAAAAACACCATAAAAGTCATACATAGGATGTTTTTTTGCAGCATGCTGCTGGGGTTCTGAACAAGGAGATTGAATTGGCTATTAGACGATTATCTCGCTCACCTTCCCACCCTTCCCTAGTGCTTTCTTCTGTTGCTCCATATGCTGGTTCCCATACTCAGCCTCAGTCCCCTCAAGTAGGCTTGGTGGACATACCTCAAAATATGCCTCAAGACCAAGCTGGGGGTATCGACCCCCTTACACCAGTTGTTGTCACGTGAGTCGGTGCCCAGTCACCAATTTTTAGGTCAGCCACTGACATCACCCCTGGCAATGGGTTGGGCCCAGGAGGCGCTAAGAGGAAGCGCCCTTTGGTTGGGGGCCCTTGTAAACGCAGAAAGAAAATTGGATCACAGTCATCTTCAGCAGTCCACCCAGTAGTGCCTAACCTGGATGCTCTTTCGTTAGACATGCTCAAAGCAGCCTTGCTGTCAGCGCTTGGAACTAAATTGGGCTCCATCCTACTACAACTTCCTGCACTGGAACGCAACCTGTCTGCACTGATCGCCTCCTTGCAAGGGTACCATGCCCTGCTCTACACAAGTATCCCTCCTACAAGGCCTACGATCTCGACCCCCATTTCCAGTCCCAGTGGTAGTGGCACGGGGGTAGGAGACAGAGCAGTGTCTATCACGAAGCAGTCTAGTCACATGGTAGGAGATAAACACCACCTATTATGCCCAGAACTGACCCTAAAGACCGTTCAACCAACCGGAGGGGGCAGGGGTCACCCAGACCTCAGTATCTTTTCCGTCTCTGCAATCTCAGGGTTTCAAAGTGGGCAGATTTTACAGTTCCGTTGATAGGTGGGAAGACTGGAAGCCATGAAACCCCCGGGGACTTGAATAACTATTCTCCTAGTTTGGGCTCTGTTCATCTCCTACCAGAGTCCACAACACTTGTTGTGGTGTGAGTACCATGCCTAAACCCTAGGACCAAGGAAGACTTTTACCAGCTGAACAATAAGGTGGTGCACTGGCTCAATTCCAACATTGCCCCTGGGCTTAGGGTGGAAAACGAAATTCTCATGGTGCACCGGACACAGTGGGTTGGTAGCGCCAAGAAATCCAGGCTGGGGGACTGTATTATCATCAATTTTAACAATCCAGTCATGGTAAACCGAATCTTAAGCAAGGTTGCCCAGTCTAACTACAGGTGTTGGAACTCCGCAATCTCGACACTTCTACAGACCCAATTATTACCAACTACGGTCCCTGCGCGAGCGGTTCCAAGAAGTGGGCCATAGGGGTTGTGCAGAGGGGATGATAGGCGTAAGCACAGCAAATAGGTTTACTCCTCTGAGCTCATTGGAAGATTGCGATTGACGATGTGTGGGTCTCTCGGGCCCTGTGGCACCCGCATCCCAGGGTAATGTATCGCCCCCAGAACAGGTATTGAGTGTGAACCGAGGGTGTAAATTTCTTTCTTGGAATATCGCGGGGCTGGAGAGCGAGATTGAGAACACCGAATGGTTGGCCCTTGTAAGGAGTTTTGATGTGATATGCCTCCAGGAAACTTGGGCTGTAGACAATAATTATCACCTGGATGGCCATAAAACCCTCTTCATTCCAGCTACCCCGTCCAGGTCAGGGAGAGCCAATGGGGGGCTTATTACCTTTGCTTCTCTAGCTGTGCTTGGCATCTCCGCTACCTCACTTAACGTCTCTCCCAATTTACGTGTGATGTTGTTGTCCAGTGGAAAAAGCAAGCTACTTCTGGTAAACTTTTACAACGTGGGAGTTACACACTTGGATGAGGGCAATATAACTCTGCTGGGGTCTGTACTTCAGCATAGCATCTTGAAAGGTTAGAGTTATCACTACATTTTTCTAACGGGATTTTAACACTCATGTGTGGGGACATCAGGCAAGGAGGAGTGGAAGCTATGGGCTGTGCACGACAAGCAGGCTTACACATGGAACATACTCCCCAGGGTATTGAGCTTAACTCCATCTTGCTTGAATTTGATTCAACATCTGTAATAAAAAAGCTGCCTCCGGGGAAGACAGACATTACTCCCACCTTTATTGGGAGAAGGTGTGAGACCTTTATTGATTTCACCTTTGTATCTCCCCCTTATTCTCTAGTTACCGATTTTTCTGTGCAGGCGAGTAAATGTAGTGACCACAACTCTATTTGTGTCTTAACAGGCTAGACCAGAACACTCGGACATAGCAAGGTGGGCGGCTGCTGGTGTCCCCCTTAAAGCGGTGGAAGCAGGAAGGAGCGTAAAGAGGGGGTGTATTGTCCCAGAGCTACTCCACAAATCCCTTTTAACTCAGTGTCGGAGCAAGTTTGAAACCTGTCTCGATGATGAGGCAAGTGCTCCGGACATCATGGGTGCATTTTGATCCATGTCTACTGTCATAAGGAAGTTACTACGGGCCTCGGGTGGGGGCTGTAAGTACCAGGTCCACGATGGTTCGGCGTGCTCCCAGGCTTCCAGGAACCTGAGACAGGACTTGGGTGTTAAGCCCCGAGACCGGGTGGCGCTCAAAGGTCACGAAGAGCATATAAAGCTGCTCTAGCAACTCATGAGTTTGTCCTGAAGATGGAGGCCTGGATCGATTTAGTGGAGGCGAGTACACTGCGTAATAGCTCAAAGTTCTGGGGCATTATTAACAGCCCATTTCTATATGGAAATAATGCTAATTTACTGGAAGCCCATATCACTGAGGACAATTGAGTACATTATTTCGAGGGTATCTTCCAATCAGATACCCTGCCAACTGAGGGGCAGGAAAGGGTGGAAGGCAAGTCGGAACTTATTTTCACCACGCAAGAGGTGAGAGCCGGTATTCTGGGTCTGTCTAAAAACAAGGACCCCACGCCAGATGGGAGCCCGCCATATCTCTACATCGCCCACATAGAAACCTGGGTGCCTGTCCTCACAGATGTTATCAATGCTGAAGTTCAGGTTGGCCACCCAGATTCTTGTGCTTTATCGATTATAGTCCCGGTATTTAAAAAGGGAGATCGGTACAGTACCTATTGTTATAGGCCCATTTCTCTGCTGGACTCTGTGGTGAAGGTGGTGGGCCACATGATACTTGACACACTTGTATCATGGGTTGATGAAAACAACTTTTTTATCCGCTATCCAATACGGCTTTCGCCCAGGTCGTTCCACTGTGGAACAGTGTTTAAACCTGTACATGGTTCTGAACAAATACACTGTGGCTCGTTCCAGCCCCATATACCTAGCCTTCATAGACAAGTCCTCAGCATTCCACTGGGTCAATAGGTCCAAGCTGTGGCAGTTGATGTCCTCCATTGGCATAGACAGTAACATAATTTTATTTCTGCGGGATCTTCACCGTGATTCAACCGCGGTTGTCCGCTGTTCAAAGGACCTGAAAGTGTCCAGTCAGCTTGACATCAAGAGAGGGGTGTGTCAAGGGTGCATTTTAGCATCCTTTCTTTTTAACCTATATATTAATTCCTTAGAGAAGACCCTTTCGGCCAACAAATGCTGATTGTCCCCAGGTAGGCAAGCGTAGCCTGCCAGTCCTATACGCAGACGACGTGGTCCTTGGGCGAGGACAGCTAGGTGCCTGCAACTTCTTCTGAAATATTTTGCCCTTTTTATGAAGGACTTGAACCTTTCGTTTAATCATTCAAGTCGTTCATTATGCAGGTGGGACCTCGTAAAGCTAAGCAGTTCACTTTTAAATTCGGACTTTCGTCAATACCGAAGACCAATGTTTTCTCCTATTTGGGAGTTGTGTTTGACGATTCCTTAAGTTGGCAGACATACCTCGAGATAGGCTGGGGGTATCGTCCTTCTTACACCAGTTGTTGTCACATACGTCGGTGCCCAGTCCCCAATTTTTAGGTCAGCCTCTGACATGGCCCCTGGCAATGGGTTGGGCCCAGGAGGCATTAAGAGAAAGCGCCCTTTGGTTGGGGGCCCTTGTAAATGCAGAAAGAATATTGGATCACAGTCAACTTCAGCAGTCCACCCAGTAGTGCCTAACCTGGATGCTATTTCGTTAGACATGCTCAAAGCAGCCTTGCTGTCAGCACTTGGAACTAAATTGGACTCCATCCTACTACAACTTTCTGCACTGGAAAGCAACCTGTCTGCACTGATTGCCTCCTTGCAAGGGGACCATGCCCTTCTCTACACAAGTATCCCTCCTACAAGGCCTACGATCTCGACTACCATTTCCAGTCCCAGTGGTAGTGGCACGGGGGCAGGAGACAGAGCAGTGTCTATCACGAAGCAGCCTAGTCACATGGTAGGAGATACAACACCACCTATTATGCCCAGGACTGACCCTAAAGACCGTTCAGTCAACCGGAGGGGGCGGGGGTCACCCTGAACTCAGTATCTTTTCAGTCTCTGCAATCTCAGGGTTTCAAAGTGGGCAGATTGTACAGTTCTGATGATAGGTGGGAAGGGCTGTAAGCCATGCCCCTCGGGACTTGAATAACTATTCTCCTAGTTTGGGCTCTGTTCATCTCCTACCTGAGTCCACTCCGCTTGTTGTGGTGTTAGCTAGAGTACCATGCCTCAACCCTGGGACCAAAGAAGACTTTTGCCAGCTGAACAATAAGGTGGTGCACTGGTTCAATTCCAACATTGCCCCTGGGCTTAGGGTGGAAAACCAAATTCTCATGGTGCGCTGGACACAGTGGGTGGGTAGTACCAAGAAATCCTGGCTAGGGGACTGCATTATCATCAATTTTAACAATCCAGTTATGGTAAGCCGCATCTTAAGCACGGTTGCCCAGTCTAACTACAGGTGTTGGAACTCAGCAATCTCAACACTTCTACAGACCCAATTATTACCAACTACTGTCCCAGCGCGAGCGGCTCCAAGAGGTGGGCCATAGGGGTTGTGCAGAGGGGATGATAGGGGTAAGCACAGCAAATAGGTTTACTCCTCTGAGCTCATTGGAAGATTGCGATTGACGATGTGTGGGTCTTTCGGACCCTGTGGAACCCGCATCCCAGGGTAATGTATCGCCCCAGAACAGGCATCGAGTGTGAATGGAGGGTGTAAATTTCTTTCTTGGAATATCGCGGGGCTGGAGATCGAGATTGAGAACACCAAATAGTTAGCCCTTGTTAAGAGTTTTGATGTGCTATGCCTCCAGGAAACTTGGGCTGTAGACAATAATTATCACCAGGATGGCTATAAAACCCTCTTCATTCCAGCAACACCATCCAGGTCAGGGAGAGCCAAGGGGAGGCTTATCACCTTTGTTTCTCTAGCTGTCCTTGGCATCTCTGCTACTCACTAAACGTCTCTCCCAATTTACATGTGATGCTGTTATCCAGTGGAAAGAGCAAGCTACTTCTGGTAAACTTTAACAATACAGGAGTAACACACCTGGATGAGGGCTAAATAACTCTGCTGGGGTCTGTACTTCAGGATAGCATCTTGAAAGGTCAGAGATTCACTACATTTTTCTAATTTTTCTAATAATGCTAATTTACCGGAAGCCCATATCACTGAGGACAATTGAGTACATCATTTCGAGGGTATCTTCCAGGCGGATACCCCGCCAACTGAGGGGCAGGAAAGGGTGAAAGGCAAGTCGGAACTTATTTTCACCACGCAAGAGGTGAGAGCCGGTATTCTGGGTCTGTCTAAAAAGAAGGTCCGCGCCAGATGGGATCCCGCCATATCTCTACATCGCCCACATAGAAACCTGGGTGCCTGGCCTCACAGCTGTTATCAATGCTGCAGTCCAGGTTGGCCGCCCAGATTCTTGGGCTTTATCGATTATAGTCCCGGTATTTAAAAAGGGAGATCGGTACAGTACCTATTGTTATAGGCTCATTTCTCTTCTGGACTCAGTGGTGAAGGTGGTGGGCCGCATGGTACTTGACACACTTGTATCTTGGGTTGATGAAAACAACTTTTTATCCGATATCCAATAAGGCTTTCGCCCAGGTCGTTCCACTGTGGAACAGTGTTTTAAACCTGCACATGGTTCTGAACAAATACACTGTGGCTCGTTCCAGCCCCATATACCTAGCCTTCATGGACCTGTCCTCAGCATTCCACTGTGTCAATAGGTCCAAGCTGTGGCAGTTGATGTCCTCCATTGGCATAGACAGTAACATAATTTTATTTCTGAGGGATCGTCACCGTGATTCAACCGCGGTTGTCCACTATTCAAAGGATCTGAAAGTGTCCAGTCAGCTTGACATCAAGAGAGGGGTGTGTCAAGGGTGCATTTTACCACCCTTTCTTTTTAATCTATATATTAATTCCTTAGAGAAGGCCCTTTGATCACACATGCTGATTGTCCCCAGGTAGGCAAGCGTAGCCTGCCAGTCCTCCTATACGCAGATGACGCAGTCCTTGGGCGAGGACAGCTAGGTGCCTACAAATTCTTCTGAATTCTTTTGCCCTTTTTATGAAGGACTTGGACCTTTCGTTTAATCATTCCAAGTCGTTCATTATGCAGGTGGGGCCTCATAAAGCTAAGCAGTTCACTTTTAAATTCGGACTTTCGTCAATACCGAAGACCAATGTTTTCTCCTATTTGGGAGTTGTGTTTGACGATTCCTTGAGTTGGTGCCCTTTGCTTACTTGGAAGAAAGGGGATGCAGTGAAAGGTTTTACAGCTGTTTTTAACTTTGCCAGCAGAGTGGGAGGGAAGCCAATAGGGTCTCTTTCGAAGACATATGAAGACAAATATATCTCAAAGGTTAGTTATGGGAGTGAGATATGGGGCCACATTGGGGTAGGGGCAGTGCAAAGTGCTGAAAACTCTTTCCTGTGATGGGCCCTTTCTGTCCCACAAAGCACCCCGGTAAATGTTGTGCACAAAGAGTTGGGGATGCCTTTCCTCTCAGATGTACTGGATTTCCGTCCCCTGGCTTTGTGGCTTAATATTTGGGCTAATTAAGAAAATACACTTAGCAAAGATGTCCTACAGGAATGCCTTTCACTTGACCATGTCTCAAGCATCCGATGGCTCCAGTATAGAAGAGTTGGCCTCTCCAGGGTAGGTAGGAACTATTTGCTAAACCTGAGCGCATATGTAAGAGGGACCTTTCTCTGGTCAAAGAGTGTTTTTAAAAGAATGAGCTGCTGTGATAGAGAGGGAAATGAATGTGTAAGCCTAGTGTGCGTAAGTACATTGTGTTAAAAACTGTACCAACCACCGAACCTTATCTTCTAGGGCTTAAAAGCATCTATGAGCGTTTTCTATTGATCCGGTTTCGGCTCAACATCTTCTATTACCTCATGGCACACCCCCGCGGCTTCCACAGAGGCCAGTGCCTCATGCCCTGTGGCTGCAACGGTGAGTCTCCTCAGGAAATGATTCACTTTTTTAATGTTTTGTAGTTTTTATGCTGTCCCTAGAAAGTTATTTATTATTCCAATTCTCAAAAAAGCGGGTTTTAGGCAGGTGAGACCGGCTCTTATCTTTTACAACTGCTCTCTAATGACACTGTTTTGCATACGGTTAACTTTTTATGGGTCGCTGTTAGACTCAGGTCAAGCTGCGATTAACTTCTGTACTGTAATTCATGAATTTTTGTCTTGTGTTTTGATTAACTTGGACATATTTGTCATGTATTCCTATAGGTTCTGAATCGATCCCCCTATTCCTGACCCTATTCTGGTTAGCAAACTAACAAGTTAACTAGCAGTCAGCCCATGAGGCAGAAAACCCCCATGATGCAGATACCGTTATCTGACGCAGTCACACTACGGCACAGGAACGTATTATCTGATTAGGTCATAACGCTTGCGATCTAATTAGACAAGCGATATTCCTCCAGCCCCTGATAAGGCATACGGAGTTCTCATAACAAATCAAACCTATGACAACCTGGAAAAACCGTGCGGCCATTGTTTTGATTTCACAGAGAACTTCAGCAAAAGAATGTGCTAACGAGCAAGTCATATGACATCTTTATTGACGTATCTATGTCCATCCTTATGTCAATCTCGGCACCTTAAAGGTATAAATATTACCGATCTTGCCCTATGCAAACACACGCGTGGTGACGAGACGGAGCAGCCATACTTGCCGAAGCCCAGAGCAGAGCAGACCCCGCTGGCAGCAGCCCCGCCTTCCTGACGCGCTGAGAGACGCGCTGCTATCTCCTACCGAGAGACCCAGCACCGGCGCTTCCGGGTAGCCCTCGCAGGCAGCCTGGAATATCGAGACCAGAGAGAGAGATACCATCCCTCATTCATCCTAACTTCCAGGTACAGAACTGAATAACCCCTCACAGAGAATTCTTTAGTTATTCACTTGGCAAAAACAAACTTAACTTAAACTGTAACTTCATCCTAACTTCCAGGTACAGAACTGAATAACCCCTCACAGAGAATTCTTTAGTTATTCACTTGGCAAAAACAAACTTAACTTAAACTGTAACTTTCTATTCCCGCCCACTTATTAGGCTTAGGTCAGGTACACGGGGTAGGCGTATTTAGAAACACCAGTTGAGTACGTTTAGTCAAATGTATATATGTATGTAATCTATTTTATTCATTTTAAACATCTTATGGCTTAGAAACCATATCAATGTTTTTACAGTATTATTTTATACTTCTGCTTCTAATGTATGCACTTTACTTAACAATAAGTATTGCAATAATATCGATCCATTTCTCTTGTATGAGAAAAGAGACTGATCAATAAATAACACCTTTTTATTGAACACGCCCGTCTCTTCCTTTTCTCTACAATCTGATGAGACTAAGAATGCACGTACTGACTGAGTAAAATAAATTGCCTTTTGTTCACACGACTCTCGAGATTTACTCTTGATTAGGGGAGAGCAAAGTTGTCATGTTCTATGGTTGTCAGAAACTAAATCCCTTCTTGTCTAATCAGGGAAGTTAAGTCCTACCTGAACATTCGAGAAAGTTTCTAGTGAACTCTGAGCTAATCTGGCAAACCCAAAACTTTAAGTCTAATATCGACAGTGGTAGACCTAGTTAACGTCTGATCTAGGCCTTTACTATTGTAGGTATTATTCCAATGCGCAGAGCCTATTGGGATGATAGGAACTACACTACATGGCGCCCAACGCGTTTGGAAAGGGCGATAAAACTAACGTAAGACATCTAGAGTAACTCAGTCGTGCTTTCTCACTCAGACCCCTTTTCCCATAATACTCCAAAGACGTCTGGAGTGGGTGAAAGGTTATATCCGCGAGACCTCGCAGGAGGGAACTCCTATGTATGGTTCTTGGTATAGTCAACGTTGAAGGATACACTGTTCCAAAATATTGTGCATCTAATCTTTGTTTCCATAAGAACCTGATCTGCAAACAAACAAAATAACCTTCTAGACAGTAAAATGTCAGACAATGAAGATGAAAGAGAGGCAGTTAGATTAGCAACTGAACTCGCAGCAGCTGATGCTGCTCTACAAGATGCAGACCAGGATATAATACTCATTCCGGTCATCAAAAGAAAATCTATAACCTTAAAACTTATAGAAAATGGACTGACACCAAGAGGTGGTACAGTCATATTCGTAATTGAGGCACACGAATATCGGCAGACAGAGGTATACTATTCATGGATACATTTTCCAGCAGCAAATGCTGTAACAAAGTACTTCCACTATTACAAAATAGAGGTCCCTCCTGATATTTACACTCCTTTCGAGGAGGTGGAAGTACCACTCAAATTTCAAGAGCACCTGCTCTTATTTGATGGCGCCCTAATACACAACAATCACATTACCAGGCTCGGTCCTTTAGGTAGACCAGGAGCAACGTGGCCGGTCCTAGCCGGATACACACCACATCCAGACATTGAAAGAATGCCTGCACCAGAGCTTTTAACACAGCTAAAACAATTAATAAAAGTACATAGACAACTAGTCCAATATGTGATGCGGACTTCAACAATTCAGCCAGCAATTAAAATTCCACAGCTGACCCCTCACCAGGGGAACACAAATAAAATTACAGCACAGAACATCCAGTCCTGCCTAGGTAAAGTACCGGCTAAACGGGAACAAATACCTTTCTGGCTAGCACAAAAAATCACCCAAATAGAGGCGGTGTTTCCTGACACCACCCCGCTAGAAAAACACAGGATTCTGACTATCTGTCTTCCAATGGGAATCGCACCACACATTGAGGACTGTGACACTTGGGGTACAGTCTTTGCTTCCGTCTACACAAAAACGCACGGTGTTCCATCAATCTCGGTAATACCAGATGTGCTAAAACAAATTCAAGACGAATACGGTCCAGAACCCGCTTTAACTCTTGGTATGAAATTACTAAAAGACTTCAAGCAGGTCTCGGCTATATTATTAGCCAACATAAAGGGAGAGGCAGCAAACGTGGCGATCCGCCAGAGGTTAAAAGAGACAGATATAGCAGACCAACCAGCTGAAATTGCCAGAATCATAGAAAAATCCTATGAGGAACTAGGTAGAGATAGTTTAGGTGGAATACCAGTAAAACCACAACTAATTGAAGGTCCTGAAAAAATATTTTTTAATAATAATTCACCGAAAAAGAACTGGGATGGAAACAAACAATCCAATCCTAAAGAAAAGAAATTCCAGTCCCGAGGAAGGTCTCCTAGGCGAAGAGAAAAGTCTCCAAACCAAAGACAAAGGTCACCTCAGAGTGACCCCTCTGGGAAAAGATATAACCTTAGAAATAGGGATAATATAAAAAAGCCTGATAGATATCAAGACATTGATACACGTCCCTCTCAATCTTTTCAGACTTCTGTGGAAAAGTAAATTTTGCCATGTTCTGTGTCCCTACGCCTCATCCATCATGTGTTATGTGTGCATGATCAATATGCATATGTTATTCCCCATTTCTGATTAAAGAC
The DNA here is from genome assembly GCF_964261635.1 of Lissotriton helveticus. NCBI lineage: Eukaryota > Metazoa > Chordata > Amphibia > Caudata > Salamandridae > Lissotriton > Lissotriton helveticus. The sequence goes on along the minus strand of NW_027611709.1, from coordinate 728,499 downwards.
GCAATTACAGTTGTGTCCACCTCTAATATGTTAGTTTCCAGTCCTCGTGAATACTACGAATATCAGACCTATGTAAGTAATGTTGCCACGTTTCTCAGTGTGCACGTTATTCAATTATAAAGTCCCCGTTTCCAGGCCTCAAAAGGGCCCGGACCACAGATTCAGCTCCTGTCTCCTGAAAGCCTCGCTGAGGAGCGATACAGCCCCCACCTGTATCCTCGACCCTTCACTTACTTCCTGCCTTGCAGTGCCCGGTGCACCCCGGCTCTGCCTCTGAGTCTGCCAAAAGTATGTTATAGTTCCTGCTATCAGTTCAGTCCTCCTCCTCTGCATTCCTAAGCTACTGAACTGCATCAATAGTTTCCGTCATTGTCTAGCCTCCTCGTCTCCACGTTAGAGAAATACTGTATTTAATGGTCATTTAATATTCTTCACGCACTACATGTAGAATAATGCATGGTCCAGTCTTAGAATCAAGTTAGCCTTTCCCCTCATGACTCCTAGTTTATATCAACATGTTCCCTAAACATTAGATACCAGATAGGGTTTAGGTACATGTCGCTCCGACCCTCCAGACTCTAGTCTCTGCTCCTAGCACAGAGTTCGTAGCCCCCAGCTTCTCCTAGTAACACGTCATTGCCAGTTTTCGCGCACCATTAGGTTAGAGGTCCCGGCTCCTTAGGTAGCCCCCTCCAAAGTTTCCGCCCATTCATGACATACCCTGTTACGTTTGCATCACATGTCTATGTATACGCCCAGTTACACCTCTTTTTACTGTTATCTCTCGCGACTGCTACGCGTCACGCCTTCTACTCCACCCACTGTTACGCCTACTGCAATGTACTGCTATGTGTTTGCGCTATGTATATAAGTCAATGTTATGTTATTAAATGTTAGCGCGCTCATCCCAGACCTAGCCCCAGCAGCTGCTGGGCCTCTTTTCCCCTGCTGGGCCCCAGTTGTCCTGCTGGGCCCTGTCATTCTGTTCCTATGCAGGTTGTCCTGATCCTGTCCTTATGCTGTAATAAACCTGCAGAAACTCCTACTACCTCGAATCTTGACTCTTATTTATTGAGCTATCTGTTATGCTATAAGTCTAGTCAAAAATAGGGTATTATTTATTTATTTACCACACTTCCTCGCAGAAATCGGAAAGAAGAGGACGATCAGAACAAAGAGAAGAGCACGCCAAGTCCAAAGACAAGGAACCTGCTCAACTAAAAAAGAAATTACAATTTCCAAAAAAGAAGGTAGCCAGTATCAAGGTAGTTAACAATGCCGAGAATACTGAGGACACAACTGAAAAACGGAGAATGGGCTCAGACAATGCTAGACAGCGCAGCAGAAGTGAGCATAGCTCGCAAAGTCCTTATGAATCATCTGGAGACAGTGGACACGAATGAATATCTTCAAGTGGAAACTGCAGACACCAGAGTTAGCAAACCTCACAAAATATACGAAATAACATTACGTATAGAGGGAGATAAGACTAGGAAAATAAGGGGACTATTTTGGGATAATCTCTCCAAGGGTTATGACATCCTTCTAGCTGAAAAAGACTGGCCACCAGAGTTTGTCAGGGATTGCCCTCATGGCGAAGAAATAATTATGCCTGCCTTCTCAAATCATATCCCGATTCATAAAAAATACACACTTGCTAGAAAGTGGGCAGTAGCTCTAGCTCCTGCTTTATATAAAAATCACGTAGGATGGGATGAGGACTCTCCTCCTCACAAAATCCAGTTAAAATCACAACCTACTGCACAAAGGCAGTACCCAATTAAGCAAGAAGCTAAAAAACAGGTAAATGAAATACTAGATCAGCTAGAATACCAGGGGGTGATTGAAACTTGCACCTCACAAATGAACAACCCTTTGTTTCCGGTCTCCAAACCAGACAATTCATACCGTCTAGTTTTGGATTACCGACACCTTAACACATGTTGCAAAACTTTTGCAGTGCAAAACTCACATAGTGCTGCACTAATGAATAACATAGTGCGCAAAAAATACAAAACAACATTAGACATCTCTAATGGATTCTTTTGTCAAAACATAGCACCAGAGAGCAGATATTTAACTGCATTCTCAATAAATGGCACTCAAAAACAATTCTGTCGGTTAGCCCAGGGGTACAAGAACAGCCCGGGAGTATTCTCAGCGAGAGTAACAGAATTACTACAAATATATGATGATGAAGCATTATCTTATGTCGACAACATTTACTTAACAGATGATGACTTGGATACTCACTTGAAGAGAGTGAACACCATAATACTTGGGTTCGCAGCAGAGGGTTACAAATTCAACTTTAAAAAATCCAGAATTGCCCATCTGACAGTCCTGTTCCTAGGATATGAACTATCAAGTATAGCCTGGCTGACAATTTATTAAAGAAAACATTGTTCATGCAGTTCAGACCGCAATAGCTAGAGAAAAAGACAAAGCTGATGGTAGACATATCACAGTCAGAACAGCAGAACCAGCCTTTGAGGCACTAACAACACCGTGTAATTTACCAACAACAGCATTGAATCCGGAATGGATACAATGGGTGAATTCAATCACAACTGACAAAGCATACTACTACTTTGATCCAGAACTAGAAGAATTAAAAGATCTAGAATATGAAAGAACATTCCCTCTGCCTGTGGTAAATAAATAATTAATTACCGGTACTATTTTGGACTAAAACAGACAACAGATAGCTCAATAAATAAGAGGCAAGATACGAGGTATCCTGAGTTGAACAGGCTTTAATCAGGCATAAGGGAAGGGACAGGAACGGGACAGCCTGCAAGGAATCAAGCGGATGGCAGCTGCAACGTTTAATTAACAGTACATTATATATATATATGAAAACGTTGCAATTACATTACATACAGTAGGCGGTATGAGTGACGAACATGAGATAAGAGACACATGGGCGTGAAAAGAAGGCGTGTACAGAGACATGTGGTGTAAACGTCACAGAAGTGTCATGAAAAAGAGGCGGAAACATGGAGGGGGCTACCTGGGCAGCGTGTACCTTTCACCTAGTGGTGCGCGCAAACGGACTATGACGTGTGACTAAGGAGAGCTGGGGGCTCTGACTTCTGTTCTAGAAGAGGAGACTAAAGTCTGGGTATCAGGACGACATGTGCCTATGGCATATCTGGTATCTGGTGTTTGGAGTACATGTTGATAGAATCTAAAGGCTAACAGGGCAAAAGTTACTCGACACTAAGGCTGATGCATGAATATATTCTATATGTATTGCGGGTAAGCTAGGGATCTTCTATGGATATTAATACAGTAATTCTCTTGCATGGAGACATAAAGACTAGACTCTGACTGAAGATGTTTATATGGTTCGCTAGCTAAGGAATGCAAAGACGAGGAGCTGAACTGACAACTGTAGGCATAACATATTCTTGGCAGGCAGGCAGAGCCAGGCCGGGCATCTCGCTGCGCGGCTGGAAGTAAGTGAAGGGTCAGGGATGCAGGTGGGGGCTGCATCGCTCCTTGCAGAGGGTTCAGGAGACTGGAGCTTGAATCTGGTGTCCGGGCCCTCATGAGGCCTAGAAACGGGTGCAACTCGACAAATAACGTGCACAATGTAAAATGATGGCAACATAGCAACATAGGCCTAATACTCGTTGCTTACATGGGAACTGGATAACTGGCATATGGACGTTGGACACAACTATAAGTGCGTCTTTATTCGGACATAGGGGGATATATGCATATTAGTCATGCACATATAACATAGGATGGGGAACACGTAGGGACACAGAACAAGGCAAAATATAATTTTCCTCATTCCCTCCTTGACCCTACGTTTCCATCAGGAAACATCAATATTCATGATACCATCTATCATTTCATATAGCATCATTTGTTCATCTCGAATTTTCTTAGAAGGGGACTTTGGACTAGGAATACAGGATGTAGCGCACAAGCCGCAAATCGCAGGGCCACATTGTAAACAGAGACAGCAACTGAATACGATCATTACTGCTATACCCAGGAATGACAATACTTTCCATCCCCAGGCAGAAAGTATACTCCAGAGCCAACCGGACCATGTCCAGGTGCCTGGATCTTGGTGTAACTGATGGGCAATCTTATGAAGTCTGGTTATAGCTGAATAAACAGACGGTGCGTTATTAGGAATGAAAACGCAACAACTAGATCCGATGACTCTACAAGCTCCACCCCTATCGGCCAGTATGACGTCAAGGACGAGCCGGTTTTGAAGAACGACAAAACGCATAGCAAATTGTTCTTCAGTTAAATTACCTAGAGCAGAAGTAGTCTCATTCACTACTGCTTCAAGGGTTCTGGTTAGCCTACGTATTAACTTACTATTCTGGACAGGACCTATAAAGAAGAAGAAACCTTTATTGAAATCTTGATACTGTTCTAGAGCAGTTTCAGTTTGATCGACAATTGGGGACTCGATCTCCCTTCTATGTCTAAAGTGTTCTAGATGTGTGTTTTCTGTGATAATCGGATGGGGCTAGAAAAACTGGTGGCAGTAGGAAGGCAATATAACATGTTCCGTCCCAATCTAGGGGCAGACGTACATATGCGGTCTGACCACACACAAAATAAGAATGACGTGAGGCTTTGAAAGTAGATTTCCCACTGTCACTATACTCGACCACAGTCGTACAATCACTGTGTCCTAGATGTACTGTACCATTCTTTCTGACACATAATTCGCCTTTAACTGGTAATACTGTAATAGTAGGCAAATCTGGAGTAGTTTCAGACCGAACATTCAGAATCATGAAATTCGAGGAGACATTACCTAAATCATATACTTCATTCTCTAGATCTAACCCTTTTCTATGGGAAATACCTTCCTTGTCTGGGAAACATGTTCTATTCAGAAGGGACATATCATTTGAGGATGACGTTAACGTGGACCATGCTCCACATGAACCATTATGTGAAAATGGATAGGGAAAGAGTGGCAGAACTCCCTTCGGTGTCTGAAAAGGGGGGAGTCGACCACACACCCAACAATTAGTGGCATTGCTGGTCTGGTGTGAATAATGTAACATTCTGATGAAAGTGTTATTACGCATAGCCATACGATAGGATAACTCGTGCGGAGGCAGTTCACTAAAAGTGTGCTCTACTGTAGCATTAGAGGAAGAATGTACATGTGAAACATAACTTATGCCTGTAACCATAAAACTCAGAAACAATAATACGATCAAAGTAATAATACAGCGACTTCGGAGAGACTTGCAATAGGACATTTTCTTGAGCTTTCGTCTATCTCTCTCACTATGGGGGTCTATCTCATACATGCCAGGAACCTGTCTAACTGCTTCACCCGAGAGGGACTTAAACAATTAAACTGTCTGACTTGCTAGACCTTAGTTTGGCTTTATACTCCTGCTGCGGAGTTTTCTCTAACAGGGGGAGTTTAAATTCAGTGTCTGTATCTGGGCAGTCCTTGAGAATGGGGCAGTCCTTGAAAAAAGTCTTGGGCTTGAGTCCATAAAATTTCTTGACGTGACTGGAATGTACCCAGCCTTTCCTCCCTTCTAGCTTGACTGCAGTCCTTGTTGTTAACAAAACGAGACGGGGCTCCTTCCAGCGGGGCTCCAACGGACTTGAACGATCAAAGTTCCTTATAAGCACAAAATCACCAGGAACGACTTCATGCGGTTTCACCTGGGTGTTGTCTGGAAAAGCAGCGGCAACCTGTGAACGACAAGATTGGAGTGCAAGCATCAAGGAGGCCAGGTAATCTGTCAGCATATTACTTGAAACATCTGTAATCTTTCGGGGCATCGGTGTACCCCACATATTTGGAGGACGGCCGAATACGACCTCGTACGGGGACAGACCTGATCTGGAGTGTGCAACCATTCTCATGAAGAAAAGGGCAACTGGCAGTGCTACCAACCAGTCTACGCCTTTCTCTGTGCATACTTTCGCAATGCGGATTTTCAATGTCTGATTATGTCTCTCGACGAGACCAGCTGCTTCGGGGTGTCGTACACAGTGGAACTTCCACTGGTACCCTAACAGAAGGGAAACTTGCTTCATGAGTTCAGATGAGAATGGCTGGCCGTTGTCTGAATACACGACTCTCGGTAATCCATAACGAGGGAAAAACTCACGAACCAACTGCCTGGCAGTGGTCGCGGCAGTGTAATCTGGGACCGGATATGCTTCTGTCCATCTGGACAAAGCGCATACAACTACGAGGACATACTTGAAACCTCGACAACGATCCATCTGAATATAATCCATCTGGAGGACTTCAAAAGGGTGATCAGGAGGATGGAATCCACCTTGTTCCACCGGGACACTTTTACCTGGATTGAACTGACAACAGATCATGCAGGTACGCACTTTCTGCTTGGCTGCTGCTCGTAAATGCTTGTTAAACCAGAGGTTCTGAATACTGTCTAACATGGCCTTTTCTCCTAAGTGTGCTGGACTATGTGCGGTAGTAATAATGACTTGAACCATAGAGTCGGGGAGAAACCATGTGGCTTTCCCCTTCGTCAACCATCCTTGATCTGTCTGGACCCCTCCTTGTTCAGACCATTTCTTGATTTCATCTGGGGTAGCATGTGACTGGATGTCTAAGACATCTTGTGTAGGGTCCTTAACTGTCATACAAGTAGACTGAACTGGAACGTCTGTCTGTGTCGTGTTAGCTGGAATGTCTGGAGTCTGAGCTGTAAGCTTGGCTGTTCGATCTGCCAGGTCGTTACCCTGGGAAATAATGTCAGTGACTTTCGTATGTGCCTTGCACTTCATGATTGCGATAGCTGTCGGTAAATGTATTGCATCTAACAGAGCTTGAATGAGGGGGCCATGCTGAATCTTGGCTCCATGAGAGGTCATGAAACCTCGCTCTTGCCAGAGCACTCCAAAGTCGTGTACGACTCCGAATGCATAACGTGAATCTGTGTGAATGTTTACTTTCAGGTTCTTGGCTCGTATGCAGGCTTGGGTCAGAGCAATGAGCTCTGCTGCTTGAGCAGACAGGGTGTCAATACGATGTGTTTCTATAACTTCGGTTTCAGTAGTCACTGCATACGCGGCTACTAGTTCTCCTGCACTTGTTCTCATACATGAACCATCCACATAAAGTGTCAGGTCGGGATCAGGTAATGCGATATCTGTCAAGTCTTGTCTTGGCTTTGTCATGGTGTTTACAACTTCCACACAGTCATGTGTGGCAGGATTTGAAGTAACTGAGGGTAACAGTGTAGCAGGATTTAAAACGTTGCAGCGTCTGATTTCTATGTGTGGCTGAAACAGTGTCAGTTCATAACCTGTTAAACGTGCAATTGTCAAGTGCTGTGTCTGTGTTCGGTTTAAAAGAACTTCCACAGAGTGTGGAACCTGTACTGTCAGGGAATGTCCTAACACTATGGAATCACTTTGTCTGATAGCTAGAGCTGTGGCTGCAACTGACTTGAGGCACGCAGGCAAAGCCTGGGCCACTGGGTCTAATGTGCTAGAAAAATAAGCACAGGGCTTGTACTGTCCTGCTTGGTCTTGTGTGAGAACGGATAATGCAGTACCATCACGTTCTGTGACAAAAAGTGTAAAAGGCTTACTGTAGTTCGGTGTTGCTAGAACAGGTGCTTGGCATAAGGCTTTCTTTAACTCATTGAAAACTAGTGTATGTTCTTGGGTCCATGGGAGGACAGTCGATGTGGCTGCCTCCTGTGTCGTTAACTGTATCAGTGGCTTGGCTAGATATGCGTACTGAGGGATCCATTGTCTGCAGTAAGAAGTGAGGCCGATAAAAGCTCGTACCTCCTTCTGAGTCTTGGGCTGTGGAAGATGGCTTGGCTTTGTCATGGTGTTTACAACTTCCACACAGTCATGTGTGGCAGGATTTGAAGTAACTGAGGGTAACAGTGTAGCAGGATTTAAAACATTGCAGCGTCTGATTTCTATGTGTGGCTGAAACAGTGTCAGTTCATAACCTGTTAAACGTGCAATTGTCAAGTGCTGTATCAGTGGCTTGGCTAGATATGCGTACTGAGGGATCCATTGTCTGCAGTAAGAAGTGAGGCCGATAAAAGCTCGTACCTCCTTCTGAGTCTTGGGCTGTGGAAGATGTGCTATTAACTGGATACGGTCTGGTGTCAACTGCCTACCCCTCTTGGACAGTAAGTGTCCAAGGTATACCACTTGCTGGACACAAAATTGCAGTTTCGAAGGGGACACCTTGTGCCCCATCTCTGCCAGGAAATACAGGACTGTAAGTGACGCACGTTCGCAGTCACGTTCAGAACGGGCTGTGATCAGTAGATCATCGACATACTGGAGCAGGGCAGTGTCAGTTGGCATGTGAATATTGTCTAGTTGTCTCTTAAGTGCTTGACTGTAAATACTGGGACTTTCTGTGAAACCTTGAGGAGCTCGTGTAAATTTATAGCTTCTTCCATTTAAACAGAAACCGAACAGGAACTGGCTGTCTGGATGAATGGGGACACTAAAGAATGCGTTCTTGAGATCTATAACAGTAAAGAACGTAGCTTCGGAATCAATGGTAGTCAATAGGGAAGAAATATCTGGAACCACTGGATACTGGGGTATGATACATTTATTAAGTTCTCGAAGGTCAATCACTAATCGATAAACTGGAGGTGCATTTGGATCTGTACGTTTGAGAATCGGAATGATAGGAGAATTACATACATTGGAGTCAGTTTCTACAACTACTCCTTGAGCGATGAGCTCGTCTATGATTTTGGATAAGGCTGCTACAGCCTCAAGTGGCAACTTGTACTGTCGGATTCGTGGTAATACAACACCTTGCTTCAGAGTGACACGATAGGGTGTAATGTGCATACAACCTACATCAGTTGGACCTTGCGCCCATAAATGCTGTGGTACATTCAATAATCTTGGATCAAAATCACGTAATACATAATGACCTTTGAAGTCACGCAAGAACAATCTCACGCCTTCTGGAGAACAACAAATGATTGCACCTAATTCTTTCAATGTCTTAATACCCAGTAAGTTTTCTGGACATGATTTTGTGAGTAACAAATCTGTAGTTCGGGACAATGGACCAACTTCTAGGGAAACTGGTTTCGATATTTCATTAACAATCGGCTTTCCTGAAAATCCAAGGGAAACATTTCTAGAGCCTGAGAGCGGAGCCCCTGGAACCTCGTCATGACTGATAGTAGTCCTACTTGCCCCTGTATCAATCAGAAACTTTCTGTCTTTCCCTAATACTTGACTATGTACATAGGGACCCTCTTGATCTACAGGAATCTCGATGAGAGGCAAGCCTACCTCCCTCTCTAGGCTGTTTCATGAATACTGCTGATAGTCTGGATACTCGGACTGTGCATACTGGTACATTTGCTGTGTAACATGTTGTGTGGCAGCTATAGGCTGCGGTACTGTAACTGTCTGTTGTGCGTTCTGCGGTGTTTGAGAATTCTGTGGAACATGTTCCTGTCTAGGCGGACGCGGTCTCTCTTTTGTCTTACCGGTAGCTATGCTGTGTTTCAGAACGGCACATTCGTTTATATAGTGACCTGGCTGTTTACAGTAATTGCAGGTCCCTTTAACAGGAGCTGCAGAATGACTAACTTGATTCGGACCCCTCTTCTGACTGTCTTGGGGAACAGATTGTGCAACTAATACTTTCATTTTCGTGTCTTTCATACGTCTTCTTTCGTGTTCTTGCTCTTCTCTAATTCTGTTCTGGTGATACTGGAGCATCTGTAGCATTTGTGACGGAGTATTAGCTTGCCAGGTACTTTCGACTTTCAGTACACGATTCTTAACTTGCGGTAAAGAATTCTCAACTAATTTGGTAACAAAAAGATGTGGATACGATTCACTACTTGTTTTCAGACCACTATTAATAATGAAACATTTCTCAAATCTAGAATAAAAATCACTAGTGTCTTCGTCTTGTTTCTGTTTACAGGCTGAGATGGTATCCCAGTCTTCCTTTTTCGTGGCTAGCAATCTTGGCAAGACTTGAATTAACAGTTCGGGCAAAGCTTTAGCTTTATCCCCAAGACCGGTACCTGGAACTCGTGTGTTATCTTCGGTTTCTAATGCTGTCCAATCAATCTTTTTCTCTCCCACCTCCCATTCTTTTTCTTTAAGTTTTTCATATGTGCCCGCAGGCAACAGGACCTTTAACATTTTGATGATATCAGGATACGTGTATTCTCCCATACGGAGCATATCTTTGAGTTCTCGATGGAACCCTGCTGGATCTTTATCATGACATGGTATTAACTTTTTCATTTCTAGAAGTTCTATTTTTGTGAGAGGGGTGTAAACAAATACTCGTTCTAGTTCACCCCCCGTTCCCTTAACTGGATGTACTTCTCGTAACGGGTTCTGTCTGTCTATGTAGAATGATGTCCTTACTGGGGGTGGAACTGGAATAAAATGCGGAGTCAGGAACGTACTGTATTTGTGGCGCTGTTCCAGAATGACACTAATTAAATCGGTACCTAGACCTCTCCATTGGTTCAGGAGTAACTCGTTCAGGACGTCATACAAAGGACCTGGATCAGAATGCTGATCCTCATACAGTGTGATGAGGTGCTGAATCATGTACATACCCACCAGTCGCTGCTCGGCTGGGGGCAGCTTCAGAAACGTGTGAGCCACTATTTCATCTGGAAACGTGGTAGAATCACTAGTCCATCGGACTGCTGATCGGGCTAGTTCTTGTTCATGCATGGTACTGAGCTCACTATAACCTATTCGTGATTTCAGAGTTTTATCGGTAACTTGGAATACTTGTTCAAGGGAACAGTGTTCTGGTTCTGGAGGAGGAAAAGCTTTCTTGTAATCTGGACGTGAATGCCTGTCGGAAAATCTAGTTCTACCTACATACGCTATTCTGTCGGGATTCTCGCTGTCGACCTCTTCACTGGAAGAGTCATTCTCTTTCTCGGTTACCCTTGCTTTCTCTCTTTCGTGTATATCTAGAATTTCCTTACGGATTTTCTTGTACATGGATTCTATCTTATTCTGTGTCTTGTGCTTACCCTCGGATATATTATCACTCCACCTTGTCAGGACTTTCATCTCGTCTTTGTTTTTACCAGGATAATCCTGTTCTCTTATTGTACAGTTAATCAGGAACTGTAAAATCATGTCTTGAATCTCGACTTTCCTGTGTGCCATAGCTTCGTGAACACTTTCTGGATTTTCCCCTGTACGGATAAAACGATATATTCTGTCTAGATGTTCCTTCATTTCGGGTAGAATAACCAAGTAGTTGACAACTCGTCGTAAACGTACTGAATATAACAACATACGACCTTCGCCTGGAACTGAATCATATATACAATCGGTAATGAGTCGCTTGAGGTCTGTATATGTATTTACCTTTGGCGTGTGTTGTAACGCTGCTTCTCTCAGCGTCAGTCGGTTTACTGGAGGCGGGGTGGTAGGCGCACCTCCCCCCGCTGCTCCTAAACTAGAATCGTCAATTAATACTGACTGTGCTGGTAAGGTGACTGGCAGGACACGTGACGTGGACTGGTCCGGGGGTACTGGCACATGGACAGGGTTCCCAGGACCAGTGTCTGGAGGAACAGGAATTACGTTATCAACGGGATGTGGAAGTGGAGCAGGCGGAATGGGATTTGCATATTCTGGAACTGTGTCGTCCAAATAGGACGAGAGAAAGATTTCAGCTGCAGTCGGTTTATGACGCAGCTTAGTCGGAACCAAGGGTGGCGGTAAATTACTGGGTACTTCCGGGGTTGCCTTCGGCAAGCCCTCGGCAAGAAGAGGATACATACCTTTAATAAGGGCATTTCTCTGTCTGTCCGACTGTTCTGCTCTAACTCGTTCACCTTCTTCTAGAAGTTCCCTTTCTCGGGCTTTTTCTGAGGACTCTCTACTTAATTCTGCTTTTCTGAATTCTTTTTCGGTTCTCTTGTGCGATTCTTTACGCCATAACTCGATGGCATCTTTCTGGGACTGTCTGGATTTCTTTTTCCATAATGCTTCTTCTACTCGCAAGATGCACTCGGCATCCCATGTACCCGATACGGGCCATCTGTACTTCTCTTCGAGATGCTTGGTATACTCGACCCATAAGTCTAGATATAAAATGGCGCTTAAGCCATGCTTATGATACATAAAATGACCTGGACTGTCCCTAGGCGGGACAGGAACTGACTCCTCTAGTAACCCTTTCCGGGTTCCTACCTGATGTAATTTGGAGAACAGAGGCATGTCTTACCTGGACTTGAACACAATACAAATACACAATAAACACAATAATGAATAGCAAAACAGATCACTCATACCACGACATAGAGATACATTAATAACAGTTCGAACAGAATACTACCTGGTACATTGAAAACATAACACTTGGACTTTTCGAGAACAGACTTACTAGAACTTACTGATTTACTGGATGCACTGCTAAAACAGTACAGACCGGTCTCATAAAGAGACACGTCGGACCGTATCCACCTAAGTGGACACGTAAGACTGGATCTGTGTACCCAAACCCATCGGACCAGAGACAAATTAATGACCCTGTCTAGATACTCCCCCAGCAACGGTACTCACCGGGAAGCAGAAACTTGAAGGCCTCGGACTGGACTGGACAGCTACGACGTCGGACGACGAACTTCGGCTTCGGTTACAGGTGGGCCTCCGGATACCTCGGACCTTGTTCTCTCGGCTTGGGCTCTGGTCGGGACGAACCGCATTCCTCACCGCCTCGTCTGGATGCCGGACCGCAGTCTCCGTCTCCTCCGTGGGCCTGAGGGAGACTTGAAGCAGAAATATCTGCACGTGCACGGTATGGTTCCGTCACGGCTGTAGAAGGGTCAGGGGGCTTGCGTCGTATCTCCGGCGCGTGGGGAAGGGGCTCGTCCCTATTCGGGCGCCATTATGTGGTAAATAAATAATTAATTACCGGTACTATTTTTGACTAAAACAGACAACAGATAGCTCAATAAATAAGAGGCAAGATACGAGGTATCCTGAGTTGAACAGGCTTTAATCAGGCATAAGGGAAGGGACAGGAACGGGACAGCCTGCAAGGAATCAAGCGGATGGCAGCTGCAACGTTTAATTAACAGTACATTATATATATATGAAAACGTTGCAATTACATTACATACAGTAGGCGGTATGAGTGACGAACATGAGATAAGAGACACATGGGCGTGAAAAGAAGGCGTGTACAGAGACATGTGGTGTAAACGTCACAGAAGTGTCATGAAAAAGAGGCGGAAACATGGAGGGGGCTACCTGGGCAGCGTGTACCTTTCACCTAGTGGTGCGCGCAAACGGACTATGACGTGTGACTAAGGAGAGCTGGGGGCTCTGATTTCTGTTCCAGAAGAGGAGACTAAAGTCTGGGTGTCAGGACGACATGTGCCTATGGCATATCTGGTATCTGGTGTTTGGAGTACATGTTGATAGAATCTAAAGGCTAACAGGGCAAAAGTTACTCGACACTAAGGCTGATGCATGAATATATTCTATATGTATTGCGGGTAAGCTAGGGATCTTCTATGGATATTAATACAGTAATTCTCTTGCATGGAGACATAAAGACTAGACTCTGACTGAAGATGTTTATATGGTTCGCTAGCTAAGGAATGCAAAGACGAGGAGCTGAACTGACAACTGTAGGCATAACATATTCTTGGCAGGCAGGCAGAGCCAGGCCGGGCATCTCGCTGCGTGGCTGGAAGTAAGTGAAGGGTCAGGGATGCAGGTGGGGGCTGCATCGCTCCTTGCAGAGGGTTCAGGAGACTGGAGCTTGAATCTGGTGTCCGGGCCCTCATGAGGCCTAGAAACGGGTGCAACTCGACAAATAACGTGCACAATGTAAAATGATGGCAACATAGCAACATAGGCCTAATACTCGTTGCTTACATGGGAACTGGATAACTGGCATATGGACGTTGGACACAACTATAAGTGCGTCTTTATTCGGACATAGGGGGATATATGCATATTAGTCATGCACATATAACATAGGATGGGGAACACGTAGGGACACAGAACAAGGCAAAATATAATTTTCCTCGACATTCGACAATCGACATTCTGCCCTTACGACACTACGCTTGTGTAATCTATACAAACAGACATGCTCAACCCTCCGTTTGGGGAGAACAAGCATACAACCCCACATGTGAGATTACAAAAGAAGTGTGGCGCGGAGGTAAACTAAAACCTCTATTAACAAAAACACACTCAGTAGAAACTAATTCAGAACAACAAACTGAAATCCTAGCTTTGAAAATGGCGCTAGATAGTGCGGATCGCGAATTCCCGACACTTATAGTGTCCGATTCATATTACTGCGTCAAATCATACAACAAGGATTTGCAGACATGGATTCAGAACGGTTACAAAGATGGCACAGATGCACCAATAAAGCAAAAACTGCTCTGGGAACAAATAGCTCTTTTACAAAAAGAACTACCAAAGGCTCACGTGACACACTCACTGAGTCACCAGCGTGATGGCGTTCACGTTGCAGGGAATTCATTGGCTGAGACAGCCACAGCGGCAGCCACAAAATCGGCTTCCGTAGTTCGAAAAAAGCGTACATTAAAATACATTGACGGTGAAACATTGCTGGCGGTAAAAACGTCATCAAAAGGCGACTGCTCAGCGTTACCGATCAACTATCCACTCAATTATACATACATAATCGATGCAAACCCCGTCCCTTTTGCTCGAATCCCTGGAGTGGGGGATAGAGTGATTCCAAACATGGACAGGAGAAACTTGTTAATCGCAGACGCACATATGGGCGAGGGTCCCAGACACCTCAAACTAAAAGATTCTCTGGAAGAATTACAATCAAGGTACTGGTGGCCAGGCATGAGCCTGCATCACACCATGTTTGTAAAAAACTGCCCAAACTGCAACAGAAATCGCAGTGGGGAGAGAAAAAGTGTAATACCGTGGAGTCTGACTCCGGATAATATCACCAGTAATGAGAAAGGCTTGCGATTAACCTATACAGGCTAGTTTCCACTTATAATGTAGATCACCAGCACTCGGCTGACGTCCGGACTGTTATACAAAGATTTGCGAGTCTAAATGGCATATACGCTAAGAGCATGCTACGTTTGACCATTGTTTTCACTCAAGCCCTCCGGCCGGGGGGGAAACATGGCCAAATGAGCATAGTCCAGCGGGAATCTTCTCACTTCCTTCCTGAGGGTACGGGATGGTGTAAAGAAAAAACCAAGGCAGAAAGCAATCTATAACGGAAAGGATATTAGGTTCGGGAGCTGGGTGGGTCAAACATCTAATAAGTGTCCAAACGTAGTCTAAATAACCTGCCAAGAAATTCTCTGAAGGGATTCAGTCCGTACGAATTATTATTCGGAACTAGGATGTTGATCTCTGACCTTGATAGTCAGACTTCAGTGGTGAAAGAAAAAAGCTTTGATATCAAAGATCGTTTGGCTATTTTGCAGGACTTAAACAAAACAAGAAAAGACCTGAGCAACATAAAGTTGAAACAACAGCCAACAACCACTGAAGAACCACCACCTGTCCCAGCAAGACCTGCCTGGATTCCAAAAGTCGGGGATCTAGTCAGGGAGAAGATCGCGGTAAAGAAGGAATTTGGGCCTTCTTACAGAAAAGCAGTTCCTGTCTTGTCTGTCAACGGGACAAGATCAGTTGTACTACCGCCACTTGCTGGTAAAAAGGAGAACCGAGTTGTATCCATCGACCTGGTAAAACCACAATCATGTGGCCGATAACAAACAGTAGGCCAAGTGGACTCCCAATAAGTAGCAGAACACCAAGGTTTGCTACCAGTACAGAGGTCCTAACAAAGAGGCTCATCACATTCGAAACGCCTACAGAAGAACAACAAGGACTATGCAACAATGCAATAGAACTCAGACCTCTGAATACCCAAATAAAAACATTTAGCAGAGACACACCAATCTATAATGAAGTACCAAGTGAAAATGCAAGAAACAGAAATCCTGAAGCAATTGGAACAATTGACAGAACTGCATCCGGCTACTTCATAAACTTCGATGATTCCTCTGAAGGCTTCAGTGAATCAAAGACAAAGCCATCATCAAAAACCTTTAAAGATAAAGCTAAAGAGCTTTTGAAACAACTGAAAGAAACATATCTGATTTCTCCATGGATTGAATTTTGGGTGGGTTTTGGTGCACTTATCCTCATACTTTGGCTCATCATGGTACTAACTTTGGGACGCTTCATTGAGGGAAAATATGCTAAAATGGACACAGCAAGTCAGAAAATCAACTTGATCCTCAAACCACAAACATCTTCACACGTCGAGAAAAGAGAACTTTCTTCAGCCAACTTCACAGCCAATCCTATACCGGGTGGGGTAGCATGGGACAACACTGACTATGAAATTTATGGTCCGGTCAAGATCCTGAAATATCCACACCAAATTAAGATCTCCTTGAGTGACTTTGCAAAACCAAACTCATTTGCTGATGATTGGGACTTCGAAAGCATTAATAATATGATGTCTGACTTAGTAATGTCTGCTAAATTTACCAAACATGATTATTTGCAGGGTTCTACAAATTATGATAATATGTATTGTTATAACCACTATGGCAACCATTTTCTACATAAATCTGCACAACCTAGAAATGTTTTAAATTATAATCAATGGGAACATTGTGCAACCCCTCCAAAAGGAAGCTCAAGAACCGTTTATGACAAATATTCATACTTTTCAGGTTTTAACACAAGTAATGCTGAATCATTTTATTTCAAAATGTCAAATAAGACAGGGATGAAGACCATGATAACAAACACAAAATTGATATATTCAGATTCTTTCTTCGAACAAATGAATACTTTTGGTTTTGATTATTGGGACAAAAATGTTGAATTGAAAAGTGTTTGGGGTACAAAAGAATGGCAAGTACAGGGTACAGAAGCTTTGTTTAGAGCCTGCATGATCCCAGAACAAATGATATTTTTAAATGACACTGTTCAACAAACCACCTGTCTTGGCTTAGCCAAAATCAAAGACCTAAATAAACCGTCTATTCCAAAGCCAACAACGTTTAGCAATAGATCTGATACAGATGATGAGATAGACGTAAACCATATATTAAACCAAAACAGAACACATCCTGATTGGAAACAGTGGTTGATCTGGCCCACAGATACTAATACCTGTCAAGACAGATTCCTGAATAAAACACAGGGGTTCAAAATGACCAGGCCAGACCCTAGATATCCCCAAAGACATCACCCAGGGATAATAACCACCTACAGTGTGGGCAAACTGTGCCTTCAATGGCTACAAACTTCCACACTGCCTGAAATTAAGCAACACCTAACTTTACTTACTGATGGTGCTGACTTGCGTGATTTCATTATGGGACCACGCAAACAGCGTCAAAAACGTTTCATAGCAGCCTCTGTATATGCAGCATACAATGAGGCCTGGAAGGTTACTCAAATTGAAACAGCAGAGAGAATACGGGAAATTGACCGTATTAATTTGGAAAAATCACTTTCTGTAGTGGACAATGGGTTAATGACTCTGTCCTCCAGAATTTTTTCTTTGGACAGCATTGTGTCTTCACACGGTCAGTCTCAATTGCGTTCTATTGTACAGCTTGGCTGGACGTTACAAAATCTGCGTTCAGGCTATGTGCCTTGGCGTTTAATCAACACAACGTCATTATTCCAAATCTTTAACCTTACTGATAGACAAATCAGTATGGCACAAAAGGGTGCTGATTATACAATCTTGAGCATTGAAAAACTCGAAAGATTACCAGTGACAATGTCAGAACGACCTGTCAGTGAATGGATAATACATGGGATAATAAATATTCCAATCTCAACCTTCAGGTTTCAATACTGCCAAAAATATATACAGGCTGGCATGTATGAGAAATTGGGAAAGGGGTACATTAAAACAACATGGAACCTGCCCTATTCACATGCATGTGTCAGTAATAAAGGACAGAAAGTGTTTCTTAGTGGCAATAATTGTGCGATGTCACTAAGCGGCACGCTTCTGTGTAACGGAATTAGTTTGCATGGAGCCTGTGAAGGGAATTCATACAACCTTTCATGTCACCAGCAAGGCGCACCTGCAACTGAGATAGAACCATTCTTTCAAAGACTCTATAATGGGAGTTACATTCTAATTGTAGACCGCAGATGTTGTAGTCTTATGCCCGGGACTCCTTATCTGGTAACTACGACTGCGAAGGTCAAGTGCTGTGGACGTTCATTGTTCCCCAGCAACTTTCCAGACAGGGAGGCAAGGGCATGGCCGAATTTGAAAATTACTTCTATTCGAATAGATACTTTAAGCAGAATGAAAACAGTGCTTCTTCAGACGCCTACCAGGCTCACGTCATCAAAAGAAACGTATGATCTACAAGTCGCAAGGACGACTGCAGAGATACATTCATTGTTATCAACTAATTCCCCCATACATTTCGCGGAAATCCTTAATGAAATCTTAAATATTTCTGATACCAATGGGATCTCAAAGGTATTTAAGACAGTATTTTCGATGGCATTAACACCATTCAAAGCCATACTGGGTATTTTTCCAGATTTCGTCCATTCGATTTTTGGCGGACTTCCCCTGATCTTGGGACTAATTGCAGGAATCCTATTCTTGGTCCTTATTTTTCGTTATGGCAACCCATGTCACAGACCAAACTCTCGCGACAATGGAAGAAACAGTCCTAGCCATTGGATACCGGGACCGGATATCAAAAATCCTGGGACTCTCCCGGCTTAGAGACCTGAACATGACTTGGTTTCTATCATTTCGACCAATGTGGCAAAGATGTGTTTTACCTGTATTGAGATGTCT
Source organism: Lissotriton helveticus (assembly GCF_964261635.1). Taxonomy (NCBI): domain Eukaryota; kingdom Metazoa; phylum Chordata; class Amphibia; order Caudata; family Salamandridae; genus Lissotriton; species Lissotriton helveticus. The sequence goes on along the minus strand of NW_027611709.1, from coordinate 709,667 downwards.
GCTATGCGGAGAAGAATGCGTGTTAGACACCTGTCTGACGCTACAATCGGATGCGCCAATTGATGCAGAAACATTGTTGGTTCCTACCAAGGTTCACGCTTTGTGCTGCCCTCAAAGGCTACCAATCCTGATGACGGCATTCGTGGAAGCTTCACCACTACGATTGAGGGGTAGTGAAGTTCAAGATGAAAGCAGCATCGAACAGGTACGACCTTCTGTCAGCAATACGAATCAGAATGTCAATGGAGACAATCATGCGCACGAATGCATGGTTACACCTATTACCGAGTTAGTGGAACTTTCCCATGAAGCTGTTGACAGTTTTTTCGAAAGCCTAAATGATATGATGTTCTCGCCAGAACAGAAATAGAGACTTTTGAGCAAACTCGCACACGGCGTTCCCTGAATCCGGCCTTCAACTTTAAAAATAAAGTCACATGAACAATTTCACTCCAGTTCACGGACAGCAATTTTTTCGACAGCCCCAAATTATTTTTACAATTTTTCGGGACACTTATCTTCTGCTTAAAGTAAGAAACTATTCTTAGAGAACTAAGATTTCTATTTTTTAAATACTTTATAGACATTAGCTGCCCGCTGGTATGATTCATTGTTATATTCTGTGATGAAATGGTCTCGAACTTTTTTTCTGTATTAACTACATTAAGAGCCATTTCATGTGTATTTCTCATATACCGAATAAGCAATAATGTATACAAATGCGTGATTACTTTAGCATTATTATACAGCTTGAGTGCATACAACACATATAACTACAATTTTTCCGTATATTTGAAAATTTCGAAATGCATTTATGTATTTTGGGGTGGTAAGGTATACACTATATTCTATAGTATGTTGTACTATGTTATACTAGGCCTAGATTAGTAAATATGACCATAGTTAGCGTGGAGTGGGTGTCATGTATTCCTATAGGTTCTGAATCGATCCCCCTATTCCTGACCCTATTCTGGTTAGCAAACTAACAAGTTAACTAGCAGTCAGACCATGAGGCAGAAAACCCCCATGATGCAGATACCGTTATCTGACGCAGTCACACTACGGCACAGGAACGTGTTATCTGATTAGGTCATAACGCTTGCGATCTAATTAGACAAGCGATATTCCTCCAGCCCCTGATAAGGCATACGGAGTTCTCATAACAAATCAAACCTATGACAACCTGGAAAAACCGTGCGGCCATTGTTTTGATTTCACAGAGAACTTCAGCAAAAGAATGTGCTAACGAGCAAGTCGTATGACATCTTTATTGACGTATCTATGTCCATCCTTACGTCAATCTCGGCACCTTAAAGGTATAAATATTACCGATCTTGCCCTATGCAAACACACGCGTGGTGACGAGACGGAGCAGCCATACTTGCCGAAGCCCAGAGCAGAGCAGACCCCGCTGGCAGCAGCCCCGCCTTCCTGACGCGCTGAGAGACGCGCTGCTATCTCCTACCGAGAGACCCAGCACCGGCGCTTCCGGGTAGCCCTCGCAGGCAGCCTGGAATATCGAGACCAGAGAGAGAGATACCATCCCTCATTCATCCTAACTTCCAGGTACAGAACTGAATAACCCCTCACAGAGAATTCTTTAGTTATTCACTTGGCAAAAACAAACCTAACTTAAACTGTAACTTTCTATTCCCGCCCACGTATTAGGCTTAGGTCAGGTACATGGGGTAGGCGTATTTAGAAACACCAGTTGAGTACGTTTAGTCAAATGTATATATGTATGTAATCTATTTTATTCATTTTAAACATCTTATGGCTTAGAAACCATATCAATGTTTTTACAGTATTATTTTATACTTCTGCTTCTAATGTATGCACTTTACTTAACAATAAGTATTGCAATAATATCGATCCATTTCTCTTGTATGAGAAAAGAGACTGATCAATAAATAACACCTTTTTATTGAACACGCCCGTCTCTTCCTTTTCTCTACAATCTGATGAGACTAAGAATGCACGTACTGACTGAGTAAAATAAATTGCCTTTTGTTCACACGACTCTCGAGATTTACTCTTGATTAGGGGAGAGCAAAGTTGTCATGTTCTATGGTTGTCAGAAACTAAATCCCTTCTTGTCTAATCAGGGAAGTTAAGTCCTACCTGAACATTCGAGAAAGTTTCTAGTGAACTCTGAGCTAAGCTGGCAAACCCAAAACTTTAAGTCTAATATCGACAGTGGTAGACCTAGTTAACGTCTGATCTAGGCCTTTACTATTGTAGGTATTATTCCAATGCGCAGAGCCTATTGGGATGATAGGAACTACACTACATATTATAATTGTCAATCTGTAACTTGGAAGATGTTTTATCATTTTTTGTATGACTTTTATGGTTTTCTATTATGAAACAGAATAAATACAATAATCACTAGGGGTCACAGTCCACACAATGGACATGCGTTGTTCCCCCTACTTCCAACCTTACATGTATCCCCAATCACCTGCCCAAACCTCTCCCTGCTGAAGCCAATGTAGTCCTCCGTCATCCCACAGACCATCTGTTTGGCCCCTGTGAAACTGCCCATGCAATAAAAATGCTGCAGTTGTAAATACATATCAACTGCCATTTGTTGTGATTGAAACATTTTATTGAATAATAAAACCTAATAAACATAAGCTGGTTATTAAAGCAAAACAAAGCATCAGTTGCCATACACATAAGAGACAAAAGTAGTACATAAAAATCAACATACTGTAACACAGCAAAGTTATGTAGAGCACAATTCCTAATTTCGGGCAATCTTTAAAGTTCAACGATAGAAACGTTCATAAAGAACAGGAAAGGAAAGAAAGAAGGTGGGATACAGTGATTTCATTAATGTAATGCTTCCTAAATATAGAAAAACAAATACTATTATTTTCCTCAAGCAATAAAGTCCTCACATTAAAATACTAAGAGAAAAATATTGAACAATGAACATTTCATGTGTAATTAGAATTCAATTTGAATATTGTAACCTCCTCAGCATTATTTGACTCATGATTACAACCTGAATGCTTTCTGGAAAGGAACCGCCTCATGGGGTTCAAAATCACATATTTTCCAACAACAGGATTCAAATGTTAAACTTGAATTTCAATTCAATTTATTGATTTAGGCCTTTTTGGAGATCAACAATTTTAAATATATACAAAATCCACACGCTTTTGCAAAATTGTCACCTAAACTTTAATTCAATCCACTTTCTGATTAAACACTTCCCATTCCAGCAAGCATCACAGGACCACTTGTTGTTATCTTCCTAATTAGTGATAATGTTTCGGATGATTTTGAGGGAGGAGATTATCCCGGTCTGGCTATAACTGTTTAATGGGATCTTAGAAGGTACATCTCGCCTGCCTGACTATTGGAGTGATGCAGTTATTGCCCTGATATTAAAGCCAGGGAAGAACCCAACTCAATGTCTGGCTAGCATTTGTAGTGATGCCTTATGGATGGGTTCAAAGGGCCCTTTCATCAGTTCTGCTAGGACTAAATTTAGGTTCCATGCCGGCGGCGGCATCCTTTTAGGTGGTGCGATCCTTTTCACCCCCTCTAGAATCTCTTTACTGCTTGTGAGGTAAAGAAACTCCTTCCTGTCTCTCCTCTAGTGTAGGCCACTATCGCTACTAGGTGTACCCTCAGCGAGGATGAACTCAGCTTTGCTTTCAGCAGGTGTGTGAGATACCTTAGCACCGTTGATTCCTTTGTCATCTTTCTGTGCAGTTTTCCCTTATTGCACCATAGTGTGAATCTCCTCCATTTTGCCATATAGCACTTTCGTGTTGTAGGTCTTCTCGCCTCTCGTAGCACCCGCAGGGTGCTCTCTGGTAGTCTTAGATGTGCAAATTCTAAGTTTTCAGGAGCCATGCAGCTAGTCTGAGGCTCTCTGGCTCTGGGTGCAGTACTTCTCCGTTCTGCATGAAGAGTAAGTCTTTTCTATTCCCGAACTTGTGGGGTGGCCCCTGTGTCATTTCCATTATTTGTGAGTACCACATCTGCCTTGCCCACTGTGGTGCCACCAGGATCAGTGTCATGTTGCTGGTTCTACACTTGTTGAGTACCCTGGGTATCAGTGGTATCGGGGGGAAAAGCGACAGCAAATCTTTTTGACCAGCTTATCGATAGAGCATTCCCCTGGGATTGTTCCCCTGGTTGCCTGGATGCGAAGTGTTGGCATTTTGCATTCCGGTGTGTTGCAAATAGGTCTATCGTCAGTGATCCCTACCTTCTGAATAGCCTTTGCGTTTCCTGTGCATTGAGCTCCCACTCATGGGATGCTGATGTCTGTCTTCTGAGCCAGTCTGCTTCCACATTGTCCTTCCGTGGTAGGTTTATGGCTAGCCGGTCTATCTTGAGTGGGATGGCCCATCTCCATATCTCCTGTGCTAGGTTTGATGGTGGTGCTGATTGTGTTCCTCCCTGCTTGTTGATGTAGAACATCGTTGGTGTGTTGTCAGTTTTTATCAACACTCTCTGGTTGTACAGTTTTTTTTCTGGAAGGCCTTCAGGGCAAGGAACACGGTCTTCAGTTCCAGGTAGTTGATGTGTTTGACCGCATCTGCTGGAGTCCACAGACCCCTCACCCTGAGCTTGTTCATTTGTGCCCCCCATCCCTTCTAGGATGCGTCAATGGTGATGGTCACTGTTGGGCTTGGTGGTGTTAAAGGCTTCCCTCTTGTTATGTTCTCCTTGTTCCACCATGATATCTCCTCCTGCACTGCGTGCGTTACAACCACTAGATCTTCCCAACGTCCTGTAGCTTGTGACCATTGTTCTTGCAGTCATTCCTGGAATGGTCTCATGTGGAGCCGTACATCTCGGACTAGGTGTATGCAGGACGCCATCATCCCCATGATCTTGCTCGCTGTCCTCACTGTCAGAGCTCGCATCTTCTGGTAAAGGCGTGTCTCCTTCAGTAGAACCAGTGTTCTCTTGTCGCTGGGGAACACTTTGCTCTGTATGGTGTCGATCTGTGCACTCAGGAAGATCTTCACTTGCTCTGGTTCCATTGACGATTTCCCCCAGTTTGTCAGTGTTTCCCCCCTAGGTTTGTCAGTGTTTCTGTCAACCGATGTGCGTGTTCCTTGCACGTCCTGTGTGAACTTGCCTTAAATAGCCAGTCGTCGAGGTAAGGGTATACGTGAATCCCTTCCCTCCGTAGGTGCGCTGCCAATGCTGCAAAGCATTTGGTGAAGACCCTTGGTGCAGATTTTAGTCCAAAAGCTAGGGCTGTGAACTGGTAGTGTTCTTTGTTGATTTTAAATCTTAGTAGATGCTTGTGCCGCCTGTTCATGGGAATGTGCAGGTAGGCATCTTTGAGGTCTATGGTGGACATAAAGTCTCCGTACCTTATCTGAGGGTTGACCTCTTGTAGGGACGTCATTTTTAATTTTTGTGCCTTCATGTACTTGTTTAGGAACCTTAGATCCAGGATGGGTCTTAGCGTTTGGTCCACTTTTGGTACTAAGAAATAGGTTGAGTACACTTCCTTGTTCCTTTCTCAGTATGGGACTGGTTTGATGGCCTCCTTCTGGAGGAGTTCTTTCACTTCCTCTAGGTGTAGCGCTAGCTCTCTCCCTGAATACGCCTTTCTTTTTGGTTTTCTGTTTGACTGTCTCTTTTCCAGTTCTATGCAGTATCCAAACTGTATGATGCTGAGTATCCATTTGTCTGTGGTTATCTTCTTCCACTCCTGGAGGAAGTGACTTAGCCTGCCTCCTACTGGTGTTACATGATCTTTGATGTTTTGTCCGTGTAACCCTTTATTTGTCTTGTTTTGCCCCACCCTTGGAGGTGCTGTGTGGGTGGGCACGTCTTGCGTGACAGAGTCACTTTGAGGTGGGTTGTTGGCCCCCTCTTCTAGTTTGTCCGCGTCCATTCGCCCTCCCGCGAAAGGACTGGCCCCTAGGCTGGTACTGCCAGGTTTGCCTTTGCTGTCCCTGTTGTGCTTGGCTGTCTCCCTGGTGGGACTGCTGGAATGTCTGGTGTGACGTTCCTTGCTGGTTTCCCTCTCTTCCGTTCGGTCTCCGTGCAGGGTACCCCTTCTCATCCCCCTGAATTGTAAGGCCCCCATGGACCTTGCAGTTTCGTTTTTTTTCTTCAGCTGGGTGAGCTTTTAATCCACCGGCGCCCCAAACAGTGTCTCTCCATTGAAAGGGGTGCTCAGAATGTTGTGCTGTGCCTTTGGTTTGAAGCCTGAGATCCTGAGCCAGGCCTGCCTTCACTCCGTGATTCCCAACATCATCAGCCTGCTGGACGGGTCAGCCCCATCCAAGGCTGTTTTGAGGCAAGAATTCGCTATATTCTTCCCCTCCTCCACAAGGTGTGAGGCTCTTTGTTGGTACTGGTCTGGGAGGTGCTTGAGCAGCTGTCCGATCTCATCCAGAATTTGGTACTGGTGCCTGTTAAGTAGGGCGTTTGAGTTAGCCATGCGCCAGTGCACCGCTGCATTTCTTCAATCAATCAATCAATCAGAGTACTTGTAAAGCGCGCTACTTACCTGTGAGGGTCTCAAGGCACTATGGGGAGGAGGGGTGCTGCTACTGCTCGAAGAGCCAGGTCTTGAGGAGTCTTCTGAAGGTGAGTAGGTCTTGGGTCTGCCGTATGTGGGTAGGGAGGGTGTTCCAGGTCTTGGCAGCGAGGTAGGAGAAGGATCTGCCGCGGGAGGTTGTTGGTTGGATGCAGGGGACAGCGGCGAGGGCGAGGCTGGCAGAGCGGAGCTGGCGGGTGGGGGTGTAGAAGCTGAGTCTGCTGTTCAGGTAGGCTGGTCCGGCGTTGTGGAGTGCTTTGTGTGCGTGGGTGAGGAGATTGAAGGTGATCCTCTTGTCGACGGGGAGCCAGTGTAGGTCTATCCGGTGGGGGGTGATGTGGCTGCGGCGGGGGACGTTAACGATCAGTCGGGCAGAGGCGTTTTGGATGCGTTGTAGTCGACGTAGGTGTTTGGCTGGGATTCCTGCATAGAGTGCGTTGCCATAGTCCAGTCTTGTTCTGACGAGGGCTTGTGTCCCCGTTCTTCTTGTTTCGGTAGGGATCCACTTGTAGATCCTGCGGAGCATGCGGAGGGTGCTGTAGCAGGAGGAGGAGACGGCGTTGACCTGCTTAGACATGGAGAGGGAGGAGCCAAGGATGAATCCTAGGTTGCGTGCATGGTCAGTGGGTGTTGGTGCTGTTCCCAGTGTGGTCGCCCACCAGGAGTCATCCCAGGCTGAGGGGGTGGGTCCGAGGATGAGGACCTCCGTCTTGTCCTAGTTCAGCTTCAGACGGCTGCTCTTCATCCAGTCGGCGACGGCATTCATTCCCTCATGGAGGTTGGTTTTGGCGGTGTGTAGGTCCTTGGTGAGAGAGAGGATGAGCTAGGTGTCGTCGGCATAGGAGATGATGTTGAGGTTGTGTTGGCGGGCCACTTGTGAGGGGGGCCATGTAGACGTTGAACAGCGTTGGGCTGAGAGATGAGCCTCGGGGGACGCCGCAGATGATGTCGGTGGCTTCGGATCGGAAGGGTGGGAGGCGGATGCTCTGGGTTCTGCCGGAGAGGAAGGACGTGGTCCAGTCAAGGGCCTTCTCTTGGATTCCGGCTTCTAGGAGGCGTGTCTTTAGAGTGCGATGGCAGACCGTGTCGAAGGCGGCTGACAGGTCCAGGAGGATGAGGGCTGATGTTTCGCCGTTGTCTAGTTGGCGCCGGATGTCGTCTGTGGCGGCGATGAGGGCTGTCTCGGTGCTGTGGTTTCGTCTGAATCCGTACTGGGACGGGTCCAAGATGTTGTTGTCTTCCAGGTGGCGGGCCAATTGCATGTTGACGATTTTCTCGATGACCTTTGCCGGGAACAGGAGCAGGGAGAAGGGCCAGAAGTTCTTGAGGTCCTTGAGGTCCGCCTTGGGCTTCTTGAGGAGGGCGTTGATTTCGGCATGCTTCCAGCTTTCCGGGAATGTCGCTGTTTCAAATGAGATGTTGATGACCTTCCGTAGTTGGGGTGCGATGGCTGCGTCTGCTTTGTTGAATACGTGGTGTGGGCACGGGTCTGCGGAGGTCCTGAGTGGATGGAGTTCATGACCTTGCGTGTCTCGTTGTCATTGACGTTGGACCAGGAGATCAGGCGGTTGGCGCTGGAAGTGTTTACAGGGGAGGTGGAGTCTGGCGTAGTCGGGATGGTCGTGGTGTTGAAGCTGTTGTGGATGTCAGCGATCTTTCTGTGGGAGAAGATGGCTAGTGAGTCGCACAGTTCTTGTGAGGGCGGGATGTCGTTGGCACTGGGGTTGGAGAGTTCCTTTACGATGCTGAAGAGCTCCTTGCTGTCGTATGCGTTGTTATCCAAGCGGTCTTTGAAGGAGGATCTCTTGGCTAATCTGTAGAGGTGGTGATGTCTGCGGGTGGCGTGCTTGTGAGCTGCATGGTTGTCCGGTGTGCGTTCGTGGAGCCATATCTTCCCCAGTTTCCGGCATTTCTTTCTATCTTCCTTCCGGTTAGGTCGACCCTCCTGCTTTCTTTGTCTGGTGGTGGGCCTGATGTTGTTGGCACAGTTGCCCTTTTTCTAGTAGTTGCCGCAATATTGGAGTCTACTGTGACGGATCCTTGGATGTACGGGGTTCTTTGGAGGAGTGCTTGTACTTCTTCTCCGTCCTTGGCATGAAGGACCTGCATGTTACTGGGTCTTTGAAAGCCTCCCTCCCTTGGTCCACGACACTCTGAAGCATGGGGAGGAACTAGCTTCTGGTCTGAGTGGGGAGCACGGTCTCCAAGAGGAAGTCTGCCTTTGGCTTTTCCTCCTCTAATCTGACTCCAAAACCTGTTGCCGCGTTCCTGATGACCATATTATAGGCTCCAATGTCATCTGGCGGCGAAGGCCTCGAAGGGCTCATGTCCACGGCCTCTTGTGGCCTTTCGGTGTCGAGGTCCGGCCATTCCAGGTCCTGTGTCCCCGAGGATGCCGAGCCGAGGGTTGTCCGCTGGTCATCGTCCAGCTCCTCCTCGTAGTATAGGGCCTCCTCCTCTAGGTGTTCTTGGGGCTTGGGAGTTTTGGGCGGCCCTTCGGCGTCAAACTCCTCTTTTTCTTCTATTTCGACGATCGGCGTCTACGGCTTCGACAGAACCGTGAACCTCTTCATTTTTTTGTCAAACTCTTTTTTCCTTTGCAGGTGCTATCCATTTCGGCCTCGAGCCGTCTCTTCCTCCCCTGAAGCTCGGCGGCCTGTTCGGCGTCGAACGTTTCCGCCGATCTTTTCCTCGCCGCCATCAGCGTCGGCGTCGACCCGGTCTTCGGGTCATTCTCTCTCGACGTTGAGCGGTCCTTTTCGGGGACTTGCTTCGACGACCTTGGCATTTCACCGGTCTTCGCCGCCTGGGAGTCCTTTTCGAAGGATCCACTGGGCTGTTTGTCCTTGGATGCAGCTGCAGCCGTCGAGATTTTCGGCGCCAGTGCTCCCTTTGAGGACTTAAGACTCTGTTTCTTGAGAGTCTGACTCAGACCTTCAAGGGTCTGTGAGGGGTTTGGGGGTCAATGACTCTCCTACCTCTTTAGAAGTGTTCTTATCGGACTCTCCGACCGTGTAGTCATTGGCTTCACCTGTGACGTTATCCTCCTCATTGCTGGAGAGTCCCAGGTCCCGAAGCGACGGCGGTTGGCCCTTGCCTTGCATGTTGTAGTTGGCCTTTCTGTGTCTCTCTCTAACCCGGAGAGTCTTCGGTGAGAAGGCGGAGCAGGCGTTGCAGTCCTTGCTTTCATGGTCGACAGGTAGGCAAGGTTATAAACCGGGTGCTGCTCCTTCTGTGCGTATTTGTGGTGGCAGTTATGGCAGAATTTAAAGGGTGTCTTGTCCATTCCGTGCTCAGGGGGCCCCCTGTGTGCGCATTCTCCGTTGGACGTCGAAGTTCTCCTTCTTCTTCGTCGTCCCGGCTTGGTGGTCTAGTCCCTCGTTGTCTTCTCCAAAATTTTCTGTTGAAAATTCGCCTTTTCTGCGTCTCCTTTCCTCCAAAAATTCTGGAGCTCTTCGGAGACGATCCAGACCCAACGGCGGAAAATAGAATCTGAAGATGGCACGCAAAGGTGGGAGCTTCCGCAGGAAGCAGGCCGACGTCACAGGAAGTAACACCAAGAGGTGGGACGTCAACGCCCACCTAGGCTACAAAAAAAAAAAGAAAGAAAAGACTACGATTCCAGACCCAACCACTAGACCGCGGAATAATGCACAGCATAGTGAATCCAGAAAGATTCACGCTGCAAAAATTGTAGTTACCAGACAGCTCAAGGGAGACCAAAGGAGTATCCACCAGAAAGAGCGTTACCGAAGGCAACTAACTGGTTTGTTATGTTTTCCTGCTGTTGTATATTATCTAATTCTGGGTGGTGAACTCCGCTTGCAGAGTTTCCGTATTCCACGGAGCTACCGGAGTTCCTAAAAACTCTGCACCGTGGAGCGTAGCGAGGTTTTTTTCCACGCTCGCGTTTTTCAACATCATGTATTGTAGCGAGGAAAATCCACCTCCTGATGAGATTTTTCCTTGCTCGCGCTCGCCAAGGTCTAGTTGGTGATCAAAATCAACTTCCTGGCGAGATTCGTTGCCGGATTTCTCAATGCGAGTGGTCGTTCCAGGTCACAACCACTCGCGTTGAGAACCTTTCCTTCGCATTGATAAAGCTGCCGCTCAAGTAGAAGCAGCTGCACCCTCTTGCGCTACACATGGTGCCATTCACGATAAATTTTACAGGGCGGGACAAACAATCGGAGATCAAAATCACCACGAACGGCATGACCCTAACGCACTCCGCTGCTCGTAGAACTCCGTATAGTGCGGCGCAGTTTTTTGACACTTCACGGAGTTCTTCATTGAGGACCACCACCTAGGCTTAATCTTATCATGAAAATCTAGATTTCAGTCATATGTTAAGAAACAAGGGTGAGTAGAAACCTTTTGGGTGGAGAAAATTTAAGACATTAATATAGTGAATATTTTGGTAATATGTTGATTTTTGCAAGTACTAACACTTCTCTGTGTAAAATAAATACCTTGAGATTTTTTAAACTTTCAGATACTCAAATTGTGGATTTTGTTGCAATTAAAACATTTTCGAGGCCTGAAATGTCTTTGGAGGTTGCATGCGGGCAGCCTAAGTTATCCTGCAAGAGTTTCTTGATTAAACCACAATATGTGCTATCTCATGTAGTCAGGTTGTTAGAAGCTTTTCTGCAACTCAAGATATGCCTTACTTTTCGCCTGGTTTGGATGCATTTCTCATGTTTAGTGAGATTTCCTTTCTGAGTATAACGTTTCTGGCTTTCCCCTCCTGTAGAAGGCTTTAGTCCAGTGTGAATTCTCTCATGTTAAGTGACATTGTATTCGTGATTAAACCTTATCTGACATTCAGAACACACATAAGGCTTTTTTCTCCCGTGTGAGTTCGCTCATGACAAGTGAGAAGTAATTTGTTAACAAAACTTTGCTTGCATTTCGAGCACTCATAAGGTTTTTCCCCAGAGTGGGATCTCTCATGAAGCATAACACTGTCTTTCGGATACAAGCTTTTATGGCATAAGGATTCTCTCCAGTGTTGAGTTTCTCATGGTAAGATAGCGTTTTTCTCTGCAGCTTTTCTGGAATTCAGAGCACTCGTAAGGTTTTTCATCAGTATTGAGTCGCTTCTGGTTAGCGAGGCTGTGCCTATCAAATAGGAATTTCTGGCATTCACAGCGTTGGTAATGTTTTTCCCTGTGTGCGTCTGCTCATGTAGTGTGAGATTGCATTTAAAATTTATGCTTTTCTGGCATTTGGAGCACTAAATTATTTTTGATGGGGAGTTTTCTTATGGTGCATGCAACCATCTCTACCTCTGAATCTTTTCTGACATTTAGAACACTGATAATGTTTTTCCCCAGTGTGGATTCTCACATGTGCAGTGAGATAATATTTTTGGCTGAAACATTTTTGGCATTCGGAGCACTGATAAGGTTTTTCCCCAGTGTGGGTTCTTATATGCTGAATGAGACGTCTTTTTTCACTGAAACATTTCTGGCATTCCGAGCACCTATAAGGTTTTTCCCCAGTGTGGGTTCTTATATGCTGAATGAGACGTCTTTTTTCACTGAAACATTTCTGGCATTCAGAGCACCTAAAAGGTTTTTCCCCAGTGTGGGTTCTTATATGGTGATTGAGACTGATTTTTTCACTGAAACATTTGTGGCATTCAGAGCACTGATAAGGTTTTTCTCAAGTGTGGGTTCTGATATGCTGAGTGAGATAGCATTTTTCACTGAAACATTTGTCGCATTCAAAGCACTTATAAGGTTTTTCCCCAGTGTGAATCCTTGTATGTTTAGTGAGTCTTCTTTTGTCACAGAAACATTTCTGGCATTCAGAGCACTGATAAGGTTTTTCCCCAGTGTGGAATCGCACATGTGCCATTAGAAGTGATTTAACTTTGAAATCTTTTGGGCATTCAGAGCACTGATAAGGTTTTTCCCCAGTGTGGAATCGCACATGTGCCATTAGAAGTGATTTAACTTTGAAATCTTTTGGGCATTCAGAGCACTGATAAGGTTTTTCCCCAGTGTGGAATCTCACATGTGCATTTAGAAGTGATTTAAGTTTGAAATCTTTTGGGCATTCAGAGCACTGATAAGGTTTTTCCCCAGTGTGGGTTCTTATATGCTGAGTGAGACTGAGTTTGTTTATGAAACATTTCTGACAATCAGAGCATGAATAAGGTTTTTCCCCAGTGTGGGCTAATGTATGTCGAGAAAGTCTTCTTTCGTCACTGAAACATTTCTGGCATTCAGAGCACCGATAAGGGTTTTCCCCAGTGTGGTAGGGGCAGTGCAAAGTGCTGAAAACTCTTTCCTGTGATGGGCCCTTTCTGTCCCACAAAGCACCCACAAAGTTAATGTTGTGCACAAAGAGTTGGGGATGCCTTTCCTCTCAGATGTACTGGATTTCCGTCCCCTGGCTTTGTGGCTTAATATTTGGGCTAATTAAGAAAATACACTTAGCAAAGATATCCTACAGGAATGCCTTTCACTTGACCATGTCTCAAGCATCCGATGGCTCCAGTATAGAAGAGTTGGCCTTACCAGGGTAGGTGGGAACTATCGGCTAACCCTGAGCGCATATGTAAGAGGGACCTTCCTCTGGTCAAAGAGTGTTTTTTAAAGAATGAGCTGCTGTGATAGAGAGGGAAATGAGCTGTGTAAGCCTAGTGTGCGTAAGTACATTGTGTTAAAAACTGTACCAACCACCGAACCGTATCTTCTAGGGCTTAAAAGCATTCATGATCGTTTTCTATTGATCCGGTTTCGGCTCAACCTCTTCTATTACCTCATGGCACACCCTCGCGTCCTCCACAGAGGCCTGTGTCTCATGCCCTGTGGCTGCAACGGTGAGTCTCCTCAGGACATGATGCACTTTTTATTGTTTTGTAGTTTTTATGCTGTCCCTAGAAAGTTATTTATTATTCCCATTCTCAAAAAAGTGGGTTTTAGGCGGGTGAGACCAGCTCTTATCTTTTACAACTGCTCTCTAATGACACTGTTTTGCATACGCTTAACTTTTTATGGGTCGCTGTTAGACTCAGGTCAAGCTGCGATTAACTTCTGTACTGTAATTCATAAATTTTTATCTTGTGTTCTGATTAACTTGGACATATTATAATTGCCAATCTGTAACTTGGAAGATGTTTTATCATTTTATGTATGACTTTTATGGTTTTCTATTATGAAACCGAATAAATACAATAATCACTAGGGGATTCATTTAGAGGGTAGCATGGTATCCCTCACAATAACTCCAGGAGTCACAGTTCACACAATGGACATGCTTTGTTCCCCCTACTTCCAACCATACATGTACCCCTAATCACCTGCCCAAACCTCTCCCTGCTGATGCCAATGTGGTCCTCCGTCATCCCACAGACCATATTTTTGGCCCCTTTGAAAGTGCCCCTACAATAAAAATGCTGCAGTTGTAAATACATATCAACTACCATTTGTTGTGATTGAAACATTTTATTGAATAATAAAACCTAATACACATAAGCTGATTATTAAAGCAAAACAAAACATCAGTTGTCATACACATAAGAGACAAAAGTAGTACATAAAAATCAACATACTGTAACACAGCATAGTTATGTAGAGCACAATTCCTAATTTCGGGCAATCTTTAAAGTTCAACAATAGAAACGTTCATAAAGAACAGGAAAGGAAAGAAAGAAGGTGGGATACAGTGATTTCATTAATGTAATGCTTCCTAAATATAGAAAAACAAATACTATTATGTTCCTTAAGCAATAAAGTCCGCACATTAAAATACTAAGAGAAAAATATTGAACAATGAACATTTCATGTGTAATTAGAATTCAATTTGAATATTGTAACCTCCTCAGCATTATTTGACTCATGATTACAACCTGAATGCTTTCTGGAAAGGAACCGCCTCATGGGGTTCAAAATCACATATTTTCCAACAATAGGATTCAAATGTTAAACTTGAATTTCAATTCAATTTATTGATTTAGGCCTTTTTGGAGATCAACAATTTTAAATATATACAAAATCCACACGCTTTTGCAAAATTGTCACCTAAACTTTAATTCAATCCACTTTCTGATTAAACACTTCTCATTCCAGCGAGCATCACAGGACCACTTGTTGTTATCATCCTAATTAGTGATAATGTTTCGGATGATTTTGAGGGAGGAGATTATCCCGGTCTGGCTATAACTGTTTAATGGGATCTTAGAAGGTACATCTCGCCTGCCTGACTATTGGAGTGATGCAGTTATAGCCCTGATTTTAAAGCCAGGGAAAAACCCAACTCAATGTCTGGCTAGCATTTGTAGTGATGCCTTATGGATGGGTTCAAAGGGCCCTTTCATCAGTTCTGTTAGGACTAAATTTAGGTTCCATGCCGGCGGCGGCATCCTTTTAGGTGGTGCGATCCTTTTCGCCCCCTCTAGAATCTCTTTACTGCTTGTGAGGTAAAGAAACTCCTTCCTGTCTCTCCTCTAGTGTAGGCCACTATCGCTGCTAGGTGTACCCTCAGCGAGGATGAACTCAGCTTTGCTTTCAGCAGGTGTGTGAGATATCTTAGCACCGTTGATTCCTTTGTCATCTTTCTGTGCAGTTTTCCCTTATTGCACCATAGTGTGAACCTCCTCCATTTTGCCATATAGCACTTTCGTGTTGTAGGTCTTCTCGCCTCTCGTAGCACCCGCAGGGTGCTCTCTGGTAGTCTTAGATGTGCAAATTCTAAGTTTTCAGGAGCTATGCAGCTAGTCTGAGGCTCTCTGGCTCTGGGTGCAGTACTTCTCCATTCTGCATGAAGAGTGAGTCTTTTCTTTTCCCGAACTTGTGGGGTGGCCCCTGTGTCATTTCCATTATTTGTGAGTACCACGTCTGCCTTGCCCACTGTGGTGCCACCAGGATCGGTGTCATGTTGCTGGTTCTACACTTGTTGAGTACCCTGGGTATCAGTGGTATCGGGGGGGAAAGCGACAGCAAATCTTTTTGACCAGCTTATCCATAGGGCATTCCCCTGGGATTGTTCCCCTGGTTGCCTGGATGCGAAGTGTTGGCATTATGCATTCCGGTGTGTTGCAAATAGATCTATCGTCAGTGATCCCTACCTTCTGAATAGCCTTAGCGTTTCCTGTGCATTGAGCTCCCACTCATGGGATGCTGATGTCTGTCTGCTGAGCCAGTCTGCTTCCACATTGTCCTTCCGTGGTAGGTCTATGGCTAGCCGGTCTATCTTGAGTGGGATGGCCCATCTCCATATCTCCTGTGCTAGGTTTGATAGTGGTGCTGATTGTGTTCCTCCCTGCTTGTTGATGTAGAACATCGTTGGTGTGTTGTCAGTTTTTATCAACACTCTCTGGTTGTACAGTTTTTTTTCTGGATGGCCTTCAGGGCAAGGAACACGGTCTTCAGTTCCAGGTAGTTGATGTTTTGACCGCATCTGCTGGAGTCCACAGACCCCTCACCCTGAGCTTATTCATGTGTGCCCCCCATCCCTTCTGGGATGCGTCTATGGTGATGGTCACTGTTGGGCTTGGTGGTGTTAAAGGCTTCCCTCTTGTTATGTTCTCCTTGTTCCACCATGATATCTCCTCCTGCACTGCGTGCGCTACAACCGCTAGATCTTCCCAACTTCCTGTAGCTTGTGACCATTGTTCTTGCAGTCATTCCTGGAATGGTCTCATGTGGAGCCGTACATCTCGGGCTAGGTGTATGCAGGACGCCATCATCCCCATGATCTTGCTCGCTGTCCTCACTGTCAGAGCTCGCATCTTCTGGTAGAGGCGTGTCTCCTTCAGTAGAACCAGTGTTCTCTTGTCGCTGGGGAACACTTAGCTCTGTATGGTGTCGATCTGTGCACTCAGGAAGATCTTCACTTGCTCTGGTTCCATTGAGGATTTCCCCCAGTGAATGGAGAAACCTAGGTTTGTCAGTGTTTCTGTCAACCGATGTGCGTGTTCCTTGCACGTCCTGTGTGAACTTGCCTTAAATAGCCAGTCGTCGAGGTAAGGGTATACGTGAATCCCTTCCCTCCGTGGGTGCGCTGCCAATGCTGCAAAGCATTTGGTGAAGACCCTTGGTGCAGATTTTAGTCCAAAAGCTAGGGCTGTGAACTGGTAGTGTTCTTTGTTGATTTTAAATCTTAGTAGATGCTTGTGCCGCCTGTTCATGGGAATGTGCAGGTAGGCATCTTTGAGGTCTATGGTGGACATAAAGTCTCAGTCCCTTATCTGAGGGTTGACCTCTTGTAGGGACGTCATTTTTTTTTTGTAGACCTTTATTGCACATAATACATATACACAGCGGTGTGCCTACAACACCCACTGGTAGGGCCGGCCACAATCAGTGCACCACCTGAAGTAGCTGAATTCGCATATAGTCATCATTAGCACAAGTGCACAGCATGAAAAGGCACAGCACGGAAAGGCACACCAAGTCGTCAAGAGGCAATGTTCAGTGTTCATTATAAGACTGCAGCCACATCGCTCTTATAGAATCTCGGTCTCATTTTACAGTTTTTTTTAAACAAACTCAAGTAACAACAATCCCCAACTCCCACCTAGTCGATCCTAGTTCCCGGTCCTAGTGAGTATTCCGAGTCTGTGAGGTAGAATGACAAAGATACACTCAACCCTTGAGTGGCAAGAAAGTTATCAGACAGGGCATACAGACTTGTCAAGTACTCTCATCATTTTACAAGAAATAGCAGGTACACAAATGGCATTTGGGCTGTGATAAACTCTCAAGGCCCATGTGGACCTCCTAGACAGACACGTGGATCGCTCGGACTAAGCACGACACACGGCATTCATATTCGCAGGAAACACTCACTTAGGTTCACCCCCTCTGCCCAACGATCCGGTACTCCCACTCCCGGCGCTATCATCATCAGCTAGGGAAAGCATATATTGCGTATATGGAGCCCATATATCTCGTGGTCGTGCCTTCGCTGGCAGTCCCTCATAGTAACAATTCAATTGATCTCTGCAGTAAGCCATGTCATTCAGCCACAATTGTACATCAGGTGCTCTCCCCCCCCCCCACTCCATAGCAACCCTTCGTTTAGCCAATTGGAGCGCCAACACAATGAGACGTCTCGATGTTGCAGCTATACCAGAGGCTATTCCCAGGAGGCATAGGCGTATATCCAACACAACCTCAGTCGACGTCATGGCAGTGAGCGCCTCAGAGACAGCCCCCCAGAAGGCATACACACGTGAACAGCCCCAGGCCAGATGTACAAAGTCAGCGCCATCCTCTCCACACCGGACACACTGAGCACTCACTCGGAGGCCATATCGAACCAGCTGGACCGGCGTGTAATACCACTGATGCACAAACTTATAATGAAGAAGACGAAAATTGCCATTGGCCACGTATCCTCCAGTCATAGAGCAACATTCGGTCCATTCATCATCACTCAGTGGTTCTGGGAGACTCCTATCCCATCGAGCCCTGGCCAGAACAGCACCACCCCCCTCATCTTCCTGCACAGCCTGGTACAGTTTAGAAAGCAACTTAGCCCTGTCCGTAGTGGTGTAAAGCAATTGCAAAGCTCCAAGTGTCAACGGTTCCTCCGGATATGTAGGATACAGAGCATGAACAGCAGCCCGAAGCCTGACGTATGTAAAGGTAGACATAACTGCATTAGCCGAGTGGTCTGTCATAGCCTGTAAGGAGAGGAACGAGGCCCCAGGGAAGAGGTCCCCCATAGTATGTAGCCCAGCTCCCTGCAAAATCTGTAAACCTCCAATCTCACCCGACACCGAGATTTCTGAGTGATAGAGAAGTGGCATAGCAGGCGCATATAACGGCATCCTGGCTGCTCGTCTGCCTAGTTCCCGCCAGGTGGTCGCCGTGACTTTCACTGTGTCAACCTCTCCTTCATCAAACACTGAATGATCATTAACTATCATGGCCCTCAGCGGCTTCGGCAGAACAGCACTGGCTTCGTGTGCCACATGCGGGGTATATGGAGGAGCATACAGCCAGTAGGTTGCAAAATGTGCTTGCGCACACAAATAGTATAACTTCATATCTGGTACAGCAAAGCCCCCCAGCTCGTATGGTTTGGTCAGTACCTCCCATGTTACACGCAGCTTCTTACCAGCCCAGGTTAGAGTAATCAGTAGGGACCTTAGTCTGGCAAAAAAGTACGATTTCAGCGGGACAGGGATGTTGACAAAGAGATAAAGAAACTTCGGCAACACCACCATTTTAATTAAAGACACTCGATCCGCCAGAGTCAGAGGGAGTCGTATCCAACGCGCCACCTGATCCTCCAGCTTAGAGATGGCCACTCCATAATTAGCCCTTATAATTTCTTGGCTGTCCCTATGTACCCAGATGCCCAGATACCGAACTGACTCTGTCGCCCATTCCAACGGAAATTCTAAGGGAATCTGGCAGGTAGCATCCGTGAGGGGCAACACAACAGATTTGTCCCAGTTGATGGTCAGACCGGAGTGGCGACCAAACTTGATAAACTCTCGGAGTATGGCTTCTAGGTGTAGAGCAGGATCGCGCACATAAAGGACCATGTCATCGGCATACATGGACACTGCCAAAGACCTGAGAGGGAACTTCAGCGCCGCCTCTGCATAACTCTGCCTCAAGATACAGGCCAGCGGCTCCATCACAATAGCAAAAAGCAAGGGCGAGAGAGGGCAGCCCTGCCTCGTTCCCCTCTGAACCGGAAATGGGCTGGAGACATGACCATTGACCCTCACTCTCGCTATGGGCTCAGTGTACAGGAGAGTTACCAATGATGTAAAGAAAAAAGGCACCCCCATTCGGTGTAGTATGGCTATCATATATCTCCATGCCACTGAATCAAAGGCCTTGGCTGCGTCAAGCATGACAGCCACCGCAGCCAGCTCCGGCTTAAGCAGATGTAGCACAGCAAACAGAGCCCTCAGATTATGAGTAGTGGATCGGAGAGGTACGAATCCCGATTGATCCGGCAGCACCATGACTGGGAGGAGTAAGCGCAGTCCCGTGGCCAAAACTTTAGCTATTATTTTTACATCTGTATTCATGAGGGAGAGAGGGTGGTACGAATCACATTTATTCGGGGGCTTTCCCGGCTTAGGCAGCGCTACCAGTAGCGCCTCTCTCATTGTGGTTGGTAGCCGGCCGCAGTCAACCGCCTCTTCCAAGACCATCGCCAAGTGTGGTATCAACTGATCTGCATATTCTTTATAGAATTCAGAGGGCAAACCATCCGTGCCAGCTGCCTTGCCATTTGGGAGAGCGGCTATTGCCTCTCTAAACTCCTCCTCCGTAATATGTTGCATAAGGAATTCCTGTTGCCCCCTCGATAACCACACCAAAGCGACGTCCTCGAAGTACCTATTTATTTCCTCCTCATCTGCCGTGTCCCTGTGCTCATGCAGCTGTGCGTAGTGTTTTGTGAAGCAAGCCAGAATACCATCCGTGCTAGTCACTACGTCCTCGCCATCTTCTATTTCTTGCACAGTGCAGTGACGCGCCCAGGGATCCCTCATCCGGTCCGCCAATCCCTTCCCCGGTCTGCCTCCCTCACCATAATATCTAGCTCTAGTGTGGATGGACAGAAATTTCACCTCCTGTTCCGCCAGCTCGTTATATTCAGTGACTTTCGATCTAATGTCGGCTAATATTGTGTCCCCCGAGCATTCCTCCAGCTGTCGTTCCAGAACCAACAATTCTCTTTCCAACCTGGCCATGGAGTCCCTCAGTGACGTAAGCACCCCTGATCGGAGGCCAATACACACCCCTCTCACAGTCACCTTAAAGGCCTCCCACACTGTACTCACATCACCAACAGATCCCATATTGTTAGTGAAAAACTCCTCAATAATCTGACGCAATCGCTCACGCAGTACCTGATCAGACAACACACCAGGGGATAGGCGCCAGGTGAAAGGAGCCGGTGCATGTGTCGGTAATTGCATCACCAGTCGAACCGGCGCATGATCAGAGATAGTACGAGGCAGATGCTCCACATCCATTACCCATCCACTCACATCACGAGTCACCAGCCAGTAATCCAATCTCGACCATGTATCATGCGCCGAGGTGTAGCATGTTCCCTCCCGTCTGCCCGGGTGCCTCAATCTCGAGGCATCCAACAACCCTAGCCCATGCATACCCTCACAGACCACATCCGCAGCTTTCTTTCGCACACAGGGCCTATCCTGTTTCTTGTCCAATTCAACATCCAACGTAACATTCAAATCTCCTCCGCATAACACAGCCGACAGGGGAAGCATATAGATTTTGTTCCAAAGTGTAACATAGAAGTCAGGATCATCCACATTCGGCCCGTATACATTAAGGAGGGTGACCAGCGTCCAGCATAATTTACCCTGCACAATGATATATCTACCATCCTGGTCATTCTCCTCATGGAGTACTTCAAATGGTACATTTCTCTTAATCAAGATCATCACCCCACGAGCATAAGAAGAATAGGCCATAGCAAGCCGTACCCCCGCCCACTGCTTACCCACAATTTCAGCCGCCCTTCCCCGAAGGTGCGTTTCCTGAAGAAAAACTATCTGTGCACCTTGTCTATTCAGGAACGCAAGCATCTGTCTAGTCTTTTGCGGCCGATTTAATCCCCGAACATTCCAAGTAATACAAGTGAGCTTCCCCCCCTATCCATACTTCCAGACCTTCAAGCTACCCAGCAGCCAGTAGATACCTCCCAACTCCCTCCCGATAACCCAGTATCCGCCACCCAGCAATCCAGAAATGTCATGAACCTCTTTGCAAGTTAAACCGCACACATACCTACAATGTTCCAAATATCTGTTAGTCATCACAGATCCCCCACCAGCGACCAGGAAATACAGCAACCCTACCCCAAACGTCAAACCCCCCCCCCATCCCTCCACCCACTCCAGCATTCCCAACCTGCCAAAGCTGTCCCTTTCCCCCCTCTTACAAACCCCAACATTGTAAACAACTGTGTGTGGGGATCTCCCATATCTGGGGGCGCAGCGGCACACAACTCCCGTCAGAAACTAACGAGAGTGCAGACCATGTTCAATAATGAACAACCCTAACCCATTCACCCCATCTGCATGGACATATGAATAACAAACAGCAGGCAAGTATCAACACACCGCCATAGGACTCTTATCTATACACTCATGGCTCAGGAGAGGCGCCAACATATGTGGACAGTGGCACAAGCAGATACCACAGTGTGCATGTTCATCCCTCTTCGGCCGCAGCCACCAGGCTAGGCCCCCAACGATGTCTGTAGGATTCTTGGCCCAGTCAATAGCGCACATTGCTTAGCAAATGTCGATAACACGGGCCAGTATGTATATCACGCAGCAACATGCGCGGGGACGCCAGTTAATAACCCAGGTAGCAGGTAACGTTAGGGATGGGCAGTATATACAAGCAGGATAGCAGACTGTGTGTATCAGATCAGGATATCATGGCTGCGCCTCGCGCTCAGTGAACTATGTGCAACAAATTAGGCAACCTCGTCCTGTCTATCATCCTCCCCATCTCGATGTCCATTTGAGTCTCTTTTACGTTTTTTCTGCTGTTTGGCGTAATCCATGGCCGCCTTAGGGGAGGAAAAGATTCTGTTGTCAGACGGAGGCCCTATCCGAAGCAGTGCAGGATACAACATGGCGTACTGGATATCTTCGGTGCGTAAAAGCTGTTTCACTGTGGCAAATTCTTTGCACGCCGTTTGGACCGCCATGGTAAAGTCAGGATAGAACTGCAGTTTGTTGCCTTGGTACTCAATGGCGCCTTTTTCCCTTGCAAGGCGTAGTATAGTATCCCGGTCTCTATAGTTCAGGATCCGAGCTATAATAGGACGTGGTTGCGCCCCAGGCACTGGACGCTTCGCCAGGGAGCGATGGGCGCGTTCCACGATGAAGACGCGAGATAACTGGTCCGCCCCAAATATGTCCACCAGCATACGCTCCATGAAGTCCTCCATCCGGCCAACATTTGTGGACTCCGGCAGGCCCGTGACGCGTATATTGTTCCTTCTGGACCTCCCTTCTAACTCCTCATTCTTCGCCTGTATGACCGCCAACACCCTCTCCATATTAAACACCTTAGTCGTGACCGTGGTGAGTCCATCCTCCGTGGCAGACACTCTCTACTCCACTTCCCCCATCCGCTCGTTTTGGCGGTCGAATTGAGTTGCCATTTGGTCAAGGCGGTGATTAACCGACTCCATGGTGCCTTCGATGGACTGTAGGGTTTTTTGCATGGCCACCAATGTAGTCTCTAAAGTCGGGCGCCCCCAACTGCCCCCCCTAGCTCAGAGTCAGGTGGCGCCTGTGAAGACGTGAGCGCCGTTTTTTTGGTTTCAAACGTTATCTTCGGTTGGTTTCTCTCAGGTCTGCCCATGGCGGCGAACAGTGCAGTACCCTATCCTAGGCACCGCAATTATATAGGAGGGATGTCGTGAAAGGCGCCCCTGGAAGTCTCAAAGCACACACGGTGGCCCCTCGCCAAATTAAGTTTCTGTAGGCCCACAACTATCCCCAGCCCGGGATAGAAGCAGCAATGGCGCCTGATGGCGAAAGTGCGTCAAAATGTCAATGCCCCCAGCCGCCAATCGTATGTGGAGAAAGCTCGTCCGGCGGTCCCTCTTTCAACTGGGGATCGCAGCGCCGCCACCCCGCCGGTATGCAGGCCTCTCCCCCGAACCCCCGCCAGCTACAGCTTGCGCGGCCCAGCGCCGCCTCCGCAGCCCCGGGCTCGCGTAGTACCCCGCCCCAATCACCGCAACCAGCAGGGCCGGGTCCGGCCGTTCGAGTTCCAGGTGCCGCACAGTGTGATCCACACAGGCGCCGCTGCCCCAGGCAACAGGCGCTGCTTTCTCCAGATTCCCTCCATAGGCAGCGGAGGAGGCTCCCAGGCCGGTCGACTTCAGGGCGGGCTCAAGACGGGAGGCCAGTTCTCCACAGGCGCGATCACCGCGCGGGACAGCTTGACTTCAGAAATGGTCGCACCAGCGTTCGGACAGACAAAAAACACCTCACCGGATCCCCAGAGACAGCGGGTGGCGTGTGGCTCGTAGATGGGGTTCAGGTTAGGCGGGTTAGTTAGGATAAATGAACAAATGTTTGATGGTCTCGGCGGAGCCTCACTTACGTGCGGCCATCTTGCTCGGCGCCCTCTAGCGCCCCCAGGGACGTCATTTTTAATTTTTGTGCCTTCATGTACTTGTTTAGGAACCTTAGATCCAGGATGGGTCTTAGCGTTTGGTCCACTTTTGGTACTAAGAAATAGGTTGAGTACACTTCCTTGTTCCTTTCTCAGTATGGGACTGGTTCGATGGCCTCCTTCTGGAGGAGTTCTTTCGCTTCCTCTAGGTGTAGCGCTAGCTCTCTCCCTGAATATGCCTTTCTTTTTGGTTTTCTGTTTGACTGTCTCTTTTCCAGTTCTATGCAGTATCCGAACTGTATGATGTTGAGTATCCATTTGTCTGTGGTTATCTTCTTCCACTCCTGGAGGAAGTGACTTAGCCTGCCTCCTACTGGTGTTACATGATCTTTGATGTTTTGTCCGTGTAACCCTTTATTTGTCTTGTTTTGCCCCACCCTTGGAGGTGCTGTGTGGGTGGGCACGTCTTGCGTGACAGAGTCACTTTGAGGTGGGTTGTTGGCCCCCTCTTCTAGTTTGTCCGCGTCCATTCGCCCTCCCGCGAAAGGACTGGCCCCTAGGCTGGTACTGCCAGGTTTGCCTTTGCTGTCCCTGTTGTGCTTGGCTGTCTCCCTGGTGGGACTGCTGGAATGTCTGGTGTGACGTTCCTTGCTGGTTTCCCTCTCTTCCGTTTGGTCTCCGTGCAGGGTACCCCTTCTCATCCCCCTGAATTGTAAGGCCCCCATGGACCTTGCAGTTTCGTTTTTTTTCTTCAGCTGGGTGAGCTTTTAATCCACCGGCGCCCCAAACAGTGTCTCTCCATTGAAAGGGGTGCTCAGAATGTTGTGCTGTGCCTTTGGTTTGAAGCCTGAGATCCTGAGCCAGGCCTGCCTTCACTCCGTGATTCCCAACATCATCAGCCTGCTGGACGGGTCAGCCCCATCCAAGGCTGTTTTGAGGCATGAATTCGCTATATTCTTCCCCTCCTCCGCAAGGTGTGAGGCTCTTTGTTGGTACTGGTCTGGGAGGTGCTTGAGCAGCTGTCCGATCTCATCCAGAATTTGGTACTGGTGCCTGTTAAGTAGGGCGTTTGAGTTAGCCATGCGCCAGTGCACCGCTGCATTTCTTCAATCAATCAATCAATCAATCAGAGTACTTGTAATGCGCGCTACTTACCTGTGAGGGTCTCAAGGCACTATGGGGAGGAGGGGTGCTGCTACTGCTCGAAGAGCCAGGTCTTGAGGAGTCTTCTGAAGGCGAGTAGGTCTTGGGTCTGCCGTATGTGGGTAGGGAGGGTGTTCCAGGTCTTGGCGGCGAGGTAGGAGAAGGATCTGCCGCGGGAGGTCGTTCGTTGGATGCAGGGGACAGCGGCGAGGGCGATGGAGGCAGAGCGGAGCTTGCGGGTGGGGGTGTAGAAGCGGAGTCTGCTGTTCAGGTAGGCTGGTCCGGCGTTGTGGAGTGCTTTGTGTGCTTGGGTGAGGAGATTGAAGGTGATCCTCTTGTCGACAAGGGCCAGTGTAGGTCTATCCGGTGGGGGATGATGTGGCTGCGGCGGGGGACGTTGACGATCAGTCGGGCGGAGGCATTTTGGATGCGTTGTAGTCGACGTAAGTGTTTGGCTGGGATTCCTGCATAGAGTGCGTTGCCATAGTCCAGTCTTGTTCTGACGAGGGCTTGTGTCCCCGTTCTTCTTGTTTCGGTAGGGATCCACTTGTAGATTCTGCGGAGCATGCGGAGGGTGCTGTAGCAGGAGGAGGAGACGGCGTTGACCTGCTTAGACATGGAGAGGGAGGAGTCAAGGATGAATCCTAGGTTGCGTGCATGGTCAGTGGTTGTTGGTGCTGTTCCCAGTGTGGTCGCCCACCAGGAGTCATCCCAGGCTGAGGGGGTGGGTCCGAGGATGAGGACCTCCGTCTTGTCCGAGTTCAGCTTCAGATGGCTGCTCTTCATCCAGTCGGCGACGGCCTTCATTCCCTCATGGAGGTTGGTTTTGGCGGTGTGTAGGTCCTTGGTGAGAGAGAGGATGAGCTAGGTGTCGTCGGCATAGGAGATGATGTTGAGGTTGTGTTGGCGGGCCACTTGTGAGGGGGGCCATGTAGACGTTGAACAGCGTTGGGCTGAGAGATGAGTCTCGGGGGACGCCGCAGATGATGTCGGTGGCTTCGGATCGGAAGGGTGGGAGGCGGATGCTCTGGGTTCTGCCGGAGAGGAAGGACGTGGTCCAGTCAAGGGCCTTCTCTTGGATTCCGGCTTCTAGGAGGCGTGTCTTTAGAGTGTGATGGCAGACCATGTCGAAGGCAGCTGACAGGTCCAGGAGGATGAGGGCTGATGTTTCGCCGTTGTCTAGTTGGCGCCGGATGTCGTCTGTGGCGGCGATGAGGGCTGTCTCGGTGCTGTGGTTTCGTCTGAATCCGTACTGGGACGGGTCCAAGATGTTGTTGTCTTCCAGGTGGCGGGCCAATTGCATGTTGACGATTTTCTCGATGACCTTTGCCGGGAACAGGAGCAGGGAGAAGGGCCGGAAGTTCTTGAGGTCCTTGAGGTCCGCCTTGGGCTTCTTGAGGAGGGCGTTGATTTCGGCATGCTTCCAGCTTTCCGGGAATGTCGCTGTTTCAAATGAGATGTTGATGACCTTCCGTAGTTGGGTGCGATGGCTGCGTCTGCTTTGTTGAATACGTGGTGTGGGCACGGGTCTGCGGAGGTCCTGAGTGGATGGAGTTCATGACCTTGCGTGTCTCGTCGTCATTGACGTTGGACCAGGAGATCAGGCGGTTGGCGCTGGAAGTGTTTACAGGGGAGGTGGAGTCTGGCGTAGTCGGGGTGGTCGTGGTGTTGAAGCGGTCGTGGATGTCAGCGATCTTGCTGTGGAAGAAGATGGCTAGTGAGTCGCACAGTTTTTGTGAGGGCGGGATGTCGTTGGCACTGGGGTTGGAGAGTTCCTTTACGATGCTGAAGAGCTCCTTGCTGTCGTATGCGTTGTTATCCAAGCGGTCTTTGAAGGAGGATCTCTTGGCTAATCTGTAGAGGTGGTGATGTCTGCGGGTGGCGTGCTTGTGAGCTGCATGGTTGTCCGGTGTGCGTTCGTGGAGCCATATCTTCCCCAGTTTCCGGCATTTCTTTCTATCTTCCTCCCGGTTAGGTCGATCCTCCTGCTTTCTTTGTCTGGTGGTGGTCCTGATGTTGTTGGCACAGTTGCCCTTTTTCTAGTAGTTGCCTCAATATTGGAGTCTACTGTGACGGATCCTTGGATGTACGGGGTTCTTTGGAGGAGTGCTTGGACTTCTTCTCCGTCCTTGGCATGAAGGACCTGCATGTTACTGGGTCTTTGAAAGCCTCCCTCCCTTGGTCCACGACACTCTGAAGCATGGGGAGGAACTAGCTTCTGGTCTGAGTGGGGAGCAGGGTCTCCAAGAGGAAGTCTGCCTTTGGCTTTTTTCCTCCTCTAATCTGACTCCAAAACCCTTTGCCGCGTTCCTGATGACCATATTATAGGCTCCAATGTCATCTGGCGGGGAAGGCCTCGAAGGGCACATGTCGACGGCCTCTTGTGGCCTTTCGGTGTCGAGGTCCTGCCATTCCAGGTCCTGTGTCCCCGAGGATGCCGAGCCGAGGGTTGTCCGCTGGTCATCGTCCAGCTCCTCCTCGTAGTATAGGGCCTCCTCCTCTAGGTGTTCCTGGGGCTTGGGAGTTTTCGGCGGCCCTTCGGCGTCAAACTCCTCTTTTTCTTCTATTTCGACGATCGGCGTCTACGGCTTCGACAGAACCGTGAACCTCTTCATTTTTTTGTCAAACTCTTTTTTCCTTTGCAGGTGCTATCCATTTCGGCCTCGAGCCGTCTCTTCCTCCACTGGAGCTCGGCGGCCTGTTCGGCGTCGAACGTTTCGGCCGATCTTTTCCTCGCCGCCATCAGCGTCGGCGTCGACCCGGTCTTCGGGTCATTCTCTCTCGACGTCGAACGGTCCTTTTCGGGGACTTGCTTCGACGACCTTGGCATTTCGCCGGTCTTCGCTGCCTGGGAGTCCTTTTCGAAGGATCCGCTGGGCTGTTTGTCCTTGGATGCAGCTGCAGCCGTCGAGATTTTCGGCGCCAGTGCTCCCTTTGAGGACTTAAGACTCTGTTTCTTGAGAGTCTGACTCAGACCTTCAAGGGTCTGTCAGGGGTTTGGGGGTCAATGACTCTCCTACCTCTTTAGAAGTGTTCTTATCGGACTCTCCGACCGTGTAGTCATTGGCTTCACCGGTGACGTTATCCTCCTCATTGCTGGAGAGTCCCAGGTCCCGAAGCGACGGCGGTTGGCCCTTGCCTTGCATGTTGTAGTTGGCCCTTCTGTGTCTCTCTCTAACCCGGAGAGTCTTCCGTGAGAAGGCGGAGCAGGCGTTGCAGTCCTTGCTTTCATGGTCGACAGGTAGGCAAGGTTATAAACCGGGTGCTGCTCCTTCTGTGCGTATTTGTGGTGGCAGTTATGGCAGAATTTAAAGGTTGTCTTGTCCATTCCGTGCTCAGGGGGCCCCCTGTGTGCGCATTCTCCGTTGGAAGTCGAAGTTCTCCTTCTTCTTCGTCGTCCCGGCTTGGTGGTCTAGTCCCTCGTTGTCTCCAAACTTTTCTGTTGAAAATTCGCCTTTTCTGCGTCTTCTTTCCTCCAAAAATTCTGGAGCTCTTCGGAGACGATCCAGACCCAACGGCGGAAAATAGAATCTGAAGATGGCGCCCAAAGGTGGGAGCTTCCGCAGGAAGCCGGCCGACGTCACAGGAAGTAACACCAGAAGGTGGGACGTCAACGCCCTCCTAGGCTACAAAAAAAAAAGAAAGAAAAGACTACGATTCCGGACCCAACCACTAGACCGCGGAATAATGCACAGCATAGTGAATCCAGAAAGATTCACGCTGCAAAAATTGTAGTTACCAGACAGCTCAAGGGAGACCAAAGGAGTATCCACCAGAAAGAGCGTTACCGAAGGCAACTAACTGGTTTGTTATGTTTTCCTGCTGTTGTATATTATCTAATTCTGGGTGGTGAACTCCGCTTGCAGAGTTTCCGTATTCCACGGAGCTCCCGGAGTTCCTAAAAACTCTGCAGCGTGGAGCGTAGCGAGGTTTTTTTCCACGCTCGCGTTTTTCAACGTCATGTATTGGAGCGAGGAAAATCCACCTCCTGATGAGATTTTTCCTTGCTCGCGCTCGCCAAGGTCTAGTTGGTGATCAAAATCAACTTCCTGGCGAGATTCGTTGCCGGATTTCTCAATGCGAGTGGTCGTGCCAGGTCACAACCACTCGCGTTGAGAAACTTTCCTTCGCATTGACAAAGCTGCCGCTCAAGTAGAAGCAGCTGCACCCTCTTGCGCTACACATGGTGCCATTCACGATAAATTTTACAGGGCGGGACAAACAATCGGAGATCAAAATCACCACGAACGGCATGACCCTAATGCACTCCGCTGCTCGTAGAACTCCGCATAGTGCGGCGCAGTTTTTTGACACTTCGCGGAGTTCTTCATTGAGGACCACCACCTAGGCTTAATCTTATCATGAAAATCTAGATTTCAGTCATATGTTAAGAAACAAGGGTGAGTAGAAACCTTTTGGGTGGAGAAAATTTAAGACATTAATATTGTGAATTTTTTGGTAATTAGTTGATTTTTGCAAGTACTAAAACTTCTCTGTGTAAAATAAATACCTTGAGATTTTTTAAACTTTCAGATACTCAAATTGTGGATTTTGTTGCAAGACCTCTGCAACTCCCTCGCCTCGTACTTCCACAACAAGATCGCTGACATACACAACAGCTTCAGCACACAAACAACGCCCCCCAAGACCGCACCAACGCATCCCACCACCACCCTCAGCGACTGGACCCCAATCAGCACCGAGGACACCATCCGCACGATGAACTCCATCCACTATGGATCTCCGACCGACCCCTGCCCTCACCACGTCTTCAACAAGGCCGACGCCGTCATCGCACCCCACCTGCAGGACATCATCAACACCTCCTTCGACACCGCCACCTTCCCGGAGAGCTGGAAGCACGCCGAACTCAGCGCTCTACTAAAGAAACCAACAGCGGACCCCACCGAACTCAAGAACTACCTCTCCATCTCGCTCCTCCCGTTTCCAGCCAAAGTCATCGAGAAGACAGTCAACAAGCAGCTGGCCGCCTTCCTCGAGACGAACGGATCCCTCGAACCCTCACAGTCTGGCTTCCGGGCCAACCACAGCACCGAAACCGTCCTCATCGCTGCCACCGATGACATCCGAGCCCTGCTGGACAACGGAGAAACAGCGGCCCTTATCCTCCTAGACCTCTCTGCGGCATTCGACACGGTCTGCCACCGCACCCTAGTGCAGCGCCTCAACAACGTCGGAATCCAGGAGAAGGCACTGGATTGGATCATCTCCTTCCTCGTTGGAAGGACACAGAGAGTTCGCCTACCCCCGTTCAGATCTGCAGCAACAGAAGTCATCTGCGGCGTTCCCCAAGGCTCCTCGCTCAGCCCCACCCTCTTCAATGTCTACATGAGCCCCCTTGCTGCCATCGCACGCCAACACAACCTCAACATCATCTCCTACGCCGACGACACACAGCTGATCCTCTCCCTCACCAACGACCCCGCCACCGCCAGAGCCAACCTACACCAAGGGATGAAAGACGTAGCCGAGTGGATGACGGCCAGCCGCTTGAAATTGAACTCAGACAAGACGGAAGTCCTCATCCTGGGCTCCTCGCCCTCCGCCTGGGACGACTCCTGGTGGCCCCCCGCCCTGGGCACCGCACCCAAACCGACAGACCACGCACGCAACCTGGGCTTCATCCTGGACTCCTCCCTCTCCATGACCAGACAAGTCAACGCCATCTCCTCGTCTTGTTTCAACATCCTGCGCATGCTACGTAAGATCTTCCGGTGGATCCCCACCGAGACCAGGAAGACGGTCACCCAGGCCCTCGTCACCAGCCGTCTGGACTACGGCAACGCCATCTACGCCGGAACCACCGCCAAGCTCCAGAAGAGACTCCAGCGGATCCAGAACGCCTCAGCGAGACTCATCCTCGACATCCCCAGACACAGCCACATCTCCAGACACCTGAAAGACCTGCACTGGCTCCCGGTCAACAAGAGAATTACCTTCCGGCTCCTCACCCACGCACACAAAGCCCTACACAACCAAGGCCCAAGTTACCTCAACAGCCGCCTCAACTTCTACGCTCCCAAACGCCATCTCCGATCGACCAGTCACGCCCTCGCCGCCGTCCCCCGCATCCGAAGAGCGACAACAGGAGGAAGGTCCTTCTCCCACCTGGCCGCCAAGACCTGGAACTCCCTCCCTCCCGACCTACGCCTGACCCAAGACCACCTCTCCTTCCGGAAGAAGCTCAAGACCTGGCTGTTCGAGCAGTAGCGGACCCCCCCCCTCAAGCGCCTTGAGACCCTCCGGGTGAGTAGTGCGCGTTACAAATGCCTTGATTGATTGATTGATTGATTGTTGCAATTAAAACATTTTCGAGGCCTGAAATTTCTTTGGAGGTTGCATGCGGGCAGCCTAAGTTATCCTGCAAGAGTTTCTTGATTAAACCACAATATGTGCTATCTCATGTAGTCAGGTTGTTAGAAGCTTTTCTGCAACTCAAGATATGCCTTACTTTTCGCCTGGTTTGGATGCATTTCTCATGTTTAGTGAGATTTCCTTTCTGAGTATAACGTTTCTGGCTTTCCCCTTCTGTACAAGGCTTTAGTCCAGTGTGAATTCTCTCATGTTAAGTGACATTGTATTCGTGATTAAACCTTATCTGACATTCAGAACACACAAGGCTTTTTTCTCCCGTGTGAGTTCGCTCATGACAAGTGAGAAGTAATTTGTAAACAAAACTTTGCTTGCATTTCGAGCACTCATAAGGTTTTTCCCCAGAGTGGGATCTCTCATGAAGCATAACACTGTCTTTCGGATACAAGCTTTTATGGCATAAGGATTCTCTCCAGTGTGGAGTTTCTCATGGTAAGATAGCGTTTTTCTCTGCAGCTTTTCTGGAATTCAGAGCACTCATAAGGTTTTTCATCAGTATGGAGTCGCTTCTGGTTAGCGAGGCTGTGCCTATCAAATAGGAATTTCTGGCATTCACAGCGTTGGTAATGTTTTTCCCCTGTGTGCGTCTGCTCATGTAGTGTGAGATTGCATTTAAAATTGATGCTTTTCTGGCATTTGGAGCACTAAATTATTTTTGATGGTGAGTTTTCTTATGGTGCATGTAACCATCTCTACCTCTGAATCTTTTCTGACATTTAGAACACTGATAATGTTTTTCCCCAGTGTGGATTCTCACATGTGCAGTGAGATAATATTTTTGGCTGAAACATTTTTGGCATTCGGAGCACTGATAAGGTTTTTCCCCAGTGTGGGTTCTTATATGCTGAATGAGACGTCTTTTTTCACTGAAACATTACTGGCATTCCGAGCACCTATAAGGTTTTTCCCCAGTGTGGGTTCTTATATGCTGAATGAGACGTCTTTTTTCACTGAAACATTTCTGGCATTCAGAGCACCTAAAAGGTTTTTCCCCAGTGTGGGTTCTTATATGTTGATCGAGACTGATTTTTTCACTGAAACATTTGTGGCATTCAGAGCACTGATAAGGTTTTTCTCCAGTGTGGATTCTTATATGCTGAGTGCGATAGCATTTTTCACTGAAACATTTGTCGCATTCAAAGCACTTATAAGGTTTTTCCCCAGTGTGAATCCTTGTATGTTTAGTGAGTCTTCTTTTGTCACAGAAACATTTCTGGCATTCAGAGCACTGATAAGGTTTTTCCCCAGTGTGGAATCTCACATGTGCATTTAGAAGTGATTTAAGTTTGAAATCTTTTGGGCATTCAGAGCACTGATAAGGTTTTTCCCCAGTGTGGGTTCTTATATGCTGAGTGAGACTGAGTTTGTTTATGAAACATTTCTGACATTCTTTAGAAGTGTTCTTATCGGACTCTCCGACCGTGTAGTCATTGGCTTCACCGGTGACGTTATCCTCCTCATTGCTGGAGAGTCCCAGGTCCCGAAGCGACGGCGGTTGGCCCTTGCCTTGCATGTTGTAGTTGGCCCTTCTGTGTCTCTCTCTAACCCGGAGAGTCTTCCGTGAGAAGGCGGAGCAGGCGTTGCAGTCCTTGCTTTCATGGTCGACAGGTAGGCAAGGTTATAAACCGGGTGCTGCTCCTTCTGTGCGTATTTGTGGTGGCAGTTATGGCAGAATTTAAAGGGTGTCTTGTCCATTCCGTGCTCAGGGGGCCCCCTGTGTGCGCATTCTCCGTTGGAAGTCGAAGTTCTCCTTCTTCTTCGTCGTCCCGGCTTGGTGGTCTAGTCCCTCGTTGTCTCCAAACTTTTCTGTTGAAAATTCGCCTTTTCTGCGTCTTCTTTCCTCCAAAAATTCTGGAGCTCTTCGGAGACGATCCAGACCCAACGGCGGAAAATAGAATCTGAAGATGGCGCCCAAAGGTGGGAGCTTCCGCAGGAAGCCGGCTGACGTCACAGGAAGTAACACCAGAAGGTGGGACGTCAACGCCCTCCTAGGCTACAAAAAAAAAAAAAGAAAAGACTACGATTCCGGACCCAACCACTAGACCGCGGAATAATGCACAGCATAGTGAATCCAGAAAGATTCACGCTGCAAAAATTGTAGTTACCAGACAGCTCAAGGGAGACCAAAGGAGTATCCACCAGAAAGAGCGTTACCGAAGGCAACTAACTGGTTTGTTATGTTTTCCTGCTGTTGTATATTATCTAATTCTGGGTGGTGAACTCCGCTTGCAGAGTTTCCGTATTCCACGGAGCTCCCGGAGTTCCTAAAAACTCTGCAGCGTGGAGCGTAGCGAGGTTTTTTTCCACGCTCGCGTTTTTCAACGTCATGTATTGGAGCGAGGAAAATCCACCTCCTGATGAGATTTTTCCTTGCTCGCGCTCGCCAAGGTCTAGTTGGTGATCAAAATCAACTTCCTGGCGAGATTCGATGCCGGATTTCTCAATGCGAGTGGTCGTGCCAGGTCACAACCACTCGCGTTGAGAAACTTTCCTTCGCATTGACAAAGCTGCCGCTCAAGTAGAAGCAGCTGCACCCTCTTGCGCTACACATGGTGCCATTCACGATAAATTTTACAGGGCGGGACAAACAATCGGAGATCAAAATCACCACGAACGGCATGACCCTAACGCACTCCGCTGCTCGTAGAACTCCGCATAGTGCGGCGCAGTTTTTTGACACTTCGCGGAGTTCTTCATTGAGGACCACCACCTAGGCTTAATCTTATCATGAAAATCTAGATTTCAGTCATATGTTAAGAAACAAGGGTGAGTAGAAACCTTTTGGGTGGAGAAAATTTAAGACATTAATATTGTGAATTTTTTGGTAATTAGTTGATTTTTGCAAGTACTAACACTTCTCTGTGTAAAATAAATACCTTGAGATATTTTAAACTTTCAAATACTCAAATTGTGGATTTTGTTGCAAGACCTCTGCAACTCCCTCGCCTCGTACTTCCACAACAAGATCGCTGACATACACAACAGCTTCAGCACACAAACAACGCCCCCCAAGACCGCACCAACGCATCCCACCACCACCCTCAGCGACTGGACCCCAATAAGCACCGAGGACACCATCCGCACGATGAACTCCATCCACTATGGATCTCCGACCGACCCCTGCCCTCACCACGTCTTCAACAAGGCCGTCGCCGTCATCGCACCCCACCTGCAGGACATCATCAACACCTCCTTCGACACCGCCACCTTCCCGGAGAGCTGGAAGCACGCCGAACTCAGCGCTCTACTAAAGAAACCAACAGCGGACCCCACCGAACTCAAGAACTACCTCTCCATCTCGCTCCTCCCGTTTCCAGCCAAAGTCATCGAGAAGACAGTCAACAAGCAGCTGGCCGCCTTCCTCGAGACGAACGGATCCCTCGAACCCTCACAGTCTGGCTTCCGGGCCAACCACAGCACCGAAACCGTCCTCATCGCTGCCACCGATGACATCCGAGCCCTGCTGGACAACGGAGAAACAGCGGCCCTTATCCTCCTAGACCTCTCTGCGGCATTCGACACGGTCTGCCACCGCACCCTAGTGCAGCGCCTCAACAACGTCGGAATCCAGGAGAAGGCACTGGATTGGATCATCTCCTTCCTCGTTGGAAGGACACAGAGAGTTCGCCTACCCCCGTTCAGATCTGCAGCAACAGAAGTCATCTGCGGCGTTCCCCAAGGCTCCTCGCTCAGCCCCACCCTCTTCAATGTCTACATGAGCCCCCTTGCGGCCATCGCACGCCAACACAACCTCAACATCATCTCCTACGCCGACGACACACAGCTGATCCTCTCCCTCACCAACGACCCCGCCACCGCCAGAGCCAACCTACACCAAGGGATGAAAGACGTAGCCGAGTGGATGACGGCCAGCCGCTTGAAACTGAACTCAGACAAGACGGAAGTCCTCATCCTGGGCTCCTCGCCCTCCGCCTGGGACGACTCCTGGTGGCCCCCCGCCCTGGGCACCGCACCCAAACCGACAGACCACGCACGCAACCTGGGCTTCATCCTGGACTCCTCCCTCTCCATGACCAGACAAGTCAACGCCGTCTCCTCGTCTTGTTTCAACATCCTGCGCATGCTACGTAAGATCTTCCGGTGGATCCCCACCGAGACCAGGAAGACGGTCACCCAGGCCCTCGTCACCAGCCGTCTGGACTACGGCAACGCCCTCTACGCCGGAACCACCGCCAAGCTCCAGAAGAGACTCCAGCGGATCCAGAACGCCTCAGCGAGACTCATCCTCGACATCCCCAGACACAGCCACATCTCCAGACACCTGAAAGACCTGCACTGGCTCCCGGTCAACAAGAGAATTACCTTCCGGCTCCTCACCCACGCACACAAAGCCCTACACAACCAAGGCCCGAGTTACCTCAACAGCCGCCTCAACTTCTACGCTCCCAAACGCCATCTCCGATCGACCAGTCACGCCCTCGCCGCCGTCCCCCGCATCCGAAGAGCGACAACAGGAGGAAGGTCCTTCTCCCACCTGGCCGCCAAGACCTGGAACTCCCTCCCTCCCGACCTACGCCTGACCCAAGACCACCTCTCCTTCCGGAAGAAGCTCAAGACCTGGCTGTTCGAGCAGTAGCGGACCCCCCCCCCTCAAGCGCCTTGAGACCCTCCGGGTGAGTAGTGCGCGTTACAAATGCCTTGATTGATTGATTGATTGATTGTTGCAATTAAAACATTTTCGAGGCCTGAAATTTCTTTGGAGGTTGCATGCGGGCAGCCTAAGTTATCCTGCAAGAGTTTCTTGATTAAACCACAATATGTGCTATCTCATGTAGTCAGGTTGTTAGAAGCTTTTCTGCAACTCAAGATATGCCTTACTTTTCGCCTGGTTTGGATGCATTTCTCATGTTTAGTGAGATTTCCTTTCTGAGTATAACGTTTCTGGCTTTCCCCTCCTGTATATGTCTTTAGTCCAGTGTGAATTCTCTCATGTTAAGTGACATTGTATTCGTGATTAAACCTTATCTGACATTCAGAACACACATAAGGCTTTTTTCTCCCGTGTGAGTTCGCTCATGACAAGTGAGAAGTAATTTGTAAACAAAACTTTGCTTGCATTTCGAGCACTCATAAGGTTTTTCCCCAGAGTGGGATCTCTCATGAAGCATAACACTGTCTTTCGGATACAAGCTTTTATGGCATAAGGATTCTCTCCAGTGTGGAGTTTCTCATGGTAAGATAGCGTTTTTCTCTGCAGCTTTTCTGGAATTCAGAGCACTCATAAGGTTTTTCATCAGTATGGAGTCGCTTCTGGTTAGCGAGGCTGTGCCTATCAAATAGGAATTTCTGGCATTCACAGCGTTGGTAATGTTTTTCCCCTGTGTGCGTCTGCTCATGTAGTGTGAGATTGCATTTAAAATTGATGCTTTTCTGGCATTTGGAGCACTAAATTATTTTTGATGGTGAGTTTTCTTATGGTGCATGTAACCATCTCTACCTCTGAATCTTTTCTGACATTTAGAACACTGATAATGTTTTTCCCCAGTGTGGATTCTCACATGCGCAGTGAGATAATATTTTTGGCTGAAACATTTTTGGCATTCGGAGCACTGATAAGGTTTTTCCCCAGTGTGGGTTCTTATATGCTGAATGAGACGTCTTTTTTCACTGAAACATTACTGGCATTCCGAGCACCTATAAGGTTTTTCCCCAGTGTGGGTTCTTATATGCTGAATGAGACGTCTTTTTTCACTGAAACATTTCTGGCATTCAGAGCACCTAAAAGGTTTTTCCCCAGTGTGGGTTCTTATATGGTGATTGAGACTGATTTTTTCACTGAAACATTTGTGGCATTCAGAGCACTGATAAGGTTTTTCTCCAGTGTGGATTCTTATATGCTGAGTGCGATAGCATTTTTCACTGAAACATTTGTCGCATTCAAAGCACTTATAAGGTTTTTCCCCGGTGTGAATCCTTGTATGTTTAGTGAGTCTTCTTTTGTCACAGAAACATTTCTGGCATTCAGAGCACTGATAAGGTTTTTCCCCAGTGTGGAATCTCACATGTGCATTTAGAAGTGATTTAAGTTTGAAATCTTTTGGGCATTCAGAGCACTGATAAGGTTTTTCCCCAGTGTGGGTTCTTATATGCTGAGTGAGACTGAGTTTGTTTATGAAACATTTCTGACATTCAGAGCATGAATAAGGTTTTTCCCCAGTGTGGGCTAATGTATGTCGAGAAAGTCTTCTTTTGTCACTGAAACATTTCTGGCATTCAGAGCACCGATAAGGGTTTTCCCCAGTGTGGTAGGGGCAGTGCAAAGTGCTGAAAACTCTTTCCTGTGATGGGCCCTTTCTGTCCCACAAAGCACCCCGGTTAATGTTGTGCACAAAGAGTTGGGGATGGCTTTCCTCTCAGATGTACTGGATTTCCGTCGCCTGGCTTTGTGGCTTAATATTTGGGCTAATTAAGAAAATACACTTAGCAAAGATGTTGCATATGTAAGAGGGACCTTTCTCTGGTCAAAGAGTGTTTTTTAAAGAATGAGCTGCTGTGATAGAGAGGGAAATGAGCTGTGTAAGCCTAGTGTGCGTAAGTACATTGTGTTAAAAACTGTACCAACCACCGAACCGTATCTTCTAGGGCTTAAAAGCATTCATGATCGTTTTCTATTGATCCGGTTTCGGCTCAACATCTTCTATTACCTCATGGCACACCCTCGCGTCCTCCACAGAGGCCTGTGTCTCATGCCCTGTGGCTGCAACGGTGAGTCTCCTCAGGACATGATGCACTTTTTATTGTTTTGTAGTTTTTATGCTGTCCCTAGAAAGTTATTTATTATTCCCATTCTCAAAAAAGTGGGTTTTAGGCGGGTGAGACCAGCTCTTATCTTTTACAACTGCTCTCTAATGACACTGTTTTGCATACGCTTAACTTTTTATGGGTCGCTGTTAGACTCAGGTCAAGCTGCGATTAACTTCTGTACTGTAATTCATGAATTTTTATCTTGTGTTCTGATTAACTTGGACATATTATAATTGTCAATCTGTAACTTGGAAGATGTTTTATCATTTTATGTATGACTTTTATGGTTTTCTATTATGAAACCGAATAAATACAATAATCACTAGGGGATTCATTTAGAGGGTAGCATG
The DNA here is from genome assembly GCF_964261635.1 of Lissotriton helveticus. Classification (NCBI taxonomy): domain Eukaryota; kingdom Metazoa; phylum Chordata; class Amphibia; order Caudata; family Salamandridae; genus Lissotriton; species Lissotriton helveticus. The sequence continues at coordinate 671,376 of NW_027611709.1, read as the reverse complement.
GTATCCCTCACAATAACTCCAGGAGTCACGGTTCACACAATGGACATGCTTTGTTCCCCCTACTTCCAACCTTACATGTACCCCTAATCACCTGCCCAAACCTCTCCCTGCTGATGCCAATGTGGTCCTCCGTCATCCCACAGAATATATTTTTGGCCCCTTTGAAAGTGCCCCTACAATAAAAATGCTGCAGTTGTAAATACATATCAACTACCATTTGTTGTGATTGAAACATTTTATTGAATAATAAAACCTAATAAACATAAGCTGATTATTAAAGCAAAACAAAACATCAGTTGCCATACACATAAGAGACAAAAGTGGTACATAATAATGAACATACTGTAACACAGCAAAGTTATGTAGAGCACAATTCCTAATTTCGGGCAATCTTTAAAGTTCAACAATAGAAGAACAGGAAAGGAAAGAAAGAAGGTGGGATACAGTGATTTCATTAATGTAATGCTTCCTAAATATAGAAAAACAAATACTATTATTTTCCTTAAGCAATAAAGTCCTCACATTAAAATACTAAGAGAAAAATATTGAACAATGAACATTTCATGTGTAATTAGAATTCAATTTGAATATTGTAACCTCCTCAGCATTATTTGACTCATGATTACAACCTGAATGCTTTCTGGAAAGGAACCGCCTCATGGGGTTCAAAATCACATATTTTCCAACAACAGGATTCAAATGTTAAACTTGAATTTCAATTCAATTTATTGATTTAGGCCTTTTTGGAGATCAACAATTTTAAATATATACAAAATCCACACGCTTTTGCAAAATTGTCACCTAAACTTTAATTCAATCCACTTTCTGATTAAACACTTCTCATTCCAGCGAGCATCACAGGACCACTTGTTATCTTCCTAATTAGTGATAATGTTTCGGATGATTTTGAGGGAGGAGATTATCCCGGTCTGGCTATAACTGTTTAATGGGATCTTAGAAGGTACATCTCGCCTGCCTGACTATTGGAGTGATGCAGTTATTGCCCTGATTTTAAAGCCAGGGAAGAACCCAACTCAATGTCTGGCTAGCATTTGTAGTGATGCCTTATGGATGGGTTCAAAGGGCCCTTTCATCAGTTCTGTTAGGACTAAATTTAGGTTCCATGCCGGCGGCGGCATCCTTTTAGGTGGTGCGATCCTTTTCTCCCCCTCTAGAATCTCTTTACTGCTTGTGAGGTAAAGAAACTCCTTCCTGTCTCTCCTCTAGTGTAGGCCACTATCGCTGCTAGGTGTACCCTCAGCGAGGATGAACTCAGCTTTGCTTTCAGCAGGTGTGTGAGATACCTCAGCACCGTTGATTCCTTTGTCATCTTTCTGTGCAGTTTTCCCTTATTGCACCTTAGTGTGAACCTCCTCCATTTTGCCATATAGCACTTTCGTGTTGTAGGTCTTCTCGCGTCTCGTAGCACCCGCAGGGTGCTCTCTGGTAGTCTTAGATGTGCAAATTCTAAGTTTTCAGGAGCCATGCAGCTAGTCTGAGGCTCTCTGGCTCTGGGTGCAGTACTTCTCCGTTCTGCATGAAGAGTAAGTATTTTCTTTTCCCGAACTTGTGGGGTGGCCCCTGTGTCATTTCCATTATTTGTGAGTACCACGTCTGCCTTGCCCACTGTGGTGCCACCAGGATCAGTGTCATGTTGCTGGTTCTACACTTGTTGAGTACCCTGGGTATCAGTGGTATCGGGGGGAAAGCGACAGCAAATCTTTTTGACCAGCTTATCCATAGGGCATTCCCCTGGGATTGTTCCCCTGGTTGCCTGGATGCGAAGTGTTGGCATTTTGCATTCCGGTGTGTTGCAAGTAGGTCTATCGTCAGTGATCCCTACCTTCTGAATAGCCTTAGCGTTTCCTGTGCATTGAGCTCCCACTCGTGGGATGCTGATGTCTGTCTGCTGAGCCAGTCTGCTTCCACATTGTCCTTCCGTGGTAGGTTTATGGCTAGCCGGTCTATCTTGAGCGGGATGGCCCATCTCCATATCTCCTGTGCTAGGTTTGATAGTGGTGCTGATTGTGTTCCTCCCTGCTTGTTGATGTAGAACATCGTTGGTGTGTTGTCAGTTTTTATCAACACTCTCTGGTTGTACAGTTTTTTTTCTGGAAGGCCTTCAGGGCAAGGAACACGGTCTTCAGTTCCAGGTAGTTGATGTGTTTGACCGCATCTGCTGGAGTCCACAGACCCCTCACCCTGAGCTTGTTCATGTGTGCCCCCCATCCCTTCTGGGATGCGTCTATGGTGATGGTCACTGTTGGGCTTGGTGGTGTTAAAGGCTTCCCTCTTGTTATGTTCTCCTTGTTCCACCATGATATCTCCTCCTGCACTGCGTGTGTTACAACCACTAGATCTTCCCAACGTCCTGTAGCTTGTGACCATTGTTCTTGCAGTCATTCCTGGAATGGTCTCATGTGGAGCCGTACATCTCGGACTAGGTGTATGCAGGACGCCATCATCCCCATGATCTTGCTCGCTGTCCTCACTGTCAGAGCTCGCATCTTCTGGTAGAGGCGTGTCTCCTTCAGTAGAACCAGTGTTCTCTTGTCGCTGAGGAACACTTTGCTCTGTATGGTGTCGATCTGTGCACTCAGGAAGATCTTCACTTGCTCTGGTTCCATTGAGGATTTCCCCCAGTGAATGGAGAAACCTAGGTTTGTCAGTGTTTCTGTCAACCGATGTGCGTGTTCCTTGCACGTCCTGTGTGAACTTGCCTTAAATAGCCAGTCGTCGAGGTAAGGGTATACGTGAATCCCTTTCCTCCGTAGGTGCGCTGCCAATGCTGCAAAGCATTTGGTGAAGACCCTTGGTGCAGATTTTAGTCCAAAAGCTAGGGCTGTGAACTGGTAGTGTTCTTTGTTGATTTTAAATCTTAGTAGATGTTTGTGCCGCCTGTTCATGGGAATGTGCAGGTAGGCATCTTTGAGGTCTATGGTGGACATAAAATATCCGTCCCTTATCTGAGGGTTGACCTCTTGTAGGGACGTCATTTTTAATTTTTGTGCCTTCATGTACTTGTTTAGGAACCTTAGATCCAGGATGGGTCTTAGCGTTTGGTCCACTTTTGGTACTAAGAAATAGGTTGAGTACACTTCCTTGTTCCTTTCTCAGTATGGGACTGGTTCGATGGCCTCCTTCTGGAGGAGTTCTTTCGCTTCCTCTAGGTGTAGCGCTAGCTCTCTCCCTGAATACGCCTTTCTTTTTGGTTTTCTGTTTGACTGTCTCTTTTCCAGTTCTATGCAGTATCCGAACTGTATGAGGCTGAGTATCCATTTGTCTGTGGTTATCTTCTTCCACTCCTGGAGGAAGTGACTTAGCCTGCCTCCTACTGGTGTTACATGATCTTTGATGTTTTGTCCGTGTAACCCTTTATTTGTCTTGTTTTGCCCCACCCTTGGAGGTGCTGTGTGGGTGGGCACATCTTGCGTGACAGAGTCACTTTGAGGTGGGTTGTTGGTCCCCTCTTCTAGTTTGTCCGCGTCCATTCGCCCTCCCGCGAAAGGACTGGCCCCTAGGCTGGTACTGCCAGGTTTGCCTTTGCTGTCCCTGTTGTGCTTGGCTGTCTCCCTGGTGGGACTGCTGGAATGTCTGGTGTGACGTTCCTTGCTGGTTTCCCTCTCTTCCGTTTGGTCTCCGTGTAGGGGTACCCCTTCTCATCCCCCTGAATTGTAAGGCCCCCATGGACCTTGCAGTTTCGTTTTTTTTCTTCAGCTGGGTGAGCTTTTAATCCACCGGCGCCCCAAACAGTGTCTCTCCATTGAAAGGGGTGCTCAGAATGTTGTGCTGTGCCTTTGGTTTGAAGCCTAAGATCCTGAGCCAGGCCTGCCTTCACTCCGTGATTCCCAACATCATCAGCCTGCTGGACGGGTCAGCCCCATCCAAGGCTGTTTTGAGGCAAGAATTCGTTATATTCTTCCCCTCCTCCACAAGGTGTGAGGCTCTTTGTTGGTACTGGTCTGGGAGGTGCTTGAGCAGCTGTCCGATCTCATCCAGAATTTGGTACTGGTGCCGGTTAAGTAGGGCGTTTGAGTTAGCCATGCGCCAGTGCACCGCTGCATTTCTTCAATCAATCAATCAATCAGAGTACTTGTAAAGCGCGCTACTTACCTGTGAGGGTCTCAAGGCACTATGGGGAGGAGGGGTGCTGCTACTGCTCGAAGAGCCAGGTCTTGAGGAGTCTTCTGAAGGCGAGTAGGTCTTGGGTCTGCCGTATGTGAGTAGGGAGGGTGTTCCAGGTCTTGGCGGCGAGGTAGGAGAAGGATCTGCCACCGGAGGTCGTTCGTTGGATGCAGGGGACAGCAGCGAGGGCGAGGCTGGCAGAGCGGAGCTGGCGGGTGGGGGTGTAGAAGCTGAGTCTGCTGTTCAGGTAGGCTGGTCCGGCGTTGTGGTCCTTGAGGTCTGCCTTTGGCTTCTTGAGGAGGGCGTTGATTTCGGCATGCTTCCAGCTTTCCGGGAATGCCGCTGTTTCAAATGAGATGTTGATGACCTTCCGTAGTTGGGGTGCGATGGCTGCGTCTGCTTTGTTGAATACGTGGTGTGGGCACGGGTCTGCGGAGGTCCTGAGTGGATGGAGTTCATGACCTTGCGTGTCTCGTCGTCATTGAAGTTGGACCAGGAGATCAGGCGGTTGGCGCTGGAAGTGTTTACAGGGGAGGTGGAGTCTGGCGTAGTCGGGGTGGTCGTGGTGTTGAAGCTGTCGTGGATGTCAGCGATCTTGCTGTGGAAGAAGATGGCTAGTGAGTCGCACAGTTCTTGTGAGGGCGGGATGTCGTTGGCACTGGGGTTGGAGAGTTCCTTTACGATGCTGAAGAGCTCCTTGCTGTCGTATGCGTTGTTATCCAATCGGTCTTTGAAGGAGGATCTCTTGGCTAATCTGTAGAGGTGGTGATGCCTGCGGGTGGCGTGCTTGTGAGCTGCATGGTTGTCCGGTGTGCGTTCGTGGAGCCATATCTTCCCCAGTTTCCGGCATTTCTTTCTATCTTCCTCCCGGTTAGGTCGATCCTCCTGCTTTCTTTGTCTGGTGGTGGGCCTGATGTTGTTGGCACAGTTGCCCTTTTTCTAGTAGTTGCCGCAATATTGGAGTCTACTGTGACGGATCCTTGGATGTACGGGGTTCTTTGGAGGAGTGCTTGTACTTCTTCTCCGTCCTTGGCATGAAGGACCTGCATGTTACTGGGTCTTTGAAAGCCTCCCTCCCTTGGTCCACGACACTCTGAAGCATGGGGAGGAACTAGCTTCTGGTCTGAGTGGGGAGCAGGGTCTCCAAGAGGAAGTCTGCCTTTGGCTTTTCCTCCTCTAATCTGACTTCAAAACCTGTTGCCGCGTTCCTGATGACCATATTATAGGCTCCAATGTCATCTGGCGGCGAAGGCCTTGAAGGGCACATGTCCACGGCCTCTTGTGGCCTTTCGGTGTCGAGGTCCTGCCATCCCAGGTCCTGTGTCCCCGAGGATGCCGAGCCGAGGGTTGTCCGCTGGTCATAGTCCAGCTCCTCCTCGTAGTATAGGGCCTCCTCCTCTAGGTGTTCCTGGGGCTTGGGAGTTTTCGGCGGCCCTTCGGCGTCAAACTCCTCTTTTTCTTCTATTTCGACGATCGGCGTCTACGGCTTCGACAGAACCGTGAACCTCTTCATTTTTTTGTCAAACTCTTTTTTCCTTTGCAGGTGCTATCCATTTCGGCCTCGAGCCGTCTCTTCCTCCCCTGGAGCTCGGCGGCCTGTTCGGCGTCGAACGTTTCCGCCGATCTTTTCCTCGCCGCCATCAGCGTCGGCGTCGACCCGGTCTTCGGGTCATTCTCTCTCGACGTCCAACGGTCCTTTTCGGGGACTTGCTTCGACGACCTTGGCATTTCGCCGGTCTTCGCTGCCTGGGAGTCCTTTTCGAAGGATCCGCTGGGCTGTTTGTCCTTGGATGCAGCTGCAGCCGTCGAGATTTTCGGCGCCAGTGCTCCCTTTGAGGACTTAAGACTCTGTTTCTTGAGAGTCTGACTCAGACCTTCAAGGGTCTGTCAGGGGTTTGGGGGTCAATGACTCTCCTACCTCTTTAGAAGTGTTCTTATCGGACTCTCCGACCGTGTAGTCATTGGCTTCACCGGTGACGTTATCCTCCTCATTGCTGGAGAGTCCCAGGTCCCGAAGCGACGGCGGTTGGCCCTTGCCTTGCATGTTGTAGTTGGCCCTTCTGTGTCTCTCTCTAACCCGGAGAGTCTTCCGTGAGAAGGCGGAGCAGGCGTTGCAGTTCTTGCTTTCATGGTCGACAGGTAGGCAAGGTTATAAACCGGGTGCTGCTCCTTCTGTGCGTATTTGTGGTGGCAGTTATGGCAGAATTTAAAGGGTGTCTTGTCCATTCCGTGCTCAGGGGGCCCCCTGTGTGCGCATTCTCCGTTGGAAGTCGAAGTTCTCCTTCTTCTTCGTCGTCCCGGCTTGGTGGTCTAGTCCCTCGTTGTCTTCTCCAAACTTTTCTGTTGAAAATTCGCCTTTTCTGCGTCTTCTTTCCTCCAAAAATTCTGGAGCTCTTCGGAGACGATCCAGACCCAACGGCGGAAAATAGAATCTGAAGATGGCGCCCAAAGGTGGGAGCTTCCGCAGGAAGCAGGCCGACGTCACAGGAAGTAACACCAGAAGGTGGGACGTCAACGCCCAACTAGGCTACAAAAAAAAAAAAGAAAGAAAAGACTACGATTCCGGACCCAACCACTAGACCGCGGAATAATGCACAGCATAGTGAATCCAGAAAGATTCACGCTGCAAAAATTGTAGTTACCAGACAGCTCAAGAGCTCTAGAACGAGCAGAATCTACCCTCCAAGACTCTACATAAGAATAAAAAGGAGTTAGAATAACCAAGTCCTTTTCCATTCCACCCTACCCCATAGCACTGCCACCAACTCCACCACAATAACCTTGAAAACCATAGCTCCTATACCCAAAGCACCGTCATCTGTTCCCACAAAACACTGGCCCTTTCTGCTTGTCCTAAAGCTACTTCCCCCACACTGCCACCTACCCTCAAAACAATACATGGCTACACTGTCTGGATAGATGTGTTGCAGCAAAGTTTGTACTATGTTGTGACTTGGACACAACCAATTGCTTTGGTCAGGTGATTGACATGAGTGTGGAACTTCGGTGCATTGCCTGGATTAGGTCTATATGCTTCTCTAAAGATACCCAAGCATCGTTAATGGACAAGCTATTTGATGGCGCTCGCCTTTTAAGCAACAAAGTGGACTAGGCCCCAGACAGATTACTTGGGTCTGTCTGCCTCCGCCACGCAATTTCATCACAAATCTCATCCCCTTTTGGCTACAGTAGGGTTTTTCAACTCTGCCAGCGACAGACCCTGCTACAAACCCAACAGGTCTCCCAGTTCTTTCATGGCCATGGCACACAAAGGCAACGTCCAAGACATCATGCCACTGAGTGACCTGCTGCTACAACTGGTGCAGCTGCAAAACCTCTTGGTGTCCTTCCAGACACTGACTCACCCTATTGTAGGCAGTATCCAACATTTTCTCCAGTGAATTAGATTATGCCAGTGGCAGACCCCTCTCCCTATTCCACCCAGACTTAACAGTGGTGACGGATGTATCACTTCTGGGATGGGAAGGTCATATGGGAGACAGAGATTAGGGAACCCTCGTCACCGACAGAGCCCCAACTCCACATCAAGCTGTTGGAGTTGGGAGAATTTCACTTGGCGATGAAGGTCTTCTGGCCCACCATCACAGGAGGGCTGGTGCAGCTTCTCACAGACAAGACAGTCAATGACGATGGTCTCATCAGGAAGTGTCAGACTTGAACTTGTTTGACAGCGAGCAATGGATTCACTGGCTCCCAGGTATGCTGCCCCAAGATACAGAAGAATCCTTACTCTGTTGTATTGAATATAGTTGAGAAGCATATGGGAGAGACGGCGATCTACCATCCTGATGAGACCATGGTAATTAACTGGAACGGTCGAAACATTGACTATACAGGGATTATGTCTTCTGAGAATCGCCTTTGCTTAACTTGTATTGTACAATGGTAATTTACAGCCCTGCTTTTGTGTACAAAATGTGGATCGGACTGTTTTATCATCATATCACTTTCATCTTGAGCACTGCGCAGTCATCACTCAACAATTTATATATACACTTGCTGCTGAGAATACAATTAGAATTTTGGGAAATGAAAAGGCCTCATCTGAATTCTAATCATGATAAAAAAGGTGTATTAATATCTGCCCAGGGCCTGCATATGTGATACAGACCTGTGAGATAATGAACTCATAGACCTCTGTAGTTGTTCACAGTGCTCTGGGAAGTGCTTTTATGCGTCTACGCTTGTCACTTCTGGAGCAGAATGACGTCGACACTGAGCTGCCTGATGTCTCCTCCTGCGTGCAGCAGGACTGCTTTAAAGTTTGAGGATCCAGTCTGGCGTGTGGGAAATATTCACAAGGTGAGGAATCTGTAAGCAAAGGAGTATCCACCAGAAAGAGCGTTACCGAAGGCAACTAACTGGTTTGTTATGTTTTCCTGCTGTTGTATATTATCTAATTCTGGGTGGTGAACTCCGCTTGCAGAGTTTCCGTATTCCACGGAGCTCCCGGAGTTCCTAAAAACTCTGCACCGTGGAGCGTAGCGAGGTTTTTTTCCACGCTCGCGTTTTTCAACGTCATGTATTGGAGCGAGGAAAATCCACCTCCTGATGAGATTTTTCCTTGCTCGCGCTCGCCAAGGTCTAGTTGGTGATCAAAATCAACTTCCTGGCGAGATTCGTTGCCGGATTTCTCAATGCGAGTGGTCGTGCCAGGTCACAACCACTCGCGTTGAGAAACTTTCCTTCGCATTGACAAAGCTGCCGCACAAGTAGGAGCAGCTGCACCCTCTTGCGCTACACATGGTGCCATTTGCGATACATTTTACAGGGCGGGTCAAACAATCGGAGATCAACATCACCACGAACGGCATGACCCTAACGCACTCCGCTGCTCGTAGAACTCCGCATAGTGCGGCGCAGTTTTTTGACACTTCGCGAAGTTCTTCATTGAGGACCACCACCTAGGCTTAATCTTATCATGAAAATCTAGATTTCAGTCATATGTTAAGAAACAAGGGTGAGTAGAAACCTTTTGGGTGGAGAAAATTTAAGACATTAATATTGTGAATTTTTTGGTACTTAGTTGATTTTTGCAAGTACTAACACTTCTCTGTGTAAAATAAATACCTTGAGATTTTTTAAACTTTTAGATACTCAAATTGTGGATTTTGTTGCAATTAAAACATTTTCGAGGCCTGAAATTTCTTTGGAGGTTGCATGCGGGCAGCCTAAGTTATCCTGCAAGAGTTTCTTGATTAAACCACAATATGTGCTATCTCATGTAGTCAGGTTGTTAGAAGCTTTTCTGCAACTCAAGATATGCCTTACTTTTCGCCTGGTTTGGATGCATTTCTCATGTTTAGTGAGATTTCCTTTCTGAGTATAACGTTTCTGGCTTTCCCCTCCTGTAGAAGGCTTTAGTCCAGTGTGAATTCTCTCATGTTAAGTGACATTGTATTCGTGATTAAACCTTATCTGACATTCAGAACACACATAAGGCTTTTTTCTCCCGTGTGAGTTCGCTCATGACAAGTGAGAAGTAATTTGTTAACAAAACTTTGCTTGCATTTCGAGCACTCATAAGGTTTTTCCCCAGAGTGGGATCTCTCATGAAGCATAACACTGTCTTTCGGATACAAGCTTTTATGGCATAAGGATTCTCTCCAGTGTTGAGTTTCTCATGGTAAGATAGCGTTTTTCTCTGCAGCTTTTCTGGCATTCAGAGCACTCGTAAGGTTTTTCATCAGTATTGAGTCGCTTCTGGTTAGCGAGGCTGTGCCTATCAAATAGGAATTTCTGTCATTCACAGCGTTGGTAATGTTTTTCCCTGTGTGCGTCTGCTCATGTAGTGTGAGATTGCATTTAAAATTTATGCTTTTTCGGCATTTGGAGCACTAAATTATTTTTGATGGTGAGTTTTCTTATGGTGAATGTAACCATCTCTACCTCTGAATCTTTTCTGACATTTAGAACACTGATAATGTTTTTCCCCAGTGTGGATTCTCACATGTGCAGTGAGATAATATTTTTGGCTGAAACATTTTTGGCATTCGGAGCACTGATAAGGTTTTTCCCCAGTGTGGGTTCTTATATGCTGAATGAGACGTCTTTTTTCACTGAAACATTTCTGGCATTCCGAGCACCTATAAGGTTTTTCCCCAGTGTGGGTTCTTATATGCTGAATGAGACGTCTTTTTTGACTGAAACATATCTGGCATCCAGAGCACCTAAAAGGTTTTTCCCCAGTGTGGGTTCTTATATGGTGATTGAGACTGATTTTTTCGCTGAAACATTTGTGGCATTCAGAGCACTGATAAGGTTTTTCCCCAGTGTGGAATCTCACATGTGCATTTAGAAGTGATTTAAGTTTGAAATCTTTTGGGCATTCAGAGCACTGATAAGGTTTTTCCCCAGTGTGGGTTCTTATATGCTGAGTGAGACTGAGTTTGTTTATGAAACATTTCTGACATTCAGAGCACTGATAAGGTTTTTCCCCAGTGTGGAATCTCACATGTGCATTTAGAAGTGATTTAAGTTTGAAATCTTTTGGGCATTCAGAGCACTGATAAGGTTTTTCCCCAGTGTGGGTTCTTATATGCTGAGTGAGACTGAGTTTGTTTATGAAACATTTCTGACATTCAGAGCATGAATAAGGTTTTTCCCCAGTGTGGGCTAATGTATGTCGAGAAAGTCTTCTTTTGTCACTGAAACGTTTCTGGCATTCAGAGCACCGATAAGGTTTTTCCCCAGTGTGGGTTCTTATGTGCTGTGTGAGTCTACTTTTTACACTGAAACATTTCTGGCATTCAGAGCACTGATAAGGTGTTTCCCCTGTGTGGATTCTTGTATGTTCAATGAGTCTTTGTTTGTAACTGAAACATTTCTGGCATTCAGAGCACTGATAAGGTTTTTCCCCAGTGTGGATTCTCACATGTGCAGTTAGAAGTGATTTATGTTTGAAATGCTTTGGGCATTCAGAGCACTGATAAGGGGTTTCCCCAGAGTGGATTCTTGTATGTTCAGTGAGTCTGCTTTTGTAAATAAAACATTTCTGGCATTCAGAGCACTGAAAAGGTTTTTCTCCAGTGTGGGTTCTTCTATGATGAGTGAGACGGCTTTTGTCAATGAAACATTTCTGGCATTCCAAGCACTGGTAAGGTTTTTCCACAGAGTGGGTTAATACATGTCGAGAAAGACTTTGTTTGTTACTAAACATTTTCTGGCATTCAGAGCACTGATAAGGTTTTTCCCCAGAGTGGATTCTCATATGGTCAGTGAAATAAGATTTACGGCTGAAACTTTTTTGGCATTCAAAGCACTGGTAAGTGTTTTCCGCAGAGTGGGTTAATGCATGTCGATATAGACTCGCTTTGATACTAAACCTTTTCTGGCATTCAGAGCACTGATAAGGTTTTTCCCCAGTGTGGATTCTCATATGCTCAGCGAGATAAGATTTACGCCTGAAACTTTTTTGGCATACTTTGCACGGAGAGTTTTTTCCCCCAGTGTGGATTCTCATATGCTCAGTGAGATAAGATTTACGCTTGAAACTTTTTTGGCATACTTTGCACTGAGAGAGGTTTTTCCCAGTGTGCATTCTCTCAAATTCAGTAAGATGAGATTTATGGCTGAATCTTTCTTGGCACAGGTAACTTTTTCCCCAACTTGGATTATTTTGCTTTGATTGAGGTGGGTTTGAACACTGAATTTGTTCTCACAGCCCATGTTTTTATAAGGTGTATTCATTGAGTTACATTTAATTTTCTCTTCCTTACATGCCACGGTAAGAGTGAACCCGATTTTAGAATCGGGCTTGTTTAGATAATGTTCAGTATTTATCTCTAAAAGAAATTGTGTGTTTTACACTTGAATTGAGCAAAATATGTCTGGAAGCAGCCCTGTAACACCTGTCGAAATGTTTCTAGCAGATAATAGTCTTTTGGTTATAGCCTCTCCGGCAGCAACTTATTTTGTCACTGAAGTTTTTCTCAAATCTATTTGTATAGGTTCTTAGCAATACAGTAATAAGGTGTTAGTCTGATATTTAATTATTAAACTGAGAAGTATCTTTTTGCACTGATGTAATGGCAGTAACCGAGAACATTAGAACATGCACAGTACTATTGTGGATCACCAGTCACAGAACATCAGTTCCTTTTACCCTTTTTATGTTTGGTGTAAGGTTAAGGTTTGTAGTTCTGAAGACGAGGATTTATTTACATTAGCTATAGCGCAACGGTGCTCATTTAATCAGTTTTTACACATCACTCCTGCACAGCAGATAATGTCGAGGCGATTTACATAGAATTACAGAACAGAATACATTAAAAAGGAAACATTCTGAGATGGTCATGAAAACAATAAAGTGGTGGATTTTTAAGGTTTTCGCCAGAGTGAGCAGAGTGGGTCGTGGTGTTCTATCCTGAGGCAGATAGTCTTAAACTTGCGTAACTGGTTAAAAACGGTTGTTGAACAAATGTGATTTTTCAATCTTTTGATTGTTTGCTTGTCAGCTTTGGAGTCTTCTTTTAGCGTATTTTCTTTGATGGTCTGCAGAAGAAACCTTTTGTTATAACTTTCTTTTATGCAGTGTCTGCTTCCCCTCTGGAATTAGATGATGCTTTAGATGAACGTTATTCTGTCATGCTGCGGCAATTTGTCTTTCTGATATTTCAGATGAGGATGCTGTGATTGGTCTTTCTGGCATTATTTCTGATGCTGTGTGCACAGATATGACTTTGCTCTGGGTTAATGAAATGCAAAATTTGAGACTTCACTTACAGGTATAGTACTTTCCTCAGCTCCCACTTCCTCGCCACACCTAGGTTTTGGAAATTGTTTAAACTTAGAATGCTGGATGTCCTTCAGTTTTTCAGAATAATCCTTCTTATGGCACTAACATTCAGTTGCCCGGGGCTAAATCTTGCTTTCTTCATGCGTAATTTCAATCACCTATAGTATTAAAATTAAATAGTTAATACATGTAGATTTTCCCAAAAATAATTTACAATCCATATCAATGCAGAATTGCAGAATTTTGAAAATGTTGAGCTGTTCTTCAGACAGAGCAGAGTATAGAATGGTAGCCTGAGAGTACTTGGATGAGTGAGGATTTGTAGAATTTATTAAGCTCACAGAGGATACATGTACCCTATGGACTTGTAACATTGAATCCCAAAGGCAGACATTAAAGTCATATGGACTGGCACCAAACAGATATTTAAAAAAGAATACTATTAATTAATTTTTAATGTAGATTTCTGGGATGGGAATTTCTCCTCCACGGACAACAGGCGTTTGCCTCTGCCCTGAGTTACCACCTACTTGTATCTGATATCCTGACTTTTGAGTTCTGTCCTCTGCCGCACGCAAATCTATTGTGTATTGCGAGGACTATGCCTAGACCTATCCCTCAACTATGGTCCAGAGTATGAATCAAGGGCAATGAAATTAAGGCGTACTTTCATGTGTTCATTTTATTCCACCTGATTATCAGTTGTTAGGTTTTTCTGCACCTGGATGTACAGGGTGCAGAAAAAATAGGACACCCTTTTTTTCCAGACAGAAATTTTTTACTGAAATGACGCACCAGACTCTGGGTGCAGCAGAAGCAGCCAAGACGTATGCTGTTTTTTTACTAACTGGGGGAAACACACAATTCTTGCCTCTGTTAGAAAATGCTTTCCTCTTCCCTCCCCTGCTTCACCCATCTCCCCCCAACCAACCACATGCATATACATACCACCTGCTTAAAACAAGTGGTAAATAAAAGTAGAAAAACACTATGAAATAGTGAATGGCATGTGGTTTGACAGGCAGAAGAATCTGTTCCTCGTGGCAACTCCCCTGTCCATGGCGTCAAACTAGTAACTGCACTTTACTGGGATAAATCTACCACAAAACAATTACATGAGATTTTTCTGCCACTCCAGTACTGTGCAACTTCTAACAAGGGACTATGGAGAGGTCTTGGACGGGTCCTGTGACCTGGAGGGTCACACCAAGTGTGCCCTCATTTAAGGCAGAGGACTGTCATGGGTTTAACAGCTAGAGCGGTGGTGGCAATGCACCCTGTTGTAAGGATCAATAGCCTTATGATATCTTTGCATCATGGTCAGTGGAGTGGCTTTCTACTGACACACCCATGTAATGCTCCATTTCTATGCCTGTGCCCAGACTTTGCGCTAACATCAAGTGCGTGTTTAGGGTGTTGGTGTGCGTAGCATAGAAGCAATGTGAGAGTGCGACAGAGTAAACCGCATCTCCTGCGTGCCAGTTGTGTATACAAGTGGGACCATCTATCCCTCTTTTATACCCTAGTTCAAAGTCCTCTGTTACCAAGGAATAATGTGCTCTACAAAGTACGCAGGTGCCTGCTGTGCCACCAGGGATGGTGTCAGCCTGACAGTCTATCTGAATTGAAGGGACATCACCTGCAGGCTGAATTACTTAATGGAGAAGCTGTGTACCTGTCCTGAAGAACCTAGAAGTCTGCCTAGAAGCTTGCCTGTCTGGTAAGAAAGGGAAGGGAGTTTGACTAGCGAGCAGGAGGACAAGGTTGTCCTGGAAGAAGCAATGTCCGACACATCTCCGTTATCTGTAGGGCGAACCGGAAAGCCATCCAGCAGGACCAGCTAGTCTGAGGGACCCCCTACTCCCCCGCCAAGACTCTCCCAGTAGTTCAAGGCAGAAAATAAAACTTAACGACAACATGATTGTTGAGGCCCAGTACGACGATTGTGTGCTGCCAACAGGCCCGTTCAAGGTTTCACTTGTCAAATTCCTAACACAACAGGGTCTGAATCTATTGACTTCCTGTAGAGCTTGTGTTGGGCTTTTAGCTGCTGGATTTCTGACTATTCTGTGTCAGAGGCCCATGAGGGACTACAACTACTCCCGTGTCGAACACCCTGTCTGAGCTTATGCCTGTGGTCCAGCCGGCCACAGTGTGGGCTCAATTGCTGACGGTCGGGCCTCCAGAGGGGCTGCACTTACAGACAGGCCAGGTGTGACTGCTACCTTGGGACTGCTAATCTTCAGGCAACTGCAAAGAAAAGAGAGTGGGTGCCCTACTGAATGCAGCACTATATCCAAGACAAAAGCGCTCCACAAAAGCCTGCTGGTGGGTCACTGCTCTCGCGAGTCTTCGGGCGTGCCATTCAAATGTCGGGAAACAGGAAAGAGACCCAGACAAGACTGACTCATCCTGTGAAAGAGTAAGACACTTACGACAGAGCATACACGCATTGGGGTGACTGAAGTGACAGAACTGACCCTATACTATATTCATGATACTCCTAAATGCCCCTAGAGGGGAAGAGGGTATCAGAACTGGACGCACCTGTCTGCAGCACATGGTAGTCTGGCATGCCTGCACTATCTTTTCACCCGGACTGTCCATAAAGATGACTTTAGGGCCGCTACGCACATAGCAGGGGGAATCTCAGACCATTCGCTGGTGGAGGTGCAACTCGATGGTCCGGTTGGTATGAATTAGGCGACTAGAAACGGTTCTGACATTTGCAGGTGGGTCACGCTCTGCAAGGTAACATCTGGGAAGGGGGGGAAGTTGCCTGATGCATCCCTACTGGAGGACCAGCTGCTAACTAATCCCCTGACCAAAAAAGCAATCTCAACCATCTATAGGAAGTTGATCTACAATTCTCTGGATCCCTTGGGGATGTTTCAGGCGGCCATTCACCAACTTTATTGTTTTTCAAAAACAAGCTTCCAAAGAAGGAGTTTGTTTTTAAAAACCAATAACTAATCACCCTCACACCCTTGGAACTTTCTCCCTGATTAATCTACTCCCAAGAAGTGGGATTCATTTAAAAACAAATTCTCATCACGACTGCCAGGTATTCCCTGGTGGTCCTGAATAAGAGAAAAATACATCAGACTGCTTGATCTAACAAGCATTTGCAATGCAATAGGTCTCGCAATAGAAAAGTTTGAGCTTTTGGTGTGTAAAATGTAAAAAAAATGTAATTTTCGTTTATGTTTTTCAAAATATAAAAGTATTAATTTTGTTATTAGAAATGCCAATAGTTATAAAGTTAGCAAATGTTACATCTATATCATTAGTAAATGTACATGTTTAGTTTTCCCCTGTCTTACATGTATTATTTGGAGTGTGGATTTGGAGTTGGAGGGTGGATTTGGAGTTGGAGGGTGGAGTTGGAAGTTGGAATTGGAGGGTGGAGCTGGAGGGTGGAGTTGGAGGGTGGAGTTGGAGGGTGGAGTTGGAGTTGGAGGGTTTAATGGTGCCACATAGCAGTTAACTGGAAAATCTAACCTTGAGCTGCACAAATAACTTCAGCACGAGGAGCATTGTAGAAATTGCGTTCTGGCCACAAAATCCTTTTTGAGGGCTGGAAAGTATAACAGGGGTGGGGGGATTGAGACGTTTTGATAGCCAGCATAGGATTTACAGCTTGGAGACAATGGAGGGCACTCAACCATGGAAGGCAATTAGAGACAGTTCGCGAGGGGTGGGTGGGCGGACGAACAGCAGCCTTTGTTGTGGTGTGCGAGGCGGATGGGGGTGGGGGGGCAGGGGAGCGAGTGAGTACCCTGGGGTGTAAGTGGAGGTGTATATTTGTGGCCAGTTCTTAGTGTTCATGTGCGCAGAGCTCTACTGAAATCAGGAGCATTTTTAATAAAATAGGAGTTCAGAATTGTAATTTCCCGGTATAACAATACTTTTATTAGTGGTAGAACTTCATTTGAATGCAAACATGCACGTAAAGAGCTTACACTGTAGCAATACAAGCGAGTTTCCCCACTGTCGAATATGTCTGCCCTGTTGCAGTTTGCTTGATTTTTTCATTTTTTGCAACAGCCATTAAGCATGCTGGAGTGTGACTGCACAGATTGTGTGTCAGTGGTATATTGTAACGGCCGCACGGCCGTCAGGCGCACTCTGCGCCCTAATTCAATTACAGTGTGCATAATTTTGCCAATTCCACTAGAGTAGCGTCTCCAGCCACTATTAACCTTTGCCTTTTCAATCAATGTGACAGCCATTGTATAGTGCGCACATTTCCAATTGCATCTAGATGTTGCTGGGGAACTGAGTTCGAGTCTCGACAATGACGCTGACCATCCTGTGATTCTGGGCAAATCACTTAATCTCCCCATACCTAACAACAAGCACTGAAGAAAGGTGATGTGACGTCTCCATATCTGGCCATGACATAAGGCTACTGTGCTGCCAGGACAGTGTAAGCTTTCAGCGATGCGTCCATACCTGGAGCAAGGCTCATGTGATGTAAGCATCATTAACATATGTGCAGGGCCACTGACATTATACGATTTTGCAGCTGTGGCATTTTCCGCATACTTGTAGTTTTGACACGTATGACATATAACCAGTCATCTGCAGCATTATCTGTAGATTTTAAAAAGAAACACATATCTAGTGCCAACAAGTCAAAAGTTACAAAGAAGCACTTTGGACTGCGTTTTTATGCGAGTCACGGCCTGCGGCCGTGAAAAGTGAAGTCAATTTGAAGAGTGGAGGGACGGGGTCTGCAGAGGTGTTTTAAACCCATCTCTTCGAGTCGAGGAGTGGCCTTGAAGGGGATCGGTTCAAGGGAAGGCGCAGGCCTTACGAATCCGCACAGCCTGAATAGACTGTCCGGCCGTGAAATGGATTAAAAAACAAGCAAACTGCGTCGAGTAACTGACTGAAAAGGAGCCTGGGGGGAGAGGGGTCATAATGCCAACCTCAGATGGTCAAAGACTGCGTGGTGTAAAACTCTCAGCTCCCAGAGAAGACGTCGAAGACTCGCTAAGGCTTCTGCTGCTTTCTGCGAGCACACTGCCGTGCTATCAGGAGAAGGCGGCGTAACAAAGGCCCCCGCAGCGGTAAAAATATGTTTACATTTTGAGAAGAGTGGAGGGACGGGGTCTGCAGAGGTGTTTTAAACCCATCTCTTCGAGTCGAGGAGTGGCCTTGAAGGGGATCGGTTCAAGGGAAGGCGCAGGCCTTACAAATCCGCACAGCCTGAATAGACTGTCCGGCCGTGATATGGATTAAAAAACAAGCATTGGCGCCAAACCACTGTGCGCGACACACACACAACAAGAATGGGAGACGAGATGGGTGGCCGGGCACAGCCTGATTCCCATCATGATTAAGTGACGGCGGGGGGCGGGGAGCAGAGCTGGGGAAGCAGATGCGAGTCACGGCCGCAGCGCACGCTGGGAGTAGCCCTTTGATGTGCAATTAGGAGGGAGGCTGATGCCTTTGATGCGCGTGCTTGAGGGGGCCCCTCTCACATGTGTCCCAGCCCCCCAAAAGCACTGACAGGTCTGGGTCATGTTCAGACACCAGTGAGCTCTAACTGCCTCTGCTGCCTGGCCCGCTCTTGCTGGTGGGTTAAGGTGGGTCAGAAAGCTCTTTGTGGTATGGGTCAAGCTGAAATTGATAATTTATTACTAATGCACAGAGCAATAGCCCTGGCACAGTGACACAAAGGTGGATCACAGCATGCTCCTTATTCCGATGGCCTTTAATGTTGTTACTCTCCTTAACCCTCTGTATGCCAACGTGCCATCTGGATGAGATAGGGATGGGGACTGTGGGGCCTAGAGTTTGAAGCCTCCGGCCTAACAGCCTGATTTTGTGTCCTTTGCCTTGGGCAGTCAATGGCCAGCAAAGCTTGGGTTGCCATGCATCACTCTAGGCAAACACAAGTCCCTGCAACCTGAATTCTCAACTCAGCTACACACACACAACTGAAGCAAACACACAGCACCCAGTACAGTAATTGCAGAAGAGAAACAGTAGACCTAATACAGCCCAGACCTACTGCCTTTACCAATGTTTGGTACTTTCTGGCTTGGCTAATCAGAGCAATAGTATAATAAAAAGTAGGCACATGGCAGCAAATTACATGAAATTTAAAATCTCCATGCTCGGCTGAAGGGCGCGTCCATTTGGTTTCCAGGCACGCACCACTGCACACAGGTATTAGCACGCAGTTAGGCACACTGACCCTCAACATAAAAGGAAAGAAATTGCTCTTGCATTCTTGAAGCATAAATAATCTTTGACTTAAAAGCCGGACTGCATATGCTGATAATTCGCCCCAAACATGCATACACTTACAACAATGCCTTTGATGTGGGGAGGGAGGAGAGCCTTTTGCGAGCCTTGGGGCGGGGCAGCGGAACCCTTTGATGTGGCCTGGCGGCCGTGAAAGTGCAGGAGAAATGCTGCTGGCAGGGGGAAGGCTCGGGCAAGCTCGTGCACTAGGAGTCACGTGATTCTCGTGACCTGTCGAAAATCCGCCGAATCCGCCGCTTGAAGAGAGCCTTTTGCGAAGTAGCGGTTTAGCTGCATAAGGGCTCACCCCTTTTTCTATTCCTGCGGAATAGAAAAGGGGCGAGCCCTAAAAAGGAATGGTTGTCCAATGTATTTACAGGCAGACCATCTGTTTGTTGGACAGGGTACTCCACCACGCTTGTGAAGGAGTACCCTGCTCACCAAACTATAAATCAAGACCTTTATCTTATCTGTGCTATGCATGTATCTCTAGGTCCGCTTCATTATGTGCATCAGTCTTTCTATGATGTACCTGTTTTTGCGGCGTGTGTGTTTAGTACAGGTTTAATCTTACGGTGTGTGTGGGGGTTTATTTGAACCCTGTGGTTTAATCTGCACTTGTTGCTTATGCGGTGTTATGTGGTGTTTTCACACCCTTGTAATTATAACAAGCATTTGCAATGCAATAGGTCTTGCATTAGGAAAGTTTGAGTTATTTGTATTGTAAATGACACATTTTTTATTTATGTGTTGGTTTTGAAAATAGCAAAATTAATAGCATTGTCATTTACAATGCTAATAGTTTTAACTTTCGCAAATGT
Source organism: Lissotriton helveticus (assembly GCF_964261635.1). Classification (NCBI taxonomy): domain Eukaryota; kingdom Metazoa; phylum Chordata; class Amphibia; order Caudata; family Salamandridae; genus Lissotriton; species Lissotriton helveticus. The sequence goes on along the minus strand of NW_027611709.1, from coordinate 651,414 downwards.
GACACCTATAGCATTTGTAATGCAATATGTGTTGTATTTACGTGACTTAGATTATTGATATTACAAATAACAATGGCTTTTAATTTTTTTAAATAATTAATACTTAAGTAAAAGTTATTGTAATTTATAATGGCATTTGCTTAAACCTTTGTAAATAACTTTTGTGAAGATTATGTTCAGTGTATTTTATTGTGACGAAAATCCAAGAACAGAAGTGAAATATTAACATCTTTTTGTGACATTTGTAATAAAGCTTGAAACATTGAGAGAACATATTTGAACTAGTTGTTGTTGAATTGTTGCACAGATTGATGCTGTGGTGGCGCTGAGTGATGTTTTGGTGGCGCTGAGTGATGCTGTGGCGTTCAGTGATGCTGTGGTAGCACATAGTGATGTTTTGGTGGCGCTGAGTGATGCTGTGGCGTTCAGTGATGCTGTGGTAGCACATAGTGATGTTTTGGTGGCCCTGAGTGATGCTGTGGTAGCACATAGTGATGTTGTGGTGCCCCTGAGTGATGCTGTGGTAGGGCGACAGACAGAGTGAGGGCGACAGACAGACAGACAGAGTGAGGGCGACAGACAGGCAGAGTGAGGGCGACAGACAGACAGAGTGAGGGCGACAGACAGACAGGCAGAGTGAGGGCGACAGACAGACAGACAGAGTGAGGGCGACAGACAGAGTGAGGGCGACAGACAGAGTGAGGGTGACAGACAGACAGAGTGAGGGCGACAGACAGACAGAGGGCGACAGACAGACAGAGTGACGGTGACAGAGTGAGGGCGACAGACAGAGTGAGGGCGACAGACAGACAGACGGCGACCGACAGAGGGAGGGCGACAGACAGACAGACAGCGACAGACGGCGACAGACAGAGTGAGGGTGACAGACAGAGTGAGGGAGACAGACAGACAGAGTGAGGGCGACAGACAGACAGACAGAGTGAGGGCGACAGACAGACAGAGTGAGGGCGACAGACAGACAGACGGCGACAGACAGAGTGAGGGCGACAGCCGGTGACAGATAGAGTGAGGGCGACAGATAGAGTGAGGGCGACAGATAGAGTGAGGGCGACAGACAGAGTGAGGGCGACAGACAGAGTGAGGGCGACACATAGAGTGAGGGCGACAGTCATGTCCACGTCATTAGATATGGTCCAAACTCCAGCCAATCAGGCGACAGCACCCTCTGGAACCTTCTCCTCAGAGGCTCAGGCTCTCCAATTCTTTAGCACATGTGTGGCATAAGAGCCAAGGAGATGAGGGGAGCCTCTGAGGGGAGGTGGGTGAGTCACATGTGAATCTATGAAAGATATCAATACTGGAGAAGCACAGTTTTCAGGTAAGTAACGTATGTTCTTCTCCAGTATTGGGGTATCTTTCATAGATTCACATGCTTGAATCAGAGTAGATAGCAGTAATTTGAGAACTGTGCATAGTAAGCCATAAGTACATTGTAAACAGAGTACGAGAGAATACATATACGTATATTACAGTATAGCAGTAAACATGGGCACATCTGCAAAAGCAGAAATATATACAATGTGTGCAGGAGGAGGTAAGAAACAGAGGCTCACCTTACTTAAAAAGATTACGTAGCACTGCTTGCCCAACAGCTGTGTCAGCATTGTTGGCAGCTTCCAGACAGTAGTGCTTGGTCGCAGATCTGCAAATCTGATGAAGAGGCACACCAGCAAAGAGAGAAGTAGAAGAGGAGACTGCTCTAGTAGAGTGCGCTTTAATTTGTTGCTTGAAGTGTCTTGCCTGCTTGCTGATTGCAAAAGGAAATTGCTCTAGATATCCAACGTGCAATAGTCTGTTTAGCAACTGGGGGTTCTTTATGCATCCTGCCGTAGGCTATGAAGAGCTGATCAGTTTTACGGATACTGGTTGTTCTTTGCAAATAAAATGTCAAACATCTCTTAACATCTAGAGAATGTAAAGTCTTTTCTGGTGGCAACCGTGTATTAGGGGAAAAAGTCTTTAAGATGACATGCTCATTCAGGTGGAAATCAGATGGAACTTTAGGAATTAAGGCCGGGTTAGTGCGGAGCACCACAGCGTCTTTGGTGAATTGAAGAAAAGTTGGTTTGATAGTTAAAGCTTGTATCTCGCTGACTTGAAGTAAGAGCTAAAAGCAGTGATGTCTTCCAGGAGATGAATTTAAGATCAGCCCTACCAATGGGCTCAAATGGGGACTTCATGAGTTATGCCAACACAATGTTCAGATGCCAAGGAGGAGGCGGGCGTCGAATTGGAGGGAACATCTGAAATAAGCCTTTGAAAAATTGTTGAATAATTCTTGAAGAATAAAGAGAATTGGAGCCATTGTGCTGGAATCTGGAAACTGCATCCAGAAAAACCTTCAGGGTAGAGTGAGAGAGGCCGGATTTTGCTAATTGGCGTAGAGTGAACAGGGTGAACATTTATTTATTTAAGTAAGCAACTGACACCCTACCGGTAACCTGGCGCTGTGATACAGGCGACTAGCTTAGGGCCGAGAGACTGTGTCCCCTGCCTGGAAGGAGTTAGCAGGATGCCAAGGAGCATACTTGAGGGTAGAGCCAGGTTTTTAACCTTTTTCTAAACTGCAGGATGTTGTCCATTTGTCTCGTATCAAATGGAAGAGTATTCCAAAGGCGGGACGCTGCCGCACTGAAGGCCCTACCTCCTGATTTGACTTTCCTAACTCTAGGCACCCTCACCAGATTAGCCGATGAGGAGCGCAGTGCTCATGGAGGGACATATCATGTCTGTTTCTCCTGCAGAGATCTGGGACAGTGACCATGTAGAGCCTTAAATACTATACATAGTGCCCTAAATCGTATCCTCTGCGAGACTGGCAGCCAGTGTAAATCTGAGAGTGCCCGGGAGGTGGAGGAGTGGCGTGGTTGCACTAGTACCATTTTGGCCACCATGGTCTGTACTCTCTGCAATCTCTCAATCAGATATTGCGGGGATTCTAGTAACAGGGCATCACAATAGTCCAGCTTACTGAGGATGGTGCTCCGAACTATCAGCGCTCCGTTCTGTTAAGAGAACATTGGAAGGATTTTCGGAAATGCTCTGATCAGAGTAAAACCACTTCCAGCTGTTTTGTTGACAGTTTTCTAATGTCAATTTGTTGTCAACCATGACTCCCAGATTATGTACCACGCTACTGGGAGCCAATGGAGTAGCAGGGGATGTTGGCCAAAACTCAAGCGGAAGTTTAGGAGGGATTCTATCTACTGCACAGTGTAGAATCTCTGTCTTCTCAGAGTTAAACTGAAGAATTTGAATTTAAAGCTTCACACCAAAGATAGAACCGTTTCCACTTGAGTTTGTAGGTTTTGATAGTGGAGGGTGCTCTAGCGTTAGTGAGGACCTCCCTGCAGTCCGGAGGAATAATCAAATTAGCAAACTCATAGTGCTCAGGCACCAGTTGGATTCGGATGGCAGATCAGGCCATGGTTCATAGTAAGAAGAGTAAAAATTGGGAACAGCCAAATTGGATTGCACTCCGACAAAAGGAGGAGCTCCGTAAACCAGAACTGGCGAGGCCATCTGGGGGCTATGAGAAGAATGCCGCAGGGTTCTTTCTGCATTTTCCAAAGTACCCTTGCGACTAGGGGAATCAGTGGAAAAGCGTGAGCATATATTTTTGACCAGTTCATCAAAAACGCATTTCTGCACAATTCTGAGTGGGGAAGCCAACTTGCATAGAATGGACATTTGCGGTTCAGGTTGGTCACCAATACATCCAGATTGGGGTGTCCGCAAAGCTGAAAGATGCGGTCCAGCGTCGGCTGATGAAGGTCCCACTAGTGGTTTGACGAGACTGACCTGCTCAGGGAGTCCGCTAGAAGGTTGGACAACCCCGGAACATGGACTGCTGTGATCTGATGTTGAATCGCCCAATCCCAAATTTGGTGAGCTTGTAGGGATAGCAAAGTGTATCTCGTGCCCCCTTGTTTGGTCACATAATGCATGCTTGTTCAATCAATCAATCAACAGATTTGTAAAGCGCGCTACTCACCCGTAAGGGTCTCAAGGCGCTGGGAGGGGGGGGGTCGCTACTGCTCGAAGAGCCAGGTCTTGAGTTGTTTCCTGAAGGAGAGATGGTCCTGGGTCAGCCGTAGGTGGGTGGGGAGGGTGTTCCAGGTATTGGCCGCCAGGTAGGAGAAGGATCTTCCTCCGGCGGTGGCTTTGCGAATGCGTGGGACAGTGGCGAGGGCGAAGCTGGCGGATTGGAGCTGGCGGGTGGGTGTGTAGAATGTGAGGCGGCTGTTGAGGTATTTGGGGCCCATGTCGTGGAGAGCCTTGTGTGCGTGGGTGAGGAGTCTGAACGTGTTCCTCTTGCTGACGGGGAGCCAGTGCAGGTCTTTCAGATGGGGAGAGATGTGGCTGTGACGGGGATGTCCAGGATGGGTCGCGCAGAGGCGTTCTGTATGCGCTGGAGTCTTTTCTGGAGTTTGGCTGTGGTTCCAGCGTAGAGGGTGTTCCCGTAGTCCAGTCGGCTGGTGACGAGGGCCTGGGTGACCGTCTTCCTGGTTTCGGTGGGGATCCACCGGAAGATTTTTCGAAGCATGCGCAGGGTGTTGAAACAGGATGACGAGACGGCGTTGACTTGCTTGGTCATCGTGAGGGAGGAGTCCAAGAAGAAGCCCAGGTTGCGTGCATCGTCCATTGGCTTGGGGGCGGTGCCCAGGGCAGGGGGCCACCAGGAATCGTCCCAGGCAGAGGGGGATGGTCCCAGGATGAGGACTTCCGTCTTGTCTGATTACAGTTTCAGATGGCTGAGCTTCATCCATTCCACGACGTCTTTCATTCCTTCCTGGAGGCTGGCTCTGGCGGTGGCGGGGTCGTTGGTGAGGGAGAGGATCAGCTGGGTGTCGTCAGCGTTGGAGATGATGTTTAGGTTGTGTTGGCGTGCAATGGCTGCGAGGAGTCTCATGTAGACGTTGAAGAGGGTGGGGCTGAGCGAGGATCCTTGCGGTACGCCGCAGATGACTTCGGTGGCCGCGGATCGGAACGGGGGGAGACGGACTCTCTGTGTTCTTCCGGCGAGGAACGAGATGATCCACTCCAAGGCCTTTCCTTGGATTCCGGTGTTGCTGAGGCGCTGTATTAGGGTGCGGTGGCACACGGTGTCGAAGGCTGCTGAGAGGTCCAGGAGGATGAGGGCAGCTGTTTCCCCGTTGTCGAGCAAGGACCTGATGTCGTCGGTATCTGCGTGAGGGCGGTCTCGGTGCTGTGGTTTGCTCGGAAACCGGACTGCGAGGGGTCGAGGGATCCATTTGTCTCGAGGAAGGTGGAGAGTTGTTTGTTGACGGTCTTCTCGATGACTTTGGCCGGAAACGGGAGGAGCGAGATGGGGTGGAAGTTCTTGAGGTCCGTGGGGTCCGCGGTGGGTTTCTTCAGGAGGGCGCTGAGCTCGGCATGTTTCCGGCTCTCCGGTAAGGTGGCAGATGCGAAGGAGCTGTTGATGATGTCCCGGAGTTGGGGTAAGATGATGGAGTCAGCTTTGTTGAAGATGTGGTGTGGCCAGAGGTCGGTTGGGGAGCCGGAGTGGATGGTGTTCAACGTTCGGGTGGTGTCTTCGGTGCTGACAGATGTCCAGGTGCATAGGGTGGTGGTGGGGGGCGATGTGATTGGCAGAGGTCTTGCGATGGTTTGATGTTGTTGTTGCAGGTGCTGGGGTTGGAGAGCTCTTTAACGATGCTGAAGAGTTCCTTGCTGTTGTGGGTGTTGTTGTCCAGTCGTTCTTTGAATGTTGTCCTTTTGGTGGTGCGGATCAGCTGGTGGTGTTTGCGGGTGGCGTTCTTGAGGGCTGTCATGTTTTTTGTTGTCTGGTTGTGGCGCCAGGCTTTCTTGAGGGTGCGGCAGGTTTTCTTGGAGTTTTTGAGGTTGTTGGTAAACAACGAGGCTTTCTTGCTGCCGGGTCTGCTGGGAGGGTTCTTCAGTGGTGCGAGGTCATCGGCGCAGTTGGTGAGCCACTGTGTGAGGTTGCGGGCTGCTTCGTTGGGGTCCGTCGTGTTGGTGGGAGGGTTCTGGCTGAGGGAGGTGGTGAGCTGGTCGGTGGTGATCTTGCGCCAGCTTCTGCAGGGAACCTGTTGCGGGTGGTGGTGGGTCGTGGTTCTCCTGAAGTTGAAGTGGACGCAGCTGTGATCTGTCCAGTGTAGTCCGGTGGAGTGGCTGAAGGAGATGTGCTTGCTGGAGGAGAAGATGGGGTCAAGCGAGTGGTCAGCGTAGTGGGTGGGGGTGTTCACCAGTTGCTTGAGTCCGAGGTTGGCGAGGTTGTCCAGCAGGGCGACGGTGTTGGTGTCATTGTTGTTCTCCAGGTGGAAGTTGAGGTCGCCTAGGAGGATGTAGTCTGAGGAGGTTAGGGCGTGCGGGCTGATGAAGTCTGCGATGGCTTCGCTGAATTGTGTGCGTGGTCCCGGGGTCTGTAGATGAGAGTGCTCCTGAGGGTGGTCTTGGGGTCGGTGTGTATCTGGAAGTGAAGGTGCTCGGCGGCGGTGAGGTTGTCGTCGGAGTTGGTCGTGATTTGGATGGTGTTTCTGTGGACGATGGTGATGCCTCCTCCGGTTTGGTTGACGCAGTCCCTCCGGGTGATCTTGTAGCCATCCGGGATGGCTATGGCGATGTCGGGGCTGAGGAGGCGTTCATCCAGGTTTCTGTGAGGAAGGCGACGTCTGGTGATGTTGTGTCCAGGAGGTCCCAGAGTTCGACGGCGTGCCTGTGGACAGAGTGGGTGTTGAGCAGGATGCACTTGAGGTGATTGTTGCTGGTAGCTGACTTGGCGGGTACGGTGCAGGTTTGGAGGCAGGTGAATTTGCAGGCTTGGCAGGTGAAGGGTCCGTGGGTGCGTTTCGGGATGGCTCGGTAGCAGGCAGGGTTCCAGCCGGCGTTGAGTGCGTGGATGGTTGCCGCGCCGTAAGTCCGTCAGGTGGGCAGGCATCGTCGAGGGCTAGGGGTCCTGGTGCTGGGCGCGGTCCAGGCGTGGATGGGCGCAGACGGGCTTGCCTTTGGTACGCCTTTGGCGCGGCCGCCGTGCGGCCTCCATATGAGATGAAGTGGGAGGGAGGAGCAGCTGGGAGGCAGGAGCGGGGTGGCCAATGGGCAGGGGGTACAAAAGAAAAGGGGCGGGCCATGAGGGAGCAGCGGCGGGAAGCGGGGAGAGGGGGGCACCACAGAGGTCACACAACAGCAACTACGAGAAATACCGAAAAATGCAGAAGTCCAGAAAAAAAGCACAAGTCACAAGTGTGGGCAGCAGCAGAAAGAAGGTGAAGGTAGCAGCAGCGGGACACCAAGGTCAGGGGCGAACCTGCGGCGCCGGGGGCAGAGACGCGGTCACAGTGGAGGAGCCGTGCGGCTTGGGGGGTAGCCTGGGGTCAGGTGAGGTTCTCTAAATTCGACTCCATCTTACATTCACCGCCATTTTGTGTTGCCTTTACACAGGCCGCTCGATGAACGAATTGTCTCTGCCATTTGGACTGCAACGTGTCGCAAGACCCCCTCCGTCCTTGTCCGAAACCAAGCCCACACAACGCCCTGCCTAACTAATCCTTGTACCAACTATCTGTTAAGCCTTTAGCATTCTTCTCTTGCCGTATCTTATCTATCGACCTTTTGCTATTCTCTACTCTTGTTTTAATATTTTACAACCTTTCCTTTGAAGCATACAAGACATGTCTTTTCATTCCAGACTGATTAACTTGAGGGGCCGAATAACACACAAACATGTAAGCAGAGAACATTGAGGTTGCACAACACTTTGTTTTCTCTTATGACTGGCTTTAACTTCGTGCATTGGGTATATGTTTGTACAACTGCATTTTCACTATAAAGGCTTGTGAGCCACGGAGTAAAGTGGCAGTCTCCTGAGAACATACTTGGTGTACTTCTAGGACAACTGTGCCTAGCTGCAGCTAATAAATTCGGTTTCCTACGACAACAGAGTGTTCCGTGTCTCTGTGCAACAAGACAGGTGAACTCGGAGATTAAGGTGTGCCCTGCGCCGCCAGGCCCGGTTCTTCAATTGGCGCCCAACATTGGGCGGCTTCAGAGGTAGTGGTTGAGCCCGAGGATCGAGAGGAGCCCCGCAGGAAAATTCCGGAGGAGGCGCCCCACATCAGCGACCCCTGTATGTCGAAAGTGGACCGATGGTCTTTTGACGCGCGGCTTCTCCGTTCCAACGGCTGCTGGCAACTGCTGCCCTGACTGCCGCCCTGTCTTGGTCCCTTGGTGACAACTGGTATCTCGAGACGTTAGAACAGACCTCTGTTGGCGTAAGGAGACATTTGGTTAAGTACTAGTGGGTAGCTCCCACTTTTTTTGTTTTTGGGTTTTGATTCGACTATTGCAATAACCGAAGCCAAGGGGTGAGTACGTTTGTGCTGTGTTGCTTGATTAACCCCTTGATGTTTTGAAAAGAGGCCAGTGAAATACCGATGCCTGGTTTCAGTAAGTTCAAACGTTGGTGCTGTTGTGATTGTGATAGGGATTCCCAACTGGAGGACTCTTGTCCCATTCCTCCGGCTGGAACTCCCACCTATGAGCTCTATTCTAAACATGGTGTGGGCCCCATCACCTTTAATGAAGTGTGAGTCCGCTATACTAGGAAAGATGGTGTTCTGCAGTAGCCACAAAATGGTAGTTTTGAACCTGACATTCTAGATAATTTGGAAGCTACATTGTTTAAAAGAAAAGCCCGGCCGTTTGACTCTTTTCGCCTCTGGCGCAAGGAAGCCAAACAAAAAGAAATTAAACAGCCAAAGAGAGATAGAAAGGAAAAGGGCATGACTGTCATACAGGCTGCCCAGCAGTTTACTGACAATGAGATTGATCATGTGATTGAGGTTTTAGATAGACGACATCGTATGGCTGTGGATAAGTGTTATCCGGTGTTGCCAACTTCCCCTCCGGACAAAGATATTGACCCCGAAAAGGATCCTTTAATGTCCCATTTGTTGAGATTACCCCCGCCCTATGCACTAGGTGCTAATGCACCCTTGTTAATACCACCCGCACCGCCACCTGTTGCTCAGCCACCTGTTGTTCCTCAACCAGTCCTTGCACCTCCACCACAGCCCCTTCAAGTTATGCCTATCCCGCCACCTCCTTTGCCACTGGCTCCTTTGCCTTCGACCCCCTTTATACCTGTTACCCCTTCTTCTGCCCCCTCTTGTGCTCCGCCTAATACCTTGTCCCCTGTCCTTATGTCCAACTCCCCCTCAGTTCGTAAACGGATGGTTGATACCGTTTCTGGTTTCTTGTCCCCTTTCTTTGGGTCATTGAGCATGACTCCTGTTCCTCCTCGGAGGCAGGCCCGTAGTCAACTCCCGGGTCCTGACGAACAAAATGTTAGATGTTCTTGCTCGTAAGTGGATCATGAATGATCCAGAGTATAGTGTACAAGATATCATGGACACTTTTTCACAGTGGAATGCGCCAACACAAATACATGTTTTTGATGCCATGTGCATCATTCTTAGCCAAAAGTGGGAGGATACGGGATTGGGATTAGATCCCCAGGATCTGCTAGATATTCAGGCTGACTTCGATAAAGGAATAATTGTGGGTCCTGAAGTTGCAAATGCTGTAAAGACACTTGTCGCCCTTAGGTCCATGCTCACTTCTTGGTCTTTACCTGAACCCGATCTTTCCGTTAGACGGAAACTGAAACACTATCCTATGAGAGAGGTTCCCCCAGTTTGGAGGGACGAGGTTGCACCTGCGGGAGGAAATCCTGCTATTCCCACTCATTTTCAACGTGTATGGGTACATGTACCTTGGAAGAGATCTGAGGTGCTGGCCCTTAAACAGTCCTTACCTGACCCCTGTAAGAACCCTGCTGGTTATTACAAAGAACTGTCTCAGACTGTTGATGCGTGTGTTATGAATTTGGCCGACATAGATATGCTGATGGGAAATGTTGTTCCGCAACCATTGTGGGCTAGAATTCGGAAAGAGGACCATGTCCAGGAATTAGGAGGAGATTGGCCTGCTTTAGTTGCCGCCGATAGACTCCAAGTGGGTGGTTCCAAACCTGATAATCTAATTACAGAACTTCCTGGTAGGATAATCACTTTAATGAAAACTATGATGCCCGCTCTGCGCGTTAATTGGGATAAGTTAGCTGCCTGTAAACAGAAGAGAGAGTGTCTCCGACTTCTTTACTCAGTTTGAGGAAACGTTTCTTGATCACAGTGGTCAAGATATGAGCACAGAAGGTGGGCAGCGACTATTTGTGGATAAATTTGTATTTCATTTACATCCCGAACTCTCTAATAAATCAAAGGATTCTGAAAGTTCGTGGGCCGTTTCTTCTTCAGCCCAGATATTGGCTACTGCTCAATATTACGAGAATAGGGATAAGGAGGAAAAGGATAAATTGGATAAAAAGACTAAAGATTTAAAAACGAAAGTACTCTTGCAACAGGCTTATCCCCCTCGCCCTGCTCAGCGTCAGTTTCAGCCGACTCCCCAGTTTCAGAAACCTGAGCCCTTTGTTCCACGACCTCCACTGGGCACTAATCAATGCGCCTATTGTAAAGAAGAAGGTCACTTTAAGAATAATTGCCCAGTTTTATTGCAGCGTGCTGGTGGTACGCCTGGGCCACGAGGCCGAGGTGGTTTTCAGTCGACCCCAAGGGGGAGGGGGCGAGGTACAATGTCCCAGGAGCAACTTTCCTTTCCGCCCCAAAATTCCATGAATTGTTTTGATCAGCAAAATACTCAGTCTGCACACTATTATAATGACGATTATTGTATGGAGGATGAGACTCCGTATTTTAATTCTAGCTAGGACAGCCATAGACAAAGTGAGGGAGTCATTTCAGTTACAGTGCACCAAAATGCGCCTTATGTTGAAGTCGTTGCGCTTGGTGTGTCAGAGCCATTTCTATTGGACACTGGTGCAACGAAGAGTTCTATCATCCACGTCAAACTCCCTGGGGCACCTTTGTCTGGCTTAACAAATGTTTCTGTAGGATTTTCTGGCGCCCCAGTTCGGTACCCAGTTTCTTGTCCTTTGCCCATTTCGATAGGTCCTTATGACTTAGAGGCTCCACTTATTTTGACGACTGGTTGTGGTGAGAATCTGTTGGGTGTGGACTTGTTGAAAAGACTGTATGCGACACTACATTGTTACCCTTCTGGCGTGCATCTTACTTTAGGTAAGAGAGTGATCTCCCCGACATATTTGTCTAGAGACCAACTCCCTTCTGAATTATGTTCCTTGCCCGCTGATCTTTGGGCTACAGGTCCCAATGATGTTGGTCTCTTGCAGATCCCACCCTACATTGTCACCCTCAAGTCTAATGTTAAGCTACCTCGCATTCCCCAGTATAAGATTTCGAGTGATGGTGAGAGACCACTGTTGGCTATTATTTATGATCTAGTTGAGAAAGGTGTGGTTGAATAGACTAGGGGAAATGTATGCAATAGTCCTGTCTTGCCTGTTCTTAAATGTACTCACTCTTCCCAGCCACCTGTTTATCGTTTTGTGATCGATCTTCGGGAGGTCAATAAGATTGTTGTACCACAGTTTCCTGTCATCCCAGATATCACTGCTTTATTGACAATGATACCTGCTTCGTCTGCCTGGTTTTCGGTCATTGACGTTAAGAACGCTTTCTTTAGCATTCCCATTGCTGAGGAAAGTAGGGATATTTTTGGTTTCTCTTTAGGAGGCCGAAGCTTTCGATTCAAGCGTGCACCTCAAGGCTATTGTGAAAGTCCATCCATTTATAGTCAGCCTTTGAAAACTCAGCTTGACGCTTTTACTTTGCCTCCAGGTGCCACCCTTATTCAATACGTAGATGATCTATTGGTTACTGCGGATTCTGAAGAAATTTGTAAACAAGTTACTATTTCTCTGTTACGTCACTTGTCTGAGTTTCATCACAAGGTTTCGCCCTCTAAATTACAATATTGTCGCCAAGAGGTTACCTATTTAGGTCATCTTTTGTCGAAGGAGGGACGGCGATTGACCCCAGAAGGAATTCAAGTAATTGCGCAAATGTCTGTACCATATACACAGAGAGAGGTGCGTGCCTTTTTGGGCATTGCCTCTTATTGCAGACAGTGGGTTTTTCGAGCCTCCCTGAAACTGGTGCTATACTCCGTACTGAATCCAAAGCCCTCACTTAGGGGACGCTTCATGAGGTCATAGGATTGAGCCTCTTTCTCACTGAGTGTCAGGAGTCTATCCCTGGAGTTTTCTGAGAACATTTCCCACAGGATAGCACTCCATGGCTTCCTGTGGACCTGCCTGCTAAGACAGGCCCGTTCAAAAGCAATGAACCACTTGGTGATATCATCACATAAATATTCCCTTTGGGTTTTTTAGGGTCAAATGAATCTACTTTCTCCTTATTTATGATTGTGATGCCACCAAAGATGGGTCCTCGGCCAAACTCCTTTCTCTCTCTTCTGTAGCTAGGAGTTGGGCTTCTAGAGCTGCCCTCCTGGCTAGTCTTTGCAGAGCACGCTCTTCATCTGAAGAGGCTTCTTTGTCTTGGGGTGTCTCACGGTCACTCCCACTGTCAGTATTTTGATCTGTAAGATCAGAGTCATCCTCTGGATGCTTTTGGTCATATTCTGCCAAAAGATCCTGGAGCTTTGCTTTGGTCGGGTTTGACCCAGTCCTGAGCCTATAGGTTTTACCCAAGCCTCTGAGCTATTTTATACTTAAAGACATAAAGTGTGAGGTCAATTTTTTTTTTTTAAGAGTTTTATATAGCGCGAACTTGAACCGAATAGGTTATCAGAGCGCTTTACATAGCACCAGTTACGTTACATAAGGACACACATTCATTTTTGTTAGGCACGGGGAGATTAAGTGATTTGCTCAGAATCACAGGATGTTTTAGCGACATTACCGAGACTCGAACCCAGTTCCCCAGGTCCGAGGTCAGCTCTTCTAAGTGACTACTTCTAGCACTCATTGTCTTTCAAAGATGGGAACCTTTTTGCAAAGGAAAAATCCCTAATACTGGTTTCCAAACTACAGCAAGAGTTTGACTTTTGAAACAGATGTACTCAAGGGGACCGAACCAGGGCCCTGACATATTTCAAAATTTGGAAAAATAGTCAATTTGCAAAACTACAATTTAACGAAAGGCAATTTCTGAATTGAATCTTGTTGTCACTTATTGTCAGAGTGGTCCAGCAAACGCAAAGTCGTGTACCCTACCGCTGCGCCACCAGTGTAGGAAGGAAGCTGGCTCTCTACTATACCAAGAAGAGGTAGAGTGTGCAGAGAGTCCAGTGGATCCCCAAAGGCTTTACAGAGGCTCAAGTCGATAATACTAATGCTCTCTTTTGTGGTAGTGTGAAAGAGCAGTTAGGCTTATCCGAGGGTAGTCGTAAGCATTTGTTGTACACACCGTGGCAATAAAAGAGACACACACTCAATGATTAAATCTGAGACCAATTCATAACAAGCATTTGCAATGCAATAGGTCTCGCATTAGGAAAGTTTGAGCTATTGGTATTGTAAATGACAAATTTTGTATTTATGTGTTGGTTTTGAAAATAGCAAAATTAATAGCTTTGTCATTTACAATGCCAATAGTTATAACTTTTGCAAATGTGACACCTATAGCATTTGTAATGCAACATGTTTTGCATTTACGTGACTTAGCTGTATTGATATTACAAATAACAATAGCATTTTTTTTTATAATTAATACTTAAATAAAAGTTATTGTAATGTTTAATGGCAATACCCTAAACTTTTGTAAATAACTTTTGTGAAGATTATGTTCAGTGTATTTTATTGTGACGAAAATCCAAGACCAGAAGTGAAATATTAACATCTTTTTGTGACATTTGTAATAAAGCTTGAAACATTGAGAGAACATATTTGAACCAGTTGTTGTTGAATGGTTGTGCAGCAGAGCCCCCCTCCTTAAAAAACAACAAATAAGGCAACAGTCTACCACAATTAATCAACAGTGGGAGAAGCTTAAAAGCAGCAACTCAAACAATGGGAACAGCCCAAACACAAGCATTTGCAATGCAATCAGTCTCGCCTTTGGGACCTTATTAGTATTTATCCATGCTGCACATTATCCTGGGTGCGGCAACCACCGGCTCAAATTAAGCAGAGGGGGAGGGGAGCAACAAGGGAGGGATGAGAAGCCTGGAGGGAGAAGGAAATGACGAGAGGCCTGGAGGGAGAAGAGAGTAGCATGGGAGGACAAGCAGCATGGGAGGACAAGAAGCCTGGAGGGAGAGGGGAGCACCCAGAGAGGGATGAGAAGCCTGGAGGGAGAGACGAGCAACAAGAGAGGGACCAGCGGCTTGGAGGGAGACGGGAGGGACGAGAGGCCTGGAGGGAGTGGAGAGCTGCAGAGGGGGGACAAGAGGCCTGGAGTGAGAAGAGAGCAGAAGGGGAGGATGAGAAGCCTGGAGGGAGAAGGGAGCAACGAGTGAGCGACAAGAAGCCTGGATCGAGAGGAGAGCAACGAGGGAGGGACGAGAGACTTTCAGAGAGAGGGGGAGGGACGAGAGGCCTGGAGGAAGAGAGAGGAGCAGAGAAGGGACGTGAGGCCTAGAGGAGGAAGAGAGCAGCATGAGAGGACAAGAAACCTGGAGAGAGAGTGGAGCAGCGAGGGTGGAGCGAGAAGCCTGAAAGGAGAGGGGGGCAATGAGGGAGGGACAAGGTGCCTGGAAGGAGAGAGGAGAAGTGCGGTAAGAGAGGGCTACCGAGCAAGCGTTTGTGAAAGATAAAGCGCGCTGTTGATGAATTGGTCATTGAGCTGAGACAGGAAAATGCTCATTAAAAGTGACGGCAAAGGGCGCCAAAGGATTAAAAATAACAAGCAGTGATGGAGGGTGGGGCGCAGGATAATTTCTCTAAAGAAGATTTAAGGGCTACAGACCTGAAAATGAACCGCAGCATTTTTACTGCATGTTTACGATCGGTGCACACAAGGCAATGTGGAAATCTACCACCAAATCCGTTCCAGTTTATGCTATTGTTTCTTTAGCTGGTGCCACGTCCTCTCCGATGCAGAGAAGGCGGTGAGAACGTATTGGGCCTGCAGTGCGACTGCCTTAATAAATCCCAGTGCTCTACATTACGAGGTGGTGGTGGGGTAGGGGACTGCACGGGGATGTTAAGTGGCAGGTTGGGGCAATGAGAACGATTTACAAGACGTCAGCGTTTAGTTGCGTCGGCCGCGAAATGGATCCAAAAAAACCAAGCTGGAGCCAGCTCGGGCGCAGCACGTCTTCCGGAGACGTGCACGTTCACAGAGCACAATCGGCTCGGGCACAGGCCAATAGCCGCTCGTGCACAGCTCTGTACTCCCTTGGCTGTGAGCACGGTGACTGTAATACTCGCTGCGGCAGCGCTTCGCGCTGCTACCGGCAGCGAGCCCTAAAAATGACACTTGGTTGGATTTATTTTGCAGAACCACAGAACTTTGTCTTTGGTAAATACTTTTCGCAATAGAAATACATTTTCAGACACACTGCAATTTTCAGACTTTACAATGTTAAGCAATGGGAGGAAAAAAACATTAAACATACGCGTATACGGAACATTGACTTACAAGACCAGTCTTCGGAAGTTAAGGTCAGTACAGGGCAAGGTTCAGTTCAGCACCAACAGTGAACCACAAGCGACAAAGGGGTGGGCGGGTACATGATGAAAGTTCAAGGTCAGTCACCGAATACAAATTAAAGGGGACTGGGCAATCAGACAGAGGCTGCTTACAGGCAAGAAGCAGCAGCTTGGAGGAACAGTCTCTCAACAGGGGCGGCAGGATGCAGGGTGCCCAATGAAAAGCCCAATGAAAAGCAATGGAGGCAGCCAAATCTGTAAAGGGCTGCAGGCTCCAGCCAGGAGGCGATCAAAGGAAACCAACAGCCATTGAGGTAAGTTATGATGCTCAGGGACGTAGGAACACCTTTTGTCCTCTTCACCAAGGCCCAGGATGGACGGGTGAAGGGGCGCCTTTTGGTGTCAGAAATGGCTAACCAGTGCACGTCGCGGTTGAGGGGTCTTCTTGCATAAGCTGCAGGCAACTTCTAGGAGTCCGGGAGAGGTCAGCTCATGGTGGAGTTGGGCTTTTGAGAGCAGGGGGACCTTGCTGAACCGGTGGGCCACTTGGACTCGGGCTGGTGGCATCGGGTGCAGAGGTAAAACCGGGGGGCAGGCTGCGCAGTTCTTCAGGTCACAGAGTCTTTACTTTGAAGAGGGTTGCTTTGTGAATAGGTCTGCTTTTCGCTGGAGACCTTGGTCTCTTCAGAAGCTTCAGCTTCAGAAGGCCCACGATCCACCACCCCCAGCAACAGATTCCACGCAGAAGCTGGAACAAGATCACAGACGACCAGCTCGCCGCATCCCGGAGCCAGAACCCTCCCGCCAGCTCAGCGAACCCCAACCATGCCGCCAACAGCCTCACGAGGTGGATCAGCAACTGCACAGACGACAAGAGCTCCAAGAAGAACTGCCGAGCCCTCGAGAAAGCCTGGCGCAGAGACCCAACACCAGACAACATGACCACCCTCAAGCTCGCCACTCGAAAACACCACCAACTGATCCACACCACCAAGAAAACCGCATTCAAGGAACGACTGGACAACAACGCCCACAACAGCAAGGAACTCTTCAACATTGTCAAAGAGCTCTCCAACCCCAGCGCTGGAAACGACATCACCCCATCGCAAGACCTCTGCATCTCGCTTGCGTCGTTCTTCCACAGCAAGATCGCAGACATACACAACAGCTTCAGCACACAGCCAACGCACCCTACGACCGCACCAAAGCCCCCCACCACCACCCTCCGCACCTGGACTCCGATCAACACCGAAGACACCATCCGCACGATGAACTCCATCCACTCCGGATCTCCAACCGACCCCTGTCCTCACCACGTCTTCAACAAGGCCGACTCCGTCATCGCACCCCATCTACGGGACATCATCAACGCCTCCTTCGACACCGCAACCTTCCCGGAGAGCTGAAAGCATGCCAAACTCAGTGCCCTCCTGAAGAAACCATCAGCAGACCCCACCGACCTCAAAAACTACCGCCCCATCTTGCTCCTCCCGTTTCCTGCAAAAGTCATCGAGAAGACCGTCAACAGACAGATGGCCGCCTTCCTCGAGACGAATGGATCCCTCGACCACTCGCAGTCCGGCTTCCGGGCCAACCACAGTACTGAGACCGCCCTCATCACAGCCACTGACGACATCCGAGCCCTGCTCGACAACGGGGGAAACAGCGGCCCTCATCCTCCTGGACCTCTCCACGGTGTTTGACACTGTCTGCCACCGCACCCTAGTGCAGCGCCTCAGCAACGTCGGAATCCAAGAGAAGGCACTGGAATGGATCATCTCCTTCCTCGCCGGAAGGACACAGAGAGTCTGCCTCCCCCCGTTCAGATCAGAAGCCACCGAAGTCATCTGCAGCGTACCACAAGGATCATCACTCAGCCCCACGCTGTTCAACATCTACATGAGCCCCCTTGCGACCATCGCACGCCAACACAACCTCAACATCATCTCCTATGCCGACGACACCCAGCTGATCCTCTCCCTCACCAACGACCCCGCCACCGCCAGAACCAACCTACACGAAGGGATGAAAGACGTAGCTGAGTGGATGATGAACAGCCGCCTGAAACTGAACTCAGATAAGACGGAAGTCCTCATCCTGGGATCGTCGCCCTCCGCCTGGGACGACTCCTGGTGGCCCCCTGCCCTGGGCAGCGCACCCAAACAAACGGACCACACACGCAACCTGGGCTTCATCCTGGACTCCTCCCTCTCCATGACCAGACAAGTCAACGCTGTCTCCTCGTCATGCTTCAACATCCTACGCATGCTACGGAAGATCTTCCGGTGGATCCCCACCAAAACCAGGAAGACGGTCACCCAGGCCCTCGTCACCAGCCAACTGGACTACGGCAACTCCCTCTACGCCGGAACCACTGCAAAACTCCAGAAAAGACTCCAACGTATTCAGAACGCCTCAGCACGACTCATCCTGGACATCCCCCGACACAGACACATCTCCGCACACCTAAGAAACCTGCACTGGCTCCCCGTCAACAAGAGAATCACGTTCCGACTCCTCACCCACGCACACAAAGCTCTCCACAACCAAGGCCCAAGATACCTCAACGACCGCCTGAACTTCTACACTCCCACCCGCCAGCTTCGATCGACCAGCCACGCCCTCGCCGCCGTGCCCCGCATCCGAAGAGCCACAACGGGAGGAAGATCCTTCTCCTACCTGGCTGCCAAGACGTGGAACTCCCTCCCCATCCACCTCCGCCTGACCCAAGACCACCTCTCCTTCAGGAAGCAACTCAAGACCTGGCTGTTCGAGCAGTAGCGGACCCCCCTCCCCCAAGTGCCTTGAGACCCTCCGGGTGAGTAGCGCGCTATACAAATGCATTGATTGATTGATTGATTGATTGGTCTTTATCGAAGGCAGGCAGTCCTCCCAAGGTTCTGGAGGTCGCTGGGCTGCAAGACGAGTTGACTTTTGGTTCAGGATCATCCAGGGATGCAGACAGGCCAGTAGGGCTGGGAGCATGTCCGGCTTTCGAGCTGGGTACTCGACAGAATCTGCGCTGCTTCTTGCCACTGAACCCATCAGGCAATTTGTGGATGCAGGTCAAACGGTGGCCTTGATCCTGTTGGATCTAAGTGCCACCTTTGACACTGTAGCCCATCACACGTTGGTAGTGTCTGAGGAAGGGTGGGGTTCAAGTTCAAGTTCAAGTTTGGCATTTATATAGCGCACTACTCACCCATAGGGTCTCAAGGCGCTTGGAAAGGTGGGAAATTACTTATCAAAAATCCAGGTTTTGAGTTGTTTTCTGAAAGAGAGGTGGTTTTGAGTAAGGCGGAGGTGGGTGGGGAGGGAGTTCCAGGTTTTGGCCGCTAGGTAAGAGAAGGATCTTCCCCCCATGGTGGACCTGTGGATGCGTGGTATTGCGGCGAGGGCTTGATTGGATGATCGAAGTTTGCGGGTGGGGGTGTAAAACGAAAGACGCGTGTTGAGGCATTGCGTCCTAGATTGTATAGGGCTTTGTGTGCGTGGGTGAGGAGACGGAACGTTATTCTCTTGTTGACGGGAAGCCAGTGGAGGTCTTTCAGGTGATTAGAAATTGGCTAAAATCTTTCCTGTCGGGTCGCTGCTTCCAGGTGAGACAGGGCAAACACTACTCCAGGGTCATCATGCTGAACCAGGGAGTGCTGCAGGGCTCGACCCTGAGCCCAACCCAGTTTAATCTCTATGTAGCTCCCGTAGCGGAGACTGCTGAGGGGTTTGGGATCAGGGTCGTATCCTATGCCGATTAAACGCACCTGGTGGTCTCCCTGACCCAGGCACCGGAGTCAGCTGCCTCCAACTTCATGGCATGCATGCAAGAATTGGCTGCATGGATGGCTAAGAACTGCCTGAAGTTGAATGGCAACAAGACAGAGGTGCTTGTGGTGGGTAAGGCCCCGACTGTGTTGTCATCGGCATGGTGGCCCCAGGACTTGGGGGGGGGGGGTCACCTACGCCCTGTGTGCAGGCAAAGAACTTGGGGTTTTGGTTAGATCTCAGCCTTTCCTTCGACTATCAAACCAGATGGGTGGCAGGCGCCTGTTTTGGGATCCTGAAGGTCCTGCGTAAAACCTTGGACCTACTCCCTGTGGCGGCTAGGAAGACTCTGGTTCATGCCCTGGTGACGTCGCGCCTGGACTATGGTAACATCCTTTATCTAGGCGCGACAACCAAGTGCATGCTCCGTCTGCAGGGAGTGCAGAATGCGGCAGCCTGCCTTATTTTGAGGCGTCCGAGAAGGGCATCGGCTAGGGTAGCCCTGGCCATGTTACACTGGCTCCCGATTAAAGAAAGAGTCACTTTCAAGGCACTTTGTGTCTGTCATCGGATCCTGCAGGGAAGGGCCCCTCCGTATCGGTCGGATCTCCTGACCCCCCTATGTCCCCACACGTCAGCTGAGGTCAGGTGGGGTAGGATTGGTGTGCGTACCCGCCATCAAGAAAGCAAGGATGGGAGGTCGGTCCTTCCGCCTATTGTCGGCCAAGCAATGGAATGCTCTCTCGATGGAGCTCCGGATGGAGGCCCAGGAGAGATTCTTCAGGAAAAAAATTTAAATGTTTCTCTTTCCCCAAGTTTAGTAGGGTGAGGGTAGTGGGCATCTGATTACTAGCTAACTCTACCGCAGCGCGGGGACACACTGGCATAAGTGTAACCATTGCGCTTTATAAGTGGACCTATTATTATTATAGTTCTCTACAGAGCCTCACCAGCAGAGAAGGCTGCAGTGCCCGGCTCTTCTTAGGTCGCCAGGAACTGAAATTCAGGGTCTGAGGATGCCACCTAAAATCTTGATTTAAGGGTGTTACAAGGGAGTGACAGGTAGAGGCTAATGGGTCCCTCTCATGGGGTGTCTACACCCTCTTATCATGCCCACCTCCTGTGGGAAGGGGACATAGTCCTAGCCCTGATTGGATAAGTCCCACCATCTTCAAGATGGTGGGCACTACAAAGTGTACTTCACCTTGACTCCAGCACCTGAGGGTTGGAGTTGGCACGCCTCCTATTTTATCTAAGGTTTTCCATCTGTCTTCACCCAAAAAGGGGGTGAGGGTAGGAAGATCGCTTGCTCCCTCTAACAGGAGAGGCTGGGGCCGCATTACAAAAGTGGCAAGTCCTTTGAAAATCCCTGCCACAGATAGCTCTTCCTGACCAGGGGAGGAGTGAACACCTCCACCCAGGAAAGGCATTGTTCTCGACCTCAGAGTGCACAGGCACTCTACCCATGAGGACAGAACACTGTCTGGTGGTAGCAGGCTGGCTTAGGACAGTCGATGATCACACTAAGGATTGGTAGATCTTAGGGGACCCCTCTAAGGGGCACTCTGTGTGCAATTATTAATAAATCGGACACTGCAATCAGCGCAGGTTTATTATGCTGAGATCTTTGGTAGAAAATATCCCATATTTCAGTGAAACCTTCATGGAGCTGTGGAACTCGTAACGACAAAGGTGCAGCCAATGCACTTACTATAGAGCTTCCCTGGTCACTTGCAATATCCCGGAATAGACAAGGATATTGCTGGGGCATAGCTGCTCAAGCAGATATGCCCTCACAGGATATATCCCTAAAGCAGCATGCACTATAAGGCCTGCTCGAGGGGTGTTTTACCGATATCTCAGACAGTCCCTATGGGCATCGCATACAGGGATGTGTGCCACGTCGACTCTTCAGTTTTGTCTGCATCAAGACACACAGCTGCAGTGGCAGTATATATGTATGTATGTATGTATGTATGTATGTATGTGTGTATGTATGTATGTATGTATGTATGTATGTGTGTATGTATGTATGTGTGTATGTATGTATGTGTGTATGTATGTATGTATGTGTGTATGTATGTATGTGTGTATGTATGTATGTGTGTATGTATGTATGTGTGTATGTATGTATGTATGTATGTATGCATGTATGTATGTATGTGTGTATGAATGTATGTGCTTGGTGAGGGGTCCCTTAGGGTGGCATAATTTGTGCTGCAGCCTTTAGAGACCCTCTTTAACAACAAGGCCCTTGGTACCAGGAGTATCTTTTACCAGGGACTTATATGTGAGCTAATGGGGTGCCAACCGTGGAAACGACTGGTACACTTTAGGGAAGGAGATCGGCTCATGGGACCTGGTTGGCAGGGACCCCGTGCACCTCCAGTCAAAACGATATCATTTTGCAGGTAAAAAGTGAAGGCTAACCATGTCCAAAACAGGCCCTTTCCTACATTGAGACATATTTCCTAGGACATCGAAAACTCTACAGCAGGTCTTGCTCACAGTCATTATACTGTGACTGCCACTACTGAACATTAATCTTGAATTGTTAAAGCAGGGCCAGGATCTGGACAGGAGCCAATGAACAGGAGGGCAACTCACCAGATAATAGAAGTCTTCTGTCTTCACACTCACTCAGAGAGAACAATGCCATCCCATGTATTGCAGGACAAAGAGCCCACAACCCTCAGTGAAACACTCACCTCTCAGATGTGATTCGTTAATAAGAATAAAATGAACATAACAGGTCCCTGGGGACCCCACAGATACACCGTTCCTACCAGTACCATAAACGCTTGGGGTCCCGCAGGTAAACCTAACAGTGCTACACAGGCTTAGGGCCCCTACAGGTAAACCTTTCCTAACCCAGTGCTACAAATGCTATGTGCTCACTGCAGCAAGACTGGGCGCTCTAGGGGCGCAATTAAGTTGCTTGGCATTTATCTACCCTTAGCCAAGCCACGTGATAAAGGCAGTAGATCAGGATGATTCTCCTCGATCAGAAGTAGCTCTCACTATTGAAAAGATGAAGACCCTGGTATAACACAAACGCAGACTTGCGGTTAGGCTCTACCAGGACAAGTAGTAAACTATTAATTTATGTATCTGTAGGATTAGATCGCATTGCAAGTTAATTCTTATGTCACTATTTTCCGCACACAACATACAACATAGATTCCTCATGTGCGCCCCCTGATGAAGGGAGAACCCCCAAAATGAATTGGGGCAGACTGAATTTGAATTTACTCGCTGAACAGTGGATGTTGAAAGTGATTCTATGAGAATAAATATGCTTAAACTGGAATACAAGTGGATTTGCTTCCAAGGGAAGGAGACATTGATGCACTTTTGCGGGTACAAGCTGTGGAGCAGGAGACACAGACCAGATCTAGTCTGGCGCTATATAAACAACTGTAGTCAAATACATCTACCTTCTGGAACGCGATGAGTGGATTTCATAAATACTACAATAATGAATGAAAAAGACACGGCATGCATAGACAAGATTTGCTATGTAACCTCTGGACTCCTGTAAACCTAAACAAACACCAGTAATCAGACACTAGGGACATCACCTGAAGCTCCTAAGATTCTCTTTTTGTTTGGTATCTTGTTTTTAGAAAGTGGGTTTTCAGGATAAGCTATTTTTAGGTGTGACTTCTTTTATTCCAGGATGGGCACTAGTTTTAGCATTGTCATCTTTTATACTCTGCATACCAAGTTGCTGATTTTTTTTCACGCATCCCTCATTTCCCCGAACAGGAAACGTCTGGGGGTGGGGTGTGTCAGGTAGCCCCTGTAGTAGACGATTGGATAGAGGAAAAGGATTGCCATTCCATCCCTTCATATATTTCTCCCCTCCTATATTCACAGTCCCCTTTTACCAGTTGTCCGCTTTGCTGTCATCAAGAAGTGGAGAGAGGGGAATCGGCAGGCGCCCTTTTAAGCCGGAGCTGAGGACGGACATCAGAGGATACACACTTGAAGAAGGCGGGGCGGAGAGCGCGTCAGGTTGGTCCAGCTACACGCGGCATGGGAACGCGAGGAGGAGAAACAAGTGGGGGAAGACCGGAAAGACAGAGAAGGACTAACAGCCTTATGAGAGAGCGAACCGGAGCCCAGGGGAGGTCATAGCTTGTCTGCGCTTTAAGGCTGTAACTGCCGCCTACCTTCATATTGGGGTCGAAACGTCGACTTTTGTTTTCACCTCAACAACGCCTTACGCTAACAGTTAACCTGATACATGCAGGAGCTTTTTGAGCATGTTGTCTAACTAAATGGTCATGAACAGTTGATGTCGTTCTTCATAACTGGCTCACATTTGAAGCCAGGGCTATTACGGACTGTTTTATAAACTATGAAGAAATGTTTACTCTTTAGATAGGAGTTAAGATCTGCTATATTTTACCTTCACCCTGCACTGCCTCCCCTTCTCCCCTCTTCCCTTGGGGCACACATTTTTCTATGATGATTATGAAATCCCTTTATTGGTTTTGTAATTTGTGTAATCCTTTGCTATGTTATCACACTATGAGTAAAAACAAGTGTGATAAGACTTCAGTTTAGTTGTATTTTCATTTAGTATTCAATTGTTTGTCTGTTATCTGTACTGGGACCCCCCTGTATATGTAACAGCTTGTCGGCGGGCAGAACACCCGAACCTGGCGGAAGAGGGAAAGCCGAAGCAGAAGACCAGACCTCACTGAAGGACGCAGAGTCACCACGCCACGGCCCCGGAGTGACGTGGCTCTTCCAGGTGCGTGGGCATCTACAGGGCTTTTGGAAAGGGGCTGAGTAATAGAGGGACGGGAGGGAAGGCTGAGGGGTGAAAGGGACCAAGGGAAAAGGAAATAAGTGAGACGGAAACAGAGACAAGAGCAGAAATCATCGGCTACTCTTTTTCTTTTGGTTGCTCCAACCTCTACACCACAGCTTTCCAAACTATGTGGCGCGACCCATATGCAGGTGTGTCGCATTGGCAGAGTCGAGCTGCAGGGGCTCTTAGAAGGGGCGAAGCAACAACAAAGCCCTATTAACATGCACAAGGTCTTAAAGACCTGTGAAGTGCTCGG
Source organism: Lissotriton helveticus (assembly GCF_964261635.1). Lineage (NCBI taxonomy): Eukaryota > Metazoa > Chordata > Amphibia > Caudata > Salamandridae > Lissotriton > Lissotriton helveticus. The sequence continues at coordinate 627,012 of NW_027611709.1, read as the reverse complement.
GTGCGGCTGTGAGCGGTCCCGGGCTGCCACACACGACGGGGCGGGGGGGAGGGAGTGCTGAAGTAGTGTGACCACCGTTTTTGGCGGAGTGTCCCAGTGTCCCGACACTTTTCTCCAAAGTAGAGAAATGTCCGGGTTTTACAACAGCGTCCGGGTAAAACATCCAAATGTCCCGGTTTTAGCATGCTGTTTAGATCACCCCCGCGGGCCTTCCAGCAACAGGCAGAGTGGCGCTGCAGGGGCTCTTATATGAATAACAACAAAGCCTTATTAGCACGTTAAATGGTCTTCATTTGTGGATAGTCCATTTGGCAAAGGGCTCTTCAATGATTGAATACAGTGGGTTATTGGGTCCAGGGGGTTGGCCTGGGGTTTGGGGCAGCCCCGGGATCGCGGTGCATTGGGAAAAAAAGCTGCCAAGAAGCCCTATAGAAGCTTTCACATTTACATCATACTGCACGCTGCGGCTTGTAACCTTACGAAAACAAAAACATAAACAATTCAGTTCAATGGAGAATGCCCGTGTGAGCCTTGGGCATGGAGGAGTGCGGGGGAGGGAGTGAGTAGGGGCGCTGCGCACCTGGGCACCACCAATACAGGAAAATATAAAAAAGATTTAAGAATGAAAGCAACATTTTTTCCTCTTTGTCACAGACCCTTATGGAACCCACAGAATATGTTGGTCGGGGGAGAGGGATAGAGTGAGACAGAGAGAGAGAGAGTGAGACAGAGAGGGAGGGAGTGAGATAGACAGGGAGGGAGACAGAGAGTGAAACAGAGAGAGTGAGACAGAGGGAGACGGAGGGAGAGACAGAGGGAGACGGAGGGAGAGACAGAGGGATACGGAGGCAGAGACAGAGGGAGAGGGAGGGAGACATAGAGAGAGAGGGAGGGAGACAGAGAGGAAGGGAGACAGAGAGGAAGGGAGACAGAGAGGGAGGGAGACAGAGAGGGAGGGAGGGATACAGAGAGGGAGGGAGATAGAGAGGGAGGGAGACAGAGAGGGAGTGAGACAGAGGGAGGGAGACGGTCGGCAGGAGAGGGAGTGAGACAGAGAGGGAGTGAGACAGAGAGGGAGTGAGACAGAGAGGGAGGGAGACAGTCGGAGGGAGAGGGAGTGAGACAGAGAGGGAGTGAGACAGAGAGGGAGTGAGAGAGAGGGAGTGAGACAGAGGGAGTGAGACAGAGGGAGTGAGACAGGGAGGGAGGGATACAGGGAGGGAGGGAGGGAGACAGTCTGAGGGAGAGGGAGTGAGACAGAGGGAGGAAGACAGAGAGGGAGGGAGACAGAGAAGGAGTGAGACAGAGAGGGATTGAGACAGAGAGGGAGACCGATGGAGGGAGACAGATGGAGGGAAAGGCCACCTCTGCCACTGATTCCCTCACTAGTACCCTTTAACAGTGTCCCTCAAGTCTCTCTGTGTGGGGTGTGTGTGTGGGGGGGGTATGTGTGTGGGGGGGTATGTGTGTGGGGGGTGTGTGTGTGGGGGGGTGTGGGTGTGTGTGTGTGTGTGCGGGGGTGTGTGTGGGGTGTGGGTGTGTGGGGTTGGTGTTGGGTGTGTGGGGTTGGTGTTGGGTGAGTGGGGTTGTGTGTGTGGGGGTTTGTGTGTGGGGGGTGTGTGTGGGGTGGTGTGTCTGTGGGGTGGTGCCTGTGGGGTGGTGTGTGTGGGGTGTGTGTGTGGGGTGGGGTGTGTATGTGTGGGGCCCGAACCCACCATAGGTGGTTCGGGCTCGCTCGCTGCGCTTTCTCGTGTTACTGTGTCCCTGAAAATATTTTCACAAAAGGGTGTGTCACCAACAAGAAAAATTTGGAAAGCTGTGCTCTACACCCTCCCTTCACATTTATGCATAGTTATTATTTATCCCTCACATCTTCCCTTGACTAAACCATAAAGCAAAAACACTTACCTGAGTCTTTTCCTTCTGTCCGAGGGACGGCGGCGGCCAAGGCACACCTAAGGGACTGAAGAATAAAGCAGAGACAATCAATCATTGTGATTTCCTGTAATACTAATAAAAAGTGCATACCAAGAAATTATTCAATGCAGTGTGCTCCTTATTGACCGACTCTTCTACAAAGGGGAGCTACATACTTTGCCTACAGGGAATGGGAGACAGAAACACAGAGACCAACAGACACACACATACGGGAAAGCATAGTAGGAAAACGCTATATACAGTTTTTATATGCTTGCATATGTACATTGTTAGGTCTCGCTATTATATCCCGCAGGGATTAATAGCGAGAGTATATAGTAGGCAAAACAAACTCTTGACCAAGCGCAGATTACGTCCAGTTCATGTGAACCAGTCGTGTGAGACGCGCGTCCACGTCAAACCCATCAGCCTCGCACCGCAATGGAATGCTGCCTCCCAAGCTGCTCCCCCGCCATCAGACTTCAAAGCAATGCGCTCCCGCCCCGCACCCCCACAGCAATGCCAAGAGCTTGTTTAACAAAAGCGAACGGTGCCGCTGGTTTCATTTATGCAGTCTGCATTAGGAAAACTCTGGTCGTGCAATCTATGTCCTAGTTGTGTTTAAAACACAAAACCGCAGTGGTGTGAGACAGTTTCTTTTTCTTGCCTTCTGCTCCCCTGATTGTACTCGTTTTTCTAGCCTCTGCCCCCCTGATTGTGCCCATTCTCTTGCCTTCTGCTCCCCTGATTGCACTCATTTTTCTTGCCTTCTGCTCCCGATTGTGCCCGTTCTCGTGCCTTCTGCTCCCCAGATTGTACTCGTTCTCTTGCCTTCAGCTCCCCTGATTGCACTCGTTTTTCTTGCCTTCTACTCCCCTGATTGCACTCGTTCTTCTTGCCTCTGCTCCCCTGATTGCACTCCTTCTTCTTGCCTTCTTCTCCCCTGATTGTGCCCGTTCTACCAGGACAAGTAGTAAACTATTAATTTATGTATCTGTAGGATTAGATTGCATTGCAAGTTAATTCTTATGTCACTATTTTCCGCACACAACATACAACATAGATTCCTCATGTGCGCCCCCTGATGAAGGGAGAACCCCCAAAATGAATTGGGGCAGACTGAATTTGAATTTACTCGCTGAACAGTGGATTTTGAAAGTGATTCTATGAGAATAAATATGCTTAAACTGGAATACAAGTGGATTTGCTTCCAAGGGAAGGAGACATTGATGCACTTTTACGGGTACAAGCTGTGGAGCAGGAGACACAGACCAGATCTAGTCTGGCGCTATATAAACTCTAGCCACACACATCTACCTTCTGGCACGCGATGAGTGGATTACATAAATACTACAATAATGAATGAAAAATACACGGCATGCATAGACAAGGTTTGCTATGTAACCTCTGGACTCCTGTAAACCTAAACAAACACCAGTAATCAGACACTAGGGACATCCCCTGAAGCTCCTAAGATTCTCTTTTTGTTTGTTATCTTGTTTTTAGAAAGTGGGTTTTCAGGATAAGCTATTTTTAGGTGTGACTTCTTTTATTCCAGGATGGGCACTAGTTTTAACATTGTCATCTTTTATACTCTGCATACCAAGTTGCTGATTTTTTTTCACGCATCCCTCATTTCCCCGAACAGGAAACGTCTGGGGGTGGGGTGTGTCAGGTAGCCCCTGTGGTAGACGATTGGATAGAGGAAAAGGATTGCCATTCCATCCCTTCATATATTTCTCCCCTCCTATATTCACAGTGGAATCGGCAGGCGGCCCTTTTAAGCCGGAGCTGAGGACGGACATCAGAGGATACACACTTGAAGAAGGCGGGGCGGAGAGCGCGTCAGGTTGGTCCAGCTACACGCGGCATGGGAACGCGAGGAGGAGAAACAAGTGGGGGAAGACCGGAAAGACAGAGAAGGACTAACAGCCTTACGAGAGAGCGAACCGGAGCCCAGGGGAGGTCATAGCTTGTCTGCGCTTTAAGGCTGTAATAGCCGCCTACCTTCATATTGGGGTCAAAACGTCGACTTTTGTTTTCACCTCAACAACGCCTTACGCTAACAGTTAACCTGATACATGCAGGAGCTTTTTGAGCATGCTGTCTAACTAAATGGTCATGAACAGTTGATGTCGTTCTTCATAACTGGCTCACATTTGAAGCCAGGGCTATTACGGACTGTTTTATAAACTATGAAGAAATGTTTACTCTTTAGATAGGAGTTAAGATCTGCTATATTTTACCTTCACCCTGCACTGCCTCCCCTTCTCCCCTCTTCCCTTGGGGCACACATTTTTCTATGATGATTATGAAATTCCTTTATTGGTTTTGTAATTTGTGTAATCCTTTGCTATGTTATCACACTGTGAGTAAAAACAAGTGTGATAAGACTTCAGTTTAGTTGTATTTTCATTTAGTATTCAATTGTTCGTCTGTTATCTGTACTGGGACCCACTTGTATATGTAACAGCTTGTCGGCGGGCAGAACACCCGAACCTGGCGGAGGAGGGAAAGCCGAAGCAGAAGACCAGACCTCACTGAAGGACGCAGAGTCACCACGCCACGGCCCCGGAGTGACGTGGCTCTTCCAGGTGGGTGGGCGTCTACAGGGCTTTTGGAAAGGGGCTGAGTAAGAGAGGGACGGGAGGGAAGGCTGAGGGGTGAAAGGGACCAAGGGAAAAGGAAATAAGTGAGACGGAAACAGAGACAAGAGCAGAAATCATCGGCTACTCTTTTTCTTTTGGTTGCTCCAACCTCTACACCACAGCTTTCCAAACTATGTGGCGCGACCCATATGCAGGTGTGTCGCATTGGCAGAGTCGAGCTGCAGGGGCTCTTAGAAGGGGCGAAGCAACAACAAAGCCCTATTAACATGCACAAGGTCTTAAAGACCTGTGAAGTGCTCGGGTGCGGCTGTGAGCGGTCCCGGGCTGCCACACACGACGGGGCGGGGGGGAGGGAGTGCTGAAGTAGTGTGACCACCGTTTTTGGCGGAGTGTCCCAGTGTCCCGACACTTTTCTCCAAAGTAGAGAAATGTCCGGGTTTTACAACAGCGTCCGGGTAAAACATCCAAATGTCCCGGTTTTAGCATGCTGTTTAGATCACCCCCGCGGGCCTTCCAGCAACAGGCAGAGTGGCGCTGCAGGGGCTCTTATATGAATAACAACAAAGCCTTATTAGCACGTTAAATGGTCTTCATTTGTGGATAGTCCATTTGGCAAAGGGCTCTTCAATGATTGAATACAGTGGGTTATTGGGTCCAGGGGGTTGGCCTGGGGTTTGGGGCAGCCCCGGGATCGCGGTGCATTGGGAAAAAAAGCTGCCAAGAAGCCCTATAGAAGCTTTCACATTTACATCATACTGCACGCTGCGGCTTGTAACCTTACGAAAACAAAAACATAAACAATTCAGTTCAATGGAGAATGCCCGTGTGAGCCTTGGGCATGGAGGAGTGCGGGGGAGGGAGTGGGTAGGGGCGCTGCGCACCTGGGCACCACCAATACAGGAAAATATAAAAAAGATTTAAGAATGAAAGCAACATTTTTTCCTCTTTGTCACAGACCCTTATGGAACCCACAGAATATGTTGGTCGGGGGAGAGGGATAGATTGAGACAGAGAGAGAGAGAGTGAGACAGAGAGGGAGGGAGTGAGATAGACAGGGAGAGAGACAGAGAGTGAAACAGAGAGAGTGAGACAGAGGGAGACGGAGGGAGAGACAGAGGGAGACGGAGGGAGAGACAGAGGGAGAGGGAGGGAGACATAGAGAGAGAGGGAGGGAGACAGAGAGGAAGGGAGACAGAGAGGAAGGGAGACAGAGAGGGAGGGAGACAGAGAGGGAGGGAGGGATACAGAGAGGGAGGGAGATAGAGAGGGAGGGAGACAGAGAGGGAGTGAGACAGAGGAAGGGAGACGGTCGGCAGGAGAGGGAGTGAGACAGAGAGGGAGTGAGACAGAGAGGGAGTGAGACAGAGAGGGAGGGAGACAGTCGGAGGGAGAGGGAGTGAGACAAAGAGGGAGTGAGACAGAGAGGGAGTGAGACAGAGAGGGAGTGAGAGAGAGGGAGTGAGACAGAGGGAGTGAGACAGGGAGGGAGGGATACAGGGAGGGAGGGAGGGAGACAGTCTGAGGGAGAGGGAGTGAGACAGAGGGAGGAAGACAGAGAGGGAGGGAGACAGAGAAGGAGTGAGACAGAGAGGGATTGAGACAGAGAGGGAGGGAGGGAGACCGATGGAGGGAGACAGATGGAGGGAAAGGCCACCTCTGCCACTGATTCCCTCACTAGTACCCTTTAACAGTGTCCCTCAAGTCTCTCTGTGTGGGGTGTGTGTGTGTGGGGGGGGTATGTGTGTGGGGGTTTGTGTGTGGGGGGTGTGTGTGGGGTGGTGTGTCTGTGGGGTGGTGCCTGTGGGGTGGTGTGTGTGGGGTGTGTGTGTGGGGTGGGGCGTGTATGTGTGGGGCCCGAACCCACCATAGGTGGTTCGGGCTCGCTCGCTGCGCTTTCTCGTGTTACTGTCCCTGAAAATATTTTCACAAAAGGGTGTGTCACCAACAAGAAAAATTTGGAAAGCTGTGCTCTACACCCTCCCTTCACATTTATGCATAGTTAATATTTATCCCTCACATCTTCCCTTGACTAAACCATAAAGCAAAAACACTTACCTGAGTCTTTTCCTTCTGTCCGAGGGACGGCGGCGGCCAAGGCACACCTAAGGGACTGAAGAATATAACAGAGACAATCAATCATTGTGATTTCCTGTAATACTAATAAAAAGTGCATACCAAGAAATTATTCAATGCAATGTGCTCCTTATTGACCGACTCTTCTACAACGGGGAGCTACATACTTTCCCTACAGGGAATGGGAGACAGAAACACAGAGACCAACAGACACACACATACGGGAAAGCATAGTAGGAAAACGCTATATACAGTTTTTATATGCTTGTGTTGGACTTTGGCCCTTAGGGCAGGTTCACCCCTAGACTTTTTGCTAGAAATGGTGACCTCGCAATGGTGATTTTTGGGATTCTGCGCACTTTCACTGTGTCCCAGTGGAAAGTGCGTGCGCACTCTGAGTGCATGTGCTGAGCTAGGCCTGCCCGCCCATCGGAATGCATGGGGAATGTATGTGTCCCTGGTAGTTCCTGATGCGTGGGGTGTACAGGCTTGAGTCTGGTATGTGTGAACTCGTGAGAGTGCATGCTGCGAGATGGTGTATGCAGCATGTATGTGTCTAGTAGAGAAGCGCCATTTCTAGACATGGCTGTACGTGTGCTGTGAGGGTGCTGGCGTGTGATTGGCTGGAGCTGGCTGGCATGCCAGGCTCCAGGAAGTCTGGATGGGTCTGCCCGGTGGTGAGTGGGAGTTTAGCATGAGTGATGTGTGGGAGGAGTTTACCTGTGTCCTGGATGGGCTGGGTTTTCCCCACACAATGCTGGCTCCGCCCCCCTGTGGTGTGTCTAATGACCCAAGCCCTGCCAGTGAATAGAGAGGGTGGCTGAGGTAAACAGAGTACTCAAGAACCAGCTGCGACTGGTTCCGCCCCCACTCTGCACCTTCAGACAAAGGAATGCACTGTATAAAAATGGGGCTGTGTCCCCACTGAAGTTGTTCTCTTCTAGGATCCTGAGGGGCTGCTGCTGCTGTCGCTGGGCCAGAGGACCGCCACTTGGACTGTCTCCCTGCCTGGAGACCCAGTGTGCTGGCTCTGGGCCAAGCCTTGCCCCTCTGCCTACTGCCCTGCTTGCTGAGGGCACCTGGGAGCGCTTTATCCTGTTTGTAGCGCTAGGAGCGCGCTTTATGCCCTCTAGCGCTTGGAAGCGCTTTGTTTTTGATTATAGCGCTTGGAGCGCTGTGATTGTCCGCCTAGCGCAGGGAGCGCTGGAAATTGCCTGTTAAGCGCTGAGGAGCGCTTTGCCTGCCTAGCGAGTGCCTACCTCGCTTTATAATTGATTAGGAGGCCGGTGCCCACCCGGCATTGCCCGCGTCCGTGGTTTATTGGATTCACGAGGGAGCCCACTCCTCGGATCCTGGGAAGCCGCCTGCCTGCCTAAGAAGCGAGCCGCCGCGCTGCCCGCGGCGACCCGGAAGTGGTAAGAGGCCCGGCCAATCCCAGCGCGGCCCAGGAAAGGCCGACCGGAAGTCCCGCCTCCTCAGCCGAGCCGGGAAGAGAGAAGCTGCTGGCCGGGTCCCCGAGGCTCCCCGAGTGGAGAGGAGAGCCCCGGGACGCGGGGAAAGGAGACCCGCCGCGAGAGGAGCCGCCCTGCAGCCCAGAGCCGGTGAGTGTGGCCAGAAGCGAAGGGAGGGGCGCCGGGACACGTTGTCGGTGTCCGCCCCCCCCACCCCCTCAGCAGCGCGACCTCGCGCCCTTGTGTTTAGAGCCAGAGAGGCTCTTAGGGGGCATTTGTCGTCGTCCTGAGTCCCCAGAGGGGAGACTCACCACAGAAGCACCCCCACGTGTTAGAGGGTCCCCCGGGAGGGGCCCCCACAGCCCAGCGAGGCTGCACCTGTGTTGTTGGAGCCCAGAGAGGGGTCCAAGGTGGCATTTGTTTGTTGGCGCCACGAGGCTCCAGGCGCTAATTGTGGAGGAGCCCAGAGAGGCTCCTGGGGGCCATTTGTTCTTTGACCCAGAGAGGCTCTGAGGGTGCCATTCCCCCGTGAGGGTCCCCAACAGCCCAGTGAGGCTGCACCTTTTTGGGTTTGAGCCCTGAGAGGCTCGAGGTGGCAGATTGCTTTGTGAGCCCAGAGAGGCTCATTGCCCATTTGTTCTGAGAGTCCAGTGAGGCTCCGCAGTGCCACAGTGGTGGTTCTTGAGCCCAGAGAGGCTCCAACGTTGCCCTAACTTTCCCTGCACCAGTTGCCCAGCACTTTGTGGGCAACTGCTACGTTTAGGCCCAGACATTGGGACACAGGGACAGTCACAGGTGGTGACTTCTGAGTTTTGCGCAATTGTACTTTCTATGCACCTCTGAATGTATTGTTTATGCGTCATGTGCCTTTACACCTCTGAATGAATGTTATGCATTGCATCATGTGTTTTCCTCTTACACCCCTACAGGTATTGTGATACATAGGTGGTTGTTTTCTCCCTAGTACAGGTGGTGCTAGTGAGATCCTGGTTACCAGTAATTACTGGTTGTGCGCTCTATTGTTATATTGTGTGCTATTTTGTGCTAAAGTAATTTTACTTTCTGAAAGTGTTACTTCTGATTCCTGACAGTGGTCCAGGTGGCCCTGTCTTGTACATATCCCCTGTAAATTCTGTCCGTGCCCCTGGCACATTGTAAAGTGTGTGTTTTATCTAATGTGTTTTGGTGTAATACAAAGGCTATTTTTATATAACCTTGTGTGGAGTTTCCTTTGTGGTGGGCCTTTGGTTGTAGTTGCTGGGGTGCGTGCGCAAATACTTAGCCTACATCGCCTCCAAGTTTAGCCTTGCTGCTCGCGCCACGTTACCTAGAGGGTGAGTAGGGGTTATCTTGGCGTGTAACTCCCTTGCCCTGACTTGGGTGTGGTGGTCTCTGACTGACTTTGGCGAAAGCCCTGGCCAGCCAGGGATCCCATTTCCAACAGCTTGCATATGTACATTGTTAGGTCTCGCTATTATATCCCGCAGGGATTAATAGCGAGAGTATATAGTAGGCAAAACAAACTCTTGACCAAGCGCAGATTACGTCCAGTTCATGTGAACCAGTCGTGTGAGACGCGCGTCCACGTCAAACCCATCAGCCTCGCACCGCAATGGAATGCTGCCTCCCAAGCTGCTCCCCCGCCATCAGACTTCAAAGCAATGCGCTCCCGCCCCGCACCCCCACAGCAATGCCAAGAGCTTGTTTAACAAAAGCGAACGGTGCCGCTGGTTTCATTTATGCAGTCTGCATTAGGAAAACTCTGGTCGTGCAATCTATGTCCTAGTTGTGTTTAAAACACAAAACCGCAGTGGTGTGAGACAGTTTCTTTTTCTTGCCTTCTGCTCCCCTGATTGTACTCGTTTTTCTAGCCTCTGCCCCCTGATTGTGCCCGTTCTCTTGCCTTCTGCTCCCCTGATTGCACTCATTTTTCTTGCCTTCTGCTCCCCTGATTGTGCCCGTTCTCGTGCCTTCTGCTCCCCAGATTGTACTCGTTCTCTTGCCTTCAGCTCCCCTGATTGCACTCGTTTTTCTTGCCTTCTGCTCCCCTGATTGTGCCCGTTCTCTTGCCTTCTGCTCCCCTGATTGCACTCGTTCTTCTTGCCTCTGCTCCCCTGATTGCACTCCTTCTTCTTGCCTTCTGCTCCCCTGATTGCACTCCTTCTTCTTGCCTTCTGCTCCCCTGATTGTGCCCGTTCTCTTGCCTTCTGCTCCCCTGATTGCACTCGTTTTCTTGCCTTCTGCTCCCCGATTGTGCCCGTTCTCTTGCCTTCTGCTCCCCTGATTGTACTTGTTCTCTTGCCTTCTGCTCCCCTGATTGCACTAGTTTTTCTAGCCTTCTGTTCCCCTGGGAGCGGGGCAGCCATGATCAAATGCTGGTCCTGACATGCTAGAGATATTTTTTAACATATAGGGGCCCTAGGTCACATTTTGAAACAATGGGGTCGATTGGCTTGGCATAATAGGAAAATACATGAATATTTAATGAGAGCCCTTTTTAGCTAATCTATTTGAAAAATGTGCTTTACAATGCACTATTTGACCCAATACTTAAAATTTTGGTGAATCGATGTCCATGCAGAAAAGTTACAGACAGGAGAAAGTCAGCCGCAAAAGATAGAAAAACACTGGAAAATGAAGGGATAAAAAACCTTTGATAGTAAAGTTGAAGAAAAGTAAATAGTATAAATGTAGAAGGCCATACTTTTACTAGTGGGAATAGTTACAAGTTAGATATAATAATAAACATGATTTACTGGGGTCGCCAGAACCATCTGCCAAGGCTGCAGAGCTGGTGGTGGGAGTCGACTTGGTGGTGGTTGTCTTCCCACCTTCCGCAGCACTGGTGGTGTTGGCAGCTGTTTATGAAGGTGCCCTCTTGCCCTTGGGTGCTTATGAAAGGAATAAAGATAAAAAGAACAATGATTGGCGGTACTCTCTCTTTACAAAAAACAGTTTGACAGGCAAAGTATTGATTATTTTAAATCAGATAACCTATTCCTAGATTCCTAATCTAAAATTACATTTTGAACTATTAAATCATTTCCATGAATGATCTTTGCTTCTCCAACCTCTTTTGATGGGCCAAGTTGGTCTCCCTTTGCATAGTACAGTACGTACATCAGGGAGATTGAGACTGTATGAGCTACATAAAGCCACAAGGAAGACGCTAACACCCCTGGTATACTACTATCATAATAGTAGTAGCATCCCTTGAATGTTCCCAAGCAAACACCTGGCTGGCTAACACTGGAACAGAATCCTGGCAGTATCAATCACTCTCTGATGCAAAAAGTGCATTTATGTGAGTGAGGCACACTAAATCTCCATAGCTGCCAAGGTTTCAGATTGCTTATGTGTGACATTTTCATAGTTTCAGTGTACTTATGAATGACTTCCAACGACCAAATGTGTGACACTTAGAGTGACACTTTCTATCAAAATCAAGTTATGAAAATGGAAGGGTACTTACCTTCTCATATACGTTTTATTTGTTTTATAGAGCTGCTCATAACAATGTAGAGTGTCAGAGATCGATACATCACACACACATTATACAGAGACAATGAATCATATCTGTGTAAATGTAGTCTATAGGTAAACTCCGCCATATTGGATGAGTATGTGTGCCCAAATTTGGTATGAATTACCAAAATACCCAGCTTTCAGTCCGGGCCCCATATAATCGGTGCAAGTGTATTATAGTTAAGAGAAAGAGTAACTCAATACAGTAATTATTAGTCCACTTAATAGTATGTTCGGCCGTGTCGACAAACACACATTCGTGCCCTCCGAATATGTATTGCTTAAATGACACTCATTGTACGCAGGTGTAGGCTCAGATCCAGCCCAAATCTTGCTATCATCATCCTAATTGCACTGCAGGAGCATCTGGTGTATGACAAATGCGGCATCTTGCAGGGGGCTTTGGTTTTCTCAGAAAACATAATCTGCAAAACCATCAAATGACTGACCCTCTATGATCCCTCGGAGGGTCTGTACAAGGAGTGACCGATGACTGACCCTCTTATGGTCCCTCGGAGGGTGTGTACAAGGAGTGACCGGTGACTGACTGAGCTTCTGCAACACTTCAGTGCTCCCCGCCCGTCCCATGACCACACTGGGGGCGCTGGCAGCAGCAGCTTCAAACTCCCCCCAGCCCCAGCGGCTGTTTAAAATGTCCCAGATACAAAGCGACCAACGCACCTTAGAAACCGGGATGCTGCAGATAGGTCTATAAAAGAGTCTCACGCGCCGGGCAACTGCGCATGCGCGGAAAACAGATACTGTCTCCTGCACGCGCAAAGAGTACGGTACCAATGGAGCTTGGAAACTGGGATTAGAGTGCCTCACCTCTCCTTGTGCGCCGCTCAGTGGAGGCAGCAGGGCCTGGGGGAGAGGTGGGGCACGCTGGGGGCCCGGGTGCCTGTGAGGAGTGTGTCCCGGTGTGTTATTGCCCCGGGAGTGACGCGCACGCTCACGCCGAGCCACAGGCGCGCGAACAAAACATGGCGTCTCACGGCTGCGCACGCGCAGGACCGCTCCTCACTGCTGCGCATGTGCGGAGCGAAGACACAACTTTCTATCGCCGAGTTAGGACCTTGCACGGAGTGCAGCCTGTGAACTGCCCTGGACAGAAGACACTCAGTCTCACTGCGCCTGCGCAGAGGAGAGACACTTCTTGCTCATAGCGCCTGCGCAGAGGAAAGACACTTCTCCGATAGAGGAGCCAACCCGAGACGCTTTGCACTGAAATATCAGTGTTTGCTGTGTCGCGAGGCGCCTCGTAGACGTGGTAGACCTCCGCGCATGCGCAGTTAATCCAAGGCCTCTTCACCCCGCGCTCATGGTTCAGTCCTGCACTCTGGCTCAGCAGAGAGCCCAGGTCCCGAAATAAACCCCAGGTGAGGCCATGACCCACAGCAGGGAGCCCAGGCCCCGAAATAAACCCCAGGTGAGGCCAGACCCTCAGCAGGGAGCCCAGGCCCCGAAATAAACCCCAGGTGAGGCCATGACCCACAGCAGGGAGCCCAGGCCCCGAAATAAACCCCAGGTGAGGTCTAGGGTGACCAGTATGTTAAAGCCAAAAACCGGGATATTTCACAAAAATAGAAGAAGGACTACACTTTTACTTTCAGTGATAATAGCGCTCCTCAGGAGAAATTACAGAACAGGCAGTAAGGACATACAAAAAATGTAATTTTTAAACCCAGTAGCTAGCCTGTTAATTAAATTGCTTTCTTGAAACAACTGCTAACTTTCCCTGCTTTGTAAAACATAAAAAACACCTCCCACCGTTTTCAGTCGACCCTCTCTAAAAACCGGGACATGAGCTAAATTTCTTGAAATTTGCTGGGACAGCTGGTTAAAAACGGGGACCGTCCTGGCAAAACAGGGACGCCTGGTCACCCTAGTGAGGTCGCAAGGTGGAAAGATTGTCTGGTGCTGGAGGGTCTCGAGCCTGCTCTCCGGGATTCATCTGTTGTTGTTGTTGTTGTTGCATCGATCCTTAGACATGATTATTTTGTATCCACAATGCTCATTGGCCCTCATTGCTGGAGTTGGGTCACTCTTTTGAAGGCCTCAGCAAACGGGGACATTTGTTTCGCCTGAAAAGTCTGTGATGAGAAGATCGACTTGAATCCCGTTTGTGGCTTTCACCAGAGTGAAGGGGGGCAGCCCCGTCAATTGAAAGTGAAAGAACACACTCCCAGGCAGCACCGGCTGCGCCTCATTGCACCTGGGCCTGGCCCTGCACAGCATCATCTGATGAGGCTAACACTCCCCCAAATATGTCTTCACCTCACTAAGGCCTCAGTAACCAGGCAGCGGTCAGCCAATGCCCATCAGGTAAACAAGCATTGGCATCGCCAGTAGGTCTCGCCTCTGGGACCTTATACGTGTTTAGATATCCAGCACAATATCCTTGGTGCAACAACGTCAACTGTTGCAAGACTAAACACGTATAAGGTCCCAAAGGCGAGACCTATTGGCTATGCCAATGCTTGTTTTTATTGGTTCCTGTTTGAGCCTTTTAGAGATGCAAGCTTCTGTTTCGTCCTCGTGTCTAACTACTCCCGCATTTTGTTGATCTAGGTCATGGGTACTCACAAACATTTTCCTGGGGGCCGCAAAGTTTGGTCTATGGTGTGACCGAGGGCTGCACTGATGCCAGCGGGGTGTAAAGTCTGGGATGGGGAAACAAAGCATGTATATCTAGTGGCTGCCTTTAAGAATGAAGGTGTTCCTAAAGTTAAAGGCCTAGTTACTTCATTTTCCTAACTGCAATTAACCTTTAAATAAGTGTTTGCTGTATATGTACGTTTCTTGTTCATGTTAGTTCTGACTCGAGCAGTGCTGCTGCTGCCCAGGGGTCCGCAAGTAAAGACCTGGAGGGCTTTATGCGGCCCCCGGGCCATACTTTGAGTATCACTGATCTAGATCCTCCCGGCGACCACCCCAGCTACATGTGTATTTCCATGTTCTTCGAAAAGGGGTCGCAGTTGAGCAGACAGGCTTGTCAAGTCTTCAAGGAAGTGTGAGTGTGACGAGGCTGGTGTATTTATTCACCACTTAACTAATCAGTCTCCTGTCCCTCCGTCCTCACGTAAGCCACAATTTGTGACACATTTGCTATTTTAAGGATTGTAATAACATCACTTTTGTATATTTAAGTCCATACAGATACTGAAAACAGCAAACCGCAAGTACAAAAATGAAAAGTACAGGGGCACGAGCCCTAAACAAAACAAGCATTGGCATAGCCAATAGGTCTCGCCTTTGGGACCTTATAAGTGTTTAGCCATGCAGCAGTTGATGTTGCTGCACCAAGGATATTGTGCTGCATAACTAAATACTTATAAGGTCCCAAAAGCGAGACCTATTGGCTATGCCAATGCTTGGTGGTATTGGTAGTAGTACTGGTGGTGGTGGTGGTGGTACTGGTTGTAGTAGTACTGGTGGTGTGGTGGTAGTACTGGTAGTGGTGGTATTGGTGGTAGTACTGGTAGTGGTGGTGGTGGTACTGGTGGTGGTAGTACTGGTAGTGGTAGTACTGGTGGTGGTGGTACTGGTAGTACTGGTTGTGGTGGTAGTACTGGTGGTGGTGGTAGTGGTAGTACTGGTGGCTGTAGTAGTGGTAGTACTGGTGGCTGTAGTAGTGGTAGTACTGGTGGTGGTAGTACTGGTGGTGGTAGTACTGGTAGTACTGGTGGTGGTAGTACTGGTAGTACTGGTGGTGGTGGTACTGGTAGTGGTAGTACTGGTGGTGGTGGTACTGGTAGTACTGGTGGTGGTGGTGCTGGTAGTGGTAGTACTGGAGGAGGTGGTACTGGTGGTGCTAGTACTGGTGGTGGTAGTACTGGTGGTGGTAGTACTGGTGGTGGTGGTACTGGTGGTGGTAGTACTGGTGGTGGTAGTATTGGTGGTGGTGGTACTGGTAGTGGTAGTACTGGTGGTGGTACCGGTAGTGGTAGTACTGGTGGTAGTGGTACTGGTAGTACTGGTGGTGGTGGTGGTGGTGGTACTGGTAGTGGTAGTATTGGTGGTGGTGGTACTGGTATTATTGGTGGTGGTGGTACTGGTAGTGGTAGTACTGGTGGTGGTGGTACTGGTAGTGGTAGTATTGGTGGTGGTAGTACTGGTAGTGGTAGTACTAGTGGTGGTACTGGTAGTGGTAGTATTGGTGGTAGTGGTAGTATTGGTGGTGGTGGTAGTATTGGTGGTGATGGTGGTACTGGTGGTGGTATTGGTAGTATTGGTGGTGGTATTGGTAGTGTTGGTGGTGGTGGTGGTACTGGTGGTGGTGGTACTGGTAGTATTGGTGGTGGTGGTACTGGTAGTGGTAGTATTGGTGGTGGTGGTACTGGTAGTGGCAGTACTGGTGGTGGTGGTGGTACTGGTAGTGGTAGTATTAGTGGTAGTGGTGGTACTGGTGGTGGTAGTACTGGTAGTGGTAGTACTGGTGGTGGTGGTACTGGTGGTGGTAGTACTGGTGGTGGTGGTACTGGTGGTGGTGGTACTGGTACTGGTAGTGGTAGTACTGGTAGTGGTATTACTGGTGGTAGTGGTACTGGTAGTACTGGTGGTGGTGGTAGTGGTAGTACTGGTGGCTGTAGTACTGGTAGTACTGGTGGTGGTGGTGGTACTGGTAGTGGTAGTACTGGTGGTGGTGGTGGTACTGGTAGTACTGGTGGTGGTAGTACTGGTGGTGGTGGTGGTGGTGGTAGTGGTACTGGTAGTACTGGTAGTGGTAGTACTGGTAGTGGTAGTACTGGTGGTGGTGGTGGTACTGGTAGTACTGGTGGTGGTGGTAGTAGTGGTGGTGGTAGTGGTAGTACTGGTGGCTGTAGTAGTGGTAGTACTGGTGGCTGTAGTAGTGGTAGTACTGGTGGTGGTAGTACTGGTGGTGGTAGTACTGGTGGTACTGGTAGTGGTAGTGGTAGTACTGGTGGTGGTGGTACTGGTAGTGGTAGTACTGGTGGTGGTGGTACTGGTAGTACTGGTGGTGGTGGTACTGGTAGTGGTAGTAGTGGTAGTACTGGAGGTGGTGGTACTGGTGGTGGTAGTACTGGTGGTGGTAGTACTGGTAGTGGTGGTACTGGTGGTGGTGGTAGTGGTAGTACTGGTGGTAGTGGTGGTACTGGTGGTGGTGGTACTGGTGGTGGTGGTACTGTTGGTGGTAGTACTGGTGGTGGTGGTACTGGTAGTGGTAGTACTGGTAGTGGTAGTACTGGTGGTCGTGGTACTGGTAGTACTGGTGGTGGTGGTAGTGGTAGTACTGGTGGCTGTAGTACTGGTGGTGGTGGTGGTACTGGTAGTACTGGTGGTGATAGTACTGGTGGTGGTGGTAGTGGTACTGGTAGTACTGGTAGTGGTAGTACTGGTAGTACTGGTGGTGGTGGTACTGGTAGTACTGGTGGTGGTGGTAGTACTGGTGGTGGTGGTCGTACTGATGGTGGTGGTAGTACTGGTGGCTGTAGTAGTGGTAGTACTGGTGGCTGTAGTAGTGGTAGTACTGGTGGTGGTAGTACTGGTAGTACTGGTGGTGGTAGTACTGGTAGTACTGGTGGTGGTGGTGGTGGTACTGGTAGTGGTAGTACTGGTGGTGGTGGTACTGGTAGTGGTAGTACTTGTGGTGGTGGTACTGGTAGTACTGGTGGTGGTGGTACTGGTAGTGTTGGTGGTGGTACTGGAGGTGGTGGTGCTGGTGGTTGTGGTACTGGTGGTTGTAGTACTGGTGGTTGTAGTACTGGTAGTGGTGGTACTGGTGGTGGTGGTACTGGTAGTGGTAGTACTGGTGGTGGTGGCACTGGTAGTGGTAGTACTGGTGGTGGTACCGGTAGTGGTAGTACTGGTGGTGGTGGTACTGGTAGTACTGGTGGTGGTGGTGGTGGTGGTGGTACTGGTAGTGGTAGTATTGGTGGTGATGGTACTGGTAGTATTGGTGGTGGTGGTACTGGTAGTGGTAGTACTGGTGGTGGTGGTACTGGTGGTACTGGTAGTGGTAGTATTGGTGGTGGTAGTACTGGTAGTGGTAGTACTGGTAGTGGTGGTACTGGTAGTGGTGGTACTGGTAGTGGTAGTATTGGTGGTGGTGGTGGTAGTTTTGGTGGTGGTGGTGGTACTGGTGGTGGTAGTACTGGTGGTGGTGGTGGTATTGGTAGTATTGGTGGTGGTATTGGTAGTGTTGTTGATAGTGGTAGTACTGGTAGTACTGGTGGTGGTGGTACTGGTAGTGGTAGTATTAGTGGTAGTGGTGGTACTGGTGGTGGTGGTACTGGTGGTGGTGGTACTGGTGGTGGTAGTACTGGAAGTGGTAGTATTGGTAGTGGTAGTACTGGTAGTGGTAGTACTGGTGGTGGTGGTACTGGTGTTACTGGTAGTGGTAGTACTGGTGGTGGTGGTATTGGTGGTGGTGGTGGTGTGGTGGTGGTAGTACTGGTGGTGGTGGTACTGGTTGTAGTAGTACTGGTGGTGTGGTGGTAGTACTGGTAGTGGTGGTATTGGTGGTAGTACTGGTAGTGGTGGTGGTGGTACTGGTGGTGGTAGTACTGATAGTGGTGGTACTGGTGGTAGTAGTACTGGTAGTGGTGGTATTGGTGGTGGTAGTAGTGGTGGTATTGGTGGAGGTGGTACTGGTGGTGGTAGTACTGGTGGTGGTGGTAGTTCTGATAGTAGTGTTATTGGTGGTGGTGGTACTGGTGGTGGTAGTACTGGTGGTGGTGGTGTTAGTGGAAGTACTGGGGGTGTTGGTGGTTGTGTTACTGGTGGTGGTAGTACTGGTTCTGGTGGTATTGGTGGGGGTGGTACTGGTGATGGTGGTACTGGTGGTGGTAGTACTGGTGGTGGTGGTGTTAGTGGTGGTGGTGGTACAAGGTAGGAGCTTGAGGCATATATACAGGTTGAGGAGCTTCAGGAAGCTACAGCTGGTTTATACAATACGGATCAGTTTGAGGAATATATATACACAGGGTGAGCTGGAACTCGAGGCATGTACACAGGGTGATGAAGCGCTTGAGGTATATGCCGAGAGGTGAGGAGCTTGAGCTATGCCAGGTTATACAAAGAGAGGATGAGGAGGGATGCGGAATATATACATAGGGTTAGGAGCCTCAGTCATATAGACCGGTGAGTTAGAAGCTTGAGGTGTGTACAGAAAGGGTGAGGCGCTTGAGGCACAGACGGATAGGTTGAGGCGCCTCAGGTATACTGAAAAAGAGAAGCGAGCAGGAGGCATGTTTAGATGCGTGAGGAGTTATAAGCATATACACCGGGTGAAGTACGTGACCCACTTTTAGAGACACTGGACTGTTAAAACGTGGATGATGACTTTTGACACAAAGACAGGCAGTTTATATCACCTTCAAGTGCTATAAATAAATTGTTCACATGGACTAAACAAGGCAGCGCTGGGAGGGGGGCTGGGCACGAAGGAAGGAGAAAGGCGAGTCACGGCCGGAGGCCGGCCGTGAAAACAATGCAGCGCTCGTGAAACTGAAAGCACAGCCGGCCGGCCGTGAAAGCCTTTGATGCCGCAGGGGGTGGAGCGCCAAACTGAAAGCACGGCCGGCCGGCCGTCAAAGCGCTTGCGCATTGACCTAAAAGCGCACGGGCACAGCATCAAATCGCCAGTTAGTTAAAGTCTGTTTAAGCCCCTATTGTCTCGCTCCGCTCAATGCGCATGCGCATTGACAGGTCGCGAGACCTAACAAAAAATAGGTTTCAGAGGGGCAGGGTTTGCAAATTAGCATAGGCAGTGTGCAGTAATGTCACCGAGAGGGACATTGCAAGTCTAATATGCCTCTCTTTAATGGTAATGAACCGTGATTCACGTATTATAAGCACGCACATGAGCAGCGTATACCCTCATGTACATAAATAAAGAAGGCTTAAATGTATTTTGGTACAACAATGTGGGAGAGTTTTAATGAAACGTGGGGGAACATGTTAACATTGACTTTTATTGGGCAGAGCAAGTTTCCAGTGGGAGAAAGCTAAAATATTGTAATGCATGATACAGAATGAATATAGTGCTCTCTGAATCTGACTTGCATATCTATGTACTTTTTTACTGCATTGCACAGATATTCTATGCAGTATTCTATTATTATTTTCCTTTTGCATGATAGCTGTGCATTACAGTTAGCTTATAGATGCCACTTCTTCAGCTATTCACTAATGGTGAGCATTTTTATTTTGGTATTTGGTGCCCGTAAATATTCTCTATCTCAGTGCGACCCTGATAGTTGGCAGCCCACTAGCCATGCATTTGATGTTTACTAAATACCAGGCAGTTGGGGTAAACCTGCTACTTGCTACCAAATGGGTGTTTGGACCCACAACAAACTGGAACAAGCATTTGCAATGCAATTGGTCTCACATTTACGCAAGTTTGAGCTATTGGCATTGTAAATGACAATGCCTTTTATTTATGTTTTGGGTTTCAAAACATAAATAAAATGCTTTGTCATTTACAATCCCAATAGCTTAAACTCGTGTAAATGCGCTACCTATTGCATTGCAAATGCTTGTTATCTTCAGTCTCATGGTCTTTTTAGTAACATTAGACAACTTAAATTTGCAGCTTTTGTGTGGGCTCTTATGGCCTAGTGCGCTGTACACACAACCATACATTTCTAATTCGTTGTCAACAAAGTTTGAATTTGAATGATTCTGCCTAGGTTTAACCAAAAGCTGTCAGTTACTGAAACATTTTGCATAGTGTATTTTCCTGTCAACAAATAAACATGTGTGTGGCATAAATGCCTTAGTGGCCGCTTACTTCCTTGAAGTACTATTTTCCTTACAGTAAAGTCCCCAATTTAATTATATTCAAATGGCATTAGATTTATGGAATTCCCCCTTCCCACCCCACAACAGAAGCAATCCTATGGATTACCTAGATACCTGTGTGTGTGGTTTGATTGCCACAGTTGTCCTTGAGGACTCCGGTTCTGGTGTGCATTACTGGGTCAATGGTGAAGATGGACATATACTGTTTGAAGAAGTTATGTCCAGTGGTCCTTTTGGCAGCGGCTATAAACCACTCGCGCCTCTTTGTCCCATGCTCCACTGGCATCCCACTGATTTTTCATGGAAGATTAAATCTGCCCCTATAAGTGTATCCCACCCCTGGGATCTATTCAAAGCCAATGGCCTGTTACATTAAACCACGCGAGCTACCGGGGCAGAACCCACAGATGGCCGCCGCGGTGCGTGCATCTGCGGCGTGGCGGCCGTGCTCTCAGGGCTTCTACGGGCTTGGTTTCTTCGCCTCCAGGTGTATTATTACTGTAGCACCAAGGCCGCAGGCCACGGCTCTCATTCAGTCCATTTTTTTCCGTAAATGTATTGTTTGGGTGAGGGGTTAAGTTCCTCTTAATTTCCAACAGGAAGAGGACGTTTCTGCAGATGCGCCACTGAAAAATCTTTTAACGTTATTCATTGCATAGGAAATTAAGGTGGTGGACATGGTGGTGGTGGATGCGGTGGTGGTGGACATGGTGGTGGTGGTGGATGTGGATGTGGTGGTGGACATAGTGGTGGTGGTAGACTTGGTGGTGGTGGACGTGGTGGTGGTGGATATGCTGGTGGTGGGGGTGGTGGTGGACATTGTGGTGGACATGGTGGTGGTGGACGTGGTGGTGATTGACGAGGTGGTGATGGACGCGGTGGTGTTGGACACAGTGGTGGACGCAGTGGTGGGCGTAGTGGTGGTGGCATGGTGGTGGTGGATGTGGGGGTGGACGTGGTGGTGGACATGGTGGATGTGGTGGTGATGGACGTGGTGGTGGTAGACGTGGTGGTGGCCTCGTGGTGAACGTGGTGGTGGTGGTGGACATGGTGGTGGTGGACGTGGTGGTGGTGGATGTGGTGGTGGTGGATGTGGTTGTTGTGGACGTGGTGGTGGATGTAGTGGTGGTGGATGTTATGGTGGTGGACGTGATGGTGGTGGATGTAGTGGTGGACGTGGTAATGTTAGTGGTTGTGGTGGACATGGTGGTGGATGTGGTGGACATGGTGGTGGTGGACATGGTGGTGGTGGAAGTGGTGGTGGTAGATGTGGTGGTGGTGGTGGACGCGGTGGTGGTGGACGTAGTGGTGACGGACGTGGTGGTGGTGGTGGACGTGGTGGTGGTGGACGTGATGGTGGAGGACATGGCTGGTGGACGTGGTAGTGGTGGACGTGGTTGTGGTGGATGTGGTGGTAGTGGAGTGATGAAGGACGTGGTGGTGGTGGATGTGGTGGTGGTGGTAGTGGTGGTAGTGGTGGTAGTGGTGGTGGACGTGGTGGTGGTGGGAGGTGGTGCTGGTTGACGTGGTGGTGGAGGTGGGTGTCATGGTGGTGGTGGTGGACATGGTGGTGGTGAACATGGTGGATGTGGTGGTGGTGCACGAGGTGGTGGTGGTGGTGGATGTGGTGGTGGTGGATGTGGTGGTGGTGATGCACATGGTGGTGGATGCGGTGGTGGTGGACATGGTGGTGGTGGTGAACGGGGTGGTGGATGGGGTGTTGGTGGATGTGGTGGTGGTGGACATGGTGGTGGACGTGGTGATGGTAGTGGTGGTGGTGGACATGGTGATGGTGGTGGACGTTGTGGACATGGTGGTGGTGGTGGACATGGTGGTGGTGGAAGTGTTAGTGGTGGACGTGGTGATGGTGGTGGACATGGTGGTGGTGGACATGGTGGTGGTGGACGTGGTGGTGGGTGTGGTGGTGGTGGACATGGTGGTGGTGGAGGTGGCGGTGGTGGAGGTGGTGGTGGTGGACATGGTGGGGGTGGACGATGTGGACGGGGTGGTGATGGATGTGGTGGTGATGGACATGGTGGTGGTTGTGGACGTGGTGGTTGGGGTGGAGTTGGTGGTGGTGGATGTGGTGGTGGTGGACGTGGTGGTGATGGACGCAGTGGTGTTGAACGCAGTGGTGGTGGATGCGGTGGTGGATGTGGGGGTGGACGTGGTGGTGGACGTAGATGTGGTGGTGGCCGTGGTGGTGGTGATGGACATGGTGGTGGTGGACATGGTGGTATTGGTGGATGTGGTGGACATTGTGGTGGTGGATGTAGTGGTGGTGGATGTGGTGGTGGTGGACTTGGTGGTGGACAAGGAGCCTCGTATACCACACATATAATAATACAGAACAGAGCACCCTTTCGAGTGGATGACAGTGTAGGCCACATAACTTTCAAGTCAGTAACACCCCCATGCATGCACTCATCCTGCACACACTTTCCTTAAAGCGACTTCCTAGCTGGTGACCCCCATGCATGCACTCACCCTGCACACACTTTTGTTGCAATAACTTCCTAGCCAGTGACCCCCCATGCACGCACTTACCTTGCACACACTTTCTTTGCGGTGACTTCCTAGCTGGTATTCACCATGCACGCACTCACCCTGCACGCACTCTCCCTGCAGTGGCTAGTGGCTACCTAGCTGGTGATCCCCTTTGCACACACTTTGGTAGCAGTGACTTCCTAATTGGCTGTGGTGACTTCCTAACTGGTGACCCCCATACACGCACTCCCCCTGCACACACTTTGTTGTAGAGACTTTCTGCAAGAAGCCTCTCTATGCACAATCTCACTGACACACTCCCTCTGATATAACGTCTGCATAATGGTTCCCGGTGCACACATTTCTCTGAAGACACGCGCCTTGCATGCACTTTCCATGAGGGGTGTCACAGCGATATATATACCGCCAGCGCGTTTTCAGGGCATCGGTGACGTATCATGCACTGCTGGCAGACAGTTGTTCTCAGACACTACCTGCACTCACAGTCCCCTCACAATCACGCTTCACACACCTTCAACGAGCAGCCCTTCATCGCTGCACACAGCCCTCCAGCAGACAGTCATTACACACACTGGTTCACCCTCTCCTTGCTTCCTCACCACCTGCACGGATGCAGCCTTCACTCGGTGATTCCATACACTCACTATCACCCGTGCACACATCCACTCTCCCCACAGTGACTTTTTGCAGTGTGCGCCCTATTCACACCTCAACCACACGCGTACACACACAGTCCCGGTAGACAGGGACTTCCCCTCCCATACAAACTCACTCCTTTCAAGATCTCACTGTGACGGCTCACTACCAGACGCGCACCTCTGATCACTCCCCGAGTTACACCTTCAACCAGTGACGCACTGATCGGCCTCCCTCCGTGGGGCATCCAATCTCACACCAGAGGGCGCCCGTTTACACACTTATCACACTATCTGCTCCATCCTTTTGTTGTTGTTAGCCACTGCCAAGGCACTCCTCACTGTGGTAGTGCCCCCAGCCTCCCCTCTTCAATGCCCTCGATGAAGTCTGCAGCGATCCCCTCTCGTGCACAGCTCCCAGGTACATGTCATTGTCCTTCTCCCACCAGCAATGTCCCCTCTCCCCCCTTGCAGGGCATCCCTTGCCTTCTGCAGCCCCCGTCCCCGAACCCTGTGTTACCCTTCTAACCCCCGAATTACTGCTTGTCTACTACAGTGCCCTTTCGCTCCCTCTTCCGCAAATCTGTTACCCCCACCGGGCCCTCTCTCGCTCAAGCAGTGCAGCTTTCACACCACCTGGAGTTCTTTCTCACCTCTAGCAGAGCCCCTCTCACCCTTAGTAGCGCCACTCTCATCCCCAGCAGCACCCCTCACAGCGTCCTCTCACCACCCCACAGCGCCTCTCACTTCCTCGCAGCACCCATCACACCCGCAGCGCCCATCACACCCTCGCAGCACCCATTACACCCTTGCAGCGCCGCTCTCACACCAGCTACAGTTCTCTCACCTCTCGCAGCCCCCTCTCACCCTTAGTAGCCCCCCTCAAGCTTTGAAGCCATCGCTGTTGCATATTTATCTTATGCAACTAACAACCATTGACAAAGCCAATAGTCCTAGCTTGTAGTAGATGTAATGTTACTTGTTATATATGGATGGAATGGCGAAGCAGCAAAATACCAGTGGGGCGACACACTATGCCGAGCATGTATTTTCAGTTTGGGTTTTTAAGCCACGCCCTTCATTACATCGACCACGTCCCTCTGGGAGCCATCACAAGGTTTTTCATTCCACTTAAAGCCCTTTCTCCGGTATAGTGGCTTCCTGCTGAACTGGGAATACAAGTTCACTCAGACTTGGCAGTCAGCTCCAGAGAGACTAATCCATGCCCGGGCCCCTCATCCATTGGCACCTTGTGATTCTTACAGCGTTACAGTTCATATCTCATTCCCCTTATTGGATTTTGTCATTTTAGTGTCATTTTGTTCAATACATTTGACTTTTTTTTTTCTATTTTGGTTTGGATTTATTATTGTTTTGCATTTT
This sequence comes from Lissotriton helveticus, assembly GCF_964261635.1. Lineage (NCBI taxonomy): Eukaryota > Metazoa > Chordata > Amphibia > Caudata > Salamandridae > Lissotriton > Lissotriton helveticus. The sequence goes on along the minus strand of NW_027611709.1, from coordinate 602,142 downwards.
GACTTTTACTTTTTTGGTTTCTGCATAAATATTTGACATATTACCTTAAGTTAAACCTGCCTGTTCCGTGCTTAGGTACCAGGGGGTTGATCCTAGGTTAATTGAATGGCTTTGAAAGTTCATTCTGACAACGGTTGTGATTGTTCCTCATCTACCGTAAATAATAATTCAGTTTCTTACAGAAACTATCTGAAATTATCTGCAAAACAGGCAGGAGACAACCTACCAGGCTTGAAGCACCCTGTGGACAAACTGGAATATGGGAATAGTATTGTGTGGCAATAGAACCTCTAAAAAAATTCAGCTTGGAGATGAACCAAGAATCACGCTTGAATGTCACAACTTTTTAAAACAAGGTAGTCAGGAAAGTGTGGCGAATATATTGCAGCTCTTTGCATTTTGGCAGCCCCAAGCAAATTTGAGAACAGAGTGAATGCATGTAGCAGAGACGAGTCTGTTCACCCAATGTGAGTGGTGAGATCCGCTTTACTGGTCTGCCTGAAGTTATGATGCTGCTGACAGTGGCCTGTCTGCTAATAGCGATGGCGTGACTGGTGGATCTATGATGCCAAATAAGAGAAAGTTATCTTCCGACACCACAGTCTTCGTGACTGAGACCAGTAATACTGAAGACTCTGAGACTCACAGCAGTAATTTCTCCTTTCAGAGCGTTATTGCTGCAGATGGAGTGAAGCCCAGAAGTGAGGACATTACTAAGGTACCAACAAAGTTTAATATTGTTCATTTGTATTAACAGTTTCTCTTTTGCAGCTTTTGGAAATGCATTTTCTAGTTTTGTTGCTTTTTGGTTACTTTTTTATTGTAGGCTGTTATCTTCGGTTTAAAGGGAAAGATGCTGTAGTGTGTGATTGTGGCGTGGGATCAAGAAGAGATCTAAGACCAGTTCGGGGTAGGTAAGGTTTTATTTTGGAAAATGTTTTTTATGTCAGGTTGTCAAGGTGTCTCTCTGAAAATCTCTGGGGTCCGTGATGGCGTCTGGTTATGGTCTTGTTTCCAGATGGTTAAGAAGCAGACTTCAGGGGATGTTCCGTTCTTCCTAACTTCTCGTTGGACTCTGCCAGGGAAAAGAAACAGGTACAGATCATCAGGATATGTACTCTATCTGGACTCTCCCACAGGGAACCGGGCAAGTCCAGGGGACACCCGTGCTAAGGTGCTAAACACTTTATTAAACGTGCGAGGGTGCGGAGGCGTGATTACTGGTGAGGAGGGGTATATTTACTTGGTGAAGACAAAGAAAGGATGGGCAGATATTCTGGCACACATGCGGCTACGGTTTAGAAGAACCCCGTCTTCCTACCCAGCCCGCCAAACGCTGCCATACCTGTTGTAGCCACACTCCTCCCTCGGGAGTGTGGCACGGCGATTCATGGATCCGGTGGCCTCCTGGCTAACTCCTGTCGTCTTCGGGTTCGCCTCCAAAAGCTCCGTTCTCTGCTCCTCCGGGCCGCTCTCCCACTCTTGATCCTTGGTCGGTGACGTCACACGCCAGGACATCTTCTTCCGCGTGTTTACCCACTAGGAATCCTGCATCGTCATCAGGGGGTGGAGCTGCATACTCGTGTGTCTTCCAGTTAAAGGGGCCGTCATCCAATTCGTCGGCTAGATCCCAGGAACAGGATTCTCCCCTGTTCCAGTCATGCTGATAATGAGGCAGAGAGGGGGAGGACGTCAGTTCACTACGCCACCACTCAACATTATCCGGTTCTTTTCCTCCCGTCCCCTGCCCAGTGTTACAGTGACCATAATGTCTGTCAAAGAATGGAAGGGCTGAGGGACTGTCATTCATCTCACTGCTAAACAGAGCAGTGTCATGCTTCACCCTCACTCAGGCCTCTGATTTTAACTATCATCGCTTAGAACACTGGGACGAGACCATCCTTTTAATGAGAAAAGCAAAACTACAAGTCCCATAAACAATAGTGGTGGAAGGTGTCACACATGACCTGGTGGAAGGTGTCACGCATGACCTGGGGCAACATCGATTCAGCACATGCGGTTCCATTTTTTAAGTATTTGACATAATATTTAATTTATATCCTTTGTTTTTATGGTCATGAGTCACCAGAATACTAAAAACGTGTCTTTTATTTTCAGGGTCAATTAAGTAATGGTCACCAGCTTGGAAGCTCTGTTCATTCTTCAGTATTTGTCATTGATCGCCACATGTGGCTAGTTTCGGTCTGCCCCTGCATCGTTCCCGATAACTCACACAGGTAAGGAGCTTGTCGCAGCAACATGATAACCCCATACTCGTCTGTAAGAAGTGCGCTCTGAGGCAGGTATCCGATCATATTTGTGAAACAAGGAAGGGCCAATATCTGCAATGTACATTTGTTAAAATAAAACACAATCAAATCACAGTATACTGTTCCGGAGGTTCAGTCCCAGAGTCATTATCTGTAACTGAACGCAGACACCCTAGGAAGCATGTGCTTTTAAGACAAGTTGCGTTCATTCACCTGAAGGTGACATGCTTCATCATTGGGCTATACTCCTCACCAGGCCGGCGCTACAATGCCTGGCAGGCACCACCAGAGGGCACTTTGTCGGAGATCTTTTATTAAGTACACCGGATGAGCATAGTAGGACAGAGGATGTTGTGTCATAAGATGTGAGATTGGTGAAAGTCTGAATATAAGATCAACTATCGACCAGTTGCCGCAATATAGTTAATGTGATCTTCCTGGTCCATGTTGAGATTAAAAACAGTGGCAGAGAAATTGAGGAACAAATGGCCCCTATCACTGTGTGAAAGTGTCGATCACCTATGGACCTGCTGGTAAGCTGTGGTCTATACTTGACGTCAACTTTTTTCATGCCTTGTGTAGTAATGGAGCAATCTGTTGGCATTTCATCAGGACCAAATATGGGAAAACAGGTAAATGTGACCTAATCTTCTCCACAGCGTGAGGAGCTCTGTAACTCAAAGCCCTGCCCCGTGCATAGGTGATAAGGTGCCTATTAACATCTTACTGCCACAGGTGAGCGCCGTCTAACAGGGTGCACTAGATACGGTAACCCTCCTAAAATTCAGGACATACTGACTTATCCAATAGCGAGGACGCCGCATCAGAGGGCAACTGGTTTGAAAAGCACATGCTTCCTAGGGTGTTCAGTTAGAGATAATGTCTATGGGACTGAACCTCCAGAACAGAATACTGTGAGTTGATTTATATGAAGAAAGTGTATATTGGACTGTCATTTTCCTCAGCATCTCTTCTGATATGTAAAATAAAACACAACACACCTGGAGGCCAACACATCTATCATACATTTAATGCAAAAATAGCAAAAGGCCAAGTAAACTAAAAAGTGACAATTGTCTTTGAAATGGACGAGAGCATCCACCCTAAAGCAAGTTGGAGTATATAATGCTAATGCTACACAATTTATTTTTATACACTTTTCTCCTAATACAAGTCAATGAAACATGAACACGTGATAGAAACAGTTACTGAAACAACAGTAATGAGTAGGAGGCAGGACCTTCTCTCGAGAGGAATGTGAGGAGTCCGCGAAGTGCAGATAAAAGATACACAGACAAGCTGCAGAATTCACTGTTTCTGTTAATAACACTTTCCAGGTTGTCCCATTTAGACAATGTTGTTATCTTATGTTAAAAATACTTATAAAGCGCGCTCACACCACAAGGTTTTATGGCGCTGCGTACAAGGGAGTCCTGCCGCTAAGTGATTCATTCATAAGCCTGGTAAAATTGCCATGTCTTTGAGAGTTTCCAAAATTGAGGATATGATATCATGTATCTAATGTCCTGAGGGAGAGAATTCCAAAATTGAGGAGCCAGTACTGCAAATCTTAGTCCCCCCCCCCCCCCCCCCCAATTTCTAGCATTTAAAGGACGGAGTGGCTAGGGGATTCAAATGGGAAGACCTAATATCCCGAGTGTGGATATATCTCTGGACCCGAGTAGATACAGACACTGGGCAGTTGCCATGGAGCGCTTTAAAGAGGAGGCATCCCAACTTGAATGCACTGCGTTCGACTACCAGAAGCCAATGTAACTTTTTCATAAGAGGGGTGACATACTGCATTCTTGCCTGGCGATAGATTAATCTAGCAGCCTGGTTTGGCACTAGTTGCAGTCTTTTAGATTGGTATGCCGGAATGCCAAAGTATATAGTTAGTGTAGTCAATGTGAGATATGACTAAGGCTAAAGCAACTTGGGTAAGAGCTTCAGTAGTGAGACATCTGCTGTTCTCCAGTATTGGGGTATCTTTCATAGATTCACATTCTTGAATCATTCCCCGTCGTCGAAGTGTGATTCCCACCGTACATAGAAAAGCAAGGCAATTGCTTTCCGAGGCCCGGGCTTTCTCTAAGGAGTGTTCCAGCTGGTTCACATTAATCACCATTGCTGACATTTCTTCATTCTGAAGTGTTTGAAGGGTTGCTTTAAAGGTCAGAGGTTTCTGTATCTTCCCAACGCTGAAAACGCAAGGTATTTAGCCGCACTCAGAAAGGAAGTGCTGGAGTGCTCCTTCTGCTTTATGAAACAGTTTAATTTTGAAATTATTTCCACGCTGGTCGTCTCTTTTGGAGCCTGCGCCAACAATCTACACTGTGCCCTCAAACAGTGGTTTTGCGTGCAATTGCTCAGTGGTATGGAACTTGAGCTTGTGACTACTGCGTGCACAACTTTATTCCTTCGCTATTACCCTGTGCTATTAACAGGGATCTTATGCTCTTTTATGGTGCAATTCATAGTCCTCTTAAGGCACCATTTACCGTGACTTTGTTTGTTGATTGAAATCATCCTTGGGTTCAGTGAGCTCATAAACTCCCTGGCATTCCAGTTCATCGTCTCTCAGTGTATGGTCTCTCTGGGATTGGATAGTCTCAGAACCTTCCTAAGGGGCCGATTCACAGAACTAACTTAAAACAAAATCCTAAACTTACTACTACTTTTGGTATTCACAGAAGTTAGGATTTTGTCTTAAGTTTGTCTTAAGAAAAACTTAAGACAAACTTAAGACAAATTTAAGACAGACTTAATACAAAATTCTTACTTAAGTCTGTCTTAAGTCTGTCTTAAGACAAAATCCTAACTAGTGTGAATACCAAAAGTAGTAAGTTTAGGTAGTTACTTCTGTGAATCGGGCCCTAAGAGTATTGCTGCTTGTTATATTGTGAGTATCTGACTATACGAGAATCCTGTTGTGTGATATGAATGAATCCCTAAGTTGTTTCTCATACCCCTCTCAGTTTTTTCACCTGCAGCTTATGTTTGTGGGGTGACTTCTGAAGTTATACTGAGCCATAGACCAGACTTAAGGTGTATGAAGACTCCAGCACAGCAGCAGAGTTTATTATTTTCTCTATTCCCCGGGGTGCTTCCTTACATAGTAGTGTATATCTACTCTGTGTGTGGTTGTGCTCAGGGGAGATGGGGGACTTCTGTACACTCCGTCGTCCCCGCTGGTGGTACTAAAGGTTAGTGGCAGTACTTGTTTTGGCGCTGCTGACACATCCTAACAGAATCCCCACAATATTTGATTGAGAGATTGCAGAGAGTACAGACCATGGCGGCTCAACTGGTACTAGTGCAGCAACGCCGCTCCTCCGCCTCCCGGGCACTCTCAGATTTACACTGGCTGCCAGTCTCGCAGAGGATACGATTTAAGGCACTATTTATAGTATTTAAGGCTCTACATGATCATGGGCCCAAATCGCTGCAGGAGAAACTGACATGGTATGTCCCTCCACGAGCACTGCGCTCCTCATCGGCTAATCTGGTGAGGGTTTCCTAGAGTTAGGAAAGTCAAATCAAGAGGTAGGGCCTTCAGTGCGGCAGCGTCCCGCCTTTGGAATACTCTTCCATTTGATACGAGACAAATAGACAACATCCTGCAGTTTAGAAAAAGGTTAAAAACCTGGCTCTACCCTTGAGTATGCTTCTTGGCATCCTCTCTGCCCTAAGCTAGTCCCTGTATCACAGCGCCAGGTTACCCGTAGGGTGTCAGTTGCGCTTTACAAATAATGATGAATAAAGTAAATAAATACATGTTCACCCTGTTCACTCTACGCCAGAGCAGCTTCTGCCTTTTTTCTTACAATTAGCAAAATCCGACCTCTCTCACTCTACCCTGAAGGTTTTTCTGGCCGCAATTTCCAGATTCCGTCAGGATAGTTCCAATTCTCTTTATTCTTCAAGAATTATTCAACAATTTTTCAAAGGCTTATTTCGGATGTTCCCTCCAATTTGACGCCCGCCTCCTCCTTGGCATCTGAACAATGTGTTGGCACAACTCATAAAGTCTCCATTTGAGCCCATTCGTAGGGCTGATCTTAAATTCATCTCCTGGAAGACATCGCTACTTTTAATTCCTACTTCGGCTCGGCAAGTCAGCGAGATACATGCTTTTACTTTTAAACCTCCTTTTCTTCAATTCACCAAAGACGCTCTAAATCGGCCTTTATTCCTAAAGTTCCATCTGAGTTCCACCTGAATGAGACGGTCATCTGAAAGACTTTTTTCCCTAATCCACAGTCGCCAGCAGAAAAGACTGTACATTCTCTAAATGTTAAGAGATGTTTGAAATTTTATTTGCAAAGAACAACCAGTATCCGTAAAACTGATCAGCTCTTCATAGCCTACGGCAGGATGCGTAAAGAACCTCCAGTTGCTAAACAAACTATTGCACGTTGGATATCTAGAGAAATTTCCTTTTGCAATCGGCAAGCAGGCAAGACCCTTCATGCAACGAATAAAGTGCTCTCTACTAGAGCAGTCTCCTCTTCTACTTCTCTCTTTGCTGGTGTGCCTCTTCATCAGATTTGCAGAGCTACGACCAAGCACTACTGTCTGGAAGATGCCAACAATGCTGACACAGCTGTGGGGCAAGCGGTGCTACGTAATCTTTTTAAGTAAGGTGAGTCTCTGTTTCTTACCTCCTCCTGCACACATTGTATGTATATTTCTGCTTTTGCAGATGTGCCCATGTTTACTGCTATACTGTAATGTACGTATATGTATTCTCTCGTACTCTGTTTACAATGTACTTAAGGCTTATCATGCACAGTTCTCGAATTACTGCTATCGACTCTGATTCAAGCATGTGAATCTATGAAAGATACCCCAATAGCGGAGAGAAACATAAGTTGCTTACCTGAAAACTGTGGTTCTCCAGTGTTAGTATCTTTCATAGATTCACATGCGACCCACCCACCTCCCCTCAGAGGCTCCCCTCTTCTCCTTGGCTCTTATGCCACACTTGTGCTCGGAAATCTGAGAGCCTGAGCTGTAGTGTAGCTCCTATCATCCCAATAGGCTCTGCGCATTGGAATAATACCTACAGCAGTAAAGGCCTAGGCCAGACGTTAACTAGGTCTACTACTGTCGATACTAGACTTAAAGTTTTGGGTTTGCCAGCTTAGCTCAGAGTTCACTAGAAACTTTCTCGAATGTTCAAGGAGGACTTAACTTCCCTGATTAGACAAGAAGGGATTTAGTTTCTGACAACCATAGAACATGACAACTTTGCTCTCCCCTAATCAAGAGTAAATCTCGAGAGTCGTGTGAACAAAAGGCAATTTATTTTACTCGGTCAGTACGTGCATTCTTAGTCTCATCAGAATGTAGAGAAAAGGAAGAGACGGGCGTGTTCAATAAAAAGGTGTTATTTATTGATCAGTCTCTTTTCTCATACAAGAGAAATGGATCGATATTATTGCAATACTTATAGTTAAGTAAAGTGCATACATTAAAAGCAATAGTATAAAGTAATACTGTAAAAACATTGATATGGTTTCTAAGCCATAAGATGTTTTAAAATGAATAAAATATATTACATACACATATACATTTGACTAAACGTACTCAACTGGTGTTTCTAGATACGCCTACCCCGTGTACCTGACCTAAGTCTAATGCGTGGGCGGGAATAGAAAGTTACAGTTTAAGTTAAGTTTGTTTTTGCCAAGTGAATAACTAAAGAATTCTCTGTGAGGGGTTATTCAGTTCTGTACCTGGAAGTTAGGATGAATGAGGAATGGTATCTCTCTCTCTGGTCTCGATATTCCAGGCTGCCTGCGAGGGCTACCCAGAAACGCCGGGGCTGGATTTCTCGGCAGGAGAAAGCAGCGCGTCTCTCAGCGCGTCAGGAAGGCGGGGCTGCTGCCAGCGGGGTCTGCTCTGCTCTTGGCTTCGGCAAGTATGGCTGCTCCGTCTCGTCACCACGCGTGTGTTTGCATAGGGCAAGATCGGTAATATTTATACCTTTAAGGTGCCGAGATTGACGTAAGGATGGACATAGATACGTCAATAAGGATGTCATACGACTTGCTCGTTAGCACATTCTTTTACTGAAGTTCTCGGTGAAATCAAAACAATGGCCGCAGGGTTTTGCCCAGGTTGTCATAGGTTTGATTTGTTATGAGAACTCCGTATGCCTTATCAGGGGCTGGAGGAATATCGCTTGTCTAATTAGATCGCAAGCATTATGACCTAATCAGATAACACGTTCCTGTGCCGTAGTGTGACTGCGTCAGATAACGGTATCTGCATCATGGGGGTTTTCTGCCTCATGGGCTGACTGCTAGTTAACTTGTTGGTTTGTTTAACTAGAATAGGGTCAGGAATAGGGGGATCGATTCAGGACCTATAGGAATACATGACACCCACTCCACGCTAACTATGGTCATATTTACTAATCTAGGCATAGTATAACATAGTACAACATACTATAGAGTAGTGTGTATACCTTACCACCCCAAAATACATAAATGCATTTTGAAATTCTTCAAATATACAGAAAATTTGCAGACATATATATTGTATGCACTCAAGCTGTAGAATAATGCTAAAGTAATCACGCATTTGTATACATTATTGCTTATTTGGTATATGAGAATTACACATGAAATGGCTCTTAATACAGAAAAAAGGTTCGAGACCATTCCATCACAGAATAAAATATCTATGAACGTATCAGCGGGCAGCTAATGTCTATAAGCTATCTAAAATTTAGAAACCTTAGTTCTCTAAGAATAGTTCTTACTTTAAGCAGAAGATAGTGTCCCGAAAAATATGCAAAAATATTTGGGGCTGCTGAAAAATTGCTGTCCGTGAACTGGAGGAAAAATCTGTTCATGTGACTTTATTATTAAAGTTGAAGGCCGAATTCAGGGAACGCCGTGTGCGATCTTGCTCAAAAGTCTCTATTTCTGTTCGGGTGAGAACATCATATCATTTAGGCTTTCGAAAAAACTGTCAACAGCTTCCTGGGAAAGTTCCACTAACTCGGAAATAGGTAGTAATCATGCATTCTTGCGCATGATTGTCTCCATTGACATTCTGATTCGCATTGCTGACAGAAGGTCGTACCTGATCGATGCTGCTTTCATCTTGAACTTCACTACCCATCAATCGTAGTGGTGAAGCTTCCACGAATGCCGTCATCAGGATTGGTAGCCTTTGAGGGCAGCACAAAGCATGAACCTTGATCGGGCTCAACAATGTTTCTGCATCCATTGGCGCATCCGATTGTAGCGTCAGACAGGTGTCTAACACGCATTCTTCTCCGCATAGCAGACACCTTAATACAGGTAAAACACATCTTTGCCACATTGGTCGAAATGATAGAAACCAAGTCATGTTCAGGTCTCTAAGCCGGGAGAGTCCCAGGATTTTTGTTATCCGGTCCCGGTATCCAATGGCTAGGATTGTTTCTTCCATTGTCGCGAGAGTTTGGTCTGTGACATGGGTTGCCATAACGAAAAATAAGGACTAAGAATAGGATTCCTGCAATTAGTCCCAAGATCAGGGGAAGTCCGCCAAAAATCGAATGGACGAAATCTGGAAAAATACCCAGTATGGCTTTGAATGGTGTTAATGCCATCGAAAATACTGTCTTAAATACCTTTGAGACCCCATTGGTATCAGAAATATTTAAGATTTCATTCAGGATTTCCGCGAAATGTACGGGGGAATTAGTTGATAATAATGTATGTATCTCTGCAGTCGTCCTTGCGACTTGTAGATCATACGTTTCTTTTGATGACGAGAGCCTTGTAGGCGTCTGAAGAAGCACTGTTTTCATTTTGCTTAAAGTATCTATTCGAATAGAAGTAATTTTCAAATCGGGCCATGCCCTTGCCTCCCTGTCTGGGAAGGAGCTGGGGAACAATGAGCGTCCACAGCACTTGACCTTCGCAGTCGTAGTAACTAGATAAGGAGTCCCGGGCATAAGACTACAACATCTGCGGTCTACAATTAGAATGTAACTCCCATTATAGAGTCTTTGAAAGAATGGTTCTATTTCTGTTGCAGGTGCGCCTTGCTGGTGACATGAAAGGTTGTATGAATTCCCTTCACAGGCTCCATGCAAACTAATTCCGTTACACAGAAGTGTGCCGCTTAGTGACATCGCACAATTGTTGCCACTAAGAAACACTTTCTGTCCTTTATTACTGACACATGCATGTGAATAGGGCAGGTTCCATGTTGTTTTAATGTACCCCTTTCCCAATTTCTCGTACATGCCAGCCTGTATATATTTTTGGCAGTATTGAAACCTGAAGGTTGAGATTGGAATATTTATTATTCCATGTATTATCCATTCACTGACAGGTCGTTCTGACATTGTCACTGGTAATCTTTCTAGTTTTTCAATGCTCAAGATTGTATAATCAGCACCCTTTTGTGCCATACTGATTTGTCTATCAGTAAGGTTAAAGATTTGGAATAATGACGTTGTGTTGATTAAACGCCAAGGCACATAGCCTGAACGCAGATTTTGTAACGTCCAGCCAAGCTGTACAATAGAGCGCAATTGTGACTGACCGTGTTGTAATAACAGTAAGTCTTGCGATAATATATCGATTGCTGACGACACAATGCTGTCCAAAGAAAAAATTCTGGAGGACAGAGTCATTAACCCATTGTCCACTACAGAAAGTGATTTTTCCAAATTAATACGGTCAATTTCCCGTATTCTCTCTGCTGTTTCAATTTGAGTAACCTTCCAGGCCTCATTGTATGCTGCATATACAGAGGCTGCTATGAAACGTTTTTGACGCTGTTTGCGTGGTCCCATTATGAAATCACGCAAGTCAGCACCATCAGTAAGTAAAGTTAGGTGTTGCTTAATTTCTGCCAGTGTGGAAGTTTGTAGCCACTGAAGGCATAATTTGCCCACACTGTAGGTTGTTATTATCCCTGGGTGATGTCTTTGAGGATATCTAGGGTCTGGCCTGGTCATTTTGAACCCCTGTGTTTTGTTCAGGAATCTGTCTTGACAGTTATTTGTATCTGTGGGCCAGATCAACCACTGTTTCCAATCAGGATGTGTTCTGTTTTGGTTTAATATATGGTTTACGTCTATCTCTTCATCTGTAGAAGTGTTGCTAAACATTGTTGGCTTTGGAATAGACGGTTTATTTAAATCTTTGATTTTGGCTAAGCCAAGACAGGTGGTTTGTTGAACAGTGTCATTTAAAATTATCATTTGTTCTGGGATCATGCAGGCTCTAAACAAAGCTTCTATACCCTGTACTTGCCATTCTTTTGTACCCCAAACACTTTTCAATTCAACATTTTTGTCCCAATAATCAAATCCAAAAGTATTCATTTGTTCAAAAAATGAGTCTGAATATATCAATTTTGTGTTGGTTATCATTGTCTTGGTCCCTGTCTTATTTGACAATTTAAAATAAAATGCTTCAGCATTACTTGTGTTAAAACCAGAAAAATATGAATATTTGTCGTAAACGGTTCTTGAGCTCCCTTTAGGAGGTGTTGCACAATGTTCCCATTGATTATAATTTAAAACATTTCTAGGTTGTGCAGATCTATGTAAAAAATGGTTACCATAGTGGTTATAACAGTACATACTATCATAATTTGTAGAACCCTGCAAATAATCATGTTTGGTAAATTTAGCAGACATTACTAAATCAGACATCATATTATTAATGCTTTCGAAGTCCCAATCATCAGCAAATGAGTTTGGTTTTACAAAGTCACTCAAGGAGATCTTAATTTGGTGTGGATATTTCAGGATCTCGACCGGACCATAAATTTCATAGTCAGTGTTGTCCCAGGCTACCCCACCAGGTATCGATTGGCTGTGAAGTTGGCTGAAGAAAGTTCTCTTTTCTCGACGTGTGAAGATGTGTGTGGTTTGAGGATCAAGTTGATTTTCTGACTTGCTGTGTCCATTTTAGCATATTTTCCCTCAATGAAGCGTCCCAAAGTTAGTACCATGATGAGCCAAAGTATGAGGATAAATGCACCAAAACCCACCCAAAATTCAATCCATGGAGAAATCAGATATGTTTCTTTCAGTTGTTTCAAAAGTTCCTTAGCTTTATCTTTAAAGGTTTTTGATGATGGCTGTGTCTTTGATTCACTGAGGCTTTCAGAGGAATCATCGAAGTTTATGAAGTAGCCGGATGCAGTTCTGTCAATTGTTCCAATTGGTTCAGGATTTCTGTTTCTTGCATTTTCACTTGGTACTTCATTATAGATTGGTGTGTCTCTGCTAAATGTTTTTATTTGGGTTTTCAGAGGTCTGAGTTCTATTGCATGGTTGCATAGTCCTTGTTGTTCTTCTGTAGGCGTTTCGAATGTGATGAGCCTCTTCGTTAGGACCTCTGTACTGGTAGCAAACCTTGGTGTTCTGCTACTTATTGGGAGTCCACTTGGCCTACTGTTTGTTATCGGCCACATGATTGTGGTTTTACCAGGTCGATGGATACAACTCGGTTCTCCTTTTTACCAGCAAGTGGCGGTAGTACAACTGATCTTGTCCCGTTGACAGACAAGACAGGAACTGCTTTTCTGTAAGAAGGCCCAAATTCCTTCTTTACCGCGATCTTCTCCCTGACTAGATCCCCGACTTTTGGAATCCAGACAGGTCTTGCTGGGACAGGTGGTGGTTCTTCAGTGGTTGTTGGCTGTTGTTTCAACTTTATGTTGCTCAGGTCTTTTCTTGTTTTGTTTAAGTCCTGCAAAATAGCCAAACGGTCTTTGATATCAAAGCTTTTTTCTTTCACCACTGAAGTCTGACTGTCAAGGTCAGAGATAATCATCCTAGTTCCGAATAATAATTCGTACGGACTGAATCCCTTCAGAGAATTTCTTGGCAAGTTATTGAGACTACGTTGGACACTTATTAGATGTTTGACCCACCCAGCTCCCGAACCTAATATCCTTTCCGTTATAGATTGCTTTATGCCTTGGTTTTTTCTTTACACCATCCCGTACCCTCAGGAAGGAAGTGAGAAGATTCCCGCTGGGCTATGCTCATTTGGCCATGTTTCCCCTCAGGCTGGAGGGCTAGAGTGAAAACAATGGTCAAACGTAGCATGCTCTTAGCGTATATGCCATTTAGACTCGCAAATCTTTGTATAACAGTCCGGACGTCAGCCGAGTGCTGGTGATCTACATTATAAGTGGAACTAGCCTGTATATGTTAATCGCAACCCTTCCTTTTTACTCCTGATTTTTTCTGGAGTAGAACGACGAGGTATTAAACTGTTTCTCTCCCCACTGCGATCTCTGTTGCAGTTTGGGCAGTTTTTTACAAACATGGTGTGACGCAGGCTCATGCCTGGCCACCAGTACCGTGATTGTAATTCTTCCAGAGAATCTTTTAGTTTGAGGTGTCTGAGACCCTCGCCCATATGTGCGTCTGCGATTAACAAGTTTCTCCTGTCCATGTTTGGAATCACTCTATCCCCCACTCCAGGGATTCGAGCAAAAGGGACGGAGTTTGCATCGATTATGTATGTATAATTGAGTGGATAGTTGATCGGTAACGCTGAGCAGTCGCCTTTTGATGACGTTTTCACCGCCAGCACTGTTTCACCGTCAATGTATTTTAATGTACGCTTTTTTCGAACTACGGGAGCCGATTTAGTGGCTGCCGCTGCGGCTGTCTCAGCCAATGAATTCCCTGCAACGTGAACGCCATCACGCTGGTGACTCAGTGAGTGTGTCACGTGAGTCTTTGGTAGTTCTTTTTGTAAAAGAACTACTTGTTCCCAGAGCATTTTATGCTTGATTGTGCCACCTTTCGCATCCTTGAAGCCATTCTGAAGCCAGATCTGCAAGTATTCATTATAAGACTGAACGCAATAATACGAATCGCACACTATGAGTGTGGGGAATTCTCGATTGGTATTTTCAAGCGCCATCTTGAACGCCAGTAGTTCAGCTCGCTGAGCTGTACAATCTCCTAGAGATTGTGTTTTAGTGAGGGTTGGTTTAAATTTTCCTTCGTGCCAGCGACCTTTGACAATCGCGCACGCAGCACTGTAAGCTTGTTTACCCCCTACCGCGGGTTGTGCTGATCCGTCTGTATATATTATACAGCCGTATTGTTCTAGAGGCAGAATTTTGGTCGGCAGAGGACATTCAAATTCATATTGGAGAAATTCTTGTGTTTTTAAGTTGGGATCAAATTCGTATGCTACGTCTGTTGCAGCAAGAGAGTTAGCCCATTGTATCCATCTTGGATGGAGTGCTTTAGCATTCGGAATGCTTGCTTTTGTTACAGCCTCTAAGGCTGGTATCGGTGTCACGATTATTATTCGTTTACCTTGTGCCAGGGCTCGTTCTTTTGCTATAGCTGTCTGTGTTGCAGTTAGAATTTTTTCCGTAGGGCTAAATTTCATTCCAGCCTTAGTGTACAAGTGTGATTTGAATGCAATTGGTACCTTTTCTCCCTCATTAGAGGTCAGGTATGTGAATCCGCATCTCCCTGGGATGACTCGAATCACAAGATTGCGTGTGTTATCACGTGTTTCTAATTTTGTTTTAATTAGCATGTCTGTTTGTAAGGATCTCAAAATTTCTGTGTGTATTTGAGTCCAATTGGATCTTTTAAAATCTGGTTTAATTAGATCATAAAGGGGTTTGACCCTTTCTGCGTAATTTGCAATGTATGTTCTTCCGAAATTTAGGAAGCCTAGAATTGACTGTAAGTTTTTTAGTGTTCTAGGTGCTTGGAGTACGGCACATTTCTCTAGGAAATTGTCAGCCAGGCTTTTGCCTTCACTTGATAACTCATATCCTAAGAATAGGACTGTCAGATGGGCAATTCTGGATTTTTTAAAGTTGAATTTGTAACCCTCTGCTGCGAACCCAAGTATTATGGTATTCACTCTTTTCAAGTGAGTCTCCAAGTCATAATCTGTTAAGTAAATGTCATCGACATAAGATAATGCTTCATCATCATATAGTTGTAGTAATTCTGTTACTCTCGCTGAGAATACCCCCGGGCTGTTCTTGTACCCCTGGGCTAACCGACAGAATTGTTTTTGAGTGCCATTTATTGAGAACGCAGTTAAATATCTGCTCTCTGGTGCTATGTTTTGACAAAAGAATCCATTAGAAATGTCTAATGTTGTTTTGTATTTTTTGCGCACTATGTTATTCATTAGTGCAGCACTGTGTGAGTTTTGCACTGCAAAAGTTTTGCAACATGTGTTAAGGTGTCGGTAATCCAAAACTAGACGATATGAATTGTCTGGTTTGGAGACCGGAAACAAAGGGTTGTTCATTTGTGAGGTGCAAGTTTCAATCACCCCCTGGTATTCTAGCTGATCTAGTATTTCATTTACCTGTTTTTTTAGCTTCTTGCTTAATTGGGTACTGCCTTTGTGCAGTTGGTTGTGATTTTAACTGGATTTTGTGAGGAGGAGAGTCCTCATCCCATCCTACATGATTTTTATATAAGGCAGGAGCTAAAGCCACTGCCCATTTTCTGGCAAGTGTGTATTTTTTATGAATCGAGATATGATTCGAGAAGGCAGGCATAATTATTTCTTCGCCATGAGGGCACTCCCTAACACTCTGGTGGCCAGTCTTTTTCAGCTAGAAGGATGTCATAGCCCTCGGAGAGGTTATCCCAAAATAGTCCCCTTATTTTCCTAGTCTTATCTCCCTCTATACGTAATGTTATCTCGTATATCTTGTGAGGTTTGCTAACTCTGGTGTCCGCAGTTTCCACTTGAAGATATTCATTTGTGTCCACTGTCTCCAGATGATTCATAAGGACTTTGCGAGCTATGCTCACTTCTGCTGCACTGTCTAGCATTGTCTGAGCCCACTCCCCGTTTTTCAGTTGTGTCCTCAGTATTCTCGGCATTGTTAACTACCTTGATACTGGCTACCTTCTTTTTTGGAAATTGTAATTTCTTTTTTAGCTGAGCAGGTTCCTTGTCTTTGGACTTGGCGTGCTCTTCTCTTTGTTCTGATCGTCCTCTTCTTTCCGATTTCTGCGAGGAAGTCTGAAAAGATTGAGAGGGACGTGTATCAATGTCTTGATATCTATCAGGCTTTTTTATATTATCCCTATTTCTAAGGTTATATCTATTCCCAGAGGGGTCACTCTGGGGTGACCTGTGTCTTTGGTTTGGAGATTTTTCTCTTCGCCTAGGAGACCTTCCTCGGGACTGGAATTTCTTTTCTTTAGGATTGGATTGTTTGTTTCCATCCCAGATCTTTTTTGGTGATGTAGATTTATTATTAAAAAATATTTTTTCAGGACTTTCAATTAGTTGCGGTTTTACTGGTATTCCACCTAAACTATCTCTGCCTAGTTCCTCATAGGATTTGTCTATGATTCTGGCAATTTCAGCTGGTTGGTCTGCTATATCTGTCTCTTTTAACCTCTGGCGGATCGCCACGTTTGCTGCTTCACCTTTTATGTTGGCTAATAATATAGCCGAGACCTGCTTGAAGTCTTTCAGTAATTTCATACCAAGAGTTAAAGCGGGTTCCGGACCATATTCATCTTGAATTTGTTTTAGCACATCTGGTATTACCGAAATGGATGGAACACCGTACGTTTTTGTGTAGATGGAAGCAAAGACTGTACCCCAAGTGTCACAGTCCTCAATGTGTGGTGCGATTCCCATTGGAAGACAGATAGTCAGAATCCTGTGCTTTTCTAGCGGGGTGGTGTCAGGAAACACCGCCTCTATTTGGGTAATTTTCTGTGCCAACCAGAATGGTATTTGTTCCCGTTTAGCCGGTACTTTACCTAGGCAGGATTGGATGTTCTGTGGTGTAATTTTATTTGTGTTCCCCTGGTGAGGGGTCAGCTGTGGAAGTTTAATCGCTGGCTGAATTGTTGAAGTCCGCATCACATATTGGACTAATTGTCTGTGAATTTTTATTAATTGTTTTAGCTGTGTTAACAGCTCTGCCGTAGACATCCCTTCGATGTCTGGATGTGGTGTGTATCCGGCTAGGACCGGCCACGTTGCTCCTGGTCTACCTAAAGGACCGAGCCTGGTGATGTGATTATTGTGTTTTAGGGCGCCATCAAATAAGAGCAAATGCTCTTGGAATTTGAGTGGTACTTCCACCTCCTCGAAAGGAGTGTACTCATTAGGAGGTTCCTCTATTTTGTAATAGTGGAAGTACTTTGTTACAGCATTTGCTGCTGGAAAATGTATCCATGAATAATATACCTCTGTCTGCCGATATTCGTGTGCCTCAATTACGAATATGACTGTGCCACCTCTAGGTGTCAGTCCATTTTCTATAAGTTTCAGGGTTATAGATCTCCTTTTGATGACCGGGATGAGTATTATATCCCCGTCCGCATCTAGTGCTGCAGCATCAGCCGCTGCGAGTTCAGCTGCTAATCTAACTGCCTCTCTTTCTTCTTCATTGTCTGACATTTTACTGTCCTGAAGGTTATTATGTTTGTTTGCAGATCAGGTTTCTTATGGAAACAAAGATTAGATGCACAATATTTTGGAACAGTGTATCCTTCAACGTTGACTATACCAAGAACCATACATAGGAGTTCCCTCCTGCGAGGTTTTGGAGGATATAACCTTTTACCCACTCCAGACGTCTTTGGAGTATTATGGGAGAAAGGGGTCTGAGTGAGAAAGCACGACTGAGTTACTCTAAATGTCTTACGTTAGTTTTATCGCCCTTTCCAAACGCGTTGGGCACCATGTAGTGTAGCTCCTATCATCCCAATAGGCTCTGCGCATTGGAATAATACCTACAGCAGTAAAGGCCTAGGCCAGACGTTACCTAGGTCTACTACTGTCGATACTAGACTTAAAGTTTTGGGTTTGCCAGCTTAGCTCAGAGTTCACTAGAAACTTTCTCGAATGTTCAAGGAGGACTTAACTTCCCTGATTAGACAAGAAGGGATTTAGTTTCTGACAACCATAGAACATGACAACTTTGCTCTCCCCTAATCAAGAGTAAATCTCGAGAGTCGTGTGAACAAAAGGCAATTTATTTTACTCAGTCAGTACGTGCATTCTTAGTCTCATCAGAATGTAGAGAAAAGGAAGAGACGGGCGTGTTCAATAAAAAGGTGTTATTTATTGATCAGTCTCTTTTCTCATACAAGAGAAATGGATCGATATTATTGCAATACTTATAGTTAAGTAAAGTGCATACATTAAAAGCAATAGTATAAAGTAATACTGTAAAAACATTGATATGGTTTCTAAGCCATAAGATGTTTTAAAGTGAATAAAATATATTACATACACATATACATTTGACTAAACGTACTCAACTGGTGTTTCTAGATACGCCTACCCCGTGTACCTGACCTAAGTCTAATGCGTGGGCGGGAATAGAAAGTTACAGTTTAAGTTAAGTTTGTTTTTGCCAAGTGAATAACTAAAGAATTCTCTGTGAGGGGTTATTCAGTTCTGTACCTGGAAGTTAGGATGAATGAGGAATGGTATCTCTCTCTCTGGTCTCGATATTCCAGGCTGCCTGCGAGGGCTACCCAGAAACGCCGGGGCTGGATTTCTCGGCAGGAGAAAGCAGCGCGTCTCTCAGCGCGTTGTGGTATATAAATAAATAATACCGGATCTAGGTTTGACTAGGCATAGCAATAACAGATAGCTCAATAAATAAGAGTCAAGATTCGAGGTAGTAGGAGTTTGCAGGTTTATTACAGCATAAAGGACAGGAACAGGACAACCTGCACAGGAATAGGATGGCAGGGCCTGACAGGGGGGCCCCGACAGCTGCCGGGCAGGATCTGGGATGAGCGCGCTAACATTTAATAACAATCCACGATCATATATACTAAAACAGTTGCATTACAATACATACGATAGGCGGAGCAGTGGGTGTGGTCAATAGCAGTCGCGAAAGATAAGGGTGAAAATGGGTGTAACAGGGGCGTATACATAGACATGTGATGCAAACGTAACAGAATATGTCATAAATGGGGCGGAAACATGGAGGGGGCTACCTAAGGAGCCGGGACCTCTGACCTAATGGTGCGCGCAAACTGGCAATGACGTGTTACTAGAAGAAGCTGGGGGCTATGAACTCTGTGCTAGGAGCAGAGACTGAAGTCTGGAGAGTCAGGGCGACATGTACCTAAGCAGTATCTAGTATCTGATGTTTAGAGAACATGTTGATAGAATCCAAAAGTTATCGGGGTAAAGGCGAACAGACTCTAAGACTGGAGCATGCATTATTCTACATGTAGTGCGTGATGAAGAATATTAAATGATCATTAATACAGTATTTCTCTTACATGGAGACGTAAAGGCTAGACAATAACGGAAACTATTGATGCGATTCAGTAGCTTAGGAATGCAGAGAAGGAGGGCTGGACTGATAACTAGAATCATAACTTACTCTTGGCAGACTCAGAGGCAGAGCCAGGCTGAACCGGGCACTGTGAGGCAGGAAGTAAGTGAAGGGTCGAGGATACAGGTGGGGGCTGTATCGCTCCTCAGCGAGGCTCAGGAGACAGGAGCTGAATCTAGTGTCCGGGCCCTTTTGAGGCCTAGAAACGGGAACTTTACAATGAAATAACGTGCACACTAAGAAACGTGGCAACGTAGCTTTACATAGGCCTGATATTCGTAGTATTCACGAGAACTGGAAACTGACATACTAGAGATGGACACAATCTGTAATTGCGTCTTTAATCGAACACGGGGAATACATATGCATATTAATCATGCACAGATAACATATGATGGAGGACGCGTAGGGACACAGAACATGCCAAAATTTACTTTTCCACATTCCCTCCTTGTCACTACGTTTCCATCAGGAAACATCAATATTCATGATACCATCTATCATTTCATACAGTATCATTTGCTCGTCTCGAATTTTCTTGGAACGGGATTTAGAACGGGGCTTGGGACTAGGAATACAAGAGGTAGCACAAATGCCGCAAATCGCAGGGCCACATTGTATACAGAGGCAGCAGCTGAATATGATCGCTACTGCAATACCTAGAAAGGACAAGACTTTCCATCCCCAAGCGGAAATTATGTTCCAGAACCAACCGGACCATGTCCAGGTGCCTGGGTCTTGGTGTAACAGATGGGCAATTTTATGAAGTCTGGTTATAGCTGAATAAACAGACGGTGCGTTATTTGGAATGAAAATGCAGCAACTAGATCCGATGACTCTACAGGCCCCGCCCCTATCGGCCAGTATGACGTCAAGGACGAGACGATTCTGTAAAACGACAAATCTCATAGCAGATTGCTCTTCAGTTAAGTTACCTAGAGCAGAGGCAGTCTCATTAACTACTGCTTCAAGGGTTCTGGTTAACCTACGAATTAGCTTACTATTCTGGATAGGTCCTATAAAGAAGAAGAAACCTCTATTGAAATCTGTATATTGTTCTAGAGCAGTTTCAGTATAATCGACAATTGGGGACTCAATCTCCCTTCTATGTCTAATGTGTACTAGACGTGTGTTTCTATGATAATCAGATGGGGCTAGGAAAACTGGTGGCAGTAGGAAGGCAATGTAACAGGTTCCCTCCCAATCGAGGGGGAGACGAACATATGCGGTCTGACCACAAATAAAATAAGAATGACGTGAAGCTTTGAAAATAGATTTCCCACTGTCACTATATTTGACAATAGTAGTACAATCGCTATGTCCTACATGTACGGAACCATTATTTCTAACACATAATTCGCCTTTGACTGGTAGTACTGAAATAGCAGGTAAGTCTGGAGTGGAATCAGACTGAACATTCAGGACCATGAAATTCGAAGAATAATTACCTAAATTGTAAACTTCGTTTTCTAGATCTAACCCTGTTCTGTGGGGAAGACCTTGCTTGTCTGGGAAACATGTACTGTTAAGAAAAGACATATCTGTTGAAGATGACGTTAACGTGGACCATGCTCCACACGAACCATTATGTGAAAATGGATAAGGAAAGAGTGGCAGAACTCCCTTCGGTGTCTGGAAAGGGGGGAGTCGACCACACACCCAACAATTAGTGGCATTGCTGGTCTGGTGTGAATAATGTAACATACGGATAAAAGAATTGTTACGCATAGCGAGGCGGTAAGAGAGTTCATGAGGAGGCAGATCACTAAACGTGTGCTCTACTGTAGCATTAGAGGACTAATTTACATGAGAAACTGGAAAATACAGATAAAATGCATAACTGGTGCAGGAAATCATAATGCTGAGAAATAATATGAAACATAGAAAAACGATACATCGGATTGAGTTTTGACTAACTCTCTCAGTATGGGGGTCTATTTTATACATGTCAGAAACCGGTCTAACCGTTTCACCTAGGGGAGGACTTAGACAATCAAACTGGCTGACTTATTTTACTAGACCTTAATTTCTTCTTATACTCCTGTTGCGGAGTTTTCTCTAACAGGGAGGGTGCAGTTTCATTGTCTTTTGCGGGACAGTCCTTAAGAATAGTACTTTGGCAGTCCTTTAAATCCTCGGAAATGTTCTTTGAAATTGGTTTCAATCCATAAAACCTTTTGATGTGTGAAAGATGCACCCAGCCTTTGCGTCCCTCCAACTTCACTGCTGTGCGGGTGGCCAGGAGGACCTGTCGGGGCTCCTTCCAGCGAGGCTCCAGTGGACTTGAACGATCGAAATTTCGCACTAGGACCATGGATCCGGGAACGATTTCATGCGGTGCCACCTCGGTATTGTCTGGAAATGCGGCGGCAACCTGTGAACGACAAGAGTTGAGGGCAGACATCAAGGAAGCTAGGTAATCTGTCAGCATATTACTTGAAACATCGGTAATACTTCGGGGTCTAGGAGTACCCCACATGTTAGGGGGGCGGCCGAAAACGACCTCATACGGGGACAGACCTGATCTGGAATGTGCGACCATGCGCATATAGAACAGGGCGACCGGCAGAGCTATGAGCCAGTCCACACCTTTCTCTTGACAAACCTTTGCAATCCGAATTTTCAGGGTCTGATTATGTCTCTCTACGAGACCGGCTGCTTCAGGATGGCGTACACAATGGAACTTCCACTGGTACCCTAACAACAGGGAAACATGTTTCATCAACTCAGATGAGAATGGCTGGCCGTTATCAGAATATACGACTCTAGGGAGTCCGTAACGGGGGAAGAACTCACGAACCAACTGCTTGGCAGTAGTCGTGGCTGTGTAATCTGGGACTGGATATGCCTCCGTCCACCTGGACAAAGCGCATACAACTACAAGGACATACTTGAAACCTCGACATCGCTCCATCTGAATGTAATCCATCTGGAGGACTTCAAAAGGGTGGTCAGGGGGCTGGAATCCACCTTGTTCCACCGGGACACTTTTACCTGGATTAAACTGACAACATATCATACAGGTACGGACTTTCTGCTTGGCTGCAGCTCGTAAATGCTTGTTGAACCAAATATTCTGGATACTGTCTAACATAGCTTTTTCTCCTAGATGTGCTGGACTATGTGCGGTATTAATAATGACTTGAACCATAGAGTCGGGGAGAAACCATGTGGCTGTACCCTTCGTCAACCATCCCTGATCTGTCTGGACCCCTCCTTGTTCAGACCATTTCTTGATTTCATCGGGAGTTGCATGTAACTGGATATCTATGACATCTTGAGTAGGGTCCTTAACTGTCATACAGGTAGTCAGATCTGGAGTGTGTGTCTGTGTCGGATTAACTGAAATGTCTGGAGTCTGAGCTGTAAGCTTGGCTGTGCGATCTGCTAGATCATTACCCTGGGAAATAATGTCAGTGACTTTCGTATGTGCTTTGCACTTCATGATAGCAATGGATGTCGGTAAATGTATGGCATCTAACAGAGCCTGAATAAGGAGACCATGCTGAATCTTGGTTCCATGAGAAGTCATGAAACCTCTCTCTTGCCAGAGCACTCCGAAGTCGTGTACAACTCCAAATGCGTAACGTGAATCTGTATAAACATTAACTTTCAGGTTCTTGGCGTGTATGCAGGCTTGTGTCAGAGCAACTAGCTCTGCTGCTTGAGCAGACAGGGTGTCAATACGGTGTGTTTCAATAACTTCAGTGTCGGTAGTCACTGCATACGCGGCGACTAGTTCTCCTGTACTTGTTCTCATACATGAACCATCCACATAAAGTGTCAGGTCGGGATCTGGTAATGGAATGTCTGTCAGATCTTGTCTTGGCTTTGTCATGATGTTAACTACTTCCACACAGTCGTGTGTGGCAGAATTCGAAGTAACTGATGGTAACAATGTAGCAGGATTTAAAACGTTGCAGCGTCTGATTTCTATGTGTGGCTGGAACAGTGTCAGTTCATAACCTGTTAAACGTGCAATTGTCAAGTGCTGAGTTTGTGTTCGGTTTAAAAGAACTTCCACGGAGTGTGGAACTTGTACTGTCAGGGAGTGTCCTAATACTATGGAATCACTTTGTCTGATAGCAAGTGCTGTGGCTGCAACTGACTTGAGGCACGCAGGCAGAGCCTGGGCTACAGGATCTAATGTGCTCGAAAAATAAGCACAAGGCTTGTATTGTCCTGCTTGATCTTGTGTGAGGACAGATAATGCTGTACCTTCGCGTTCAGTGACGAAAAGTGTAAAAGACTTACTGTAGTTCGGTGTTGCTAGAACTGGGGCTTGACATAGGGCTTTCTTTAACTCATTAAAACTAAGTGTATGTTCAGATGTCCAAGGGAGAACAGTCGATACGGCTGCCTCCTGTGTCGTTAACTGTATCAGTGGTTTAGCTAGAAATGCATACTGAGGAATCCATTGTCTGCAATAAGAAGTAAGGCCAATAAAAGCACGTACCTCCTTCTGGGTCCTTGGCTGAGGAAGACTCGCTATTAACTGGATACGGTCTGGTGTCAACTGCCTACCCCTCTTGGACAGTAAGTGTCCTAAGTAGATCACTTGCTGGACACAGAATTGAAGCTTTGAAGGGGACACCTTGTGCCCCATCTCGGCTAGGAAATACAAGACTGTAAGTGAGGCTCGCTCGCAAGCACGTTCAGAACGGGCTGTGATCAGTAGATCATCGACATACTGGAGCAGGGCAGTGTCAGTTGGCATGTGAATATTGTCTAGTTGTCTCTTAAGTGCTTGACTGTAAATACTAGGACTTTCTGTGAAACCTTGAGGAGCTCGGGTGAACATATAGCTCCTTCCATTTAAACAAAATCCGAAAAGAAACTGGCTGTCTGGATGAATGGGGACACTGAAAAACGCATTCTTGAGGTCTATGACAGTGAAAAATGAGGCTTCGGAATCAATGGCGGTCAATAGGGAAGAGATATCTGGGACAACTGGGTACTGGGGAATAATGCATTTGTTAAGTTCTCGTAGGTCAATCACTAATCGATATACTGGAGGTGCATTTGGATCAGTACGTTTCATGACAGGAATGATCGGAGAATTACATACATTGGAGTCAGTTTCTACAACTACTCCTTGAGCCATGAGCTCGTCAATAATTTTGGATAAGGCTGCTACAGCCTCAGGTGGCAATCTGTACTGCCTGATTCGTGGTAACACTACACCTGGCTTGAGAGTCACACGATGGGGTGTGATTTGCATATAACCAACATCAGTTGGACCTTGCGCCCATAGATGCTGCGGAACATTGGACAATCTGGGATCAAAATCTCGTAATACATAGTGACCCTTGAAGTCACGTAGGAACAATCGTATTCCCTCTGGGGAACAGCATATAACTGCACCTAACTCTTTCAGTGTCTTAATGCCTAATAGATTTTCTGGACATGACTTAGTAAGTAACAGATCAGTAGTGCGGGACAGTGGACCTACTTCTAGGGTAACTGGCTTTGATATTTCATTTACAATAGGTTTTCCTGAAAATCCAAGGGAAACATTTCTAGAGCCTGAGAGCGGAGCCCCTGGAACTTCGGCGTGACTTATAGTGGTCCTACTTGCCCCTGTATCAATCAAAAACTTTCTGTCTTTCCCTAATACTTGACTATAAACATAGGGACCTTCTTGATCTACAGGTATCTCGATGAGAGGCAAGCCTACCTCCCTCTCTAGGCTGTTTCATGAATATGGCTGATACTCTGGATACTCAGACTGTGCATACTGGTACATCTGCTGTGTAACATGCTGTGTTGCAGCGATAGGCTGCGGTGCTGTAACTGTCTGTGGTGCATTCTGTGACTGAGGAGTCTGTGTAACTTGTTCTTGTCTAGGCGGACGTGGTCTTTCTTTAGTCTTACCGGTAGCTATGTTGTGTTTCAGAACTGCACACTCGTTTATAAAATGACCTGGCTGTTTACAATAATTGCAGTTTCCTTTAACGGGAGCTGCAGGATGACTGGCTTGATTCGGACCCCTTTTCTGACTGTCTTGAGGAACGGATTGTGCAACTAGTACTTTCATTTTCGTGTCTTTCATACGTTTCCTTTCATGTTCTTGTTCTTCTCTGATTCTATTCTGGTGATATTGAAGCATCTGTAACATTTGGGACGGGGTATTAGCTTGCCAGGTACTTTCGACTTTCAAAACTCGGTTTTTAATTTGTGGGCTTGAATTCTCGACTAATTTAGTAACAAAAAGATGAGGGTATGATTCGCTACTTGTCTTGAGGCCACTGTTTATGGTAAAACATTTCTCAAATCTGGAATAATAATCACTAATATCTTCATCTTGTTTCTGTTTACAGGCTGAGATTGCATCCCAGTCTTCCTTTCTAGTTGTCAATAACCTAGGCAAAACTTGTATTAACAGTTCAGGTAATTCTTTACATTTATCTCCAAGACCGGTACCTGGTACTCGTGCCTTGTCTTCAGCTTCTAGGACTGTCCAATCGATCTTTTTCTCTCCCACCTCCCATTCTTTTTCTTTGAGTTTCTCATATACCCCTGCGGGCAACAAGACTTTTAACATTTTAATGATATCTAGATACGTGTATTCTCCCATACGGAGCATGTCTTTTAATTCTCGGTGGAACCCTGCTGGATCTTTATCATGACAGGGAATTAATTTTTTCATCTCTAAGAGTTCCATCTTTGTGATAGGGGTGTAAACAAACCCTTGTTGCATTTCACCACCCTCTGTCTTAACTGGATGTACTTCTCGTAACGGATTCTGTCTGTCTATGTAAAAGGGTTTACTTTCTGGGGGTGAGACATGAACAAAATGTGGGTTCAGAAACGTTCTGTATTTGTGGCGCTGTTCTAGAATGACACTAATCAAATCGGTACCTAAACCTTTCCATCTATACTGGAGTAACTCATTCAGGACATCGTGTAACGGACCTGGATCAGAATGTTGACCCTCATACAATGTAATGAGGTGCTGGATCATATACATACCCACCAGTCGTTGCTCGGCTGGGGGCATTTTCAGAAACATTTGTGCCACTATTTCGTCTGGAAAAGTGGTAGAATCAGTAATCCATCGGACTGCTGATCGGACTAGTTCTTGTTCATGCATAGTACTTAACTCGCTATAACCGATTCGTGATTTCAGAATGTGATCGGTAGCTTGAAATACTTGTTCTAGAGAACCTGGTTCTGGTGCTGGATGATGTAAAACTGACTTGTGTTCTAGGCGCAAATGGCGATCTGGAAATCTAGATTTTCCTACATACGCTATTCTGTCAGGATTCTCGTCCTCTACCTCTTCAGTATCAGAGTTACTTTCTTTCTCGCTTACTTGTGCTTCTTTGCGTTGTTCGTGTATCCTTATTATTTCTTTACGAATCTTCTTGTACATACTCTCTATACTACTGATGGTCTTATGCTTACCCTCGGCTATATTATCACTCCACCTTGTCAGGATTTTCATTTCGGCTCGATCTTTAGTCGGGGAATCTTGTTCTCTTATTAGACAATTAATCAGGAACTTTAATAACATGAGCTGGATCTCAGCTTTCCTTTGAGACATGACTTCACTAATACTTTCTGGATCATCCCCTGTACGGATGAAACGATATATTCTGTCTAGATCTTCTTTCATATCTGGTAGGGTGACTAGATACTCGGTCACCTTTCTCACGCGTAATGAATATAAAACCATATTATCCTCGCCTGGGACTGGATCATAGCCACATTCGGTAAGGGCTTTTCTTATTTCTGCAACAGACTGATATCTGGGCGTACGCTGTGACGCTTGTGCATGTAATTCGGCTAACGTTAAACGCTTGTGTGGCGGCGGGGTTCCTGGAGGACCTCCCCCTGCGGCCCCTAAACTAGAGTCGTCTACTGATGCTCTTCGTCCTGGCAGAGTGGGAAATGGAAATGCAGGCTGGACTTGTATGGCGGGCTGGACCGGGGGTACCGTAACAGGTACTCCGGTGTCTGGAGGAGCGAGAAGTGCCTGATTTACAGGGACTGGCGGAGCGGGATTTGCATATTCTGGGACTGTGTCGTCCAAATAGGACGAAATAAAAATATCAGCTGCGGTTGGTTTGTGACGTAGCTTGAGCGGAACTAATGGTGGCGGGAAATTACTGGATGCCTCCGGGGTCGCTTTTGGCAAGCCCTCGGCAAGAAGAGGATACATACCCTTGATGAGGGCATGCCTCTGTCTGTCTGACTGTTCTGTTTTAACTCGTTCACCTATCTCGATTAGTTCCCTTTCCTGGGCTCGTTCCAAGGATTCTCTACTTAGTTCTGACTTTCTGATTTCTTTTTCGGTTCTTTTATGAGATTCTTTGCGCCATAACTCAATGGCATCTTTCTGTGACTGTCTGGCTTTCTTTTTCCATAATGCCTCTTCTACTCTCATGATGCACTCGGCATCCCATGTACCCGATACGGGCCATCTATACTTTTCTTCCAAACCTTTGGTATACTCTACCCATAAATCTAGATACAATATGGCGCTTATGCCATGCTTCTGATACATAAAATGACCTGGACTGTCCCTAGGCGGAACAGGAACTGCTGCTTCTAGCAGACCTTTTCTGGTTTTTAACTGACGCAGTTTTGAAAAGAGCGGCATGACTGAACTATAATCTGGACACAACACAATACACAATAAACACGATAATTACTTCACACTCATACCACGACATTAAAATACATGAATAACATTCAGAATAACAGTTCGAACAGAATACTACCTGGAATACGGAAAACAGAATACATGAATTTTCTCGAGAACGGAACTGACTAGAACAGAAACTAGATGCACTGCTGAAACAGTACGAAACTTACCGGTCTCATACAGAGACACGTCAGGACCCGCATCCACCGAAGTGGACACTTCGTTTTGTGGGTCTGTGTACCACCAACCCACGGACCAGAGTCAATTAGATTGACCCTGTCTAGATACTACCCCAGCAACGGTACTCACCGGGCAGCAAGAACGGAAGGCCTCGGACTGGACTGGACTGCTTCGACGCCGGACGGACGAACTTCGGACTTCTGTTACGGGTGGGCCTCCGGATACCTCGGACCTTGGACTCTCGGCTTGGGCTCTGGTCGGGACTCGCCGCGTTCCTCCACCGTCTCGTCTGGATGCTGGACCGCCTCCTCCGTCTCCTCCGTTGGCCTGAGGGATACTTAAAGCAGAAATATCTGCCGGTGCGCAGAAGAGTTCCGTCACGACTGCAGAGGGTCAGGGGGTCGGCGTGGCTTCACCGACGCGTGGGGAAAGGGCAAGTCCCTATTCGGGCGCCATTATGTGGTATATAAATATATAATACCGGATCTAGGTTTGACTAGGCATAGCAATAACAGATAGCTCAATAAATAAGAGTCAAGATTCGAGGTAGTAGGAGTTTGCAGGTTTATTACAGCATAAAGGGCAGGAACAGGACAACCTGCACAGGAATAGGATGGCAGGGCCTGACAGGGGGGCCCCGACAGCTGCCGGGCAGGATCTGGGATGAGCGCGCTAACATTTAATAACAATCCACGATCATATATACTAAAACAGTTGCATTACAATACATACGATAGGCGGAGCAGTGGGTGTGGTCAATAGCAGTCGCGAAAGATAAGGGTGAAAATGGGTGTAACAGGGGCGTATACATAGACATGTGATGCAAACGTAACAGAATATGTCATAAATGGGGCGGAAACATGGAGGGGGCTACCTAAGGAGCCGGGACCTCTGACCTAATGGTGTGCGCAAACTGGCAATGACGTGTTACTAGAAGAAGCTGGGGGCTATGAACTCTGTGCTAGGAGCAGAGACTGAAGTCTGGAGAGTCAGGGCGACATGTACCTAAGCAGTATCTAGTATCTGATGTTTAGAGAACATGTTGATAGAATCCAAAAGTTATCGGGGTAAAGGCGAACAGACTCTAAGACTGGAGCATGCATTATTCTACATGTAGTGCGTGATGAAGAATATTAAATGATCATTAATACAGTATTTCTCTTACATGGAGACGTAAAGGCTAGACAATAACGGAAACTATTGATGCGATTCAGTAGCTTAGGAATGCAGAGAAGGAGGGCTGGACTGATAACTAGAATCATAACTTACTCTTGGCAGACTCAGAGGCAGAGCCAGGCTGAACCGGGCACTGTGAGGCAGGAAGTAAGTGAAGGGTCGAGGATACAGGTGGGGGCTGTATCGCTCCTCAGCGAGGCTCAGGAGACAGGAGCTGAATCTAGTGTCCGGGCCCTTTTGAGGGCTAGAAACGGGAACTTTACAATGAAATAACGTGCACACTAAGAAACGTGGCAACGTAGCTTTACATAGGCCTGATATTCGTAGTATTCACGAGAACTGGAAACTGACATACTAGAGATGGACACAATCTGTAATTGCGTCTTTAATCGAACACGGGGAATACATATGCATATTAATCATGCACAGATAACATATGATGGAGGACGCGTAGGGACACAGAACATGGCAAAATTTACTTTTCCACAGCGTCAGGAAGGCGGGGCTGCTGCCAGCGGGGTCTGCTCTGCTCTTGGCTTCGGCAAGTATGGCTGCTCCGTCTCGTCACCACGCGTGTGTTTGCATAGGGCAAGATCGGTAATATTTATACCTTTAAGGTGCCGAGATTGATGTAAGGATGGACATAGATACGTCAATAAGGATGTCATACGACTTGCTCGTTAGCACATTCTTTTACTGAAGTTCTCGGTGAAATCAAAACAATGGCCGCAGGGTTTTGCCCAGGTTGTCATAGGTTTGATTTGTTATGAGAACTCCGTATGTCTTATCAGGGGCTGGAGGAATATCGCTTGTCTAATTAGATCGCAAGCGTTATGACCTAATCAGATAACACGTTCCTGTGCCGTAGTGTGACTGCGTCAGATAACGGTATCTGCATCATGGGGGTTTTCTGCCTCATGGGCTGACTGCTAGTTAACTTGTTGGTTTGTTTAACTAGAATAGGGTCAGGAATAGGGGGATCGATTCAGGACCTATAGGAATACATGACAGAGCCTCTGAGGAGAAGGTTCCTGAGAGTGCTGTTGACTGATTGGCTAGAATTTGGAAAATATCTAATGACTTGGACAAGTTATTAAAGTGACAAGTTTTTTCCTATTAACTTCTATGTTACAATACGTCCTATTGCTCTTTTAGCGATGCTATTGCTATAACCCTTTTTATTCTATGTACTGTGGAGCTCCCACAAGCATGTGAATCTATCAAAGATACCAATACTGGAGAACCACAGTTTACAGGTAAGTAACTTATGTTCATCTTCCTGATCTTCCGGAGCTGAAAAAAGCAGGTAGAGACCACCGTCCCAATCTGGGATTTCATAGACAGATCCCAGTCAATTGAGATGCCAAGGCTTTTAGTTGATCAAGATCACGGGTACTCATAGTACGGCCCGCGGGCCGCCAGCGGCCCGGCAAACCTTCCTTGGTGGCCCACGGACCTTGCAGACATCATACCCGTGATTTAAAAAAATGTTTTTAAAGAGTTTCTGCAAACACTGGGCGCGACATTGAGAGACTCTGCTGCTCTGTGGGGGCATGGCATTCCAGTGATAGTCAGAGTGGAGCTGCAGGGGCACTAAAAGGTGAAATACAAAAGCCTCATTAACATGAAAATGTTCTTTAAAAGACCTGTGAAATGCTCGGGTGCGGCTGTGTGTGTGTGTGCCCGGGAAGCTGTCTCAGCTCGGGCACACACAGGCAGGGTGAGATGACAGAGGGAGACAGAGGGAGATAGAGGGAGAGAGATAGAGGGAGAGCGAGGGAGATTAGGAAAGTGAGGTAGAGGGAGGGAGAGCGGGAAAGTGAGGGAGAGGGATGGAGAGCTGGAAAGGGCGGCAGAGGGAGGGAGAGCGATGGAGAGCGGAAAGGAAAGGGAGGGAGAGCAAGGGAGGGGGAGGGAGGAAGGGAAAGGAAGGGAGAGCGAGGGAGAGGGAGGGAGAGGGAGGGAGGAGGAAGGGAAAGGGAGGCAGAGGGAGAGAGCGAGGGAGAGAGAGGAAGGGAAAGGAGGGAGAGCGAGGTAGAGGGAGAAAGGGCGATGGAGAGCGGAAGGGAAAGGGAGGCAGCGGGAGGGAGAGGGAGGGAGAGCGATGGAGAGCAGAAGGGAAAGGGAGGCAGCGGGAGGGAGAGGGAGGGAGGAAGGGAAAGGTAGGGAGAGCGAGGGAGAGGGAGGCAAGAAGGGAAAGGGAGACAGAGGGAGGGAGAGAGAGGGAGAGGGAGGGAGGAAGGGAAAGGGAGGGAGAGGGAGGGAGAGAGAGGGAGTGAGGAAGGGAGAGCGAGGGAGAGGGAGGGAGAGGGAGGAAGGGAAAGGGAGGGAGAGGGAGCGAGTGCGAGGGAGAGGGAGGGAGGAAGGGAAAAGGAAGCAGAGGGAGGGAGAGGAAGGAAGGAAGGGAAGGGAGGCTGAGGGAGAGCGAGGGAGAGGAGGGAGGAAGGGAAAGGGAGGGAGAGGGAGGGAGTGCGAGGGAGAGGGAGGTGTGGAAAAGTAAATTTTGCCATGTTGTATGTGCCTACGTGTTCCCCATCTTATGTTATATGTGCATGATCGATAGGCATGTATTCCCCTCTGATCGATTAAAGACGCAGTAACAGTTGTGTCCATCTCTAGTATGCCAGTTTCCAGTCCTCGTGAAAACAACGAATATTAGGCTTATGTAAACCTACGTTGCCACGTTTCACAGTGTGCACGTTAATTCATTGAATTGTCCCCGTTGCTAGGCCTCAAAAAGGCCCGGACTCAGATTCAGCTCCTGTCTCCTGAACCCTCTCCGAGGAGCGATACAGCCCCCACCTGCATCCCTGACCCTTCGCTTACTTCATGCCTCGCAGTGCCCGGCCCGGCCTGGCTCTGCCTCCCAGTCTGCCAAGAGTATGTTATGTTTCTAGTTATCAGTCCAGCCCTCCTTCTCTGCATTCCTAAGCTACTGAATCGCATCAATAGTTTCCGTCATGGTCTAGCCTTTATGTCTCCATGTAAGAGAAATACTGTATTAATATTCATAGAATATTCCTAGCACACGCAATACATGTAGTATTATGCATGCACCAGTCTTAGTGTCTAGTAGTCTTTGCCCTGATAACTTTTGGATTCTATCAATATGTACTCCAAACACCAGATACCAGATATGCCTTGGGTACATGTCGCTCTGACACTCCAGACTTTAGTCTCCTCTTCTAGCGCAGAAGTCATAGCCCCCAGTTCTCCCTGGTAACACGTCATTGCCCGTTTGCGCGCACCACTAGGTTAGAGGTCCCAGCTGCTCAGGTAGCCTCCTCCATGTTTCCGCCCCGTTTATGACATTTCTGTTACGTTTACATCACATGTCTATCTATACGCCCTGTACACGCCTTCTTGTTACATCATTTTGCCCTTATCTTTCGCGACTGCTACGAGTCACGCCTACTGCTACGCCTACTGTATTGAATGTAATGCAATTGTTTTGATATATATACTGTGAACTGTTACAAAAAGTTACGCCTTATTCCCAGATCCTGCCCCCGGCAGCTGCCTTCATTCTATTCCCGTACAGGCTGTCCTGTTCCTGTCCTTTATGCCTGATTAAAGCCTGTCGACTCAAGATACCTCGAATCCTGACTCTTATTTATTGAGCTATCTGTTTTATTGATTGTATTAAAAAATAGTACCGGTAATTAATTATTTATTTACCACATAATGGCGCCCGAATAGGGACTTGCCCTTTCCCCACGCGCCGGAGAAGCAACGCAGCCCCCCTGATCCTCTGCAGCCGTGACGGAACCATACCGTGCACGTGCAGATATTTCTGCTTCAAGTATCCATCAGGCCCACGGAGGAGACGGAGGTTGCGGTCCAGCATCCAGACGAGGCGGTGAGGAACGCGGCGAGTCCCGACCAGAGCCCAAGCCGAGAGTCCAAGGTCCGAGGTATCCGGAGGCCCACCTGTAACTGAAGTCCGAAGTTCGTAGTCCGTCGTCGTAGCAGTCCAGTCCAGTCCGAGGCCTTCCGTTCTTGCTGCCCGGTGAGTACCGTTGCTGGGGTAGTATCTAGACAGGGTCAATTAATTTGTCTCTGGTCCGTGGGTTTGGGTACGCAGATCCAACACGAAGTGTTCACCTAGGTGGACGCGGGTCCTGACGTGTCTCTTTATGGGACCGGTAAGTTTCGTGCTGTTTTAGCAGTGCATCTAGTCATTCTAGTAAGTTCTGTTCTCGAGAAATTCATGTGTTCTGTTCTCAGTATTCCAGGTAGTATTTTGTCCGAACTGTTATTTTAAATGTTATTCCATGTGTTTTTTCAATGTCGTGGTATGAGTGATTTGTTTTTCCAGTTATTATTGTGTTTATTGTGTATTGTATTGTGTCTAGATTCCAGCCTAGATAATGCCTCTATTCTCGAAGTTACGTCAGTTAAAAACCAGAAAAGGATTGCTCGAGGAAGCAGTTCCTGTCCCGCCTAGGGACAGTCCAGGTCATTTTATGTATCATAAGCATGGCTTAAGTGCCATATTATATCTAGACTTATGGGTGGATTACACCAAGGAATTAGAAGAGAAATATAGATGGCCCGTATCAGGTACGTGGGATGCCGAGTGCATCATGCGAGTAGAAGAAGTATTATGGAAAAAGAAAGCCAGACAGTCCCAGAAAGATGCCATCGAGTTATGGCGCAAAGAATCTCATAGAAGAACCGAAAAAGAAATCAGAAAAACAGAATTAAGTAGGGAATCCTCAGAAAGAGCCCAAGAAAGGGAATTGATCGAAGTAGGTGAACGAGTTAAAGCCGAACAGTCAGACAGACAGAGAAATGCCCTTATTAAGGGTATGTATCCTCTTCTTGCCGAGGGCTTGCCGAAAGCAACCTCGGAAGCACCATGTAATTTTCCGCCGCCATTAGTTCCGATTAAGCTACGTCACAAACCGACCGCAGCTGATATTTTTCTCTCGTCCTATTTGGACGACACAGTCCCAGCATATGCAAATCCTGTTCCGCCAGCTCCCGTAAATAATGCAATTCCTGTTCCTCCAGCCACCGGGGCACCCGTTACAGCACCTGTTACGGTACCCCCGGTCCAGCCTACAGTACATGTACCCGCTACATCAGTCACTCTCCCAGCACGTACAATACCCGTCAACGATTCTAGTCTAGGGGCCACGGGGGGAAGTCCTCCTGGAACCCCGCCTCAACCCAGACGTATAACGCTACTCGAGCTACATGAACGAGCGTTACAGCGTTCGCCCAAACTTCAGTCAGTTGCAGATATCAAGCGAGCCCTTACCGAATGCCGTTATGATCCAGTCCCAGGCGATGATGATATGGTCCTGTATTCATTACGTGTAAGACGGGTGACCGAATATTTGGACACCCTACCGAATATGAAAGGTTATCTAGACAGAATATATCGTTTCATCCGTACAGGAGTAGATCCAGAAAGTATTGGCGACGCCATGGTCCAAAGAAAAGTCGAGATTCAGCTCATGCTTTTAAAGTTTCTAATTAATTGTTTAATAAGGGAACAAGATTATCCGGATAAAGATCCGGAAGAAATGAAAGTCCTGACCAGGTGGAGTGACCATATAGCCGAGGGAAGACACAAGACACAGAACTGTATAGAGAGTATGTACAAGAAGATCCGTAGGGAAATAATAAAGATACACGAGAAACGAGAAGCAGCACAAGTAACCGAGAAAGAAGATAACTCTGATACTGAAGAGGTAGACGACGAGAATCCCTCCAGAATAGCGTATGTAGGTAGAACTAGACTTCCCGACCGACATTCACGCCTAGAACACAAGAAAGTTTTCCCTCCTCCAGCACCAGAACAAGGTTCTCTTGAGCAAGTATTTCAAGTTACCGATCACATTCTGAAATCACGAATCGGTTATAGTGAACTTAGTACCATGCATGAACAAGAACTAGCCCGATCAGCAGTCCGATGGACTACTGATTCTACCACTTTTCCAGACGAAATAGTGGCACAAATGTTTCTGAAACTGCCCCCAGCCGAGCAGCGACTGGTGGGTATGTATATGATCCAGCACCTCATTACACTGTATGAGGGACAGCATTCTGATCCAGGTCCGTTACATGATGTTCTGAACGAGTTACTCCAGTATAGATGGAGAGGTCTAGGTACCGATTTAATTAGTATCATTCTAGAACAGCGCCACAAATATCGAACGTTTCTGAATCCGCATTTTGTTCGTGTCCCACCTCCAGAAAGTAAATCATTTTACATAGATAGACAGCATCCGTTACGAGAAGTACACCCAGTTAGGACAGCGGGTGGTGAGTTAGAACGAGTATTTGTTTACACCCCTATCACAAAGATGGAACTCTTAGAGATGAAAAAGTTAATTCCCTGTCACGACAAAGATCCAGCAGGGTTCCATCGAGAATTAAAAGACATGCTCCGTATGGGAGAATACACGTATCCTGATATCATTAAAATGTTAAAGGTCCTGTTGCCCGCAGGGGTATATGAAAAACTCAAGGAAAAAGAATGGGAGGTGGGAGAGAAAAAGATAGATTGGACAGCTCTAGAAGCTGAAGATAATTCACGAGTACCAGGTACCGGTCTTGGGGGTAAAGTTAAAGAATTGCCCGAGTTATTGATACAGGTTTTGCCAAGATTACTAGCCACGAAAAAGGAAGATTGGGATGCCATCTCAGCTTGTAAACAGAAACAGGATGAAGACACTAGTGATTTTTATTCTAGATTTGAAAAATGTTTTATTATTAACAGTGGTCTGAAAACAAGTAGTGAATCGTACCCTCATCTTTTTGTTACCAAACTAGTCGAGAATTCAAGTCCACAAGTTAAAAATCGAGTATTGAAAGTCGAAAGTAGTTGGCAAGCTAATACTCCGTCACAGATGTTACAAATGCTCCAGTATCACCAGAACAGAATCAGGGAAGAGCAAGAACACGAAAGGAGACGTATGAAAGACACGAAAATGAAAGTATTAGTTGCACAATCTGTTCCACAAGACAGTCAGAAGAGGGGTCCGAATCAAGCCAGTCATCCTGCAGCTCCCGTTAAAGGGACTTGCAATTACTGTAAACAGCCAGGTCATTTTATAAACGAGTGTGCAGTTCTGAAACACAACATAGCTACTGGTAAAACTAAAGAAAGACCACGTCCGCCTAGACAAAACAAGTTTCACAGACTTCTCAGCCACCACAGAATGCACAACAGACAGTTCCAGCACCGCAGCCTATCGCTGCAACACAGCATGTTACACAGCAAATGTACCAGTATGCCCAGACAGAGTATCCAGAGTATCAACAGTATTCATGAAACAGCCTAGAGAGGGAGGTAGGCTTGCCTCTCATCGAGATACCTGTAGATCAAGAGGGTCCCTATGTACACAGTCAAGTATTAGGGAAAGACAGAAAGTTTTTGATTGATACAGGGGCAAGTAGGACTACTATCAGTCATGACGAGGTTCCAGGGGCTCCGCTCTCAGGCTCTAAAAATGTTTCCCTTGGATTTTCAGGAAAGCCGATTGTTAATGAAATTTCGAAACCTGTTATTCTAGAAGTTGGTCCATTGTCCCGAACTACTGATTTGTTACTCACGAAATCATGTCCAGAAAATTTGTTAGGCATTAAAACATTAAAAGAATTAGGTGCAGTTATTTGCTGCTCCCCAGAAGGGGTCCGATTGTTCCTGAGAGTTTTTGAAGGTCATTATGTATTACGTGATTTTGATCCAAGATTATTGAATGTACCACAGCATTTATGGGCGCAAGGTCCAACTGATGTAGGTTGTATGCATATCACACCCCATCGTGTGACTCTCAAGCAAGGTATAGTTTTGCCACGAATCAGACAGTACAGATTGCCACCTGAGGCTGTAGCAGCCTTATCCAAAATCATTGACGAACCTATTGCTCAAGGAGTGGTTGTAGAAACTGACTCCAATGTATGTAATTCTCCTATCATTCCAGTCCTGAAACGTACTGATCCAAATGCACCTCCAGTATATCGATTAGTGATTGACCTTCGAGAGCTTAATAAATGTATCATACCGCAGTATCCAGTAGTCCCAGATATTTCTTCCCTATTGACAGCCATTGATTCTGAAGCCACGTTCTTCACAGTTATCGATCTCAAGAACGCATTTTTCAGTGTCCCCATTCATCCAGACAGTCAGTACCTTTTCGGTTTTTGTTTAAATGGAAGGAGCTATAAATTCACACGAGCTCCTCAAGGTTTCACAGAAAGTCCTAGTATTTACAGTCAAGCACTTAAGAGACAACTAGACAATATTCACATGCCAACTGACACTGCCCTGCTCCAGTATGTCGATGATCTACTGATCACAGCCCGTTCTGAACGTGACTGCGAGCGTGCGTCACTCACGGTTCTGTATTTTCTGGCCGAGCAGGGGCACAAGGTGTCCCCTTCCAAATTACAATTCTGTGTCCAGCAAGTGGTCTACTTAGGACACTTACTGTCCAAGTGGGGTAGGCAGTTGACACCAGACCGTATCCAGTTAATAGCGAGTCTTCCACAGCCCAAGACACAGAAGGAGGTACAAGCTTTTATTGGCCTCACTTCTTACTGCAGACAATGGATTCCTCAGTATGCATTTCTAGCCAAGCCACTGATACAGTTAACGACACAGGAGGCAGCCGTATCGACTGTCCTCCCGTGGACCCAGGAACATACACTTGTTTTCAATGAATTAAAGAAAGCCTTATGTCAAGCACCTGTTCTAGCAACACCGAACTACAGTAAGCCTTTTACACTTTTTGTCACAGAACGTGATGGTACTGCATTATCTGTTCTCACACAAGATCAAGCAGGACAGTACAAGCCCTGTGCTTATTTTTCGAGCACATTAGATCCAGTAGCCCAGGCTCTGCCTGCGTGCCTCAAGTCAGTTGCAGCCACAGCTCTAGCTATCAGACAAAGTGATTCCATAGTGTTAGGACACTCCCTGACAGTACAAGTTCCACACTCCGTGGAAGTTCTTTTAAACCGAACACAGACTCAACACTTGACAATTGCACGTTTAACAGGTTATGAACTGACACTGTTTCAGCCACACATAGAAATCAGACGCTGCAACATTCTAAATCCTGCTACACTGTTACCGTCAGTTACTTCAAATCCTGCCACACATGACTGTGTGGAAGTTGTTAACACTATGACAAAGCCAAGACAAGACCTGACAGACATTGCATTACCTAATCCCGACCTGACACTTTATGTGGATGGTTCATGTATGAGAACAAATACAGGAGAACTAGTAGCCGCGTATGCAGTGACTACTGAAACTGAAGTTATAGAAACACATCGTATTGACACCCTGTCTGCTCAAGCAGCAGAGCTAGTTGCTCTGACCCAAGCCTGCATACGTGCCAAGAACCTGAAAGTAAACATATATACAGATTCACGTTACGCATTCGGAGTCGTACACGACTTTGGAGTACTTTGGCAGGAGAGAGGTTTCATGACTTCTCATGGAACCAAGATTCAGCATGGTCTCCTCATTCAAACTCTGTTAGATGCAATACATTTACCGACAGCTATCGCTATCATGAAGTGCAAGGCACATACGAAAGTTACTGACATCATTTCCCAAGGTAACGATCTAGCAGATCGAACAGCCAAACTTACAGCTCAGACCCCAGACATTCCAGTTAACACGACACAGACACTCACTCTAGATCCGACTACTTGTATGATGGTCAAGGACCCTACACAAGATGTCATAGACATACAGTTACACGCTACTCCCGAAGAAATCAAGAAATGGTCCGAACAAGGAGGGGTCCAGACAGATCAAGGATGGTTGACGAAGGGAAAAGCCACATGGTTTCTCCCCGACTCTATGGTTCAAGTTATTATTAATACCGCACATAGTCCAGCACATCTAGGAGAAAAAGCTATGTTAGACAGTATTCAGAACCTTTGGTTCAACAAGCACCTACGAGCTGCAGCCAAGCATAAAGTCCGTACCTGTATGATATGTTGTCAGTTCAATCCAGGTAAAAGTGTCCCGGTGGAACAAGGTGGATTCCAACCTCCTGACCACCCTTTTGAAGTCCTCCAGATGGATTATATTCAGATGGAGCGATGTCGAGGTTTCAAGTATGTCCTCGTAGTTGTATGCGCTTTGTCCAGGTGGACAGAAGCATATCCAGTTCCAGATTACACAGCCGCGACCACTGCCAGGCAGTTGGTTCGTGAGTTCTTTCCCCGCTATGGACTCCCTAGGGTCGTGTATTCAGATTACGGCCAGCCATTCTCATCTGAGCTCATGAAACATGTTTCCCTTCTGTTAGGGTACCAGTGGAAGTTCCATTGTGTGCGCCATCCTGAAGCAGCCGGTCTCGTAGAGAGACATAATCAGACTTTGAAAATCCGCATTGCCAAAGTATGTAGAGAAAAAGGTGTAGACTGGCTAGTTGCCCTGCCAGTTGCTTTATTTTATATGAGGATGGTTGCACATTCCAGATCAGGTCTGTCCCCGTATGAGGTCGTATTCGGCCGCCCCCCAAACATGTGGGGTACACCTAGACCCCGCAGTATTACAGATGTTTCCAGTAACATGCTGACAGATTACCTAGCTTCCTTGATGTCTGCCCTACACTCTTGTCGTTCACAGGTTGCCGCCGCATTTCCAGACAACACCGAGGTGAAACCGCATGAAGTCGTTCCCGGTGATCACGTATTTGTCCGAAATTTTGATCGTTCAAGTCCGCTGGAGCCCCGTTGGAAGAAGCCTCGCATGGTGTTGCTAACAACAAGGACCGCCGTCAAACTTGAAGGCAGGAAGGGGTGGGTCCACCTGA
Source organism: Lissotriton helveticus (assembly GCF_964261635.1). NCBI lineage: Eukaryota > Metazoa > Chordata > Amphibia > Caudata > Salamandridae > Lissotriton > Lissotriton helveticus. Next base: position 561,754 of record NW_027611709.1, on the reverse strand, counting down.
GCCACATCAAAAAATTCCATGGATTACGAGAAAAGACTTTTGCTAAGGACTGCCTTATTCCTAAAGACTGCATAAAAACAGACTCTGAACTCGAAGTTCCCCTGTTAAAGAAAACTCCGCAGCAGGAGTATAAAGAGAAGCTCCGGTCTAGTAAAATAAGTCAGCCAGTTTAATTGTCTAAGTCCCTCTCGGGTGAAACGGTTAGACAGGTTCCTGACATGTATGAGATAGACCCCCATAGTGAGAGAATTAGTCAAAACTCTAAAAGATGTATTATTGTTCTATTTTTCCTCTTATTTTTGATTCTTATGGTTACCTGCACAAGTTATGCTTTACATTTATGTTTTCCAATTTCACATGTACATATGTTTTCTAATGCTACAGTAGAGCACACATTTAGTGATCTGCCTCCTCACGAGCTATCCTATCGTCTTGCTATGCGAAATAACACATTCATCCGAATGTTGCACTATTCACACCAGACCAGCAATGCCACTAATTGTTGGGTGTGTGGTCGACTCCCCCCTTTCCAGACACCGAAGGGAGTTCTGCCACTCTTTCCTTATCCGTTTTCACATAATGGTTCATGTGGAGCATGGTCCACGTTAACATCATCCTCCAATGATATGTCCCTTCTGAATAGAACATGTTTTCCAGACAAGCAAGGTCTCTCCCATAGAACAGGGTTAGATCTAGAAAATGAAGTATATGATTTAGGTAATTATTCTTCGAATTTCATGGTCCTGAATGTTCAGTCCGATACTACTCCAGATTTGCCTGCTATTTCAGTACTACCAGTCAAAGGCGAATTATGTGTCAGAAAGAATGGTTCCGCACATGTAGGACATAGTGATTGTACTACTACTGTCGAGTATAGTGACAGTGGGAAATCTATTTTCAAAGCCTCACGTCATTCTTATTTTGTTTGTGGTCAGACCGCATATGTTCGTCTGCCCCTCGATTGGGATGGAACATGTTACATTGCCTTCCTACTGCCACCAGTTTTTCTAGCCCCATCTGATTATCACAGAAACACACATCTAGTACACGTCAGACATAGAAGGGAGATCGAGTCCCCAATTGTCGATCAAACTGAAACTACTCTAGAACAGTATCAAGACTTCAATAAAGGTTTCTTCTTCTTTATAGGACCTGTCCAGAATAGTAAGTTAATACGTAGGTTAACAAGAACCCTTGAAGCAGTAGTGAATGAGACTACTTCTGCTCTAGGTAACTTAACTGAAGAGCAATCGGCTATGAGATTTGTCGTGCTCCAAAATCGTCTCGTCCTTGACGTCATACTAGCCGATAGAGGAGGAGCATGTAGAGTCATCGGATCTAGTTGCTGCATTTTCATTCCTAATAACGCGCCGTCTGTTTATTCAGCTATAACCAGACTTCATAAAATTGCCCATCAGTTACACCAGAATCCAGGCACCTGGACATGGTCCGGTTGGCTCTGGAGTATCATATCTGCCTGGGGATGGAAAGTATTGTCATTCCTAGGTATTGCAGTAATGATCATATTCAGTTGCTGCCTCTGTATACAATGTGACCCTGCGATTTGCGGCATGTGTGCTACCTCTTGTATTCCTAGTCCTAAATCCCGTTCCAAGACAATTCGAGACGAGCAAATGATGCTATATGAAATGATAGATGGTATCATGAATATTGATGTTTCCTGATGGAAACGTAGGGCACAAGGAGGGAATGTGGAAAAGTAAATTTTGCCATGTTGTATGTGCCTACGTGTTCCCCATCTTATGTTATATGTGCATGATCGATATGCATGTATTCCCCTCTGATCGATTAAAGACGCAGTAACAGTTGTGTCCATCTCTAGTATGCCAGTTTCCAGTCCTCGTGAAAACAACGAATATTAGGCTTATGTAAACCTACGTTGCCACGTTTCACAGTGTGCACGTTAATTCATTGAATTGTCCCCGTTGCTAGGCCTCAAAAAGGCCCGGACTCAGATTCAGCTCCTGTCTCCTGAACCCTCTCCGAGGAGCGATACAGCCCCCACCTGCATCCCTGACCCTTCGCTTACTTCATGCCTCGCAGTGCCCGGCCCGGCCTGGCTCTGCCTCCCAGTCTGCCAAGAGTATGTTATGTTTCTAGTTATCAGTCCAGCCCTCCTTCTCTGCATTCCTAAGCTACTGAATCGCATCAATAGTTTCCGTCATGGTCTAGCCTTTATGTCTCCATGTAAGAGAAATACTGTATTAATATTCATAGAATATTCCTAGCACACGCAATACATGTAGTATTATGCATGCACCAGTCTTAGTGTCTAGTAGTCTTTGCCCTGATAACTTTTGGATTCTATCAATATGTACTCCAAACACCAGATACCAGATATGCCTTGGGTACATGTCGCTCTGACACTCCAGACTTTAGTCTCCTCTTCTAGCGCAGAAGTCATAGCCCCCAGTTCTCCCTGGTAACACGTCATTGCCCGTTTGCGCGCACCACTAGGTTAGAGGTCCCAGCTGCTCAGGTAGCCCCCTCCATGTTTCCGCCCCGTTTATGACATTTCTGTTACGTTTACATCACATGTCTATGTATACGCCCTGTACACGCCTTCTTGTTACATCATTTTGCCCTTATCTTTCGCGACTGCTACGAGTCACGCCTACTGCTACGCCTACTGTATTGAATGTAATGCAATTGTTTTGATATATATACTGTGAACTGTTACAAAAAGTTACGCCTTATTCCCAGATCCTGCCCCCGGCAGCTGCCTTCATTCTATTCCCGTACAGGCTGTCCTGTTCCTGTCCTTTATGCCTGATTAAAGCCTGTCGACTCAAGATACCTCGAATCCTGACTCTTATTTATTGAGCTATCTGTTTTATTGATTGTATTAAAAAATAGTACCGGTAATTAATTATTTATTTACCACAGAGGGAGGAAGGGAAAAGGAAGCAGAGGGAGGGAGAGGGAGGGAGGAAGGGAAAGGGAGGCAGAAGGAGGGAGAGCGAGGGAGCGGGAGGGAGGCAGAGGGAGGGAGAGCGAGGGAGCGGGAGGGAGGGAGGGAAAGGGAGGCAGAGGGAGGGAGAGCGAGGGAGAGGGAGGGAGGAAGGGAAAGGGAGGGAGGGAGAGAGAGAGGGGGGAGGAAGGGTAAGGGAGGGAGAGCAAGGTAGAGGGAGAGAGAGCGATGGAGAGCGGAAGGGAAAGGGAGGCAGCGGGAGGGAGAGCGAGGGAGAGGGAGGGAGGAAGGGAAAGGTAGGGAGAGCGAGGTAGAGGGAGGGAGGGAGGAAGGGAAAGGGAGGCAGAGGGAGGGGGAGAGAGGGAGGGAGGAAGGGATAGGGAGGGAGAGCGAGGGAGAGGGAGGGAGAGCAATGGAAAGCGAGGGAGAGGGAGGGAGGAAGGGAAAAGTAAGCAGAGGGAGGGAGAGGGAGGGAGGAAGGGAAAGGGAGGCAGAGGGAGGGAGAGCGAGGGAGAGGGAGGGAGGAAGGGAAAGGGAGGCAGAGCGAGGGAGAGGGAGGGAGGCAGAGAAAGGGAGAGGGAGGGAGGCAGAATGAGGGAGGCAGAGCGAGGGAGAGGGAGAGAGGAAGGGAAATGTAAGTGACCCCAGCCTCTCCTGTTCGAAGGAGCTGGCCTCCATCCTGTCCTCACCCCCTTTTTAGTGGCAGGACAAGCCGGAAACCTTTGATAGAATAGGCGATGTGCCCCCCTCTTCCAACTCCAACCCTCGGGTGCTGGAGGCTAGGTCAAGTACACTTTTCAGTGCCCACCATCTTGAAGATGATGGGACTTATCCAGTTAGGGCTAGGACTGTGTCCTTCTCTCACAGAAGGTGGGCATGTTAGAGGGCGTTGACACCCCAGGCAAAGGGCCCATTGGACACCACCTGTCACTCCACTGTAACGCCCTTAAATCTAGTTTTCAGGTGGCATCCCCAGTCCATGAACTTCAGTTCCTAACCACCTAAGAAGAGCCGGGCACTACGGATCTGCACCAGCAGAGAAGATTGCAGAGCTCTACTGTACACAGGTGTTCCGGAACCTTTTGTCTAAAGTAAAACCTGGATCCCCTACGGACTGCTGCCCACCACACGTCCTAAAAGAAGCCTTCACCGGCCTCCCGGGTCCAGCCCTCTCTCTTGTGAATAAGTCCCTATTCCAGGGTTGTGTCCCTAAGGCCTTTAAAGAGGCAATTGTGGTTCCCCTTCTGTAGAAATCAGGGGCAGACCCCAGATCCTGTTGTAATAACCACCCAATCTCTTTGCTCCAATACCTGGTAAAGGTACTGGAGGCTCATGTGGTGAAGTGCCTGTCCAATTTTATTGAACAATCAAACTATCTCGACTCACATCAAGCTGGGTTTCGGCCTGCCCACTCAACGGAGACCTTAATACTGGCGTTATTGGACTCCCTGTGAGAGAGGGCTGACAGGGGTACTCCTCAGGCCTTGGTGCTGTGGATCTCTCAGTTGCCTTTGACACGGTCGACCATGGGATCTTGGCGGGCCGTGTCAAGGAGGCTGGCATTCAGGGTTCAGCCCTTAGCTGGATTAGCTCCTTTCTCGAGGATCGATCCCAGTCAGTCTAGAGCGAGAGTCCACCATGAGTGGACCTCTTCTGGACTCCTCGACGTTACCTGCAGCCTCTGCAAGGAGACCCCCTCGACCTTGACATGCTCTGGTATGTCTTTTCTGACACCAAAAGGCACCCCTGCAACCATCCGTCCTGGGCTTTGGTGAAGAGGACAAAAGGTGTTGCTACGTCCCCGAGAATCAAAACTTACAATGACAGCTTTTGGTGTCCTTCAACCGGCCTCCTGGCTTGAGCCTGCAGACCTTTTCCAATTTGTCTTTGATGCTGTGTTGACATCCTGCACCCCAATGTCCCTGTGCCGCTGGTAGTGTGGTGTAGTCATGGTGCTGCTTTGGGCCATGTCCAATGTTGACCTCAACCCCGAGAGACTAGTTCCCCCAAGCCGCTGTTACTTACCTGTAAGCAGCCTCTGTCCGATTTCCCAAGTCCCCCTTAATTTGTATTGGGTTTCCAACCTTGAACTTTCACATGGGCGCCCCTGTGCTGCTGTTGGTGCACAGTTGGTTCTGAACAGAACCATGTCCAATACTGACCGTAACTTTCGTAGAATGGTCTTGTAAGTAGATGTTGCCGATACGTATGTTTAATGTTTTCTTCACCCTATAGGTTAACATTGCAAAGTCTGGAAATTGCACTAATTTTCCACTTTTTATATTGAACAGTATTTCTATTGCAAAACGTATTTACTCAAGATGAAATTCTGTGGGTCCGCAAAATAAATCTAACCAAGTATCATTTTATAAATTGGTCTCAGATTTATTCATTGAGTGTGTGTCATTTATTGCCACTGTGTGTACAACAGTGTGCGTCATTTATTGCCACTGTGTGTACAACAAATGCTTAAAACTACCCTTGTATACTGCTCCCCCACACTACCACAAAAGGGCAATAGTATTATCTACTTTAGCCTCTGAAAATCTCTGGGGATCCACTGGACTCTCTGCACACTATGCCTCTTTTTGGTGTAGACCCAGACACGACCAGCAACAGGAAAACGACATGGTTCACCGACGCCCTCAAAGACTCAAAGAAATCCTGCCGTACTCTCCATGAAAGGATGACAGAAAACATGACAGACCTTAAGAACACCACTCGCGAATACCACCAGCTGATCTGCACCACCAAAAGGACATCATTAACAAAGAGCGGCTGGACAACAACACCCACAACAGCAAGGAACTCTTCAACATCGTAAAAGAGCTCTCCAACCCCAGCGCCAGCAACAATGACATCACACCGTCGCAAGACCTCTGCAACTCCCTCGCCACGTTCTTCTAACGCAAGTTCGCAGATATACACGACAGCTTTGACGCCCAGAATCCGCCTCCAGTCACCAAACCAATGACCCCCAACACCACCCTCAGCGCCTGGACCCCCATCAGCACAGAAGACACCACCCACGTCATGAACACCGTCCACTCTGGCTCTCCCTCTGACCCGTGCCCCCATCATATCTACAACAAAGCCGACACCATAATAGCACCCCAATTCCGGAACATCATAAACAACTCCTTTGATATCTGGGGCATGTCAACTCTCGAAATTCGGATACCAGGAGGGTCAAGAAGGGTCGCCACAACTCAGGGAACTCCGACCCCCTACCAGCCAGTATGAGTTTCTCCATACCCATGAGGTGCCGGGTTTTTAGGAACCCGGTGGTGCCAGGGGATAACACCCGAAGACCTCTGAGTTCTCCCTTGTTCCGGACCACAGAAACAATGAGTCTTCTATCGCAGTCAAAGATCAAGTTTTATTGGCAGCTACCAAGTAACACGTGTCCCAGAAGTACACCTCACGGACAGTAGGTTCTCGGGAGACTGTTCGTTTTTACAGAGACCGCCTTCTCCTTATATACACAGTATATAGCTCCAAGCAAGAATTCTTGAGTTTATGATATGGCTGTACACATATTTCTACAATAATACAAAGAGCGAAGTCATGTAAGCAAGCCCACATTTTAGATGTCCAGTTTGTTGATAGATTACCCAGTTAGGCCTGGAACTCCCATCAGATATCGATGAAACCTCAATAAAGAAGGGCACCTCCTAGTCATAAAACTGGCCATAAACAAGGAACGTGGACAGGTGCGTGTTTGCAGAAAGCATGGTCTGTATGTAGTGAATGGTTTGTGGAATGTTATGCACTGATGTTATCGTATTCGGCCACTGGGCGAGGAGCCGCCCAAACAGGTCTGGCCGAAGGCAGTGGAGTCAGTTGGGACAGGTCAGGGGGAAGTCGGGGAAGGTGGACGTGTCCTTTTGGATCAAGCTCGACCTTTGATTGACTTATCATGAGGGCAAGACGTAAGATGGATGCCGTTTACAAAATGGAGTCTAAGGGGTCGGAACGGAAACTACGATTTAGGGGTGTTGGCAAACTTCGATTATGATGCAAATGCACAGGAATGATGTCCTAGTCATTATCGGTTCGTCGATACCAAATTCGTCATGGTATGTGGATGTTTTGTGACACGGAAAGGGACCTCGATATCGGGATAACAACAGGGTCCAGATTTTCAGAACCACAGACCCTCCTTTTGCCCTTATGTAAGGCAATAACTCATGTTAATCTGAGTCCAAATCGGTATGGAGAAATTCACGGAGATGTTGCTGTAGCATCATTCCGTTACTCAGTTCGTCCTTTGACACAGGCTTCCGTACACACGAAGTAGCACAGAGGCCACATAGTGCAGGAGCGCACTGTATACACAGGCAAAACATGAACAGGAGTGCTAAGACCATCCCAATGAAGATCAACGTTTTCCATCCCCAGGCGGTGATCAGCTCCCAGACCCACCCCAGCAAAGACCAATCCCCTTTCTCTACGTGAAGGGAACCAGATATTTCATGTAGCTTAGAGATGGCCTGGTATACCGTCGGCGCATTATCAGGGATGAAAACTAGATTGGATGACTCTACACACACCACCACGATCGGCGAGTATGATATCAAGGGCAATTCGGTTCTGAAGGGTCATGAGTCGATCCGACTGAAGCTCGGTTGTCAAATTGCCAAGGGCTCCGGCCGTTGTAATCACGGCGGATTCAACTATCCTTGCTAACTGACGAATATTCCTGCTGTTCACCATAGGCCCCCAAAACGGCAGAAAACCCTTTGCGAAGTCAGCGAATTCCTGACCCGCGGTGTCGTCTTTACTCACGACACCTCTAGCTGTCCTTGTCCGATGGTAATCTGCTCTGGCCGTGTAGGTGGGAGGTAGCAGAAATGAGATGAAACATGTACCTGCGAAGTCAGGGGGCAACCAGGTGTAGGCTTGGTCGTGGCAGACGAAATACGTGCCTTTGGCTGCTAAGAGTATAGGGGAAGTTCGGGAAGCGAATACATATGTTTCTGTGCAAATGCTCTTTCCTAACTGTGCTGTGGGGTCCCTACCACTACCCTGTAAACATAAGTGACCTCGGTGGGGCACTATCCAAACTGGGCGGGATTTCTTTGCTGCCTGGCTCTTGACCAGGTAAACCCCATGTTTAGTCACGTTCCAATGGGTGTAAGGACTGAGTTCATCTTTGGGTATTGTCAGGTATGTGTCGATATCCCTACTCATATTTCTTATCCCTGAGAGGGAGGGAGAGCAATGGAAAGCGAGGGAGAGGGAGGGAGGAAGGGAAAAGTAAGCAGAGGGAGGAAGGGAAAGGGAGGCAGAGGGAGGGAGAGCGAGGGAGAGGGAGGGAGGAAGGGAAAGGGAGGCAGAGCGAGGGAGAGGGAGGGAGGCAGAGCAAGGGAGAGGGAGGGAGGCAGAATGAGGGAGGCAGAGCGAGGGAGAGGGAGAGAGGAAGGGAAATGTAAGTGACCCCAGCCTCTCCTGTTCGAAGGAGCTGGCCTCCATCCTGTCCTCACCCCCTTTTTAGTGGCAGGACAAGCCGGAAACCTTTGATAGAATAGGCGATGTGCCCCCCTCTTCCAACTCCAACCCTCGGGTGCTGGAGGCTAGGTCAAGTACACTTTTCAGTGCCCACCATCTTGAAGATGATGGGACTTATCCAGTTAGGGCTAGGACTGTGTCCTCCTGTCACAGAAGGTGGGCATGTTAGAGGGCGTTGACACCCCAGGCAAAGGGCCCATTGGACACCACCTGTCACTCCACTGTAACGCCCTTAAATCTAGTTTTCAGGTGGCATCCCCAGTCCATGAACTTCAGTTCCTGACCACCTAAGAAGAGCCGGGCACTACGGATCTGCACCAGCAGAGAAGATTGCAGAGCTCTACTGTACACAGGTGTTCCGGGACCTTTTGTCTAAAGTAAAACCTGGATCCTCTACGGACTGCTGCCCACCACACGTCCTAAAAGAAGCCTTCACCGGCCTCCCGGGTCCAGCCCTCTCTCTTGTGAATAAGTCCCTATTCCAGGGTTGTGTCCCTAAGGCCTTTAATGAGGCAATTGTGGTTCCCCTTCTGTAGAAATCAGGGGCAGACCCCAGATCCTGTTGTAATAACCACCCAATCTCTTTGCTCCAATACCTGGTAAAGGTACTGGAGGCTCATGTGGTGAAGTGCCTGTCCAATTTTATTGAACAATCAAACTATCTCGACTCACATCAAGCTGGGTTTCGGCCTGCCCACTCAACGGAGACCTTAATACTGGCGTTATTGGACTCCCTGTGAGAGAGGGCTGACAGGGGTACTCCTCAGGCCTTGGTGCTGTGGATCTCTCTGTTGCCTTTGACACGGTCGACCATGGGATCTTGGCGGGCCGTGTCAAGGAGGCTGGCATTCAGGGTTCAGCCCTTAGCTGGATTAGCTCCTTTCTCGAGGATCGATCCCAGTCAGTCTAGAGCGAGAGTCCACCATGAGTGGACCTCTTCTGGACTCCTCGACGTTACCTGCAGCCTCTGCAAGGAGACCCCCTCGACCTTGACATGCTCTGGTATGTCTTTTCTGACACCAAAAGGCACCCCTGCAACCATCCGTCCTGGGCTTTGGTGAAGAGGACAAAAGGTGTTGCTACGTCCCCGAGAATCAAAACTTACAATGACAGCTTTTGGTTTCCTTCAACCGGCCTCCTGGCCTGAGCCTGCAGACATTTTCCAATTTGTCTTTGATGCTGTGTTGACATCCTGCACCCCGATGTCCCTGTGCCGCTGGTAGTGTGGTGTAGTCATGGTGCTGCTTTGAGCCATGTCCAATGTTGACCTCAACCCCGAGAGACTAGTTCCCCCAAGCCGCTGTTACTTACCTGTAAGCAGCCTCTGTCCGATTTCCCAAGTCCCCCTTAATTTGTATTGGGTTTCCAACCTTGAACTTTCACATGGGCGCCCCTGTGCTGCTGTTGGTGCACTGTTGGTTCTGAACGGAACCATGTCCAATACTGACCGTAACTTTCGTAGAATGGTCTTGTAAGTAGATGTTGCCGATACGTATGTTGAATGTTTTCTTCACCCCATAGGTTAACATTGCAAAGTCTGGAAATTGCACTAATTTTCCACTTTTTATATTGAACAGTATTTCTATTGCAAAACGTATTACCTCAAGATGAAATTCTGTGGGTCCGCAAAATAAATCTAACCAAGTATCATTTTATAAATTGGTCTCAGATTTATTCATTGAGTGTGTGTCATTTATTGCCACTGTGTGTACAACAGTGTGCGTCATTTATTGCCACTGTGTGTACAACAAATGCTTAAAACTACCCTTGTATACTGCTCCCCCACACTACCACAAAAGGGCAATAGTATTATCTACTTTAGCCTCTGAAAATCTCTGGGGATCCACTGGACTCTCTGCACACTATGCCTCTTTTTGGTGTAGACCCAGACACGACCAGCAACAGGAAAACGACATGGTTCACCGACGCCCTCAAAGACTCAAAGAAATCCTGCCGTACTCTCCATGAAAGGATGACAGAAAACATGACAGACCTTAAGAACACCACTCGCGAATACCACCAGCTGATCTGCACCACCAAAAGGACATCGTTAACAAAGAGCGGCTGGACAACAACACCCACAACAGCAAGGAACTCTTCAACATCGTAAAAGAGCTCTCCAACCCCAGCGCCAGCAACAATGACATCACACCGTCGCAAGACCTCTGCAACTCCCTCGCCACGTTCTTCTAACGCAAGTTCGCAGATATACACGACAGCTTTGACGCCCAGAATCCGCCTCCAGTCACCAAACCAATGACCCCCAACACCACCCTCAGCGCCTGGACCCCCATCAGCACAGAAGACACCACCCACGTCATGAACACCGTCCACTCTGGCTCTCCCTCTGACCCGTGCCCCCATCATATCTACAACAAAGCCGACACCATAATAGCACCCCAATTCCGGAACATCATAAACAACTCCTTCGATATCTGGGGCATGTCAACTCTCGAAATTCGGATACCAGGAGGGTCAAGAAGGGTCGCCACAACTCAGGGAACTCCGACCCCCTACCAGCCAGTATGAGTTTCTCCATACCCATGAGGTGCCGGGTTTTTAGGAACCCGGTGGTGCCAGGGGATAACACCCGAAGACCTCGGAGTTCTCCCTTGTTCTGGACCACAGAAACAATGAGTCTTCTATCGCAGTCAAAGATCAACTTTTATTGGCAGCTACCAAGTAACACGTGTCCCAGAAGTACACCTCACGGACAGTAGGTTCTCGGGAGACTGTTCGTTTTTACAGAGACAGCCTTCTCCTTATATACACAGTATATAGCTCCAAGCAAGAATTCTTGAGTTTATGATATGGCTGTACACATATTTCTACAATAATACAAAGAGCGAAGTCATGTAAGCAAGCCCACATTTTAGATGTCCAGTTTGTTGATAGATTACCCAGTTAGGCCTGGAACTCCCATCAGATATCGATGAAACCTCAATAAAGAAGGGCACCTCCTAGTCATAAAACTGGCCATAAACAAGGAACGTGGACAGGTGCGTGTTTGCAGAAAGCATGGTCTGTATGTAGTGAATGGTTTGTGGAATGTTATGCACTGATGTTATCGTATTCGGCCACTGGGCGAGGAGCCGCCCAAACAGGTCTGGCCGAAGGCAGTGGAGTCAGTTGGGACAGGTCAGGGGGAAGTCGGGGAAGGTGGACGTGTCCTTTTGGATCAAGCTCGACCTTTGATTGACTTATCATGAGGGCAAGACGTAAGATGGATGCCGTTTACTAAATGGAGTCTAAGGGGTCGGAACGGAAACTACGATTTAGGGGTGTTGGCAAACTTCGATTATGATGCAAAGGCACAGGAATGATGTCCTAGTCATTATCGGTTCGTCGATACCAAATTCGTCATGGTATGTGGATGTTTTGTGACACGGAAAGGGACCTCGATATCGGGATAACAACAGGGTCCAGATTTTCAGAACCACAGACCCTCCTTTTGCCCTTATGTAAGGCAATAACTCATGTTAATCTGAGTCCAAATCGGTATGGAGAAATTCGCGGAGATGTTGCTGTAGCATCATTCCATTACTCAGTTCGTCCTTTGACACAGGCTTCCGTACACACGAAGTAGCACAGAGGCCACATAGTGCAGGAGCGCACTGTATACACAGGCAAAACATGAACAGGAGTGCTAAGACCATCCCAATGAAGATCAACGTTTTCCATCCCCAGGCGGTGATCAGCTCCCAGACCCACCCCAGCAAAGACCAATCCCCTTTCTCTACGTGAAGGGAACCAGATATTTCATGTAGCTTAGAGATGGCCTGGTATACCGTCGGCGCATTATCAGGGATGAAAATGCAACAACTAGATTGGATGACTCTACACACACCACCACGATCGGCGAGTATGATATCTAGGGCAATTCGGTTCTGAAGGGTCATGAGTCGATCCGACTGAAGCTCGGTTGTCAAATTGCCAAGGGCTCCGGCCGTTGTAATCACGGCGGATTCAACTATCCTTGCTAACTGACGAATATTCCTGCTGTTCACCATAGGCCCCCAAAACGGCAGAAAACCCTTTGCGAAGTCAGCGAATTCCTGACCCGCGGTGTCGTCTTTACTCACGACACCTCTAGCTGTCCTTGTCCGATGGTAATCTGCTCTGGCCGTGTAGGTGGGAGGTAGCAGAAATGAGATGAAACATGTACCTGCGAAGTCAGGGGGCAACCAGGTGTAGGCTTGGTTGTGGCAGACGAAATACGTGCCTTTGGCTGCTAAGAGTATAGGGGAAGTTCGGGAAGCGAATACATATGTTTCTGTGCAAATGCTCTTTCCTAACTGTGCTGTGGGGTCCCTACCAATACCCTGTAAACATAAGTGACCTCGGTGGGGCACTATCCAAACTGGGCGGGATTTCTTTGCTGCCTGGCTCTTGACCAGGTAAACCCCATGTTTAGTCACGTTCCAACGGGTGTAAGGACTGAGTTCATCTTTGGGTATTGTCAGGTATGTGTCGATATCCCTACTCATATTTCTTATCCCTGAGAGGGAGGGAGAGCAATGGAAAGCGAGGGAGAGGGGGGGAGGAAGGGAAAAGTAAGCAGAGGGAGGGAGAGGGAGGGAGGAAGGGAAAGGGAGGCAGAGGGAGGGAGAGCGAGGGAGAGGGAGGGAGGAAGGGAAAGGGAGGCAGAGCGAGGGAGAGGGAGGGAGGCAGAGCAAGGGAGAGGGAGGGAGGCAGAATGAGGGAGGCAGAGCGAGGGAGAGGGAGAGAGGAAGGGAAATGTAAGTGACCCCAGCCTCTCCTGTTCGAAGGAGCTGGCCTCCATCCTGTCCTCACCCCCTTTTTAGTGGCAGGACAAGCCGGAAACCTTTGATAGAATAGGCGATGTGCCCCCCTCTTCCAACTTCAACCCTCGGGTGCTGGAGGCTAGGTCAAGTACACTTTTCAGTGCCCACCATCTTGAAGATGATGGGACTTATCCAGTTAGGGCTAGGACTGTCTCCTCCTCTCACAGAAGGTGGGCATGTTAGAGGGCGTTGACACCCCAGGCAAAGGGCCCATTGGACACCACCTGTCACTCCACTGTAACGCCCTTAAATCTAGTTTTCAGGTGGCATCCCCAGTCCATGAACTTCAGTTCCTGACCACCTAAGAAGAGCCGGGCACTACGGATCTGCACCAGCAGAGAAGATTGCAGAGCTCTACTGTACACAGGTGTTCCGGGACCTTTTGTCTAAAGTAAAACCTGGATCCCCTACGGACTGCTGCCCACCACACGTCCTAAAAGAAGCCTTCACCGGCCTCCCGGGTCCAGCCCTCTCTCTTGTGAATAAGTCCCTATTCCAGGGTTGTGTCCCTAAGGCCTTTAATGAGGCAATTGTGGTTCCCCTTCTGTAGAAATCAGGGGCAGACCCCAGATCCTGTTGTAATAACCACCCAATCTCTTTGCTCCAATACCTGGTAAAGGTACTGGAGGCTCATGTGGTGAAGTGCCTGTCCAATTTTATTGAACAATCAAACTATCTCGACTCACATCAAGCTGGGTTTCGGCCTGCCCACTCAACGGAGACCTTAATACTGGCGTTATTGGACTCCCTGTGAGAGAGGGCTGACAGGGGTACTCCTCAGGCCTTGGTGCTGTGGATCTCTCAGTTGCCTTTGACACGGTCGACCATGGGATCTTGGCGGGCCGTGTCAAGGAGGCTGGCATTCAGGGTTCAGCCCTTAGCTGGATTAGCTCCTTTCTCGAGGATCGATCCCAGTCAGTCTAGAGCGAGAGTCCACCATGAGTGGACCTCTTCTGGACTCCTCGACGTTACCTGCAGCCTCTGCAAGGAGACCCCCTCGACCTTGACATGCTCTGGTATGTCTTTTCTGACACCAAAAGGCACCCCTGCAACCATCCGTCCTGGGCTTTGGTGAAGAGGACAAAAGGTGTTGCTACGTCCCCGAGAATCAAAACTTACAATGACAGCTTTTGGTTTCCTTCAACCGGCCTCCTGGCCTGAGCCTGCAGACATTTTCCAATTTGTCTTTGATGCTGTGTTGACATCCTGTACCCCGATGTCCCTGTGCCGCATGTAGTGTGGTGTAGTCATGGTGCTGCTTTGAGCCATGTCCAATGTTGACCTCAACCCCGAGAGACTAGTTCCCCCAAGCCGCTGTTACTTACCTGTAAGCAGCCTCTGTCCGATTTCCCAAGTCCCCCTTAATTTGTATTGGGTTTCCAACCTTGAACTTTCACATGGGCGCCCCTGTGCTGCTGTTGGTGCACTGTTGGTTCTGAACGGAACCATGTCCAATACTGACCGTAACTTTCGTAGAATGGTCTTGTAAGTAGATGTTGCCGATACGTATGTTGAATGTTTTCTTCACCCCATAGGTTAACATTGCAAAGTCTGGAAATTGCACTAATTTTCCACTTTTTATATTGAACAGTATTTCTATTGCAAAACGTATTACCTCAAGATGAAATTCTGTGGGTCCGCAAAATAAATCTAACCAAGTATCATTTTATAAATTGGTCTCAGATTTATTCATTGAGTGTGTGTCATTTATTGCCACTGTGTGTACAACAGTGTGCGTCATTTATTGCCACTGTGTGTACAACAAATGCTTAAAACTACCCTTGTATACTGCTCCCCCACACTACCACAAAAGGGCAATAGTATTATCTACTTTAGCCTCTGAAAATCTCTGGGGATCCACTGGACTCTCTGCACACTATGCCTCTTTTTGGTGTAGACCCAGACACGACCAGCAACAGGAAAACGACATGGTTCACCGACGCCCTCAAAGACTCAAAGAAATCCTGCCGTACTCTCCATGAAAGGATGACAGAAAACATGACAGACCTTAAGAACACCACTCGCGAATACCACCAGCTGATCTGCACCACCAAAAGGACATCGTTAACAAAGAGCGGCTGGACAACAACACCCACAACAGCAAGGAACTCTTCAACATCGTAAAAGAGCTCTCCAACCCCAGCGCCAGCCACAATGACATTACACCGTCGCAAGACCTCTGCAACTCCCTCGCCACGTTCTTCTAACGCAAGTTCGCAGATATACACGACAGCTTTGACGCCCAGAATCCGCCTCCAGTCACCAAACCAATGACCCCCAACACCACCCTCAGCGCCTGGACCCCCATCAGCACAGAAGACACCACCCACGTCATGAACACCGTCCACTCTGGCTCTCCCTCTGACCCGTGCCCCCATCATATCTACAACAAAGCCGACACCATAATAGCACCCCAATTCCGGAACATCATAAACAACTCCTTCGATATCTGGGGCATGTCAACTCTCGAAATTCGGATACCAGGAGGGTCAAGAAGGGTCGCCACAACTCAGGGAACTCCGACCCCCTACCAGCCAGTATGAGTTTCTCCATACCCATGAGGTGCCGGGTTTTTAGGAACCCGGTGGTGCCAGGGGATAACACCCGAAGACCTCGGAGTTCTCCCTTGTTCCGGACCACAGAAACAATGAGTCTTCTATCGCAGTCAAAGATCAAGTTTTATTGGCAGCTACCAAGTAACACGTGTCCCAGAAGTACACCTCACGGACAGTAGGTTCTCGGGAGACTGTTCGTTTTTACAGAGACAGCCTTCTCCTTATATACACAGTATATAGCTCCAAGCAAGAATTCTTGAGTTTATGATATGGCTGTACACATATTTCTACAATAATACAAAGAGCGAAGTCATGTAAGCAAGCCCACATTTTAGATGTCCAGTTTGTTGATAGATTACCCAGTTAGGCCTGGAACTCCCATCAGATATCGATGAAACCTCAATAAAGAAGGGCACCTCCTAGTCATAAAACTGGCCATAAACAAGGAACGTGGACAGGTGCGTGTTTGCAGAAAGCATGGTCTGTATGTAGTGAATGGTTTGTGGAATGTTATGCACTGATGTTATCGTATTCGGCCACTGGGCGAGGAGCCGCCCAAACAGGTCTGGCCGAAGGCAGTGGAGTCAGTTGGGACAGGTCAGGGGGAAGTCGGGGAAGGTGGACGTGTCCTTTTGGATCAAGCTCGACCTTTGATTGACTTATCATGAGGGCAAGACGTAAGATGGATGCCGTTTACAAAATGGAGTCTAAGGGGTCGGAACGGAAACTACGATTTAGGGGTGTTGTCAAACTTCGATTATGACGCAAATGCACAGGAATGATGTCCTAGTCATTATCGGTTCGTCGATACCAAATTCGTCATGGTATGTGGATGTTTTGTGACACGGAAAGGGACCTCGATATCGGGATAACAACAGGGTCCAGATTTTCAGAACCACAGACCCTCCTTTTGCCCTTATGTAAGGCAATAACTCATGTTAATCTGAGTCCAAATCGGTATGGAGAAATTCGCGGAGATGTTGCTGTAGCATCATTCCGTTACTCAGTTCGTCCTTTGACACAGGCTTCCGTACACACGAAGTAGCACAGAGGCCACATAGTGCAGGAGCGCACTGTATACACAGGCAAAACATGAACAGGAGTGCTAAGACCATCCCAATGAAGATCAACGTTTTCCATCCCCAGGCGGTGATCAGCTCCCAGACCCACCCAAGCAAAGACCAATCCCCTTTCTCTACGTGAAGGGAACCAGATATTTCATGTAGCTTAGAGATGGCCTGGTATACCGTCGGCGCATTATCAGGGATGAAAATGCAACAACTAGATTGGATGACTCTACACACACCACCACGATCGGCGAGTATGATATCTAGGGCAATTCGGTTCTGAAGGGTCATGAGTCGATCCGACTGAAGCTCGGTTGTCAAATTGCCAAGGGCTCCGGCCGTTGTAATCACGGCGGATTCAACTATCCTTGCTAACTGACGAATATTCCTGCTGTTCACCATAGGCCCCCAAAACGGCAGAAAACCCTTTGCGAAGTCAGCGAATTCCTGACCCGCGGTGTCGTCTTTACTCACGACACCTCTAGCTGTCCTTGTCCGATGGTAATCTGCTCTGGCTGTGTAGGTGGGAGGTAGCAGAAATGAGATGAAACATGTACCTGCGAAGTCAGGGGGCAACCAGGTGTAGGCTTGGTCGTGGCAGACGAAATACGTGCCTTTGGCTGCTAAGAGTATAGGGGAAGTTCGGGAAGCGAATACATATGTTTCTGTGCAAATGCTCTTTCCTAACTGTGCTGTGGGGTCCCTACCAATACCCTGTAAACATAAGTGACCTCGGTGGGGCACTATCCAAACTGGGCGGGATTTCTTTGCTGCCTGGCTCTTGACCAGGTAAACCCCATGTTTAGTCACGTTCCAACGGGTGTAAGGACTGAGTTCATCTTTGGGTATTGTCAGGTATGTGTCGATATTCCTACTCATATTTCTTATCCCTGCAATTAGTGCCTTGTTACTGGAATCGCTCTCAGTGGAGCGGGTCGGGTTTGGCTCTAGGGCGAATAGGAACATGGTCTGGAAAGCCCACAGAGAACCATAGTAACTGAATGGCAAAATGAAGTATGGGATTCCCTTATCGGTTGTGTGTGGCATGAGTCCGCATATCCAACAGTTTGATGTGTTCATTATGGACTGGTGTTGGTGTAGAAGCTGAATGAAAGAGTTATTTACAAATTCGAGTCTTCGGGCAGACTCGTGTTCAGGTAGAGGGTGAAAGTAGTGTGGAGAAATAGTGGGAGGAGGTGGTGGCTGGGTGTCATTCGAGAAGGTAACTTTAAATACGAATAGAGTATAACCAGTAAAAAACACGACTATGCTACATAACATTAAAACACATATTATCAGGAATCTTCTTTTGGACAGTATCGTGCATAACTCTTTTTCAAAGTTCGTGATTCTGATAGGTCTCTCTACCCTAGGAAACTCCATCCTCTAGTTGCTGCCCGCGGTGGTTGATTGATTCTCCCAGGGGGTGCACTCTGTTCAGTCCGGGGTAACTCCCGTGGACCAACCAGAACCGTGGACCTAAAACTTCCCCAGTTGCACTCCCCAGACTTCAACCGCGACCCTAGCAGCAGAACCGGATGGCGGTTCGAAAATCAAAAATGAGCTAGTTCCCTGGGATGAGAGAGCTGAAAAATCCAAAAAATAGTTCTTAGGGGAAAAGGGAAATCACATTAGATCAAGCTTTATTAGTCTCTTTGTCTAGACCGTAGGTTGTACCGTCGTTTCCCAGGTACGGTGTGGTCTTCAAACAATGTCTCAGGTTCGGTAGTGTCCAATTGCATAGACGGTGACACAAGTCCTTGTAAAATATGATCACTCTCCTTCTCGGTACCAGTTTCTTTCAAACATGCATCGCTGAAAGGGATGAAGCGAGGTACGGATTCGGTCTCGGAGTCGGCAAGTCCTTTATTGACCCATCGGTCGTATGGAAGGGGTAGAGGGACCCGTTTACAGTGGGTCTCATGTACCCAGTTCTTCTTGCCTTCCACCCGAACTGCTGATCTCGTTGAAAGCAGCACCAGGTATGGTCCGGTCCACCTCGGCTGTCCGTTGTTGGCGCGCTGAAAATTCCGCACCAAAACCCACGAGCCGGGTTCGATGAGGTGACCTGGATCGTCAGAGGCTGGCGGAGAGGAACTGTGAACCTGTTGGTGTAAAACACGCAATTTAGTTGTCAATTCGCACAAATAGTCAAGCAGTACGGGGTGTTCTATTTCACTGAGTTTCTTTGGTCTTGGCACGCCCCAGACGTTGGCTGGGCGGCCAAACACTATCTCATGGGGGCTAAGTCCTAATCTGGAATGGACAGTCATTCTGGTTGACAAGAGTGCTAGGGGCAAGGCGTCGGGCCATTTAAGACCTGTACTGGCTTGGATCTTGGCTAGTTTGAGTTTTAGAGTGCCATTGTAGCACTCTACTAATCCAGCTGATTGGGGGTGATTTGCAGCGTGGAATTTTTGGTGGATGCCTAGACACTCACACACTCTCTTCATCACGCATCCTACGAATTCACTTCCGTTATCACTCCAGACAATTCTAGGCATACCGAACCTCGGGAAGAACTCTTTGACAAGGGCTTTGGCAGTTGATAAGGCGGTGTTGTCCTTAAGGGGGTACGCTTCCACCCTCCTTGAAAAGGCGCAAACAACAACGAGCACATACTTTAGATTGTTGCACCTCTCCATGTGGATGAAATCGAGCTGCAAGACCTCGAACGGATACGTTGGAGGCGCAAAATGACCAGCTGGAGTTGGGGTTCCCCTACCAGGATTGTACTTCAAACACACCATACAGTTCTTGACCACATTCTCTGCATATTTTGGGATATGGCTATTCTGCCATACTGGGGCCAATAGTTTACATATTCCTTTCGAACTGATGTGCGCAATTCCGTGAGCCATCGTTACTACTGCAAGTACGTATGCATTAGGTAATAGCCATCGCTGGTGTTCTGATAGTTCGACCCAACAACCATTCGCATCTAATCTACCTGTGCTTTCTCTCCATTTATTCACCTCGTTCTCAGTGGCCTCGGCTTGTATCAATTTCACGCTTTCAATGGTGTCCTCACACATTCCCACATCAGCAATCCATCTAGCGGGACCCATAACATACATCCGACTCATTGTGTTCCTTGCAGTTTCTTTCGCAACCTCGTCTGCAAATGCATTCTCGCGGCCAACATCATCCTGAATCTTTTTGTGTGCACTGCATTTTATGATGGCGACTTGTAGTGGCAAGGTAAGTGACTCAAGGAGCTCATTAACTAGCTGACCATGTTGTATCTTTGCACCATGGGACGTAAGGAACCCACGTTCACGCCACAATCTCCCAAAACTGTGAGCCACACCAAAGGCATATTGGCTGTCAGTGTACACGTTCACTCGCTTTCCTTTCGCCAACACACATGCTCTGGTAAGCGCTATAAGTTCTGCGGCTTGTGCAGAATCGTGGGAAATACGAGCAGTCTCTATAATGGTGTGTAATGTCGTTACGGCATATGCTGTAGTCGTATCACCATTCGGCAACTTGAAACATGAACCATCAACCCATAAAGTGTCATTGCATTCGGGAAGGGGAGTGTCCTGTAGGTCTACTCTCCCTTTTGTCTCTTCTTCTGTCCTAAAGCAGCAGTCATGGTTATCAATCTTGTCTGTGTCTGTTTCTGTTGGGATGGGAAGTAGCATAGCGGGGTTGAGTGTACCACACCTCTTTATGTGGATGTGACTTGCTAGCAGTGTAAGTTCGTAACTGGATAGTCGAGCGCTAGTAAGATGTTGTGTCTTTGTCCTATTTAGCAAAATGTCTACTGCATGCGGAACCATAACGATCAGAGTGTTATTCATGACTAATCCAGCAGACTGTGGAATGCAGACAGCTGCTGCGGCGGTTGCTCTCAGACAACTTGGTAGGGCTTTAGCCACAGGATCTAGAGTTGCCGAAAAATACGCGCATGGGCGCTGTTTGTCCCCAAAGTATTGCGTTAAGACTGATAATGCACAACCTTCTTTTTCGTGGACATACAATGTAAAAGGCTTACTGTAGTTGGGGTTTCCCAACACAGGTGCCGAACAGAATGCATCACGCAACTCGTGGAAACTCGTCTGACAATCTTCAGACCAAGGCATAGGATTAGGCGTGTCTTTGCGGAGTAGTGCCAGCAAAGGTTTGGCTAGTAGTGAGAAATTCGGTATCCACTGTCTACAGTACGATGTAATGCCCAAGAAGGCTCGAACCTCTCTCTGTGTCCTTGGGGCACTTAGTTCTGCAATTGCCTGTATTCTTTCTGGTGTCAGTCTCCTTCCCTCCTTCGACAAGATGTGACCTAGGTAGGTTACCTCTTGTCGACAAAATTGTAGTTTGGAAAGAGAGACTTTGTGCTTCATGTCACATAAGTGACGCAATAATAACAACGTGGCTTGTTTGCAAATCTCCTCAGTGTCTGCGGCGATCAGTAGATCGTCTACGTACTGGATCAAAGTTGACCCATCTGGCAGCACAATTGTGTCTAGTTGTGTTTTCAGAGCCTGACTGAATATTGATGGGCTTTCGCAGTAGCCTTGAGGAGCGCATTTGAAGCGGAAACTTCGTCCTCCTAAATTGAAGCCGAAAATATCTCTACTCTCTTCAGCAATTGGGATGCTGAAGAAAGCGTTTTTCAGGTCAATCACCGAGAACCAAGCTGCTGAAGCTGGAACCATTGTCAATAAAGCAGTAATGTCGGGGACAACTGGAAACTGTGGGATAACTACCTTGTTCACTTCTCTGAGGTCGATCACAAACCTGTACACAGGGGGCTGTGAAGGATCAGTACGCTTTAAGACTGGTAAAACCGGGCTGTTACAAACATTTCCTGTTGTTTCTTCGATGACATCTTTGTCAATCAGATCATAAACAATCGTCAACAACGCTCTTTCGCATTCGCTGGATATTTTGTATTGGGGAATACGTGGCAACCTAACGTTGGCTTTCAAAGTTATAACGTACGGTGCTATCTTCAAACGACCTACATCATTAGAACCATTAGCCCACAGTATATCAGGAAGTGATGACAATTCAGTTGGAATATCTTCTTTTGACAAATACATTGGAGAAATTACTTTTTTCCCTAAAGTAAGTTGTACTCCCGAGGGAGGCGATACAGAAAAGGGGGTGGTGATGAACAGAGTGTCTGAATTAAGCAGACCACTCTTACCCAGTCCAAAGATCAGGGCTTGATCCATCACCGTTATTTATCTCACTGCCCCATCCCAGCTCAGAACCGGGCTATATGCAAATTAGTCTGTCCCTGGCCCAGTGCATCATGGGAACAGGGCAGACCAAACTACCAAGCCAATTCTTCACCAGAAAGGAGACAAGCTACCGGGGACCGGTTTCTGGCATTTCAGCCTCTTCGGCCCGGCTTGCTTGAATCCTGATGGAGCAGTGAGAAAGGGAGTAGTACAAAGTCACATACAACCTCTTTAGCAAATCCAATCCTAACAAATTTTCACCGCAACCTGTTGTAAGAATGAGGGGTGCTTCTAATTCACAGGGGCCAACAGAAAGGGATATAGGACTAGAGATCGGGTTTCTAACAGGGGCGCCAGAGAAGCCTACTGAGACGTTCATTTCGCCAGACAAAGGTGCGCCAGGAAGTTTCGAGTGCATAATAGAACTTTTTTTAGCACCAGTATCCAGCAGAAATGGCTCTGACACTCCTGAGGTAATTACCTCGACATAAGGTCCATCCTGATCTACTGGAACTGAAACAACTCCCTCTCTTTGTCCATGGCTGCCCTAGCAATCGTTACCCTCATTGTCGTGTTCGGTGTAATAGTCGTCAGCATAGTACTGAGCTGATCTGGACGATGCATTATTCTGTTGGTCAAAGCTATTCATGGAATTCTGAGGCGGAAAAGAAGCTGTGTTTTGGGCAAAATTTCCACGGCCCCTACCTCTAGGGGCATGTTGAACACCTCTTCCCCTTACACCTGAAACACCGTTTAAGCGTCGCGCAAGAGCCGGACAATTACTTTTGAAGTGGCCCTCTTCCTTGCAATACGCACATTGATTCGGGCCATACGGAACACGCTGATGGGAAAACTCGTTTCCTTGCGCGTTTCTTGAATACTGCGGTTGTTGCTGATAATTGGGCTGACTAGCCATACGAGGCGTATAGGCCTGCTGGAGAAGAACTTTAGTTTTTAAATCTTTCGTCTTTTTGTCTGCCTTATCTAGCTCGTCTTTGCGCCTGTTTTCATAGTACTGAGCTGTTGCTAAAATCTGCGCTGACGTAGAGACAGCCCAAGCACTCTCTGAATCTTTTAGTTTAGTGCACAGTTCAGGAAGCAAATTATGTACAAATTTGTCTACGAACAATCTTTGGCCACCCTCGGTAGCCAAATCCTGACCACTGTGATCGGTGAAAGTTTCCTCGAATCTCGTGAAAAAGTCAGATACATTCTCGTCTTTCTTCTGCTTGCATGCAGATAGCTTGTCCCAGTTTACACGTACTTCAGGCATAATTGTCTTCATGTACGCAATATTTCTACCGGGAAGTTCAGCTATTAACGGCTCAGGCTTGAAACCACCGACTTGTCTAGCATCTGTAGTCGCAATGTTCGCCCACGAGTCACCTAATTCTTGGTCATGATCCGTATGACGAATTTTACTCCATAAAGGATGTGGAACAACGTTCCCAAACAACATGTCTATATCCGCTAAATTCATTATACATGAGCTTGCAGTTTGGGACAACTCCTTATAATACCCAGTCGGGTTTTTACGGGGATCGGGTAGTGTCTGCTTGAGTGCTAAAACTTGGGTTCTTTTACAGGGGACATGTACCCATACGCGCTGGAAATGAGGCAGAACCGGTGGAACTGCAGTTGCGTCACCTTCCCTCCAAACCGGAGGAACCTCTCTCATGGGGTATTGTCTCGCTCTTTTCCTACTAGATGTACCACTTTCAGAGGATGACCCAGAATTACCACCCGTACTTCAATGTGATAATAATATCTCAACTGCTTTTTCAACGTCGGGACCCACAATCATACCCTCCTCAAATTTAAATCGTACACTACACAACTCTTGCTGGTTGCTCTTCTGACCATTATCTTCCAAATCCTCACACAGAAAAACACACATCTGCTCAAACACGTATCTTTGCGTTGGTTCATCCCATTGACGGAAAACGTTCATGACAGACTCTACATCATATCTTGCTGTGTCAATAGCCCAATTCCGTGCTAGCTTATTCAATGATTCCCTTTCCTGATAATCGGGCATTTGGCTTCGTAATTGTCTTCGTTCCGTATTGTGGGTCGTTTTAGGCGACCGAAAAAGTGGTGAAGGAAAGTTAGTAACAATGCTGGCCATTTTATGCCAGACGGAAGGTGAAAGTGGAGGAATAACTGGTGGTAGAACAGAGTCACGCAGAGCAGAAACAGAAACATTCGTAGAACGAGTATCAGAGAGACTAGAAGGTGCGCTAGGCGAAACTTTAGAAGGAACAGTAGGAGAAATAGATGTGATTGGTGAGCCTTGAGGAGGCTGCACTAGAGAAACAGGAGCCAGCTGAAGAGCAGCTGGTGAGTGCTGTAAAGGAGCCTGTATAACAGCTACCAGAGGTGCAACTAAAGGTTGCGGAGGTGCTGTGGCATTTTGTGCATAGGGTGGTGGCGAATTTAATAAGTGGGACATTAATGGATCTTTCTCGGATCCTTTCTCTTGACCCTGTCCCTTATTTGGTAACATCGGGTAACATTTATCTACTGCTAGTTTCTTGCTCCTAAGCATTTGTTCTCTTTCCTGCTCTTCCTCGTTATCTCTGTATGCAACGGCAGCTTGCACCATCAACATACCTCTTTTATTCCTTTTTGCTAATTTTATTTCTTTCTGTTTGGCTTCTTTGCGCCATAGGCGGAAAGAGTCAAACATCGCTGGCCGGGCTTTTTTCTTGAACAATTTGACCTCTAAGTTATCTAATATTTCTGAGTCGAAACTACCATATTGGGGCCATTTTAAAACACCATCCTTGTGGGTGTATTTTATCCATACTTCGTTATATGCGATAGGACCTACGCCGTGTTTTACGTAGAGCTCATACATTGGAGTTCCAATCGGAGGAACCGGACAAGAATCCTCTAATCGGGAGTCCTTACTACAACCAAGACAAAACAAGTTTCCAAGTCTGCTAACACCAGGCATCTTCACTCACTAGTCTAGCTTCAAACTTCAAAGGATTATCTATTACGATATTTCTCGTGAATACACGAGTCCTTCGGCTTTGGGGCTTGCAAGTACCAAATCAAAGCGTATCTCAAGGATACCAAAAACTAAGGACAAACTAAGGACTGGGAGACGCTCCACTTATACTTAACTGAAGTATTTGAAGATCTGTGACGTCGCTAGAAGACTCGTTTATCGTTTCGCTCTACCAAGGATCACTGGGTCCAAAACAAGGCGATAGTCAGGGCAGCAGTCCTTCGTAGCCGTCGGGACGCGGGGAACCTCGCAGCAAAGACTTTCGGAACCACGTCGACATACAGGGGTCGCTGAAGTGGCTGGCCGTCCTCCGGAATTTTCACACGAAGCTCCTCACGAACATATGGCTTGGACCGTCGCCGCTTGATACCGCCCCGAGTTGGGCGCCAACTGAGGTGCCAGGTTTTTAGGAACCCGGTGGTGCCAGGGGATAACACCCGAAGACCTCTGAGTTCTCCCTTGTTCCGGACCACAGAAACAATGAGTCTTCTATCGCAGTCAAAGATCAAGTTTTATTGTCAGCTACCAAGTAACACGTGTCCCAGAAGTACACCTCACGGACAGTAGGTTCTCGGGAGACTGTTCATTTTTACAGAGACAGCCTTCTCCTTATATACACAGTATATAGCTCCAAGCAAGAATTCTTGAGTTTATGATATGGCTGTACACATATTTCTACAATAATACAAAGAGCGAAGTCATGTAAGCAAGCCCACATTTTAGATGTCCAGTTCGTTGATAGATTACCCAGTTAGGCCTGGAACTCCCATCAGATATCGATGAAACCTCAATAAAGAAGGGCACCTCCTAGTCATAAAACTGGCCATAAACAAGGAACGTGGACAGGTGCGTGTTTGCAGAAAGCATGGTCTGTATGTAGTGAATGGTTTGTGGAATGTTATGCACTGATGTTATCGTATTCGGCCACTGGGCGAGGAGCCGCCCAAACAGGTCTGGCCGAAGGCAGTGGAGTCAGTTGGGACAGGTCAGGGGGAAGTCGGGGAAGGTGGACGTGTCCTTTTGGATCAAGCTCGACCTTTGATTGACTTATCATGAGGGCAAGACGTAAGATGGATGCCGTTTACAAAATGGAGTCTAAGGGGTCGGAACGGAAACTACGATTTAGGGGTGTTGGCAAACTTCGATTATGATGCAAATGCACAGGAATGATGTCCTAGTCATTATCGGTTCGTCGATACCAAATTCGTCATGGTATGTGGATGTTTTGTGACACGGAAAAGGACCTCAATATCGGGATAACAACAGGGTCCAGATTTTCAGAACCACACCCAGTATCATCCAAAGCCGTTGAAGCCAGCCGGAGAGTGTAGGGATATGGGCGGTGCGCCAGGGGATCAAGATGTTCTGCAAGGCCGCCCCTATGGCAATCGCTATTAGTCGTCCCCTTCGGGATTTTAGTGGATACATCAATGGGTTAGGCAGGCCCAGGAGGATATAGGAGGGAAAACGAGGGAGCCGAGTTTCTAAGTGAAGATCTATTTCATCCAGTACTTGGGACCAGTATGGCTATATGTGGGTGCAACTCCAGAGGATGTGTTCCAATGTTCCTTTCTCCCCACACTCCCTCCAACAACAGATCGCTACGTCGAGGGTCAATGCGATTCACGCGCTCCGGCATATAGTACCAGTTAGTAACTATCTGACACATGAAAGTACGCCTTAATTTCATTGCCCTTGATTCATACTCTGGACATAGTTGAGGGATAGGTCTAGGCATAGTCCTCGCAGCACACAATAGATTTGTGTGCGGCAGAGGACAGAACTCAAAAGTCAGGATACCAGATACAAGTAGGTGGTAACTCAGGGCAGAGGCAAACGCCTGTTGTCCATGGAGGGGAAATTCCCGTCCCAGAAATCTACATTAAAAATTAATTAATAGTATCCTTTTTTAAATATCTGTTTGGTGCCAGTCCATATGACTTTAATGTCTGCCTTTGGGATTCTATGTTACAAGTCCATAGGGTACATGTATCCTTTGTGAGCTTAATAAAATGTTGGAAATTCTACAAATCCTCACTCCTAGATCCAAGTACTCTCAGGCTACCATTCTACACTCTGCTCTGTATGAAAAACAGCTCTACATTTTCAAAGATTCTGCATTGATATGGCTTTCAAATTATTTTTGGGGAAATTTACATGTATTATGTATTAACTATTTCATTTTAATACTATAGGTGATTGAAATTACGGACGAAGGAAGCAAGATTTAGCACCAGGCAACTGAATGTTAGTGCCATAAGAGGGATTATTTTGAAAAACTGAAGGACATCCAGCATTCTAAGTTTAAACAATTTCCAAAAGGTGTGGCGAGGAAGTGGGAGCTGAGGAAAGTACTATACTGTGAGTGAAGTCTCTAATTTTGCATTTCATTAACCCAGAGCAAAGTCATATCTGTGCACACAGCATCAGAAATAAACCCAGAAAGACCAATCACAGCATCCTCATCTGAAATACTATCAGAAAGACAAATTACCTCAGCATGACAGAATATTGTTCATCTAAAGCATCATGTAATTCCAGAGAGGAAGCACACACTGCATAAAAAAAAGATACAACAAAAGGTTTCTTCTGCAAACCATCTAAGAAAAGACTCTGAAAGAAGACTCAGAAGGTGACACGTTAACAACCAAAAGATTGGAAAATCGCCTTTGTTCAACAACCGTTTTTAACCAGCTACACAAGTTTGAGACTATCTGCCTCGGGATATAACACCTTGACCCACTCTGCTCACTCTGGCGAAATCCTTAAAAATCCACCACTTTATTGTTTTCATGACCATCTCAGATTGTTTCCTTTTTATTGTGTACTGTTCTGTAATTCTATGTAAATCGCCTCAACATTATCTGTTGTGCAGGAGTGATATGTAAAAACTGAATAAATGAGCACCGTTGCGCTATAGCTAATGTAAATAAATCCTCGTCTTCAGAACTACACCTTACACCAAACATAGAAAGGGTAAAAGGAACTCATGTTCTGCGACTGGTGAGCCACAATAGTACTGTGCATGTTCTAATGTTCTCAGTTACTGTCATTACACCAGTGCAAAAAGGTACTTCTCAGTTTAATCATTAAATATCAGACTAACACCTTATCACTGCATTGCTAAGAACCTATACAAATAGATTAGAGAAAAACTTCAGTCACAAAATAAGTTGCTGCCGGAGAGGCTATAACCAAAAGACTATTATCTGCTAGAAACATTTCGACAGGTGTTACAGGGCTGCATCCAGACATATTTTTCTCAATTCAAGTGTTAAGAAGATTACACACAATTTCTTTTAGAGATAAATACTGAACATTATCTAAACAAGCCCAACTCTAAAATCGGGTTCACTCGTACCGTGGCATATAAGCAAGAGAAAACTAAATGTAACTCTAGGAATACACCTTATAAAAACACGGGCTGTGAGAACAAGTTCAGTGTTCAAACACGCCTCAATCAAAGCAAAATAACCCAAGTTGGGGAAATAAGTTATCTGTGCCAAAAAAGATTCAGCCATCAATCTCATCTCACTGAATTTGAGAGAATGCACACTGGGAAAAACCTCTCTCAGTGCTCTGAATGCCAAAAAAGTTTCAGCAATAAATATTATCTCACTGAACATATGAGAACACACACTGGGGAAAAACCTTATCAGTGCTCTGAATGCCCAAAAAGTTTCAGCCGTAAATCGTATTACACTGATCATATGAGAATCCACACTGGGGAAAAACCTTATCAGTGCTCTGAATGCCAGAAAAGGTTTAGTATCAAACGGCTTCTTTATCGACATGCATTAACTCACTCTGTGGAAATACCTTACCAGTGCTCAGTGTGCCCAAAAAGTTTCAGAAGTAAATCTTATCTCACTGAACATATGAGAATCCACACTGGGGAAAAACCTTATCAGTGCTCTGAATGCCAGAAAAGGTTTAGTATCAAACGGCTTCTTTATCGACATGCATTAACCCACTCTGTGGAAATACCTTACCAGTGCTCAGAGTGCCAAAAAAGTTTCAGCAGTAAATCTTATCTCACTGAGCATATGGTAATCCACACTGGGGAAAAACCTTATCAGTGCTCTGAATGCCAGAAAAGGTTTAGTATCAAACGCAGTCTATATAAACATGCATTAACCCACTCTGTGGAACACCCTTATCAGTGCTCTGAATGCCCGAAACATTTCAGTCGTAAATCACTTCTAACTGCACATTTGAGATTCCACACTGGGGAAAAACCTTATCAGTGCTCTGAATGCCAAGAAAGGTTTTGTAACAAAGAAAGTCTTTCTCGACATGCAATAACCCATTCTGTGGAACAACCTTATCAGTGCTCTGAATGCCAGAAATGTTTCAGTCTAAAAAGTAATCTCACACGGCACATAAGAATCCACACTGGGGAAAAGCGTTATCAGTGCACTGAATGCCACAAATGTTTCAATGAAAAATGGCATCTCACGCAGCATATAAAAACCCACACTGGGGAAAAACCTTATCAGTGCTCTGAATGCCCAAAAGCTTTCAAATTTAAATCACTTCTAACTGCACATGTGCGAAACCACACTGGGGAAAAACCTTATCAGTGCTCTGAATGCCCAAAAGGTTTCAAATTTAAATCACTTCTAACTGCACATGAGCGAATCCACACTGGGGAAAATCCTTATCAGTGCTCTGAATGCCCAAAATATTTCACATTTAAATCACTTCTAACTGCACATGTGCGAATCCACACTGGGGAAAAACCTTATCAGTGCTCTGAATGCCAGAAATGTTTCAAATTTAAATCACTTCTAACTGCACATGTGCGAATCCACACTGGGGAAAAACCTTATCAGTGCTCTGAATGCCCAAAATATTTCACATTTAAATCACTTCTAACTGCACATGTGAGAATCCATACTGGGGAAAAACCTTATCAGTGCTCTGAATGCCAGAAATGTTTCAATGAAAAATGGCATCTCACTCAGCATAGAAGAACCCACACTGGGGAAAAACCTTATCAGTGCTCTGAATGCCCAAAAGATTTCAAACTTAAATCACTTCTAACTGCTCATGTGAGATTCCACACTGGGGAAAAACCTTATCAGTGCTCTGAATGCCAGAAATGTTTCAGTGAAAAAAGAAATCTCACGCTGCATATAAGAACCCACACTAGGGAAAAACCTTATCAGTGCTCTGAATGCCACAGATGTTTCAGTGTAAAAAGCTATCTCACTCAGCATATAAAAACCCACACTGGGGAAAAACCTTATCAGTGCTCTGAATGCCACAAGTGTTTCAGTGGAAAATGTATTCTCACTCGGCATATAAGAACCCACACTGGGGAAAAACCTTATAGGTGCTCTGAATGCCAGAAATGTTTCAGCCAAAAATCTAATCTCAATGAACATGTGAGAATCCACACTGGGGGAAAACATTATCAGTGCCCTAAATGTCAGAAAAGATTCAGACGTAGATATGGTTACAGGCACCATAAGAAAACTCACCATCAAAAATGATTCAGTGCTCCGAATGCCAGAAAAGCTTCAATTTTAAACGCAATCTCACACTACATGAGCAGACTCACAGAGGGAAAAAACATTACCAATGCTGTGAATGCCAGAAATTCCTATTTTTTGATAGGCACATCCTCAATAACCATAATCCACTCCATACTGATGAAAACCTTATGAGTGCTCTGAATGCCTGAAAAGCTGCAGAGAAAAACGCTATCTCACCATGAGACACTCCACACTGGAGAAAATCATTTTTTTTTGTAAACTATTTTTATTGCAGAACCGTATGCACAGTACATGAATCAGTATGGGATCTGTTTGTGCAGATCCATCGCCCTCGTATCCCGCACACATGCAGTTTACACGTCCATTCAGCCCACATCCCGAAGGCTGGGCGGCGTCATTTGTTTTCATGGTGCATCATCACATTGTCTAATAGTTATGATCACTATATGAGGTGTACCATTGTCTGCTTTTTTAAGTTCCTTCCCCAACTCCCCTCTACCACTTAGCCATAGTCGGTCAGTGTCGTCTATGTAGAATCGCTAAACTTCCCTTCCCCCCCCAACTGTCATCCCATACGCCTAGCGCTGTAAAAACAAACACGTCTATGTGGTGGTGGACAGAAGCTTCTCACTGTTTATTGGGTGTGTGTGTCTGGCGAGTGTATCGGCACCGTGGCAAACCCAGTACGGGCCTCGGGTTCCTCGCACTCCTTCTCCTCCTCCTCCTCCTCCACTGAGCTATCGTGTAGTGCCTGCACCAGCATCTCCCAAGCCATCGCTGCTTCCTGGGCTCGCTCATCTGGTCCGCGACGGGCCAGTTGGTACCTGATCGTGCTCTCAGCCGCCGCCCATTTTACAAATTCGTTCAGCCATCTCTGGTGTGTCGGCCCCGTTGACTTCCACCCCTTGGTTAGTTCCCTCTTAGCTAAGAGTAGGCCCATGTCAATGAATTTGCTCGATATTTTATTTTTGGGCGTATGTGGGAACCAGTGTAATATACTGATTGCTTTATCGTATTGCAGGTCCCTATCCGTCACTTCATTTAACGTGTTGACTATCTCCCTCCAATAATCCTGCAGGTGAGGGCAGTCCCTCAACATATGCATTAGCTCCGCTCCTATCGCATTGCATCTGGGGCACACCGCGTCCTCAACTCCGAAATATTTTGCGATCTTACTCGAGGTGAGGTAAGCCCTGTGGAGAACATAGAAGTGAATTAGTTGAAAACGTGCATTTCTTGTGCTCTTTCTAGCCCTCCGCACCAGTTGGGACCACGTGGTGTCAGGGATTTCCGTCTGTAGGTCGGTTTCCCACTTGGCATTCAGTGTCGCCAGAGGCTGTAGGGTTTCACTCAGCAATCTCGAGTAGAGGCACGTCACTGCCTTGAAGGTGCCCGCCGACATCATGGTATACTGGCATGCCAGCATTGTCGGTGGTTCGGTCAGCCCTTCCCCCCAGTGTGCTTGAATAGCTCTCACCACCGCAGCATGCAGCAAATAATCTCCCCTCGGGAGATCGTAGCGCTCCTGCAGAGTCTGATACGGGGTTAACACTCCGTCTTCGTATAGATCCCCCACCATCTGCAGTCCTGCTTCTTCCCATATCTGTAGTCTCGTCCAGTCTCCGCCGTGCGGGAGTGCTGTCACCATGCCCAGTGGGAGTTCGGGCGAATATGGGTGCCGGATTCCCGTCTGTTTTTGTGAGCAATTCCAGCATAACCGGAATGTCCGTTCTTCCTGGGACAGATCTCTGAGTGCTAATTTTTGCTGCAGGGCAATGTAAGCCAGCACATGACGAGGGGTACCGTTGTCCCTCTCGCAATTTCCTGTGTAAAGGACTGCAGTTGGGCAGCCAGATAATAGAGCTCGAAATCTGGGACTGCTAGGCCTCCCTCATTCTTAGGTCGGATCAGCGTGTCTAATGCAATTCTGCGCCTGCCCTTTCCCCATAAAAAGGATACAATCGTCGACCTCAGCTTCCGAAAGATCGCCCCAGGCACCCAAATGGGAAGATTCCTGAAGTAGTATAGTAATCTCGGCAACGCCACCATTTTCAGAAGGGATATACGACCCGCCACCGACAGAGGCAGGGTAGCCCAAAAGGACATACTGCCCTGCAAAGCACGGATACAGCGGCCTATATTACCGTCCAGCATATCCGCAGCCTCGTGGTATATATGCACTCCCAGATAGGTCAGACAACCAGGTTCCCATCTAAGCAGTGGAAGAGTTGGGGCTGCTCTTCCTCTTTTCGCAGGGGGAAAAGGCAGGTTTTAGACCAATTAACTCTCAGGCCAGACAAGTCGCCGAAGCGCGCTAGCAGTCTCTCTGCACCTTCCACAGCTCCCTCCTCAGCATCCAAAAACAGGAGAATGTCATCCGCATAGAGTGAGATAAAGTGCTGGGCCCCTCTAAATTCCAATCCGTTAAAATAGTCACCCCGCCTGGTCAGTACTGCAAGAGGCTCCATCGCCAGCGCAAATAACAGGGGAGATAGTGCACATCCCTGTCTGGTACCCCGCTTCACGTCGTACTGGTGCGACACCAGAGTCCCGACCCTCACTCTAGCCCTCGCCGACGAGTACAAAACATTTGTCCAGCTGATGTACCCCTCACCTAGGCCAAAACTCTGCATCACTCTATAGAGGTACTCCCATTCCAAACTATCAAAGGCCTTCTCTATGTCAACAGCCAGCATGAGGGGGGCCCTTGCACCCAGAGGCGGATCGCCCATCAGTCTGAGCAGCCGTCGGATGTTGTCGGGTGGGTATGAATCCGGACTGGTCCTTATGAACCAGTTCTTGCATGTGGGTCAGTAACCGGGAGGCCAGCACTGTGCTCAGTATCTTGTAATCTGTCGTTATCATGGATAATGGTCGATAACATGCCGGGTCAGTACTCTCCCTACGCGGTTTTAGCAGAGGGATCATTATGGCCTCACACATAGATTTGGGGAGTCGGCCCCTATCCTTGGCTTCATTGTACATTATCAGTAGCTTTGGGGCCAGTTGTTCCAGGTATCGACCGTAGAATTCAATAGGCAGTCCGTCTATACCAGGGGTTTTGTTGCGCGCCATCAATTTCACCGCTCCCCTTATTTCCGCCAACTCTATTCGGCCACCTAGGGCGTTCGCCTGTTCCTTGTCCAGCCGTGGTAATTGCAGCTCGCCTAAAAAGGCATCTATCGCCTCACCCTGGTCTCCCAACGCGCTCTGGTATAATGTCTCATAATACGCTCTGAAGCTGTCTAAGATCTCCGGTTGCGTGCAGCAGACGCGGTTCCCTTCCCCCTGTAAGGCTAAGATCGGGTGACTGTTCCTGGCGGGGTTCGCTAACCAAGCCAGGAGTGTCCCAGTTTTATCCACCTCAACGTGTGACTTTGTGAGGTACGTCCTATAGTCAAAGCTGCGAAGGCTCCCGCGCCCTGCAGACTCTCTCCTGAAGCTCGGGCCGGTTAGGGCGCGCTAGTTCGGCCTCCCTCAGCTTGCGCTCAGCTTTTTCTAAGTCGTCCAGTAAAGTCCTGCGTATCCCCACATGCTTCCCTATACAATGTCCTCTCACTACAGTCTTGAAGGCGTCCCACTCTACTGCTCTGGTAGAGGCGGAACTCTCATTTTCAGCAAAGTACTGTGAGATCCTTTCCGCTAACGCCTCCCGAAAGGGAGGATCATCCAGCTTGTCCGGCCTCAGCCACCACGTCGGAATCCGCAAAATTTCAGTCATCCAGTTTAGAGTCAGGAGTATTGGATTATGATCGGATATTGTGCGCGCTAGGTACTCAGTCCGGGCCACCACAGGAAGCACCGACTGGGAGCTCAGGAAGGTGTCAAGGCGGACATGGAGGTCGTGTAGGCCAGAGTAGCACGAGTAATCTCGCTCCGCTGGGTGTTGCGTGCGCCAAGCGTTTACCAGTTCCCATTTCCCCTGCCATTCTAATATGCATCTTGCCAGCCTGTGTATTGGGGATGTGTGCAGTGGTGGGTGCGATCTATCCAGTACTGTATCTGCTATGGAATTGAAGTCCCCCCCATCAAAATGGGACCTGTGAGGTAGCTAGCCAGTTCCCCAGAGAGCTTTGCGAACTACGTTGCCTGATCTACGTTAGGTGCATAGATACTACTGAGTAGGATGTGCCGGCCCCTGAGTGTACCCTCAACCGCCACAAATCTCCCTTCGGGGTCTACTATGTGTCTGGTTACTTGAAAAGGAGTACCCGCTCTTATCTAGATTAACACCCCTCTAGCAAAGGCGGAATATGTGGTGTTGAATAAGTGTCCCCTCCATCTACGCTGTAGCGCAATTCCCTCTTTCTTTGTCAGGTGGGTTTCCTGCAGAAACGCTATATGTACCCCTCGTCGGACCAGATAAGCATGAATCTTGTGCCTCCTTGCCATTGTGTGCAGTCCTCTCACATTCCAAGACACACATTTTATCGTACCTGCATTATCCATTGTCCCATAGTGTTCGGTTCAGTCCAGTGGTGAACTGTTTCCAGGCAGTAGGCATGACAATGTTCCCCCCCCTCAAAACTTTCCCTCCCCCCCCTCTCTTCTCCGTGCCTCGAGCCCCCCCAACTTCTCTAGGCCCCCCCCCCAGAACAGGACCTAACTTCGTTAGAGTTACTCCCATCCAAACCATATGCGAGCAAACGTGCTCTTAAATCTTCCTACACCGCAGTCTGCACTGCAGAGGCCTTATGGGCCCTTAGGAGCGTGAACTAGGCTCAAGAACTTCAACAACAGTCCCTGTTCACCCCGCCCCGCAATACTCAGTTTGACTCACGATAATCCGGCCTAACATCTGCCCGCTCCAGCGTCCAAGGTGGCAGCCTCAATAGCCGCCACTCCAGCGGGAGTGCCATGTTCCGCTCTCAGCTCCCAATTATTTCCTCAGACGTCTGTGGCATGACCTCCGGCCCCTTCGTGCTACCAAGTTCCGAGAGCTCCGTCTCCGAGCCCGTACCCTGTTCTTCCGAGCCCGACTGGGCAAGCACCGAGCCCGAGACGTCCATTACTGCGCGCAGCGCCGCCCTCCTCTCCCCCTCCGTCTGGGATTCCGTCGGCTTCCTGGTCCTATGCCTGCGTCCTCGGATCCTCTGCGATTTCCTCACCGGTTGCCCCCGCTGTTCCTCCTCCGCTCTGAACCGTGCTCCGTCCGTGCCCGCCTTGTAGGTGTCCCACCAGGCCCATGCCTCCGCCGCTGTGGTGAAAAACAGTGACTTCTCGTCCACCACTATTCGGAGTCTGGCCGGGAAGAGTAGTGAGTATTGTATGCCTTCACTTCGCAGTTCTTTTTTGATGGCGAGGAAAGAGGCACACAACTTTTGAGTCTCGAACGTATAATCCGGGTACAGCGTGACCTTGCTATTGTCCACCTGAAAGGGGCCTGCTTCCCTGGCCCGCTGCAGTAGCCAGTCTCTATCCTTATAATGTAGCAGTTTGATGACCACTGGGCGAGGTGGTAGGCCCGGTTTAGGGGGTTTGGCCGGCACTCGTGCGCCCTTTCCAGGGTGAAAAAGGGCGATAGGCCCTCCGGGGCCACCGCAGTCCTCAGCCAGTCACTCAGGTAGCCCACCATGTCCGAGCCCTCTTTTTTCTCCGGAAGGCCCACCAGGCGCACGTTGTTCCGCCGGCTGCGGTTTTCGGCATCCTCCGCCCGTCTCTCCAGGGTTTGTATGCGGTCCAGCGCCTCCGTGAGCCGTCTCTCCATGGACTTGTGAGCCGGCACCATGTCCTTCAAGGTAACCTCCGTAGATTTGACCCTGTCCGCCAGCTTCCCGTGATCTGCTCGGAGGAGCCCCAACCCCGTCGACACCTGCACAATGTCTTGATGGAGGGCGTCTTTCGTGGCTGCAATTGCCTCCAGGATGCGGTCTTGCATCTGTTGTAGATCCGTTGGGGTCTGCGAGCCGTCCTCGGGCGCCTTAGTGGTGGGGTTTCCATCCCCCTTCGCACCCCTGGGCTTCCCCATCTTGTTCCTATGTGGTTGAACCGGATCCCCAGTGAGGCCCGCAGGCGTCAGATATTCCCCTAGATGGGCAATCCAGAGGGCGGTGGGCAGGCCGGTACCAGTCCGGTACCAGTCCGAGTCTGATCCGGGGGCGCTCCGCCTCTTTAGGCCTACACACGTACCTGCTCCTCTGCACTTGTGGGGCCTGGTCGGGCTGGCCCGGTGTCGCCGTCGGGGGCAGGCTCTCCCCAGTAACACTGATGGTCACCGTGTGCCTCACTGGTGGCTCCGCGCCGGCGCCCCCCCGCCGACACAGTCCAGGCAAGTCCCCCCGGGCCGGCGCCAGCGGCGGAGCTCGTGGGCGGCGGTGCGCTGT
The DNA here is from genome assembly GCF_964261635.1 of Lissotriton helveticus. NCBI lineage: Eukaryota > Metazoa > Chordata > Amphibia > Caudata > Salamandridae > Lissotriton > Lissotriton helveticus. The sequence continues at coordinate 524,852 of NW_027611709.1, read as the reverse complement.
TTACCCGGTGGGTATTCCGCTTCCAGGAGCTCTCCTCTGTCGCAATGCAATCCTGGTCCCACTGGAAGACAACAGACGTTGATGTGGAGGGGGCCCGAGGTCCGTTGAGGTCGAGGGAGTTACGTGGCGGGGCAGGTCCCCAATGTTCAGCTTGTGCCGGAGACCAGGCCGCGGCCGAGTCCCGTCATGTGCAGCAACTCTCTCCGGGCGCCAAATGCACCCTAAGTCGACGTTTTAGTCTGTCCCCAAGCTGCCTTCAGCGCGCGTAGGAGGGTGGTAGGTGTGCCGTTCTGGGGGTCTCCCCGGTCCCTGGGTGCAATCACGATAACTAATGGTCCGCAGGTAGTCTGGCCGCCAGGTGGGGTCCCGGGCGCGGCAGGAGCTCTAGCGGCACCACCTCGGTCTCCCCGAGGGGTGCAACCGGGCCCGTCTGAGTCTCGTCCGCCGGCAGAGCCCGGATCCGTCGCAGGCCTCAAACCGGGGAGTCGCGTAGGCGGGCGTCCCAGCAGGTAGGCACACAACTCGGACAGGCCGCCACCCTCTAGACGGCCGGATCCTCCTTGTCGCCGGCAGGGCGAGCTCTGCCAGATGTGGGGCGCAGCGCGCCAGCCCTCCAATGGGGACGAAGTGGGGGCGGCCGCCCCTCGGAGGTAGTGTCCCTCTTAGGCCCGGAAGCCGGGGAGTCCCGTAGTTGTTCCCCCTGGAGAGGGGCCGCGGCTGACTCACCCGGCGCTGGGAGCTTCAGGTAGCGGGCTCAGTCGGGCAGTCTCTCAGGGCATCGGAGCAGTCGCCATCTTGCCCGCCTCCGGATCCCCGCCACGGCGGCGATCTCCCTCCGCTGCACAGCGGCTACCGGGGCAAAGCCTACCACAGAGCAGGCACTGGGGTCTTCAGTAGGAGCTCCCCCCGAGTTTCAGGGGGTATCCCCCCATCTGAGGGCGATTATTGCCAGGATTAGCAGGCGGGGTTCCGGAGCCGCTTCAGGCAGCGACCATCTCCGTTGGCTGCTAGCCACGCCCCCCCTGGAGAAAATCCTTATGCCATAAACGCTTGATTCTGAAAGACAGAGTTATGCTTCATGAGATATCCCACTCTGGGGAAAAACCTTACGAGTGCTCGAAATGCAAGCAAAGTTTTGGTTACAAATTACTTCTCACTTGTCATGAGCGAACTCACACGGGAGAAAAAAGCCTTATGTGTGTTCTGAAAGTCAGATAAGGTTTAATTACGAATACAATGTCACTTCACATGAGAGAATTCACACTGGACTAAAGCCTTATACAGGAGGGGAAAACCAGAAACGTTTTACTCCGAAAGGAGATCTCACTAAACATGAGAAATGCATCCACACCAGGTGAAAAGTAAGGCATATCTTGAGTTTCAGAAAAGCTTCTAATTGGCCAATAAAAGGAGGCGTCTCAGCAGCAGGCAAGTGATGTGTTCTTTGTTTATTTATTCCTCACCGGCCTGCCTGCTGTTTTGCATTCATCTGGAGGGCTTCGGACTCCACCACCAGAGAGTAGGACCTTCCTGGCTGCAGCATGGACTCTTCTCCAGCCAGAGCAGAGAACAGACTGTACGTCGGAGAACGGGGCACCAAAAAGAATATCAGGTATGTTATACTGGCATGCTGCAGCAGTGTGCACCTGTCTCCTCCACTCCTACAGCTTACCCGTTCTTCCTTATCCTCGCCAAGGGCTGTGGGTGCCCTAGGCAAGGAAATCGAAGGGGGCATGGGCAAACCAGCATGAGGGCCCCTGAGAGGGGGCAGTATATTAATGCAGGGGTCCAGCTCCCATTGGGGGATGTGGTGGGACCTGGGACAAGCCAAGGTTTAAATGTAGTGTAACCCCGGGCCCAGTGGGCCAATATTCTTCTAAAGAGGCACACCAAACGCGCCACTGCCCCGTCCACTGCTTTAAAACACCAACTGGTTGAGCCCTCTGGCCTTTCTTTGGTGGCTCCCACTCACCCCTTCTAATCCAGCTTTATCTCACTAGTGTTTTAGTGCTGGAGGTCCAGTGTTGTCAAGGTACAATGTAAAGGCTTGTGTTTGGCAATAGGCATAATGTAGGGGTCAGTTTGGGTGGGAGTGGCAGGATAGAGGGCAGTGTTATGGCAGAAGCAGACAGTGTAGCCATGTAGTGTTTTGAGGGTAGATTGCAGTGGGGGGGGATTAGCTTTAGGGCAAGCAGAAAGGGCCAGTGTTTTGTGGGAACGGATGATGGCAGTGTTTTGGGGAAAGGAGCTATGGTTTTCAAGGCTATTGTGGTGGGGTTGGTGGCACTGCTGTGGGGTAGAGTGACATGGAAAAGGGCTAGGCTATTCTAACTTCTTTTTGTTCTTGTGTGGAGTCTTGGAGGGTAGATTCTGCTGGTTCTAGAGCTCTTGGGCTGTCTGGTAACTACAATATACTCTTGCTGCTTCAAAGCTCCGGTCGGTCTGGGGTTCAGTACACTTCTGGGAAACTCAGAACCTTGTGGGCTGGATCCATATTTTTGAACTCCCCCTTGAAAAGGGTGGAGGTAACATGTGCGCCCATCTCCCTTTCACAATTTGCATCATGCCTGTCCTATCCTAGACAATTATTGCAAGTGTAAAAACAGGCCCCCTTTCACAGGACTGGCCCACGGATACTCTTTGTTTTGTTGCACATGTCTGTTTTTTTGTTGTTGCATTTTTTAAATTATTTGATTTTGGAGATATTAAGTGTTTGCAACAGGGGTCTTCAAACTTTTCTGTAGTGAGTGCTACTTCTGATCAGGGAAAATCTTGAGCTACTTAAGGCTAAACATCTTGCACATTGTTACCAGGCAGTTTGACAAGTAGGGCCTTTTAGATTGAAGACCAACCATCTGTCTGCGCCATGGTACTCCTATGAACTCCATAAATGTCAAAGAAAATGAAGGCACCAATAACAATTTTGGAGGCAGAATTACAGCCTATTGTTCAACACAGTTAAATCACATTCATCCTTTGGTTATAAAAATGTAGCAACTCCCAGCCGAAAAGCTGTGATGAACTAACCAAATTCTTTTTTCCAAAGTAAATAAAATATTCCTGAATTTTAAGATGAACCTAGATAATCTTTAGAGACAGATACAGTGGAGTAACGTACGGTGAATAAACTAACTTACCATTTCCTGGTAACGTGTACATTCACTCCACTTTCTGAAGAGAAAGTCTCCTATTTTATCAACACTATGAATTTTGGAGCCCTGCAGATTCTTGCCCAACATTCAGTTTCAGCTACCATTTCTGCTCATCTCACTTTGTTATTACAATGGTGCTCAAGTCCGTCTTTTTTCCAGATGCTTGGAAAAAGGCATCGATTTTGCCACTTCTAAAGACTCTTTCCCTCGATCCCTGTGTGGGATGACAGCACCCACTGAAGGCTGCACCAATGTGTAGTCTGGGACAGTGCACCTTCCATGTAATTCTGAACTGGGCCTTTAAATACGGTACTATTTTGTGTGCTTATTTAATTCAGGTAAACAAAGAATGTGGTACTACTTGTATACTCTGGGAGGACAAGGAAGATTGAATTTCTAAGGTGGCGGAAATGTTTTTGTCAAAGTGCTTTATGCCCTCAACACCCTCCCGTACCCTGAACATAATGAGATTACGTAGATTACACCTCTGCGTGCCTAATGCTGCCATTTGCATTTCAAGACCAGTGATTAATGTGTCTCTATCAAGTTCAAAGCCATTAGGCATTCCCGACCTGTCTGATACTTGCATATGGAAAGGATGGGTCATTTGGAACCTAAAGATAGATAAACATATTCATAGGTCACGATTTAAGTCTGTATCTAAAGTACAGACTTAAATAACTGTAAATTAGGAGAGGTGAGAAGTGAGAAGTTAAAAGGCAGCCGCTTATCGAGCTGCATTTGTAAGTAGGCCTCCCTATATTATGGGATCTATTCCTGCTTCATTCTTTAATTGCAATGAATACTGTAATACCCAGGAATGAAGTAATCGTCGAGCTGTTTAAATAATCCACCTGTCTTGCCACCTCTTCCACACTGCATCCTTAACCAGTGGCCTAGCCAGTGTGCCCTGGGCCCTAAGGCAAGAAAGGAAATGTGACCCCTGCCCTTTATTTGGCATTATGTGGCATTATTTTGTGGAAAAAAGCAATAATCATTCTGTGGACCCCAGTTATCAGGGGTCAGTGGGCCTTTATGGCATGTGGGACCTGGTGCCACTGCACCTGCTGCACCAATCGGAAGCTAAGCCCCTGCCCGTAACAGCTTCTATTCTAGCCCCACTGGAGAACCGAAACAGCCAAGTACTGATCTGGCCATATCTGCAGGCATGCAGCCGCCTCTTCCACTGAAGGGATTTAAGTCGCATGAAAGCAGCATACGGGAAACAACCATTTTCTGAGGCAAAGTCAACCAACACCTCTTCTGTTCCAACCTGAATCCATTTAAAACCAGGGACGAAAAAACGGTTCATCGTCATCCCTTGCTATCAGAAGGGTAAAATAGATTCATCTAACATTGCAGTGTACCACATAAAAAATTGTGATTCTGCTTACAAATTAAAACAAGCATGCATATATAAAGGGGAGCCTTTGGCCAAAATAGCCATTTTCCCTACCCATACTTTTAACGCATCTTTTACAAAAAAAATGCTAACTACATTGACATCCGGAAATAGTCATTAGCGCATACTCATAAGCAAATGACATTTAGAATTCTCTTTCACTTCAAGCTTTCAAAAGTAAATTGATATAAAAGCAGTATTGAATTTTTTGACATTGTGTACTCTTACCAAAATTTAGAGCATCAATTTTATATGATACGCCATAGAAAAAAGGAGTTCTTTATATATACTAAACATCCAGAAACATCTGATAAACCAGTAATAAAGTCACTTCTAGCTTAGTTAGTTTATAGTCTTCTTTTTTAAGAGAAATTATTTCACATTGTTACTGGATCTGCATGGCTAAACACTTATAAGGTCCTAAAGGCGAGACCTATTGGCTATGCCAATGCTTGTTATTGATTGAGTACAATGAGCAGCCGCACTTTTGATTAGGTCCTGAAGAAAGCCGCAAACACCTCTTTTGGAGGGTTAATAGGCTGAAACATGTTGACCTCTTATTAACTTTCACTCTGCTGCCCCCACTACCCTGAGCTCATTTTTGTGGTATTTCGTATACCATTCTCTATAACAAAACATGCCTGAACTCCTTCCTCTCAGTGAGGGGGTGTCTTCCCTCGACTGTAACTAGGTATAACGGTGGGAGGAGATTCCAAATGAAGAAGCATGCCAACTATGGTGGGTGAGAGAAATCTTCCCTTTAAAGGGATATTTCATCTCAGCTAGGTCTTCATTTGCAACAGTAATCCTCATAGACCCAAGGGTTGCTTGATTGTGGTAGAAATACATTTTTACCCCTTTATTGTACGTTTAAGCACAGACCATTGCTTGAAATGTTGTGATCAATGTAGGAAAAATACTCTGTGCACTGAGAAAATGTGTTAAAATAACAGAAAGTTGATAATTGCATTTAATACCTTCTCATACCTGGATTTATCTAGAAGAGAAGTCTGTTAATTCTAGCAGATTTTTGATACCACAAGGTATAAGAAATTAGGGGATCTTTATCTGATATCTTTATCAGTAAATGATCTGAAATTATTGGACATAAACTTTGCAAGTATTATTTCTAAAGATAAAGGAAGTTCTATATTTGTCTTTTCTAAACTAACCCCAGTGCGTATGACTTTAATAACCACCTCTCTCAAATGAAAATTGTGCTCGGTTTAGTGAGAAAGCTAAATGATCTAGGAGAAACCAGGTCTGCGCATCAGTATTTTTCTTAGAAAGCTTTAAGTTAGAGAGTAAAAACACTTTTTAGAATGCCCCAAAAATTGTGACAAAGATATTTCAATATGTTTGACAAAAAGAATAGGTACATTTCATGACAATATTGAAATGGGAAATAAAATAATAGAAAAAAATATTTACACCACACGACAAAAATATTAGAGACTTCATTTCAGCAATATATAGGAAATACTGAGGTTCATGTATTAATAATCCATTTGGTAAAAGTGTTTGCTTGTGGAGTCAGCACACTACTGTGTCTGTGATGGCTTTTAAATAAAGGCATTTTTAATGCACCCCATTTTACTTTCAGATTCACAAATGTCCCCTTGGGTTACTACCTCCTGTTACTGTTTTTCAGCCCACGTATGGTTTCAAAGCTTAATACATACCTTAAGGAGGTATAACGTATTTAGAAGGTACACTATTAACATTCCCCTTCAAAATTCTTAATTCTTAAATGGGCTTACTACATTTCAAAAAGGGGTTCAGCATTTGCAAACTCTGTGAATTTTCCGAACCAGTGAATTTTTTAACAATAAAACCCTTGGTACATGAGTCAATTTTTCTCAATTCCCTCCGAATTAAGTTTGCTTTAATAATGTTAGTTAAATGATAACCGGTGCACGTACCTATTTAGTGTTAGTGTTGCTTCAGATCAAATAAAAACCATCACACATAACTCTTACACAATGCTTAAAGACAGAATTTCTGACATCCAGATTTAATGTTTTGTTAAATATATTTGCAAATGCTGTCACTTAAACAGGAAAGCATCTAAACCGGTCTCTGGACATAAAATAGGTTGTAATCATAATCTTTCAATACATTTTCTGAGTTTCAGGAACAATGTGTGTCATCTGTGTTTACTCTAAACCACTATAATAAACATATTCAATGCTTTTAGATTTGATCTGTTTGTACTGGTTTCTATTGCAGACAATGATCTAGATTTAGACCAAGGATCAATTCCACCCATGGCTTTTAAAACCTATTTATAATTGATCTCTTTTATTGTTATAGCAAATAAAACTGTAATAGAACTGATCTGAGAGATGGACTTCAAGTATTATGCTCAGTCAATTTATTGAACAAACTATGGAGTTAAAATCTGAGTAGATTAAATCCACAAGCATTGCCTGACCACTGTATTTTACATCAATAGATTACTAATCCGCACATGTTGTCTAAGTGCAATTCAATCATCTTCAATTTTTCACGGAGCTCTTGCTGGGTCTGTGTGAATTCTTTTAAAATGACATTTAAATGCCCAAAAGTTCAGGAATTCTAGTTTCAAGCCTGGTCAAACCCTAATGAATGCTATACCTAAAGATGCCCTTCTGTTCCTACATTTTATTGTGCACCATGATTCAGAAATGGCATGGTTTTGCTTTCGGAGGTAAAATTCTAAACATATTTATTATTGTTGCCATCTGACACATTATCACTAATTGGGAAGATAACAACAAGTGGTCCTGTGATGCTTGCTGGAATGGGAAGTGTTTAATCAAAAGGTGGATTGAATTCAAGTTTAGGTGACAATTTTACAAAACTGTATGGATTTTGTATATATTTAAAATTGTTGATCTCCAAGAAGGCCTAAATCAATAAATCGAATTGAAATTCAAGTTTATCATTTTAATCCTATTGTTGGAAAAGATGTGATTTTGAACCCCATGAGGCGGTTCCTTTCCAGAAAGCATTCAGGTTGTAATCATGAGTCAAATAATGCTCAGGAGGTTAAAATATTCAAATTTAATTCTAATTACACATGAAATGTTCATTGTTCAATATATTTCTCTTAGTATTTTAATGTGAGGACTTTATTGCTTAAGAAAAATAATTAATATTTGTTTTTCTATATGTATTACATTAATGAAACCACTGTATCCCACCTTCTTTCTTTCCTTAACCTGTTCTTTATGAATGTTTCTGTTGTTGAACTTTAAAGACTGCCCGAAATTAAGAATTGTGCTCTATATATTTTTGCTGTGTTACAGTTTGTTGATTTTTATGTACAACTTTCGTCTCTTATGTGTATGGCAACTGATGTTCTGTTTTGCTTTAATAATCAGCTTATGTTTATTAGGTTTTATTATTCAATAAAATGTTTCAAACACAACAAATGGTAGTTGATATGTATTTACAACTGCAGCATTTTTATTGTATGGGCACTTTCAAAGAGGCCAAAAATATGGTCTGCGGGTTGACGGAGGACCACATTGGCATCAGGAGGGAGAGGTTTGGGCAGGTGATTGGGGATACATGTTAAGTTAGAAGTAGGGTGAATAACGCATGTACATTGTGTGGACTGTGACTCCTGGAGTTATTGTGAGGGATACCACGCTACCCTGTAAATGAATCCCCTAGTGATTATTATCAACAAACTTTATTCGGTTTTATAAAAGAAAAACATAAAAGTCATACATAAAATGATAAAACATTTTCCAAGTTACAGATTGACAAATATAATACATACAAGTTAATCAAAACACAAGATAAAAATTCATGAATTACAGTACCGAAGTTAATCGCAACTTGACCTGAGTCTAACAGCGAACCGTAAAACGTAAAGCATATCTAAAACAGTGTCTTTAGAGAGGAGTTGTAAAAAGATAAGAGCTGGTCTCACCCACCTAAAACCTGTTTTTTTGAGAATGGGAATAATAAATAACTTTCTAGGGACAGCATAAAAACTACAAAACATTATAAAGTGCATCATGTCCTGACAAGACTCACTGTTGCAGCTACAGGGCATGAGGCACTGGCCTCTGTGGAAGCCGCGAGGGTGTGCCATGAGGTAATGGAAGAGGTTGAGCCGAAACCGGGTCATTGAAAATGATTATGGATGCTTTTAAGCCCTATAAGTTAAGGTTCTCTGGTTGGTACGGTTTTTAACACGATGTACATACGCACACTAGGCTTACACCGCTTATTTCCCTCTCTATCACAGTGGCTCATTCCTAAAAACATTCTTTGACCAGTGAAAAGTCACTCTTACATCTGCGCTCAGGGTTAGCGAATAGTTCCTACCTACCCTGGAGAGGCCAACTGTTATATACTGAAGCCATCGGATGCGTGAGACACTGTCAAGTGAAAGGCATTCCCGTAGGATGTCTTTGCTAAGTGTATTTTCTTGCTTAGCCCAAAGATTAAGCCACAAAGCCAGGGGACGGAAAGCCAGTACATCTGAGTGGAAAGGCATCCCAACTCTTTGTGCACGACATAAAACGAAGTGCTTTGTGGGGCAGAAAGGACCCTTCGCAGGAAAGAATTTTCAGTACTTTGCACTGCCCCTACCCCAATGTGGCCCAAAATCTCACTCCCAAAACTAACCTATGAGATATATTTGTCTTCATATGTCTTCAAAAGAGCCCCTATTGGCTTCCCTCCCCCTCTGCTGGCAAAGTTAAAAAAAACCTGCAAAAGCTTTCACTAGATCCCCTTTCTTCCAAGTAAGCAAAGGGCACCAACTCAAGGAATCGTCAAACACAACTCCCAAATAAGAGAAAACATTGGTCTTCGGTATTGATGAAAGTCAGAGTTTAAAAGTGAACTGCTTAGCTTTATGAGGTCCCACCTGCATAATGAACGACTTGGGATGATGAAACAACAGGTCCAAGTCCTCCATTAAAAGGGCAAAAGAATTCAGAAGAAGTTGTAGGCCCCTAGCTGTCCTCGCCAAGAGAACTGCGTCGTCAGCGTATAGAAGGACTGGCAGGCTATGCTTGCCTACTTGGGGACAATCTACATTTGTGGCCAAAAGGGCCTTCTCTAAAGAATTAATATATAGGTTAAAAAGAAAGGGTGTTAAAATGCACCCCTCATGCACCCCTCTCTTGATGTCAAGCTTACAGGACACTTTCAGGTCATTTGAATAGCGGACAACCACAGTTTAATCACAGTGAATAAAATGATGTTACTGTCAATGCCAATGGAGGACATCAACTGCCACAGCTTGGTCCTATTGACCCAGTCGAATGCTGAGGACAGGTCCATGAAGGCTAGGTTTATGGGGCTGGAACGAGCCACAGTGTATTTGTTCAGAACCATGTACAGGTTTAGACACTGTTCCACAGTGGAACGACCTGGTCGAAAGCCGTTTTGGATATCGGATAAAAAGTTGTTTTCCTCAACCCATGATACAAGTGTGTCAAGTACCATGCGGCCCACCACCTTCACCACAGAGTCCAGCAGAGAAATGGGCCTATAACAATAGGTACTGTCCCGTTATCCCTTTTTAAATGCCGGGACTATAATCGATAAAGCCTAGGAATTTGTGCGGCCAATCTGGACTGCAGTATTGATGACAGCTGTGAGGACAGGCACCCAGGTTTTTAAGTGGGCGATGTAGAGATCTGGTGGGATCCCATCTGGTGCGGGGGCCTTGTTTTTAGATAGACCCAGAATACCGGCACTCACCTCTTGCGTGGTGAAAATAAGTTCCGACTTGCCTTCCACCCTTTCCTGCCCCTCAATTGGAGGGGTATCTGACTGGAAGATACCCTCGAAATTATGTACCCAATCGTCCTCTGTGATTTGGGCATCCAGTAAATTAGCATTATTGCCAGATAGAAATGGGCTGTTAATAATGCCCCAGAACTTTGAGCTATTACGCAGTGTACTAGCCTCCACTAAATTGATCCAGGCCTCCTCCTTCAGGACAGACTCGCAAGTTGCTAGAGCTGCCTTATATGCTCTTCGTAGTCCTTTGACCGCCACCCAGTCTCGGGGCTTAACACCCAAGGCCTTTCTCAGGTTCCTCGAAGCCTGGGAGCACGCCAAGTCAAACCATCGTGGACCTGGTTTCTACAGGCCCCGTAGAAAGTTCCTTATGACAGTAGACCTGGATCCAAATGCACCCATGATGTCTGGAGCACTTGCCTCATCGTCGAGGCAGGTGGCAAACTCGCTGCAACACCGAGTTAAAAGGGACTCGTTGAGTAGCTCTGGGACAATACACCCCCACTTTACGCTCCTTCCCGCTTCCACCTCTTTAAGGGGGACACCAGCCCCGCGCCCATCTTGGTTTGTCCTAGTGTTAGGGTCCAGCAAGTTGAGACACAAATGGGGTTGTGGTCACTGCATTCACTCGCCTGCACTGGAAAATCGATAACCAGAGAGTAAAAGGGGGTATATACAAAGGTGAAATCAATAACGGTCTCACACCCTCTCTCAATAAAGGTAGGGGTAATGTCTGTTTTCCCCAGAGGCAGCTTATTTATTACAGATGTTAGATCAAATTCAAGCAAGATGAAGTTAAGCTCAACACCCTTGGGAGTATGTTCCATGTGTAAGCCTGCTTGTCGTGCACAGCCCATAGCTTCCACTCCTCCTTGCCTGATTTCCCTACACATGAGTGTTAAAATCCCCTGTTAAAAAAATGTAGTGATAACTCTGACCTTTTAAGATGCTATGCTGAAGTACAGACCCCAGCAGTTATATTTCCCTCATCCGGGTGTGTAACTCCAGCATTGAAGAAGTTACCAGAGCAGCTTGCTCCTTCCACTGGGCAACATCACATGTAAATTGAGAGAGACATACAATGAGGTATTGTAAGAAACCTTATCTGTATACTGCACCAAAGTGAGGTATAGTGTGTATAGAGTCCAAGGGTCTCCAGAGGTAGGCAGAGGTTAAAGTTAGATAGAGCCTTACTTTCTAAAGTGGTAGCTTGGTCGAGCAGTGAGGCAGTATCAGAGGACAGTGTTAAGCATTTGATGTACACACTCAGTCAGCAAAAGAATTCACACACTCAAGAACTGAACTCTAGGCCAATTGTTTTTGTATAAAAAAATATACTGTTTTATTTCTAGAACCAAGCAAGCCTGGCACAGGTAAGCATAGAAATACTTTGCGGTAATCATTTACTTGTATGAACACAGTTCAATTATGCAGTAGAAATTGTACTTTGTTTGATTTACAGGGAATAAGTAGTATGCAACACTTAGCAAATACAGTACATTGATATGAATAGGCTTTTTCACTAAATTGCAGGTAAGTTACTTTTTGCTTTACTTTTCTAACTCAGTGCTGGATACCTAGACTCAGCACTGGTACATTTCCTAGAAACAGCTAAGTAATTACGTTTTGGTTATTCGCATGATTTTTAAAGAATATTTTCAGTTTTCAAAACTCCACACTTGTAAACTTTTTGGAGCAGTACATTGAAATGAATGGGCTTCTACAATAAATTGCAGGTAAGTTACTTTTCGTGTTACTTTTCTAACTCAGTGCTGGATACCTAGATTCCGTCCATCATCCCCTTTTGTATCGCTTTGTTCGCCCTAAGTTGGCAGGGTATGCTCAGACGTGAGTCCCTTGCTCACTTTGCCACTGGATTCAAGATAGCCTGGCTGATGAGGGTTATGAACCCGAAACCGGTCCAAGGATACTTGTTTCCAGTCCAGGGAAGACATGGCTTGGCAGTTAGGGCTGGACTGTTCCCATGAGGCACAGGGTCACACTGATTTGCATATGGCCATGTCTGAACTGGGGTAGCGAAGTGAGCTAAAGAATGGTGATGGATTAAACCCAGATCAGTTGACTGGGGGTGTGGGTTTGATTTGCTCAAACGCTCCGTCCATCATCCCCTTTTGTATCGCTTTGGATACCTAGATTCAGCACTGGGACATTCCCTTGAAACAGGTAAGTAAACAGGTTTTGGTTATTTGTGCAATTTAAAAAAATATTTTTAGATTTCAAAACTCCACACTTCGAAACATTTTGGAGAAAAAGTGTCCATGTTATCCTATGAAGGGAAAACAGGTTAACGGTTCTGAGGTAAGTAATTGACTGTGGGAGTAAAGGTTCTGGGGTTAGACTCAGGGGGTCTCCTAGGGTCAGTGATGCACTGTTGTTGCACCCTCAGCGGCACTAGGACGGCCGGGTGCAGAGTGTTGAGGCCCAATGTTATCCTATGGAAGATAGGGGAGCTTCGTTTGGTGGCGGCTGGCAAGCAGGCCACAGGATTGTGGGAGCAAAGCTCCTAGGGTTTAGCTCAGGGCAAGTTGGGGACCAAAGGTGCACCCTCAGCGGCACTAGGGCGGCCGGGTGCAGGGGCTGTTTTGAGGTCGGGTGCCCTGTTGATTTCAATGGAGATTCTCCGGGACAAAGAAACACTGCAGGCTTGTGGACGAGGATCTTCCAGGAGCGACCACCACTTCGAGTGGTAAGTTGGGATCTTGTAGGTTGGTTAGGCACACCTGGGTTGGGCACACAAGGCCGTGGGGCGTCGGATGTAGGGGTGCCTTTGGACGTCGGATTTTCTTACCCGCTCCGGTCACGGTAGGGGGGTCCTCTGGATTGAGGATACAGACGTCTTCTGGAGGCTTGAGGAAAGTCGTGGGTCACCGGATCTCGGGTCAGGATCGCCGGGGGGACCTCCTTGGGGTGTTTTTCCACTCTAGTTCGGGTCGGGTTCGGCGGTTGTGCAGTGGGCTGGATTGTCGGTTTCTGGCTGGCACCAGAAGCTGCAGTTTAAATACGTCAGTTGTTCACAGGAGAAACAGTCAGGACATACCACTCTATTTTACACTCACCACTTGTTTGTTTGCACTGCGTATTCACTTATTCAATAACCATCAATGATCAGCCGCAGAATGACCGTCCATAAGTGCCTATGGACTCATCTTTGCTCGATGCACAACTCCGTGGGCTTTGGGTCTCGATGATCAAGGGACTAACCACATGTGATTGGAGAGCCAGATGATAGGACTGATCAGGAAGTTCATTTTGATGGTGATCCACTTATGAGCCTCCGGGATCGAGTTAATCGGCACTGTATGTACGGTAGTTCATGCACTCAGACCCACGGTCATTTTGTTCTTCACGTTTGAGGTTATCCTGGTTGACTAGGGCACCGACTCCTTAGTGGCTACATGTTTTTGGAGTCCAGGATACTGCCACCCAGTGTGTTGCATTAGACCCCCTGTGTTCTCCTGTTGTATTATGTATTCATTTGAGGACTCGAACCAGGAGTGGTCTTTAAATATTTGTATGTCCCTTTGACCCTCTCCCCTCCCTTGTTTGATATCAAGGGGAGACAGGCCTGTAGGGCTGGGGCCAAGTCAGTGGGCGTCGTCCTCTTGTTAGCTCTGCACAGCTTCTCATCCTTCTTTTCTTGTTGTTGCTGGATCTGAGGAAGGAAGGTTCAGGCTGCCACTAAATACTAAATTTAGGGGCGTTACAGGTAGGTAAAGGGCAGGTACCAATGGGTCCCTTCCCTGGGGTGGGTACATCCCCCTATTATGTCACTCTCCAGTGGGAGGGGGCAGGAGCCTGTCCCTGGTTGACTGGGTCCCCCCATTCTCAAGATGGTGGGGACTCGAGGTTGTGCTTCTCCTCGCCTCCCCCACCTTAGGGGTGGAGTTGGCAGAGGTGGGCACACCTCTCTTCCGCACTTGTTTTTCCTGCCGGTTCTCCCACCCAAAGTGGCGGGTAGAACCAGTGGGGACCCATTGCTGAAAGCGACAAATGGTCTGGAGAGTCTCACAAAGGTGGCATGCCTTTGAAGCTTCCCCTTTGTGAACCCTGGGGGAGGAGGCTTGGCACCTCTCCCAGGATGTGCATTGTTTCCGGCCCCCGAGAGCAGCAAGCTCTCGACCCAGGCGTCCAGAAACATGTCTGGTGGTGGCAGCCTAAGCAGCCACTCAGGTCACTAGGAGTTGGTCGAGTTTCAGGGGGCATCTCTAAGATGCCCTCTGTTGTGCATTTTACATTAAATACCACACTGGCATCAGTGTGGGTTTAATGTGCTGAGAACTTTGATACCAAACTTCCCAGTCTTCAGTGTAGCCATTATGGTGCTGTGGAGTTCGTAATGACAAACTCACAGCACCATCTACTCTTAATGGCAGCACTGCACTTACAGTGCCCAGGAATAGACTTGGGCACTGTAGGGATATAGGGCTCATGCACCTGTACACTCACCACTGGCATAGGGCACCCAGCAAGAGGGGTGACTGATGTATGCCAGGGCAGTGGTTTGTGGGCATGGCACACAATAATGTAGCAAAACCTTTTCAAAGGACGGCTGTTCCTAGAGCCAGTTTCACAAATAGTGCTAACAGACGCATCACTCACCAGCTGGGGAGCCCATCTCCTAAATCACACAATTCAGGGCAAGTGGACCACTCAACAAAAAGCGCTCCACATCAATCACCTAGAACCACTGGCAATATTTCTAGTTCCAAGTACATCTTCTCAACAAGCCTGCCTTAGTCTGTATGGACAATATGACAGCAATGTACTACATACAAAAGCAAGGAGGAACACATTCTTTGCAGCTGTCTCACCTAGCGCAAAGTATATGGAGGTGGGCCATTACACAAAACATATATCTCCTGGCAGAACATCTTCCATGAGTAAACAATCAGATAGCGGATCTGTTAAGTCGTCAGACTCAACAAATACACGAATGGGAACTTCATCCACAAGTTCTTCAACCGTTCTTCCAAATGTGGGGCCAACCAGACATAGATCTGTTCGCCACACACTCAAACGCAAAATGCCACACCTTCGCTTCCAGGTTCCCAACCCCGTTGTCCAAGGGCAATGCAATATGGATGAACTGGTCAGGGAGATTTGCGTACGCTTTTCCGCAACTCCCACTCATCCCACTAGTAGTACGCAAGCTCAAACAGCAGTCTCTCAAGATGATCCTGGTTGCTCCCACATGGGCACGGCAACCATGGTTCACATCACTCCTCGAACTCTCAATAGTTCACACCAAAAACTATGTCTGTCCTCAAAACTGCTGACGCAGAACCATGGAGAGATATGGCACCCAGATCCAGCACAACTGAATCTAGCAATGTGGCTCCTGAAATCTTAGAGTTCGGTTACCTAAACCTCCCACCGGACTGTATGAATATTATTAAAGAAGCTAAACGTCCCACTACTAGACCTTGCTATGCAGCTAAATGGAAAAGATTTGTCATTAACTGCAATAACAATAAAATTGACCCATTAGATGCTTCAATTCAGAACATTATTTGCTATTTACTACATCTACAAAGATGAAATCTTGCATACTCATCAATCAGATTACATCTACCTGCTCTTGCAGCCTACTTACAAAACAGGCAACGTTTGTCATTGTTTCGGGTACCTGCTATCAAAGCCTTCATGGAAGGCCTTAAAAGAATAATTCCAAGCAGACTGCCACCATCTCCAGTGTGGAACCTAAACATTGTTCTTACTAGGCTCATAGGACCCCCGTTTGAGCCTTCACACAAATGCGAATTACAATTCCTTACATGGAAAGTAGCTTTCTTTGTCGCAATCACCTCTCTCACAGAGTAAGTGAGATTCCGGCTTTAACCGTACAGGAACCATTTTTACAAATACATCGCAACAAAGTGGTTCTTAGAAAAAAAAAACATTTCTTCCAAAGGTGTTTTCTCCATTCCATCTTAATGAATCAGTAGAGTTACCAGTATTTTTCCAAAACCCTGATTCTGTAGCGGAAAGAGGTCTTCACACGCTTGATGTCAAAACAGCTTTACTTTATTACATAGACAAGACTAAAGCCTTTAGGAAAACAAAACAACTGTTTGTGGCTTTCTCACCACCTCATAAAGGCAACCCAATTTTCAATGCTGGAATTGCCAGGTGGATAGTAAAATGCATTCAAATATGCTATCAGAAAGCAAAATGCATGTTAACAATTCCCCTAGAGTGCACTCAACACGCCAACTAGGGGCTTCCATGGCATTCTTAGGGAACATTCCCCTAGAAGATATTTGTAAGGCAGCAACATGGTCTACTACACACACCTTCACCAAACACTATTGTGTAGATGTGCAGGCAAACACTTTTTCAAACCACTGCAACAGATACAGAGTGACCGCTCGAGCCTGCCCAGATGAGGTCGCCCCACCTACGCCGCTCCTGCCTGCTGCTGCCAGCACCCTGCCCTGCTGCCCTGCTGACGGCTGCGCTCTCCTGTTACCTCCGTTTTCGCCGCTGCCTGCCTGCCATCCACTGCGTGCCTGGTTCCCCTGTCGCCTGTTGTCGCCCCGTTTCTTTCTGTACCCCTGCTGTGTGCCTGTTGCCTTCCCTGCCCGCCGCCTGTTCACCCTCTCCTTCTGTTACCCTCTCCCCCGCTTCGGCTGCCCTCCCCCTCCGGGGTGCTCTTGCCGCCTTCTTCCCGCCACTGCCCTCTGGCGCCTCCGCCCCCCCTCCTGCCCATTGGCCGCCCCGCTCCCACCACCCAGCTGACCCGACCTCCCGGCTCCTCACTTATGACGCCCCCAGAGCGACGTGCGCAGCGGGAGCACCGATTGAGCGTCGAAGGTGCGCCAAAGGTAAGCCCGTCTGCGCCCGTCCGCGCCTGGCCCGCGCCCAGCGCCAGGACCCCTGGCCTCCACCGACGGAAGCCGACCCGACGGACCTACAACGCCACCGAACTCAACGCACTCAACACCGGCCGATCCCCGGCCTGCTACCGAGCCACACCGAGACGCACCCACGGACCCTTCAGCTGCCACTCCTGCAAGTTCACCTGCAACCGGACCCACGCTACACCAGCACCCACCAAGCCGAACTCCAGCAGCACCCACCTGAAGTGCATCCTGCTCAACACCCACTCCGTCCACAGGCACGCCGTCGAGCTCTGGAACCTGCTCGACACCACAGCCCCCGACGTCGCCTTCCTCACGGAAACCTGGATGAACGCCTCCTCAGCGCCCGACATCGCCATCGCCATACCGGACGGCTACAAGATCATCCGGAGGGACCGCGTCAACCAGACAGGAGGAGGCATCGCCATCGTCCACAGGAACACCATCCACATCATGACCGACACCAACGATACCCTTGCACCCGCCGAACACCTGCACTTCCAGATCCACGTCAACCCCAGGACCACCCTCAGAGGCACCCTCATCTACAGACCCCCGGTCGCTGACTTCATCAGCCCGCACGCCCTCCCCTCCGCCGACTACATCCTCCTCGGGGACCTTGAGGTTCCGTGACGATTTTTACTCGTGTTTGTAACACTGTCGTAAATACATAATTTTGATATCGGTGAACCGCAAATGATCCATCTAGTATATCCTGGTGTTTTCGCTATGCTACGAGCAAGAGCACTCCTGTTACCAACACATTTGTGATTTACCCATGGCATCCATCTTAGATCATGGAAGCCATTTTGTATTCCTTGCCCTCACATAGTCAATGGACACGCAATGACCCCTTTTCATTTAAGGACACGTAGGCTTTAACCGGCAATTCACCTTGCTAGTGACACGTGTACCTTAGGCCAGCAACGCTGTAGCAGCATGACTCGGCAAGAACTGCCTCCCCAGCCTGAGGCCAGTCCTGCTATACTGGTTCTTGTGTTCGTTGGCCTGATCATGATTAGGCGGCCGAAGCTGGTAACCGTGCCCATTTACGACCCACAAACATTTCTTATCCCGTCTTTCTATCTTCTACACCTGGCTCTGCTCCTTTCCTTCTGGGCCTTTATTAGGGGGAGGTAACGAAATTTACGATGAGGCGGTCCGGGTCTTGAATGAAGAATTGACATGGGATTATGATGGACTAGTGGGAACCCCTCATTTGTAATGTTTTGACATCAGATACTGTTGACGATTCCTGTGCAACGCCAAATATTTATTGTATAAGACACGAATGTTTAGAACTGTGGTAACATGTAAAGAATTTGCCTGAAGCCCAATATTTAGTATATAAGGAACAACCCTCTTTGTACAAATCGAACAGGCTCCTAGATACTGCCCATGTGTAGTTTCTGTGACTTCTGTGTCCCTGCAGTAATAAACCTTTGGTCTTTGACGCTGTGTACCAAGACAGGTTGAACTCCGGGGTCTTCGGGTGTTGTCCCTGACACCTCTGGACGGAACCAAAAAGGTCCAGAACTCCATTTGGCGCCCAACGTGGGGCGACGTCATTCGGTACCGGTCCAAAAGCCTGAAGAATTCGAGGAGCTTCGTGTGAAGATTTCAGAGGGAGGCGCCCCACTTCATCGATCCCGGCATATCGCAAAAGTGGCCCCGACGTCCTCTTCCACGAGGGTTCCCGTTCAGACGGCTGCAGTGGTCCGTTGCCTTGACCGTCGCCCTGTCTTGGACCCGAGGTGCAGTCCTCAGTACGGCGAAACGTGACGGGTTTCTCCTTGGTGACGTCTTCAGTGCCTCAGTTAAGTATTTAGTGGTTGCTAGTTGGTTATTTTGTGAGGGTTGCTCCTATTTGGATAATCCTTTTAGTTCTCAGTTCAGTTCAGTTCTGTAAGGTTATCACTGGTTATTCTAGTTACGATAATCATTCTGTTCAGTTCAGGTATCGATACAATTGTCAGTTCTGGTAGGCCTAAGTTCTCGGTTCAAGTGCGCATCTTTTTGTGTTTTGTTTGTCTTGTGTTCCGGATTATAAAATGGTAAGTCAGAAAAATTGTATGTTGTCTTGTTTTAGTTGCAACAGTGATTCCCAGTTGGAGGACTCGTGTTTGGTTCCTCCGATTGGAACTCCCCTTTATGATCTATATTGCAAATTTGGTGTGGGCCCTATCTCTTATAACGAGATATGGATCCGCTATACAGAAAAAGATGGTGTCCTTAGTTGGCCACTACATGGTAGTTTTGAACCTGAAATTCTCGATAATCTAGAAAGAAGGTTGTTTAAGAAGAAAGCCCGGCCGGCAATGTTTGATTCTTTCCGTTATTGGCGAAAAGAATCTAAACAGAGAGAAATTAAAAAGTTGAGGAAAGAACAGAAAGAGCAAGAGTTGACTTTAGAACAGTCTGCTAGGCAGCTGCAACTCAACGAGTCTGAGAAAGCGATGGAGGTGGCCGATAGAGAGCGTAATTTAGCGATAGACAAGTGCTATCCTGCTTTACCATCGAGTACGGCTAAGATAGTAGAGGACCCTGAAAAGGATCCCCTGTTGTCTTACTTGTTACGATCACCCCCACCGTATGCACAAGGTGCTACGGCTCCACCTATACCGAATGTTCAATTACCGGTTGCTGGACAACCTGGTGTCCCTGTTCTCGCTCCCCTGAATCAAGTTCCTGTACCTCCTGTGGTCAATATTAATGTTCCTTCGACAACCCCTCTTCTAGGGTTGCCGACTTCTTTACCTATGCCTGTGTCGCTCACACCTGCTACTTCACAAGCTAATTTCAAGCTACTCCTACTATTCCTGATCTATCTGTTCCAACTGCTACTCTATTCACTGCCTCTGCTAATATTATGACTCCGCTTTCTGTTCGTCGAAGAATCACTGATTCTGTCTCTAATATTCTATCTCCCTTCTATAAAACTCTGATTAAGACTCCTACCTCTGACTCTGTGCAGAGACGTAGTCAGCTTCCCAGTACTGAAGAAAGAGGAATACTAGATTCCACTGCTCTTAGATGGGTTTCGAAAGTTGGAAGATATAATGTACAAAATGTATTAGATACATTTATGCAATGGAACGAACCGACACAACGATATGTGTTCGATGAAATGTGTTTCCTTCTACGTGAGGAATTGGAAGAGGATGACCCTGAATCAAATCTAGGAGAATTAATTAATGTTCAGAAAGAGTTTGCTACAGGTATGATAGTTGGACAAAATATAAAAGAAGCGATGGAACTGGTTCTAAGTTATAGATCTGACTCATCCCTTCTTTCACCGAGAGAGTTAGAGAAACGTAGTACGAAACGAAATCGTCAATATCCAATGAGAGAGGTTCCACCAATTTGGCGCGAAGCTGTGCAAGCTAATGCACCGCTTGGTATTGCAGCCGCTCCGGCCCAATTCCAGAGAGTATGGATACATATTCCATGGAAGCGAGCTGAAGTATTAGCAGTAAAACAGGCTTTGCCAGATCCGCGTAAAAATCCTGCAGGGTACTACAAAGAGTTAGCTCAAACAGTTGACGCTTGTGTATTGAATCTTGCTGACATAGATCTGCTATTTGGTAATGTAGTACCGCAACCAATTTGGGCTAAAATTCGTAAAGAGAATCATCCAGTTGCCCTAGGTGGTGACTGGGCAGCTATAATTGCAGCGGATGGTCAACAAATAGGTGGTTCCAAACCTGAACCTTTAATTGCTAATTTGCCTGGTAGAATAATAGATTTAATGAAAACCTTAATGCCTGCATTACGCGTTAACTGGGACAAATTGTCCGCGTGCAAACAAAAGAAAGACGAAAGCGTCTCCGACTTTTTCACAAGATTCGAGGAGACTTTCGTGGATCATAGTGGTCAGGATATGAGCACAGAAGGGGGCCAGAGATTATTTGTCGATAAATTTGTGCACAATCTGTTGCCAGAACTTAGTAGTAAATTAAAGAATTCTGAAAGTGCGTGGGCTGTCTCTACGACTGCGCAAATACTTGCGACTGCTCAGTACTATGAAAATAGGGATAAAGAAGAGAAGGAAAAATCAGATAAAAAGACGAAAGATTTAAAAACTAAAGTACTTTTACAACAAGCTTATCCGCCTCGCATGAATCAAACTAATATGCAGCAGGGGTCATATCAAAGAACGGATTATAACTTTCAAAGGCCACAATACCAGTGGAATCAATGTGCTTATTGCAAAAAGGAAGGTCATTACAAAAGTGAGTGTCCAGTTCGAACACAAAATAATGATGCGGCAGCTCAGAGAGGTCGTGGTAGTTCTATGCAAAACTCTAGAGGTCGAGGACGAGGTGCTATGCCTCCACAGACAAGCGATCGCCCCTCTAATTATTTCGACCAGCGAAATGGACAATCTGCCCAACAGAATAGGTCTCCACAGTATCATGTTGAAGACTATTATGAAGCTAGTGAGGAAGGTCAGCAAAGTGAATACTAGGACAGCCATGGACAAAGAGAGGGAGTAGTATCAGTACCAGTAGATCAGAGTGGGCCTTATGTCGCAGTAGCAACATCAGGTATAGTCGAACCGTTTCTGTTGGATACTGGTGCAGCAAAAAGTTCTATCATACATGCAAAACTCCCTGGCGCACCTTTGTCTGGCTCAACAAACGTTTCAGTAGGTTTTTCGGGCGCCCCTGTTCACAACCCTGTTTCTGGTCCTTTGTCTATTTCTGTTGGACCCCGTCAATTGAAAGCACCCCTGATTTTGACGACAGGTTGTAACGAAAATCTGCTTGGTTTAGACTTGTTAAAACGCCTGTACGCGACACTGTACTGTTCTCCAGCAGGAGTACAGCTTACGTTGGGTAAAAGAATCATCTCCCCGATGTACTTGTCGATGGATGCGCTCCCACCAGAGCTGCGTTCACTCCCTGATACTCTTTGGGCGACTGGTCCTAATGATGTAGGTCTATTGGAAATTCCACCCTATGTAGTAACTTTGAAAGCAAATGTCAAACTTCCACGAATTCCACAATACAAAATCTCTAGTGAAGGTGAGCGTGCGCTCCTACTGATAGTACAAGACCTGATCAAGAAAGATGTTGTAGAAGAGACTAGAGGTAATGTCTGTAATAGTCCTGTACTGCCTATTTTGAAACGAACTGACCCTACAAAGCCTCCAGTATATAGGTTCGTAATTGATCTTAGAGAGGTTAATAAAATTGTGATCCCACAGTTTCCTGTGGTACCAGACATTACTGCATTGTTAACGTTGATTCCCGCTACAGCAGCATGGTTTTCAGTTGTCGACTTGAAAAATGCCTTTTTCAGCATTCCGATAGCTGAGGAAAGCAGAGATATTTTCGGTTTTTCTCTAGGAGGACGAAGTTTTAGATTTAAACGCGCTCCACAAGGTTATTGTGAAAGCCCATCCATTTACAGTCAAGCATTAAAAAGTCAGTTAGATTCCTTCGTACTTCCTCGTGGTTCTGCTTTAGTACAGTATGTCGATGATCTTCTAGTGGCTGCCGATGACAAGGAAACTTGCAAAACAGCTACGATTTCTTTATTGCATCACTTGTCAGATTTAAATCACAAGGTGTCACCTTCAAAAATGCAATACTGCTGCCAAGAAGTGACCTACCTAGGTCATCTCTTGTCAAAGGAGGGAAGGAAGTTGACCCCAGAGAGAATAAAAGCAATTACACAGATGAATGTTCCTAGCACGCAGAGAGAAGTGCGTGCCTTTTTGGGTATTACCTCCTATTGTAGGCAATGGATCCCAAATTTTTCTCTTTTAGCAAAACCATTAGTAGCCTTGACTAAGAAAGGTGTTCCGAGTCCGGTACCATGGTCTGTTGAATGTCAGCAGAGTTTTTCTGAGTTACGAAATGCACTGTGTTCAGCACCTGTATTGGGTACACCCGACTACAGTAAGCCATTTACGCTCTATGTCCACGAGAGAGAAGGTTGTGCATTGAGTGTTTTGACGCAGAAATTTGGTGATAAACAACGCCCTTGTGCGTATTTTTCATCAACATTAGATCCAGTAGCTAGAGCATTGCCTAGTTGCTTGAGAGCTACAGCCGCAGCTGCAGCTTCCATTCGACAATCTGCTGGTTTAGTAATGAACAACATGCTAGTAGTTATGGTTCCTCATGCTGTGGATACACTCATGAACCGAACCAAGACGCAACACCTTACCAGTGCTAGATTATCAGGCTATGAACTGACACTATTAGCTAGTCATATTCAGATCAAAAGATGCAATGTATTGAATCCAGCAACATTGTTGCCGACTAGCCAAGAGTCGAGTGATTCCGAACCACACGACTGTTGTTTCAGAACTGAGGAAGAAACAAAAGGACGAATCGATCTAAAAAATACTCCGTTGTCAGATCCAGATGGCACGTTGTATGTCGATGGGTCTTGCTTCAAATTGGAGAATGGTGATGTGACTGCTGCTTATGCAGTAACGACTTTGAGTACGATTGTGGAGACTGCAAGAGTGAGTCAGAATTCTGCCCAGGCTGCAGAATTGATCGCGCTAACAAGAGCGTGCGTTTTAGCTAAGGGAAAGAGAGTGAACGTGTTCACAGATAGTCAGTACGCGTTCGGCGTGGCCCATAGTTTTGGCCGTTTGTGGAAAGAAAGAGGTTTCATTACGTCCCATGGGACTAAGATTCAACATGGTCAGCTAGTTAATGACTTATTGGAATCTCTAACCTTGCCTACTGAAGTTGCGATTGTGAAATGCAGTGCTCATAAAGCAATCACGGATGATGTTGGTCGTGGGAATGCTTTCGCTGATGAGACTGCAAAACAGACAGCTAGAAATATGATGAGTAGAATGTATGTTGCAACGTCTACAAGATGGATTTCTGAGTCTGGAATGTGTGAAGACACAGTGGAAAGCGTGAAAGAAATTCAGAAAGAGGCGACTGAGGAGGAAAAACGTGCATGGAGAGAGAGCACGGGTAAATTGGACTCGAGTGGGTGTTGGATTGACTTGTCGGAACAACAGCGTTGGATGTTGCCTGATGCGTATGTGCTTGCAGTAGTGACGATGGCGCAGGGATCAGCGCACATCAGTTCAAAAGGGATTTGTAAGATGTTGGCTCCGGTCTGGAAGAATGACGGAATTAGTAAGTGTGCAGAGAGAGTGGTGAGAAATTGTATGGTATGCTTGATGCATAATCCTGGCAAGGGAATCCCCACACCTGCGGGTCACTTCGCTCCTCCTTCCTGCCCTTTTGAAGTGATCCAGCTAGACTTCATTCACATGGACCGTTGTAATAACCTGAAATACGTCCTAGTGGTAGTTTGTGCTTTTTCCAGATGGATCGAAGCATACCCACTAAAGGACAATACTGCCTTATCCACTGCCAAAATTCTTCTTAAAGAATACTTCCCCCGATACGGAATGCCACGGATTGTATGGTCAGATAACGGAAGTGAGTTCGTAGGGAAAGTTATGCAGAGTGTGTGTGCCGGCCTAGGGATTAGGCAAAAATTTCATAGTGCGAATCATCCCCAGTCCGCGGGTTTAGTCGAGGGTTACAATGGCACCCTTAAACTGAAACTCGCTAAGATACAAGCATCCACGGGTTTGTCCTGGCCAGACGCATTGCCTTTGGCTTTGCTATCAACAAGAGCAACTGTACATTCTAGAGTAGGGCTTAGTCCCTACGAAATAGTTTTCGGTCGTCCTGCAAATGTTTGGGGGGTACCTAGACCGAAAGAATTTAAGCAGCTGGAATACCCAATGTTAATTGATTACCTTTTCGATTTGACTGCTAAATTGAGTCTTATTCACCAACAGGTTTTCGACGCATTGCCAAAGCCATCGGAGAGTCCAGGCCATCAGCTGAAACCGGGTGATCAGGTGGTCATCCGAAATTTTGCAAGAACGAAAAATCTTCAGCCCAGATTTATTGGCCCGTTCCAAGTCCTGCTAGCAACGAGAACTGCTATTCGTGTGGCCGGAAGAAGGAATTGGATCCATACGACTCATGCTAAACGTGTGCCTCTGCCACTTCCTTACGACAACTGGGTAAAGAAAGGAATCGGTGCCTCTGAAACGGAACAAGTCCCCAGGTTCATACCTTTCAGCGATGCAGAACTAATCACGGATTCACCGAATTCTGACTCTCCTCCTGAAACGGCTCTTTTGAACCCTGAACATTTGTCATCTGCACCAAAAGAACATTTGTCATCTGCGAACGTGAACATTGCCACGTCAGCTGAAAATACATTGTTTCCAGATCAGACAGCTCCTGCAAAACTGAGATACAACTTACGTTCTCGCGATATGGACAAATAAAGCAGAAAACTGCCTATTTTCAGATTTGCATTTTCTATACATTGCCTCCAGCCAGGAAGTTTGCTAATACTTTGTATTGTCTCTTTTTGTATTAAAATTGCCTTGCCGTCTGGGTAGCCGTAGGGTCGTGGCTGTGTGCCTAGTTGAATCTGCAGGGGTCTGACACAAGGTCGATCTTTCTGTTAGTTCTGGGAACTCCCAGGGCTGATAGAGGCATTTTCATCTACGTACACATCATCAGTGGTCGCGAACGGTCGTAGAAGATGGAGCTTCCTGAGCTACAACGAGAAAATGTAATTTATGTTCGCAGAAATAGACTGTACAGAATACTACACAGCAAATGCTTTCTAATGCAATGTGCAGTTACATTTTTAATTGTTTTGATGACGCTGGTGGGTGGAATCGTCTTTGGCGTACATTTGATTTTTGTGCCAATAGCTACAGTACCTCCCCTTGATCCTACTACTTCTACGGTTTCTTCTATGCATTCTTTTCACTCATTTCCTGAACACGAACAAGCTCGACGCTCAGAATTTATTAATAATACATTTGTACAGCTCTTGCATCAACACCAACTGATAGTTAATACTACAAACTGCTGGGTGTGTGGCTTGATACCTCACACTATGGATAAAGGCATTCCCTATCTAGTCTTGCCTTTTAGCTATAATGGATCATTTCAGGCCTTTCAGACCATTTTTTCATATGCCCTTGAGACCTATCCTCCGCGTCCACCACGGTCCACTAAATACAACTCAGCCAACAAAGCTTTAGTCCAGGGAATTGTTGATATGATTAAAGACGTCAATAATACCCCATCTTATCCTAGAGATGAATTACTGGTGTATCTGAGTTGGAACTCTACAGAGTATCGCCTTAGTTTGGGAGAAAGCAAGCGTAAAAGCTCCACTTCAGTTTGGGTCGTGCCTCACCGAGGTCAGGTCTGTTTGCAAGGAAATGGGAGAAATCCGAGAGCTCAGCTAGGGAAGAGTGAGTGCGTTGAGACTTACGTATTTCCGTCTGACTCCTCCCCTGCCTTTCTGACTGCTAGGGGTACCTACTTCATTTGTCAGGACAGAGCATATACATGGCTGCCTGCTGACTTTTCAGGTTCATGTTATATTGCTCGATTGTTACCTCCGACATACACTGCTTCTTCAGATTATCACAAAACCAGAGTAGCAAGAGGTGTCTTCAGCAAGGAAGATACCGCTGGTCAAGAAGCTGGAGACTTCTTCAAGGGTTTTCTTCCGTTTTGGGGGCCTATGGCCAATAGTAGAAATCTTCGCCAACTAACACGGGTAGTTGAATCTACTATTACGGAAACTGCAGGTGCCCTTAGTAACTTAACAGCTGAGCTTCAGGCGGATCGTCTCATGACGTTGCAGAACCGTATGGTTCTAGATGTAATACTTGCAGATCGAGGTGGGGTATGCAGAATGATCCAATCGAGCTGCTGTGTCTTTATTCCAAATAATGCTCCAACAGTCTATGAAGCGATCTCTAAGCTACATAAGATTTCCGACTCTATACATGTAGATAAGGGAAACTGGTCCTTCATGGAGTGGTTTTGGACTCTGGTATCAGCGTGGGGATGGAAGGTTCTGATGGTTATTGGTGTCATCCTAGTATTTCTGTTCTCGTGCTGTCTTATTATCCAGTGTGGTCCCGCTCTGTGTAGTCTCTGCGCTGTAACCTGTTTCAGGAAACCACCTGCATTAGGAGAAAAGGCACGAGGCAGGATGATGATACAACGACATGTCGCTGACCTAATGAGCATAGAAATGGACTCTGACTCTGATATAGACTGAGTAATTGCCTATGTAAGGGCAAAAGGAGGGTCTGAGGTTCCGTGACGATTTTTACTCGTGTTTGTAACACTGTCGTAAATACATAATTTTGATATCGGTGAACCGCAAATGATCCATCTAGTATATCCTGGTGTTTTCGCTATGCTACGAGCAAGAGCACTCCTGTTACCAACACATTTGTGATTTACCCTTGGCATCCATCTTAGATCACGGAAGCCATTTTGTATTCCTTGCCCTCACATAGTCAATGGACACGCAATGACCCCTTTTCATTTAAGGACACGTAGGCTTTAACCGGCAATTCACCTTGCTAGTGACACGTGTACCTTAGGCCAGCAACGCTGTAGCAGCATGACTCGGCAAGAACTGCCTCCCCAGCCTGAGGCCAGTCCTGCTATACTGGTTCTTGTGTTCGTTGGCCTGATCATGATTAGGCGGCCGAAGCTGGTAACCGTGCCCATTTACAACCCACAAACATTTCTTATCCCGTCTTTCTATCTTCTACACCTGGCTCTGCTCCTTTCCTTCTGGGCCTTTATTAGGGGGAGGTAACGAAATTTACGATGAGGCGGTCCGGGTCTTGAATGAAGAATTGACATGGGATTATGATGGACTAGTGGGAACCCCTCATTTGTAATGTTTTGACATCAGATACTGTTGACGATTCCTGTGCAACGCCAAATATTTATTGTATAAGACACGAATGTTTAGAACTGTGGTAACATGTAAAGAATTTGCCTGAAGCCCAATATTTAGTATATAAGGAACAACCCTCTTTGTACAAATCGAACAGGCTCCTAGATACTGCCCATGTGTAGTTTCTGTGACTTCTGTGTCCCTGCAGTAATAAACCTTTGGTCTTTGACGCCACCATCGAGAAGCCCGTGTTTCTGTTTGTTTGTGTACCAAGACAGGTTGAACTCCGGGGTCTTCGGGTGTTGTCCCTGACACCTCTGGACGGAACCAAAAAGGTCCAGAACTCCAACCTCAACTTCCACCTGGAGAACAACAGCGACCGCAATACCGCCACCCTGCTGGACAACCTCGCCAACCTCGGACTCAAGCAACTGGTGACCACCCCCACCCACTACACCGGACACACACTCGACCCGGTCTTCTCTTCCAGCAAGGACATCGCCTTCAGCCACGCCACGGGACTCCACTGGACGGACCACAGCTGCGTCCACTTCAGCTTCAGAAGGCCCACGCTCCACCACCACCAGCAACAGGTTCCCCGCAGAAACTGGAACAAGATCACTGCAGACCAGCTCGCTACTTCCCTGAGCAAGTACCCTCCCACCAGCACAATGAACCCCAGCCAAGCGGCCACGAACCTCACGAAATGGATCAGCGACTGCGCAGACGACCTCGCCCCGCTGAAAACCCCGCCGAGCAGACCCGGCAGCAAGAAAGCACCTTGGTTTAACAACGAACTCAAGAGCTCCAAGAAGAACTGCAGAGCACTCGAGAAAACCTGGCGCAGAGACCCAACACCGGACAACATGACTGCCCTCAAGCTCGCCACCCGAAAACACCACCAACTGATCCACGCCACCAAGAAAACCGCATTCAAGGAACGACTGGACAACAACGCACACAACAGCAAAGAACTCTTCAACATCGTGAAAGAGCTCTCCAACCCCAACGCCGGAAACAACGACATCACCCCTTCGCAAGACCTCTGCAACTCCCTCGCCTCCTACTTCCACAACAAGATCGCAGACATACACAACAGCTTCAGCACTCAACCGACGCACGCCACGACCGAACCACCGCCCCCAACAACCACCCTCTGCGCCTGGACCCCGATCAGCACCGAAGACACCATCAACACGATGAACTCCATACACTCCGGATCTCCGACAGACCCCTGCCTTCACCACGTCTTCAACAAGGCCGACGCTGTCATCGCACCCCACCTGCAGGACATCATCAACACCTCCTTCGACACCGCTACCTTCCCGGAGAGCTGGAAGCACGCCGAACTCAGCGCCCTACTTAAGAAGCCATCAGCCGACCCCACCGACCTCAAGAACTACCGCCCCATCTCGCTGCTCCCGTTTCCGGCAAAAGTCATCGAGAAGACCGTCAACAAGCAACTGGCCGCCTTCCTCGAGACGAACGGCTCCGTCGACCCCTCGCAGTCTGGCTTCCAGGCCAACCACAGCACCGAGACCGCCCTGATCGCAGCTACCGATGACATCCGAGCCCTGCTCGACAACGGAGAAACGGTGGCCCTCATCCTCCTGGACCTCTCCGCGGCCTTCGACACTGTCTGCCACCGTACCCTAGTACAGCGCCTCAGCAACGTCGGAATCCAGGAGAAGGCACTGAAGTGGATCATCTCCTTCCTCGCCGGAAGGACACAGAGAGTCCGCCTCCCCCCGTTCAGATCGGAGGCCACCGAAGTCATCTGCGGCATTCCTCAAGGCTCCTCGCTCAGCCCAACACTCTTCAACGTCTACATGAGCCCCCTCGCAGCCATCGCACGCCAGCACAACCTCAACATCTCCTACGCCGATGACACCCAGCTGATCCTCTCCCTCACCAACGACCCCGCCACCGCCAGAGCCAACCTACACGAAGGGATGACAGACGTTGCCAAGTGGATGATGAACAGCCGCCTGAAACTGAACTCGGACAAGACGGAAGTCCTCATCCTGGGATCTTCACCCTCCGCCTGGGACGACTCCTGGTGGCCCCCCGCCCTGGGCAGCGCACCCAAACCCACAGACCATGCACGCAACCTGGGCTTCATCCTGGACTCCTCCCTCTCCATGACCAGACAAGTCAACGCCGTCTCCTCGTCGTGCTTCAACATCCTGCGCATGCTACGCAAGATCTTCTGATGGATCCCCACCGAGACCAGGAAGACGGTCACCCAGGCCCTCGTCACCAGCTGTCTGGACTACGGCAACTCCCTCTACGCCGGAACCACCGCCAAACTCCAGAAGAGACTCCAGCGGATCCAGAACACCTCAGCACGACTCATCCTGGACATCCCCCGCCGCAGCCACATCTCCGGACACCTGAGAGACCTGCACTGGCTCCCGGTCAACAAGAGAATCACCTTCCGGCTCCTCACCCACGCACACAAAGCCCTACACAACCAAGGCCCAGGATACCTCAACAGCCGCCTCAACTTCTACGCTCCCAAACGGCAGCTTCGATCGACCAGCCACGCCCTCGCTGCCGTCCCCCGCATCTGAAGAGCCACCACAGGAGTAATATCCTTCTCCTACCTGGCCGCCAAGACTTGGAATTCCCTTCCGCCCCACCTCCGCCTGACCCAAGACCACCTCGCCTTCAGGAAGCAGCTCAAGACCTGGCTGTTCGAGCAGTAGCGGACCCCCTCCCCCCAGCGCCTTGAGACCCTCCGGGTGAGTAGTGCGCTATACAAATGCTTTGATTGATTGATTGATACAAGCAACCACCGGTAGGGGAGACACGGCTGTACAGTCTATGCACAGAGTGTGAATTCTGCGATTCATATGCCTCGAATGGAAAATGCTACTTACCAGTATGCATCTGTTCCTGGCATGTATAGCTGCAGAGATTCACACACCCCCCACCTCCCCGGACCCTGTATCTGTTCCAGTGTTATCTTAGATACATTCTCATGGGCATCTCTGTTTCTTACAAACTCCATCATTTCCCTTCATGGCAAAAAACAATCTGAGGATGGAGTTGATGCCCATGCGCACTATCGTCCAAAGGAGAAGTCACCTATCTTGTGACTACAAAAGACTTCTTCCGAAACAACAACAAGGTGCAAGCATCCGAGCCCCACACCAGATGGCGATCTATGCACAGAGTGTGAATCTCTGCAGCTCTACATGCCAAGAACAGACGTAAGTAGCATTTTCCTTCCTACAGGTAGCGGAGATGCCAAGGACAGCTAGAGAAACAAATGTGATAAACCCCCTCTTGGCTCTCCCTGACCTGGATGGGGTAGCTGGAACAAAGAGGGTTTTATAGCTATCCAGGTGCTAATTATTGTCTCCATCCCAAGTTTCCTGGAGGCATATCACATCAAAACTCTTAACAAGGGCCAACCATTCGTTGTTCCCAATCTTACTCCCCAGCCTCGCGATATTCCAAGAAAGAAATTTACACCCTCCATTCACACTCGATACCTGTTCTGGGGGCGATACATTTCCCTGGGATGTGGGTGCCACCGGGTCCGAGGGACCCACACATCGTCAATCGCAATCTTCCTATGAGCTCAGAGGAGTAAACCTATTTGCTGTGCTCACCCCTATCATCCCCTCTGCACGACCCCTATGGCCCACCTCTTGGAGCCGCTCGCGCTGGGACCGTAGTTGGTAATAAATGGGTCTGCAGAAGTATCCCAGCGGGAGTGTCAAGATTGCTGAGTTCCAACACCTGTAGTTAGACTGGGCAACGGTGCTTAAGATTCGGTTTACCATGACTGGATTGTTAAAATTTATGATAATGCAGTCCCCCAGCCAGGATTTCTTGGCGCTACCAACCCACTGTGTCCAGCATACCATGAGAATTTGGTTTTCCACCTTAAGCCCAGGGGCAATGTTTTAATTGAGCCAGTGCACCGCCTTATTGTTCAGCTGGTAAAAGTCTTCCTTGGTCCCGGGGTTGAGGCATGTTACTCCAGCTAACACCACAACAAGCGGAGTGGACTCTGGTAGGAGATGAATAGAACCCAAACTAGGATAATAGTTATTCTAGTCCCATGGTTAATGGCTTCCAGCCCTTCCCACCTATCATCGGAACTGTACAATCCACCCACTTTGAAACCCTGAGATTGCAGAGACTGAAAAGATACTGGGTTCTGGGTGCCCCCCGCCCCCCTTCCGGTTGGCTGGACGGTGCTGGGGGTCAGTCCTGGGCAATAGGTGCAGTTGTATCTCCCACCATGTGACTAGGGTGCTTCGTGATAGACACTGCTCTGTCTCCTGCTTCTGTGCCACTACTACTGGGACTGGAAATGGTGGTCGAGATCGTAGGCCTTGTAAGAGGGATACTTGTGGAGAGAAGGACACGGTCCCTTTGCAAGTAGCTATCAGTGCAGACAGGTTGCTTGCCAGTACAGAAAGTCGGAGTAGGATGGGGTCCAATTTAGTTTCAAATGCTGACAGCAAGGCCGCTTTGAGCATGTCTAACGAAATTGCATCCAGGTTAGGCACTTCTGGTTGCATGTCAGGAGGACAAATTATCCAGTATTAGGAAGCACATAGAGCAGAAGATTTTAGAGCTGGAATTGTTTAACGTAGCCCATGAAAAAACTCAGGTCTTCCCCCTTACTACATTTTATAGTAACACAATAGAGAGGCTGGGCTCGTTTTTTATTATCAAGAAGCCTAGAACGCTGAAACGGAACCTTGTAAAATCGAGTAACCTCTGGTATACGGACACGTGCAGAGAAAAGAGGAAGGCTTTAACTATAGCCCTGCGCAAGAAAGACTTGACATTAGTAAGAGTAGGCAGAAAGGAGTACTCAAGAGCCACAGTTTTAGCGAAGCGTGACTGGGAGGAACAGCACTGGCAGGAGCTTAAATCTGCCTCCCAGATGAAAGACCCAACCTTATTTTAGGAGTTAATTAATAAAGCCAATAGAAGGGGAGCTGATCCTATCCCAAACCACATTACAGAGCAACAATGGTACACCCATTTTCTCAACCTGTACTGTGGCGTAGGAGAATCTCAGTCCCCACAAAGCGTTCCTGTAAGATCTGGATCAGAGAACTCTGTACCAGCAGAACCCTTTTCAATCAAAGAGGTACATTTGATCATTAAGAGTATAGCCCCGGGAAAGGCTGCAGGCCCGATGGTCTTCCTGGAGATCTACTCTTATATGATCTTGTGCTTTGGGCCAACTTTATTTCCCTCCTAAGGAATCTTAATGCAAGGGGCCACGCCATCCCCGATTCGTGGAAGGGAGCTGAGGTGGTAAAAATATATAAAGAAGGTGCTAGAGGACCCTGCCAACTACAGGCCGATTAGCTTAATCGATGTAATCCAGAAGGTAGTTGGCAGGGTCATTGTCTCCAGGATAGGTACTTGGATGGAAGAAGGGAACATTCTCTCACACTTCCAGGCAGGTTTCAGACAGAAGGTGGGCACGATGGACCAGGTATTCAGATTTTTTATGGTTTACTGGAAAATTAAGGGAAATGCAGTCTATACCTGGCCTTTATAGACCTAAAGACCGCCTTCGACTTGGTGCCCCGCGATAAACTTTGGCAGGTGCTGCAAGACCTGGGCCTCCCCATTTTTCTTCTTTATTTTATTAAGAAACTTCACGAGGGGAACTATGCCAAAATCAGATGGGGGATCAGGGGCAGTTGACAGAGAGGGTGGCAGTGAACAGGGGGGTACGCCAGGGCTGTGTGTTGGCCCCGACTTTGTTCTCTCTCTTCGTTAATGGCGTGGTAGACCATTTGAGAGAGGACCCAGCCGATGCCCCAGTCCTGGCGGGGGAGAAAACACCTACCCTGCTCTTTGCCGATGACACCCTCCTGATTTCTAAAAGCCCAGCAGGCCTTCAAAAACTGCTGGATAGGTTTAGCTTGTTTTGTGTGGAAAGGGGCCTAACCATCAACACCACCAAGACCAAGCTAATGACCCTGTCACCTTCAAAAAGATTTAAGAATAACATCTCCCTTAATGGTATTCCACTAGAGGTGGTTGAGTCGTTTGACTATTTGGGAGTTCGGGTAATAACAGGATGAATTGGAACTCCCACATGGCCAAAATGCTTCTCAACCACAAGCGAGTGTCAGGAGCAATTCTAAGAGAGCAGTGAGCGTCTACTAGTAAACCAATAGCTCCGGACCTTATGGTGTACGAAGGGAAAGCATTGTCTTCGGCAGTATGCAGGTCTGAATTATGGTGGTTTGAGAACACCATTGACCTGGTTAGATCTGAGAATAAGTTCCTTAGAGGTCTGGTTTCTCTTCCAGACTCCACCCCTTTAAAGCCCCTCTGTCAGGACATGGGTAAATGCTCGATTAAAGACATAGTACGTCTTCGCCCTCCATTATTTTGGGTGCGTTTAAGAAGGACGCCTGAACTGGCAAATTATGCAGCAGCCTTCGACGAACTCATTAAATTGAATACCGGTAATAAGATCAAGTGGATAAGCAAACTTAGGCAGCTTGTCTCAAATATAGGGTTGAGCGAAACGTGGGCCAGCCAGTGCCCGCCACCCAAACAAACAATTAAGAAAGTATATTTGGAATGGGTGCAGGCGGAGGAGTTACATAGTTCCAAATGGGGGCCCCTTACAGAGCAGTTTCTGGAGCACAAACCTGTTAGGAAGCTCGAACCATTTCTCGACTTCATTCAAAATCCCAGAGACAGGACACTCTATTTAAAGCTGAGGTTTGGAACCCTCCCGATTAATGAAATCACAGCAGGCTGGAACAAGTGTAATTCTCCATCTGTTCCCTGCCCAGGGTGTACAGCTCCCACGGAGTCACTAGCCCATTTTCTTTTTGTATGTAAAGCATATAGGGTGGCGAGAAGAATATGGCTGAAACCAATCTGCAAAGAGCTGGGTTTTAGGCACCACAGGATGGCTCAACGTATCTTAGCATCTGATACCACGTCCTTGGTCATTGTCTGCGGGGTAGCAAAGTCCCTGGGTAGTGCTTGGCTTACCCGTACAAAGTTGTTAAAGAAAAACATGAGTTAGGAGATAGCGGGTCCACTCAGATTGCTGTTCCTCGAGTGTACTGTAGCGGCACTTTAGGTTTTTATTGTACATATTCTTTTTATTGCATTTTATTGTCCTGTATATTGGTTGTATGTATAAATGGATTGGTTTTATGATTGGAGGATGTACATACTTTTATGATAACATTTTTATTGAATAAAGTACATACAACAACAACACTTCTAAGTGGACTGCTGAAGATGACTGTGATCCAATTTTCTTTTTGCGTTTACAAGGGTCCCCAACTGAGGGGCACTTCCTCTTAGCACCTCCTGGGCCCAACCCTTTGCCAGGGGTCATGTCAGGGGCTGACCTAAAAATTGGAGACTGGGCACCGACCCGTGTGACAACAACTGGTATAAGGGGGACGATACCCCCAGCCTGGTCTTGAGGCATATCTTGAGGTTTGTCCACCAAGCCTACTTGAGGGGACTGACTATGGGACGCAGCACATGGAGCAACAGAAGAAACCCCTAGGGAAGGGTGGGAAGGTGAGCGAGATAATCGTCTAATAGCCAGTTCAATCTCCTTGTCCAGAACCCCAGCAGCATGCTGCAAAAAAGCATCCTTTCTATGACTTTTATTGCTTTTTCCATTTCTAAAACCGAATAAATTTTGTTGAATCCCTTAGTGTTTAGAAGAAACATAGATTAGACAGTACTAGACCTTAAAGTAAGCCTTTTCTGCCTGCTATTGCTGCATTTGGTGAGCCAAGTTTACACAGGAAGTAACTTGATTGGTATGAAATAAAATCTTAGGCATTGCTATCACCTTATTATACCTTTAGGGCCCGATGTAGGTAATCTCAATTTTCCGATTCTTAAATACCGAATTTTACCGATTCGGTTTTTAAGAATCGGTAAATATGATGTAGGTAAAAAATAGGTAAAATTTACCGATTCGGTAATATTCCTTATTACCGAATCGGTAATACCGATTCGGTAATGAGGAATACCTTCCCATTCATTCCTATGGGCCTCGAATGAATAGGAAACCATTTACCATTACCGATTCATTAAATACCAAATCGGTAATAGCGGGAGCATATTCAAGGGTGACAGGGTGTCACATTGACACCATGTTACACCCCTGAATCGTGCATGTGTGCACATGTGGCGCACATACATGCCCTAAGGGCATATATGTCTGCCACATGGCACTTTGAAAAAAGCAAATAATTGCTTTTTTAAAGGTATTTGATATTTACCACCAACTTGTAGTTGGTGGTAAATAGAGAATCCTTAAAGCAAAAATGCACTCACTTTGTTGTAAATGAATCTTGGACCCGTATAAATTTCCCGATTCATGCCCTTATATAGGTATACTTTATCATTCCCTTATGTAGGCATAGAAATCATTACCATATTTGGCCCAAACCATACAGCCCAAATACAGCATGGATACTTCGACTAAGCTCCAACAATTAACAACGTTTTCTTGGAAAAACCCGCCTTCAGCAGCCCGGGACATCCCCCTGCTTGAATATTAAGTTCTCCTAGAACTCCCGGCGTTTTCCAAGAAATGAGCCTTTGAGTGACGGTATTAAGTCCAAACATGCGTGAAACTCGGCACCTTCAAAGTATAAATATGCCTTGATTTGGCTAAACAAACACACGGTGGTTTGGAGCAGATCGACTATCTACTTGCCTGACGCCCTACAGCAGCAAGTGCCGAAGGAAGCCGACCCTCCAGCAGACGCACTGCGAGACTCTGTCATTTCTCTTGCCGAGAAATCCAGCTCCAGTGTTTCCGGGCTACCCTTGCGGGTATCTGGGAAATCGAGTCCCGAGAACGAGATACACGACCTCCTTCATTCTAGAACAAAGGTACGGAGCTGATTAGACCTCCTAGAGAATTATTGGAATCAGATTCCTGGCAGAGAACTCCTAGACTTAAACTCCTCCTCTAATACTCCCTGCCTCTTACCAGACTTAGGTTAGGTACACCGGGGTAGGCGTACTCTAGGAGCACCAGTTGAGTATTTTAGTCATCCTTTTATCACTGTATGTATTTTATGTATTTTATTCATTTTATTCACTTTATGGCTTAGAAACCATATCATGCTTTTACAGTACTACTTTATAATACTGTTCGTATTATATGCATTGTACTTCATAGTAAGCTTTGCTATTGTAGCAGTTCATTTTCAATGCTTGAGAAAGAAGACTGTTCAATAAATACCTTTTTATTGAAAACACCCGTCTCTCTATTTCTCTTGCACCTCTGGTGAAACTAAGCATGCACGATTGACTGAGTGAAATAGTTATCTATTGTTTCCGCGACTCTAGAGATTTGATTTCTTATTCTTGGGAAACAAAGTTGTCATGTTTTATGCGGTTGTCGGAAACTAATCCCTTCTTGTTTATTCGAGAAAGTTTCTAGTGACCTCTGAGCTAGCTGGCACTCACAATTAAGTCTAATATAGCCGGTAGAGACCTAGTAGACCTCAGTCCTACGTCCAAACTACAGGATATATTATTCCAATGTGCAGAGCCTATTGGGACTATAGGAACTACACTACAACTTAAGTGCTACCTACATAGGTTTTAAGGATTCGGTAATTTACTGATTCCTTAAAATAAGGAATCGGTATTTTACTGATTCCTTAAAATAACGAATCGGTAAATTACCGAATCCTTATTTACAGCGTCCTACATTGGAAAGGGCTAAATACCAGGCTGTAATGGAAAATTCACAGATTTTTGGCTGTTACCGACCGTTATTTAGCTACCTACATCTGGCCCTTAGTCTCTTATTGGTAAACACTTTGAGTGCTTGGAAACTGGCTCTGTTATAGTAGTGAGTGCTTTAAAAAAATCCTTGTGAATCTACCCCACCCCCCCAACAAAGTGTTCACTGATTTGAGCAGCCACAAACCTCACTCATTTATTTGTGGCTTCACCTCTTTGGCAAAATATTGTGGTTGAGAACTCTCTATTCAGGGTCTGGGCAGCTCGCAAACAGTGGCATTTCCATGATAAGAACAGTCCCGGTCTCACCATCACAGACAGTGACATCCACTAAAACACAAGATGGCATCTATAAAACCAGGAGATTTTTTGTTTTTCTTAATTCTCAGCCCACCCTTGTGACAAATTGTGTTCCCAAGATCAATCTCTTTGTTTTGAACAGTTACAGCAATAACTTAAATCAAACAAAACATTTGAAGTAAGTTTGTAATAGAAAAACAGGACTGTAACCTTGGGTAGTCTTAGATACATATTTCGTATCATCCCACTTGTACCATTCAGCAAACGGCAGCTAAACCGCCATTTAACTGATCGGCCATCTTACACGAGGCCTTTGAACACTGCATGTACACGCTGAGGCTGCCAGTTGCCTCCCATTAATGTTGTAGGTCTTCTCTGCCGTGTTTCGTTGACCAGAAGCGTGAAGAGAAGCTACAATGATTTATTCGTTCTTCAGAAATCGAACGTGGAGCATTGAAATTTCAAATGAATATATAAATCTTTTACTTATAATTTAAGTTCTTTGACTGATTGTAACAAAATGTAAATTTGAGCTAGGACAAGTGGATACTGTCTTTATAGAATCCCGATGGGATCGTAAAGAAGTGCCAGACTCAGCGCGACTTCCCGCAAATTCGTTTTTCTACTGTCCTGCACTGAAAAACTAGGAAAGATTACATCAAAGATGGCATTATGAACTTTGACACTGTATCTTATATAGCAATCCTAATTTAACTAATTTTCCTAATTATGTTACTTTGCCCCGTGGACAAAACATTGATCCACAGTTTTCATCTCATCCCGGCTGGTAAGTGAGTCTTAACATGCTTTCTAGTGTTGCGAGTGTTGAGATGAATGCATCTAAGGTAGTTGCGTTCTTTCCTGGTAGAAGGGTTGGCAGGCCAGATGCTGGTGAATCTGCAGTTCCGGTAGGAGAACTGTCCTTGGGTGCGTTTCAGGGCAGCCAGGCAGCAGGTGCATGATCGTTCAGCGTTGAGTTCGTGGAGGGACCTGATTTAGTAGTGGAGACGGGCGTCGTGGTGTCCACAGGGGCCAGGTGTTCTGGCTCTGGGCGCGGTCCAGGCGGAGACGCCATAAGAAGGGGAGGGGAAAGGGAGGAGCAGCTGGGTGGATGGGCAGACGAATGGGCGAGCGAGGGGGCGGGGGCGCAGCAGCGGGAAAACGGGGGAGGAACGGCAAGGGTACAGAAGGCAGAGAGGGCACAGAAATAGCACAAGAGGAAAAGGAGGAATGGGAAGGAAAACAACTAACAATCCAACAAAATGCAATACAAAATACACTGCGAGAAGGCAGAAGGGCACTGGGCACAGAAGTAGCGCAAGAGGCAACAGGGGGAATGACACAAACAAAATAAACAATTCAACAAGCAATACAATTACACAAAGTAACCTACCACTGGTCACCAGGTATGGGGCGCAGGTGGTAGCCTGCAGGTGGAGGAGAGCCGGAACTCGCGTCCAAGAGAGCTGCAGCAAGCTGGGAGACACGGGCAGACAGGTGGTGCTGTTGTGGCGTGGGGAGCAACCTGCCTGTGAAAGGGTCAAGGGTCGTTCTCCTCACCGTGCAGCAGCAGCCATAAGAAGGGAAGATGGGAGGGAGGAGCATCTGGGAGGTGGGGGCGCATGAATGGGCAAGCGGGGGTTGGGGCCGCAGGGGGCGCAGCGGCGGGAAAACGGGGAACAGCGAGGGTCCAGAAGGCAAAAAGGGCACCGAAATGGCACAAGAGGAAAAGGAGGAATGGAAAGGAAAACAACTAACAATCCAACAAAATGCAATACAAAATACACTAAGGCGAAGTGTAGCGAGCGGGGGGCAGGTCCGCAGGGGACGCAGCGGAGGGGAAACCACAGGAGGAACGGCGAGAAGGCAGAAGGGCACAGGGCACAGATTAGCGCAAGAGGTAACAGGGGGAATGAAGCAAACAAAATGAACAATAAAACAAGCAATACAATTACACAAAGGAACCTACCACTGGCCACAAGGGATGAGGCACAGGTGGTAGCCTGCGGGTGGAGGAGGGCCGGTAACTCGTGTCCGAGGCAACAGCAGCGAGCTGGGAGACACGGGCAGACAGGTGGTGCTGTTGCAGTGTGGAGAGCGACCTCCCTGTGACAGGAAACCTATTGTACTACCTTCCCCTGCTCGGCCTTGGCCCAGCAGCAGGAGGGCAGAATTGTGTCTGGCATCGGCAGCAGACCTAGGTTGCTGTTAGGCTCTGTAACTTCGGTCCCGGGAGCAGGGAGGGTTCCCCGGAAGAGCTCTCCTGAGACCAATTTCACGGACCAACTGATAGATCTAATTGCTATACATGTGCTCTCCTCAAATACATTTCTTTTGTTTGGGGGATTTCAATTTTCATGGTGAAAATAATACGAACCCTGAGGTTAATAAACTCCTCTCTACTCTTGACATGATTGAACTCACCCAAAGAGATACGGCCCAACTCATCCAGCTGGCCACTCGCTAGACCTAATCTTTTCTAATAGTGATCATCTAACCTGTAACCTCCCAAACTCTCTCACTTGGACCGATCATTCAATGATTAAGTTCTCCATTCAACAGCCATGCCCTAAGTGCTCAGACTTAAGTGTAGGGAAAAATCAAGTGGCGCAAGACCGTGGCGAAATCTTTCTGTAGAAGCCTTTAATGAGGATTTTCACCTGGAATCACCAAAGAAGGATAAGGATGCTCCTACGACGTTGGAAGAATTTAATACCCCCTTTGTGACAGTTTTGGATTCTCCCCAATGTCCACCATCAGCCCCCTGGTGCACTTCGGAGCTAAATATTGAAAAATCCAAATGCAAGAGATTGGAGAGACTTTGGCGAGTTAGTAAAGACCCACAAAACAAACTACGGTTTAAACAATTCTTGTCTAGCTGTAATCTGAATTTAAAATCAGCCAGACGTCTATTTATTATTAACCAAATTGAACGTGCCAGTAACGTCCCAAAGGCCCTTTTTAATATAGTAAAAGACTTCGTATCTCTTCATGTCTGTAGACAATTGCCTATGGAAACACAAGATTTTCGTAATTCGTTAGCAATCTTTTTTCAAGAAAAGATAATTGATATTTATGCTAACTTTTCATCGATCACCTCTCAAGACCTTGAAGCCTCTACTAGAACAGAGGGCTTAGAAAAAATGGCAGCTAGCACCTTAGATTGTTTCTAGTTAACCACGCTTGAGGAAGTTTCCAATGCTCTCTCCTTCTCAAAATCTGGCTCACCCCAAGATCTTTGTCCTCCAAAGACAGTGGCCCTATTAGCCACTCGTTGCGTGCCAGCAATTCTAAATATCAATAATTATTCAATACAATCAGGTACCATTCCAATAACATGGAAGGATGCATTCGTACGTCCAATATTGAAGAAACCAACTGCGGATCCCCGAGAACTAAGCAACTGCCACCCTATTTCTTTGGTACCCTTATTGGGCAAGCTGCTGGAAAGTATAATTAACAAGCAACTAAATCTATGCCTGGAGTCCAAGGAAATTCTGTATCAATCACAATCCGGGTTTCAACCGGGCTTCAGTACCGAGACTGCCATGCTCGCTGTAACTGACTCGCTCAGACAGAAAATAGACATTGGAGGATACTGATCCTTCTAGATCTCTCTGCGGCTTTTGATACCATCTCACATTTAGTGCTCGCGGAGAGACTAGCTTCCTGTGGCATTCAAGGGACAGCCTTGAAGTAGTTGCAGAACTTTGTCAGACAGAACGCAAACTATCATGCTAGGGCCATATCTGTTAGAAAAATTTGTAGAACAGCAAGGTTTTGAGATAATTTCATATG
Source organism: Lissotriton helveticus (assembly GCF_964261635.1). Taxonomy (NCBI): domain Eukaryota; kingdom Metazoa; phylum Chordata; class Amphibia; order Caudata; family Salamandridae; genus Lissotriton; species Lissotriton helveticus. The sequence continues at coordinate 483,072 of NW_027611709.1, read as the reverse complement.
CTGATGATACTGAGCTTATATTTATTATTGGCCCAAAGATAGAAGCAGAGAAATTGTGGTTCTCCAGCGGAATGCTTGTAATCTCTAGCAGGATGACACAGAACTGCCTCCAGTTGAATCCTGGAAAAACCGAGGTCATGCTAACGGGGAAACCCTTAGCTAGCTGGTCTGATGAATGGTCGCCCTCACAATTGGGACCAGCTCCTGTTCCTAAAACATGTGTTAAAAATCTATGCCTAAAATTAGATCAGTCATTAACCATGAAAGACCACATTGCTGCCTCTACTAGCTCCTGCTACTATAGTATGCGTTTACTCCGCAAAATTCTTCGCTACATGCCCACTAATCACCGCAGAACCTTAGTTCAAGCCATGGTCATCAGACAATTAGACTATGGTAATGCTCTGTTGGCGGAAGTGGGAGAGACCCTGCTTACTAAATTACAAGTGATTCAGAACACGGCGGCCAGAATGTTACTGAACGGCCCTGCTGGCTCCCCTTCTGCTCCCTTGATGAGAGAGCTGCATTGGTTACCTGTAAGGAAGAGATCCTTTTTCAAAATCTGTTGTCTCACTTACAATGCGCTGAATGGCAGAGGCCCTTACTATCTACAAAAGAAACTCACCTTTCATACACCGAACAGAAATTTCAGATCCAGTACTCCAGGCCTTCTACAGGTTCCTCGTATACGTTTGAGTAAGACTGGTAGAAAAGCTTTTTCGTATCTGGCCTCAAGAAACTGGAATACACTACTTCTGTCCCTAAACAAAATTTCCATATACAGCACCTTTAGGAAACAACTAAAAGCATTCCTGTTCTAACTCTGTTCTGACTTTCAGTCCTCGGGCCAAATTTTTAGGCGAGCGCTGAGATGCCCCCGGGTGAGTCATGCGCTATAGAAATTAACTTAGCATAACAGCATACATAACATGCCTGAATGTAGCTAAACCAGAACCCCTAAATGTGCGCTGCCAGCTTTGCTCAGTTTGACTTCTAATTATTATAGCAGCACTTCAGCACTTGACAGCTCAGGAAGCCATAAAAATGTGTGTCTTTGCATTTCAATACGGTGATGCGGACCACCACATTGAAATGTGTTACTCTAACCCCTGATGCGTGGTACTTGGCAGGCCTGCTCCCCTCAACGCAGGCACCCTTGCAGTATGGTGCAAGGCTGCCTGCATTGGCGCAAGGCAGCTAAATTCAGTACCAGCACAGGGAGAAATGCAGGGCTGCACCGTATTCTAGTAAATACGGTGTAGTCTTGCATTTCAGAAGTGGAGAGCGTGGCGTTAAGCCAAGGAGGCCAACGCCGTGCTCCACCACGTCCTTGTAAATATGCCCCTTAATGACAACAGCCTGACCTATTTAATCAAGAGACAGAATATCCTCTCATTTCAGAAGATGCAACGCCTTGATGTAGCATTGCTCCCGGAAACACACCTGTCACCTAGTGAACATGATAAACTCTGAAGGGATTGGATGAGTACGGTACTACATGCCAGCAGGATCCAGACCACCCTTACACAGCCATCTACTCCTTTGGAACATAGGGAGAGTGGGTTGGACATCTTATTTCACAAATGGCTGGGAGTTTGCACACAGCGGACATGGCGGGACCCCACTGGTCAGATATATAATTTTGCCAAGGTTCAGATACACAATTAATCTTTCTGTGTGGGCTCTATCTATGCACCGGGGGCGACCAAACTCCTGCTCTCCTTTGGACAGCCAGGGTATTCATGAGGGGGGGTACTGGAATAGGCCACCTTGACAAGTCCAGAAACCATACGACCAGGCAGCCCCGAGACCGGTTCATCCTCTCTGACATTATTGATGATCATGCCTTGATGGATCCATGGTGATTGACGCACCTGAGGGACGCGGACTATACTTTCACCTCCTGCATCCATTGTAAACGTTTATGCCTTGATCCTCCCAAACAGTACCTCTGATCATGATCTTCTGCTACTCGACCATAAACTTCGACTGTTTCAAGCCCCTCAGGCCCGTTGGCGTATGTATACAGCACGGTATGAAGCCCCTGAAGACAAGCACAGGCGGTGCCAATATCTGAGCCAAGACTTGGAGGAGAACATTGGGTCCATCTCCTCTGCACAGGTGCTGTGGGAGGGCAGGATGGCCTCTGAGAGGCACTTTGATGAATGATTTGGCTGCCTATAAGTGCCCCTGTGAGGCATAACAGCGTTGGTTGACTGACCTCCCGCTTTATCTGACTCAGACGTATAATGCATTGCTGATCCCTGCTCTTCTCAAGGAGCTGCTTGGAGCCAAGTATGATCTGAACTCCGATTACACAGTGGAGGACAAGAGGGATACGCTCTGTGGACGATAAAGTGAGTTGGCAGCTTTGCTACTCTCATGCGTGCCTATGGGCTGCCACAATCGCATCACTGACAGTACCGACAGCTCACGCAGAGCCTGCAACACATGCTGGGTGCTCCCCCTTATGATCTTGAGACTGTCTCAATGTTGCATAATATCTTGATGTGGAAAGGATACAAGGACACTGGGTGGGATTGTATGTTACCACTATGGACGGCCTTTTTTCGAGCACCACTGCCCACACTTTATGCTGTGTGTTAGAGCAGAGGCTGTGCCTCTCTCTGTCTGAGCAGGATGGGCACGACCTTTGGAAAGACCATGGCAGTTTCCTCCAGGCGGTCAGGTTGAAATTCAGTTATTTCAAGTTCCTACACCACTTGCACTGGACGCCGGAGTGGATCTATAAAGAACATACGGCAGACGATTCCAAGTGCTGGAGGTGCTGACGGAGTGGCGCAGTCGCCTGTGACATTTTGCATTTCCTATGGACTGTACAATACTTTGTGCTACTGCGGCTCCATTTGGGATACCTTGATGACCAACCTAGGGGTGGCACCGCATTTAATGGCCCGTCTGACCTTGCTTCACAAAATGTCAGTATTCCAGGATTTAACATACCACTGTAAGAGTTGGCTGGCTATGGCCTTCACAGTGGGAGTTGTCTTTTTGGGGGCAACCATGGGGCTTGGCACCCTGACATTTTATTTTCCTGTTCCCATGTCCCTTCCCCTCGTGTTCTCCCTCATCCTCCTTCCCTGATCATCTGGGGGATTTTCGGAGCCAAATCACCTCTATCTAGAGGGTTTATTTAATTTACTGTTTTTCCTGTTTTCAATGTCTTCTCACAGGTTCTAGTTTACACAGTATCTTGGACTCTGCTGAATCGATAAACTTCCATCCCTGTAATATGCTCATTGTATATGAAAAATCAATAAAGAAATGAGGTATTAAAAAAGACACAGGGAATGGTGTCACTTAACATTTGACTTTGACAGTTCCAAAGGAAGAGACTTTACTGAATTCATAGACATGATCAGAACACATGCAAAGTGATAAAATAAACAACCAAGTCTCACAAAAATAGACATTCAATTTAACATTCTACTGAACTGTGTGCAGTACTCATGATGAAATATGAGAAAAGTTTTGCCAACAAAATTTGAGACAGAGGGTCTGCTCTGTGCTGAATAGTCATGTGTGAAGTTGTAGTTAATGCCCATAGTTTGGAAGAATGGGCCAGGTTTGAGTGAGACTTCAGCATGACCTCCAAATGTGTTAGTGTCACTCGTGATGAGTGAGGCTTGAGGGCTCTGATGTATGCATGTCCAAACTAATGTTACTGTCGAGGCACTCAAGGCGGCTTGCATGACAATGCTACAAAGAGTTGACGCACTCACTAATCAATGGTGTATTGATGACGAGCTTACTATGATATAGGGGCCTATGTGAAGGAGTAGAATATTTTCGAGTAATGAAATGCCCCTCCCCTGTTCTTCAGACCAGTAACACCCACTCATTTTTATGATACAATGCAAACTGTGTGAGAAATTTCTGGTTCATACTTGATATCTATATCTTAGTAATTAGTTGTTTAAAAGATCATTTGCTTTTTTATGTCAGTGAATCTTTGTTGAGAGTGGGAGGTGGTTACTGTAAACAAAACAACAAAGCCTGGAAGAGGCCTGTAGCTTAATAATTTAGAAGACAATTGTGCTCTTAAATCAGAAACTCAAAACCTAATTAGGGCCTAAATTATCCTAGACTGAAGGCAGGTACCCCATCCCTAAAAGAATACAAGCTAGCAATAATTGAGGAAAAAAGGGCTTATTATGTTACTCTGACCGCTTCTTTGAACTCTCCCAGAGACCTCTTTAAGATTATAGACTCCCTTTCCGCCCCCCCAGGCTGTGGATCCCACAGTGGAAACCCAGGAACTCTGTGACAGAATCTCAATTTTTTTCCACTTCAAAATTGTTGATATCTATAATTCCCTGGAATGCCTCAACCTGGAGCTGGGTTCCCCTCCCCCCCTTTCCTCCCCGCATCTGGTTCTCAGGTTAATGATGCCGGTGCTAGCTTCCTTAATTTCCCTCTCCTCACCCTGGAGGGGATCAACTTGCTCTTTGACAACACTAAATCTGGCTCCCCTCTGGAACCCTGCCCGCTCAAGGTCCCTAAGGCCTGTAGGGAAGTGGCTATTCCCCCCCTTCTAGAGGTGATGAACTTAGCAATTACGGAGGGAATTTTCCCTCTCTCATGGAAAATGGCGGTCGTTAAACCTCTCTTGAAGAAGGCCTCTTTGGACCCTGGGGTGTTGAAAAACTTTCGACCTATCTCCTTACTACCTGCGCCCGCTAAAATACTTGAATCTCATCTAAACTGCCACCTTAGCTTCTTCTTGGATGACTCCAGCCTGCTGGATACCTCGCAACATGGTTTTCGAAGAGGCCACAGTACTGAATCTGCCCTTACTGTGGTCATTAACAACATCCACTCGAGGGTCGATAAGGGCCATACTACCCTCCTGGTCCTTCTCGACCATACGACAGCTTTCGACACCCTGTCTCCCTCTGTCCTGGTCTCTCAGCTTAGGGAGATAGGAGTTGGAGGCCCAGCTCTGAGCCTCCTGGCCTCTTTTCCCAATCAAAGAGAACAAAGGGTGAAGCTGGGTGACTTTCTGTCCCCCTCTAAACCTGTGCAATGTGGGGTCCCCCAGGGATCTTCTTTAAGTCCCACACTTTTTAACATCTATGTGGCCCCACTTGCCAGGGTAGTGAGATATTTTGGGCTTGAGGTGTTGTCTTACGCCGATGACACTCAAATTATGGTCTCACTCATGCAGTCTGTGAGTGACTCTGCCTTGAAGTTCAGAAATTGCATGGCGGCAGTATCCCAATGGATGATTCAGAATTTTTTTAAGCTTAATGGAGCGAAGACAGAGGTCCTGATCTTCGGTGGCAATCAAGACGTCTGGTCGAACGATTGGTGGCCGGCCTCCCTTTGGGAGTGTCCCCTTCCCTCTCATTTCGCTAGGAATCTGGGGGTTGTGATAGATACTTCTCTCTCTTTTGACCGTCAGGTCAGTAGGACTGTATCCACCTGCTGTGGTATTATCAGGATCCTCAGAAAGATTGCATCCTATCTCTCCCCTGATGCCCGGAAGCAAGCCACCATGGCACTTGCTTCCTCGAGATCAGATTACTGCAATGCGCTGTATGAAGGTCTAAACAAGAGCCTCATCCATTAATTGCAGATAGTGCAAAATGCCACGGCCAAGATGGTCCTCAACCTTCCCAGGCGTTCCTCAGCATCTTTGGCCAGGAAAAACCTACATTGGCTGCCTATCCAGTCTAGGATTTCCTTTAAGATCCTCTGCCTCGCCCATGGGGCTATGTATGGCTCTGGTTCAGAGGGTATCAGGTCTCTCCTCCACCCTTATGCCCCCATTAGAGCCCTCCGCTCTTGGAATAAAAATCTTCTCCTAGTTCCTAGATTTGCAAACGCTAGATGGGGAGGTAGAGCGTTCTCCACCCTGGTACCTAAGCTCTGGAATTCCCTCCTCCCAGAACTGGCAGCACAACCATCTCTTGCGCTTTTTCGTAAAGCATTGAAAACTTGGTTCTTTGTAGAGGCTTACTCGTAGACGTGCACCTGGAGAATTCAGACTTTTTGACCAGATTGGCGCCTTGATACCCTTGGGCTAAGTTGCGCGGTATAAGTCTCCCTTCATTCATTCATTCATTCATTCATTCATTGAAATTCAGACTGTCTCTTCCAGTTGTCACCTTTCTGTAAATACTCTTAGTCCTTTACATCAGTGCTTCGAAGATGCTCATCTGAAATGAAGCTATAAATACTTTTTTACAGCAGCAACCAAGTGTGAGGCCCTGTACTAGAACTGTCTGAGCCTTAAAAACATTCATGTCTGTGACATCTGAAATTCTAGGTCTTTACAGGTATAAATGCTTGTGCCTTGAGCAGCACCCATCTCCCCCTAAATTTGTCCTTAATTCCTTTCCTTCATGCAACGCCAACAAAGACAACCCGCCCTGCACCTCTGATACACCAACTCCTGCTCTCAAACTCCACTTTTCCCCACCTATGAAACCCTAGACCCCAACTCTCCTCCTGTCCTGTCTCCACCACCAATTCCACCCCCTCCTGTTTCCATCGAGCCACACAACCTTCCGTGCTCTGCCCTACTCTCTCTGGAAAATAAGCTAGGTTCTCTTATCACCTCCATCTCCCAGCTTGTAGCTACCATTTCACTTTTAAGCTCCAAGATCTCCACTTTTCCTTACACCTTTACTCCTTTGGAAAACTCTCACCTTCCCACGAGATGCACCTCGCCCCCCCCCCACCCAGTAGAGCCAAGCATAACCAGGCGTCTGCAACCATCGTTAAACCACACAAGCCCTTGAACGCCGCCCTTCCTCAACTTGCATCTCCGAGTAACACAACTATCTACACTATTCTGACCATCTCCTCTGTGAGAGCCAAGCATTCACCTAAATCCTCCCGTGCACCCCGTCTAAGTACAATATCCCTATCACTCTTCTTAGCCCAAGTGCCCCCGTCACTAAAACAGTTGTGACAGAGCTGCGCTGTCTGCTCCACAACTGCAGATCTGCAATAAAACACAAACTTGAAATCTCCAATACCATCACCTTTCATAATATTGACATGCTCTTCCTCACAGAGACCTGGTTCAACGATACCTCTCACTCTATGTTTGATCTCCTATTACCCTCAAGCTATTCTATTTTTAGAAGTGACAGAACTGGCAAAGTTGGGGGAGGTGTTGCAGTCATCTTTAGAAACTCCCTCCAACTTAAGGCTTTTCCTATCAGCTCATTCCGCACTTTTGAATGCCTATCTCTTGAGCTTCAACTACACCACCGCTCACCCCTCAGATTCCATGCCGTTTACCGCCCACCTGGTAGCTGCCCTTTGTTTATGGAGGAACTCACTGACTTCATCAACGACCAATACTCGCAAAGTGACAATCAGACCTTCATGGGTGACTTCAATCTCCACTGGGGCTCACCGCAAGACTCTTTCGCGAATTCGCTGGCCACCTCCCTCTCTGCAAACGATCTTATCCAACACTGCACAGAATCAACACAGTCTAAGGGCTCAATCCTGGACCTTATTAGTTCTAAAGCAGGCATGCTTTCTATCACTACCCCTATTCATGTAGACTGGTCTGACCACCTCCTCATCCCATTCTCTCTTCACCTTGTACGCTTTATATCTCTTGGCCAACTTAAGAGGGCCACCGCCTGGTTCCGTGACACTAAAAATATTGACACCGTTTCCCTCTGTGAGTCAGCTTTGCTGTCACTTCCAAGGCTAGACCCGAACCTAGATGTTGACGAACTCACCTCTCAATGCCTCACAGTCTTTGCAGTCGAAATCAATAACGTCGCTCCTCTCCAAAGCAAAAAAAAAAAGGCCCACTCCCTCGGCACCCTGGTTCAACAAATCCCTCTATGAAGAAAGGAAGCACCTAAGACTCCTGGAGAAACAATGGAGGCAAGCGCCCTCCACCAATAATTTGACCACGCTTCGTTCAGCAAGATCCAAGTACATCACAAGCACATCTTCCTTGGGAAAGCATTGCACTTCAGAACCCTCCTTGATTCAGCCAAAAATAGACCCAAAAAACTATTTGATCTCATCAAGAATACTAACTGCTCTCCCCCAACCTCCAAGTTGGAGGATTCTACAAAGAAAGCAGCGGATTTCGCTGTATTCTTCAACGAAAAAGTGAAATCACTGGTGGATCAGGTCGCTCATCCTATCCCTCCAGAGGAGGGCAAATCACTAGCCATTTGGCAGAACTTTGACCCCACCTCTGAAGATGCGCTCCTCAATTGCATCCGCGAAACAAAGCTCTCCAACCATTCGCTTGACCGCATCCCTAGTGCCATTGCCATTGACTTCTATACCCATTCTCTTCCCTATTGCACCACTCTGGTCAACCTCTCCCTCTGTCAAGGCTCCCTTCCTGTCCCCTCCAAAATGGGGCAGGTCACCCCTCTGCTTAAAAAACCCACAGCTGATGTGAATGACCTCAACAACTTCTGCCCCATCATTATCCTACCCTTTCTTGCGAAGATCACAGAAAGATGTGTAGCGAAACAACTCCCTCGTCATAAAAAGGACAATGATCTTCTTGACAATTTTCAGTCTGGCTTCATCCAAAACTGCAGCACTGAAACTGCCCTGCTGCAAGTGACTGATGACGCGCTGCGAATACTCGATTTGGGAGGGTCTTGTCTTCTAATTCTCCTTGACCTTTCTGCAGCCTTTGACACTGTCAATCACAACACTCTCCTCAACACTCTTCAACAGAGAATGGGAATGGAGGGCACTGTGCTTAAATGGTTTGCTTCCTTCCTCTCTGATAGAACCCAAATGATCAAAATAGCGGACAGTCTTTCACCTCCTTCGGCGGTAGGTCAAGGTGTTCCTCAAGGCTCTATACTTGCACCGACATTGTTCAATCTCTACCTAGAACCACTGGGAAATCTCCTAAGTAAATCCGGGATCCACTCTCATCTCTACGCAGATGTAATGTAAATGTAATGTAAATTGATACTTGTATAGCGCACTACTCACCCGCAAGGGTCTCAAGGTGCTTGTACGAATACAACTGTGGAACCCATCCTGGCTTTCCCTGTGAGGCGTCCACTCCTGGGCACCCCCAAGGTGGAGGCCAGGCATCCTTAGCGTTGTGGGGGCTGTTGTGGAGATTAAGCAAGCTATTGCCCAGAGTTGCAGAGTGGGACTCCATGATTGGAATAGGCACCGAGGCCAGAATTGTCAGGTCCGTGGAATTTTGAGCCCAAGACCCGCCGAGGCTGGGAATTGAACCCTGGTCCCGGGCTAGACCTCTGCATCAGGGTCTGCCGCTCTAACCATTCAGCCACACTTCTCCACAGATGACACTCAAATCTACCTCAAGGTTGCCTCCACTCACGATCTCGCCATCCTAAGCTCGACTCTCGACTACATTCAAAACTGGATGTCAACTCATCAACTGATTCTGAATCCCTCCAAAACTGAATTCCTCCTCCTCTCCTCCTCACTTTCTCCACCCCCGGTTCAATCATTTATGGATAAGATGAATCTACTTAACAATAAACCCATCATTGTCGACAGCACACCTGCAGTAACATTGATGGTGGTCTCAACCACACGAACCAATTGTCTGATGTGTCTGCTGTTGGCCATTGGACCCCAAAAATGAAGGAATCCTTTAAGGAAGTCTCCTCCCTCTTGTTCTGCCGTGTCTTTGACATCGAATATACCTCGGCTATATCTAATTCTGTGGTGGTCTGACCGAGCCGTATACGTAGGGGGAAGGAGGTAAGCTATATAACATGTTCCAGAAAAGTTAGAAGAGAGCCATATATAAGCTCTGTCATTACAGACGAAATATGTTCCTTGAGAGGGAACCAACGGAGGGAAGTTAGGAGACGAGAAAATGTAAGTGTACAGACAACTCTGCTTGCTGTCAGTCTTCTTGCCATTGACTTGAAGACAAAAATTACCTTCATGGGGTATGGTCCATACCGGAGAAGACCCACCCTTTCTAGTCTTGTCGCCAAGGCTAGAGACATAGCGAGTAACATTCCATTCCTCATAAGCTCTCTTCTCGTCTAACGGGATTTTGTTTGTTCTTTTCTACGATTTTAGCCATCACCACTATACCCTTAATTAAAGAGCTGTGGCTAAAATCCAATCCATTCCCAAAAGGTTTGATGGAACTTCTAAGTCTGTTGTGGTATGCGGCTGAAAACATAGCCAGATAAGCCCAAGCTGAACCTTCATATGAGAAAGGAAGGACCAGATATGGCATTCCTTTCGGTGTATTGTGTGGCATGAGTCCGCAAACCCAACAATCAGTCATATTAATAGCCAACCGATGCTGGTGTAACAGCTGGACAAACGTATTATTCATATATTCGGCTCTCCTTATCTGCTCATGCGGAGGTAGAGTATGCATTTTATGTGAAAGGACAGAAAGATGAGAAGGCAAAGAAACCGTAGAATTAACAACATTTTTCTGCTGCAGAACGTGTATGATCCAACCTGTGCAGGCTAATAAAATACATAAAAACATAGAAACACACAGAGTCACGCCAAAACGACTACGTAATAATTTACAATACTTCGATCTCATTTCCTGCTTCCTATTTTCCCTACCTACAGTTATTGTACCATCCATCTTTATCTAAAAAAAATTGACGCTCACGGCAATCTTCCTCAATCACTCAGCTACTCACTTCTGTATATCCGGAGGCACTAGCCACTTACTAAAGGAACAAAAACCAGATTACAGTTCTGAGTCTCCTACCGTGACCCTGCGACGGAGACAGATGGCACATCTAATACTAAAATGTCACACAAGAAACAAGGGGGCAAAAAGGATCAAAAGGAAATGTCTTTGGGTAAAAAGGAACATAAAATGTCAACGTTTTTAGTTCCTCTGGTCAACCTTCGACCTCAGGTTGTAGCGTGTTTTGTTCGGCACGGTCTGGTCCTTAAACAAAGTCTCTGGATTGGTAGTGTCCATTCGAAGATGTGCAGGCACACTGGCTTGAAGAATGTCGTCATCAGCTTTCTCAGACTGGGTTCCATAAATTTGAGCGTCACTGAAAGGCACAAAGCAAGGAATCACTGCAGATTCAGATTCCCTTACGCCACTGCGGATCCACTGATCAAAGGGTAACGGCAGAGGCACTTTCTTACAGTGCATGCCATGCAACCAATTCTTCTTCCCGACCACTTTCACAGTTGTGCGAGTGACAAGCAAAACTTGTCTAGGCGCTGACCAGCGAGGCTCCAAGTTCTTAGTCCGCTGGAAATTCTTGATGCAGACCCAGTCACCAGGCAAGATGGTGTGGCCTGGGTCTGTGGAGGCCTCTGGCAAAGCACTCTGTACCTGTTGGCGAATAACACCCACTTTAGCAGTCAAATCATGCAGGTAATCAATTAACAAAGGATATGGTATGTCCGAATATTTCCTGGGACGAGGGACACCCCAGACATTAGCTGGACGTCCGAATACTACTTCATATGGGCTAAGTCCCATACGAGAGTGCACAGAGAGTTCTGGTCGACAAAAGAGCTAGGGGCAAGGCATCAGGCCAGGCAAGACCTGTGCTAGCTTGAATCTTAGCTAGTTTAAGCTTGAGTGTACCATTAACACTCAACCAAACCCGCTGACTGTGGATGGTTTGCCGCATGGAACTTCTGTCTGATACCGAGACCCGAACACACTTTTTGCATACTTTGACCCACAAATTCACTTCCATTGTCACTCCAGACAATTCGCGGCAAACCAAACCTGGGAAAGAATTCTTTCAGTAACACCTTAGCAGTGGACAGAGCAGTGTTATCTTTCAAGGGGTATGCCTCTATCCAACGGGAAAAGGCACATACCACCACCAGAACATACTTGATGTTGTTGCAATGATCCATGTGAATGTAATCAATTTGCAATACCTCAAAAGGGTATGACGGGGGAGCAAAATGACCTGTCGGAGTTGGGGTACCCTTTCCTGGGTTATGCATTAAACAAACAATACAATGCTTAACCACATTCTTGGCACATTTTGGAATTCCTTCATTCTGCCACACAGGAGCCAAGAGCTTACATATGCCTTTCGCACTAATGTGAGCTGGACCATGAGCCATAGTCACCACCGGCAACAGATAAGCGTCCGATAGTAACCATCGCTGGTGTTCTGACAATTCCGTCCAACAACCCATCGAATCTAACATTCCCGTACTTTCTTTCCACGTACTCAATTCCCTCTCAGTAGCCTCTCCCTGAATCGTTTTCACACTCTCAATCGTGTCTTCACACATTCCAATTTCCCTGACCCAATTCGCAGGACCTACCACACACATTCGACTAGTAGTGTCTCTGGCTGTAGTTTTTGCTACCTCATCTGCGAATGCATTTCCACGACCAACATCCTCTATCACTTTCTTGTGCGCACTGCACTTTATGATTGCTATCTGCATAGGTAAAGTAAGTGACTCAAGAAGATCGGTCACCAACTGACCATGCTGAATCTTTGTCCCGTGAGAGGTAAAGAATCCTCTCTCCCCCCCTCTTTAATAAGAGTGTGGCACATAACATTAAAAACATATCTCTGTGTGGGCTCCATCCATTCATGAAAAGTACTCATAATGTCCTCTGTATTATATTCTAGTCCTCTCTCAATCCATTTACGAGCAAGAGATCCCAAAACTACTTTCTCGTCCGTAAGTGGAAGTTGGCAACGAGATTGTCGTCTGGAAAAAGCTGGAGACATATTCAAGGACCCAAGAAAAGGGGAAAAGAAGTTCGAGACAGCCTCTGCTATTCTCCTATGTGATGTAGGAGAATCCTTTGGAAGAACAGGAGACATGAAAGATGTAGAAGGCAATGGAGGCTGAGACATAGCCGGAGCAGGATATTGTGGAGAAGGTTGGGACTGAATTATAGAACGTGGAGGTGGAGCAGAGGCAAGCAAAGGAGCATTAGTAGGCTGAGACAGTTGCTGAACAACCAGAAATGCAACAACCACTGGTTGAGCAACAGGAGGGCGTAATGGAGGTACATTAGGAGTTTGGGCATAGGGAGGAGGTGAATTCAATAAACAAGTCATTAGGGAGTCTTCTTCTAATTCCCTACTTTTATCTGAAGGAGAAGTAGGCAACATCGGATAGCATCTATCTATCGACATGCGATGTTGTCTCTCCAGTATCTCATTCGCACCATCTACTTCATTATGTTTAAACTGCTAAGCAGCCTGGATAATTGACATGTCTTGTGCTTTCTTATCTTTTTTTGCTTGCTAAATTTCTTTCCTTACGCCAAAGGAAAAAAGAGTCAAACATTGCCGGCCGGACTTTCCTTCTAAACACAATCGCTTCTAAATGATCTAATATGGCGGGTCAAAACTACCATTTTGGGGCCATCTTAGAACTCCACTATTTTTCGTGTATCGGACCCATGTCTCATTAAAGGTAATGGGACCAATACCATGTTTCGAATAGAGCTCATAAGTGGGAGTTCCAACTGGAGGAATCGGACATGAATCCTCTAACGGGGAATCCCTAGTACAACCTAAGCAACAAATTCTTTTAAACTTACTCAGTCCAGGCATCGTTACTTCTCTAGACTGCTTCACAAACAAAAAGGGGTATGAATCACCGAAACAGCACAAACGTACTTACCCCTTGGCTTCAGGTATTGCAATAACTGAATAAAAACCCAAGAATAAAACAAAACAAAGTTTGTGGGAGCGACCCACCAAATACTTAATTAAGGAACGTCCTACACCAGCGAAGGTCCGTTTATCGTCTCGCTTTACCAAACATCATCAAAGGGTCCAAGGCAGGGCGACAGTCAGGGCAGCAGTCGTCAACAGCCGTCAGAAAGGAGTAGTAGCGCTGTAAAATACCTTTGGTCCACTTTCGACATGCAGGGGTCAATCACGCGGTGCGCTTCCTCCGGAATTTTGTTTGCGGGGCTCCTCACGACCCTCTGGCTCAAATGCTACCGCTGAAGTCGCCCCACGTTGGGCTGCCAATTTGGAGAACCGCAGCCTTAAGGCTCGGCGGCGCCGGGTACGCCTGAAATCCCCGGGATTCACCTGCCTTGTCAGAACAGAGACACAGACTCTTTGTCTGGCGTAGAAGATGGTATTTATTAGCTGCAGCTAGTACAGTGGTCTTAGAAGTCATTAATATAACGAGGTTCGAAAGAGACTGCCACTTAACTCCGTGGCGCACAAGCTTATATATGGTACAATACAATGCAAAGCACAAAGATACAAGGGCATGAGGTATAAGCAAATGTTATGGACAATGCTTTAAGTATAAAGTAACTTAAGTTCCCGGTTATGTTTGTCACTCGATCCCTCAAGTAGTTTACAAATGAATCCACACAATTCACTTTACGGCAGAGGAAAACACAGTTATATGCTCGAGAAGGACAGTCATGAAACAGGAGAATGCATGAGACGTGTAGCGAAGGACAGCAGATAAAATAACCCACAGGAAAGAATGGTGCGACCCAACAAATAGTCCTGACGGAGATTAATCAGCTCAGACAGGAATTAGCGTACTCGGCCAGACCCAGGCACCCGTTAGTAAACAAAGGCAAAGAGGCCACCTGACACGTAAATGCAGAAACGTCAAAAACATCGAGCTCGCCGCGCTGCCTGAGTGAGGGCAACACAAAATGGCGGCGGCTACAAAATGGAGGCTGGGCACGAACGAACTCGCATTTTACAGAACCTCACATTTCATTACAGTGATGCAGACCACCACATTGAAATGCGTTAGGCCTGTTCCCCACAACGCAGGAATCCTTACACTATGGTACAAGGCTGCCTGTGTTGATGCTAGGCAGCTAAATGTAGCATCAGCACAGGGAGAAAGGCAGGGCTGCACCGTATTCTTGTAAATACAGTACAGCCCTGTATTTCGGAAGTGGAGAGCGCGGCGTTAAGCCAAGGAGGCCAACACCATGCTCCGCCACTTGATTCTAAATATGCCTTTTAATGTCAACAGCCTGACCCATTTTATCAAGAGGCAGAATATCCTCTCATTTCAGAAGATGCACCGCCTTGATGTAGCATTGCTCCAGGAAACACACCTGTCACCTATTGAACATGATCAACTCAGAAGGGATTGGATGAGTACGGTACTACATGCCAGCAGGATCTAGACTACCCTTACACACCCACCTACTCCTTTGGAACATGGGGAGAGTGGGTTGGACATCTTATTTCACAAATCTAGGGGGGTTTGCATACTGCAGACATGGCGGGCCCCCCTGGGCAGATATATTTTTGCCAAGGTTCAGATTCTCAATGAGTCTTTGTGTGTGGACTCTATCTATGCCCCGGCGGCTGACCAAACTCCTGCTCTCCTTTGGACAGCCAGGGTATTCATGAGGGGGGTGCTGGAATATGGCACCTTGACAAGTCCAGAAACCATACGACAGGGCAGCCCGAGAAGGGTTCACCCTCTCTGACATTATTGATGATCATGCCTTGATGGATCCATGGTGGTTGACGCACCTGAGGGACGTGGACTATACTTTCACCTCCTGCATCCATTGTAAACGTTTACATCTTGATCCTCCCAAACAGTACCTCTGATCATGATCTTCTGGAACTCGACCATAAACTTCGACGGCTGCAAACCGCTCAGGCCCATTTCCGTATGCATACAGCATGGTATAAAGCCCCTGAAGACAAGCACAGATGGTACCACTATCTGAGCCAGTACTTTTTTTTAATAGAGTTTTACATAGTGCGGCTTGAATAGGATATCAGAGCGAATTACATAGCACCAGTTGCGTTACATTAGGACACATTCATTTTTATTAGGCACGGGGAGATTAAGTGATTTGCCCAGAATCACAGGATGTTAAGTATCATTGCTGAGACTCGAACCCATTTCCCTAGGTTGGAGGTCGACCGCCCTAGCCGTTAGGCCAACTACTCTCCCCTAACTTGGAGGAGAACGTTGGGTCCATCTCCTATGCACAGGTGCTGTGAGAGGGCAGGAAGGCCCTTGAGAGGTAATTCGATGAACGATTTGGCTGCTACTGTGAGGCATAACAGTGGTGGTTGACTGACCTCCCGCTTCACCTCAAGGAGCTGCTTGGAATAAAGTGTGATCTGAACTCTGATTACACAGTGGAGGGCCAGAAGGATACGCTCTGCTGACGATATAGTAAGGGACGGTGAGTTGGCCCCCTTTGCTACTCTCTTGCGTGATTATGGGCTGCCACAATCGCATCACTGACGGTACCGACAGCTCCTGCAGAGCCTGCGACACTTGCTGGGTGCTCCCCCTTATGATCTTCAGACTGCCCCAATGTTGCATTACATCCTGATTTGGAAAGAATATAAGGACACCATGGTGGGATTGTATGTTACAGCTGTGGACAGCCTTTTTTCAAGCACCACCACCCACAATTGATGTTGTTTGTTGGAGCAGAGGCTGTGCCTCTCACTGTCTGAGCAGGTCTGGCACGACCTTTGGAAATACCATGGCAGATTCCTCGAGGAGGTCAGGTTGAAATGCAGTTATGTCAAGGTCCTACACCACTGGCACTGGACACCGGAGTGGATCTATAAAGCACATACGGCAGACGATTCCAAATCCTGGAGGTGCCGAAGGTGTGGTTCACGACCTGTGACATTTTGCATTTCCTCCGGACTGTACAGTACTTTGCGCTACTGGGGTTCCATTTTGGATACCTTAATCACCAACCTAGGGGTGGCACCGCAATTCATGGCCCGTCTGACCTTGCTTCACAAAATGTAAATAATCTAGTATTTAAGCCACCATTGTAAGAGTTGGCTGTCTATGGCCTTCATAGTGGGAGTTGTCTTTTTGGGGGCGACCATGGGGCCCGGCACCCTGACATTTTATTTTCCTGTTCCCATATGCATTCCCTCGTGTTCTCCCTCATCCTCCTTCCCTGATCATCTGCGGGATTTTCTGAGCCACATCACCTGTATCTAGAGGGGTTATTTCATTTATTGTTTTTCCTGTTTTCAATGTCGTATCACACGTTCTAGTTTACACAGTATCTTGAAAAATCAATAATGAAATGAGGTATATAAAATATACACAGGGAGTGGTGTCACTTAACATTTGACTTGGCAATACCAAAGGAAGAGACATTACTGAATTTATAGACATGATCAGAACACATGCAAAGTGATAAGATTGACAACCAAGTATCACTAAAATAGACATTTAATGTAACATTCAACGGAACTGTGTGCAGTACTCATGGTGAAATATGAGAAAGGTTTTGCCAACAAAATGTGGGACAGAGGGCCTGCTCTGTGCTGCGTAGTTACGTGTAAAGTTCTAGTTAATCCCCATAGTTTTGAAGAATGGGCTAGGTTTATGTGAGACTTCAGACCGACCTCCAAATGTGTTAATGTAACTCGTGATGTGTGATTCTTGAGGGCTCTGATGTATGCACGTCCGAACTAATGTCGCTGTTGAGGCATTCAAGGCTGCTTGCACGACAATGCTACAAAGAGTTTACGCACTCACTAATCAATGATGTATTGATGACAAGTGCAGTATGATATAGGAGCCTTTGTGAAGGAGTAGAATATTTTAGAGTATTAAAATGCCCCTCCCCTGTTCTTCAGACCAGTAACACCCACTTTATGATACAATGCAAAGTGTGTGAGACATTTCTGATTCATATTTGATATCTCTATCTTAGGAATTAATTGTTTCAAAGATAAATTGCTTTAATGTTTGTCAGTGAATCTTTGTTGAGAGAGGGAGGTGGTTACTGTAAACAAAACAACAAAGCCTGGAAGAGGCCGCTATCTTGATATTTTGGAGACAGATGTACTCTTAAATCAGAAACCCAAAACCTAATTAGTGCCTAAATTTCAGTCTTTTGCGAGGATATAAAACCATATCAAATATAAGGAATAAGCCACATTCACAGAGAATTAGAAATAAGCTGTTCCTTTCAGTCCTGCAAGTACCATGCATCAGGCGCTAGACTAACGCATTTCAGTGTGGTGGTCCACATCACCGCACTGAAATGTGAAGTCACGCATAAAGCGCCTGTGCCAGTCAAGCGCCGTGGACCGAGTGGAGGCTGGTCTTATAATAATACTAGTGTTAGTGGGCCAGGCAGGCAGCCCGTGCTATTCAGAAGACTGCTTGGGAGCTGGGCTCTGAGCTGCCTGCTTGCTACAATGTACAGACTGGTTTGAATCACTGCCCAGTAGTGCAGTTTACTTTCACTTGTCATGGGCTGCCTCCCGTGACACGTGCTCTCTGCTGCTGGTGCGGTAATGAAACTGCATTGCGATTGACCAACTCTCAGCCGGTCTCACCACATCCCTGGGTGGTGGCGGAGTCACTTACAACATTCGGACTGACTGCAGTTGATGGAGTGGTTAGTTCAAGGTCCCAGATCACTGGGATCCATGACTGTGAAGTTGAGTCCAC
Organism: Lissotriton helveticus; assembly: GCF_964261635.1. Taxonomy (NCBI): domain Eukaryota; kingdom Metazoa; phylum Chordata; class Amphibia; order Caudata; family Salamandridae; genus Lissotriton; species Lissotriton helveticus. The sequence continues at coordinate 464,703 of NW_027611709.1, read as the reverse complement.
TGCCCGAGAGAGGGAAGCTAGGCGGCAGGCCTCACGTGGAATGCAGCTGCTCTTGAGCTGGCCACCACTGAATTAATTTCAAGAAAGTGTTTGCTTAACCCTGCTAGGAGTCAGTGAGGGCCATAAAATAACAATTGCTGCCAGTAACCAATTTGCAAATCTGTGCTTGACTTGCCTTCTGACCTCCATGTGCCACACACACACAAGTCACACCCACACTTGCAGTCAAACACAAAATTGCACCTAGCGGCCAGTCAGTGACACACACACACAACTTGTACGGCACAACACCTTTCTCAGGCCGGCTGATTTAACATGATTTCTCTGGCCTGAACGCTAACGTGACACTGTTTACTAATGCCACTACACCTGATCTATCATCTTCCACATAATTTCCCACTGGCTCCACGAGGCTGTGACTAAGGGGGTCATTAGGATGGCGTGCTGACCTGAGTCTGCCAGCCATCCCTGCGGTTTTGGGACCGGCCGCCAGACCTGCGGCGGTCCCGCACCGCAAATTAGTTTGCGACCGCCACCATGGCGGTTGCATTCCGCAATTTAACATTGCGGCGGGTGCTGCTGACAGCAGTACCCACCGCGATGTTAAAATCGCACGTCTAACATTTCCCTGCACCACATTGCTGGCACCACACGGTGCCTGGCACCAGGTGCAGCAAAATGTAGGGGGGTACTATAGATACCCCCAAGTGCACCACACCTCCCCCAGATACATGGGGGCCCTCAACGGGCCCCTAGACCCAATCCCCGATACCGCCATGGGAAGGCCTTTAATTTCCCACATCCTAATATGGTGGATGGTGCCTGATAGGCACTGCCACCATATTAGTGCCCCTGCTCCGTCTGCCAGACAATTGTGATGACTGCCCCAGGCAGAAATGCAGCGGACGGACTTTCCGTCCACCACGGTACCCACCGCCATCCTAATTTGGTGGTGGCTAAATCAACATTTGAAGGCGGAAGGATCGCCACCGCCGTCCTGGAGGTGCCGATCCTTCCGCCATCATAATGAGCCTCTAAGTGTTTGCTTCAAAGAGCATGAGGCTGCCTCGACCAAAATGCCTGGGGTGCGTGCTACTGCTCCAGTCTGTCCCCCCCACCCCCTTAGTTATCACTTGACTTTATCCTGGTGAGCCAACAGCAAAATTGTGCTTTACTTGGGTGATGATAGGAAATTAAATTCAGCGCTCTCAAGAGGCTGGTAGGTGTCTCTCGAAGGTAGTGCCCATGTTTGTGAGGCAGCTCGTACCCGGATGTATACGTGTGGTACATGAATGCTAGCTTAACTAACGTGCAGCAAAAATCCACCAATTATTGGAGCATGTGGATGGAAAATAGAACAGGTCGTTTATTTTGTATATTTACTAATTCGTGCTGAGTGTAAATGTTGAGGGAGACTCATTTATAACATTATAAACACTACAGCGCAATAGCTGTTGGCTACGCCTGAGACTTCTATGCGCCTTAGCCTGAGGCTTAATGCGTTTCAAATGCTTTGCAGCAGTTTAAAGATTTTGTTGTTGCTCAAATTTAATTTAATTAAATATGTTTCCCTCGTCTTCATTGCTTAATTTTTTCTCGCGAAAAAAGTGTCACTCACTGTCATTGAAATGTCACTCATAATCACACTGAAATTATGAAAATGTCACACATAGCAATATGAAACCTTGGCAGCTATGTTCTTTAATTGTCGCTTTGACACATGACCTCTGCTGCATTGTCACTGATCTGGTGTTTAAAACTCCATGGTATTTACCTGTTTACTTTCCTACGTACCACGCTCTGGATTTGAAAAAAACTGCAAATAAATAATTTAAAAAAATTAATACACTGTCCAGTTTAATTGCAAAACTAACCAAAATACTTGTATATTCATTGAAATACTGATATATTCATTGAAATACAATCAATCAATCTGATAACTTTATTTCGGTCAAAGACCATAAAAGTGCACATAAAAATACAAGCCAGCACAAGTTATTAAAACAATAAATAGTCATTTAAAAAGAGAATTAAACTATAAGTTATCAATAAGGAAAGACAGTAATTTCATGAATCCTAACATTTAAGTTAAAAATATTTGTCTCCTACGCCACATACTAAATTGATAACGAGATACGGCGAACACAATGGGGGGGTGGATGTCATAAGTCAATATTCTACATGCCTGAAAGTAATGCAAAAATTTAAGGTTCTTACAAATCGGAATCAGCCAGCAGTTTCTAATTACAGAATAAGCAGGACAAAAGAACAAAACATGTGGTACATCCTCAATTCTGTAGTCACAAGCAGGGCACAGTGTTAGTTTTGGACCATTTGGTTGTAAATGACCTGACGGGTAAGGTGCCATGCCTTAACTGAAGATACAGTTTTCTGGCAAGTGGTGGTTCAATTAAATCCATGAGTTCCTCGATTTTAAACTCTGATTTAGCTAAGAGGAACTCAGACGTTAGCCTGCCCATCGTTGCAGAGCTCAGAAGTATTTGAGTGTTCTGGATACGTATCAGAGCACGGAGTTCTAGTTTTGGTAATCCAGGGCAAAAAGTCTCCGGTTTTTCCCACAGGTCCGGAAGACCAAGCCGAAAACTGTCTGTCCTGATATGCTCCAACCACGGTATCTTTATACTTTTAAGAGAAGTCCAGATCTCAGATAGTTCTGCTCTGTAGGCGGCCAATTCCAAAGTTGACCACAACCTCTTCGAGTACATTATAGGTCTTGCACTCACGATTTCCTCTATTGACTCCATCCCAAGGTCCATTCTTAGGGGGATCAAAAGTGTGCTAGCAGGTAATCCAATTAGATTCCTCATAAAGGTTTGTTCCAACCTTGAAATGGTCGATATTTTTTTTGCCCCCAAAGCTCCGCGCCATAGGTTACTGCAGTTCTAGCCTGGCGACAATATATTTCCAAGGCCGGGGACACTGGCTTAAACGTAGACCTCTTGGCTACTTTACTAATTCCCCCTGCTAGCTGTGATAATTTTAGTTCTGACTTGACAATCTGTGTGTTCCACTCAAAATTCTCGGTAAGGGTAACACCCAAATAAACAAACGTCTTAACCCTCTCAAGGGGAGTCCCATGTAGGACAGGGTTTGGGCGTGTCCGCTTGGGGGGATTGAATATCATAAACTTTGTTTTTTCCAGGTTGATTTCCAATCCCCGGAGTGCACAAAACTCTACAAAACCATCAAGTGTCTTTTGAATTCCCAACGACGCTTTAGACAACAACAGAGTGTCGTCTGCAAACATTAGTGCAGTGACCCTCCCCGTGGCCAGCTTAGGGGCATCGTTACCCACCACGCCGTTCAGATAGTCCACAAGTCCATTAATGTAAAGGCTGAATAGCGTGGGGGCCAACACGCACCCTTGGCGAACACCTTTTTGGACAGGAAATTGATTTGTGAGATCGCCATACCTACCACACCTAACCTGGGCATAGTTATTTCTGTGGAACCTTGAAAGAATGGACAACAGGTAAGACGGAAGTCCTAGGTCTGCCAATACCCTCCACAATTTCGCTCGAGGAACTAAGTCGAAGGCTGCCCGCAAGTCCACGAACACAAGGTAGAGGCTGCCACCCTCCACCTTTGCTACCTTCCAATATAGGACCTGCAAGCGAAATATATGATCTAAAGTGGAAGTGCCAGACCTAAAACCTGCCTGGAATGTAGCTAGGATCTCATTTTCATCCATCCGTCCAAGAATCCTATCAAGGAAAATCCTCCCCATTAGCTTTTGTGATGTGTCAATTAAGTTAATTGGTCTATAATTCGAGCGGGTAAGCGGACAGCCCTTTTAAGGATTGGCACGATCTCAGCCCCCAGCCAGGTTGGGGGCAGATCGTCACCCTGAAGCATCCCATTAAATAGAACGAGTAGATAAGGTGCCCACATTTTGGGCTGTGTTCTAAACAGATCCCCTGGTATTTTGTTTAACCCCGGGGCCTTATTGGGAAGGAGTTTGCCTATTGCTGCCTCAACCTCTCTCAATGTAAAGAGTTCAGCCTGGAGGTGGGGACTGGGGACCATAACCGTCTTTCCACACTCTTCAGGTTCCAGGACGTTTTGGGAATCGGAAATATCACGGATTGTGATGTCTGTCTCAGGGATTCCATATAGGCCAGCAAAGTTCCTTTCCCAAATTCCCGGAGAAATTGGGGCCAGGGACAGGATTAATGCCATGAAGGCCGGTTGCCACAATAGACCAAAATAATTTGGAGTCCCTAGAAGTGAGTGCAGCTCCCAACTCCTCCCACAGGAGAACCTCCCGTTCCCTCTTGGCGTCACTAATTGCCTTCTTGTACAGAGTACGTTGAGCTTTAATAGCTCCAACGTCATTGGTTTTTAATGCTGACAACAAGGCTTTTTTAGACTTACGGCATAAGGCGTTAAACCACAAATGTTTATTGGCCCGAGGCTTACTAGTCCTTACCAAGGGGCAAAGGGCATCTTTTAAAGTGGCCACTAATTGGTTGTGTATATCACTGGCCCTTCCCATGCATTCAGGGTCCCCCATTTCAACAATAAATGGAATTGCAGTCTCATACAAGTCAGCAAGTTTCCTCGGGGAATCCTGAAAATATGGCCATTTAACCCTTCGCCTGCAATTGGAAATTATTAATGTTTGTGAGGCACTTTTTTGGGTAGGTGGTGGATTATTTAGCCCAAAGCTCCCTGGTTTAAGAGAGAGAACCAAAGCATTATGGTCGCTATCGTACCTGTCAACGACCCTAAACTCAAGCAACATATCCCAATGCCTGGCCTCCATGAATATATAGTCAGATGTCTGGTTTAAACAATTAAAGGTAGTTCTCCCGGGTCTGTCAGGCTCCACCCTCCCATTGTATGCTCGTAATGAAGTGACTAACACCAATGACTGCAGTTGTAATACAAGTGGGGTCCAAGCCTTAACCTGGGGAATCAACGGGTCCGGGATAGACCACAGCAAGTCAACTTCATCTTGGTCATCTAAGCTTAGGTCCACAAGAGGTTCAAAATGACAATTGAAATCTCCACACAAAATTATCGCAGTGGAGGAATCAATCGTCTGGATAAATTTAGATAGAGTTTTTATAACCTCTGACTCCAAGCCCCTCCTAACTGGCATTGAATATACATTAATCAATGCTATCCTTTGCCTATTTGATGTGGTTAAAAGTACGCACTGAACGTCTAAAGAATTAGTATGAATATGCGTTGCCTTGACCCCCAGATGAGTGCCAACCCAGATAGACAACCCACCCGATGGCCTTTCACGACCGCCCATAGTTGCTAAGACATTAAAAGTTGCAAAACCAAGGGCTGTAGTTTCTTTTAACGCCCAGGTTTCCTGTAGCATGCAGATATCATGTAGGAACATAAAGGAACTTCAAGCTAGAATGGGCAATTCAATCCCACCACATTCCAGGAAAGGATTTTAATGTGTGAGTCGACTAAACCTCGCTTAATCGGTATACAGTCGCATGAATCCAGAGGTTCATTAATTACTTCAGTGCTCACATTCACAATTTCCTCTGGCTCGCCACTTAAAATAGATTTGTCAACAAGAGGACTAAGGGGTGAAGACTGGGATACTTGTTCCAGTGCTGAGAGTTTGGCAGTGGAAGTATGTTTTACAAGTGCCTCAGTGTCTTCAACAGTAGACAAAAGACTACCAGGGAGCCCAATCTGTCAATCACAGTCATCAATGCCTGAAAGGGCATTGAATCTATTTGTCACCTCAAGTGGGGTGCGCGGGCACAGTGAATCAGTCCACCTATTTCTCTGTTGCCTAGATGGAACAGTATCCCACCCAAATGCTCTAACAGGAGCTATGGAGTAGGATACACGGGGGGTGTAGTGATTTTTAGATGGAATAGGATAATTGGTGTAATCAAAAGCTAGAGCCCCAGAATGCATTGTAGGAGCCACTAAGGATCTTGGATAAAAATACGTTAGGTCGGTAGGTATGATAGAGTGACTACCATTACCTGGGAACCAACCTAGAATGTGCCTGACAGCTCCATGGTCTTTATAATAAACAACTATGATGTCCCCCTCAATGTCCTTAATTCTGTTTCCCAACCAGGGGAGACGCCTAACGTGCAGAATATCTACATTTGTGTTATAGGGGAGTAGTCTATACTGGTTAAGCCAGTGAATGACTTTGTATTTTAACTGAGAAAAGCCCTCCCTTTTACCCTCTGCCAGTTATAGAACTCCTGTAAGGACCACCACAAATGGTGTCGCTTCTGGGGGCAGTTCCACTGGGCGTCCCATAGGCTTCTCTACCCTAACTGGACTACTACTGCTCCTCCCCTTTTGTGCCGTTCCTGGATGAGCTGGTTTAATTCCCGTCTGTACCTCTCTAACAACAACATTCTGCACTGGGTTATGTACAAGTTTAGGAGGGATTGCCCTCTGTTGATCGCAGGTGATTGGTTTGGTCGATTTAGCTGCCTCCTTCTGAGAGATAGATTTTGGAGGTAATGCAGGGGGATGTAACAATGCAGACTTCCCTAAATCCTTAATTAGCCCTGTATTTATACTGATGGCTAGCTCCAAATTCCCTAACCTTAATTCCAAATTTTTTAGCCTTTCTACAATTGGAAGTGTGAGGGATCTAATTATCTGTTCCATACTTCCTAGTAAAGCAGGACATGGTATTTCATTTTGCCGGGAGGTGTGGTGGAGTAGCTAAGCCTACTGTATTAACTACCTTCGGAGTGGAGATTTTAGGATTTTTAAAAGTTTTTCCAAAATCAGCATGGCTGATTTTAGATCTCTGTGGGTCGCTCCTCCTCTTTCTCTTCTTCCTTGGCGTAGAACCCTGCACTTTGGGAATCTTTTTTTTTGCCTTTTTTTGAGTTTTCTCAACTACTAATGGGGTCGGCTTGGATAATATTTCTACCACTGCAATTGAATTACTAAGGGAGGGTGAGATGTTAGTGGCTGAGTTTTGGACGTATTGGGTAAGGGAGTAGCCTCGCGAAATAGCATAGGAATGCTATCCGGAAGTGATATATCAGGGTCCTCATTTGCAGTAAAAGACGTCGTATGTACTAATGTGAGTGACTGCTGGGGGTCCAAGGAAGAGCGACTGCCTTTAATAGATTCAACCGAGCGACGACGCTCAGCCCAGCGTTCGGCTAGTGCACGCTCCCTCTCAGTATCTAAAGGAGCCCTGGTGAAATAATTATCTAGAGTTCCTCTATTAGGGCCCCTTTCTAGCAAAGATATACATTTAACAGGACTCAGGACCATGACGCACCTCACAGGATAACACAACCAGTCCCGACCAATGTCTCAGAGGATAAGCCCGGCCCGACCTCCTCGGCCTAAGAGGGCCCGCCCTTTGCCCGGGCTTAGCCCGGCTGGTCCCGCGCACGGTCCCGCGTCGCGGGAGATACTGCCTTAATTTATGCGCCGCTTGGCGCGATGATCCCAGGTGCAGCTCTGGCCGCAAAGGCTGATGGGGGATGTAGTCTCCTCGCAGCAGGGGCCCCCCTCCACTCGGCGGCCACTCAGTATGCAATTAGAGTGTGGCAGCGGGAGGCGTGCAGCGGGCTCTCGCAGGAAGACAGGCAGCGGGATTAAGTAGGAGCCAGCAGCAGGTAAGATCGTGAAAGTGATCTGGGCACAAACAAGGAAAGCAGGCAAAAGTCCCCCGCTCCACCGGAGATACTGCCTTAATTCATGCGCCGCTTGGCGCGATGATCCCAGGTGCGGCTCCGGCCGCAAAGGCTGATGGAGGATGTAGTCTCCTCGCAGCAGGGCCCCCCCCTCCACTCGGCGGCCACTCAGTGATGCAATTAGAGTGTGGCAGCGGGAGGCGTGCAGTGGGCTCTCGCAGGAAGACAGGTAGCGGGATTAAGTAGGAACCAGCAGCAGGTAAGATCGTGAAAGTGATCTGGGCACAAACAAGGAAAGCAGGCAAAAGTCATTGCACTTGAAGGCTTTTCTTCTGCGTGTGTTCGCTGATGCCTGTTTAGGATTGACAATGGACTACAGCTTTTCAAGCATTCATGGCATTTAAAATATTTTTTTCCCCTTTGTGAGCTCGCTGATGATTTCTTAATGCTGAAGAGTAAGTAAAACTACTGCCACATTCATTGCAATGGTAGGGTTTTTCCCCTGTGTGTGTTCTCTGATGTGTGTGGAGGTTTGATTGTAACCTAAAACTACTTCCACATTCACTGCAATTGTATGGTTTTTCCCCAGTGTGTATTCGCTGATGTCTCCGGAGGTCTTTTAACTGACTGAAGCTCTTTACACATTCACTGCACTGGTATAGTTTTTCCCCTGTGTGTGTTTTCTGATGTGTGTGGAGGTTTGATTGTACCCTGAAACTACTTCCACATTCACTGCAATTGTATGCTTTTTCCCCAGTGTGTATTCGCTGATGTCTCCGGAGGTCTGTTAACTGACTGAAGCTCTTTACACATTCACTGCACTGGTATGGTTTTTCCCCTGTGTGGGTTCTCTGATGTGTGCGGAGATGTGAAATTTGACTGAAGCTCTTTACACATTCCTTGCAATGGTATGGTTTTTCCCCTGTGTGTATTCTCTGATGTGTGCGGAGATGTGAAATTTGACTGAAGCTCTTTACACATTCCTTGCAATGGTATGGTTTTTCCCCTGTGTGTATTCTCTGATGTGTGCGGACACATGTAATTTGACTGAAGCTCTTCACACATTCACTGCAATGGTATGGTTTTCCCCCTGTGTGTTTTCTCTGATGTGTGTGGAGATGTGAAATTTGACTGAAGCTCTTTACACATTCCTTGCAATGGTATGGTTTTTCCCCTGTGTGGGTTCGCTGATGTGTTTGGAGTTCTTGTAACCAACAGAAGCTCTTCACACATTCGCTGCAATGGTATGGTTTTTCCCCTGTGTGTATTCTCTGATGTGTGTGGAGATGTGAAATTTGACTGAAGCTCTTTACACATTCCTTGCAATGGTATGGTTTTTCCCCTGTGTGTGTTCGCTGATGTGTTTGGAGTTCTTGTAACCGACAGAAGCTCTTTACACATTCACTGCACTGGTATGGTTTTTCCCCTGTGTGTGTTTTCTGATGTGTGTGGAGGTTTGTTTGTACCCTAAAACTACTTCCACATTCACTGCAATTATATGGTTTTTCCCCTGTGTGTATTCGCTGATGTCTCCGGAGGTCTGTTAACTGACTGAAGCTCTTCACACATTAACTGCAATGGTATGGTTTTTCCCCTGTGTGGGTTCGCTGATGTGTGTGGAGGTTTGAAATTTGACTGAAGCTCTTTACACATACATTGCAATGGTATGGTTTTTCCCCTGTGTGTATTCTCTGATGTGTGTGGAGGTGTGAAATTTGACTGAAGCTCTGCACACATTCATTGCAATTGTATGGTTTTTCCCCTGTGTGTATTCGCTGATGTCTCCGAAGGTCTGTTAACTGACTGAAGATCTTCACACATTCACTGCAATGGTATGGTTTTTCCCCTGTGTGGGTTCGCTGATGTGTGTGGAGCTGTGAAATTTGATTGAAGCTCTTTACACATTCCTTGCAATGGTATGGTTTTTCCCCTGTGTGGGTTCGCTGATGTGTGTGGAGGTTTGAAATTTGACTGAAGCTCTTTACACATACATTGCAATGGTATGGTTTTTCCCCTGTGTGTATTCTCCGATGTGTGTGGAGGTGTGAAATTTGACTGAAGCTCTGCACACATTCATTGCAATGGTATGGTTTTTCCCCTGTGTGTATTCTCTGATGTGTGTGGAGGTTTGCAATTTGACTGAAGCTCTTTACACATTGAGTGCAATGGAATGGTTTTTCCCCTGTGTGTATTCGCTGATGTCTTTGGAGGAGTGATAACCGACTGAAGCTCTTCACACATTCAGTGCAATGGTATGGTTTTTCCCCTGTTTGTATTCGCTGATGCTCTTTTAGGGTTTCTAATTGGCTAATGTTCTTGACATATTCAGCGCAATTGAACGATTTTTCTCCTGACTGTGTTTCCTGAAGGGTCAGCATAGTTAATAAACTACTTGCGTTATTTTCACATTCCCTGTATGTGTGTGATATTTCCGATTTAACAATAAAATACAAGACTCACTAAATACCTGCCACATTCATAATATCAGTAAGGCTTCCTTGTGGGTGATTGCATTTTTAGATTGGATAATGGCTTTGCATGCTTGCGGGTAAAGCTTAATCTTCCTTCCAGTAGGTGCAAATTGGGACAGTACTCTGTACTTTAGAGAGCAGAACTCCCCTTTCCTTCAGCCTTCAGTTGTTTGGCTCCACTTCGCTGTGCTTTTCCCTGGTGCCTGTGGTTTGGCTAGAAAGAGTTAACAATACACCTAGAGCAGTGAATGGTGGTCTGTTGCCAGTTTAGATAGCGAAGCACTGCTCTAGCCATATCAAGACGGTGAAGCGACTCGTAATGTGTACAGCTACTCCAAAGAGTGTCCCGGGGCAAAGCACAGGTCAGAAAAGAAAGTAAATCCGTTTGTTTCAAACATGGACAAAAAGCCAAGTTTTCAACCTTTTTTTAAACATTATCATGTTACTAACAGCTCAAAGCTGAAGAGGGAGTTTGTTCCAAGCTATGGATCCCAAATAGACACGAGACCTTCCTCCAACTCTCATACCGGCCTCATGATCAAAGCTGGTGTTAGACGCTTGTTTATACAGCAGGTGGGTTGTCAGTGTTGTTGTCTTGGTTTTGTTGAGGTCATTTCTTCGTCTTGGGGTGTCGAGGTGCAGATCTCAGACTCGGACACTCACTGAATTGCCTTTGACCGCGTCTTCCTGGATCTGTCCTCTGCCTCTGATTGCACTGATGTTTTTGGAGCTCCTTATTTTTGATAATTTTTGCAGGTTTGATGTGTTATCTTCATTATTCATAATCAATCCGTGCATTTAAGGCTTATTCTCTGTTGGATGGAAAGAAATGTAATATTACTAAATGCAAATGTAGTAAAATGTGAATACACAATATTTAACCAGCTGGAGAAGACATCTCTTCTCTACCATATTTGAAATTTAGTAAGGAACATTTTACCATACATGGATATTTCATTAAAACTGTGGTTGAACATGTCACATCTTATTTACTTCTGAAAAGGCAGTGATTTACCATTATTCACAGAGTAACTTACTAAAGAAAGGGCAGCCACAGGGCACTCGTGCTACAGGTAGAGTTTTGGGTAGATACACATGGACAAGATTTCAATTAACCAGAACAGATTGTGGAAAAAGAGAGGAATCAGGAAGCGCTGCCGTTAATTCAGTTTCAGGAAGTATCTACCAAAGGTGGCTCTTCAGGAAGTGTATAACAAAGGTAACTCTTCAGGAAGTGTATAGCAAAGGTAACTCTTCAGGAAGTATACATGACAAAGGTAACTCTTCAGGAATTATTTAACCAAGGTAACTCTTCAGGAAGTGTACAACAAAGGTAACTCTTCAGGAAGTGTATAGCAAAGGTAACTCTTCAGGAAGTATACATGACAAAGGTAACTCTTCAGGAATTATTTAACCAAGGTAACTCTTCAGGAAGTGTACAACAAAGGTAACTCTTCAGGAAGTGTATAGCAAAGGTATCTCTTCAGGAAGTATACATGACAAAGGTAACTCTTCAGGAATTATTTAACCAAGGTAACTCTTCAGGAAGTGTACAACAAAGGTAACTCTTCAGGAAGTGTATAACAAAGCTAACTCTTCAGGAAGTGTATAACAAAGGTAACTCTTCAGGAATTATTTAACCAAGGTAACTCTTCAGGAAGTGTACAACAAAGGTAACTCTTCAGGAAGTGTATAACAAAGGTAACTCTTCAGGAAGTATTTAACCAAGGTAACTCTTCAGGAAGTGTACAACAAAGGTAACTCTTCAGGAAGTATTTAACCAAGGTAACTCTTCAGGAAGTGTATAACAAAGGTATCTCTTCAGGAAGTGTATAACAAAGGTAACTCTTCAGGAAGTATACATGACAAAGGTAACACTTTAGGAAGTATATATGACAAAAGTAACTCCAGACACCTTCTTCCACGATGCTTTCATGTTCACACTGGATCAGCTCAAATGCCAACTCCCGCCTTTACCTTGCAGCTCATTAAGGGCCTTACTACGGGTGCGACGGCCCTCATGATCGCCGTACTCATGGTGGCGATCCAACTGCCACCATCCTGGCGGTCTGACTACTGTATTATGAGTGTGGTGGTGGGACCGCCCTGAGACCGCCACCCCGCAAGGATCAAGGATCAAGGATCCCGCTGTGGAGGCGGTCTGCAAACACCCTGAATATGTTGGCAGTGCCAATGCCGACATCGCCAAGCATATTACGGTCTGCATATTCACCGCCCTTTTCATGGCGGGGACCCCGCCATGAAAAGGATAAAGGACATGCAGGTTAGGGGGCCCTCACAGGGCCCCGGCCGATTCTGCTCCTTGGGTTGCATGCGGGGGGTCACATGTTGTGCCACCCCATGGAATTGCACCCGTGTTACTGCACAGTGTGGCATGCATGACATGGTGCAGGAACGTGCTGCAGGCACTCTTAAGGTGGTGGTATGCTGTTTAGGCTCTCTAATGAGCCTAATACAGCCGCCGCGAGACCGCTGCTGCACCGCCCACCCACCCTGGATTTAGGTCATAATCCGGCGGCGGGCTCTCAATGGGCTTGGCAGTCTGCCTGGTACCTTGGCTGTGGTAGTCCCATTGGAAGACCGCCACACTTGTAATAATGCCCTAAGTCACCTTCAACACATTTTACAGCCCTCCTGGCTCAAGCATTTCTGGATCCTTCTAACCTGGAAGACTGGAGCATTATCCTGAGTTGAGGTGGATTTTCTATCAGCGTCATATATATCCATCTCCCTTGAACTATTGACAGATTCTGCCCTGAAAGACAACCTAAAAAGTGAGTCTTTAGTTCTTCCTTAAGTAGGTAAAGTTAAGATCCTGTTGTATTTCAATCAGCAGGGTTTTTTGTAAAACAGAATGAGGGGCTGACTGCAATGGCCCGTCTTTATATTGCGCACACAGATATGGCAAACAAACATTAAATCATGACATTTATTATTCAACGATATCATTCATTTATTCCTTATAGAGGATCCATCACAACCAATAATTTAACTGAAATATCCCTACATCCAACAGATGTGTGCATATTAATATTTGTTTTTGTTTTTCAACATTTACAAGATATTTGGCTTATTGTGGTCTGTCTGAAGGCCACGATGCTAGTTTGTGACTTAACAGGGCTTTGGTAGAGCGGGAGGAGGTTTCTGATGTCCACAGGTGAAGTCTCATTTCTCCCATCCTACATTTCTTTTATCCAGGTTTAACTCATTTCATGTCCTTCAGCTCCCGACTCCCCTCTGAGATTGTGCAGGAATAGACTAATTATAATGTCATACATTCCAACAAATGCCTTTACCACGCAAGTCTTTACCATGTATATGCCTTGACCACGTAACATCTTTCTTTCTTTCTCTCTCTCTCTTTCTTTCTCTCTCTCTCTCTCTCTATATATATATATATATATTCGCCTTTTACACATTTTGTGATATCTTACTCTATTTCCTCATTTCTCTCACATTTTCACACAGAAATGTTGGCAGTTTTCAGCGTTAAAGTGAATAGATTCTCTGTGTTTCTGGATTTCATATTTCCCATAAAAACCAAAGAGGCTTCTTGTACTGAGGGCATGAGGGTACACGGGGGATAACCTCCAGACTGTCCTGCGGCTTGTCTTTATGGCTGCTCCCCCTTCGAGTCTCTATGGTTCGCAAGTAACCTTACCCAAGGAACAGGGCTCTTAACACCTTAATATGGTGTACTTGCAGCACATACAGGAGATCACCATATCTACCTAAATTTACCAAAAGTTATGAAAAGGTCTAGAATGCAGGCACCTGTAATGCCCAGAGCAGCCTCCTGTACTTATCTGTGTTCACATTCAGTCCTGTTAGGCACTGCCATGCTCCCCGATGGAACTTCCTGCCACTGACGGGGCTGATAATCATTTCCAACTCTAAAGCAGGTGTATTTCACGAGTAGAACAATATCCAACGAGTCTTTACTCTTCCATACAGCATCCCTCTCGCAAATAACGTTCTCCAGCAAGGCTAGGTGACAGCAGGAGCCAGCGTGTCAGGGGCTCTAGTCCAAGAAAGAAATTCCCTCTTTTGCCCATTTTAAACTGGGAAATACAGCAATAATTAAAGTTCAGTGGGCCCTGGTGCCACTGCACCTGCTGCACTAATGAAATCTACGCCTGTAGTTTACGCATTGTGTTTGAAAGTAGAAGTGGAGGATAAACAATCTGTGTTTGTGAGAAAAATAATGATTTACAAATACAGTTTTTACACTGAAAATCTTATCCTAATAATTGACTGTGAATACATAGAAAATTGGGTGTGCTAATGTAATTTAATGTGTGTTTTAATGTATAGGGCAGGCATAGGGAATACCTCATTAAAAGAGGATTTCTATCTTCTAAGGAAGAGGTTAAGCACATTAATAGCCCTCCACAACACCGACCCAGCGTACCTCAACAGACGACTCAGCTTCTACACCCCCACCCGCAAGCTCCGATCTGCCGACCTCGCCCTCGCCGCTGTCCCCCGCATTCTAAGAACAACAGTCGGAGACAGATCCTTCTCCCACCTCGCCGCCAAGACCTGGAACATCCTCCCCACCAACCTACGGCAGACCCAAGACCTTGAGACCCTCACAGGTATGTAGTGCGCTTTACAAGTGTCCTGATTGATTGCTTGATAAAGACAGAAAAGAGTGCTCCCACAAAGAAATACACATACAAAGAGAGGCACAGACCCACAAACACACACCAAACATGAACATACAGACACCTAACTACCCACAATGGTGCACACAAACACGTAAATACAAATAGAAACAAACTAACACCCACAAACAGATATTCAAATAGTCGCACACAAACATGCACACATAAGCAAACACACAGGCTTAAAGACACTCACATGTAAACCAGCACACACCTCATTGACACTGAAGTAAATAGGTAATAATGAGACACTGGCAGGCAGGAGCGTGGCTTGGTCAGTAAGATTGGAGGGGGTGAGCTGTAGATTTTCCATGAATGGAGCTGAGTTATAATGTTTAAATGCATTATATGACAAGCAGGGTGCATGAGAGGGCCTAACGGGGCAATGGAAAGGAGACACATGCGGAGTGAGAGAAAACACGTTATTTTGTAATACAACCAACATTGTTAAAGACTTTCAAAACAGAAAGGGAAAAGTGTGTGTCGATAAAAATTCCTGTTGAAATGCAACAGACATCTCACCATACCCGACTAAAAGCACCTGTGCCCAACTATTTAGCTGAAAATACATTTACATTTACTGCTGGCATAGCAGAGAATGACACCGAAAAGGGAATGAAGTAGAATTTCAAGTACTAGGGTCTCTACAGCAGCACACAGCATGGGGGCCTAACTTGGACTAGTGCTCTCAGGTGTGCTATTCCTAATAAATCTGCAGCCTGATCTTGCTTGGCCAGGGATTAGGGATGGTGACGCGATAACTTAAGACACCCAGTGGGTCAGTAACAGGCAGGAAGCTCTGATACCAGCTATTTTTAGCCCACTGAGCAGACAAGAAGGCCATGTTCCAAAAGGGGCTACTTCCCACTAGATTAGTATTCAAGGATCACAGGCATGATCACATCCATCCACAACAGCCCCTCATAGATCACTAAACAGTGCAGGGGGGTGAAACTTTTAAATGTGTATTTAAAGGAAATTGGCTGAAACTCCGTGGAGATCGCAATAATCTGTCACAAAGACAAGAACTCCCAAATCTCCATTTTAAACAAAATTTTAAATAATTGATGTATAGAAGTATGTTGTAGCCCAACCGTGTAAAAATGCTACTAATGATTTTACGTGTTTATATAAGTATGCAGTAATACTATTGTGAAGGTTATTGGTTTAATGGTTTTTGTTTTTAAAAGACTGATCACTTAAATAAATAAGTCTATACACAAGGAGAAAGCACAGAGGTCGCCGTCACCAGCCATGGTTCCTCCTGAAGCCCTCGTGATCCGTATTCAATGGGCGGGAAGCGCAGTGGGGGTGACAAGACGGAAACGAAGAACAGCAGTACAGATACGAGAGAGAGGAGAAAAACAGGAAGAAGAAGTGCGAGGGAAGGAAGAGAAAGGGCACCTGGAGAAGGAGAGATCCTTACATTTCCCTCCCGGCACGTAAGCAAGTGGCCGGGGCACTGATCTCATCCCGGTTAGACTACTGCAATGCGCTCCACCTGGCTATCAACATGACTGTAATAGCCAAACTGCAGCTGGTCCAAAATGCGGCAGCAAGATTGATTTTTGGTATTCCTAAATCTCAATGAGTTTTGGCAGAGATTCGGAAGCTCAATTGGCTACCTGTGACAAACCTATTACCTTCAAACTTTATGCATCGTTCACAAGGCACTGCATAACATGGAGCATGGAGATATTAAAGACATTTTTCAATGATATATTCCCTCCAGACAGCTTCAATCCTCAAGTCAAAATCATGTATTTGTTCCTAAATACCAAAAGGCAAGTTGGGGAGTCCAGAGCCTTTTCCGTGGCTGTATTCAAGCTATGAAACTCCCTTCTCCGTTCCATCTCCAGTCTTCAGGCTCACACCCCATTTCGTAAGGCCTTAACCCGTTTGTTGCGTGAGTCGGCCAACGGCCGTCGCGAGCACTACCTCCGTAGTGCTGTGCACGTCCGTTGGCCGACACAGCCCTGCCAGCGCACAGAAACATCCGCACCGCGGCGGATTCTATGGCGCGCCAAGGGGGTTAAAAACCTGACTTTTTATTCTGTCATGGATGCTTTCGGGGCTTGAGACCATGGAATTTCTTTTCCTTCTTTAGGGATAATTGCTGTCAGCGCCTTTACACCTTTGGGCATTTGTTTGCGCTCTATAAATCCTTTTCATTTCCTATAGTGTTAGAGAGACGTCAAGACGAACAAGAAAAGGTAGAAGTGAAGGGGGTGAATGAGGAACGCCAGGAGAACTGCAGGCATAAACAACAGCTTGTTTTCTGGTCCCATTAGCTTTTATTCCTGCCCTTCAATAGAAGGGCAAGAAGAAAAGATAATGGGACCAGAAATGGGGGCAGTTACAAAAATGCCAGTCTTATTAGCTGCAATAAAGAACTTAAAAAGCATTGTGTGTTCAGAATGGGAGGATATGTAAACTGAGCTCTCTTTGTGTTGTTGTTGCAGTTATTAAAATAATTTCAGTAGTTGTTATTATTGTTAATGTATAATTATTATTGCGTACACTAGGTCTCAAAGGAAGAATCAAAGCGCAAAGTTGTTCTCTCCTCCTGGAAACCACTGAAGGCTTCCAGGAGCACACAACAAACCATGCTCAGTCTCATGCCCCGTTGTGAGCAGCACTCTTGGATAAACGGCAACAAAAGCAATGCAAGCACCATCCAAGCTAAGAGGAGATTGTAGCACCGTTGTGAGTGGATGAATGTCTTTGTCAAATCAGTACACGCGCCGCCGCCACCCTTGGCCCGGATTGCACCTGTTGTGTGAAAGCACTGGATAATGCTTGCGCAATACAGTATATTGCAGGGACTGAAGAATGCAAGGCTCAGCAGTCTGTCTGCAAAAACCCTGAAGAGGCATGCATGACGCAGCAATCAGAGCACAAATATATCTGAAGGATGCATGGCTCAGCAGTCTGTCTGCAACAACCCAAAAGAGGCATTCATGACTCAGCAATCAGAGCACAAATATATCTGAATGATGCATGGCTCAGTAGTCTGTCTGCAAACCCCCTAAAGAGGCATTCATGACTCAGCAATCAGAGCACAAATATATCTGAAGGATGCATGGCTCAGTAGTCTGTCTGCAACAACCCTAAAGAGGCATTCATGACTCAGCAATCAGAGCACAAATATATCTGAAGGATGCATGGCTCAGTAGTCTGTCTGCAAAAACCCTAAAGAGGCATGCATGACCCTGCAATCAGAGCACAAATAAATCTGAAGAATGCATGGCTCAGCAGCCTGTCTGCAAAAATCCTTAATAGGCAAGCATGACTCAGCAATCAGACCACAAATATATCTGAAGGATGGATGGCTCAGAAGTCTGTCTTCAAAAACCCTTAAGAGGCATGCATGACTCAGCAATCAAGCACAAATATATCTGAATGCGTGGCTCAGCAGTCTGTCTGCAAAAACCCTTAAGAGGCATGCATGACTCAGCAATCAGAGCACACATATATCTGAGGAATGCATGGCTCAGCAGTCTGTTTGCAAAAACCTTTAAGAGGCATTCATGACTCAGCAATCAGAGCACAAATAGATCTGAAGAATACATTGCTCAGCAGTATGTCTGCAAAAACCCTTACGAGGCATGCATGACCCTGCAATCAGAGCACAAATACATCTGAAGAATGCATGGCTCAGCAGTATGTCTGCAAAAACCCTAAAGAGGCATGCATGACTGCAATCAGAGCAAAAATACATCTGAAGAATGCATGGCTCAGCAGCCTGTCTGCCAAAACCCTAAACAGGCATGCATGACTCAGCAATCAGAGCACAAATATATCTGAAGGATGCATGGCACAGCAGTCTGTCTGCAAAAACCCTTAAGAGGCATGCATGACTCAGCAATCAGAACACACATATATCTGAAGGATGGTTGGCTCAGCAGACTGTCTGCAACAACCCTTAAGAGGCATGCATAACTCAGCAATCAGAGCACAAATACATCTGAACAATGCATGGCTCAGCAGTCTGTCTGAAAAAACCCTTAAGAGGCATGCAAGACTCAGCAATCAGAGTAGAAATAATTCTGAAAAATGCATGGCTCAGCAGTGTCCACTATCACACTGTTGCGACGCATGCAGGCAGGAGGACTCGAGCATCACAAATATACTCTATGTAGGAAGAATGGGAGGCGATTTCTGGCCGTGCATGCACACACTTATGCTGGGCAAAGGACGTGCACGGCTCGTATGTGTGCACACAACTGCGCTGTAGAGGATACAAACATAGCAAGCATAGCTCAACAGTCTTGTGCATAACTGCGCTGCACTGGATCCATACAAGATGTATGTGGGGGTGTGGTGTGTGTGTGTGTGACTAGCACACGGGTTGAAAGCAGGATGGCGCAACAGTGTGCACAATTGTACGGTATTGTAGTGCACAACTGCACTGTACAGCAAACCAAGTAGGAGTTAACAGTGTGCAGAACTGCACCATACAGGAAGCATGCAAGGCGTAACTGTTTATACTCTGCAGCACAGCACACTAAATAAAGCATGTATGGTCCTAAAGTGTGTGTACAATTGTACTGTGTAAAAAGAAAGCATGGCTCAGCAGTATACAAAAATTATTTTCACACTAAGCATTTAAGACCTAGCACTATGCACAACTGCACCTTAAACGAAGCTTGCAAGGCAAGAGAGATTGCTGCACGGTTGGCTATAGGATGCATTGAGGGCACAGCTCAGCAGTGTGCACAACTGCACAGTATCATAAGAATACCTGGTTAAGAAAGGCGCAGCAGAGGGTGTGCACAATTGTGCCATATAGAAATTATTTGTGGCTCATCAGTGTGGGCACAACTGAAATGAAGATGAAGCACGTATGGTTCAGCAGTGTGCACAACTACCCAATATACGAAGCATGTTTGGCTCAGCAGTGATTGCCCCATTACAGTGCGTAGAAGAATGCAAGTTCAGCCGTGAGCGTCTGACTGGAAGCATGCAATGCTCAGCAGAGGGGTTACAATAGTGGTGTTTAGGGATGCATGGCTCGCGACGGCGCTAAATTGCACTCAAGGAACCATGTATTGCTCAGCAGTGTGTACTACAGCAAAGTACAGTGAGCATGCAAGGTACTGCAGTGTGCAGAAGGGTACAGTAAATTAAATGAGCTTGACTTTTATAACAAATAATCAAACAAATATGGAGAGAACACACGGTTTAGTAATGCATGCATGATTATGTAGCTACTGCTGGTTATAGCAGAACTGTCACAGCCAACCATATGTGACTACCCAGATCCTATTTCCTGGTAGAGTGGGCTCGTGCCCCCTCTGCTAGTTCTTGCCCTGCCTGTTTGTGGAAGAATTGTATAGTTTCTGCGATCCATCAAGTGATGGTTCCCTTTGTTACTGGTCTACCCAGGAAACTGCTTGCAAAGGACACAAATAACTGATTTGTTTTACTGTGCTCCTTAGTTCTTTCCATGTAATGCGTTACTGCTCTTCTAGCATCCAGAGTGTGCAGTGCCCTCTCTGCGCTTGTGGACGGTTTCTGAAAGAAGCTTGGTATTTGTACTGTCTGGTTCATGTGGAACCTAGACACCACCTTTGGCATAAAGTGTGGGTCAGTTCCCATTACCGCCCTATTATTGTGTATTTGAATGTAGGATTCCTGCAGTGTCAACACTTGCAGTTCGCTTACCCTGCGCAGTGAGGTGATAGCCACCAGAAAGGCTGTCTTCATTGCCAGCATTTGTAGGGAGGCCTTATGGATGGGTTCAAAGGGCACTTTCACAAGCTCTGTTAGGACTAAATTAAGGTTCCATGCCGGTGGTGGCATCCTCTTAGGTGGTGCAATCCTTTTTACCCCTTCCAGGAATCTCTTTACTACTTGTGATGTAAAGAAGCTCTTTCTTGTCTCTCCTCTTATGTAGGCTACTATCCCTGCTAGGTGCACTCTTAGCGAGGATGAACTTAGTTTTGCTTTCAGCAGGTGCGTGAGGTATCTTAGCACTGTTGATTCCCTTATCTTTTTGTGTAGTTTCTTCTTGATGCACCATTGTGTGAACCTCTTCCATTTTGCCACATAGCACCTTCATGTGGTGGGTCTCCTTGCCTCTCGTAGCACCCGCAGGGTGCTCTCAGGTAACCTTAGGTGTGCAAACTCTATGTCTTCAGGAGCCATGCCGCTAGGCTGAGGCTCTCTGGCTCTGGGTGTAGTACTTCTCCGTTTTGCATGGAGAGTAAGTCTTTTCTTTTCCCGAACTTGTGGGGTGGTCCCTGTGCCATTTCCAATATTTGTGAGTACCAGGTCTGCCTTGGCCACTGTGGTGCCACCAGGATCAGTGTCATGTTGCTGGTCCTGCACTTGTTGAGTACCCTGTGTATCAGTGGTATCGGGGTAAAAGCGTAGGCAAATGTTTTCGACCAGCTTATCCATAGGGCAGTCCCCTGGGATCGTTCCCCTGGTTACCTGGATGCGAAGTGTCGGTATTTTGCATTCTGGTGTGTTGCAAATAGGTCTATCTTCGGTGTTCCCTATCTCCTGAATAGCCTTTGCGTTTCCTGTGCATTGAGCTTCCACTCGTGGGATGCTGAAGTCTGTCTGCTGAGCCAGTATGCTTCTCGTTGTCCTTCCCTGGTAGGTGTATGGCTAGCAGGTCTATTTTGAGTGGGATGGCCCATCTCCATATTTCCTGCGCTAGGTTGGATAGTGCGACTGATTGTATTCCTCCCTGTTTGTTGATGTAGAACATCGTTGTTGTGTTGTCTGTTTGTATCAACACTCCCTGGTTGTACAGTTGTTTCTGGAATGCCTTCAGGGCGAGGAACACGGTCTTCAGTTCCAGGTAGTTGATGTGTCTGACCGCATCTGCTGGAGTCCACAGACCCCTGACTTTGAGTTTGTTCATGTGTGCTCTCCATCCCATCTGGGATGCGTCTGTGGTGATGGTCACCGTTGGGGTTGGTGGTGTTAAACCCTTCCCTTTTGTTATGGTCTCCCTGTTCCATCACATACTCTCCTCCTGCACTGCGTGTGTTACAACCACTAGATCTTTCCAACTTCCTGTAGCTTGTGACCATTGTTGTTGGTCTCATGTGGAGCTGTATATTGGGGACCAGGTGTATGCAGGACGCCATCATCCCCATGATCTTGCTCGCTGTCCTCACTATCAGAGCTCGCCCCTTCTGGTAGTGGCGTGTCTCCTTCAGCAGAGCCAGTGTTCTCTTGTCACTGGGGAACACCTTGCGCTGTATGGCGTTGATCTGTGCCCCCAGGAAGATCTTCACTTGCTCTGGTTCCATTGAGGATTTCCCCCAGTGTATGGAGAAACCCAGGTCTGTCAGTGTTTCTGTGACCCGCTGTGCGTGTTCCTTGCATGTCCTGTGTGAACTTGCTTTTATTAGCCAGTCGTCGAGGTAAGGGTATACATGAACCCCTGCCCTGCGCAGGTACGGTGCCACGGCTGAGAGACATTTGGTGAACACCCTTGGTGCGGACTTTAGTCTGAAGGCTAGGGCTGTGAACTGGTAGTGTTCTTTGTTGATGGTAAATCTTAGTAGATGTTTGTGCTGCCTGTTCATGGGAATGTGAAGGTAGGCATCTTTGAGGTCTATGGTGGACATGAAGTCTCCGTCCCTTATCTGAGGAATTACCTCTTGTAGGGATGTCATTTTTAATTTTTGTGTCTTTATGTATTTGTTTAGGAACCTTAAGTGAAGGATGGGTTTTAGCGTTTCGTCCACCTTTGGAACTAGAAAGTAGTTTGAGTACACTCTGGTTCGTTAGCCTCCTTTTGGAGCAGTTCTTGTGATTCCTCTAGGAGTAACGCTAGTTCTTTTCCTCAATGTGCCTTCCTTTTTGGTTTACTGTTTGGTGGTTTCTTTTCCAGTTCCATGCAGTATGCGAACTGTATGATGTTGAGTATCAATTTGTTTGTAGTTATCTTCTTCCACTCCTGGAAGAAGTATCTTAGCCTGCCTCCTACTGGTGTTAATGTTCGTCGATGTTTGGTCTGTGTAACTCCCCTCTCGTTGACCTTGTTGTGCCTCACCCTCGGAGGGGTCGTGTGGGTGGGCACGCTTTGCGTGACGAGTCACTTTGAGGTGGGTTGTTGGCCCACTCTTCTTGTTTGCCCTTGTCCATTCGCCCTCCCGCGAAAGGACTGGCCCCGAGGTTGGTACTGCCAAGCTTGCTTTTGCTGTCCCTGCTGTAAAAGGTGTTTTGTCCATTCCTGCGCTCAGGGGGACCCCTGTGTGCCCATTCTCCATTGGACGTCGAAGATCTCAAAGTTCTCCTCCTTCTTCGTCGTCCCGGCTTGGTGATCTCGTTCCTCGGTATATTCTCCAATCTTTTCTGTGTAAAATTTGTCCTTTTCCTCTTCTTTTCTCCCAAAATTCTGGAGCCTCTTAGTGACAATCCAGACCTAATGAAGGAAAAAAGAATCTGAAGATGGCTCCCAAAGTTGGGAGCTTCCGCAGGAAGTACACCAAAAGAGGGGACGTCGACGCCCAATTGGGCTACGAAAGAAAAAAAAAAAAGAAAGAAAAGACCACGATTCCGGACCCAACCACTAGACCACGGAATAATGCACAGCATAGTGAATCCAGAAAGACTCACGCTGCAAAAGTATCCGAATCAGGCACGGACCAGAGTTCTGAACTCGGATCGTTGGAAGACCTGAGAAACAAGATGGCACCAAAGATTTATTTTTTCGAGGAACTTCGGATGCTCCAAAAAGAAAACGAACACGCATTTCAGTCAAAACAAAGAGGCAGAGGAAGGGGCACAAAAGTGAAAGCCAGAGAAGCAGGCAACGAAGGAAAACAAACAAACAGCGGCATGGGAATACAGGGCCAGCATGGAAAGAACAAGTAATGGCAGTACAATCGAAGAAAGTAACGGTAATAAACCTCTCTAAAAAACAATTCACACATGAAGACATTTGGACTTTTAAACTTGGATTATCCTTTTGTCCTACATAACAAGTAAATTATGTACAATTAAGGATCGATTTATTTAAGTTTGTTAGGAAGTTGAAATAGTACAAAATACATGCATTCTGTCCAAACAGGGAAACAATTGATATGAAAACAACAACCACTTCTCTCCAGACTACCCTTAATAAGAGACCTTGAGATATTACAAACACTACACAGTTTAGAAAGAATGGAAGAGACCACAATCATATCTAGTAATTCCAATGACTCTCTACATCCCACTAATATTAACAACATCCTTGGTATCGACAGGGGGAAATGACGAATTTTAGAATGCCATCTAGATCTATACCCCAATTACCCAAATACAATATTGACGTATTCTCAGACACAGTTACAGAGGAAATTTTGAAACTAAGTAGAGAACAATTGAAACAGAGTAACTTGAACAAGAGACAATGGAACAAATTAACTGAGTTACAGAAAGATCAGACAATCAATAAACCCTCCGACAAGGGGGGCAACATAGTGATAATTTGTAGAGAGAACTATGTACATGGGGGACTGGGACAGGTGAGCAATAGAACCTGTTATGTTAGAAGTGACAGGGAATGTTAGAAATGGGATTTCCGATTGGCTAAGGCTTGCGCCAAAGCCAGGCAGAAACCACCACTCTAGTCAGGGCAAGGAAGTTACATGCCAAGGATAACCCCTGCTCACCCTCTAGGTAACGTGACACGAGCAGTAAGGCTAATCCCGGAGGCAATGTAGGTTAAGTATTTGCGTACGCACCCAGCAATAAGACCTAAGGCCCACCACAAAGGAAACTCCACACAAGGTTATATATAAAAATAGCCTTTGTATTATACCAAACACATTAGATAATAAACACACCATTTACAATGTGCCAGAGGCATGGGCAGAATTTACAGGGGATTATATACATGGGACAGGGCCACATGAACCACTGTCAGGAATAAGCACTTGGTAGAACTAGCACTTTGTAGAAATAGAATACTTGTAGGAGTAGCGCTTAGCACATAGAAAATATAACTTAAGCATCAAATAGTAAATGTAGCACACAACCAGTAATCACTGGTAAAAGGTAAGTACCACCTACGCGATCCTAAGCACCTTAAGCAAATATCACGCAGAGAACCATGAACTCACTAGCATAACTATACTAGGAAAACAACCACCTAAGCATAAAAATACATTTAGGGGTATAGGCAAGAAGCTTGGCACATGATTCATGAAAGCACATTCAGAGGTGTAGGTAAGAAGGCATTACACAGTAAGCAGGTAATCACAAATTGCGCAAAGATCACATAGGGCCAGAAACAGGTACCCCATGCAAGGGCACAACACCAGAACTATCCCCCAGGCCAACTGGCCTCTCAGAGGCTGAAATGCCCGGTGTCCACAATGTCAGGGAAGACTGCTCAGGCAGCCAAAGAAGATGGCGCAAGGGTTCCTTGGGGGGCCTAAACGAAGCAGCTGCCCAATAAGTGCTGGGCAGCTGGAGACCTTCTCTGGGTTCTAAATAAACAAAATAGGGCCAAAACAATGTGGGAGCCTCGTGGGCTCGAGAGAAAATTCTGCCCACTGTGGGGGGACAAATGCAAACAACAGTTGATGGACAGAATGCAGAACAATGTCATAAATTTACCCCAGTACAGAGATCTGGGCCTAAATCCATCGTTTTTTTGCACTCCACACCACCCCAGTTCGGACATGGCCATATGCAAATCAGCCTTGACCCTGTGCCTCATGGGAACAGTCCAGCCCGAACTGCCAAGCCATGACTTTCCTGGACCGGAATCAAGCATCCTAGGACCCGTTTCTGGCTTTCAGCCGTCTTCAGCCAGGATAGCTTGACCCCAGTGGTGTGGAGAGCATGGGACTCACGTCTGAGCATACCCATCCCACTCGGGGTGACAAATGCAAAACAACAGTTGATGGACAGAATGCAGAACAATGTCATACATTCACCCCAGTACAGAGATCTGGGCCTAAATCCATCGTTTTTTTTGCACTCCACACCACCCCAGTTCGGACATGGCCATATGCAAATCAGCCTTGACCCTGTGCCTCATGGGAACAGTCCAGCCCGAACTGCCAAGCCATGTCTTTCCTGGACCGGAATCAAGCATCCTAGGACCAGTTTCTGGCTATCAGCCATCTTCAGCCAGGATAGCTTGACCCCAGTGGTGTGGAGAGCATGGGACTCACGTCTGAGCATACCCATCCCACTCGGGGTGACAAATGCAAAACAACAGTTGATGGACAGAATGCAGAACAATGTCCTACATTCACCCCAGTACAGAGATCTGGGCCTAA
The DNA here is from genome assembly GCF_964261635.1 of Lissotriton helveticus. Lineage (NCBI taxonomy): Eukaryota > Metazoa > Chordata > Amphibia > Caudata > Salamandridae > Lissotriton > Lissotriton helveticus. Next base: position 438,670 of record NW_027611709.1, on the reverse strand, counting down.
ATCCATCGTTGTTTTGCACTACACACCACCCCAGTTCGGACAGGGCCATATGCAAATCAGCCTTGACCCTGTGCCTCATGGGAACAGTCCAGCCCGAACTGCCAAGCCATGTCTTTCCTGGACCGGAATCAAGCATCCTAGGACCGGTTTCTGGCTATCAGCCGTCTTCAGCCAGGATAGCTTGACCCCAGTGGTGTGGAGAGCATGGGACTCACGTCTGAGCATACCCAACCCACTCCGGGTGACAAATGGAAAACAACAGTTGATGGACAGACTTCCTCTGGGTTCTAAATAAACAAAATAGGGCCAAAGCAACGTGGGAGCCTCGTGGGCTCGAGAGAAAATTCTGCCCACTGTGGGGGGAGTGGCCCGCTGTCAGCCAAGGCCGCTCTACCTCCCGAAATGCCCCCAAACTGGTGGAGCCTCTCGGGCTCAAACAATAATGCCCCCAAGATGTTGCAGTACCGCTCGGAGGACTCGACAAACAATTATGGCCCAAAACGAAGGCAGCACTTAGCAGGAGTGGGCGGACACCGGCAATGTGCCCCGACGCCCCCTCTATCAATAATGGCCCCCGGGGCCCCTCGTGGGCTCTGAATGCACTGGTGCCCGGGAACCTCTCAGGGCTTGAATCAGCAAATGCCCCAGTTGGTGTCCCGCTCTGGGACTGCTACAATATTGTGTCCCCAATGTCGGAGTCCCGCTTCACTCACTGGAGGTCTTCTGCAGCACTCCTCCGGTCTGCGCAGGGTAGGGCGAGGCTCCTCTTGGGCTGCGGGGCTCTCCTTTCACTCAGGGAGCCTCGCGGCTGTGGCGGCCGGTGTTCCTCTCTGCCGGGGACTGCGGGGCTCTCTGGTGGGAGACACACGCAGGGCTCACACCGCCGATGCGGGAACCCTGCTTCCTGTCTCCTCCTACGGCCGGACTTCCTGCTCCTTGGCCGGGCACCGCCCTCGTCTCAGCAAGGGCTGCCTGACTTCCGGGGGCCGCAGCATTGATTTTCTGTTGTCCCGGGCTGCAGCGGTGATGCGGGGCTGATAAGGGGTAGGCTCCCTCTTTAATTTAAATATAAAGTGGGGTGAGCACCCGCTAGGCCGCAAATGTAAGAATACACCCTGGTACAAGGTCCCTGGCGTGGTGGGCACCCACTAGGGACATAAACCGGCATAATTGCGGGGTAGGCTCCCGCGCCGATGATAAGTACAAAGGGGGATCCCCACGCCGGGGATTCCCTCGAGAAAAGGGATCGCCGCTCCAGCGGTGCAATGCACTGTTTTTAGAGGGGGGGAGGCCAGCGCTTCCTAGGGCTAGCTGGCAAGAATCCCCAAAGTTAAGGGCAAAGTCTTTGGAAAGGCAGGGGGCAAGGCTGAGCCCAGGGGCCAGCTCACAGGACCCTCCAGGCAGGGAGGCAGTCCCCAGTGGCGGTCCTCCTGGCGACCAGCAGCAGCAGCAGGCCACCCTCTTCAGGTCAAGAACAAGAGAGCAACATTCATGGGGACACAGCCCCTTTTTATACCCCTAATTCCTTTGTCTGTGTCTGCAGGGTGGGGGGGGGAAACCAGTCGCAGCTGGTTTTGGAGCACTCTGATGTGCTCAGCCCCTCTTCGCATTCACTGGCCAGGTTAGGCTCATCAGTCGCACCACAGGGGGCGGAGCCAGCATTGTGTGGGGAAAGCCCAGCTCTATTCAGGTCCCAGGTGCACCCCTCCCTCACATTAACATGCAGATCTCCCATTCACCACCGGGGCAGACCCATCCTGACTCATGGAGCCAGGCACACCAGCCAGTCTCAGCCATTCACAAGCCAGACAGCCAATTTACCTTTTGTACACAGACAGGCCAACTTCTAGAAGTGGCACTTCCACACTAGGCACAATAACGCCGCACACATCATCGCACAGCATTCAATCTCATGAGTTCGCACATACCAAACTCGCCCCTGCACTCCCTATACATCAGGAACTACCAGAGACACATACATTTCCCATGCATTCCTATGGGAGGGCAGGCCAACCTCACAACACGCACGCACTTTACACTGGGACACAGTGGTAAAGTGCGCAGAAACCAAAAATCACTAACACCAAGTCACAATTAAAAGCAAAACGTTTAGGAGTGAACCTACCAGAAGGGCCAAGTCCAACAGGGAATATTTACAAAATTTAATTACACACCATAAGGAAAGACTACTGGAGTGGCATGAACACCAACTACTCACTTGGGATGAACTACAGTTGCTAAAAATGAAACACCTACCATTCCCACACACTACCTGTTACCAAAGGTGCATAAGGATGCACTAAACCCACCAGGTCATCCCATTGTTTCCTCAAAAAATAATATTTTTGAGAATACCTCAATATATGTTGATCGGTTTCTGGCGCCATATGCACAGAATTTGGATTCCTACTTTAGAGATATGCAAGACTTCATCCAAAAATTCAATGATCTGGGTTGGAACAAGGAATGTTGGCTAGAGTGCTTAGACGTGGACAGTCTGTACACTAGTATTAGGCATCAAGATGGAGTGAATGCCTGTAAATACTTTCTCGGAATGAGAGATGCTAAGGTACTTGTTAGAGGGGGGAGGTCTCTGGGGGACAGAGGTAAGTACTCCTGACCACCACGGGACCCCTCTCCTCCAGGAACGTTACCGAGCACTAGAGTCAGACCCTCCAGAGGGGAGGGTTAAGCATTAATGTTCATGTACACGAAGACACCACCACACTACAAAGGGACACCACAAAAATGGGTTATAGGCAAAACAAGTTCTTTATATATGGCTTCTCATCAGATCAAGGGATTATGTACACTTGGGCTAGGGGCCAGCTTTGCTTCTTGAATGGCCTGGACTCATGGAGGGGATATGCGGGAGACTTCATGGGAATTCTCGAGGTACTCACAGTCCCCCCGGGTTAGTCTCTAGTCCGGTCGGCTCTGGAGGGCTGTGGGATTCAGCGCTCCTGTCACGGGTGGTGGAGGCCACGTATCCGGCGTACGGCTCTCAATCCTCGAGCCACGGGATACGGAGGACTGCAATGTAGAGGTATCAGGCATACGACTCACAATCCTCGAGTTCTCACGCGCTTCCAGGAACGGGACAGACAGATGTAGCTGCGGTGCGTACGCTGGAGCGCACAGGCTCTCAAGCGCTTCCAGGTACGGGAAAGACAGATGTAGCTGCGGTGCGTACTCAGGAGTGCACATGTCCTCAAGTACTTCCAGGTACGGGCGGACAGATGTAGCTGTGGTGCGTACTCAGGAGCGCACAGGTCCTCAAGCACTTGCAGGTACGGGAAGGACAGTTGTAGCTGCGGTGCGTACTCTGGCGCGCACAGGTTCTCAAGCGCTTCCAGGCACGGGACGGAAAGATGTAGGCCAGGTGCAAGGCTTGAGGATCGCTACCCACAGCTGGGCAGGAGGGCGAAGGGGGGTTCAGGTTTCTCTGAGGTTGGGACCCTATGGGGGAGGGCGCTGGTGGACCCCAGTTTCTATTGTTGGGCCTGGGCACTAGGCTTCCTGCTACTGGGGGGAACTGGGGGTGCTATGTCGGGGTGGCTACAATTCTTCTGGGATCAGGGGGGGAAGTAGGGAGGACAGAGGTTAGGGCTACGCTGGGGGTGGCCGCGCACAGGGGACGGTCGGGCCCGGGAGGTAAGAAGGCCCACGCCAAGGAGGACAGGTCTAACAGTACTACAACACAAACAGATAATCATGGAAATGATCAAAACTTGTCTAAAGGAGAACATTTTCCTCTTTAAAATACATTGTATAAGCAAATACAAGGAACAGCAAGGGGGACATGCTTCGCCCCCAGCTATTCCAATCTTTTGGTGGGCTGGTGGGAGGAGCACGTCCTATGGAATCAAGATCAGAATAGATTCATTGGTCAAATCAGTGTGTGGCTCAGGTATATTGATGACGTCTTCCTCGTTTGGGAGAGGAGCGAGGAAGACCTTAAAATCATTTTAACTGTCATCAATAACAATAACATCAATCAATTCACCATGAAATGCAGCCAGGAAACAGTGGATTTCCTTGATATATGAAAGTTTCACTCAAAAATGGCACACTCCAGACTGATCTCTACAGGAAGAACACTGCTGGCAACTCGATCCTCCTTGCGAATCTATTATCCACCAAGCTACTGCTAGAATATCCCCTATAGCAAGTTTCTCAGAGCCAAAAGAAACAATAGCACCAAAGAAGGCTGTAGGAGAACCAAACAGGACATGCTAGATCGCGTTAGTGCCAGAAAGTATCCTATGAAAAGCCTTATAAAATCTAGCATAAGGGCTGATGAAAAATTGAGAGATGAACTTTTACAAGGACAACCACACATATCAAGGGAACCTGACAAAGAACCGATACGATTTATCACCAAGTTTACATGTCAAACAAACAACTTATGCAAGATCTTAAAGAGTAGATGGGCAATACTAACACATGATACCACCTTGAGTCCGAAGAGAGGCAAATACACCCAACATCACTTTTAAGAGAAATCTCTCCATAAAAGACATGTTAGTACACAGCCATCTCACAAGTAACAGACAAACTTGAATGCAACAGAGTCGAGGTTTCAGAAAATGCGGTAACTGACAGGCATGCAAATTCAGCACTAACGTCTATGAGATTACCCTAGACAGGATTAGGAAGAAACACTGTATCACTAAACCAATCACACGCGAAACAGACTATGTACTATATGTAATCATCTGCCCATGTGACAGATGAAATATAGGGTTGACTACCTATCACATACAAAAGTGTATACTCGAACATTGGCGTACCATCACAAATGCAGACATGAGCTACAGCACAACACTTCAGGGAACACCGTGATGGAGACTGGACCAAAGCCAGATTGTTTGGCATTGATACAGTTGTGAAGCACCCTAGGGGTGGCAACAGAACTACTGCATTCCGCAGAATGGAATCTAGGTACATATTAGAAGCAGGAAGTCTCGCTCCACATGGTATGAACCAGGGCGAAGAGCTTTACACACACTTGTAAATTAGAAGCTCCTATGTGTAACTCATTTTTCTTTTCTTTTGATGATATTTCTAATTGTCACAAATGTATATATTTCTTTCTGTAGACATATCACATTCATCATCTATATTATTTTCTCCTCTTATAATGGTTTTCCAAGATGCAACACAAAGAAGACTGTACTTAGGTTGTACTTACGTTACGCTGGTATACTAAATTGCTCTTTTTCTCACTTATAAATATTTTGGAAGCTTCCATGCACATCTGCTGGTAGCGTTAAGGAGACTTTAATAGGCGACCCCATGTGGCAACACCTTTTTTTATTCACTGAGGTGGAAGTACGATTTAGTTTCACTTGGGTACTATACCCTTAAGCACAGCAGCATTTGTTTGTCAGTTTTGAATTAGTGCACTAGACTCTAACAAGAAATTGTTTATCAAAATAAAAATATAATTCAGAAATAAGCCAAACATAGGTGAACAACTGTCATAGAAACTGTACTATACCTAAAATATGGTGGCTAAAGTCAATATTATTGGTAACACTTAGTTTACTAAATAACAGCTTTTGTCCGTGATTGATAAAGTTTTTCTTGACAAAAAGTCGAGGAGGAAATCACAGAATGTGAAGTATTTTGTTTATGTTTACTTGAACGCATTTTTCCACGTTGTATAAATGCAATGAACATAGAGAAAAACGGGTTATGTGAAAAAGTTTGTCAGATCGAAACGCGCCAGTTTCGTTTGCCAAATAAATACCAGTGATCAAATACTACTGCGTTGGTGTGGCTGTTTTCTCAGGAGTGACAGGCAAGGCGGAATACATGTGGAATATACAAATATATTCACTGAAAAAGCTATAGGTTACATGGACATTAGAATTAGGTTCAGATTTCCCTGGGTCAAAACATAGAAATTCAGCTGGTATAGTTACCTGAGCTAACTATACCTTATGCCTCTGCAATGCACTGCTTATGACCTCACATATTGCATCACTCATGACATGGTCAGTGACATCGCTAATGACAACATCCACAGAACCCCTCACACACCCACTCTTACCCCATAGAACCTATCATAGACCCAATCCCAACCCCACATAACCCCTCACATACCCAGTCACAGACCCTTACCAGCACTCACACAACCAGTGACTCATCCAAAGAGACACTCACTCAGACAGATACAGCACATTCCTGCCCTTTCACTATCACGCAGTGCAGCTAGGTGGCTTGCTGAGCTGCGCTGTGTGCCCCTAAGTGTAGTTAAGGAAGTGCAGTATGGACAGATTTATCACACTGAAGAGTAAAGAGCGGTGCAGCGCGCCCAGATTTTCTCTTTTTTAAACGCCCCTCGGACTGTAGTAAAAAGTGATTCCGTTTGCAGACCACAGATGGGCTCTAAACACCCTGCACAGAATAGTCAAAGGCAGAGGAGTCTGCACAGATTTCCTCTTTTATATTAAACCCCCTCGCAGTGTAATAAAAAGCAGTGCAGTATGTGCATATTAACGTTCCTGTCAACAGCCCTTATAGAGCAAGGAAAAGCAATGCAATATACAGATTTTCTCGGTTCTCAGAGATTATTAGTAAGCTGAGCACAAATTTCTCACAAAGCAGCAAAAAGCAGTGACGTTTTCACAGACATCTTCTTCAAAGTGGAGTAAAAAAAAGAGCAATGTGCACCGATTTCTCACAGTGCAGGGGGCACAGACTACTCACAGTGCAGTACGATGCATGGCAGCATGCACAGATCGCTCATAGTGCAAATAGCCGTGCAGCATGAACTGATTCCACACAGTGCAGTACGATGCAGGGCAGTGTGCACAGATCGCTCATAGTGCAAATAGCCGTGCAGCATGCACTGATTCCACACAGTGCAGTACGATGCAGGGCAGTGTGCACAGATCGCTCATAGTGCAAATAGCCGTGCAGCATGCACTGATTCCACACAGTGCAGTACGATGCAGGGCAGAGTGCACAGATCGCTCATAGTGCAAATAGCCGTGCAGCATGCACTGATTCCACACAGTGCAGTACGATGCAGTGCAGTGTGCACAAATTTCTCGTAGTGGAGTAAGATGCAGTGCAGTGTGACAGGTTTCTCATAGAGCAGTAAGATGCAGTGCAGTGTGACAGGTTTCTCATAGTGCAGTAAGATGCAGTGCAGTGTGACAGGTTTCTCATAGGGCAGTAAGATGCAGTGCAGTGTGACAGGTTTCTCATAGGGCAGTAAGATGCAGTGCAGTGTGACAGGTTTCTCATAGTGCAGTAAGATGCAGTGCAGTGTGACAGGTTTCTCATAGGGCAGTAAGATGCAGTGCAGTGTGCATAAATACACCCTTAAACACACATAATGACCACAAAAGTCCCCAGGGCCAGAAGGAAAGCCCCTTCTCCCTCCCAGAGTTCCCCAGGTAGAAGAACCCAGCTCAGTCCACCTCCTTGCAATGATTTCTCATCATGCAGTAAGACGAAGTGCAGTGACACCGATTCCTTATAGTGCAGCAAGGTGCAATGCAGTGTGCACAGATTTCACACAGTGCAGTTAGATACAGTGTAGTGCACTGACATAGACTTGTCATAGTGCAATAAGATGCAGTGCTCTGCACAGACTCCTCATAATGCAGACAGATGCAGAGCAGTGTGTACAGATTTCTCATAGTGCAGTAAATAGCATTGCAGTACTACGGATTCCTCATAGTGCTGTAAAAAGTAGAACAGTGTGACAGGTTTCTCATAGAGCAGTAAGATGCAGCACACTTTGCACAGATTCCTCGTAGAACACTAAACCGCAGTGCAGTGTGCATAGATTACTCATTGCAGTACAATGCAGTGCAGTGTGCACATATTTCTCTCAGTGCAGTGGCACAGACTTCCCATAGTGCTGTAAGATGCAGTACAGTGTGCACAGATTTCTCATAGAACACTAAACTGCAGTGCAGTGTGCATAGATTACTCATTGCAGTACAATGCAGTGCAGTGTGCACAGATTTCTCTCAGTGCAGTGGCACATACTTCTCATAGTGCTGTAAGATGCAGTGATGTGTGCGCAGATTTCTTATAGTAGTAAGATGCAGTGCGTATAGAATCCTCATAGTACAGTAAGAAACAATGCAGTGTGCATAGAATATTCATAGTGCAGTAAGATGCAGTGCAGCATGTACAGACTTGTCACACTGCAGTATATACAGTACAGCGTGCAGAGATTTCTCACAGTGTAGTAAGATGCAGTGCGTATAGAATCCTCACAGTACAGTAAGAAACAATGCATGTGCATAGATTATTCATAGTGCAGTAAGATGCAGTGCAGCATGTACAGACTTGTCATACTGCAGTATATACAGTACAACGTGCAGAGATTTCTTACTGTGTTGTATGATGCAGGGCTGCTTGGACAGATTTGTCACATTACAATAAGATGCAGTGTAGAGTGCAAAGATTCTTCACAGTGTTGTAAAGATGCAGCGCAGTAGCACATATTCCTCGTGCAGAATGCAGTGATTTCTATCGTGCAGTGAGATGCTGTGCGGAGATTACTCATAGTGCAGTAATTTGCAGTGCAGTGTGTACAGATTCCTCACAGTGCAGTAATATACAGTGCACAGACCTCTCATAGTGCAGTGAGATGCATTGCAACGTGCGCATATTATTGATAGTGCAGTAGGATGCAGTGCAGTGCACAGATCCCCTCTTTAACACACATGATGCCCACAAACATACCCAGGGCAGAAGGAAAGCCCCCCAGGGAACCCCTGATAGAAGGGGCCACGAATAGAAGAGCCCAGCTCAGCCCCAGGGGCCCCTGGATAGAAGAGCCAAGCTCAGCCCCAGGGCCCACGGATAGAAGAGCCCAGCTCAGCCCCAGGGGCCCCCGGATAGAAGAGCCCAGCTCAGCCCCAGGGCCCCCGGATAGAAAAGCCCAGGTCAACCCCAGGGACCCCGGATAGAAGAGCCCAGCACAGCCCCAGAGGCCCCCAGATAGAAGAGCCCAGTTCAGCCCCAGAGGCCCCCAGATAGAAGAGCCCAATTCAGCCCCGGGGGGCCCCAGATAGAAGAGCCCAGCTCAGCCCCGGGGCCCACGGATAGAAGAGCCCAGCTCAGCCCCAAGGCCCCCGGATAGAAGAGCCCAGCTCAGCCCAAGGGGCCCCCAGATAGAAGAGCCCAGCTCAGCCCCAGGGGCCCCCGGATAGAAGAGCCCGGCTCACGCCAAGGGCCCCCGGATAGAAGAGCCCAGCTCAGCCACAGGGGCCCCCGTATAGAAGAGCCCGGCTCACCCCTAGGGCCCCCGGATAGAAGAGCCCAGTTCAGCCCCAGAGGCCCCCAGATAGAAGAGCCCAATTCAGCCCGGGGGGGGGGCCTAGATAGAAGAGCCCAGCTCAGCCCCATGGCCCCCGGATAGAAGAGCCCAGCTCAGTCCCAGGGGCCCCCGGATAGAAGAGCCCAGCTCAGCCTCAGGGGCCCCAGATAGAAGAGCCCAGCTCAGCCCCAGGGGCCCCGGATAGAAGAGCCCAGCTCAGCCCGGCTCCTGCAGAGATTCCCTCCAGGATTATTCAGTCTATTTCTACAAACACAGCTGAAGCTGCTGACAATCTCCTACCTGAGCAGAGACCTGTGCAAACGTGTCCAGGCTCCCTCCTCCCCCTGGGGGGCCATGGGGCAGACCTGGGGTCAGGGTGGGGGGCAGGGGGGAGTCTGCAGATGAAGTTAACTGTACAGACAGACAGGGCTCCTTCCACCTCCACCTCAGCAGCAGGCTGCACACACCAGGAGAGGCTGGATGTCACCGCCGCTGCTGGTGCTGTCTCTGCCGCCGCTGACCCGGAACAGGAAACCCTTCTCTCTTTCATACAATGTGCAGCTCAGTGGGTTTCATCAGCAGGCGAGGAGCTCCCTCTGGTGGCCGCTGATGGAACCACTGCCTGCAGTCTTTAAGAGTGAATTGATAATGACAGCCTGAATTTCATTAAATACATTAAAATGTAAGAAAACTGCTAGAACTAAACTAGTCAACGATTTTCTGTTTTTCTTTTTTTCCTGTTTCTGTGGGTAAATCTTTATATTTGATAGGGCTGTGTACACTCAAACAACATTTCAATGATTTGCCCCAAATTAAGTTTTGCATTTCTCTGCATTTTTTACCCACTCACTCCCCCCAAAGTTGCACTTATAAAACAAAATAAAGTAAATTGCAGTCTCAATACATTCATGAGACAGAACAATCGGGTTTGACTCTCACAGATTTCTCCCTCAGTGGATGGTGCCATGGCAGTGAGTGACCGGTGCCGGGTCTGAGGATGAGAGGGTATTCCATCACTAACTAATGTCAGACTCCTTCATACAGGCTCTTATTAGAGGTACCACCTGCCTTTTGGTCATGTTTTAAGATTTTGCAACGGCCCGGATATTATTCTTCAATAAGACTTTCAATAAAAGTGTTTGCATTCATTTTTAACATGGCTTTGTTGTCTTTATTTACTTTAACTCTCAGTCAGGATTCATTAATGCAGCTCTAGAACACATTTTAAAGTGATTTCTGCTTATATTTGATATTATAAGTTTGCACTGATTAGAGGAAAAATGCCAGCTTTAAGTAATCTTCCTACTTTGTACTGGCCGGGACAAGAAAATACAGACCATGCCATTCCTATAAAAGACTGGTCAGGTGGTAACCCTCTCTCATAGCTTGAGTCACTCCTCGTCCACGCACCATCAATGTGCGGTTGAATGAGGACTTCGTAGCACCGTCAGGCAAGTTGCATTTGTTGCCTGGGCAGTGACATCAGATGCGACATGCACACATCAGAGCCTTCAAGTCTCACTCATCATGAGTGACACTCACACATTTAGAGGTCGCGCTGAAGTCTCACTCACACCTAGCTGAATCTTATCACTGGGAGATGGGAGAGGGTCCTAGTACTCCATATGTAACTTTGCTCGCACTTCTACTGTGTGCAGAGTAGCCGCTTACAACTAAAGAGGGAGACACTATTCACTTCATAGAGTTCAGCAAACCCACTGTCAGACATTTTGATATCACTACATTTTCGATATTTCACCTTGACGGCTGCACAGATTATACATTCGGTGTAATGTTAATTTAGATGTCTGCATTAATGATTTGGATGTTACCTGTGTACTCATCAGGCCTATAATGTCACTAATGTCTCTTCCTCTGACATTATAAAAGGCAAATGTTATGTGACATCACTTCCTGTGAGGCCATCAATAGGATAGTTTGTTTTGGCTCCTAATAATATCAAAACCTTGAGCTCTGTGAAGCCCATACATGAGCGCTCATCTGGAGTAAGGGGGAGGAGCATGCTCTTAGCTCAGAGATGAAAGCGTCTGGAAGCAGTGCAGGCGCTACACTGATACGTTTCTGCCAAGCTATGCTCTCAGCATCAACACCAGAAGAGTGCTGATCTCTGCAGAAATAAATTAAATGCTTGTTTCAGTTTAATTGCACTTCATGTCAGTGTTGTTCAACTTTACAATAGTCACAATGTGGTTCCTCGCTTGAGTCCCTACGACAGTGCTTAATTTGTAAAATTTGAAGTGCAGGTGCTCAAATGTTTGTCGGAGGCCACGCCCACGTTTCTCTGGCTCCACCCACTTACTATATTGGCTCCACCCACATCGGCAACTGACACTGCTAAACATCAGATGTAATATATACAAATAGCAAGTAACAAAAGGATCTCTCTGACAGAAGCAGTAACACGTGTCACTGACCTACTTTACATGATTGCATGCACTTTTTGATCAGCATGGTAAACGTTCTTTGCAGCAGGTATAGTAACCATCTGGCATCTGTACTACCTTACAAGCAGTCACAACTTCCCCTAGACAAAACTCCTGTCTTTCTCTATGAAGACGATTAATCATAAGTTATCTTGACATTTGAATGTATGCCTGAATATTACTGGAGGCCAGGAAGGAACTCGGCAGCAGGTGCTTTTAAAAATAGAATATACTGGCTGTGCTGGGGCCTGGGCCCACCCGGCCCAGTCTGCCCAAGGTCACACGGTTTTGGTCAAAGGCACAAGTGAGAATAAAAAACACGGCATTTCATGTCTGGCGCCGAACGTTTAACTAGTGAGATAGTGCCTCTCAGTAACAAGGGACACTTTCACCGCATGCTCCTGCACAGGCGCCTGTATGGCACTGCAAACTTCTAAGCGGTGTTTACAACTCTTATCACCTTTCATCGACCCCTGTTTGTCCCCTTCACTTCACCTGCCAGGAAGAAAGGGCAGCGGAGTGAGCGTCAGCTGCGAGGCTCAGCGCTTTAACCGACAGGTTACAGGATGACAGGAGTGCCTTTCATCTTTCTGGCGTCGATAAAATAAATAGCGTCCAGACCCAGTAAGCTGAAGGTAGCACTTATTTACAGAACCACAATGCAGCACGTTTGGTGACTACTTGACAGGCTTTTGAACTAAGAGCACTTAATTCTAGTCCTGGCATGTACACTTGGTTACACTGTGTGATCTTGACCATATTGTCCCCCCCCCCCCCACCCACCCGTATCAATTCAATACATCTGCGAAGGAATGCAGCGCCAAACAAAAAATACCTAAATACGGATAAATGCCCTTTATAATTGCTTCAAATTTTGTTTCACCATATTTTTTACAAATAAAGGGGACCGCTAGCCGATTTTCTAGGAAATGAGTGCATTTCTTCCTGTGAGAACCTGAGGCGTGCTTTTCAATGGTACAGCAGCTGCAGTGGCACCGGGACCCAGAGGTCTGAGGGGACTTGTGCACTCCTATTATGGCTGCATTCAGTACCTAACCAAAGGACTGCTGGGGAGGAGGGGGGGAGGGGTTATTTGGCTTAACTGCACTATGACTGCGATCTTTGCGACGCTACTGGCGTGAGCCACCTTTGTTGAATCTGTGCTGGGGGAGGGGTGAAGACTGATGAGAGTAAGACGCGTTTGCTATAGAAAAACGTACTTGTAAGCAACGGACAGGAAAAACTGCAAGGCGTCTGTAAAAGCGAAGGGCATAAGGTGCTTCTGGGAGGGGGGAAAAGGTCGAGGCGAAAGCAAGAAAGAGGTGAAAACAAAGACGACGAGAAGGTGTGAAGGAAAACGTTTTGTCAACAGAAAAGTAGGCGTAAGAAGAGCAAAGGAATGAGTACCTTTGTGACAGGTCACAGATGTTATAAGACATGAATTATTTCCAAATGTAATTAACCAGGACATTGCAGGTCGGCACAAACACCTGTATGTTTATAAAGGACAGAGACTGCAGGTTATGGTCACCAAAAATCCTATGCGGCTTGGGGTAAAGCTCTGTGGGTATGCTCGCTGATGTCAAGTTGCAGACACACAGCTTTCCAATATAGATATCTCGAGATCAATACATTGAGTCCCATGAGCAGGTCAGGTGGGGGCCCTGGGGTGAATCGTGATGTGATCTGATCTCATGTGTGCCTTGTTGATGCACACACACACTGGAACGCATGCATTGCTGATTGGCTGCCCAACTGGTTGGTGTTCGTGTTTGTACTTACTCAGTTCTCTTCTCTGTGCGACGTGTGCGTACTGGCTGCTGCCTGCTTGCAGTTTCGGGGACTCAGGGGACACAGGACTCGAGGACAGCCGACAAGCAGCCCAGGCCCAGCTCTCTGCCACTTCGTGGTCGTCGGGGGGGGGGGGGGGGTGCCCGCCTTCGTTCGTGGTCGTCGGCCGTGGCGTGGGGGGGCGCCTGCTGATGTGACTGCGCACTTGCGCAGGTTATGCTGGGGCGTGGCAACTGGCAGTATGGCAGCCTGCCTGAGCCAAGAAGTGAAATCTGCGGCTGCGCGCGCTACCGCGCGCACACACAGTACAGCCCCTGCCTCAGTTGACTACCCCCTCCCCCACCCAACTGCCCCCACCATTCAGAACGCGGCCCCGGCCCGCTCGCCCACCCACTCAAACCGAAACTAACAACATCGGCACCACCAGTACTGGGCGCCAAAACGAAACCGCTGCCAGTACCTGTAAACGAAACTGAACGGCCATGCACTGCTGCTGGCCAGTACAACAGTATATTAGTCTGCGCAAACGATTTTATATTATTCTCTCTCTAATTAAACATTCTTGGCCTGGGCGGGCCGGCTGGGCTACGCTACCATGTCCTGGCTGCTGGCTGGATCAGTTGACATCAACAAGAATGTGCGCGGGGCGGGCCGCCCGGGCCGGCGGACGGGACAGCCAGGCACACTCGCAAATAAAAAATTACAACATACATGATTGATTGCATTTGCAGTCTTGCGCGCGGGCGGGAATCGGAGCCTTGCAGTTGAGACAGAGACTCTAGTCTGGCACATGAGCAGCAGTTTGAACGAACGCGAACACAGTCACACACACCACGGACAGCCGCCGGCCGGGCCTGTAGCTGCAGCAGCTGCTGCTGATGATTATATTTACTTAACTTTTTACTGCAGAAATCATTTAAGGAGATGGGAAGCGTAGCCCCGGCCCTGACATTTAAGTGCCGGTGCTAAGCACCGGAAAGCACCGGCACAAATTAAGCCCTGCCCTACGAGTACCTTCAGTCTCCTGATTATCACAATGTGCTGTTTCTCCAACTAAATTGTCCTTGGAAGAGCACACTGCCTTTTCTGAGAGAGAAGTCAAACTTATGTTTCCTGGAGAAAGTGGTTAAAGTGGTTGGGGAGAGGAGTGGCTACGGGAGAAAGTGGTTAGGGGAGAGGAGTTGGCCTAACGGCTAAGGCGCTCGACCTCGGACCTGGGGATCTGGTTTCGAGTCTCGGTAACGACGCCAAAACCTCCTGTGATTCTGGGCAAATCACTTAATCTCCCCGTGCCTAAAAAAACATGAAAGTGTGTGTCCTCATGTAAAAACGTAACTTGTGCAATGTAAAGCACTCTGATAACTGATTTGGTTCGGTTCTAGTTCGCGCTATATAGAACTAAAAAAAAAAAAGGCGCTGTCTATGTTTCTGCTGATTCTTGGATTTGACTGAAGTGAGTCAAATTCTGAGCCGAGGTGGGCTCACTAAGAGAAGCCCTTCAAAATGTACATTGACGCTGTATGTATCTGGCTTTGTATATGGTATGCCCGTGGTCATTCCATGCACAGAGATCAGGGGTTCTCCAAAAGTGTACAGGGCTCAACGTAAAACCCAAGGTGCTCTATTAGTGGGAGTGCGGGCGAGCAGCCTTAGGCCTCACACAGAGGAGTGGAAGACATTTATTGCACAACATTGACCAATAATGGACACACGGCTCAATAAGGAGATCCACACCACTTTTGGAAAAATATACTTTGTTTGTATTTTATTTTAAGACCAAGATCTTCGCAAAAAGTTAAGTACGTTTTTAAATAAAAATACTTTTTGCTTTTAAAAGTTGGCATTTAGAATATGTTTGAAGCAGTTCAATGTTCCCTCTGGTGAAAACAATAATGCAGTTTAACAGGTAAGTTCCACACTTACAAATCCAGTATTCGGGCCCAAAGGTCAGCAAGGAGCACGGGTTAGGTGAGTTCCAAAACTGCACCACTAGCAGCACAGGGGCGGCTGAGTGCAGAGGTCAGCAAGGAGCACGGGTTAGGTGAGTACCAAAACCGCACCGCTAGCAGCACAGGGGCGGCCAAGAGCAGAGGTCAGCAAGGAGCACGGGTTAGGTGAGTACCAAAACTGCACCACTAGCAGCACAGGGGCGGCTGAGTGCAGAGGTCAGAGTCAGAGTTCGGCCTAATGCTTTTCAGTCGAGACAGGGGGTGCCTGGAGCCACACTGCTTGCAGGTAAGTGGATCAGTTGCAGAGGCTAAGCTTTGGAGGTTATCACAAGCAGAAGGGGAGGGGGGGGGGGCAAGCAGCACCAAGCATACACCACCAGGGGCAGAGGGGCAGCTGGATTCTAAATCAGCGTTGGGTGACCAATGCTTTTGAATGCAGTTTGGAGCTTTTGACAAACAGGCTGCAGGCATCTCACCGGAGGTTGCAAGAGGAAGATCAACTACAGGAGAGGTAAGTAGAGAGGCAGGGTGTCGTAGGGGCACAATTGGTTCAGCTCACTAAGGCCCAGGGGCTCCGGGTGCAGAGGTGCCTTTCAACTTCCAAGTCTTCTTACCTGAGCCAGTCACGGTCAGGCAGAGCCTCTGGATTCAGTCTGCTGGCATCGTCATGGAGGTCAGGAGCGTTCAGCGAACACTGGATTCGAGGTCTGAATCACCGGGGAGACTTCACTGGGCAGGTGGGCCACTCAGACTCGCCCCGTGGGCGTCGGGTGCAGGGATCGCGGTTCCAGCTGGATCCAGATCCCTTGGAGTTGTTTTCTTCTGGACAGGTCCGCGGTCATGGGCGATTGGAGTCTTTTTCAAAGGCAGCAGTCCTCCCAGGGTTGTCACCGGCTGCAAGACAGGTTGCAGGTTCGCAGAAGCTGGAGACAGGCTAGAACCCACAGGCTAACCGACCAGGGATCGCGAAGGGAATCAAAAAGCACCAGCCCATAGAGCACTCATGGAGTGGAGGCTGGAGATGTTCAGTGGACATACAGCTCAGGGTTGGGACTATAAGTAGTCAAAAGCACAGCCTCAGGGGTTGCCAAAAAGCATATGCTGCTGAAAAAGTACTCAGTGCACAGGGGTTCGGGTTGCACGATCCCCACGAGGGATACGGGTCTAAGGATTGCTGAGAGAGCAGATCAACCTCAGAGATGCTCGGGAACCCACCTCCTGTGTTGCAGAAATCCTCAGGAGCTCGGGAGATGCAAACCAGTCAAATGCTTTTAGGTGCCTGCTGATGCAGGGGAGTAACTCCTTTACTCCAAGGGAGATTCTTCTATCATCCAGCGAAGTGTAGACCACTGAAGTACTTGGTTTCTGCTTGCAGAGTTTAGTTGACTTAAAATCCAAAGTCCTGTAGTCAGGTTTCCCACTTTATACCCAGGGAAGGCATTGGACTAACTCTAGGGACCCGCCTAGGGGAGGGTTAGGACAGAGGGGTGGCTACACCCATGTCCTTTGTCCAGTTTCACACCAGAGCAGGAGCAAATGGCTCCTGCAACCGGTTTGAGCTGGACTATGCACAGGGACGCCAAATGTGCCCCCAGTGCAGACTTTCTGGCACTCTAAGAGTGCATCCACCCAGCCCCAATACACTATGGCCTCTCTGGGAGGTGGACACACCTCCCTGTGACAGGAAACCTATTGTCAGGCTTGGCTCAGCAGCAGGAGGGCGGACTCGTGTCTGTGGCTGGTATCATCCATTTTGTGATGCCCAGGTCAAAAAAGCTGGTACCGGGTGCCCCGGTGTTTCACATAAGTCCCCCTAGAAGGGTGGAATCATACCTCCCCCGCAGGAGGTATGATTCCAAGGTGTTTGACACCAAACACAACATGTTTCTAAGCAGCCGTTTTAAAGTACGCTGCCTAGCGCATCCTCCGCTCCTCATCAGCTAAGCTGGTAAGAGTGTCTAGATTTAAAAGAGCTAAGTCAGGAGGAAGGGCCTTTAGTATTGCAGCGGGACTGGCCTGGAATAAACTCCCAACTGAACTCAGGCAGATGGAGAACTTGCTGCAGTTCAGGAAGAAGTTGAAGACATGGCTCTATCCTACCAAAAGTAGTAAGTACGTTCTGTGAATACCAAAAGTAGTAAGTTTAAGATTTTGTCTTAAGTTAGTTCTGTGAATCGAGCCCAGAGGATTAAAGCGCTTTCCTCTCTTAAAAGATTTGGATCGATCTAACAGATCTGGTTAGGACACGTGTGTGGTCCATAATCAGCAAGAAAGGTAATTTAGCAATTCACCTTTAACTGGTCCTTAAAAACTCCCAGAATTAAGTTAGTTCGTTGAATCGTGCTCTGTGTCACTCTTCTGTCAGAAATGTGAGTCCCTAAATAGGGTGACAACTTAATTAAGTAATATATGAAAAATCTAGACCTATATGTTCTTCTATCTGCAAGTTCGGCTTGCCCCGAGACTGCTGCCTCCCTGAAATCCTCCCTGAAATCCTGAAATCAGCTTTGCTGTTTGTTAATCACATTTTCAACAAACTGCTGAACACTTCACGGACGTCTGCTGTTGTTCTGAAGGGGTGAAAACAGTCCCTCCTGGTACCACTGTTAACAAAACTAATGCTGACCGCAAAACTCTTAGCAAATTCAGACCTATTTCAATTCTTCCCACAGTAGTCAAAATGCTGGAAAAGGTGGCTAATAGACAGCTTTCCCTTTTACTGGAATCAAACTCCCTTTTCCATGATACGCAGTGTACAGGGTACAGTACAGAGTTGGCCCTACTGGAGGTCTCTGAATTTATCAAGTCTAATCTGGTTCAGGGTGCATCGGCTACGGCTGTAGAATTGGATTTGTCATCAGCGTTTGACACGGTCTCGCATTCTGTCCTGCGGCAAAGGCTGTTGAAGATTAGAACTCAAGGGAAAGCTCTGTCCTGGCTTAAATCATATCTTGAGGACAGATCTAAGGCTGTTTTCCTTGCTCATTTTACTTCGGGTCCAAAGACCCTTAAATATGGATTCCCTCAGGGCTGTCCCTCACTCTTTTCAATGTGTATTTGGGGCCCTGGCTAACTTTGTGGAAGCCTGGGGCTTGAAAGTGATTTCCTGTGCTTATGACGCTCAGCACCTTCTGTGCTTCCAGGATGAGGCTTCTGATGCCTTCATTTCTTCTAAGAATTGCCTGAAAGCAGTGGGTGATTGCATGGATGAGAGCTGCCCTAAACTGAATTCTGAAAAAATTAAATTCTACTCTTTGCCTCTATCAAGCCCCGCCACCATTCTCTCAACTGATGGCCCTCAGAGGCTGGGGCTCCTCCAATTTCCTCCTCTTGTGTGAGGAATCTGGGTTCACATTTGACCCCCACTTGTCTTTTGAACTGTAGGTCAAAGCAGTCTCGGCTAGCTGCTTTGCTACCTTAAACTCCCTGAGGAGGATATTGCATCTGGTTCTGGTGATGCCACGGAAGACTATTGTTCATGCCCTGGTTACCTCAAATTTGGACTATGTGAATAGTCTGTATCTGAGCTTACCAGCCTACTTACTGCAATGGCTTCAGATCCCTCAAAATGTGGCAGCGTCTTCTTCTTAAGGTACCTATGCGTCAGTCTGTTTCTGCTCATCTTTGTTAGCTGCGCTGGTTACCGGTTGTTAGAAATGGGGGTCACTAGTTGGCAGAGGTAGGTACCTTTGTCCAAATAGGATCCCTTGCTTCTAGTCAGGGTAAGGGGGATACACACTTTAGATAACCCCTGCCTCACCCCCCCGGTAGCTTGGCACGAGCAGACAGGCTTATCCCAATGGCAAGGTGTAAAGTATTTGTACCAACACACCCAGTAACACAGTGAAAACACCACAACAGGACAACATACCAGTTTAGAAAAATAAAGTAACTTCATCTAAACTAAATAAGACCAAAATGACAAAAATCCAACATACACAGTTAAAAATATGTCTTTATAAAGGTTTCAAGAACTTGCACCATAGAAAACTATGGATGCATGACTTTTCACCAAAGTACCTATAGATGTGTCAAAGTTCCAAAAGCCAAACTGCCGCAGACTCAGATAAAAATGAGATGCAACACTCCTGAGAACTTGGGGAGGCGATGCGACAATTCTGTGACACACAGAGAGCGAGTTGCGTCGAATCTGGTCTGTATGGGGAGTGATGCATCGATTATTCGCGATGGTTCTGCTTCGCAGGTGATACATCAGGAAAGCGTGCCGCACAGGTATGATGCGTGTAAATCCGGGATGCGTCGGCAATTGATGCAGCAGCGTCGAGCGTTGCTGCGTCGGTCGTCTTCAGCTACGATCCCTCGATGCATCGATTCTTGCAGATGCGACAGGTGCTGCGACGGTTTTCACAGTGGCACGACGATGCGTGGAAATCCTTCTCACGCCGTGGAGCTGCATCGAGAAAACAGCCGCAAGAAGAGCGATGGATCGCATTTTAGCAGTACTTTGCGTTTCTTCTTTCTTACAGCTCCTATATAGCAGCAACAACCTCAAGAGGCCAACAACGTGCGCAGGCACCTCTTGGCAGGCTAGAACTCACAGCAGAATACAGGGAAGCTGGGGTGAAGTATTTGTGTCCCGGAGACTTCTGAACAGGAGGCCAGCTCACTTCAGGCCCTTGGAGATCTTCTTAAAGCAGGGGACACAGCACACAGCAAAGTACTTCTCCTTTCCCTTGGCAGAAACAGCAACTGCAGGCCAACCCCAGTCACACAGCAAGGGCAGTACTTCTCAGTCTCTCCAGCTCTTCTCCTTGGCAAAAGTTCCTCTTGAATTCCAGGAATGATCTAAAGGTCTGGGGTTTCGGGTCTGATACTTATACCCCAAAAGGTATTTGTTCTCTTTGTGCAAGGGGCTCTGAGCCCAGTTCAAACCAGGTCTGGGGGGCACTCTGCAAGTGCACAACAACATCCATTGTCAGTGTAAGCCTTGGCTCCAGATACACCACAGGGGAGTGGAGTCAGCATTGTGGAAGGGAGGCACAGGCCTATTCAGGTACAGGTGCTACTCCTCCCACCACTCCAAATGCAGATCAGGCCTATTCAGATTAGTGCTGACTCATCCGGATTCCTGGATCCACTGCACCTCCCCAGCTCCTGTCACTCCAAAGCCAGACAGTCAGTCCACAACCAGGCAGAGACACACATGATGGAAAATAGCCACTTTCTAAAAGTGGTATTTTCAAACACACAATTTAAAAACCATCTTTACTAAAAGATGTGTTATTAAATCTTGGGTTCAGGGATACTAAACTCAATTTTTCTATCTTATTCCTATAGGAAGATATGCTTGTAAAATGTTAAAAAGCATTCCCCATTCTGTCCTATGGGCAAGATAGCCTTTCAATAGTAAAAAACGAAATTGGCAGAATTTCACTATCAGGACATGTTACACACGCCAGCACATGTCCTACCATTTACATACACTGCACCCTGCCCAGGGTGGTACCTTGGGCCTACCATAGGGGTGTCCTATGTGTAAGAAAAGGGAAGGGTAGTTGACATGGCAGTTAATAAACTGCGCACAGGCACCGCGGTGGCAGCCGTGAGACCTCTTTTCAGGGATACTCATGTGGTTGGCACAATCAGCACTGCAAGCCCACTAGTAGCATTCAATTTACCAGCCCTAGCACACTCAA
Organism: Lissotriton helveticus; assembly: GCF_964261635.1. NCBI lineage: Eukaryota > Metazoa > Chordata > Amphibia > Caudata > Salamandridae > Lissotriton > Lissotriton helveticus. The sequence goes on along the minus strand of NW_027611709.1, from coordinate 417,534 downwards.
TGCAGTTTACTAGGGACCCACTGGTAAAACAAATATGCCAATCAGGGAGAACCAATCACCAAATCCATTTACACAGGGAGCACTTGCACTTTGACACTGATCAGCAGGGGCAAAGTGCCCAAAGCATCTAAACTAGCACAGCATCAACAATACAGGAGGAAGAGGCAAAAAGTCAGGGAAAACCACGCCAAGGATGCCAGGTCTAACACTGGTCATTAGCCATATCAAATTCAAGGCATTAATCTTCGCCTACAGAGCCCTGGAGCAGAAAGGTCTGCAGTGTCTGAGACGAAGACTCTGGCCTATTGTCAGGGCAGATCCTGAGGTCCAATTCACTGAAGCCCTTGAATACCCTCAGCGTTCGTAGGTCCAGGAGTGGTGAGAGACCTTTTGCCTTACTAACAGCGAAACTATGGAACTCGCTTCAACTGCTCTCTGGCTTTCACCATCAGAAATGGTCTTTAGGAAAGGTTGAAGACTCATCTGTTTATTGCCTAGGCTGGCTGCCTGTTTTTGTGTGGTCCTGCTGCTAACACCAGGACGTTTCCTTGTGAGCAGCTGCACAGTTTACAAATGCCTATGTATTGTATTGTACCTAATGTCTACAAGGAATTTAGATTCTAATAGTTCTCTATAAAAGTCTCACCCGAGATATTACTTGCGAGCAAAGTTTTCTAAATGGGAAATGGTCCTTCGGCAGCAAGCCCATTGAGGGACCCCAGCAACTCAGCGAGTGGCTGCCTTTCACCACCAGCCAAGAGTGAGTGGCTGCCTCTCCACACAGACCACAGGGAGAGACTACCTCTCCACACGGCCCACAGTGAGTGACTGCCTGACTGCCTCTCCACACAGCCCAGAGTAAGTGACTACCTCTCCACACAGCCCACAGTAAGTAGTGGCTTCTACACACAGCTCGCAGGGAATGATTGCTTCTATATACAGCCCACAGTGAGTGACTGCCTCTCCACACAGCCCACAATGAGTGACTGCTTCTATATACAGCCCAATGTGAGAGACTGTCTCTCCACACAGTCCCCAATGTTTACCTGCTTGCCACATTGTCCACAGTGAGTGGCTACTTCTCCACGAAGCCCACAGTGAGTGGTGGCTTCTACACACAGTCGACAGTGAGTGCTTGCCTCTCCACAGAGCCCACAGAGTTTACCTGCTTGCCACACAGCCCACAGTGAGTGACTGCCTCTCCACACAACCCACTGTGAGTGGCGGCCTCTCCATACAGCCCACAGTGAGTGGCTGCCTCTCCACACAGCTCACAGTGAGTGGCTGCCTCTCCACACAGCTCACAGTGAGTGGCTGCCTCTCCACACAGCCCACAGTGAGTGGCTGCCTCTCCACACAACTCACTGAGTGGCTGCCTCTCCACACAGCCCACAGTGAGTGACTGCCTCTCCACAGTGTCCACAGTGAGTTCCTGCCTCTCCACACAACCCACAGTGAGTGACTGCCTCTCCACAGTGCCCACAGTGAGTACCTGCCTCTCCACACAACCCACAGTGAGTGACTGCCTCTCCACACAGCCCACACTGAGTGGCTGCCTCTCCACACCGCCCACAGTGAGTGACTGCCTCTCCACAGTGTCCACAGTGAGTACCTGCCTCTCCACACAACCCACAGTGAGTGACTGCCTCTCCAAAGTGCCCACAGTGAGTACCTGCCTCTCCACACAACCCACAGTGAGTGACTGCCTCTCCACACAGCCCACAGTGAGTGGCTGCCTCTCCACACAGCCCACAGTGAGTGACTGCCTCTCCACAGTGTCCACAGTGAGTACCTGCCTCTCCACACAACCCACAGTGAGTGGCTGCCTCTCCACAGTATCCACAGTGAGTGACTGCCTCTCCAGAGTGTCCACAGTGAGTGGCTGCCTCTCCACACAGCCCACAGTGAGTGACTGCCTCTCCACAGTGTCAACAGTGAGTGGTGGCCTCTCCACATTGTCCACAGTGTGTGGTGGCTTCTACCCACCAACCCAGTTAGTGCCTTTCCTCTTGCCACCTTGAGTTCTTTCTTTGGCTATGATACACTTAAATTCATACAGAAGGATAATCTGTTAACTCTAAACATATATTTATTACGATGCATTAGATAGGTGGGAGACCGGCGCACTGGACAATACTGCCTTCCCCAGCAACGCTCTTGAACAGCGCAGCCAAGGGCGGGCCTGTCTGTGCCCATCAAAGTCCGGAAGAGGCTGGGCTGGGCCATCCCTCTAACCCCTGTGATCTGGGGCATCTTTTTAAGGTACTTTATTAAGTTACTTAATGTATTCTTTGCTCTGTTTTTGGTCCATGCAATCTGTCAGCGGTGAGTGTTTCTTGCTGTGCAAGTCTGTGGGAGAGGTTTCTTTTTAAGTCTCATTATTTATCCGGCAAGGCACTACACCCTGATCACTTTGCATAATTGCAAAGTTCTCTGCAAAGGTTCCTTAAAACACAGTTGCTAAAAATGAATGGGAAAAGGAAGCAAAGCACGGGCCCGCCAGGAGGGGGCAGCACAGTTACTCCTCTGGACATGTTTGTAGCCAGGAAGGCAAAAGTTTTGTCAAACAAAATTTGCACTAACTCAAAGGAGGCTCTCGCTGGAATTAGTAAATCATCCTCAGACCTTATTGCCCCCTATTGACTCTTTGCAAATGGAAAATGGTGGCAAGAGGGTACCCATGGCGATTATTGCTTTTGGTATTGATCTGCCATTTGGAGTGGGTAAACCAAGTTGAAGTCACTTCTTTCACTGAACCACCGATTAAAAGGGCGAGAGGAGGAGGGGAAAAAAACTCTGCAGATACCCAAGAAGGCTGTTGGTCCAGTTGCTTTACACCAGGAGGACTTGAGTCTGTTTGTGTCTGAGTTGTTACCCAGAATTGAAGATATGTTAAAAAAACTTTTGGTACCTAATTATCTGCAGTTCACTAAGGTAGAAGCTTTGCTTCATCAGGCCCCTGAGTTGCACTCTCGTCATTTACTCAGGAACTTGGGAGCAGCGACTGGGTAGGTGGCGGATGGTGCAGGGAAAACACAGTGTGTTGGAACGGCGTCCTCGGCCCCCTCAACAAGTGGCTGCCAGCCCAAGGATGCCAAAAGTAGTTTGCAGTCAGGTCTAGGAAATAAATACCCCCCAACAGAAGGGCATACGCTCACAAATGAGCCTGGGAAAATCACAATAAATGGGGCAGTGGTGGGCAGTCCCATTGAGATTGCGGCTGCCCTCAGCCGGGGGCCACCTCAGAGGAAGGCCACCCCTTAGTTACATTTGGGCACTTCCTCACCCCCACTCTCTTCTGCGGGATTCTAGGAGGAGTCCAAAACCTGCAGCAATATATTCTTCAAACAAAAATGTTGTGTTGTGTATTTATTCATGCATGCCTATTCTGCTGTGGTGTGGGTGGGGTCTTGCACCAATAAAGGAACTATGCTAGATGCTCTTTAGATTGACACTCATAACAACTCTCGGTCCGATTTGCAGGGCCCAAATTCCCCCAGCCATCCTCAGAAGGTAGAAAGGAGCACTAATATATCACATCTGCCTCCAGAGTCAATCCCCGAAGTGGCCGTTCTGAGCGGGCTCCCCCAGTTAAGCAGTGTACCAGGGAGTCTACGATAGACCTGCTACACAAAGTGACCCACTGGCTGGACAATTCGTTAATAAATGGTTTCCATTCATCACCTCATGTCATCATGGTCAGAAGAGTGGGATGGGTTGGATCCTCCACAAAGAAAGATAGGGAGGGCGACTGAATTTTGGTTAACTTTACGTACCCGATACATATAAAAACCATGATTCACAGGGTACGCAGACGAGATTTTAAAACTGGAATTAAGATGTTCTTGCTTCACTTTTATTTTATGTTATCCTTCATGGGTACCACGTCACAGAACCCAGAGCACAAACATTGGTTTCCAACCAGTAAGGTCAACACATTGCTCAATCATGAACTCAGTTGGGTTGTACTTTTAATGTTGTGCTGGCAATGATGAAACTTTATAGGTACCAATGTATATAAACGGTCAATTGTGTGTACCTGTAATGCAATGTCTGAGATATTATGAGCCTGTTTAATAAAAAGATGTTTTAAAAAAAACATGAACTCAGCTATCCCCTTTGCAAACAGATTTAATCCACTGAGGAATTTAGATAGTATTGATTGACAACTGGCCTCGACTGGGGGTGGGGAGGTTACAGGGTGTCCACCATTACCTACAGAGAAAATAAACACTCATTTAACATCTGTGCCCACCCAACCACGCCCATTGAATCTTAGAATTATATCCTGGAATATTGCGGCACTAAGGGCTAAAAAACATGTAGAGGCGTGGCTTGTAATAATAAGGTGCAGTCATATTGTTACCCTACAAGAAACATGGGATACATCGGACTCTTTTGTCCTGAATGGTTTTGCCCCTTTTTATAAAATGGCTTCCGCTTCCACCATAGGACGTGCAAAGGGAGGCGGGCTTATTTTTTTATTTTTCATTTATTAACTTATAAAGTGCCCATAATTACAAAGTACTGGATTCAAGATAGCCTGGCTGATGAGGATTATTAATCTGAAACTGGTCCCAGGATGCTTGTTTCCGGTCCAGGGAAGGCATAGCTTGGCAGTTCAGGCTGGAATGTTCCCATGAGGCACAGGGTCAGACTGATATGCATATGGCCATGTCTGAACTGGGGTGGTGGAGTGAGCTGAAGAATGGTGATGGATTAAACCCAGATCAGTTGACTGGGGCTGAGTGTTTGATTTGCTCAAACGCTCCATCCATCATCCCCTTTGGTATCGCTTTTTTCACCCTCAGTTGGCAGGGTATGCCCAGACGTGAGTCCCTTGCTCACTCTGCCACTGGATTCAAGATAGCCTGGCTAATGAGCATTATGAATCCGATACCTGTCCCAGGATTCTTGTTTCCGGTCCAGGGAAGACATGGCTTGTCAGTTCAGGCTGGACTGTTCCCATGAGGCACAGGGTCAGACTAATTTGCATATGGCCATGTCTGAACTGGGGTGGTGGAGTGAGCTAAAGAATGGTGATGGATTAAACCCAGATCAGTTGACTGGGGTGAGTGTTTGATTTGCTCAAACGCTCCGTCTATCATCCCCTTCGGTATCACTTTGTTCACCCTAAGTTGGCAGGGTATGCCCAGACGAGAGTCCCTTGCTCACTCTGCCACTGGATTCAAGATAGCCTGGCTAATGAGCATTATGAATCTGATACCTGTCCCAGGATTCTTGTTTCCGGTCCAGGGAAGACATGGCTTGTCAGTTCAGGCTGGACTGTTCCCATGAGGCACAGGGTCAGACTGATTTGCATATGGCCATGTCTGAACTGGGGTGGTGGAGTGAGCTAAAGAATGGTGATGGATTAAACCCAGATCAGTTGACTGGGGTGAGTGTTTGATTTGCTCAAACGCTCCGTATATCATCCCCTTCGGTATCACTTTGTTCACCCTAAGTTGGCAGGGTATGCCCATACGAGGGTCCCTTGCTCACTCTACCACTGGACTCAAGATAGCCGACTGATGAGGATTATGAATCCGAAACCGGTCCCAGGATGCTTGTTTCCGGTCCAGGGAAGACATGGCTTGGCAGTTCGGGCTGGACTGTTCCCATGAGGCACAGGGTCAGACTGATTTGCATATGGCCGTGTCTGAACTGGGGTGGTGGAGTGAGCTAAAGAATCGTGATGGATTAAACCCACATCAGTTGACTGGGGTTGAGTGTTTGATTTGTTCAAACGCTCCGTCCATCATCCCCTTTGATATCGCTTTGTTCACCCTAAGTTGGCAGGGTATGCCCAGACGTGGGTCCCTTGCTCACTCTACCACTGGATTCAAGATAGCCTGGCTGCCAGTCCCTGGATGCTTGTTTCAGGTCCAGGGAAGACATGGCTTGGCAGTTCGGGCTGGACTGTTCCCATGAGGCACAGGGTCAGACTGATTTTCATATGGCCATGTCTGATCTGGGGTGGTGGAGTGAACTAAAGAATCGTGATGGATTAAACCCAGATCAGTTTACTGGGTTGAGTGTTTGATTTGCTCAAACGCCACGTCCATCATTCCCTTTGGTATCGCTTTGTTCACTCTAAGTTGGCAGGGTATGCTCAGACGTGGGTCCCTTGCTCACTCTACCACTGGATTCAAGATAGCCTGGCTGATGAGGATTATGAATCCGAAACCGGTCCCAGGATGCTTGTTTCCGGTCCAGGGAAGACATGGCTTGGCAGTTCGGGCTGGAATGTTCCCATGAGGCACAGGGTCAGACTGATTTGCATATGGCCATGTCTGAACTGGGGTGGTGGAGTGAGCTAAAGAATGGTGATGGATTAAACGCAGATCAGTTGACTGGGGGTGAGTGTTTGATTTGCTCAAACGCTCCGTCCATCATTACCTTTGGTATAGCTTTGTTCACCCTAAGTTGGCAGGGTATGCCTAGACTTGTGTCCCTTGCTCACTCTACCACTGGATTCAAGATAGCCTGGCTAATGAGGATTATGAATCCGAAACCGGTCCCAGGATGCTTGTTTCCGGTCCAGGGAAGACATGGCTTGGCAGGTCGGCCTGGACTATTCCCATGAGGCACAGGGTCAGACTGATTTGCATATGGCCATGTCTGAACTGGGGTGGTGGAGTGAGCTAAAGAATGGTGATGGATTAAACCCAGATCAGTTGACTGGGGGTAAGTGTTTGATTTGCTCAAACGCTCCGTCCATCATCCCCTTTGGTATCACATAGTTTTGTCATAAGTAACACTGTTAGCACTCTAGTTGTTCTTTAGAACACTCTGGGAGGCAGCAGTAGAACACTTTATACGCGCTGACATTCACTGCACCTGCTGGAAGTACACGATTTAATGAAAATGTCAGACGTTATCCTCACATGGCTGAGAAAGACTGTGTGGATTTACAGGAAACACGCTCTCATTTTAGCTTTTGGAACACCTTCTATAACCCCGGCGAGAAAATCATGAGAGAGCTGTTTTCTCTTAAACATGATTAAAATCAGCTTAGAACAGCTTGGAACAGACAACAAATGATTTATATTGTAACAGTTAGCATCCTTTAATTTCACAGGGTAAAATCACCTTAAAACAGACCATTCCTAAAATTAGTGTGGTACCATCCACAAATCATTCATATTGTAACGGTTACCATCTTTCCATTTCAATTGGCTCCATGTCCAAGAGCCCTGTAACGGCTGCCACGGCATGTTGTCCATGTTGTGGCCAGCCTTATAGGGGGAGTTCCTTTCCGGTGTGCCCACTCTGCCCCCTAACATATGTTTTAGGTTGAGCATCAACGCATGCGCTGTCTGCAAGACCTGCTGTAATCATTACAAGGAGTGTGATCCCACCTGGCTGCTTGCCATTGGTTTACTCCTCCATCACTCTTCTTTGTTGGCTTCTGATTGGTTGGCACTCCTGTAACATCACTTGCGGTTTTCTCTCAGGAGCACCGGCCAACTACAGTTTTGTTACGCTGTAGTTGTATATATGCTCCTTTGGGGACTACTGCTTTTATATCCACACCAGTATTGCTTTTCTCCACACGGGCACCGCGCTTCATGTTTCAGCAGGGCGCCCGATTCTACTTATTTTGTTTATTGTTACGGTCCAGAAGTTGTCTCCGTGCAAGGCAGTCATTCCCGTTCCTAATCTCATCAAATGGTAACTTGATTTTCAACAATAAATAACAGTGTTATATAAGCCATACAAAGCGTAGGATGGGAGAGGTGAGCAGGTGCTTGCTGCCGGTACTGAAGCATTCACGGCACAGGGCTGTACGAAGCAGACCGAGACAAAGGCAGCGCAAAGCCAGCATTCTGTCATTTTCAGCATGCCCTCTTCCTTGCATGTGTGCAGAACACCAAAATCCAACTGCCCTTGAACTTCAGGCACAGTAACACACACGTAATGTGTACCATGCAAACTCTAGTAATCTGTACACAAGCTTTCTTGCACACAGTTGCCTATTTAGTGCCACACACGACCACGCAAAGTCATTCATGCCCAGGCCTCTCTCATACAAATCATCACGTGTGTCCTTTTACACTCCCATCACCATCGCAGCTAAAATTGTTGCCACAAAACAACACAAAAGAAACAGTGGAGGTGGTTGCGACTGCAATCGCATCCTGAATAACAACTGACTTCTCATCACCACCGTAGTGACAGTGATGCTTTTATTGTTTTTTTATTTTTTGAATAGCGCAGACTTTACCCGAAGGTGTAGCAGCGCTTCACAATAGGAACAGTAATGATACATGAGGAGAAAATTACAAGTGAACAAATTACAAAAAAAACGTTAAGTTACATGAGGCAAAAGTGACAATTGTGAGCAAACAAAATACAAGAGGTAGCAAACGGTACATTAAAGGAGGAAAAAGAGACAGGTGTGCAAGTTACAAAAGCGTACACAGTACATATAGAGGTATAATACCACAATAAATGGCAGACACTCCAACACAAGAACAAACATTACGTAGGCATTGGTGGTACTTGTGCAAGTATCTAAAGCAAACAAAATGTAAGAGGTAGCAAACAGTGTGTTACCAGAAAAAAGTGACGTGTGCATGTTACAAAAGAGTACCAAACACAGGTAGAAGGCTAATACTGCAATAAATGGCAGACACTCAAACCACAAGAACACACTGGGAAGGCACTTCCATAGTCATGAAGAGTAGAGTTTTCTATGATGGAAGGTTTTCCTTCAGATAATAGAGAGGGTGTGAATTAAATTTGGAAGTGTCTTTGAAGGATGAGAACTTTGAGGTCCGTTTTGAAGGCCTGGGGGGAGGTGGTGGTCTGGAGCTGAGGCGGAAGTGAGTTCCAGATTCTCACTGCGTTGCCTGAAAAGGATTGGGCCATTGATCTTTCCTTCTTGAAAGTGGGAGGTTCAAGCAGTAAACTTTCCGCATTACTAGAGCCTCCAGAGAGTTTCCTCCATCCCTCATTTCTCCACACAAATCCCATCAACACCCATGGTGACTAACCGTCCCTACCTTTTAACGGACTCTTCATAAGAATGCCTTTAAACGGAGCCTATTGGACTTGGTCCATTTCCCCCAAAAAATGTTTGCCTTTCACCCCCCTAATTTAGGATGGCTCCTCCATGGTAGAAAGTTATATAGGCCATGTGTGGTGTGAGATGGCTAGTAGATGTAATGCAATGGTGTGCACTTATTTTCCCCCATTGTAAAAATGCACCCTGGTGAAATGTCGCATTTAAAATGGATGCCATGGTTGTGCGTTTTGCCGTCTGCCTGCAGTGAGTTGGCGGTCTAGTGTTCTTTTACCATTGCAGAAATGTCACTTTTAAAATGGATGCCATTTCTGTCTGCTTGTGCCGGCTGACTGAGGTGGGTTAGCGGTCTAGTGTTTGAAGAGACAAGGTGCTCTACACTTCCCCCAGTGACAGTGAGGCTGGAACTGCCAGGGACCTTCTAGAAGCTTCCAGCCTTTCTGGTATAGGTAGAGCAGTAGAGTTGTCATGTGCAGAGACAGAGCTGGGACAGGAATGTGAGGGGACCTGTTGCCAGAGGATACCGCCACTTGGGCCTGTGTGCTGGACCCTGGACCCATCTGGAACCCCCCTACTGTCCCTAGGGCTAGGGGAAGCCCCACTGCAGGAGTTTAGGCTGCTGTTCAGGAGGAGGGCCACGCTGCAGTGGGGATGGTGAAAGCCCACCGCCCTGTTTTGATAACGCCCCCACTAACTGCTGGCCTGGCCCAGTAGTGCCTACTGCTCTGTCCCCCAGGCCCATGAGGAAGGAGGGCCCCTCTAGGTCCCTGAAGCTGCCGCGACCTTGCGCCACGCAAGAGCTGCACAGAGAAGCGCCTAGAAGGGAAGGAGCATCTTGGACTGGACCCCCCAGGAGGTAAGGAGTGTTACCCTGGGGCTTGCTGCTGGGACTGTCCGCCCCCCCCCTTTCGCCGTGTGCCTGGAAGCGCTGGCCTGCAGGAGACTGCTTGTGTCCCCAGAGCGCTGTGACCAAGACTGACCTGCTGATTGCCTGCTAAGCGCTACAATCTGGAAGCGCTGTACCTGCTAAGCGCTGTGTTGCATGATCCTACAGCGCTGTATGAGGAAGAAGGTGCCCTTAGGGAGTTGTGGCCAGGAGAGTGTCTGTCTGTTGTGCCCCTGTCAAGCGCTATACTGCCTGGGACTGCAGGAAGCATTGAGCCTCCAATCGCTGGGGCTTGAGAAGCCCCCTAAGCGCCATAATCTTGAAGCTGTGTGTTAAGCACTGTATTGCCCTGGGAACTGCTGCTGGCCCAAGCGCTGTGAGTGCTGCTGTGTACTCTAAGCGCTGTATCCGGAGGACTGAGCCCCCAAAGCGCTGTGCCGCCTGGAAGCGCTGTGGGGCCCCGGAGAACTGTTTATTGTGGAATCGCTGTGCCCCTTTGAAGCGCTACTGGCTCACCTGTAGTCCTGGTACCCAATCCTGAATAGCGCTGTTGCTTTTCACGGCCGCCACTCCCCGGGAGAACTGTAGTTGGGCCCTGTTTACTCTGGTTGATTTTGTGAGGCCTCCCCAAGCTAAAGGAAGGGAAAGAGGGTATTACAGGCCATACAGGTTCCGGGCCTAGTGTTTTCATGTTACCTGTTCAGGCATGATGCACACTTGCGCATAATGTTTATTGTTTGCTGAATATCCTGCTAAAGGTTTCATGCCCCCTGGTAGATGTGTTTCCTGCCCCATAATTTAGGCCTGCTCCGCCCTATGCCAGGTGTTGATGCTAGGTGCGTAAGGTTCTTTTCGCAGGGGATGCTGGTGCAAGGTCTGCTGGGTCGTCATACCTAATGTGTTATGTTAAGCTTAATGCCTGCTGCCGAGGATTAATGCCTGTATTTGCCCTGCAATATTGACCCTGTGTTTCATGCCAATTATATAATTTTTATTTCAGCTGGACACTAATGGACTTCCTTAACCCTTTTTTTTACTTCTCCCATTTTTCCTTGTATTTAATCCCCCTGGTATACTTTGCTCTGGCGCCAGTTGGCGCCCCAGTGTGATTACTAATAATATTGTGTTTTACCTTTGCAGGTTGGAGATTATACGAAACGTATTCTTTTACTTCCAACCCAGTGTTGTGTCTCTTTTGTGGTGGGCCTGGTGTGTCGTCTGTGGGTACTGCGTGGATGTTTCACATATGTCCTCAGGAGTTTGGCCTGCCCACTCTGCTCCATGCTACCCCCTAAAGAATTGGTAACCCCATTTCTAACAGTGTTTCATACATGAACTAAACTTAAACAGAGGAAAAGCCAATGTTATTAAACCATGGATGAGCCACACAGCTGAATTAGATTCGGCTACAGAAAATGGTAATGGTTCTAATTTTTTTATATGCAATAGAAAATATGACGCATCCTTCATAGACCTGAACTGTTGTTTTTCTTTTAAATTAAACTGTAAAAACACTGACGAAATATTAATGTAGTCCCAAGGCACTTTCCTAGATTTTAAAGTTTGTAAGGTCCATGCAAACTGTGTGATGGACCGCAATTGATTTTGACCATAGAACAAAACAGAAACATCATCTTGCACAATATCCACAACAGATGAAACAATATTATCCAAGGTGTAAATCCGGGAAGAGAGTGTGTTAATGCTATTATCAATGAGAGCAAGCACTTTTTCCAAATTAGCTTGGTCTATTGCTCTTAAACGGGAAGCAGCCTCAACCTGCAACAGTTCCCAAACTTCATGTAAATCGCACATATATATATATTGTAGATCTTCCACTCACAGGACCCTAACAAAATCAGTTAAATCAACATTGTCGGTAAACAAAGATAAATGATGTTTAACAGAAGAAAGAGTGGATTGTTTCAGCCAATTTTGACATAATTTCCCCACTGACTAGGTGGTAACTGAATGGGAAGTTTCAAAAAGGGATCAGTTCTGTCCTGTGTAAGGCCAGGGGCTAAACCCAGAAAGCCATGTTGACAAGAATCAGAACTTGTTGGCCACAACAGCCAACCCTCAGGATCCGGGGACAAAATGTTAAAGGAGGAATTTGAAATGAAAGATTGTAATTCATCAAGGGATCTATCAGTATGATTCTTCCAATTAGGGTAAGCATGCAGATTAGGAATTTTAGGGGTATTCATGTGTTTTGAAGTGGCCAAACTAAGACAAGTTGATTGTGAGATCGTACTATTTAAAAACAACATGTGGCCGAGAATAAGACATGCTCAGTGTAAAGCTTCAGTGCCCTGCACTTGCCAGAGTCTAGAACCCCAAACAGATTTAAGATCTATGGTATATTTCCATAGCTTGTAGCCATCCACTGCTAACTGATCCATAAAGGATTTGGAATACAACAATTTTGAGTGAGTAAGTCTCACTTTCGAATTAGATTTGTAATTTAATTTAAAATAAAATGAACTCAGGTTAGACCGATCAAAGTCAGTAAAATGTGAATTTATTCAAAAGGGTATTTGAGCTGCCTTCTATGGGAGTAGGACAATGTTCCCATTGGGTGTAATTAACCATTTTTCTAAATGTATTAGCCTTCTGCAGAAAGTGAAGGGCATAGTGTTGGTAACAGAACAAGTCGGCGTAGTATGTGGAGTCTAAATATAAATCCTCAGCATCAAAGGCAGCATAATAGTTCAAATCAGAAAAGAGAGCTTCAATGGCTTGGACATCGCAATCATCAGAATGTATGTTTTGTTTCACAACATCCCCCATTGAAACACAAAGTACATTAGGAACATTAACCACCTCTGTGGGTCCATGAATTTGAAATTTTATAGCATCTCATTCAATAACATCTAGCACGGGTTAGGCTGTGATGTTGACAAGAGTCTGGTCTCTTTTCATGATGTATGATGAGGAGTGTGGGGCCAAAGTTCCATCAATTAATCAGATTTTTGATCGTTCAGTTATATAGAGTCCATTTACCAGACGGAAAAATACCATCACAAATCCAATCGACATGAACAAAAAAATGGAGATCAGAACCAACCAGATGTAATTCCAAGGTTGAACCAAAAAATGTCTTTTAAACCAAGTAACAAAAATAGAAAACATCAATGGTACATTCGATGTTATAGAGTCAGAGTCAAAGGAAAAATGCGACTTGTCAGCTAGACTTGTTTACACACCAGGCAATGACAAATCCGTGGGATATGTATACTCAGTATCTTCATGTGGATCGCCAGCTGGCGAATTTAATAATGGATTAGTGACTGTGGACATCTCTATAGCAAGGTCAGGGATGTTAGTGTCAGCAGAGGCCAATACAGAATTTCTCAGCAGTGCTGGACAAGAGACAGCAGGAGTCATACTAAGAAGAATCTGCCACTCGTTGTAGTTTGACATTGTCAATGGAGTCGGACCTGTTTCCCTTGCGACCCGGAAGTGGTGGTAAAATGACTGTTCTTGTACCTTGCATGCCAAGCACTGGAACGGGTGCATGATACGAGGGGCTGAACACCTTCTTGTTCTCCACCTTCTCACAGACCAGGTCACCGACTCGGGGTAGCCAGCTAACTACCAGAATCTACCAGAATCTGTAGAGCAGCTTCAGCTCCATATGTGGAGGGCAAGTGTCCCTTTGCAAGACTGTCTCAAGTCTCTTGTAGGTTCTGTAACACAGCAGAATGATTATCTACGTCAAAGGGTACGGTTGTCGCCGCCATGTCTAGACCATCAAGGTCCGGGACAAACATTTTTATGCCAAAGAGCATTTCGTACGGTGTCTGCCCACCCAGAGATCTTCTAGGAAGGTAATCTAGTGCACGTTGTACCTAAAACCCTAGCTGTCAAAGATTGTTTTAAGTCATGGTTCATTCGCTCCACAACAGAATTTCCCTCAGGCCGGTATGGAGACAAAAATGTCACCTGCACCCCCCAAAGAACCCATGGCTTCCTTGTACACCTTAGAGGTGAACGCTGGACCTGATCAGAATGGAAGGTGCCACATGCGAAAATTCCCACAAAGACATGCAACTCTCTGATGACAGTTCGAGCATCAGCACTCCTTTGTGGCCAAACGCAGAGAAAACGTGTGCATGAATCCACTGCAACTAAGATATACTTATACGCAGTATCAGCAGAAAAAGGTCAGCAGTGATCTAAATAAACACAACCAAGTGGTCTATTAGATATGTACAGCTGAGTTTGTGGCGGCCGTGCAGCAGTTAAGTAAGTAAATCGTTTATTGTGATGATTATTTAAAATCTTACAATATTACACATCTCAGACAAAAACTAAAAACTGTGTTTATGAATAAAAACACAAAATGTTATTTGTAAGAAACTTAGGTATCAAAAATAGGCATGACATCTAGATTACTTTTGACTATCATTAACAACTTTACAAAAATAGCATTTAAAATAATGTCGTTTGAGTTCATGCAATTAATCAAGGCCTGTCTACATGTCCTTATGCCACGTGCTTTGAAGGGAAACTTTAGTAACGATTTCCTCTCCTGTAAAAGCATAGGGCAGGTACAGAGAAGATGAAGCATATCTTCCTCACCATAGTTACACAGTCTGCATTTCATTTGAGTTTTCGGTCTCTCCCACGGGGGAAGGTGACATAGGCCCGGCATAATTCCAAATCTGGCTTTAAGGAGAACCTGTTTGTTTTTTTCTGTCCATGTTGTTACCAGGTATTGTTGGATTTCCTTCTTTTTGTATCCATTAATTACCATCCATGCGTGTTTTCTTTTGGTGAGGATAGCTTTATCGTTTAAGATGGATAGATGATTTGTAGTTGTATTAATTATTTTCTTGAACGATGACTTATTTATATTGTTTTCCCATATTGGCGTGATTGCAAAATCCTTTATTGCTTCCCTAAGGTAGATCCACGCAGTAGAATTTGTGTCCTTATTTATTTCTCTCCATAAGAGTTGCGATATTTCATTTTTATGGTCAATTTTTATTTTATTCCATACTTTTATAACGTGGCCTTGCCTTGCATATTGCTGGTTGGTCAGTCCGAACTCTAGCCTTACTTGGGCGGGGGACGCATTTGCTGGTAAATGAAATATTGCTCGGTAGGCTCTGGTTATGATCTTATTCAGAGATTCGCTATCCTTGCCCATTATCGCTTCACTGCTGTAAGTTATAGTCGGTAGGAGTTTTGCGGCAATTACATTCAGCAGGGGACCATAGGTTAGGCTGGGAAGTGACTTTTGCACAATTCTAAATGCTGCAGTTAGTGAGTTCGATTTTCTTTGAGTCTCAGTTTTTTGCAGTTGATAGCTACCATTTGCATCAATAGCACACCCAGGTATTTATATACCTCTACTTGCTCCAGCTCCTTTGTATCCATAATCCATTTACTTTTATATCTTCTTTTGTTGTTTTTGGCCACTAGCATAATCTTTGTTTTAGTCTCGTTTATGACCATCCCGTTCTCTTTTGAGTATGTTTGAGTCCGCATGATTAGACGTTGTAGTCCCACTTTGGTATGGCTCAGTAGTATGACGTCATCCGCATACATCAAATTCGTGAGGCGTTTATCAGCTAGTTTCGGGGGATGCGCATTCTCCTCATCCAGTATTCCCGTTAGGTCTACAAGAAACAAGTTAAAAAGTAGGGGGCTAAAACACAGCCTTGTTTCAGGCCTTCCTTTGCTGGAACCTCCTTTGATAATGTTCGTCCGTCCCCATCCTCACACTTACCCATGTCTCTGTATATAAAAGTCGAATCAGCTTGAGGAGGGGGAGTGGAATATTCATTTTTTTCAATTTATTCCACAGAAGGTCTCTTTTAACACAGTCAAATGCTGATTTAAAATCTATAAAACATAGGTACAGGGGTTGTTTGAGTCTGATTGATTTATCCATTAGTAATGCCAGAACCATTATATTAGTTGTTGTTCCTAGGCCTTGAATAAAGCCTGTTTGGTTTAAGGGCAATTTCTTTGTTTCTCTCACCCATTCAGATAGTTTTGTTAACAGAATTCTTGCAAATAACTTCGCATCTGTGTCTTGAAGAGTAATCAGTCTGTAATTTTCTGCAAGAGCCCAGTCTCCCTTTTTGAAAATTGGAGTTATTAAAGATCCTCGCCATGACTTAGGGACTGTTCCAGTTCTAATAACTTCTATGTATAGTTTCTCTAGTATGGTCGCCCATAGTTCTGGGTTTTCTTTAAAAAGAGCAAAAGGTATCCCATTTGGTCCGGGAGCGCCGTTTTTCTGTTTTTTTATAAGTTTCGTTATCTCTTCTATTTCTATAACTATTGGCGTATCGAAATTCTTATCATTAAAAGGAGATTTATCTTTTTTGCACCCCTGTTCCTTTTCGTGGGTTCTTGACTGTGACGTGTCCTGATTTAAATGTCTCCTCAAAAAGATCTCCCATTCCTGCTCCATTAGTGGTGATGAGATTACCTGCTTGTTGGGTCTAGCAAGGCTATTGATCATCTTCCAGAAGTCTCTAGTATTCTTTTGCTTGCTAGCGTGGAATACTTTTGCCCAAGTTGCTTGTTTTGCCAGATTTTTCTCACCCCCATATTAGTTTCTTCAGATTTTGGTTTAATGACTTTAATTTTCCCAGATTTTCCAGTTGTATCCCTGGTTTCTTTAGTAGCCTAACAATCCTGTTTCGTTCTTTCTTCACTATCCTTATTGTATATGGCAGATTTAAGTGGTTTTCATTATCCCTGGATGGGTCTCTATATTTTTGGTTCTTCTTGATATTTATTTTGGTTTGTGGTGTGGTCAGCTTCCCCATGAAGTTTTCCCATTGATCTATCACTGATTTTGCTGCTGTGTCCTTAAGGCAAACTTCCAAAATCCTTTCCACTTCATCGTTCATTATTTCTTTGTTTTCCACATTCCAAAACAGTTTTTTCTAATTTGTTGTGCCAATATGCCCATGAGCCGATTGGTACTCCTTATTTCTATTCAGTCCGATGTTCATTATAATTATTTGTTGAGCATGATCACTTTCGTTTACTTTCTTTAGTTGGTACGAGATAATATTGTGGAACATATGCAACGAAGTCATGGTGTAATCGATCCTTGAAAATCCATTATGCCCAAAATAACTGTTTAGTGGTGGAACATCTGGGTTTTTTCTACCGTTAAGTATTCGGAGTCCTATTGCTTCAATGTCCATTACTAGTTTCTTTCCCTTTTTATTCTCATCAGCATTATTGTCTATCCCTAGATCTTGCTCAGGAATTAGCCATTGATGGTTTTGGAATTGTGTTATGTTGCCTCTTGTGTGGGATGACATAAGGTTTAAATTAAAATCCCCAGTAATAAGGAAATCTGCTAGGGGATCCTCTATCGTTATATTGATAAGTGCATTGTTCAGGGTTCTACAGGTTTCTTCCCTGCTCCGATTTGTAGGCAAAATATACACCGTAATTAAATATAATGTTTTAGGGATTTGGTTAGTTTTTTTATAGGTCACTTTAACTATCAAGATATTAGTACTGTCTACTATCACTTGTTCATGGTGTGCCTGTAGTGTGTTAGAAATAAATATTGCCTGTCCACCACTGGCTCGTCCGAACATTCACTCTTTTATTGCGTGCTCATAATAGCCAGTGTATCCATGTAACATAAATGGTTTAGTTTCCCAGGTTTCTTGTAATACTATAATTTGGGGGGTTTCCGCTATGGAGTCTATCTGAGCATTTAAGATCTTAGCTCTCAGTCCATTTATGTTCCATGAGCATACTCTTATTATTCAACTTTCATTACATTTGTCTCTTATTTGTGATAAGGTACCATATCATTGTTTCTGATTACTGTGGAGTGCCATAGTTACCCATTTTTCATTTATTTCTACATTTCTATTTATGGTGTTTTGTGGAATGGTACATATATTTTTTGTCGGGGACCTACCAAGTGCATTTTTTAGAACTGAAATAGTCTGTATTTCTACCTTTTTGTGTTTTGGTGTTGTTTCCTCTTCAATGAATGGAGTGGGGTAAACCTCTGGTAGTTTTTTGGTAAGTAATATGCCCCAGGAATTAAATGTGGTTTGTTCATTCATAATCTGTTCGGTTATTATTGGCGAAATTAATTTTATTAGCGTTGAGGTTTGAATATTATGTTTCCCCTCCAAAAATTCGACAGAGATGATATCTTTACTGACGATATTGCTCAGTGCCGGTAGTGATTTAAAAAGTCTAAGTAAGTTCCCCCTGTTAAGTATATCTTGCCTACCTCTAGATTGAAATTGAGGAGTGAATATAATTTTTTCACTATTAATAGGGCTTTGTACAGTGGGGACATTTTTTCGCTCAGGTTGCTTGGGTATGTAGATAATTGACTTTTTTCCTTCCCTGCTTTTAATCTGTAGATGGTCCCATTCCGATGTATTTGTGGGACCGTTTGCTGCCTTTGACACTGTGAGGGCCCAATCTTTCTCTTTTTATTCCTCAGAAGTGCCATGTATTTGGTGAGGAGTTATTGGTTGAATTGTATTAGTTGGACTGCTTCTGTTTATTTTGTCTGTATTGCAATTACTAGACACTCTTTCTTCTTTTTTTAGAATTGCATCCAGCAGTTGAAGGTTTAATCTGCTGACATACATAACAAGAAAAGACATATTCACAAGTTTATTTATACAATCCATGCCACCAGTAACGCTGCTGTAAGATAGAGACATACGCTGAAACGTCTGCATGAACCGAGGCTATGCCTTCGTGAGCAACTTTTATCAAGTTCCGCGTCGGGAATCAGCCTGTCACCAACATTGTTAATTCTCACATAAGTAACTTTATCAGGACTTAAATGATAAGAGTATTTAGAAGGGAAACCCTTAGGGTAATTATCACCGATCTCTGTAGCAGCTATAGCTGCCAAGATGTCATCATTATTCTTACTGTTGGACCTTGTAACTGCTGCTACTACATATGTTGCTACTGCGGTCTTTGCTGCTTCACCAGCAAGACTGTTGCCAACAGCGTTCACTCTTACATGCTGGTGACCAAGAGTATGAATTACATTTACGAGAAGAAGACGTTCTTTATTTCTGCGACTCAAACCCATAGCATCTTGTGCTTAATTGTGCAACCTTTAGAATCACGATAGTCATTCTGAGTCCAAAAGAATAAATTTTTATTGAAGGACTGAACACAGTAATAAGAGTCACTCACAATTAAAGTAGCCACACGAGGGTCAGCAAACTTCAATGCAAACACTAGAGCACAGTTTGAGAAAGGTGTGTCAGGGCAAGCTTTGTTTTTTATAGTCTATTATGGAAAAATTTCAATTACACGATGGTTCCTTTTTTTGTTTTAATAAAGGTGTTACTATATTCGTGGTAGGAGAACAGCCAACACTTGTTTCACCCCTTACATGGCCATCCGGCCTGGGGCTTCCTCAAGGTGTTACGAATCAGGTAGAAGAAGTATATCTGGTCGTTCTTTTCTGTGGATAAATAGGGATTCCCTGATTTTGGTGTAATGCCGGTACGAGTCATCTCGTGCGATTGGAATTTTTCCATAATAGACCATAAAAAACAAAGCTTGCCCTGACACACCTTTCTCAAACTTTGCTATAATAGGGGGTTAGGGGTTGCCCCATCCCGAGGGCAAGCTTGACAAAAAAGAGGGACCATTGCTCAATAAACGGCTAGTAAGGGATTGGGACCTTTTACCCCTCATTCTCACTAACCCAAGCACTAGAGCACGTAGCTCTGCCAACTGGGCGTTACAGTCACCTAATGTCTGCATGTGTACGACATTGGGCTTGAATTCTCCATTCACCATGGTACCAGCCACGATTGCGCTGGCCACTGAATATGAATGCTTAGATCCTATCGCCGGTTGCGCGCCGAACCGTCAGTGTTAATGATACAATGGTAATCCTCAAGCGTGCGCATGAACAGAGGAGCAGGATGAACAAACTCATACTGTAAGAACTCCTGAGTTTGCAATGAGGGGTCAAAGATAAATGTGACATCCGGAGATGTCAACGAAGTTGCCCATTGTATCCAATTAGGATATAAAACTTTAAAATTTGATACACTGGCTTTTATCACTGCTTCAAATGCAGGATAAGGTGTAACAACCAACATGTGTTTTCCTTGTGACTGCGCTCTCTCTTTTAAAATCGGCATCTGTACAGCTGTCAAGACTTTCTCGACAGAAGAAAATTGCTTTTCAGCCGAAGTGTACAAGTGTGACTTGTAAGCGAGAGGCACTGTGTCTCCTTCATTAAACGTCAAGTACGTGAAACCCACGGCACCATGCACAATTCTTATTACCAGGTTAGTGTGGTTATCATGAGTCAATAAGTACTTAGATTCAAGAAGATCAGACTGCAAAAATTGCAGAATAGCTGAATGTTCAGGCAGCCAGCATGACTTGCTAAAAGTTGTTTGTATCAAAGCATATAGAGGTTTGATATGCTGGGCATAATCAGGAATATAAGTACACCCGAAATTCAAAAATCCCAGCAAGGATTGTAGTTTTTTCAGAGTTGTATGAGACCATAAACGAGCGCATTTCTCCAGGAAGTGAGATGCGAGACCTCTACCTTCATTGTTTTGCTCATAGCCCAGGAACAACACTGTGTACTCCGCAATGTGTGACTTTGCAAAGTTAAATTCATAACCGAAGTCCGCAAACATAACTATAATGCGGTCAATGCAACACAGATGCGGCCATAATTCGTCGTCCATGAGATAAATATCATCAATGTACGAGTACGCATCAGGATCAATGCCATCTAGCAAAAGAGACGACACCTGCGGCAAAGACGCCTAGGCTGTTTTTATAGCCCATAGCCAATCTTTTAAATTGTTTTTGCTTGCCGCCACAAGTGAACGCTGTCCATTGACTATTAACAGAGGACAGGTTATGACTAAAAAAGCCATTGGAAATGTCTAGTGTGGTCTTAAATCTTTTACACACCAGACTGTCAACGAGAGCTGAACTGTGGGTGTTCTGTACCGCACATGTATGACAATGTGAATTTAAATGTCGATAATCCAAAACCAGGCAGTACGACCCATTAGGTTTGGTAACAGTGAAACGAGCATTATTCATGGGTGACACACATATCTCAATCACATCTTGATATTCTAATTGTTCAAGGATTTCTGCAACCAGAGATTTAGCCTCTCGCCGCATGGGATATTGGGGTTGTGGCTTGAGGTTCCGAGATTCTGAACCCGTTCAATAAAAGTCGTCGTGTTGTGACGATTTTGGTAACAGCGGACCGAAAATGACGAGTGTAATATGTACGAGTGTTTTCATCATGTTCGAGTGATGGATTCACCATGAAATGAGGGGTTCCGTTCTGAAACCTTGGGTTCCATTTTGTGTACGGCAGCCATTTTGTGGTTGCCCTCACATAGGCCGATGACTACGGCCGAACGAGTCCTTGGGACATGTACACCTTCAGCTGACTCTTGTGTGACCTGGGCACCGTTGCCCAAAGCTAACCTTGTTGAGCCAGTTCCTTGTTCGGCAGCTGGTCAAGATAGAGATCAAAGAGCAGGACATTGCTGAGTTTATGGTGCATACACTCGCCCTTCTATCTTGCCTCTAATCTGTTTCTGCTCCTTCTTTTATGGCCTATTTATGATTTGGGTTGTGGTCTTTTATTATTGGTTTCTGTCCAGCCCTTTCGAGCAAGAATGTTGGGCCTTCCCGTGTAATTGATGGTGGGCTGGACAACGAAATGTGGGTTTGTCATGCAATGCTTTTTGTCGTGTACACATGGGATTGGTTGATTGTAAATAAGGAATGTTTGCCTAAATCACAATATTTTGTATAAAAAGGGATGACTAGCTTTGTAAAGTTGAGCAGTCTCCTACGAATATACGTCATTGTACTTCGTGGACCTCTGTTTGTGGTTGCAGCCAATAAATTTGATCTTTGAAGTCACCAAGAAGTATCCCGTGCCTCTGCATGCCAAGACAGGAGAACTCGGAGACTTCGGGCGTTTCCCCTGGTGCCGCTGGGTTCTAAAACCCGGTTCTTCAATTGGCGCCCAACGTAGGGCGACTTCAGCGGTACCGGTCCAATCCTGAAGATCGTGAGGAGCATTGTGTGAAAATTCTGGAGGAAGGCCAGCCACTTCAACGACCCCTGTATGTCGTCGTGGTCCGAAAGTCTTTGCTGCGAGGTTCCCCGCTTTCCGATGGCTATGAAGGACTGCTGCCCTGACTGTCGCCCTGTCTTGGAGCCCTTAGACGATTTGTAAAGCGAGGCGATAGACGGGTCTTCTGGCGACGTCATCGATACTTCAGTTGAGTATGAGTGGAGCGTCTCCCAGTCCTTAGTTTTTGGGTATCCACTAGGGATCTTTGATTTGGGACTTGCAAGTACCAAAGCCAAGGGATTCGTGTATTCACGAGACTATCGTATTCGATATTCCCTCGAAGTTTGAAGCTAGACTAGTGAGCGAAGATGCCTGGTCTTAGCAGACTTAGAAAGATATTTTGTTGTGGTTGTAAGAGGGATTCCCGATTGGAGGACTTGTGTCCGGTTCCTCCGATTGGGACTCCAACCTATGAGCTCTATTTAAAACATGGCGTGGGTCCTATCACGTATAACGAAGTGTGGATCCGCTACACTAGGAAGGATGGTGTCCTAAAGTGGCCCCAATATGGAAGTTAGGATACGGAAATTTTAAATAATCTAGAGGTTAAACTCTTTAAGAAGAAAGCCCGGCCGGCGATGGTTGACTCTTTCCGCCTATGGCGAAAGGAAGCCAAACAGAAAGAAATTAAATTAGCGAAGAGAAATAAAAGAGAGAAGGGTATCTCGATAATGCAGGCTTCTATACAGTTTAAAGATAATGAAGAGGAACAAGCGAGTGAGCAGTTGCACAGGCAACGTAAAATGGCGATTGATAAGTGCTATCCAGCTTTGCCGACTCTTCAGCAGGATGCAGTGAAGGAACTAGAGAAAGATCCTTTGATGTCACATTTGTTGAATTCGCCACCACCTTATTTGCAGAGTGCTACAGCACCTCCGCAACCTCTGGTTGCTTTGCCTCCGGTTATTCCACAGCTACCAGCTCCTCTTCAGTTGGCTCCTATTCCTCTGGCGCAGCCTCCTCAAGGGCTGCCGACTTTGCTACCTGCTCCGTCTCTAATTCCTACGACTTTGTTTCCTGTATTGTCTACTTTTTCTGATATTCCTTCTAATACTGCCTCTGCGTCTGTTTTGTCTCATCCTGTTTTTCCTCCTGTTCTTCTGTCGACTTCTCCTTCTGTTCGACAGAGAATGACTGATACTGTTGCTAGTCTTTTGTCTCCTTTCTTTGGGACATCGAGTATGACCTCTGTTTCAGCGCGTAAACAATTGCGTAGCCAACTGCCTGATTCCCAAGAACGGGACGTATTGGATCCTTTAGCACATAAATGGGTCACTCGTTCTTTAAGATATGATGTAGAGTCTTTTATGGACTTCTTCCGTCAATGGGAAGAACCGAAGCAGAGATATGTTTTCGATAAGATGTGTACTTTCCTTCGTGGAGAATGGGAAGATGGTGATTTGGGACAGACTCCGCCTGAGTTGTTCCGTGTACAGTCCGAGTTTGCAAAGGGAACAATAGTGGGTCCCAATGTTGAAAAAGCAGTTGCGACATTGTTGTCGTTTAGGAGCGATTCTCCATCTCAGTCGTTGTTTGAGCCTGATCCTTCTGTTAGGAGGAAGGTGCGACAATATCCAATGAGAGAGGTTCCTCCGGTGTGGAAGGAAGCAGTTCAGGCTGATGTAGGTCTTGGTATTTTAGCTGCACCGGCACATTTTCAGCTTGTTTGGGTACATGTCCCGTGGAAGCGAGCTGAAGTTTTGGCTCTTAAACTTAAGCAAACCTTACCTGACCCCGTAAAAATCCTGCAGGGTACTATAAGGAATTATCACAGACTGCAGACTTGTGTGTTATGAATTTAGCCGATATAGATAATGGGATAATTTGTCTGCGTGTAAGCAGAAGAAATATGAAGGCGTATCTGATTTCTTCACTAGGTTTGAAGAGACGTTTATCGACCATAGTGGTCAAGACATGAGCACGGAAGGTGGTCAACGGTTGTTTGTTGACAAGTTTGTGCATAATTTGCTCCCCGAGTTGTGTAAGAATTTGAAAGATTCAGAGAGTTCTTGGGCCGTTACCTCTTCAGCACAGATACTGGCTACTGCACAGTACTACGAAAATAGGGATAGGACGAGAAGGACAGAGCAGACAAAAAGACTAAAGAGTTGAAGACGAAGGTTCTTTTGCAGCAAGCGTATCTGCCTCGTAGTAGCCAGCGTGATTATCAGCAACCTCAGCAGTTTCAGAGAAACTCGCAAAGGTTTGAGTCTTCTCAACCGCGTTTTCCTGTAGGTCCTAATCAGTGTGCATATTGCAAGCAAGAGGGTCATTTTAAAAGTAGTTGCCCGGTTCTGTTGCAGCGCGCAAATGGTGTGACTGGTGTGAGAGGTCGAGGTGTTCAGCAAGCACCTAGAGGTAGGGGACGTGGTGTGTTCCCGCAGAATGCGCGTTCCTTTCCTCCACAAAATTCGATGAATTGTTTTGATCAGCAAAATGGTGCGTCTAGTAGAACGACTCAGTACTATGCTGACGACTACTATGTCGAAGGTGAGAATATGGACGATAATGATTGCTAGGACAGCCATGGACAAGGAGAGGGAGTTGTTTCAGTTCCAGTAGATCAGAGTGGACCCTACGTTGAGGTGATTACATCAGGTGTGTCAGACCTTTTCTGTTGGATACTGTTGCTGCAAAGAGTTCTATTATGCACTCTAAACTCCCTGGCGCACCTTTGTCTGGCTTAACGAATGTTTCGGTAGGTTTTCCTGGCGCCCCGTTTAGGAACCCAATCTCTAGTCCTTTGTCTCTGTCTGTTGGACCTTGTGAATTGGAAGCACCCCTTATCTTGACGACAGGTTGTGGTGAGAATTTGTTGGGATTGGATTTGCTGACAAGATTGTATGCAACGCTACAGTGTTCTCCTTCGGGAGTACAGCTTACATTGGGTAAGAGAGTGATCTCTCCGATGTATTTGTCGAGAGACCGACTCCCAGATGAATTGTCTTCCCTTCCTGATACTCTTTGGGCTACTGGTCCTAATGATGTGGGTCTTTTGGAGATTCCGCCATATGTTGTGACACTGAAGGCGAATGTTCGAATGCCACGTGTTCCACTGTATAGGATCTCCACTGAAGGTGAAAGAGCGTTGCTAGCGATCATTTATGACCTGATTGAGAAAGATGTGATTGAAGAAACGAGAGGTAATGTGTGCAACAGTCCGGTTCTGCCTGTTTTGAAATGTACTGATTCTTCACAACCGCCTGTATATAGGTTCGTGATCGATCTTCGCGAGGTGAACAAGATTGTAGTCCCGCAATTTCCTATTATTCCAGATATTACTGCCTTACTGACCATGATTCCAGCTTCGGCTACCTGGTTTTCGGTGATTGATTTGAAGAATTCTTTCTTCAGCATCCCGATTGCCGAGGAGAGTAGAGATATTTTTTGCTTCTCTTTAGGAGGTCGAAGCTTCCGGTTCAAGCGCGCTCCTCAAGGCTACTGTGAGAGTCCGTCAATTTATAGTCAGGCCTTGAAAACACAGCTTGATACGATTGTTTTACCTGATGGCGCTGCTCTTGTTCAGTATGTCGACGATTTGTTAGTAGCTACCGATACTGAGGAGATTTGTAAAGAAGCTACTTTGTCGTTGTTGCATCATTTGTCTGACTTCCATCATAAAGTGTCTCTTTCGTAGTTGCAGTATTGTCGGAAAGAAGGGACCTACTTAGGTCCTCTCTTATCGAAGGAAGGAAGAAGATTGACCCCAGAACGAATGCAAGCGATTGCGAAAATGAGTGTGCCAACCATACAGAGAAAGTGCGTGCTTTCTTGGGTATTTTGTCATACTCTAGACAGTGGATCACAAATTTTTCGCTTCTTCCGAAACCTCTGATAGCTCTTACTATTAAGGATACTCCGAATCCAATTCCTTGGAGTGACGAATGCGAAAAGAGCTTTTCTGAATTACGTGAGGCGTTGTGTTCAGCTCCTGTGTTGGGTACCCCCGACTACAGTAAGCCTTTCACACTCTATGTCCATGAGAGAGAGGGATGTGCATAGTCAGTTTTGACACAGCAGTTCGGCGATAGGCAACGTCCATGTGCGTATTTCTCGTCGACTTTGGATCCGGTAGCTAGAGCGTTGCCGAGTTGTTTAAGAGCTACAGCGGCAGCGGCTGTCTCTATTCGACAGTCTGCTGGTTTGGTGATGAATAATACGTTGATGGTGATGGTTCCACATGCAGTGGATACCTTGTTAAACAGAACCAAGACACAGCACTTAACTAGTGCTCGATTGTCAGGTTATGAGTTGACACTCTTAGCGAGTCACGTGCATATAAAGAGATGCAATACATTGAATCCAGCTACGTTGTTGCCGACTTCAGTGGGGACAGATGTTTCTGAACGGCATGATTGCTTTCTTAGGACAGAGGAGGAAACGAAAGCGAGAATAGACCTTAGAGACACTCCTCTTGCGGAGTGTGATGGTACCTTATGGGTGGATGGTTCGTGCTTCAAGCTTCCGAATGGCGATACGACTGCGGCATATGCAGTTACGACTTTGCATACGATTGTAGAAGCTGCACGTATCCCACATAATTCAGCTCAGGCAGCAGAGTTGATTGCATTAACGAGAGGGTGTGAGTTGTC
Source organism: Lissotriton helveticus (assembly GCF_964261635.1). Lineage (NCBI taxonomy): Eukaryota > Metazoa > Chordata > Amphibia > Caudata > Salamandridae > Lissotriton > Lissotriton helveticus. The sequence continues at coordinate 390,898 of NW_027611709.1, read as the reverse complement.
GAAAGGGAAAAGAGTGACTGTGTACACTGACAGCCAGTATGCGTTTGGTGTGGCTCAGAGTTTTGGTCGCTTGTGGAAGGAACGTGGGTTCCTCACGTCTCACGGGACGAAGATACAGCATGGTCAGTTGGTGAATGAGCTTCTCGAGTCCCTGACCCTGCCGTTGCAAGTTGCAATTGTGAAATGCAGTGCACATAAGAAGGTTACAGATGATGTTGGTCGTGGTAATGCGTTTGCAGACGAAGTTGCGAAAGAAACGGCAAGAGATGTGATGAGTCGAATGTATGTTGTGGGTCCAGCGAGATGGGTTCCGGATAGAGGAATATGTGAAGATACGATAGAAAATGTGAAGTCAATTCAAGCTGAAGCTACAGAGAAAGAGTTGAGCGTGTGGAGAGAGAGTACGGGTAAATTGGATTCGAATGGCTGTTGGGTTGAGTTGTCAGAACATCAGCGATGGTTGTTCCCAGATGCGTACGTGCTTGCAGTGGTTACAATGGCGCATGGAATGGCTCATATCAGTACAAAAGGGATTTGTAAGTTGTTGGCTCCAGTATGGCAAAAAGTCTGGAATCCCTAAGTGTGCAGAGAACGTGGTCAAGAATTGTATGGTTTGTCTGATGTACAATCCTGGTAAGGGAACTACAACTCCAGCTGGTCATTTTGCGCCTCCGACGTATCCGTTTGAGGTCTTGCAATTGGATTTCATCCACATGGAGAGATGCAACAACCTGAAGTATGTACTCGTGGTTGTTTGCGCCTTTTCAAGATGGGTTGAAGCATATCCCCTGAAAGATAATACTGCCTTGTCCACAGCTAAAGCTCTTGTTAAAGAGTTTTTCCCTAGGTATGGTTTGCCGAGAATGGTCTGGAGTGACAATGGGAGTGAATTTGTGGGTCAAGTGATGAAGAGAGTGTGTGATGGTTTGGGAATTCGCCAAAAATTCCATGCTGCAAATCACCCGCAATCAGCTGGTCTAGTTGAGTGATATAACGGCACCCTCAAATTGAAACTGGCCAAGATACAAGCAAGCTCTGGTCTTAAATGGCCTGATGCTTTGCCATTAGCACTATTGTCGACAAGGATGACTGTACATTCTCGAGTGGGATTTAGTCCTTATGAAATAATTTTCGGTCGCCCGGCAAACGTGTGGGGAGTGCCGAGGCCGACAAAATTCAGCGAGATCGAACACCCTGTACTGCTTGACTATCTGCATGATTTGACGGCTAAATTGCGTGTTTTACACTAACAGGTTCACGATACATTGCCTCAGGCTTCTGAAGATTCAGGGCATTCTATCGATCCTGGCTCCTGGATCTTCGTGAAGAACTTCCATCGAACAAAGAACGATCAACCCCGCTGGACCTGCCCCTACTTGGTGCTATTGTCTACGCGATCTGCAGTACGAGTGCAAGGAAAGAAGAACTGGATACACGGCGTGCATTGTAAGAGGGCCCCTTTGCCTCTGCCGTACGACCGGTGGGTCCAGGAGGGCATTCCTGACTCTGAAACTGAGACTGTGCCTCGTTTTCTGCCTTTTAGCGATGCACGTTTAATTGAGACGGGTTCTGAGCATGAAAGTGACGATCTTTTGCAAAAAGCTGTGCCACCGTCAGTTCGATTGGACACTACCGAGCCTGAACTTTTATTCCATGACCAGACATTGCCTTGGAAAGGCCGTTATAATTTGCGATCAATAGTTGTGGGACCAATAAAATAAAAATTCATTTTCATTGCTATTTTTGAAATTCAGCTCTCCCATCTGAGAAACTGTTTTGGTTGATTTTTTGTTTTTCGAACCACCATCCGGGTTCAGCTGTAGGGTCGTGATGTCAAGTCTTTGGAGTGCAAGCCGAAGACACAAGGTCGACGGTTCTGGTTGGTCTTAGGGCGTTCCCTGGGCTGACAGGCGCATTCCTTAGCACGGAACACGGAGTTACCGGATCAGTCGGCTGTAAGTTCTGATTCCTGGTTTCTCATTATTATTCCTTTTTATAAAATGGCTTCCCCTTCCACCATAGGACGTGCAAAGGGAGGCTGGCTTATTTTTTTTATTTTTAATTTATTAACTTATAAAGTGTCCATAATTACAAAGTACTGGATTCAAGATAGCCTGGCTGATGAGGAGTATGAATCCGAAACCGGTCCCAGGATGCTCGTTCCTGTCCAGGGAAGACATACCTTGGCAGTTCGGGCTGGACTGTTTCAATGAGGCACAGGGTCAGACTGATATGCATATGGCCATGTCTGACCTGGGGTGGTGGAGTGAACTAAAGAATTGTGATGGATTAAACCCAGATCAGTTGACTGGGGGTGAGTGTTTGATTTGCTCAAACGCTCCGTCCATCATCCCCTTTGGTATCGTTTTTTTTACCCTCAGTTGGCAGGGTATGCCCAGACGTGAGTCCCTCGCTCACTCTGCCACTGGATTCAAGATAGCCTGGCTGATGAGCATTATGAATCCGATACCGGTACTAGGTTTCTTGTTTCCGGTCCAGGGAAGACATGGCTTGTCAGTTCGGGCTGGACTGTTCCCATGAGGCAGAGGGTCAGACTGATTTGCATATGACCATGTCTGAACTGTGGTGGTGGAGTGAGCTAAAGAATGGTGATGGATTAAACCCAGATCAGTTGACTGGGGGTGAGTGTTTGATTTGCTCAAACGCTCCGTCCATCATCCCCTTCGGTATCGCTTTGTTCACCCTAAGTTGGCAGAGTATGCCCAGAAGTGGGTCCCTTGCTCACCCTACCACTGGATTCAAGATAGCCGACTGATGAGGATTATGAATCCGAAACCGGTCCCAGGATGCTTGTTTCCCGTCCAGGGAAGACATGGCTTGGCAGTTCGGGCTGGACTGTTCCCATGAGGCACAGGGTCAGACTGATTTGCATATGGCCGTGTCTGAACTTGGGTAGTGGAGTGAGCTAAAGAATGGTGATGGATTAAACCCAGATAGGTTGACTGGGGGTGAGTGTTTGATTTGCTCAAACGCTCCGTCCATCATCCCCTTCGGTATCGCTTTGTTCACCCTAAATTGGCAGAGTATGCCCAGAAGTGGGTCCCTTGCTCACCCTACCACTGGATTCAAGATAGCCGACTGATGAGGATTATGAATCCGAAACCGGTCCCAGGATGCTTGTTTCCCGTCCAGGGAAGACATGGCTTGGCAGTTTGGGCTGGACGGTTCCCATGAGGCACAGGGTCAGACTGATTTGCATGTGGCCATGTCTGAACTGGGATAGTGGAGTGAGCTAAAGAATGGTGATGCATTAAACCCAGATCAGTTGACTGGGAGTGAGTGTTTGATTTGCTCAAACGTTCTGTCCATCATCCCATTTGGTATCGCTTTGTTCACCTTAAGTTGGCAGGGTATGCCCAGAAGTGGGTCCCTTGCTCACTCTACAACTGGATTCAAGATAGCCTGGCTGTTGATGATTATGAATCCGAAACCGGTCCCAGGATGCTTGTTTCCGGTCCAGGGAAGACATGGCTTGGCAGTTCGGGCTGGACTGTTCCCATGAGGTACAGGGTCAGACTGATTTGCATATGGCCGTGTCTGAACTTGGGTGGTGGAGTGAGCTAAAGAATCGTGATGGATTAAACCCAGATCAGTTGACTGGGGTTGAGTGTTTGATTTGTTCAAACACTCCGTCCATCATCCCCTTTGGTATCGCTTTGTTCACCCTAAGTTGGCAGGTATGCCCAGACGTGGGTCCCTTGCTCACTCTACCACTGGATTCAAGATAGCCTGGCTGATGAGGATTATGAATCCGAAACCGGTCCCAGGATGCATGTTTCCGGTCCAGGGAAGACATGGCTTGGCAGTTTGGGCTGGACTGTTCCCATGAGGCACAGGGTCAGACTGATTTTCATATGGCCATGTCTGAACTGGGGTGGTGGAGTGAACTAAAGAATCGTGATAGATTAAACTCAGATCAGTTGACTGGGGGTGAGTTTTTTATTTGCTCAAACGCTCCGTCCAACATTCCCTTTGGTATCGCTTTGTTCACCCTAAGTTGGCAGCTTATGCCCAGACGTGGGTCCCTTGCTCACTCTACCACTGGATTCAAGATAGCCTGGCTGATGAGGATTATTAATCCGAAACCGGTCCCAGGATGCTCGTTTCCGGTCCAGGGAAGACATACCTTGGCAGTTCGGGCTGGACTGTTTCAATGAGGCACAGGGTCAGACTGATATGCATATGGCCATGTCTGAACTGGGGTGGTGGAGTGAGCTAAAGAATGGTGATGGATTAAAACCAGATCAGTTGACTGGGGGTGAGTGTTTGATTTGCTCAAATGCTCCGTCCATCATCCCCTTTGGTATCGCTTTGTTCATCCTAAGTTGGCAGGGTATGCCCAGACGTGGGTCCCTTGCTCACTCTACCACTGGATTCAAGATAGCCTGGCTGATGAGGATTATGAATCCGAAACCGGTCCCAGGATGCTTGTTTCCGGTCCAGGGAAGACATGGCTTGGCAGTTCGGCTGGAATGTTCCCATGAGGCACAGGGTCAGACTGATTTGCATATGGCCATGTCTGAACTTGGGTGGTGGAGTGAGCTAAAGAATGGTGATGAATTAAACCCAGATCAGTTGATTTGCTCAAACGCTCCGTCCATCATCCCCTTTGGTATCACATAGATTGTCATAAGTAACACTGTTAGCACTCTAGTTGTTCTAGCCCCTACTAGAACCTCCAAATGCAACAGGAAAACTCCATCAGCCCCATGGTTCACTGAACCACTCAGGCTACAGCGTCAATACTGCCGTAATTTTGAACGTCATTGGCGTAAACATTACAATCCTTCAGACAGAACAACATATAAAGCCGCACTCCTGGACTATAAGCAGAAAGTAGCCATGGGTAAAAAAAACTATTACACCACCCAAATAGACCAGGCAAAATGCAGCACGAAAAAACAGTTTGAAGTAGTGAATCACCTTGCAGAACCTTTAAACCCTCCCACTGTAACATCACAAATCTTATGCAATACATTAGCTGACTGCTTCTCAGATAAGGTCACAACTATATTCAAGGACTTTACCCCCAATGCCAACAACATATCATGCACGAACATAGAACCAAAACTGAACCCGGCTACTTTCACGAAATGCACTCAGGTACATTCGCATCGTATCCATAAACTTATTTCGTCAATCAAATCAGGCTCCCCTCTGGACCCTTGTCACCCCTCTATACTTCACACCATTCCAGATACCATTACCTTACCACTGACACACATCTGTAATATTATGTTCTCATCAGGTATTTACCCCAATATTTGGAAAAACACCATAATCAAACCGCTCCTAAAAAAACCATCGCTTGATCCATCTGAGTCTTCCAGCTACCGTCCCATTGCATCATTGCCATTTCCTGCCAAGATCTTTGAATCTGTCATGAACGAACAACTTTCTGACTATATTCATTCTAATGACCTACTAGATGACACCCAGTCCGGTTTCCGACAAGGTCACGGGACAGAAACGGCCCTGATCAAGGCCGCTGACGAAATAAGAACCACAATGGACAACGATGGTCAGGCGGTTTTGATCCTGCTGGACTTATCGGCGGCTTTCGACACGGTCGATCACCCTACTCTGATCGGCCGTGTCGAGGCCATCGGTATCAAACACAAGGCCAGGGATCTTATAGCATCTTTTCTGGCCGACCGTAAACAGGCAGTCAAGCTGGGCTCATTTACCTCCCCGACACTGGCCCTCCCTTGCGGTGTCCCACAGGGTTCCTCGCTGAGTCCGACCCTTTTCAACATTTATGTATCGGACTTAGCGAGGGTAATAAAAGCGTATAATATTAATCTGACCACCTACGCTGATGACACCCAGCTGGTATTATCTATTCACAAAAACGGTTCCACCATAGCGGCCAACTTCAAAGACGGTATGCGGGCCATTAGCAGTTGGATGGCCTCCAACTGTCTGAAATTGAACTCTTCCAAGACCGAAGTGATGCTGTTCGGCAAGGTCCAGCCAGCCTGGTCTCCGGAGGAAATGGGCACTCCACCTGAGCCAGTCGGCAAAGTGAGAAACTTGGGAGTTGTATTTGACGACAAACTTCATTTCCATCACCACGTGAACTCTGTAGTTTCATCGTCTTTCAACATCTTGCGAAAAATTAAGAAGCTTCTGCCATACCATACCTTCCCACCAATACTGGCAAAACTCTTATTTCCACCCTAGTGTTTTCACGTACTGATTATTGCAACGCCCTTTTTCTCAACGCCCAAGAAAAAGTCATTTCCAAACTGCAAATGATTCAGAACGCCTCGGCCAGAGTTTTACTTGGCATCCCAAAATGTACCTCCGTCTCAAGACAACTAGCTCAACTGCACTGGCTCCCGGTGAGGAGCCGTACTAAGTTTAAGTCATTATGCATTGTCTACAGGGCAATGAACAACATGGGACCCACATTTCTTAAAAATTCCCTAAAGCCTCTCCCAACCCTCAGAACGCTTCGTTCCAACACCGCTCACCTGATTCAAATTCCCAGAACAAGGAAAGTCAATTGGGGAGACAGACGTTTTAGCATTGCAGCGGCAAGATTATGGAACTCTCTTCCCCTCAATATAAAATCTAGCCCCACATTGCTTATCTTCAGAAAGCAACTTAAGACATGGTTGTTTTCTCAATGATTTAACTAGTACCTTCAGATATAGAATTCTGCATCTGTCCTCTAAGACACTGGTAATAGATCTAGCTCCTAGCGCCGAGACACCCATGGGTAATTGCTGCGCTTTAAAAATCACATAAATAAATAAATAAATAAATAGAACACTCTGGGAGGCAGCAGTAGAACACTTTATATCCGCTGACATTCACTGCACCTGCTGGAAGTACACGATTTAATGAAAATGTCAGACTTTATCCTCACATGGCTGAGAAAGACAGTGTGGATTTACAGGAAACATGCTCTCATTTTAGCTTTTGGAACACCTTCTATAACCCCGGCGAGAAAATCATGAGAGAGCTGTTTTCTCTTAAACATGATTAAAATCAGCTTAGAACAGCTTGGAACAGATAACAAATGATTTATATTGTAACAGTCAGCATCCTTTAATTTCACAGGGTAAAATCACCTTAAAACAGACCATTCCTAAAATTAGTGTGGTACCATCCACAAATAATTCATATTGTAACCGTTACCATCTTTCCATTTCAATTGGCTCCATGTCCAAGAGCCCTGTAACGGCTGCCACGGCATGTTGTCCATGTTGTGGCCAGCCTTATAGGGGGGTTCCTTTCCGGTGTGCCCACTCTGCCCCCTAACATATGTTTTAGGTTGAGCATCAACGCATGCGCTGTCTGCAAGACCTGCTGTAATCATTACAAGGAGTGTGATCCCACCTGGCTGCTTGCCATTGGTTTACTCCTCCATCACTCTTCTTTGTTGGCTTCTGATTGGTTGGCACTCCTGTAACATCACTTGCGGTTTTCTCTCAGGAGCACCGGCCAACTACAGTTTTGTTACGCTGTAGTTGTATATATGCTCCTTTGGGGACTACTGCTTTTATATCCACACCAGTATTGCTTTTCTCCACACGGGCACCGCGCTTCATGTTTCAGCAGGGCGCCCGATTCTACTTATTTTGTTTATTGTTACGGTCCAGAAGTTGTCTCCGTGCAAGGCAGTCATTCCCGTTCCTAATCTCATCAAATGGTAACTTGATTTTCAACAATAAATAACAGTGTTATATAAGCCATACAAAGCGTAGGATGGGAGAGGTGAGCAGGTGCTTGCTGCCGGTACTGAAGCATTCACGGCACAGGGCTGTACGAAGCAGACCGAGACAAAGGCAGCGCAAAGCCAGCATTCTGTCATTTTCAGCACCCCCTCTGCCCCCTTCCTTGCATGTGTGCAGAACACCAAAATCCAACTGCCCTTGAACTTCAGGCACAGTAACACACACGTAATGTGTACCATGCAAACTCTAGTAATCTGTACACAAGCTTTCTTGCACACAGTTGCCTATATAGTGCCACACACAACCACGCAAAGTCATTCATGCCCAGGCCTCTCTCATACAAATCATCAAGTGTGTCCTTTTACACTCCCATCACCATCGCAGCTAAAATTGTTGCCACAAAACAACACAAAAGAAACAGTGGAGGTGGTTGCGACTGCAATCGCATCCTGAATAACAACTGACTTCTCATCACCACCGTAGTGACAGTGATGCTTTTATTATTTTTTTATTTTTTTAATAGCGCAGACTTTACCCGAAGGTGTCGCAGCGCTTCACAATAGGAACAGTAATGATACATGAGGAGAAAATTACAAGTGAACAAATTACAAAAGAAAACGTTAAGTTACATGAGGCAAAAGTGACAATTGTGAGCAAACAAAATACAAGAGGTAGCAAACGGTACATTAAAGGAGGAAAAAGAGACAGGTGTGCAAGTTACAAAAGCGTACACAGTACATATAGAGGTATAATACTACAATAAATGGCAGACACTCCAACACAAGAACAAACATTACGTAGGCATTGGTGGCACTTGTGCAAGTATCTAAAGCAAACAAAATGTAAGAGGTAGCAAACAGTGTGTTACCAGAAAAAAGTGACGTGTGCATGTTACAAAAGAGTACCAAACACAGGTAGAAGGCTAATACTGCAATAAATGGCAGACACTCAAACCACAAGAACACACTGGGAAGGCACTTCCATAGTCATGAAGAGTAGAGTTTTCTATAATGGAAGGTTTTCCTTCAGATAATAGAGAGGGTGTGAATTAAATTTGGAAGTGTCTTTGAAGGATGAGAACTTTGAGGTCCGTTTTGAAGGCCTGGGGGGAGGTGGTGGTCTGGAGCTGAGGCGGAAGTGAGTTCCAGATTCTCACTGCGTTGCCTGAAAAGGATTGGGCCATTGATCTTTCCTTCTTGAAAGTGGCAGGTTCAAAGCAGTAAACTTTCCGCATTACTAGAGCCTCCAGAGAGTTTCCTCCATCCCTCATTTCTCCACACAAATCCCATCAACACCCATGGTGACTAACCGTCCCTACCTTTTAACGGAGCCTATTGGACTTGGTCCATTTCCCCAAAAAAATGTTTGCCTTTCACCCCCCTAATTTAGGATGGCTCCTCCATGGTAGAAAGTTATATAGGCCATGTGTGGTGTGAGATGGCTAGTAGATGTAATGCAATGGTGTGCACTTATTTTCCCCCATTGTAAAAATGCACCCTGGTGAAATGTCGCATTTAAAATGGATGCCATGGTTGTGCGTTTTGCCGTCTGCCTGCAGTGGGTTGGCGGTCTAGTGTTCTTTTACCATTGCAGAAATGTCACTTTTAAAATGGATGCCATTTCTGTCTGCTTGTGCCGGCTGACTGAGGTGGGTTAGCGGTCTAGTGTTTGAAGAGACAAGGTGCTCTACACTTCCCCCAGTGACAGTGAGGCTGGAACTGCCAGGGACCTTCTAGAAGCTTTCAGCCTTTCTGGTATAGGTAGAGCAGTAGAGTTGTCATGTGCAGAGACAGAGCTGGGACAGGAATGTGAGGGGACCTGTTGCCAGAGGATACCGCCACTTGGGCCTGTGTGCTGGACCCTGGACCCATCTGGAACCCCCCTACTGTCCCTAGGGCTAGGGGAAGCCCCACTGCAGGAGTTTAGGCTGCTGTTCAGGAGGAGGGCCACGCTGCAGTGGGGATGGTGAAAGCCCACCGCCCTGTTTTGATAACGCCCCCACTAACTGCTGGCCTGGCCCAGTAGTGCCTACTGCTCTGTCCCCAAGGCCCATGAGGAAGGAGGGCCCCCCTAGGTCCCTGAAGCTGCCGCGACCTTGCGCCACGCAAGAGCTGCACAGAGAAGCGCCTAGAAGGGAAGGAGCATCTTGGACTGGACCCCCCAGGAGGTAAGGAGTGTTACCCTGGGGCTTGCTGCTGGGACTGTCCGCCCCCCCCTTTCGCCGTGTGCCTGGAAGCGCTGGCCTGCAGGAGACTGCTTGTGTCCCCAGAGCGCTGTGACCAAGACTGACCTGCTGATTGCCTGCTAAGCGCTACAATCTGGAAGCGCTGTACCTGCTAAGCGCTGTGTTGCATGATCCTACAGCGCTGTATGAGGAAGAAGGTGCCCTTAGGGAGTTGTGGCCAGGAGAGTGTCTGTCTGTTGTGCCCCTGTCAAGCGCTATACTGCCTGGGACTGCAGGAAGCATTGAGCCTCCAATCGCTGGGGCTTGAGAAGCCCCCTAAGCGCCATAATCTTGAAGCTGTGTGTTAAGCACTGTATTGCCCTGGGAACTGCTGCTGGCCCAAGCGCTGTGAGTGCTGCTGTGTACTCTAAGCGCTGTATCCGGAGGACTGAGCCCCCAAAGCGCTGTGCCGCCTGGAAGCGCTGTGGGGCCCCGGAGAACTGTTTATTGTGGAAGCGCTGTGCCCCTTTGAAGCGCTACTGGCTCACCTGTAGTCCTGCTACCCAATCCTGAATAGCGCTGTTGCTTTTCACGGCCGCCACTCCCCGGGAGAACTGTAGTTGGGCCCTGTTTACTCTGGTTGATTTTGTGAGGCCTCCCCAAGCTAAAGGAAGGGAAAGAGGGGATTACAGGCCATACAGGTTCCGGGCCTAGTGTTTTCATGTTACCTGTTCAGGCATGATGCACACTTGCGCCTAATGTTTATTGTATGCTGAATATTGCTAAAGGTTTCATGCCCCCTGGTAGATGTGTTTCCTGCTCCATAATTTAGGCCTGCTCCGCCCTATGCCAGGTGTTGATGCTAGGTGCGTGAGGTTCTTTTCGCAGGGGATGCTGGTGCAAGGTCTGCTCGGTCGTCATACCTAATGTGTTATGTTAAGCTTAATGCCTGCTGCCGAGGATTAATGCCTGTGTTTGCCCTGCAATATTGACCCTGTGTTTCATGCCAATTATATAATTTTTATTTCAGCTGGACACTAATGGACTTCCTTAACCCTTTTTCTTACTTCTCCCATTTTTCCTTGTATTTAATCCCCCTGGTATACTTTGCTCTGGCGCCAGTTGGCGCCCCAGTGTGATTACTAATAATATTGTGTTTTACCTTTGCAGGTTGGAGATTATACGAAACGTATTCTTTTACTTCCAACCCAGTGTTGTGTCTCTTTTGTGGTGGGCCTGGTGTGTCGTCTGTGGGTACTGCGTGGATGTTTCACATATGTCCTCAGGAGTTTGGCCTGCCCACTCTGCTCCATGCTACCCCCTAAAGAATTGGTAACCCCATTTCTAACAGTGTTTCATACATGAACTAAACTTAAACAGAGGAAAAGGCAGTGTTATTAAACCATGGATGAGCCACACAGCTGAATTAGATTCGGCTACAGAAAATGGTAATGGTTCAAATTTTTTTATATGCAATAGAAAATATGACGCATCCTTCATAGACCTGAACTGTTGTTTTTCTTTTAAATTAAACTGTAAAAACACTGACGAAATATTAATGTAGTCCCAAGGCACTTTCCTAGATTTTAAAGTTTGTAAGGTCCATGCAAACTGTGTGATGGACCGCAATTGATTTTGACCATAGAACAAAACAGAAACATCATCTTGCACAATATCCACAACAGATGAAACAATATTATCCAAGGTGTAAATCCGGGAGGAGAGTGTGTTAATGCTATTATCAATGAGAGCAAATACTTTTTCCAAATTAGCTTGGTCTATTGCTCTTAAACGGGAAGCAGCCTCAACCTGCAACAGTTCCCAAACTTCATTGTAAATCGCACATATATATATCTTGTAGATCTTCCACTCACAGGACCCTAACAAAATCAGTTAAATCAACATTGTATGCAAACAAAGATAAATGATGTTTAACAGACGAAAGAGTGGATTGTTTCAGCCAATTTTGACATAATTTCCCCACTGACTAGGTGGTAACTGAATGGGAAGTTTCAAAAAGGGATCAGTTCTGTCCTGTGTAAGGCCAGGGGCTAAACCCAGAAAGCCATGTTGACAAGAATCAGAACTTGTTGGCCACAACAACCAACCCTCAGGATCCAGGGACAAAATGTTAAAGGAGGAATTTGAAATGAAAGATTGTAATTCATCAAGGGATCTATCAGTATAATTGTTCCAATTAGGGTAAGCATGCAGATTAGGAATTTTAGGGGTATTCATGTGTTTTGAAGTGGCCAAACTAAGACAAGTTGATTGTGAGATCGTACTATTTAAAAACAACATGTGGCCGAGAATAAGACATGCTCAGTGTAAAGCTTCAGTGCCCTGCACTTGCCAGAGTCTAGAACCCCAAACAGATTTAAGATCTATGGTATATTTCCATAGCTTGTAGCCATCCACTGCTAACTGATCCATAAAGGATTTGGAATACAACAATTTTGAGTGAGTAAGTCTCACTTTCGAATTAGATTTGTAATTTAATTTAAAATAAATTGAACTCAGGTTAGACCGATCAAAGTCAGTAAAATGTGAATTTATTCAAAAGGGTATTTGAGCTGCCTTCTATGGGAGTAGGACAATGTTCCCATTGGGTGTAATTAACCATTTTTCTAAATGTATTAGCCTTCTGCAAGAAAGTGAAGGGCATAGTGTTGGTAACAGAACAAGTCGGCGTAGTTTGTGGAGTCTAAATATAAATCCTCAGCATCAAAGGCAGCATAATAGTTCAAATCAGTAAAGAGAGCTTCAATGGCTTGGACATCGCAATCATCAGAACGTATGTTTTGTTTCACAACATCCACCATTGAAACACAAAGTACATTAGGAACATTAACCACCTCTGTGGGTCCATGAATTTGAAATTTTATAGCATCTCATTCAATAACATCTAGCACGGGTTAGGCTGTGATGTTGACAAGAGTCTGGTCTCTTTTCATGATGTATGATGAGGAGTGTGGGGCCAAAGTTCCATCAATTAATCAGATTTTTGATCGTTCAGTTATATAGAGTCCATTTACCAGACGGAAAAATACCATCACAAATCCAATCGACATGAACAAAAAAATGGAGATCAGAACCAACCAGATGTAATTCCAAGGTTGAACCAAAAAATGTCTTTTAAACCAAGTAACAAAAATAGAAAACATCAATGGTACATTCGATGTTATAGAGTCAGAGTCAAAGGAAAAATGCGACTTGTCAGCTAGACTTGTTTACACACCAGGCAATGACAAATCCGTGGGATATGTATACTCAGTATCTTCATGTGGATCGCCAGCTGGCGAATTTAATAATGGATTAGTGACTGTGGACATCTCTATAGCAAGGTCAGGGATGTTAGTGTCAGCAGAGGCCAATACAGAATTTCTCAGCAGTGCTGGACAAGAGACAGCAGGAGTCATACTAAGAAGAATCTGCCACTCGTTGTAGTTTGACATTGTCAATGGAGTCGGACCTGTTTCCCTTGCGACCCGGAAGTGGTGGTAAAATGACTGTTCTTGTACCTTGCATGCCAAGCACTGGAACGGGTGCATGATACGAGGGGCTGAACACCTTCTTGTTCTCCACCTTCTCACAGACCAGGTCACCGACTCGGGGTAGCCAGCTAACTACCGGAATCTACCAGAATCTGTAGAGCAGCTTCAGCTCCATATGTGGAGGGCAAGTGTCCCTTTGCAAGACTGTCTCAAGTCTCTTGTAGGTTCTGTAACACAGCAGAATGATTATCTACGTCAAAGGGTACGGTTGTCGCCGCCATGTCTAGACCTTCTAGGTCCGGGACAAACATTTTTATGCCAAAGAGCATTTCGTACGGTGTCTGCCCACCCAGAGATCTTCTAGGAAGGTAATCTAGTGCACGTTGTACCTAAAACCCTAGCTGTCAAAGATTGTTTTAAGTCATGGTTCATTCGCTCCACAACAGAATTTCCCTCAGGCCGGTATGGAGACAAAAATTTCACCTGGACCCCCCAAAGAACCCATGGCTTCCTTGTACACCTTAGAGGTGAACGCTGGACCTGATCAGAATGGAAGGTGCCACATGCGAAAATTCCCACAAAGACATGCAACTCTCTGATGACAGTTCGAGCATCAGCACTCCTTTGTGGCCAAACGCAGAGAAAACGTGTGCATGAATCCACTGCAACTAAGATATACTTATGCGCAGTATCAGCAGAAAAAGGTCAGCAGTGATCTAAATAAACACAACCAAGTGGTCTATTAGATATGTACAGCTGAGTTTGTGGCGGCCGTGCAGCAGTTAAGTAAGTAAATCGTTTATTGTGATGATTATTTAAAATCTTACAATATTACACATCTCAGACAAAAACTAAAAACTGTGTTTATGAATAAAAACACAAAATGTTATTTGTAAGAAACGTAGGTATCAAAAATAGGCATGACATCTAGATTACTTTTGACTATCATTAAAAACTTTACAAAAATAGCATTTAAAATAATGTCGTTTGAGTTCATGCAATTAATCAAGGCCTGTCTACATGTCCTTATGCCACGTGCTTTGAAGGGAAACTTTAGTAACGATTTCCTCTCCTGTAAAAGCATAGGGCAGGTACAGAGAAGATGAAGCATATCTTCCTCACCATAGTTACACAGTCTGCATTTCATTTGAGTTTTCGGTCTCTCCCACGGGGGAAGGTGACATAGGCCCGGCATAATTCTAAATCTGGCTTTAAGGAGAACCTGTTTGTTTTTTTCTGTCCATGTTGTTACCAGGTATTGTTGGATTTCCTTCTTTTTGTATCCATTAATTACCATCCATGCGTGTTTTCTTTTGGTGAGGATAGCTTTATCGTTTAAGATGGATAGATGATTTGTAGTTGTATTAATTATTTTCTTGAATGATGACTTATTTATATTGTTTTCCCATATTGGCGTGATTGCAAAATCCTTTATTGCTTCCCTAAGGTAGATCCACGCAGTAGAATTTGTGTCCTTATTTATTTCTCTCCATAAGAGTTGCGATATTTCATTTTTATGGTCAATTTTTATTTTATTCCATACTTTTATAACGTGGCCTTGCCTTGCATATTGCTGGTTGGTCAGTCCGAACTCTAGCCTTACTTGGGCGGGGGACGCATTTGCTTGTAAATGAAATATTGCTCGGTAGGCTCTGGTTATGATCTTATTCAGAGATTCGCTATCCTTGCCCATTATCGCTTCACTGCTGTAAGTTATAGTCGGTAGGAGTTTTGCGGCAATTACATTCAGCAGGGGACCATAGGTTAGGCTGGGAAGTGACTTTTGCACAATTCTAAATGCTGCAGTTAGTGAGTTCGATTTTCTTTGAGTCTCAGTTTTTTGCAGTTGATAGCTACCATTTGCATCAATAGCACACCCAGGTATTTATATACCTCTACTTGCTCCAGCTCCTTTGTATCCATAATCCATTTACTTTTATATCTTCTTTTGTTGTTTTTGGCCACTAGCATAATCTTTGTTTTAGTCTCGTTTATGACCATCCCGTTCCCTTTTGAGTATGTTTGAGTCCGCATGATTAGACGTTGTAGTCCCACTTTGGTATGGCTCAGTAGTATGACGTCATCCGCATACATCAAATTCGTGAGGCGTTTATCAGCTAGTTTCGGGGGATGCGCATTCTCCTCATCCAGTATTCCCGTTAGGTCTACAAGAAACAAGTTAAAAAGTAGGGGGCTAAAACACAGCCTTGTTTCAGGCCTTCCTTTGCTGGAACCTCCTTTGATAATGTTCGTCCGTCCCCATCCTCACACTTACCCATGTCTCTGTATATAAAAGTCGAATCAGCTTGAGGAGGGGGAGTGGAATATTCATTTTTTTCAATTTATTCCACAGAAGGTCTCTTTTAACACAGTCAAATGCTGATTTAAAATCTATAAAACATAGGTACAGGGGTTGTTTGAGTCTGATTGATTTATCCATTAGTAATGCCAGAACCATTATATTAGTTGTTGTTCCTAGGCCTTGAATAAAGCCTGTTTGGTTTAAGGGCAATTTCTTTGTTTCTCTCACCCATTCAGATAGTTTTGTTAACAGAATTCTTGCAAATAACTTCGCATCTGTGTCTTGAAGAGTAATCAGTCTGTAATTTTCTGCAAGAGCCCAGTCTCCCTTTATAAAAATTGGAGTTATTAAAGATCCTCGCCATGACTTAGGGACTGTTCCAGTTCTAATAACTTCTATGTATAGTTTCTCTAGTATGGTCGCCCATAGTTCTGGGTTTTCTTTAAAGAGAGCAAAAGGTATCCCATTTGGTCCGGGAGCGCCGTTTTTCTGTTTTTTTATAAGTTTTGTTATCTCTTCTATTTCTATAACTATTGGCGTATCGAAATTCTTATCATTAAAAGGAGATTTATCTTTTTTGCACCCCTGTTCCTTTTCGTGGGTTCTTGACTGTGACGTGTCCTGATTTAAATGTCTCCTCAAAAAGATCTCCCATTCCTGCTCCATTAGTGGTGATGAGATTACCTGCTTGTTGGGTCTAGCAAGGCTATTGATCATCTTCCAGAAGTCTTTAGTATTCTTTTGCTTGCTAGCGTGGAATACTTTTGCCCAAGTTGCTTGTTTTGCCAGATTTTTCTCACCCCCATATTAGTTTCTTCAGATTTTGGTTTAATGACTTTAATTTTCCCAGATTTTCCAGTTGTATCCCTGGTTTCTTTAGTAGCCTAACAATCCTGTTTCGTTCTTTCTTCAATGTCCTTATTGTATATGGCAGATTTAAGTGGTTTTCATTATCCCTGGATGGGTCTCTATATTTTTGGTTCTTCTTGATATTTATTTTGGTTTGTGGTGTGGTCAGCTTCCCCATGAAGTTTTCCCATTGATCTATCACTGATTTTGCTGCTGTGTCCTTAAGGCAAACTTCCAAAATCCTTTCCACTTCGTTCATTATTTCTTTGTTTTACACATTCCAAAACAGTTTTTTCTAATTTGTTGTGCCAATATGCCCATGAGCCGATTGGTACTCCTTATTTCTATTTAGTCCGATGTTCATTATAATTATTTGTTGAGCATGATCACTTTCGTTTAATTTCTTTAGTTGGTACGAGATAATATTGTGGAACATATGCAACGAAGTCATGGTGTAATCGATCCTTGAAAATCCATTATGCCCAAAATAACTGTTTAGTGGTGGAACATCTGGGTTTTTTCTACCGTTAAGTATTCGGAGTCCCATTGCTTCAATGTCCATTACAGGTTTCTTTCCCTTTTTATTCTCATCAGCATTATTGTCTATCCCTAGATCTTGCTCAGGAATTAGCCATTGATGGTTTTGGAATTGTGTTATGTCGCCTCTTGTGTGGGATGACATAAGGTTTAAATTAAAATCCCCAGTAATAAGGAAATCTGCTAGGGGATCCTCTATCGTTATATTGATAAGAGCATTGTTCAGGGTTCTACAGGTTTCTTCCCTGCTCCGATTTGTAGGCAAAATATACACCGTAATTAAATATAATGTTTTAGGGATTTGGTTAGTTTTTTTATAGGTCACTTTAACTATCAAGATATTAGTACTGTCTACTATCACTTGTTCATGGTGTGCCTGTAGTGTGTTAGAAATAAATATTGCCTGTCCACCACTGGCTCGTCCGAACATTCGCTCTTTTATTGCGTGCTCATAATAGCCAGTGTATCCATGTAACATAAATGGGTTAGTTTCCCAGGTTTCTTGTAATACTATAATTTGGGGGGTTTCCGCTATGGAGTCTGTCTGAGCATTTAAGATCTTAGCTCTCAGTCCATTTATGTTCCATGAGCATACTCTTATTATTCCACTTTCATTACATTTGTCTCTTATTTGTGATAAGGTACCATATCATTGTTTCTGATTACTGTGGAGTGCCATAGTTACCCATTTTTCATTTATTTCTACATTTCTATTTATGGTGTTTTGTGGAATGGTACATATATTTTTTGTCGGGGACCTACCAAGTGCATTTTTTAGAACTGAAATAGTCTGTATTTCTACCTTTTTGTGTTTTGGTGTTGTTTCCTCTTCAATGAATGGAGTGGGGTAAACCTCTGGTAGTTTTTTGGTAAGTAATATGCCCCAGGAATTAAATGTGGTTTGTTCATTCATAATCTGTTCGGTTATTATTGGCGAAATAAATTTTATTAGCGTTGAGGTTTGAATATTATGTTTCCCCTCCAAAAATTCGACAGAGATGATATCTTTACTGACGATATTGCTCAGTGCCGGTAGTGATTTAAAAAGTCTAAGTAAGTTCCCCCTGTTAAGTATATCTTGCCTACCTCTAGATTGAAATTGAGGAGTGAATATCATTTTTTCACTATTAATAGGGCTTTGTACAGTGGGGAAATTTTTTCGCTCAGGTTGCTTGGGTATGTAGATAATTGACTTTTTTCCTTCCCTGCTTTTAATCTGTAGATGGTCCCATTCCGATGTATTTGTGGGACCGTTTGCTGCCTTTGACACTGTGAGGGCCCGATCTTTCTCTTTTTTTTCCTCAGAAGTGCCATGTATTTGGTGAGGAGTTATTGGTTGAATTGTATTAGTTGGACTGCTTCTGTTTATTTTGTCTGTATTGCAATTACTAGACACTCTTTCTTCTTTTTTTAGAATTGCATCCAGCAGTTGAAGGTTTAATCTGCTGACATACATAACAAGAAAAGACATATCCACAAGTTTATTTATACAATCCATGCCACCAGTAACGCTGCTGTAAGATAGAGACATACGCTGAAACGTCTGCATGAACCGAGGCTATGCCTTCGTGAGCAACTTTTATCAAGGGTAGCCTGCGGTCCGCGTCGGGAATCAGCCTGTCACCAACATTGTTAATTCTCACATAAGTAACTTTATCAGGACTTAAATGATAAGAGTATTTAGAAGGGAAACCCTTAGGGTAATTATCACCGATCTCTGTAGCAGCTATAGCTGCCAAGATGTCATCATTATTCTTACTGTTGGACCTTGTAACTGCTGCTACTACATATGTTGCTACTGCGGTCTTTGCTGCTTCACCAGCAAGACTGTTGCCAACAGCGTTCACTCTTACATGCTGGTGACCAAGAGTATGAATTACATTTACGAGAGGCAGACGTTCTTTATTTCTGCGACTCAAACCCATAGCATCTTGTGCTTAATTGTGCAACCTTTAGAATCACGATAGTCATTCTGAGTCCAAAAGAATACATTTTTATTGAAGGACTAAACACAGTAATAAGAGTCACTCACAATTAAAGTAGCCACACAAGGGTCAGCAAACTTCAATGCAAACACTAGAGCACAGTTTGAGAAAGGTGTGTCAGGGCAAGCTTTGTTTTTCATAGTCTATTATGGAAAAATTTCAATTACACGATGGTTCCTTTTTTTGTTTTAATAAAGGTGTTACTATATTCGTGGTAGGAGAACAGCCAACACTTGTTTCACCCCTTACATGGCCATCCGGCCTGGGGCTTCCTCAAGGTGTTTCGAATCAGGTAGAAGAAGTATATCTGGTCGTTCTTTTCTGTGGATAAATAGGGATTCCCTGATTTTGGTCTAATGCCGGTACGAGTCATCTCGTGCGATTGGAATTTTTCCATAATAGACCATAAAAAACAAAGCTTGCCCTGACACACCTTTCTCAAACTTTGCTATAATAGGGGGTTAGGGGTTGCCCCATCCCGAGGGCAAGCTTGACAAAAAAGAGGGACCATTGCTCAATAAACGGCTAGTAAGGGATTGGGACCTTTTACCCCTCATTCTCACTAACCCAAGCACTAGAGCACGTAGCTCTGCCAACTGGGCGGTACAGTCACCTAATGTCTGCATGTGTATGACATTGGGCTTGAATTCTCCATTCACCATGGTACCAGCCACGATTGCGCTGGCCACTGAATATGAATGCTTAGATCCTATCGCCAGTCAGTGTTAATGATACAATGGTAATCCTCAAGCGTGCGCATGAACAGAGGAGCAGGATGAACAAACTCATACTGTAAGAACTCCTGAGTTTGCAATGAGGGGTCAAAGATAAATGTGACATCCAGAGATGTCAACGAAGTTGCCCATTGTATCCAATTAGGATATAAAACTTTAGAATTTGGTACACTGGCTTTTATCACTGCTTCAAATGCAGGATAAGGTGTAACAACCAACATGTGTTTTCCTTGTGACTGCGCTCTCTCTTTTAAAATCGGCATCTGTACAGCTGTCAAGACTTTCTCGACAGAAGAAAATTGCTTTTCAGCCGAAGTGTACAAGTGTGACTTGTAAGCGATAGGCACTGTGTCTCCTTCATTAAACGTCAAGTACGTGAAACCCACGGCACCATGCACAATTCTTATTACCAGGTTAGTGTGGTTATCATGAGTCAATAAGTACTTAGATTCAAGAAGATCAGACTGCAAAAATTGCAGAATAGCTGAATGTTCAGGCAGCCAGCATGACTTGCTAAAAGTTGTTTGTATCAAAGCATATAGAGGTTTGATATGCTGGGCATAATCAGGAATATAAGTACACCCGAAATTCAAAAATCCCAGCAAGGATTGTAGTTTTTTCAGAGTTGTATGAGACCATAAACGAGCGCTTTTCTCCAGGAAGTGAGGTGCGAGACCTCTACCTTCATTGTTTTGCTCATAGCCCAGGAACAACACTGTGTACTCCGCAATGTCTGACTTTGCAAAGTTACATTTATAACCGAAGTCCGCAAACATAACTATAATGCGGTCAATGCAACACAGATGCGGCCATAATTCGTCGTCCATGAGATAAATATCATCAATGTACGAGTACGCATCAGGATCAATGCCATCTAGCAAAAGAGACGACACCTGCGGCAAAGACGCCTAGGCTGTTTTTATAGCCCATAGCCAATCTTTTAAATAGTTTTTGCTTGCCGCCACAACTGATCAACTTGGCAGAGAGTAGTCATCCTACTAGCAATCTCTGCCTAGTTACCCATGCCCACCCCAAGTACTTTGCGGTCGCTATGACAATCCAACTTAAGGAGGTAGTTTTAACAATACGTAGAGCAACCATGCTGCTTTTAGTACCCAAATTTCTACACATGGGAGCCAACCACACACGTCTGGGAACCGAATATACATGACAAACAAACAAGAAATGACCCAGCGTCTCGTTGCCTTCCCCACAAACTGGACGAGTTGCTGGACCTCCATTTCTCCATTTAGATGTTAAATTACCAAGAGGTAGTGAGCCAGCCCTCATTTGAAAAAACAGTTTCCTGTCCATGGGTCTAGTTATAATGTCCCAGTACATTTCAAGCATTGGAAACAGTTTAGCTTCAAGGAAGGCAGTCGTCATAGTCCCATTACTATTATTAAGGAGACCATCAGGATTCAAGCAAGCCGGGCCGAAGACGCCTGAAATGGCAGAAACCGGTCCCCGGAAGCTTGTTTCCTTCCCAGTGTAAGAATTGGCTTTTGTAGTCTGGTCTGCCCTGTTCCCATGATGCACTGGGCCAGGGACAGACTAATTTGCATACAGCCAGGTTCTGAAACTGGGATGGTGCAATGAGCTAAAAAACGGTGTTGGATCTAGCCCTGATCTCTTGACTGGGTGAGAGTACTCTGCTTAATTCAGAGACTCTGTCCATCACCACCCCTTGTTGTAAATAATTTTGTCCACCCTAAGCGTGGAAGGGTATACTCAGATGTGAGTCCCTTGCTCATTGCACCATCAGGATTCAAGCAAGCCGGGCCGAAGACGCCTGAAATGGCAGAAACCGGTCCCCGGAAGCTTGTTTCCTTCCCAGTGTAAGAATTGGCTTTTGTAGTCTGGTCTGCCCTGTTCCCATGATGCACTGGGCCAGGGACAGACTAATTTGCATACAGCCAGGTTCTGAAACTGGGATGGTGCAATGAGCTAAAAAACGGTGTTGGATCTAGCCCTGATCTCTTGACTGGGTGAGAGTACTCTGCTTAATTCAGAGACTCTGTCCATCACCACCCCTTGTTGTAAATAATCTAACAAAGAGACGACACCTGCGGCAAAGACACCTGGGCTGTTTGTATAGCCCATAGCCAATCTTTTAAATTGTTTTTGTTTGCCGCCACAAGTGAACGCTGTCCATTGACTACTAACAGAGGACAGGTTATGACTAAAAAAAACATTCGATATGTCTAGTGTGGTCTTAAATCTTTTTCGCACCAGACTGTCAACGAGAGCTGAACTGTGGGTGTTCTGTACCGCACATGTATGACAATGTGAATTTAAATGTCGATAATCCAAAACCAGGCAGTACGACCCATCAGGTTTGGTAACAGTGAAACGAGCATTATTCATGGGTGACACACATATCTCAATCACATCTTGATATTCTAATTGTTCAAGGATTTCCGCAACCAGAGATTTAGCCTCTCGCCGCATGGGATATTGGGGTTGTGGCTTGATGTTCCGAGATTCTGAACCCGTTCCATAAAAGTCGTCGTATTGTGACGATTTTGGTAACAGCGGACCGAAAATGACGAGTGTAATATGTACGAGTGTTTTCATCATGTTCGAGTGATGGATTCACCATGAAATGAGGGGTTCCGTTCTGAAACCTTGGGTTCCATTTTGTGTACGGCAGCCATTTTGTGGTTGCCCTCACATAGGCCGATGACTACGGCCGAACGAGTCCTTGGGACACGTACACCTTCAGCTGACTCTTGTGTGACCTGGGCACCGTTGCCCAAAGCTAACCTTGTTGAGCCAGTTCCTTGTTCGGCAGCTGGTCAAGATAGAGATCAAAGAGCAGGACATTGCTGAGTTTATGGTGCATACACTCGCCCTTCTATCTTGCCTCTAATCTGTTTCTGCTCCTTCTTTTATGGCCTATTTATGATTTGGGTTGTGGTCTTTTATTATTGTTTTCTGTCCAGCCCTTTCGAGCAAGAATGTTGGGCCTTCCCGTGTAATTGATGGTGGGCTGGACAACGAAATGTGGGTTTGTCATGCAATGCTTTTTGTCGTGTACACATGGGATTGGTTGATCGTAAATAAGGAATGTTTGCCTAAATCACAATATTTTGTATAAAAAGGGATGACTAGCTTTGTAAAGTTGAGCAGTCTCCTACGAATATACGTCATTGTACTTCGTGGACCTCTGTTTGTGGTTGCAGCCAATAAATTTGATCTTTGAAGTCACCAAGAAGTATCCCGTGTCTCTGCATGCCAAGACAGGAGAACTCGGAGACTTCGGGCGTTTCCCCTGGAGCCTCTGGGTTCTAAACCCCGGTTCTTCAATTGGCGCCCAACGTAGGTCGACTTCAGCGGTACCGGTCCAATCCTGAAGATCGTGAGGAGCATTGTGTGAAAATTCTGGA
This sequence comes from Lissotriton helveticus, assembly GCF_964261635.1. Lineage (NCBI taxonomy): Eukaryota > Metazoa > Chordata > Amphibia > Caudata > Salamandridae > Lissotriton > Lissotriton helveticus. The sequence goes on along the minus strand of NW_027611709.1, from coordinate 367,738 downwards.
GGAAGGCCAGCCACTTCAACGACCCCTGTATGTCGTCGTGGTCCGAAAGTCTTTGCTGCGATGTTCCCCGCTTTCCGATGGCTATGAAGGACTGCTGCCCTGACTGTCGCCCTGTCTTGGAGCCCTTAGACGATTTGTAAAGCGAGGCGATAGACGGGTCTTCTGGCGACGTCATCGATACTTCAGTTGAGTATGAGTGGAGCGTCTCCCAGTCCTTATTTTTTGGGTATCCACTAGGGATCTTTGATTTGGGACTTGCAAGTACCAAAGCCAAGGGATTCGTGTATTCACGAGACTATCGTATTCGATATTCCCTCGAAGTTTGAAGCTAGACTAGTGAGCGAAGATGCCTGGTCTTAGCAGACTTAGAAAGATATTTTGTTGTGGTTGTAAGAGGGATTCCCGATTGGAGGACTTGTGTCCGGTTCCTCCGATTGGGACTCCAACCTATGAGCTCTATTTAAAACATGGCGTGGGTCCTATCACGTATAACGAAGTGTGGATCCGCTACACTAGGAAGGATGGTGTCCTAAAGTGGCCCCAATATGGTAGTTAGGATACGGAAATTTTAAATAATCTAGAGGTTGAACTCTTTAAGAAGAAAGCCCGTCCGGCGATGGTTGACTCTTTCCGCCTATGGCGAAAGGAAGCCAAACAGAAAGAAATTAAATTAGCGAAGAGAAATAAAAGAGAGAAGGGTATCTCGATAATGCAGGCTTCTATACAGTTTAAAGATAATGAAGAGGAACAAGCGAGTGAGCAGTTGCACAGGCAACGTAAAATGGCAATTCATAAGTGCTATCCAGCTTTGCCGACTCTTCAGCAGGATGCAGTGAAGGAACTTGAGAAAGATCCTTTGATGTCACATTTGCTGAAATCGCCACCACCTTATTTGCAGAGTGCTACAGCACCTCCGCAACCTCCGGTTGCTTTGCCTCCGGTTATTCCACAGCTGCCAGCTCCTCTTCAGTTGGCTCCTATTCCTCTGGCGCAGCCTCCTCAAGGGCCGCCGACTTTGCTACCTGCTCCGTCTCTAATTCCTACGACTTTGTTTCCTGTATTGTCTACTTTTTCTGATATTCCTTCTAATACTGCCTCTGCGTCTGTTTTGTCTCATCCTGTTTTTCCTCCTGTTCTTCTGTCGACTTCTCCTTCTGTTCGACAGAGAATGACTGATACTGTTGCTAGTCTTTTGTCTCCTTTCTTTGGGACATCGAGTATGACCCCTGTTTCAGCCCGTAAACAATTGCGTAGCCAACTGCCTGATTCCCAAGAACGGGACGTATTGGATCCTTTAGCACATAAATGGGTCACTCGTTCTTTAAGATATGATGTAGAGTCTGTTATGGACTTCTTCCGTCAATGGGAAGAACCGAAGCAGAGATATGTTTTCGATAAGATGTGTACTTTCCTTCGTGGAGAATGGGAAGATGGTGATTTGGGACAGACTCCGCCTGAGTTGTTCCGTGTACAGTCCGAGTTTGCAAAGGGAACAATAGTGGGTCCCAATGTTGAAAAAGCAGTTGCGACATTGTTGTCGTTTAGGAGCGATTCTCCATCTCAGTCGTTGTTTGAGCCTGATCCTTCTGTTAGGAGGAAGGTGCGACAATATCCAATGAGAGAGGTTCCTCCGGTGTGGAAGGAAGCAGTTCAGGCTGATGTAGGTCTTGGTATTTTAGCTGCACCGGCACATTTTTAGCTTGTTTGGGTACATGTCCCGTGGAAGCGAGCTGAAGTTTTGGCTCTTAAACTTAAGCAAACCTTACCTGACCCCCGTAAAAATCCTGCAGGGTACTATAAGGAATTATCAAAGACTGCAGACTTGTGTGATATGAATTTAGCCGATATAGATAATGGGATAATTTGTCTGCGTGTAAGCAGAAGAAAGATGAAGGCGTATCTGATTTCTTCACTAGGTTTGAAGAAACGTTTATCGACCATAGTGGTCAAGACATGAGCACGGAAGGTGGTCAACGGTTGTTTGTTGACAAGTTTGTGCATAATTTGCTCCCCGAGTTGTGTAAGAATTTGAAAGATTCAGAGAGTTCTTGGGCCGTTACCTCTTCAGCACAGATACTGGCTACTGCACAGTACTACGAAAATAGGGATAGGACGAGAAGGACAGAGCAGACAAAAAGACTAAAGAGTTGAAGACGAAGGTTCTTTTGCAGCAAGCGTATCCGCCTCGTAGTAGCCAGCGTGATTATCAGCAACCTCAGCAGTTTCAGAGAAACTCGCAAAGGTTTGAGTCTTCTCAACCGCGTTTTCCTGTAGGTCCTAATCAGTGTGCATATTGCAAGGAAGAGGGTCATTTTAAAAGTAGTTGCCCGGTTCTGTTGCAGCACGCAAATGGTGTGACTGGTGTGAGAGATCGAGGTGTTCAGCAAGCTCCTAGAGGTAGGGGACGTGGTGTGTTCCCGCAGAATGCGCGTTCCTTTCCTCCACAAAATTCGATGAATTGTTTTGATCAGCAAAATGGTGCGTCTGGTAGAACGACTCAGTACTATGCTGACGACTACTATGTCGAAGGTGAGAATATGGACGATAATGATTGCTAGGACAGCCATGGACAAGGAGAGGGAGTTGTTTCAGTTCCAGTAGATCAGAGTGGACCCTACGTTGAGGTGATTACATCAGGTGTGTCAGACCTTTTCTGTTGGATACTGGTGCTGCAAAGAGTTCTATTATGCACTCTAAACTCCCTGGTGCACCTTTGTCTGGCTTAACGAATGTTTCGGTAGGTTTTTCTGGCGCCCTGTTTAGGAACCCAATCTCTAGTCCTTTGTCTCTGTCTGTTGGACCTTGTGAATTGGAAGCACCCCTTATCTTGACGACAGGTTGTGGTGAGAATTTGTTGGGATTGGATTTGCTGACAAGATTGTATGCGACGCTACAGTGTTCTCCTTCGGGAGTACAGCTTACATTGGGTAAGAGAGTGATCTCTCCGATGTATTTGTCGAGAGACCGACTCCCAGATGAATTGTCTTCCCTTCCTGATACTCTTTGGGCTACTGGTCCTAATGATGTGGGTCTTTTGGAGATTCCAGATTAGCGCTGGCACTGACTAGTGCAAGTGTCTCCTAGGGCACTGACTACTGTGTGCTGAATTTGTCAGCAAAGATATGAGCAATAAAGTTTTCCACAAAATCTATTTTCTTTCTCAAGTGTCTTAAGTATTTTATTCATACTTGTAAAGTTCTTCATTAGTAAATATAATTTTTTTCATCTGAAATTGCATATGTTCAGCATGTGTATTTTACATCCGATTTGTTTTTCAAATGAGCAAAAAATACATTCCAATGCATTTCGGCCAGGGGCCTTCATCAGGGAAATCTGTGGGACAAAGATTGTATCCATCACGATATGTTTCAATACACAGCATGGTAATAACATAACAGTTAACTAACATAATGAATTGCATACTTCTCAAGTTACAAGAAGTAGTGGAAAAAAATGAAGAGACGGACAACAGAAAAGCCTTGCTAAAACGTGAAAATCACTGGATATACCATTTACAGACTCTGCGCCCACATGGAATTAATGAACGGACAGAATTTAGCTGTTATCTATAATTTGTTGGTTTTTTGATATAATAAGTGTATCATTACAGTGCTGTGCATGTAATTGTCAGTTTAACTCGATGACCGCTCTTTGAGATTCATGCATTCACATAGTTCATTGTGGTGACCATTTTCTAACCTTGGCCCTTTAATGGCAGCGCGCGCAATTTTAAAGCACAACCCATCCCACACACGTCACACGCCGACTTTGAAGCGGCGAGAGCGGCGGCTCCTAGTGCAGGCTCGAACCTTTGTAACAGCGCATTCTGGTAAGAACTTTAGCCATATTAAATGTACCTAAGCGAACACTAACTCTTAAACGCGCTTTACCGCTATGCGCGTGCCGCATACCGAACCCCCAGGCGAGCTTAACTGTTAACGCGAGCAGTCATGTTTGTTTAAAGCCGCTCATATCACCATGGGTAAGACGCTACAGCGTTTAAGTGCATTTACCCGCATTTCATTTTTGACGCGATTAGCCCACACACAGAAGCAACCCTCGATACATCCAGGTTACACTATCAGCTAACGTGTTTAGTTTAAAAGTTGTTCACGTTATCACTCAGACACATATCAGACACACAGTAACACCCTAAACGCGCAAACGAAGGGTAACATTGAGGTTATGATTAACTAAGTTGGAGGTTAGCAATATGATTACGGACTTTTTGTAACTTGAGAAGTATGCAATTCATTATGTTAGTTAACTGTTATGTTATTACCATGCTGTGTATTGAAACATATCGTGATGGATACAATCTTTGTCCCACAGATTTCCCTGATGAAGGCCCCTGGCCGAAATGCATTGGAATGTATTTTTTGCTCATTTGAAAAACAAATCGGATGTAAAATACACATGCTGAACATATGCAATTTCAGATGAAAAAAATTATATTTACTAATGAAGTACTTTACAAGTATGAATAAAATACTTAAGAGACTTGAGAAAGAAAATAGATTTTGTGGAAAACTTTATTGCTCATATCTTTGCTGACAAATTCAGCACACAGTAGTCAGTGCCCTAGGAGACACTTGCACTAGTCAGTGCCAGCGCTAATCTGTGATATTTTAATACTCCCGAGAGGGGAGTATCCATAGGAGCACGACTCACGCCTTAATACTAAGAAGAACTTAATGCAGTGCACGGCCACTATCTCTAATCTTTTGGAGATTCCGCCATATGTTGTGACACTGAAGGCGAATGTTCGAATGCCACGTGTTCCACTGTATAGGATCTCCACTGAAGGTGAAAGAGCGTTGCTAGCGATCATTTATGACCTGATTGAGAAAGATGTGATTGAAGAAACGAGAGGTAATGTGTGCAACAGTCCGGTTCTGCCTGTTTTGAAATGTACTGATTCTTCACAACCGCCTGTATATAGGTTCGTGATCGATCTTCGCGAGGTGAACAAGATTGTAGTCCCGCAATTTCCTGTTATTCCAGATATTACTGCCTTACTGACCATGATTCCAGCTTCGGCTACCTGGTTTTCGGTGATTGATTTGAAGAATTCTTTCTTCAGCATCCCGATTGCCGAGGAAAGTAGAGATATTTTTTGCTTCTCTTTAGGAGGTCGAAGCTTCCGGTTCAAGCGCGCTCCTCAAGGCTACTGTGAGAGTCCGTCAATTTATAGTCAGGCCTTGAAAACACAGCTTGATACGATTGTTTTACCTGATGGCGCTGCTCTTGTTCAGTATGTCGACGATTTGTTAGTAGCTACCGATACTGAGGAGATTTGTAAAGAAGCTACTTTGTCGTTGTTGCATCATTTGTCTGACTTCCATCATAAAGTGTCTCTTTCGTAGTTGCAGTATTGTCGGCAAGAAGTGACCTACTTAGGTCCTCTCTTATCGAAGGAAGGAAGAAGATTGACCCCAGAACGAATGCAAGCGATTGCGAAAATGAGTGTGCCAACCACACAGAGAAAAGTGCGTGCTTTCTTGGGTATTTTGTCATACTCTAGACAGTGGATCACAAATTTTTCGCTTCTTCCGAAACCTCCGATAGCTCTTACTATTAAGGATACTCCGAATCCAATTCCTTGGAGTGACGAATGGGAAAAGAGCTTTTCTGAATTACGTGAGGCGTTGTGTTCAGCTCCTGTGTTGGGTACCCCCGACTACAGTAAGCCTTTCACACTCTATGTCCATGAGAGAGAGGGATGTGCATAGTCAGTTTTGACACAGCAGTTCGGCGATAGGCAACGTCCATGTGCGTATTTCTCGTCGACTTTGGATCCGGTAGCTAGAGCGTTGCCGAGTTGTTTAAGAGCTACAGCGGCAGCGGCTGTCTCTATTCGACAGTCTGCTGGTTTGGTGATGAATAATACGTTGATGGTGATGGTTCCACATGCAGTGGATACCTTGTTAAACAGAACCAAGACACAGCACTTAACTAGTGCTCGATTGTCAGGTTATGAGTTGACACTCTTAGCGAGTCACGTGCATATAAAGAGATGCAATACATTGAATCCAGCTACGTTGTTGCCGACTTCAGTGGGGACAGATGTTTCTGAACGGCATGATTGCTTTCTTAGGACAGAGGAGGAAACGAAAGCGAGAATAGACCTTAGGGACACTCCTCTTGCGGAGTGTGATGGTACCTTATGGGTGGATGGTTCGTGCTTCAAGCTTCCGAATGGCGATACGACTGCGGCATATGCCGTTACGACTTTGCATACGATTGTAGAAGCTGCACGTATCCCACATAATTCATCTCAGGCAGCAGAGTTGATTGCATTAACGAGAGGGTGTGAGTTGTCGAAAGGGAAAAGAGTGACTGTGTACACTGACAGCCAGTATGCGTTTGGTGTGGCTCAGAGTTTTGGTCGCTTGTGGAAGGAACGTGGGTTCCTCATGTCTCACGGGACGAAGATACAGCATGGTCAGTTGGTGAATGAGCTTCTCGAGTCCCTGACCCTGCCGTTGCAAGTTGCAATTGTGAATGCAGTGCACATAAGAAGGTTACAGATGATGTTGGTCGTGGTAATGCGTTTGCAGACGAAGTTGCGAAAGAAACGGCAAGAGATGTGAGGAGTCGAATGTATGTTGTGGGTCCAGCGAGATGGGTTCCGGATAGAGGAATATGTGAAGATACGATAGAAAATGTGAAGTCAATTCAAGATGAAGCTACAGAGAAAGAGTTGAGCGTGTGGAGAGAGAGTACAGGTAAATTGGATTCGAATGGCTGTTGGGTTGAGTTGTCAGAACATCAGCGATGGTTGTTCCCAGATGCGTACGTGCTTGCAGTGGTTACAATGGCGCATGGAATGGCTCATATCAGTACGAAAGGGATTTGTAAGTTGTTGGCTCCAGTATGGCAAAAAGTCTGGAATCCGTAAGTGTGCAGAGAACGTGGTCAAGAATTGTATGGTTTGTCTGATGTACAATCCTGGTAAGGGAACTCCAACTCCAGCTGGTCATTTTGCGCCTCCGACGTATCCGTTTGAGGTCTTGCAATTGGATTTCATCCACATGGAGAGATGCAACAACCTGAAGTATGTACTCGTGGTTGTTTGCGCCTTTTCAAGATGGGTTGAAGCATATCCCCTGAAAGATAATACTGCCTTGTCCACAGCTAAAGCTCTTGTTAAAGAGTTTTTCCCTAGGTATGGTTTGCCGAGAATGGTCTGGAGTGACAATGGGAGTGAATTTGTGGGTCAAGTGATGAAGAGAGTGTGTGATGGTTTGGGAATTCGCCAAAAATTCCATGCTGCAAATCACCCGCAATCAGCTGGTCTAGTTGAGTGATATAATGGCACCCTCAAATTGAAACTGGCCAAGATACAAGCGAGCTCTGGTCTTAAATGGCCTGATGCTTTGCCATTAGCACTATTGTCGACAAGGATGACTGTACATTCTCGAGTGTGAGTTAGTCCTTATGAAATAATTTTCGGTCGCCCGGCAAACGTATGGGGAGTGCCGAGGCCGACAAAATTCAGCGAGATCGAAAACCCTGTACTGCTTGACTATCTGCATGATTTGACGGCTAAATTGCGTGTTTTACACTAACAGGTTCACGATACATTGCCTCAGGCTTCTGAAGATTCAGGGCATTCTATCGATCCTGGCTCCTGGATCTTCGTGAAGAACTTCCAGCGAACAAAGAACGATCAATCCCGCTGGACCTGCCCCTACTTGGTGCTATTGTCTACGCAATCTGCAGTACGAGTGCAAGGAAAGAAGAACTGGATATACGGCGTGCATTGTAAGAGGGCCCCTTTGCCCCTGCCGTAAGACCGGTGGGTCCAGGAGGGCATTCCTGACTCTGAAACTGAGACTGTGCCTCGTTTTCTGCCTTTTAGCGATGCACGTTTAATTTAGACGGGTTCTGAGCATGAAAGTGACGATCTTTTGCAAAAAGCTGTGCCACCGTCAGTTCGATTGGACACTACCGAGCCTGAACTTTTATTCCATGACCAGACATTGCCTGGGAAAGGCCGTTATAATTTGCGATCAATAGTTGTGGGACCAATAAAATAAAAATTCATTTTCTTTGCTATTTTTGAAATTCAGCTCTCCCATCTGAGAAACTGTTTTGGTTGATTTTTGTTTTTCGAACCACCATCCGGGTTCAGCTGTAGGGTCGTGGTGTCAAGTCTTTGGAGTGCAAGCCGAAGACACAAGGTCGACGGTTCTGGTTGGTCTTAGGGTGTTCCCTGGGCTGACAGGCGCATTCCTTAGCACGGAACACCCAACCGCCGCGAGCAGCGTGGTTAGAGGATGGAGTTTTTCGAGATGGAGAGACCTGTTGAAGAAACGAGTTTCAAGAGCAAAATGTGTACAATTATGAGCAGAAAAGGTTTTTTAATATTGTGTCTTTTCATGTTGCTTAGCCTAATGATGTTCATAATGGGATATGTTACATTCTCTTTTCAAGTGACGTTTGCACCCACTACACAACCCTTACCTTCTTCTACTGTTTCTTCGCATTCTTTTCATCCCTTTCCTGAACATGAGTCCATTAGGAGATTGGAATTCGTTAATAACTCCTTTGTTCAGCTTTTGCACCAACACCAGCTAGTAGTGAACACGACTAACTGTTGGGTGTGTGGCCTTATGCCTCATACTACTAATAAAGGTATTCCTTACCTGGTCCTGCCATTCAGCTATAATTGTTCTGTGTGGGCATACAGAACGATGTTCATCTATGCCCGTGAAGTTTACCCCCTACATTCTGTGAAACACAATCCAAAGAATAGTGCTCTAGTTAAGGGAATAGTCGATATGATTAAAGGAATAGATTCCTATGAGACTATCCCGAAAGATGAGACACTAGCTTATATTGGATGGAACGTAACCGGATATGGAGCGAGTCTGAGTGAGAAACAGCGAGCAAAAAGATCCTCTCCGATTTGGATTGTACCCCATCAGGGTCATCTATGTCTGCAAGGTAATGGCAAGAGTCCGAGGGCTCAGTTAGGGATAGATGTATGTTTTTGCGTCCCAGACTTCCCCATCGTTCCTAGCAGCTACGGGTACCTATTTCGTCTGTTACGATAAAGCATACACGTGGTTGCCCCCTGATTTCTCAGGCACGTGTTTTGTCTCGTTCCTGTTGCCTCCTACTTATACAGCTGGGACAAATTACCACAAGACGAGAATTGTTAGAGGTGTCTTCAGTAAGGAAGATACTGCAGGACAAGAATTAGGTGATTTCTCGAAGGGCTTTCTGCCGTTTTGGGGACCTATGGTTAACAGCAGGAACATACGGCAATTGACGAGAGTGGTTGAGTCCACCGTAGTTGAAACTGCTGGTGCCCTTAGTAACCTGACTGCTGAGCTCCAGTCGGACCGCCTTATGACTCTTCAGAACAGAGTCGCGTTAGATGTCATACTTGCAGATAGAGGAGGGGTATGTAAATTGATCCACTCGAGCTGTTGCGTTTTCATTCCAGACAATGCACCAACGGTGTACCAAGCCATTTCCAAACTGCACAAGATCTCTGAGTCTATACATGTGGACGAATGAGATTGGTCATTAATGGGATGGTTTTGGGGATTGTTATCCACCTGGGGATGGAAGATTCTGATGATCATTGGGATGCTCTTAGTCCTTCTTTTCCTGTTCTGTCTGTGCGTACAGTGTGCTCCTGCTATATGTGGCATTTGTGCCACCTTGTGTGTAAGGAGACCTGTATCAAGAGACGTGCTAAGTAATAGGATGATGCTACAGCAACATCTTGATGATCTGATGAGTATAGACCTGGATTCAGACTGACGTGGGTTTAGGTGATTGCCTATGTAAGGGCAAAAGGAGGGACTGAGGTTCCGAGATTCTGAACCCGTTCAATAAAAGTCGTCGTATTGTGACGATTTTAGTCACAACGGACCAAAAATGACGAGTGTAATATGTACCAGTGTTTTCGTAATGTTCGAGTGATGGATTCACCATGAAATGAGGGGTTCCGTTCTGAACCCTTGGGTTCCATTTTGTGTACGGCATCCATTTTGTGGTTGCCCTCACATAGGCCGATGACTACGGCCGAACGAGTCCTTGGGACACGTACACCTTCAGCTGACTCTTGTGTGACCTGGGAAAGCTGACCGTTGCCCGAAGCTAACCTTGTTGAGCCAGTTCCTTGTTCGGCAGCTGGTCAAGATAGAGATCAAAGAGCAGGACATTGCTGAGTTCATGGTGCATACACTCGCCCTTCTATCTTGCCTCTAATCTGTTTCTGCTCCTTCTTTTATTGGCCTATTTATGATGTGGGTTGTGGTCTTTTATTATTGGTTTCTTTCCGGCCCGTTCGAGCAAGAATGTTGGGCCTTCCCGTGTAATTGATGGTGGGCTGGACATCGAAATGTGGGTTTGTCATGCAATGCTTTTTGTCATGTACACATGGGATTGGTTGATCGTAAATAAGGAATGTTTGCCTAAAGCACAATATTTTGTATAAAAAGGGATGACAAGCTTTGTAAAGTTGAGCAGTCTCCTACGAATATACGTCATTGTACTTCGTGGATCTCTGTTTCAGGTTGCAGCCAATAAATTTGATCTTTGAAGTCACCAAGAAGTATCCCGTGTCTCTGTATGTCAAGACAGGAGAACTCGGAGACTTCGGGCGTTTCCCCTGGCGCCGCTGGGTTCTAAAACCCGGTTCTTCAAGCTGTGGCATAGACCGCAATGGAATCTCGTGTCTGGAAGAAAATTTATCCCACTCGACTTGAGTACGGTACAACGTAGGTGCAAGCACCAGAGCCCACTCTTCTGCAAAGCTCTGCGGACAGCTCCTTGGGCACGGTGTGCAGGAAAGTAGGGAGGGTCAGCTTCTCCCCTCCCGGAGCGGCCAAAACAAAAAGCGGGGGCCAGTCTGCCTCAGCTAATAGAATGTCATATAAAGAGGTCAGATATTCCCAAAAAATCCCTTTTATTACACATTGGATGTCACCTTCTATTAAAAGAACTATATCATATAGTCTGTCAGGGGGAGCCACCATAGTGTCAGTAGTTTCCACGGTGATAAAAGTGTCAGTTGCTGTCGCCTTCAGATATGGCGGCAGTGCTTGCCGCACTATTGTAACCTCTGCTGCGCTGTCGAGTAGCGTTAATGCCCATGTCTGGTTCCGAAGCTGTGTTCTCACTATCTGTGGCATACCTTACGGTTAATGCAGCAACTTTCTTTTTCTGAAAATGAGGGTGTTAACGTGGCAAGTCGTCCTGCTTGCCTTTACCATCAGACGGGCGGGGCTGCTCATGTCCTTGTGGGGCACCCCGACCCCTGCCGTGTTCTCCGCCACCGGCTTGCATGCCCAATATTTCCTGTGAAGAACAAGGAGAACGTTGCTCAAGAACCTGAAATCTATCAGGAGACCTCATTCTTGCAAGGTCGCACAAATCATAAGTGCACTCAGTAGACACTGGTATCGTCGACGCCGGATGCAACCCCTGTTTCTATTGCTGCTTCCTCCGTTTTTTATTCTTCCAATTCTGTTTTGGAAAATTTGGACGGTCGTCTTTAGTAGACTTTGCCATCTGAGTCTGCGGTTGAGTTGCCATTTTAGCAAAAGGCTTAACACCCAAACTATTGCGGACAATGGTCTTATAAGCCTCTGCAATAATTCTCTGTAACGCTCGGGGTTTGTCGACGTCTGGGTCAAGGTGCAAAGCATTCGACACCTGAAAGTTACCCGCATCTCCCTTTACATTACAAAAGATGAGATCAGCAACTAAGTCAAACACGCCAACGAGCCTCATTCTGTTGTATATGAATTTAGGACCCTAGTGTAATTTTTCCTATTCATGCCCATATATAGGTATAAATCACCCTCTCTTTATATAGGCATAGAAATCATAACCATATTTAGACTTAGCCTATGTAGAACAAATACGGCATGGCTACTTCCACTAGTTCCGAAAATCCACTATGATTTCTTGGAAAAACCCGCCTTCAGCAGTCAGGGACTTCCCCTTGCTTGAATATTGATTTATCCGAGAACTCATGGAGTTTTCAAAGAACTGAGTCTTTGATGACGTTATTATGATCAACCTTACGTCAAACTAGGCACCTTCAAGGTATAAATATGCCCACACTTGACCAGGCAAACACACGGTGGTTTGGAGCAGTTCGACTATCTACCTACATGACACAGCTTGCCGAAGCAAGTGTCGAAAGAAGCCGACCCTCCAGCAGACGCACTGAGAGCGACGCTCTCTTTTCTCTTGCTGAGAAATCCAGCTCCAGTGTTTCCAAGCTACCCTTGCGGATTGTTGGGGAATCGAGTCCTGAGAGAGAGATAACAGACCTCCTTCATTCTAAAATCAAGGTAGGGAGATGATTAGACCCTTAGAGAAATCTAGGATAGATTCTTGAAAAAAGAATACTGAAACTAAGCTACACCTCACTTACTTCTTCCCTTGTACTAGACCTAGGTTAGGTACACCGGGGTAGGCGTATTTTAGAAGCACCAGTTGAGTACTTTTAGTCCTTATTTATTGATGTATGTATTCTATGTATTTTATGGCTTAGAAACCATGTCATGCTTTTACAGTATTATTTTATAATACTCTTCGTATTGTACGCATTGTATTTTGCAACAAGTATTACGATTGTAGCAGTTAATTTCTCCTGCATGAGACAGAAGACTGTTCAATAAACACTTTCTATTGAAAATGCCCGTCTCTCTATTTCTCTGCACCTCTGGTGAAACGAAGCATGCACGATTGACTGAGTGAAATAACTATCTATTGTTTCCGTGACTCTAGAGATACATTTCTTATTCTTGGAAAACAAAGTTGTCATGTTTATGCGGTTGTCAGAAACGAATCCCTTCTTGTTTATTCGAGAAAGTTTCTAGTGACCTCTGAGCTAGCTGGCACTCACAATTAAGTCTAATATATTCGATAGAGACCTAGTCGACCTCAGTAATACGTCTAATCTATAGTATATGTTATTCAAATGCGCAGAGCCTATTGGGATTATAGGAACTACACTACAATTCCCAACTCGACAGCCACCTCCAGACTGTGCTCAAACTGAACACGCTTGATCACAGCGGGCAAGACAGTCATAGACGGCGTGCCGAAAAACTTCGTATATACTGCTGCAAATACTTTACCCCAATTCTCACAATCTGTTACCTCTGGCAATAAGTCTTTCTGCAAACTAATTGTGAGAATCCTGTGTTTTTCCACAGGAGTGGTATTAGAAAACACTGCTTCCAGTTGGTCAAATTTCTCAGCAAACCAATAAGGCATATCGTACTTAGTTTGGGGGTTCTTGCCCATTACCGAATTAACAGAATTAACCATGGCGGAACTAATTGACATCCCGGCCTGTCCAAATTGTTGCGCTGCAAGAAACATAATGAACTAAAGCCCTATGTACCCCAACAAAAGAGGTATAAAGTTGACACAAATCGTCAATCTGGGCATTAAGATAACGTGGATATGGTGTGAACCCGGCTAAAACTGACCAAGTGGCCCCAGGAATTGACAAGGGACCTAACCGAACCGGAGTTACGGTGTGGGGGAGGGTGCCATTAAACCAAATACGATGCTGCCATGCCGAAATTTGAATCTCTTGTGTCCTATATGGAGTATAGTTCACAGGAATCACAGTGTGAATGTATGTATGGAACGTATCCTCATCCGCATTTATTGCAGGAAACATAACCCAAGAGTAGAAAAGCTCAAAGGGCTGAGCTATGTTAATATCACCCATAAGGACATAGAGAAGAAAAACAATTTATAAATTGCAACACAAAAAGGGTAGTAATTCAAAAAGTGAACCTTTTTATAAATCTCAAGCTTGAATTAACCTATAACACATTCATATAGGTAGGTTAATCCGTCACGCCCTTTTAACCGGAAACAGTGGTAAGGGTATTGTGGACATATAAAGCACTAATCAAGACGTTGGGTGCCATGTTGCGGGGACTATGCACAGGAAACCAGGACCTCAGTGTATTGTGGTGTACCTAAAACCCACCTCAGTGCCCAGAACCCCTATCCAACTAGCATCAGTGTCTCATTCGTTCTCCGTACTAAAGCGAAGCTATCAATGATTAGACAACCCAGAACAAGTGATTTTGGGACCTCTCAGGAATAGTGGGAATCAAGAATACTATTTCATATTTATTCTCATAAATGTCCACAATGTGAGTAATCAGAGACAAGGTATAGTTTAAAATGTTTATTTCAACTACGTGCTCTAAGATGCAGTATCGTTGGTAACATCAGTAAAAAGATGCATAAAATCAATACAATCAGCATTGTTACAATTCCATAAAATACAAAGGGAGAAAGCATATTATAATGATAGTGGAACCAGGTCTATAGCGCCTTGTGTACCACCCTCCCCTTGCTAGGAGCTAGGTATTATAATAATAGAGGATCTCTAGGTTATAACGGGGACCGCATACCTCCAAGGTCAGGTGAAGTGAATCACATCCCAGATCAGCACAGCTCTTTGTCGATGGAAAGGTTTTTCCAAATATTAGTCTCATGCATGCCGTGCAATATTAAAAGCACCTGAGTTTCAGAAATGAGCAGCTGTGTTTGTGTTGTGTCTAGAGCGTGGGTCGATCAACCTGCATCTACAGCATAGATTGTTATTTTAACCTTGAACAGGTTGTGCAGACTTGAGGTCGCAGTGTGAGTCTAGAGATGTGAAAAACGACTGTTCTCATGTGAAGGAAAAGCAAGCAGTTTGTCTTTATAAAAACAGAAACATGTAGTGTCATGTGCAAAAGCAGCAAAATGCTGTTGAGAAGCTAACTCACTTATGCTAATATAGCAATGTGTGCAGGCAGAACCGTATCTTCACTACACTTTTACAGGTAGCATGAACAGGAACTCTTGGATGTTTTTCTTTGTAACTCTTCATCGCCAAATAAACACCACCAGTGTTTCTTTTCTTTTATTCCACATTGTGCTAGTCTCCCAGTGGATTTCGTGTTACATCACATTGTTTTTTCTATGTGTACCGAAGTGAACAATCACTGGGAACAGACACTTTTAATACGAGTCTTCAGTCATCTGGTATTTGAATATCCCACATAATTATAAACTTGTTCCTGTAATTCCTTTATCTCACAATAACGGCACTGTTCTGCTACTGTCCATGTCCTCAGATGAGTAAATATTATTGTTAATGTTCTTAAATTCTTTCTGAATTCACTGCATATCTGGGATTATTTCTAAGTGAGTTAAATGAAGGTGTGTGTTTGCTGAGGCTATGTAGGATCAGAAATTGACACAATCTTGGCACACTTTTAGTGCAATTGTAAAGTTTACCCCAGGTGTGTTCGCAATTGACAAAATCACTTCTGACATTCATTGCAATGCTCATTTTTACTCTGTGTATGTTAGTTGATGTATCCATAGGTTTAATAACTGACAGAAGATATTCACACATTCACTGCACCTGAAAGGTTTTTTCTCTGTGAGCATTAACTGATGAATCCTTAACGCGAAAGATTTCCTAAAGGTACTTCTACACTCACTACAGTTGTATGGTATTTACAGAGTGAGTGCAAGCTGATGTCTACATAGGCTTGACAATTGACTACATTTCTTCACACATTCATTGCACTTGAAGGCTTTTCTTCTGTGTGTGCTCGCTGATGCCTGTTTAGGATTGATAATAGACTACAGCTTTTCAAGCATTCATGGCATTTAAAAGATTTGTTTCCCCTTTGTGAGCTCGCTGATGATTTCTTAATGCTGAAAAGTAAGTAAAACTACTGCCACATTCACTGCAATGGTAGGGTTTTTCCCCTGTGTGTATTCTCTGATGTGTGTGGAGGCCTGTTAACTGACTGAAGCTCTTCACACATTCACTGCACTGGTATGGTTTTTCCCCTGTGTGTATTCGCTGATGTCTCCGGAGGTCTGTTAACTGACTGAAGCTCTTCACACATTCACTGCACTGGTATGGGTTTTCCCCTGTGTGTATTCGCTGATGTCTCCGGAGGTATGTTAACTGACTGAAGCTCTTCACACATTCACTGCACTGGTATGGTTTTCCCCCTGTGTGTATTCTCTGATGTCTTTGGAGGTTTGATAACTGACTGAAGCTCTTCACACATTTAGTGCAATGGTAAGGTTTTTCCCCTGTGTGTATTCTCTGATGTCTTTGGAGGTTTGATAACCGACTGAAGCTCTTCACACATTCAGTGCAATGGTAAGGTTTTTCCCCCGTGTGTGTTCGCTGATGTGTTTGGAGGAGTGATAACCGACTGAAGCTCTGCACACATTCAGTGCAATGGTAAGGTTTTTCCCCCGTGTGTGTTCGCTGATGTGTTTGGAGGAGTGATAACCGACTGAAGCTTTTCACACATTCCTTGCAATGGTATGGTTTTTCCCCAGTGTGTGTACGATGATGTCTTCGGAGGTCTGTTAACCCACTGAAGCTCTTCACACATTCACTGCAATGGTATGGTTTTTCCCCTGTGTGTGTTCGCTGATGTGTTTGGAGGAGTGATAACCAACTGAAGCTCTGCACACATTCCTTGCAATGGTATGGTTTTTCCCCAGTGTGTATTCTATGATGTGTGTGGAGGTTTGATAACCGACTGAAGCTCTTTACACATTCATTGCAATGGTATGGTTTTTCCCCAGTGTGTGTACGATGATGTCTTCGGAGGTCTGTTAACCCACTGAAGCTCTTCACACATTCACTGCAATGGTATGGTTTTTCCCCTGTGTGTGTTTGCTGATGTGTTTGGAGGAGTGATAACCAACTGAAGCTCTTCACACATTCACTGCAATGGTATGGTTTTTCCCCTGTGTGTGTTCGCTGATGTGTTTGGAGGTGTGACATCTGACTAAAGCTCTTCACACATTCAGTGCACTTGAATGGTTTTTCCCCTGTGTGGGTTCGCTGATGTGTTTGGAGGTTTGTTAACCGACTGAAGCTCTTCACACATTCATTGCAATGGTATGGTTTTTCCCCTGTTTGTATTCGCTGATGCTCTTTTATGGTTTCTAACTGGCTAAAGTTCTTGACATATTCAGTGCAATTGCCAGATTTGTCTCCTGAACGTGTTTCCTGAAGGGTCAGCATAGTTAATAAACCACTTGCGTTATTTTCACCTTCCCTGTATATATGTGATATTTTGGAAGCTTGATTTCCGATTTAACAATAAAATACAAGATTCACTAAATACCTGCCACATTCATAATATCAGTAAGGCTTCCTTGTGGGTGATTGCATCTTTAGATTGGATAATGGCTTTGCATGCTTGCGGGTAAAGCTTAATCTTCCTTCCGATAGGTGCAAATTGGGACAATACTCTGTACTTTAGAGAGCAGATCTCCCCTTTCCTTTAGCCTTCAGTTGTTAGGCTCCACTTCGTTGTGCTTTTCCCTGGTTCCTGTGGTTTGGCTTGAAAGAGTTAACAATACACCTAGAGCACTGAATGCTGGTCTGGTGTCAGTTTAGATAGAGAAGTACTGCTCTAGCAAGATCATGATAATGAAGTGACTCGTAATGTGTACAGCTACTCCAAAGAGTGTCCCGGGGCAAAGCACAGGTCAGAAAAGAAAGTAAATCCGGTTGTTTCCAACATGGACAAAAAGCCAAGTTTTCAACATTTTTTAAACATTTTCATGTTGCTAATAGCTCAAAACTGAAGAGGGAGTTTGTTCCAAACTATGGATCCCAAATAGACACGAGACCTTCCTCCAACTCTCATACCGGCCTCATGATCAAAGCTGGTGTTGGACGCTTGTTTATACAGCAGGTGGTTTGTC
Source organism: Lissotriton helveticus (assembly GCF_964261635.1). NCBI lineage: Eukaryota > Metazoa > Chordata > Amphibia > Caudata > Salamandridae > Lissotriton > Lissotriton helveticus. The sequence continues at coordinate 349,981 of NW_027611709.1, read as the reverse complement.
AGTGTTGTTGTCTTGGTTTTGTTGAGGTCATTTCTTCGTCTTGGGGTGTCGAGGTGCAGAGCTCAGACTCGGACACTCACTGAATTGCCTTTGACTGCGTCTTCCTGGATCCGTCCCCTGCCTCTGATTTCTCTGATGTTTTTGGAGCTCCTTATTTTTGATAATTTTTGCAGGTTTGATGTGTTATCTTCATTATTCATAATCAATCTGTGCATTTAAGGCTTATTCTCTGTTGGCTGTAAAGAAATGCAATATTACTAAATACAAATGTAATAGAATGTGAATACACAATATTTAACCAGCTGGATAAGACATCTCTTCTCTACCATATTTGAAATTTAGTGAGGAACATTTTACCATACATGGATATTTCATTAAAACTGCGGTTGAACATGTCACATCTTATTTACTTCTGAAAAGGCAGTGATTTACCAATGTTCCAGAGTAAAATACTAAGGCGAGGGCAGCTACAGAGCACTCATGTGCTACAGGTACAGTTTTGGGTGGATACACATGGACAAGATTTCAATTAACAGAACAGATTTTGGAAAAAGAGAGGAATCAGGAAGCGCTGCCGTTAATTCAGTTTCAGGAAGTATCTACCAAAGGTAGCTCTTCAGAAAGTGTATAACAAAGGTAACTCTTCAGGAAGTGTATAGCAAAGGTAACTCTCCAGGAAGTATACATGACAAAGGTAACTCTTCAGGAATTATTTAACCAAGGTAACTCTTCAGGAAGTGTACAACAAAGGTAACTCTTCAGGAAGTGTATAACAAAGGTAACTCCTCAGGAAGTGTATAACAAAGGTAACTCTTCAGGAAGTGTATATCAAAGGTAACTCTTCAGGAAGTATTTAACCAAGGTAACTCTTTTGGAAGTGTATAACAAAGGTAGCTCTTCAGAAAGTGTATAACAAAGGTAGCTCTTTAGGAAGTATATATGACAGAGGTAACTCCAGACACCTTTTTCCACACTGCTTTCCTGTTCACACTGGATCAGCTCAAATGCCAACTCCTGCCTTTACCTTGCAGCTCATTAAGAGTCTTTCTATGAGTGCGACGGCCCTCATGATCGCCGTACTCAGGGTTGCGGTCCAAATGCCACCATCCTGGCAGACTGATCGGCGTATTATAATTGTGGTGGTGGGACCGCCCCCCCGCCAGGATCAAGGATCCCACTGTGGAGGCGGTCTGCAAACACCCTGAATATGTTGGCAGTGCCAATGCCGACATCGCCAAGTACATTACGGTCTGCATATCCACTGCCCTTTTCCTGGCGGGGATCCCACCATGAAAAGGATAAAGGACATGCAAGTAAGGGGGCCCTCACAGGGCCCCGGACGATTCTGCTAATGGGGTTGCATCCGGGGGGCACATGTTGTGCCACACAGTGGAATTGCACCCTTGTTCCTGCACAGTGTGGCATGCATGACATGGTGCAGGAACGTGCTGCAGGCACTCTTAAGGTGGTGGTATGATGTTTAGGCTCTCTAATGAGCCTAATACAGCCGCTCCGAGACCGCTGCTGCACCGCCCACCCACCATGGATTTAGGTCATAATCCGGCGGCGGGCTCTCAATGGGCTTGGCAGTCTGCCTGGTACCGCCGCTGTGGTAGTCTCATTGGAAGACCGCCACACTCGTAATAAGGTCCTAAGTCACCTTCAACACATTTTACAGCCCTCCGGGCTCAAGCATTTCTGGATCCTTCTAACCTGGAAGACTGGAGCATTATCCTGAGTTGAGGTGGATTTTCTTTCAGCGTAATATATATCCATCTCCCTTGAACTATTGACTGATTCTGCCCTGAAAGACAACTTAAAAAGTGAGTCTTTAGTTCTTCCTAACGTAGGTAAAGTTAAGATCCTGTTGTATTTCAATCAGCAGCTCCTTCCAGGGTTTTCTGTGAAACAGAATGAGGGGCTGATTGCAAAGGCCCGTCTTTATCTTGCGCACACAGATATGGCAAACACACATTAAATCATGACATTTAATATTCAAGGATATCAGTAATTTATTCCTTATAGAGAATCCATCGCAACCAATAATTTAACTGAAATATCCCCCAATCCAACAGATGTGTGCATATTAATAATCGCTTTCCATGTTATTTAACTTATTGTTGTCTGTCTGAAGGCCAGGATGCTAGTTTGTGACTCAACAGGGCTTTGGTAGAGCAGGAGGAGGTGTCTGTTGTCCACAGGTGAAGTCTGATTTCTTCCATCCCATATTTCTTTTATCCAGGTATACCTCATTCCATGTCCTTCAGCTCCCCTACTCCCCTTGGTCTGTGTACTCACTCTACAGAAGGTGCACAGGTAGGTGCCTCTGAGGTATAAACAGAGGAGGTGCACAGGTTGGGCTTATGAAGTACAGAGGAGGCACACAGGTAGGTGGGTGTAACCCTCTGCGTCTGCTTCCATCTGTACTAGGCGTTGTATTCGTGTACACTGGATCCTATTCCTGCGGCCTCACATGGACACTTGCTGCGTGGGTGTCACCACATTGACCCTTTAGTTGAGGGGAGCAGAGCCTCAGGAAACACAACACCTGGAGGCCGTTTCCTTTGAGGGGGAGATCCAGGTGAGGGTTCAGGTATCAGATAATAAGAAGACAAAAGCATCCTATGAAACACTCTTGGGTGTTCCAACAAGAGACTGAAGGGTGCATTTGCTATCGGTCCTCTCTCTCAAACTCAGATCGCTTTTCAGTGACTCTGGCATTATATCTGCTTCTAGGCCCTCTTCCTATAATACTGGTTCTCGCTCCTTCTACAACACTTGGTGCAGACATGGGGCCTCATTTAGAGTTTATCGGGCAGGTTATTTTGTCAAACATAACAGATTACGTCCGCTTTATTTCAATTGCCACAGGATATAATGCACTTTTAATAGGGTGGACGGGATACCTGCCACATTTATGACAGAATAAACCATCCGCCTAAATATAAATCGGGCCCTTGGCGGACATTGTGTCCAGTATCCTCTCAGTGTTGGAAAGCATCCATTTTATTAACCGCGCAGTATTATCTCACCACTGCTGTGGCTTGCAGTCATAAGGTCATTATGAACGGAGTATGTTTTTGGCCCGGAATGCCTGTGGATAGTTTAGCATGAACATTTAGGAGGGAGATGGGTCTGTATGATGAGCAGGACAATGGGTTTTCCCAGGGCCTGTGAAAAACCGGTATTACTGTTTCTCTCTTGGTGTCAGTGAGTTTGTCTGTGTCCCCAGAAGAGTTGTTTGCTGCTTATCTTATTTATGCACAAAGAGTTGGATTTGGAGGACTAAGCAGCTCTTTCAACAACGTTTGAAAACAAAACTAGTCAGATAATAGCTGCCAGGTATAAATGTTTTGCATGTGTAGAATCACACACTAGTAAATGTATTTTTAATTTATTTATTTTAAATGTTTTTTAAAGCGCGAACATGACCCTTGCGGGTATCAGAGCGCTGTACATAGAGGCCGAAGCATGCCTGAACATTTTTAAAACAACAAGGAGTAAACCATAAACAGTAAACAAAGTCAGATACCTACAAGTTCAGTTTCTCATATAGTGCAAAAATAAAATGTCCTGTAACATTCAGTGAAACAATCATATACTGGCCTGTCACAGCATAGTAGAATAAATGTCAAATCTGTAATCCGTCCCCGAAGTAATCTTGATATTTAGTTCCGAAACAGCCCTAGAGTAAAATAACAGTTTAACAACCAATCAAAACTACGTAGCAAAAGATACGTTGGGAAAAAATGTCAAATCTGTCAACAAGGGGACTAGAGAAATAGTACATTAAGGTGCAGTTAATGACCACTCAGGAAAAACCATTTGGCCTGTTTCTTGAAATAGGCAGTGGAGGAATTGGTTCTCAACTCCGTAGGCAGATCTTTCCAAGTTCTAGGTGCAAGGCCAGAGAAAGCACGTTTGTATGTACTTTCCTTTCTGAATTTAGGAGGTTTCAAGAGTAGTGTGGACGTACTTCTTAAGTTCTGACCGGCTCCAGAAAGAACAAGCTTGTTCGCCAGATAGGCCGGAGTGTTGAAATGGAGGGCTTTGTGTGTGAGCAAGCTATTTTGAAATGGATCCTGGCTTCAATAGACAACCAGTTGAGCTGCAAAAGGTCAGGTGTGATGTGATCGTGTTTTTTGGAGCCTGTGATGAGCCTGGCCGATGCTTTGGAGCGTGGCTCTGAGAGGGGCCAAGCTCGCTTTAGGAAGCCCTGCAAGGGTCACCAGGCCATATTCCAGTCGAGATATCACCAGGGATTGTACTGCAGGCTGTGAGTCTTCTGGCAGAAGGAAAGGGTTGAGTTTCTCAATTGTGTTAAGATGAAAGTTGGCACCCCTAATGGTGGTGCTGTTGTGAGTTTGCATATTAAGGTAATGCCCAATGATTTAGCGGAATCCATCACGTGATGGGTGCAGTTCAGGGCTGTGAGTTGTTTTAGCCATTCGCGGATCGGTGCAGAGTGGTTGTGTGGGGCAATCAGCAGGAATTCAGTTTTGAGGGTATTCAACAAAACATGGTTCTGGGCTAACCATTGTTGAGTTTGCGAGTGTCACGTTTCAGCCAGGGAGGTGTAAGATTGGCAGCCAGAAGGTATGTATGTACTAATCAGGACAGAGAACTACAAGTCCCATAAAACCTGTAGGAGGGCTCTGTCTTCACTGTTTACTATCTGTCCTACTGCTTCCTATATATGCTCCTCTTTCCTGTTGGCCGATGCTTGTCACCTGTGTTCTAAGGTGCAGTCCGCATCAGAGGAGATACGCTGCTGTATGCCTGCCCGTGTATTCTTGCCGATGTACCAGGGGTTGCCGCATTGTGTGATATCCCGACCTTGATAGAAACTCGAAGCCGCGTTTCCTCACTCGCCTGCAGAGCCTTATGCCGCGGGTGTTTCCAGGTTTACTTTTTTTCTTTACGCATTCGCGATGGAGCGTGACTGCAACCTTTTGACCCGCCAGCTGCGGCTGTCAGCATTTTTAGGCTTACGGCTCGTGTTCGCGCTGGAGCGCCAAAAACGAGTTACTAGCCTGATTTCCTGCTACCGGATCATTGCCTCCCTGCTTTCTGGACCCTCGCAGAAGCGCTTGTGAAGAAACAAGTTGATTTCTATTGTTTTTTCCTCTGGATGTTCTACCCGCAGGACGGGTGCATTCAGAAAAACATCTTTTGGGTAGTGCTAATATTTTATTTTTGCCTAGATGAGCCGTTGAGAGGATCGGATGGGAGACAGTCTATCTGGGAGGTCAACAGGATGTTTATCAAAATCTTGTATAAATGGAGCCAAACTATACACGCATCTTTCGGGAGGATAAGAAAGGCTGAAGGTGGCACTTTCAGAGAAGTACTCTTAGTTACTGACTCCCTACACTTTTGTTGAAACTTTATCTTGCTGAAGTGTTGCAACCCTGAACAACCAGAAACAAATGACTCTTATTCTTTTCTTTACTTCATTTTTTACATTTTGTGCCTTTTGCATTGTCAGGATGATTGTGGTAGACGTGAAGTGAGTTTGGTCACGTTTTCATTATTTATATATATACATATTGCACTAAGTGGGTTAGGGGGGTATCTTATGCCTGTTGTATTGTGTCTCCCTTACAGGGAACAAGAGGCTGTCATAGGAGTGAAGCCTACAACTCCTTCTACCCAAGCCATTGAGTGTCTGCTGCCACAACCTTTTTGTTTCATTTATCCCTTTTTTCCCTTTCCCCTGCTGAGGTGATATCTGTGGAGTGTTGATTCACAACTCGCAGGTATTACCGCAATCAGGGAAGGGGTTCCCTAGCCTCTTCCTTGCTCCTGCTGTACCCTGCTTTTCAAGGTTAGTCAACCTGCCTCTGTTGTGACAGAGAGAGAGCCTCATTTAAGGTTTTAATGTCCTCCAGAGAAGAGATCTTCAGGTACAGTTGCGTTTCGTCCTCGTACATGTGATAATGAATTTGAGAATTGTTCAAAATGACGGTGACAGGCTCCATATAGTGTTTAAAGAGAGTGGGCAATAGTGCAGACCCTTGCGGATCTCCAATCCTGACCGCAGTACTAGATGCGAGGGACTGTTGAGTTTAATCCACTTAGTGCGGTTATGTAAATAAGAGGCAAGCCAATTTAGGACCTGCCCCGAGAGACCCATCATAAGTTGAAGAAGATTAATCAAGTTTTCTTGTTTGATGGTATCGAATGCAGAAGACAGGTCCAGAAGGATCAGAAGACAGGGGAAATTTTGATCTAAGCATTTTAAAGCATCATCCACAATGTGATTAAGAGCAGTTTTGGCACTATGCCCTGCTCTGAAACCGGATTGATAAAGGTCAAGTAGTTGAAATTTCTCTATATGGTCGCATAGCTGCTTGTGGACGCATTTCTAGAGGAGTTTGGCTAGTGTCATGATGTTGGTGATCGGTCGGAAATTGTTAGGATCAGATAGGTTCGAGTTGGGCTTCTTAGGGATGGGAGTTACCTGCCCAATTTTGGGACAGTCAGGGATGCGCCCTTGCAGGAGCGATTCATGAATGTTCCTCTATCTGTTAGGTTCAGATAGATCCGAGTTGGGCTTCTTAGGGATGGGAGTTACTTGCCCAATTTTGAAACAGTCAGGGATGCTCCCTTGCAGGAGCGATTCATGAATGATCCTCGACCAAAGCGGTAGAATGGCCGAGTTCTTTAAAAAATGTTGCCGGCAGAGGAGCATTGCAGTGGTTGGCCGGTTTAAGAGTTGTCATAGCATGTAGTAGTTCTGTGCAATCTGGCAGGATAAAGGAATTCCAAGAGGCATCATGTTTTGGACCCAAAAGTAGTAAGAGTGCAGAGGGAACACGAAAATGTTCATAACACAAATCAAATAAGGGACCCACCCCCAAACATCCACAACATCCATTATTTATTCTCTATATCTAAAAGGTCTAACAATAGAACGAGAACTCTTCCTAATAACAATATTAGAAGTAGACTGATAATTACTCTTACCAGGTTGCTCCTGGCCAGAACAATTAACTTTAGCAACTTTACTCAAGTTCCACCAAAACCCTCCTTCAACTTTAACAGCATTCCCACTTATCTTGATAACCTTGACAGGAGGACCAAATTTACACTCCTCCTTATTAACATGAGTGGATTTCTTAATTCTGACACAATCCCCAACATTTAAGGTGCACAATTTTGCCCCTTTCTTAATGTCAAAGGTTGATTTTTGTTTTTCCTGAGTAATAGTTGCACTTTCTTTTGCAAAAGACATCAACTTTTCCACATCAGATTCATTTTTAATCCACTTTGACATCCAACCTGGACGAAAAGAAGTGTTCGGTTTCCTTCCCCTCATTAATTCAAAAGGGGAAACCTTTGTGGAGGAATGAGGAGTGGTTCTGTAAAACCAAAACATGCTCCTAAGAGATTTGACAACATCACAATTCCTATCCTTTGCCCATCTCACGCAATCACCAACCACCCTATTCATCCTCTCCACAAGACCATTTCCTTGAGGATAATATAAGGAACTCTTACTATGTTTGACCCCAGAAGTAGACAAAAAATCTTTCAATTCTTTAGAAACAAACTGTTTTCCATTACCAGAAACAAGAATTTCCGGAAAACCTTCTCTGCTCCAAACATCACTCAAGAAATCAATGACAACTTTCGAGTCAACATCCTTGACTAACTTGAATTCTGGCCATTTTGACGCATAATCAATCATCACTAAAATAAACCTAGCACCACCACTGAGAGTCATATAGGGTCCCATCACATCAACTCCTACCTTTTGCCAAGGATGATCTGGACATTCCACCGGAATAAGTGGAGGAACACAAGTTTTGAGAGATTTGTCTGAAGATTTGCAGATACTGCAATCCAAAATAAACTCATCGACCTCAGCATCCATACCTGGCCACCAAAAGGTATCACGAATGCGACGTTTTGTAAATGAACACCCTAAATGTCCCTCATGAGCCCTGATTATAATACCTTTTCTAAACACTTGTGGTGGAATTAATTTGTCATTGCGTAAAAGAATATTATCTTCCACAGACAACTCGTCTTCGACCTTAGAAAAAGGTTGAAGAGAAAGTGAAAGAACTTTCTCTCTTGGCCACCCAGACCTAATAAAATTGCAAACTTCTTGAAGAACAGAGTCATTAGCAAAAGCTTGCATCCACTCCTCAGAACAAAATTTAAGTTCAGGGATATCAACACTGGCAGCAAGACAGTCTTCACAATCCTCATCAATAAGATCAGCAAAAGAAACATCGTCATCAAGTGAGTTTGGGCCAGAAAACCGTGAAAAGAAATCTGCCCTTCCGTTCTTGCCACCGGGGATATGCTTAACATCAAAATGATATTGTAACAACCTGCTCACCATGCGCATAATCCTGGGGGTAGAACACTTGGTTATAGTCCCACTTAAGATGTTTATAAGAGGCTTGTGATCCGTTTGCAATAAAAATCGCTTACCCCACATATAAGAACGAAACTTATCAATGGCCCATGCACACGCTAAAAGTTCCTTTTCTATGACCGAATATTGCAGTTCAGGAGCACGTAAAACTCTGGAAGCAAATCCAATTGTTCTTTCAACACCATTCTCTACCTGGGTCAAGGTGGCACCCAAACCCACCTGACTGGCATCAACCGTCAAACAACACGGTAAACTAGGATCAAAAGGCTTCAAGATAGAACTTGCACTCAGACTGTCTTTGACCCTCTTAAAAGCAGAAACACATTCCTCACACCATTCAAATGTAATTCCCTTCTTTAACAAATTGCTGATGGGGCGAACGATGGTGGCATAATGTGGTATGAATCTCGAATAGTATTCACAGAGACCCAAGAGAGATTTCACACCTGTCTTATCTGTGGGAGTAGCAGCATTAGAAATGGCATCTAATAGTCCTGGTCTTGGCTTGATTCCATCTTGAGTGAGAATATGCCCTAAATATTCCACTTCTGTACAACAAAATTTACATTTTTCTAGTTTAAGAACAACTCCATGTTCTTGAAAAAGCCCCAAATCCTTATGCAAAATCTCGTCATGTGAATAAGAATCTTTAGCAAAAATAAGCACGTCATCTTGGAAAACCAAAACTCCATCTACTCCACTGAGAATGTTATACATTACACGCTGAAATACCGACGCAACGGATGCCAAACCAAACGGCATACGTCGATATAGAAACGTTCCCAGTGGAGAGACAAAAGCTGTAAGATGACGCGTCTCTGGGTGCAGCTCAATCTGATGATAGGCGCTGGCCAGATCAAGCTTAGTAACAAGCATTGGCATAGCCAATAGGTCTCGCTTGTGGGACCTTAGAAGTATTTAGTTTTGCAGCACAATATCCTTGTTGCATAATCGGATATTGTGCTGCAAAACTAAATCCTTATAAGGTCCCACAAGCGAGACCTATTGGCAATGCCAATGCTTGTTATTTGTGGCGTTACAATATACGGAAAATATGTCAAGATGATGCAATTGCCACATAAAACCACCAGGTGTCGACCGATCAAAGATTAAAAGACCCTTCTTTCCTTCCAACTTTTCGTAGTCCGTTTTGCCAACAAAAAAGCGATGTTGCTCAGTGCGGTTGTGTCAGAGTGGATGGGTGTGAGGCTGTAATTAACAGAAGTAGTTGGGGTAATCTAACATTGATGCAGGCGCGTTGTCACGTAAGCAGTTATTGCAAGGAAAGCAAGCGTGCCGCCAATCTCGGACGGCTGGTGTGTGTGTGTCGAGATCAATGTCGTCTCAATTCCACAAATCACCTTGTGTAGAAAACACCAGGAAGTGGATGTAAACACCAAGCTTCTGCTGGAAGGGGTGGATGGTTGGGGGAGCAGACAGAGCTACGATGGAGGAGGGGGGGGAGGGGCGGGGAGAAAGAGTTCAGAAAATAAGCATGTATTGCTGAACGCATCCGGTCTCTTCAGCCAAAAAGCACACATCAACTCAAGAAACCCAAAAAAAGGTATGCATAATATATAGTTTTTTTAATGGCATAATAATAATTCTAGGCGAAACCGAATATATTGCATATAACTTCAGAACCCCGAGAGAGTATTATTTACATGTGTATTGAGCGCTGTCCCACGAACAGTGTATTATACTGTAACTCAGTAACTGTACTAATGCTTATACATCCCATGGGATGAAGTCCATATAATTCACTTAGATGTTATAATTCCTGCAAATTACAAACAAGAGGTAGCAAACGATATGTTACATGAGGCAATAGTGACAGTTGTGCAAGTATCAAGAGCAACAAAATACAAGAGGTAGCAAACGATATGCAATAGCATATCTGAGGGAACACGGCCTGGGGGAAGCTGGCTGGGGAGGGGTAGGAGAAATGAAAGGAAGGCTGTGTGCGGCGTAATTAGGGGAGGAGAAGCCGAGAAGCCGCAGAGCGCACGCTGGGCGAAGCCCTTTGATGTGCTGTGCGGCAAATGGAGGGAGGCTGATGCGCGTTCATGTTTGAACACGTGGTTCACATGAACTTCATGAAAACGCCAGCAAAAAGCTGGTGGTTTCATGATGTTTTCGCCGCTTGAATTCTCGCTCCGCTCGATGCGCATGCGCGCATCGATAGGTCGCGAGACCTAAAAATCTTAGCACCCTTCGTATGTGATGTGAATCGACCCTAATTTCTTTATTCACTGACCTTAAATCTACACACACACGAAGTTGGCCATCCCTTTTTCTGGCTACGACTAAAGGACTAAGCCAAAGAGATGACTCTGTAGGCTCGATAACACCTTTTTCACAGAGCAGTCGCAATTCTTTGTCTAAATCTCTCCTTACACTATAGGGTACACCCCTTAGTTTATGTTTAGTTTATGTTTAACTGGCAAAGAACCATCTTTGACAATTATTTTGTGCTTAAATCCCTTTATTTTCCCAAGTTCCCCACCAAAAACTGATGGGAAAGCTTTTTGAAGAGACAAAACTTCATCAGCACAATCAACAACAAGAATTTGGTCTTTAGCACCAGGCCTCAAAATCATCTTAAATAAACCCTGATGGAACCAGCCCAAGATATCAAGACCCTTGACAGCTACATACATTTTGCCCCTTATCTTCCTTCCTTTGAAGCATAACTGATCTTCAAAATAACCAAGAAGATCAATCTTCCGGCCTTCATAAGACACTGGCGCACGGTCAGGAGGAAGAAGAGATTGTGTACCTTCCCAAGTTTCATCGAAAAGTTTTTGCGTTATCATAGTTACTTTTGCACCAGAGTCTACTAAAAGTTTCACAAATTTTTAACCAATTTTAAAATTGGCTATGGGATCCGCACAATCATTACGGTCTCCCACAACAACATCTTCAGTAACAACAGAAACAACTTCGGCATCAGAAGAAGAATCTGAATCAATTACACAAGCAGTGGGTTTTTTAAAACTCTTTTGTCCTTGCCCCTTTAATTTGAGGCAAACCTTAGCGAAATGTCCAACCCTCTTACAATAATTACAAGTGACATTAGAAGCTGGACAATGAGATCCCTTGTGGTTAGATATATTACCACATCTTATACATGTATTGGCAACTGTAGTGTTAGACTTGGAAGGTTTAAACAACTTCCCAGGAATGGTATAACCACTCCTAACTGATTTCTTAGATGATTTAGAAGAACTAAAATTGATGGCATTCACTGGTTCAATAATCTTTTCCTCCAACTCCTTTAAAGAAACCATAGAGATTTCGATGCTCTCAGCGATCTTTAAAGTTTTATCTAAAGAAGGGTCACCTAAAGAGAGTAACTTTTGTCTGATGCTTTTCTCTCTGCAATGACATGCAAATTGGTCTCTGATAAGCTGGTCAGAAAAATGTTCAAACCTACAATCCACAGCTAATTTCCTCAAAGCAGATATATAGGAATCAACATCTTCACCATCTAACTGTTTCCTCTTAAAAAACTTATGTCTAAGGACCATGAGGCTAGGTTGCTTGTCAAAACGCAATGTAAGTTTTTGTACAGTCTCTAAATAAACATCGTTTAAGGGAGGATCTTCTACAGGAAGATCAGGAAGATGTTTAAACACTGACCTTCCTTCAAATCCCAAAGAATGTAGCAATAAGCATTTTTTTCTTTCAGCAGCAAACCTAGATGCACCTATAGCCCCTAAATATGTTTGAAAGGCATCATGCCACACCTCCCACCTAATAGCAGGCTCACCAGGAGTGTCTAAGAAAGATGGAGGAGGATTGACTGATTGTAAGGTACACATTTTCCCAATAAAGAAAAAAAATGCAGGCTAGATTAATATATAATAAATAACCACAAAATAAAAAAATGTATACACGCATATAATATTAATAATAAGGAGTATCAAAGCATGAGGCAAGAGCTGTGTGCATCAGCGTGCACACAAAACAACGAAATACCAATCTGTGTGAATAAATTTATAAAACAAGCTGTGCAAGTGTTGTATTCTTCAGACCAAAGTAGAAGTAAATACTGGATAAGCTGTGCACATCAGTGCACTGAGTAACTCCGTGGGTTGTCCAAAAATAAAGCTGTGTGCATCAGCACATTGATAACCTCCGTAGAATTACAGAAATAAATCTGTGTGTATCAGCGCACTGATAACCTCCGTAGAATATCAGGAATGGAGCTGTGTGCATCAGCGCACTGATAAGTTGTGTAAGTTGCCAAGCAACAGAATTCCTGGAAGCGCGATGACGACACAGTCTCAAGAGCGTCATGCGTCAGAGGTCGAGGCTCAAAAATGGAGAGGGAAGACAGTCCTCGAGACACTTCAGAACGTAGGAACAGACGTTTTCAAAAAATGCAAGTACAGTCATACAATGCTGTTCAATGTTGAGCACATACACACAGTCGTTTTTTATTTAAACAGTTTTAACATTGTAGGCAGAGTACAGCATAATTCACTTGCTGACAGGTTCCCTTCACGCTCGGCTGAACACAGATAAGGAATCTATTATCCCACTGCAGACACTTCAAGAGCTGTTTATTTAAAGATATTAAATAAGCTCGGCAACATAAAGTGAAGTAAAAGCCTTTCGCTACTTGTTATTTTCACAGATTAATATCTTTTGGAGGAAGTTTTAAAATAAAGGATTCTTTCATCAAAGATCCGACAGTGCACTGTGCAAAAGAATAATAAAGCGGAGACAGTCTTTTTAAGTGCAGAATAAATAACAAGTTAGATGAGACGATTGTTTTTCTCAAGGCTTAATTAAGGCAATTCCAAATGCGATAGTGACACCTGGTGGATGAAATAAATCTTCCAACTGAAACAGAGTCATTGGTGTATACGGGCAAGGTAGAAAAGTTAATTCCTCAATTCAGAAACACAGCAGCAGGAGCGTGCGTTGAAAAAGAAAAATATAGTCGCCCCACCGTAACAGCTGCAGTTAATGGATGAAAGTCCATGACATGGATGAAAGTCGTCTGTGAATTATAAAATGAAAATGTAGTCAGTTCAAAGGAATTCAGACTTGATAGAAGGAAGATGAATCCGCTTCTTGATGAAATAGCTGCACATGTGGGTTCTCCATGTAACGATCGTCGCCACAAACATGTAGTAATTTGCAGGATACAAATATTAATGTCTTGAGTAGATTTATTTAGTTACATGGAATGAGAGCCAGTATAGCAATCAACTGGCTCTAACAGACATTAACCCAAGAATGCCTACAGGACATTCTCAGGTAACTAAGCACCAGTAGATTAATTCCAATAACAGCATGACATGAATTAAAGTGACAGCTTACTACAGAACCCTGAACTCCCTTGATGATGTTGTGTAAATTAGAGGTGGCACCACAGGAGTGTTTGGTTGCAACTCCAGTTCAATTTATTTCATTGTTTCAGAGAAGTGCACTGTGAAGTCCTCCCCGCGTTCGTTAGGAGAGTCAGGCACTCCCGAGCTATTCCTACAAGGCTGTTAGCATTGGTACGTGCATAATGTTCCTTCACTTCTAGCGTCTGAAGCATCCTTGCTTCATAATCTAGAGTGTCAAACACCACAACACCACCACCCTTGTCTGAGGGCTTTATGGTCAACGAGTTATCATTTCTTAACATTTCCAAAGCCTCTTTCTCTGCTTTTGAAATATTAAATGAGCAGGGTTTTTTGTCATTATCTATTAAGCTGTGTATCCCACTCTCTACTGCCATCTCAAAAGCCTCAATATTCTTGCCCACCATACCTAACGTAGGTGTAAACACTGATTTGGGTTTAAATCCAGAGATATTTTCATGGGCCCTATTCTCTCTATTTTCGAAGAATCGCGTAAGTCTAATTTTTCAAAAAATTACTTAAGATCCTTTTCTAGTTGAAACGGGTAATCTCGCTAAATATTTGGTGAGAGAGAGGGATAGCCCCTAGTCTACAACCAGTGTATATGATGTGGTTATTATACCACCGGGTATCCTTCAGGATGAACCATGCTGAATAATGATAAATAGAATATGAAATGCTATATCTAGATTGCATTTAATCCAGGTTCATGATTTACTGAAGTGACATTCATAACCATTATGTTATCAATATTATGCTATTAGTATGTGGATGTACACATCTAAGTAGAAAGAAATGTGGTTGTAATAATTCTTGTGTGTAAAAAAACTGATTTGTTTGACAATCTGTGTTGAAAAGCTATGGACAGGCTGCGTTATTTTGAGCAATAGCTGGGTTTATTTAAGTGATACTGTGTTTTGATTTAATGTACAGGATAGTTTTAATAATGCCATGGTGAAAGTACTAAGACATATTTTATGTGATTGCAGATTGCTTGGGAATACAGACTATATTTCCTGATGAAGACGGCGATAGGTTTAATGTCCGTCGAAACGCGTTGAATTGAAGGGAATAATACTATCAACTTTTGATTTAGGATCTTTTGTGTATTTCCTGCTGTTAGGTGTATGAATTTGATTAGGAGTATTTATGGTTTGATTCATCCCCTTGTTATATTCTCTGTGTTCCCAAATTTATTGTGTTTTTATGTAATTTTTATCAAATTTTATGTATGAATAAACTGTGCTTATTTTGAAATCACTGTTATCTCATGTTTTTAAACCTTATGCATTGCTCCTAGTTTCCTAGTCTCCAAGGTTGTAATTGTGTTTTTGTTTAAAATATATGTTATTCTTCTATGTCACTGAGAAGTTGATGTTCGTTAAATTGATTTACCTAAGGGAAATTTTCTTGACATAAAGTCGTTTGTTGGTACCCTATCCCTTTAGGTTTGGGTCCCTCTCTCTTTTATTAGAGACCATGCACTAACTTTACCACGCAAGTCTTTACCATGCATATGCCTTGACCATACTGTAGGAAGGTGGCTACCTGACTATGGTTACCCCAGATTTTTTGCCTGTGTTTAGCTGGTTTTTTGAATTAGTTGACCTGGTTCCCTGCTAATCAGGGCCCCAGGCCATCTGCTCTCTCTGTAAAATGGATTCCATGTACCCTAGGTACATACCACAATTGGAAATGGACTCCTTGTCAGCCCCTGTATAATGCACTATAGGTGCCCAGGGCATAGGGGCCACCAAGGCCTACCAGGGGCTGCAGCATATCTTTTGCCACCCCTGGCTGGTTCTTAAATTGACACAACTGGCTGATCACTCAGCTGGGGTAAGGTGGTGTAATCACCCCTTACTTAGGTATAGTATACCTATATCTAAACCTATATCTGGACACATATAAACCTGTGAGCCACTCCTATGGAAGGCCTCATCAATCCTGGAGGCAGAGTGCGTGGTTTAATGTGAGATGGAGCTCTAGCATGAGCTGAGCCTGTCTGCAGCTGTCGGGAACAACTCCCTAAGCTGTTTCAGGATAACGCCATACCATATACTCTTAAGTGCCTTATAATCCTCGCGGTTATATAGCAACTCTGGTTTGGCTTTATGAAAACATGTCGTGTAAGGTGTCATACGATTTGGAATACTATCCCCTCGCCAGTTCTGGCGACGGGGATAGCATTCCACCCCTCTAGAGGGGTAAGACATGTTACTTTACTTAAATGCGGTTAATTTCTAAAAGGACCTTAGATCCACAAAATGGATGCCTCTGCCACAGACAAGAGTCTGACCCCCTGAAGCTGACCGAAACTCAGCCAAATGGGGCCTGGACAAAGGGTTTCCTGTTGCAGGGAGGTGTTACACCCCCTCAGACAGGAGATAGTGGATTGTAGCAGGGAGGTTTGAAAGAAACCAGACACTGCATGGGGAGCACAAGGCTGCCCCTTGCATAATCCGGCCAAACCGGTTCTGGGGCACTCCAGCCCTCGTGCCAGGGCGGCCTGGATCAAAGGAAGGGGGTGTATCCACCCACTTCCTGGGTCCCACCCATAGGAGGGGACCTAGCAGGTAATCCAGCCCCCCAGATTCGAATAAGAGTGGGAGCAGTGCCAATGCACTTTAGATTTCCTGGAAGAAACATTAGAAACGAAACTCTGGACCCTTCGACCTCCATCTCAACGTGGAAGCCCGAAGAATCTCCCTTGTGGTCAAGGAGTGACCACCCTGCAGCAGCAGGCACCATCCAGCCCTTGACGTCTACTTAGTTGCAGTTCCCGCCGGAACTCGAGCAACTGAGATCGACGAGATCAAGCTTGCCTGCCTTCCAACAGCCCGATCCACAGTCCCTGCAAAGCTGAGACCCGTGGAGGCGACCGGAAGCGTGGGGCACGCCATCTTGAATTGACCACGAGACGCTGACCATGCAGCCCACGAGTGACCCTCGAAACTGTGCACCGGGGTTTGAGAAGCCCCCACCCTGAGCTACTCTTGAGCCGAAGTTCAGCCCTCCACACTCGACGAGTGCTGCGTGGGGCCCTTCTGCTCCATTTGGCTCAACGCGTTGGCCCGGTCACTTGCCAGCCGGCTAGTGGTCCCTGTGCCGACGAAACTACAAAGAAGACTCGTGAATCTGGTTGCTCCAGATCCACACCAGCTCCCCTGAAAAGGAGCCCCCACTCTGACCTTCCTGGTTCGAGTGAGAAGCAATCTCCCGGTTCCGCGTGGATTGCTCTTGCCAAGTGTTGTTTGCTCCAAACTTGAAGCCGACAGCGCCGACGGTGAGAGCCTGCGTGGGACAGATCGTGACCTGCTCCTGGACGTCGCAGATGCCCCAGAGCCCACGTGACAGCGGAGAGAAGCTCCTCGACGACCACCTGATTGCGCCCGACATTGCCTGGTTCCGTCCTGGTTCCACCCTGGTCACTGCTGAGTGACCCAGACTCTGTCCCCTCTGCTTTCAGGTACCCTTCGACTTGAGTCCTCCCTTGGACTCCACCGGACACTTCATCTTCAACCCACCTGCAGCCCTTTCAGCTTCAAGCACCAAGAGCCTGCGTGTCAAAACCCGACGCCACTTCGACCCTGTGCACCCACTTCCTGTGGGTGAGGTAACTTTGCTCCGCCGGTGTTCCCACACTGGTGTACATCTCTAGGGTCTGTGACTTAAGTTTTGTTCCTCTAGGTTCAGCGGAAGTGTCCTTTAACTCTAACTTTACACTTTTTACGCACCATTGGTTAACATTGGTGCATGCGTGCGCTTTCCGCACATCTCCCGAATCCCGAGGGCCATTCCCGACTTCAGCATTGCTTGTCCTGACTGCTCCCAGCGATTCCCTAGGCCCTAGGCCTAACCACTGCTCGAGTGGCATCTCTTATACCACTTGTTTATTATATGGTTTGAGTGGCCCCCTGCCCTCATCCATAATTGTGCAACTTGTATGTTTAAACAGTGCTTTTGATTTAACGCTTGTGCCCCTTTATTCATAAAGAATACTGGGGATTGTTTTTAGTAATAAATACATATATTTTTATAATATATACTTGTGTGGTGTCCTTTCATTTGATATTACAGGATTGTATGTGGTAAAACAGCTCGCTTAACACGACCTCTTAAGTTAAGCCTTTAGGCTGCTTAGTCCATGCTACCCCTAGGATAGCTTGTCTAATAAGGTTGACTTACAACCAGACACCATAAGGGATTGTTTGGTCTGATAATAG
The DNA here is from genome assembly GCF_964261635.1 of Lissotriton helveticus. Taxonomy (NCBI): domain Eukaryota; kingdom Metazoa; phylum Chordata; class Amphibia; order Caudata; family Salamandridae; genus Lissotriton; species Lissotriton helveticus. The sequence continues at coordinate 332,000 of NW_027611709.1, read as the reverse complement.
GTGGTTCCAGAATTGGAAACATCACCTATCAGGCCAACTTCTCACACATACATAATGATTTACAACAATGGCCCTGCGATAAACCACCTCAAAACGACTTCATTCAAAGGACTATCAGCCGCACTCTCACTCTGTGTCCCATGAAGACGACACACCATTGTCCAAGCGCTCACTACTGTTTTATTAATTCTATAATGCAGCAACACTCAACACACAAAGCCTACGCGTTTCGACTCACGCCTTCAGCCGAGCAACCCAGTGTACGACAACCACAGTGTTTTTAAAACAAACATCACATGATCACTACATATTTAAGGTCTCCAACGCGGCTGTCCTCTAATCATCTATTACAAGTTTTGTGATATACTGCTCCAATTCCCCTTGTAATTCCTCATTTCGCCCACATTTTCACACAGAAATGTTGACAGTTTTCAGTGTTAAAGTAAATAGATTCTACGTATTTCCAGATTTCATATTTACTGTGGGGAAGGTAACTGCTTTTACCAGCCCCATCCGAACTAAAGAGATTATACGTAATAAGGGTTACACGCTGGCTGACCTCCAGACTGCCCTGGGGCTTGTCTTTATGGCTGCTCCACCTTCAAGTCTCTGTGGTTCGCACGTAACCTTCCCCAACGAACAGGGCTCTTAACGCCTTAATATCTCGGTGGGATGGTGTACTTGCTTGCAGCACATACAGGAGATCACCATATCTAATTAAGTTGGCCAAACTTTATGACAAGGCCTAGAACACAAGCAAAGGTAATGCGCTGGGCAGCTGCCCGTACTTAGCTGTGTTCACATTCAGTCCTTTTAGGCAATGCCATGCTCCCCGATGGAACTTCCTGCCACTGACGGGCTGATAATCATTTTCAATTCTAAAGCAGATGTATTTCACGAATAGAACAATATCCAACGAGTCTTCACTCTTTCATACAGCATCCCTCTCGCAAATAACATTTGTTCTCCAGCAAGGCTAGGTTACAGCAGTCGCCAGTGTGTCAGGGGCTCTAGTCCAAGAAAGAAATTCCCTCTTTGACCCACGTTAAACTGTGAAATACAGCAATAATTAGAAGTTCAGTGGGCCCTGATGCCACTGCACCTGCTGCACAAACGAAAGCTACGCCTCTAGTTTGAAAGTAGGAATGGAGGAAAAACAATCCGTGTTTGGGATAAATGTGATTACATAGAAAATTGCGGGCGTGTAATGTCATTTAATATGTTTGTTTAAATTGTAAGGCAGGCTTGGGGAATACCTCATTAAAAGAGGCTTTCTATCTTCTACGGCAGAAAAGGGTGTACCTACAAAGAAATACACATACAAAGGTTTGCTCAGGTCCACAAACACACACACAAAATATTAACAGACAGATAAGGTTGGGCGTAGTTGGCGGAGTACCACTTCACAGAATTCTGTGGAATTGATCAAAAACTCAGTGAATTCTGCTCCGCAACTTCATTCCGTCTCACCACAATTAAGAAAACAGAATCCTCACATACCCTTGGGAAAACGACAAGTAACTTTATCACATGCTAAAATGCATATAATCATCTCACGAAAGTGAAAATGAAAATACAGCAAGCAGTGAGAGCCGTGATGATTCTGGAGTCCTCCCTAACGTAGGGAAAGGACCAAGCAGATGCCTTGAACACAAAGAGCATATCATGCTGAAATGATTTGGTGGTGGTCCCAATCTCCTAGGACCACCCCAAGCACAGGTATGGGAAAAAATACGATCCCAACCAAAGGCCCTGCAAAGCATTATGGGACGATATTCTACAGTGGAGTGAATATTATAGTATCCAATATCAAAACCCTCCCCAGGGGGCAGGCTCTCAGGCTCAGCTGAGAGCTAATACAATAATATTCACTAAACTCTAGAATCTTTCCCCATAATGCTTTGCTGGGCCTTTGGTTGGCATTGTATTTTTGCCCATAACTTTGCTTGGGGTGGTTCTAGGAGGATGGGACCACCACCGAATCATTCAGCATGATATGCTCTTTGTATTTAAGGCATCTGCTTGCCCTCCCCCTAGGTAAGGGGTGAACCCAAAATCATCACCTCTCTCATTGCCTGATGTTTTTCAAAGTTCACTGTTGTGAATTGGTTATTTGCTTTTTTTAGCATGTAAAGGTAAAGTTAATTTACCAAAGGGTTGTGGGTACAGTAGGTACCTCCATTGCGTAGCAGGGTGGGAATTCTTGCATGAATTCCGTGTTTTCAATAAAATGCGTAGTAACCCAATCGCCGCAACTTCCGCTAGCGGAGCGGAGTTTATTGCCCAGGGTTACACAGAGACAAATAACCACCCACATTGGTGCATATAACAACACATAACTACAAATAGAAACAAGCATTTGCAATGCAATAGGTCTCGAATTAGGTAAGTATGAGCTATTGGTATTGTAAATGACAATTTTTTGTAATATGTGTTGGCTTTGAAAATATATAAATTAATAGCATTGTTATTTACAAAGACAATAGCTTACACTTTCCTAATGCTAGTCCTATTGGCTATGGCAATGCTTGTTGGTAGCAAGCAAGGACAGTGCTGTTGTGGTGCTGAGTGATGCTGTTGTGGTGCTGAGTGATGATGTGGTTGGGCTGGGTGATGTGGTGGTGTATTAGAGTGATGTGGTGGTGTCCCAGAGTGGTGTGGTGGTGTCCCAGAGTGATGTGGTGGTGTCACAGAGTGATGTGGTGGTGTCCCAGAGAGATGCGGTGGTGTCCCAGAGTGATGTGGTGGTGTCCCATAGTGATGTGGTGTCCCAGAGTGATGTGGTGGTGTCCCAAGTCATGTGGTGGTGTTCCTGCATGATGTGGTGGTGTTCCTGAGTGATGTGGTGGTGTTCCTGAGTGATGTGGTGGTGTTCCTGAGTGATGTGGTGGTGTCTGTGAGTGATGTGGTGGTGTCTGTGAGTGATGTGGTGGTGTCCCTGAGTGATGTGGTGGTGCACCTGAGTGATGCCCCTGAGTGATGTGGTGGTGCCCTCGAGTGATCTGGTGCTGTCCCTGAGTGATGTGGTGCTGTCCCTGAGTGATGTGGTGGTGTCCCAGAGTGATGTGGTGGTGTCCCAGAGTGATGTGGTGGTGTCCTAGAGTGATGTGGTGGTGGCCTAGAGTGATATGGTGGTGATGGTGGTGTCCTAGAGTGATATGGTGGTGTCCTTGAGTGATGTGGTGGTGTTATGAGGCGTGCAGCAGTGTGAGGCGTGCAGCAGTGTGAGGCGTGCAGTAGTGTAGGAGTGCAGCAGTGTGAGGCGCGCAGCAGTGTGAGGCGTGCAGCAGTGTGTAGCATGCAGCAGTGTGAGTAATGCAGCAGTGTGTGGCGTGCAGCAGTGTGTGGCATGCAGCAGTGTGTGGCGTGCAGCAGTGTGAGGTGTGCAGCAGTGTGTGGCGTGCAGTAGTGTGAGGTGTGCAGCAGTGTGAGGCGTGCAGCAGTGTGAGCATGCAGCAGTGTGTGGCGTGCAGCAGTGTGCGGTGTACAGCAGTGTGCAGCATGCAGCAGTGTGAGTAATGCAGCAGTGTGAGGCGTGCAGCAGTGTGGGGCGTGCAGCAGTTTTAGGTGTGCAGCAGTGTGTGGCATGCAGCAGTGTGCAGTATGCAGCAGTGTGCGGTGTGCAGCAGTGTGTGGCATGCTGCAGTGTGTGGTGTGAAGCAGTGTGTGGCGTGCAGCAGTGTGTGGCATGCAGCAGTGTGTGGTGTGCAGCAGTGTGTGTCGTGCAGCAGTGTGCAACATGCAGCAGTGTGAGTAATGCACCAGTGTGCAGCGTGCAGCAGTGTGACGTGCAGCAGTGTGAGGCATGCAGCAGTGTGCGGCATGCACCAGTGTGCAGCGTGCAGCAGTGTGACGTGCAGCAGTGTGAGGCATGCAGCAGTGTGAGGCGTGCAGCAGTGTGTGGCATGCAGCAGTGTGTGGCGTGCAACAGTGTGTCATGCAGCAGTGTGCAGCATGAAGCAGTGTGAGTAATGAAGCAGTGTGCAGCGTGTAGCAGTGTGAGGCTTGCACCAGTGTGAGGCGTGCACCAGTGTGAGGCGTGCAGCAGTGTGAGGTGTGCAGCAGTGTGTGGCGTGCAGCAGTGTGCAGCATGCAGCAGTGTGAGTAGTGCAGCAGTGTGAGGCGAGCAGCAGTGTACAGCGGGCAGCAGTGTGTAGCATGCAGCAGTGTGCAGTAGTATGAGTAATGCAGCAGTGTGCCGCGTGCAGCAGTGTGAGGCGTGCAGCAGTGTGTGGCATGCAGCAGTGTGAGGCGTGAGGTGAGAGGGTGTGAGGGTGAGAGGGTGTGTGAGGTTGAAAGGGTGTGTGAGGGTGAGAGGGTGTGTGAGGGTAAGTGATGGTGTGTGAGGGTAAGGGGGTGTGAGGGTGTGGGGGTGTGAGAGGATGTGTGAGGGTGAGAGGGTGTGTAAGGGTGGGAGGGTGTGTGAGGGTGAGAGGGTGTTTGAGGGGGAGAGGGGGAGTGATGTGAGGGTGTGTGAGGGTGAGGGTGTGTGAGGGTGAGAGGGTGAGTGAGGGTGAGGGTGTGTGAGGGTGAGGGTGTGTGAGGGTGAGGTGGTGTGAGGGTGAGGTTGTGTGAGGTGGTGCGAGAGTGAGGGGGTGTGAGGGGGTGTGAGGGTGAAAGGGTGTGTGACGTTGAAAGGGTGTGTGAGGGTGAGAGGGTGTGTGAGGGAAAGTGAGGGTGTGTGAGGGTGAGGGGGTGTGAGAGTGAGAGGGTGAGTAAGGGTGAGGGTGTGTGAGGGTGAGGTGGTGTGAGGGTGAGGGGGTGTGAGGGGGTGTGAGAGGGAGGGGGTGTGAGGGGGTGAGAGTGTGTGTGAGGATGAGGGTGAGAGGGTGTGTGAAGGTGAAAGGGTGTGTGGAGGTTAGAGGGTGGGTGAGAGGGTGGGTGAGGGTGGGTGAGAGGGTGAGTGAGGATGAGGGGGTGTGTGATAGTGAGGGAGTATGAGGGGGTGAGGGTGAGTGAGGGGGTGAGGGGGGGTGAGGGTGAGTGAGGGTGAGAGTGTTAATAGGGTGTGAGGGTGAGTGAGGGTGAGAGGGTGTGAGGGGGTGAGAGGGTGTGAGGGGGAGTGAGGGTGAGAGGGTTGTAAGGGTGAGGGGGTGAAGGTGTGAGGGTGAGTGAGAGTGGGTGAGGGTGAGGGTGAGTGACGGTGAGTGAGGGTGTGTGAGGGTGAGATGGTGTGAGGGTGTGAGGGTGTGTGAGGGTGAGGAGGTGTGAGGGTGAGGGTCCGGAGTAAATGGTGGCAGAGCAGACATCATTGCAGCTAGCAAGTCGATATTGAAAATGTGTTGACCATTTCCTGCACGTTATCTTCCCTCTTTGTAATAAACATGGTAAGTTGATAAATTACACAGTAAATGTGGCTCGAAAACATTTGTATACTCTCTACTCCGACCAAGGCTGGAACTGCAGCGGCAGGGCTGTGAACATCGGCCCGATCAGATCTGCACACAATTTGTCATAGATAGACAATAAGCACATTGCATGGAGAGCAAATGTTCCTTCTGCTGGTCTACGAAGCAGTCTGTAAGACATATACACACACTACATGCTCTACTGCAGAACCTCATGAACACACTACAGAGTCCGCAAGGGCTAAAGCTAGAGCTAGGCAAACCCAAAGCGCAGCATACATATATCTACGGAAATCTAAGATGAAGCGAAATTAAACACAAGGCTCACGGTGCCCTCAAGCCATAGTCTAGCACACCATGACTTGGAATCCATTTTAGACGGAGCCATAATGAGCGAGTGGCCAACAGAGCCTGTAAGTCCCAGTGGGGTACACGTGTAACTATGGTAAATCCTAAACTAAAGCCACAATAAACATGTGGTAAATGAAGACTATAAACAACAAGCTCTCTGCATTGCTCTGGGGGAGGCGGGGGAGCGGAACACTTTCCTTTGAAGTCTGATGCGGGCGGGGAGCGGCAGCTTTGAAGTGTGACGGGAGGCACAGACAAATGGTGGTGTGTGACGTGGCTGGTTTGTGCGCGAGCCTTTCTCACATGAACTGTGACTAATCTGCCCTTGGCTGACTTTTAAGATCGCTTACTAGAAATCTCGACAAAACAAGCATTGCTAAAGCAATGCTTTGAGTCGAGACCTAAAAACTAACACCCACAAACAGATATTCAAATATACGCACACAAACATGCATACATAAGCAAACACACAGGCTAAAAGACACTCACATACATAAACCAGCACACACCTCATTGACACTGAAGTAAATAGGTAATAATGAGACACTGGCATGCAGGATCGTAGCTTGGTCCGTAAGATTGCAGGGGGTGCGCTTCAGATTTTCCAAGAATGGCGCTGACATATAATGTTAAAACACATTATATGACAAGCAAGGCACATGAGAGGGGCTAACAGGGCAATGGAAAGGGACACAAATACAGAGTGGTTGAAAACACATTACTTTGTAGTACAACTAACATTGTTGAAGACTTTCAAAATAGAATGGCAAAAGTGTGTGCTTCCCCGGGACAATTTCAGCCAAGGGGGTCCCCATCCACGGGGGCCAGCACTATATTTAATGGGGAGGAGGCACTCAGCCCCCCGTGCCAGGGCCAAAAGTGTCCATCAACTGGAGCCCGACACATTTTTTTTTGGTAAAAGTTTTATTTGTATTTGTTTTGAAGAACACAGAAAATAATACAAGCGACAGCCCTGTAGCTCATCCCACATGAGGAATATAGAAGAGGCAAACAGCACAGTATAATCGGCATAACAGGTACCACAGTGCACTTGAAAGATCAGTCTCTAATAACCATCAAAGTCATTCCCTCCTCCGAATCCGGAGGATTGGGGGCTCCATCAAGAAGGGCATCGGGAGGAAGGCGATGGATACAGTGCAGAAGAGGCTGCAGCCTCCAAATGCCGTGAGGGCGTCGCAACAATTAACATAATTACTATACCCCCCGCCCCCCTCCCTACCCTCCGCCCCCGGTGGTGGTGACGAGTGTACACATGCATTCTAACAATCATACAGCCATGGTTATATCTAGAAGAGATGAAGCGTGCGAAGTGTGGATGGACATACAGCAGATGGCAGACCTTTTGAGAGAAATCGGACCAGGGGACCCCAACGAAACATAAAGTTCTTGAAGGCTCCTAGGAAGATGTCCGCCACTCGTTCCATACTCAATAGTCTCCACAGTCTCGCGTGCCACAAGGATATTGCTGGGGCCTCTGGTTTCTTCCAGGCTGCTGCCAGGGTGAGTTTGGCAGCTCCAAGGCAGAGCCACAAGATTTGTTTGTCGGCTCTGGTCTGCCGTTCGAGAGCGGGGTCCCATAGCCCCAGCAGGACATGAGCTATGGAGTCTGCCACCGAATACCCAAGAATATCTTTGATATGGGACAAAATCTCATCCCAATATGGGCAGATAATCGGGCAGTCCCACCAGATGTGGCGGAAGTCACCTAAGAGGCCACAGCCCCTCCAGCAGCGGTCCGAAGAGGCCGGAAATATGCGATGTAACTTGGATGGGTATAAGTACCAATCCATGAGGGTCGTGGGATGAGCTTCTCGGAGTTCTATGGAGTGGTTGTGCGTCGTAATGTCGCGCCAAAGACCCGACCATTCCTCATCCGTAACATCTCTCCCAAGAATTTCCTCCCAGTGCCCCATATAGCGGGGACGAGGCGCCACAGCAGTGGTAAGGAGCAAGTTATAAAGGAAGGAGATAGCGCCTTTCATAGTGTTGGTGCGGAGGATAAAGGCCTCAAACGGGGACAGGGGTCTAGTGGCCGCATCGCCTATCCCCGAGGAGGTAGCCCAGTGGAGAAGCTGGAGGTGGTGATATCGCTCCGTGGCCGGGATGCCATAGTCCCTCATGTAATTAGTGAAGGTGAGTGGGGCAGAACCGTGAAACAGGTGTGTGAGGGCCCTACAGAACCCTTCCCTCCACAGTTGAAAGGGGCCCTCCTGCAGCGCCGGCGGGAAAGCCGGATTAAAGTGTATCGGTGTAAATGCGGAGGGAAACGTAGTCCAGCGATCATCGCCAGAGACTGTGTCCCATACTTTCAGTACCGTGCTCGTGGGCGTACTGATGTAAGCGTTCCGGGGTCTGTCCACCTTAGGTTTCCAAGCCAGGTCCCAGACGGACCTCCCTGTGACACTCCTGTCCATGTGCAGCCAGTGTTTTTCTGAGAGTTGTTGGGACCATTCCACCAACACTCGCAATTGCGCAGCCTTGTAATATAGGTGCATATCGGGGAAACCCCCCCCCCTCCTTCCGCGGACGCCGCAGAGTAGCAAAGGAGAAACGCGCCCGACCCCCCTGCCAGGTGAAGCGCAGCATCAAGGTCTTAAGGCGCCGGAAGAAGTCCAGATCTATCGGGATGGAAGAGGTACAGAAATTTGGGGAGGAGGACCATCTTCAGAGCGTGGATTCTACCCAGCCATGAGATGTACTTCGGCTTCCAACGGTCTAAGTCTGCTCGCACCGAAGCCAGCAGTGGAGGGTAATTCGCAGAGAACAACCCCTCTATGGAAGGCGTCAGCCGAACTCCCAAGTAAAGGATAGAGGTGGTCGCCCAAGACAGAGGGGTCAGCGGTCGTACCCGCTCCACCTCTGCCGGAGGGAGTGTGAGATTGAGGATATACGATTTATCAAAGTTGACTTTGAAACCGGCCACCCCCTCGAAGCGACAGAGGACCGCTTGGACATGCGGGAGTGAGTGCTCCGGGTCCCCCACGGACAACAAAACGTCATCCGCAAACAGGGAGATTATGTGTTGCTCACCGGTAAAGGGGAGACCTTGGATCCCCTCATGTTCCCTCACTGCTAGCGCCAACGGCTCAATGCTCAGCGCGAAGAGTAAGGGGGAAAGGGGACAGCCCTGTCGTGTACCCCGAGTGTGCGAAAAGAAGGTGGATAGGCGTCCATTGACCATCACTCTAGAGCGGGGGTCGCTGTAATTTGCCCATATCATAGTTATAAATTTATCTGAAAAGCCAAAGGCGGTCAGGGTGCGAAATAGAAACCCCCAGTCCACGCGGTCGAAGGCCTTCTCGGCGTCAAGACCGACCAACACTGCTGGAATATGGAACCTATTGGCTTTTTCTATCAGGTGGACCACACGTCTCATATTATCAAGGGTCTGTCGGCCCTTCATAAAGCCGGATTGGTCCGGATGGATAAGGACCGGCATTAAGTCCTGGAGCCTACTTGCAAGGATAGAGGAATATAGCTTAGCATCAATATTAAGAAGGGCTATCGGTCGGCTATCGGTCGATATGACGAGCAGTTGGACGGGTCTTTCCCAATCTTAGGGATAACAGAGATATCCGCCTCCGCCATAGTTCCCGAAGTCCTCCCGGTCGACGCCATTTCATTAAAGAGGGAGACCAGGTAGTCGCACACCTCCGATGCGAAGGTCTGGTAGAAAAGGGCGGTGTAGCCATCGGGACTTGGCGCTTTCTGGGGTTTCAGAGCTTTGATGACGTCCAGCACCTCCGTTCTCGAGATGGGGGCGGCCAAGAAATCGTTCTGTTCTGCAGAGACCTGAGGATGGGGAGCTCTGCCAGATAACCTGCCTGATCCTCAGAATCGAGGGCATCCCCCGCGTAGAGATCGGCATAAAAGCGGCCAAAGAGGGCCGCTTTGTCCTCATCTCGGTGGTGCAGGTCACCAGCCGGGCCCCGGATGCCTCCAATGTATTCCCTCTCCCTCTTATCCCGAAGTTGACGGGCCAAATGTCGGCCCACCTTGTTCCCCATAGCATACGAGAGGTGCCGGAGCCTCAGGAGGGTGAATTCCGCCCGATTATTGTAGTGAGCCCTTACTTTCCCCCTAACCTCTGTCAAGGGGCGAAGGGTCAGTCGAGACGGCCGAAGTTTGTGCACCCGTTCCAAAGTGGCGAGTTCTGCCTCCAGCCCTTCCCGCTCTTGCCTTCTAAGCTTATTAAGGCGAGCATTGAGGGCCAGGCAAGTGCCCCGTAGCGAGGCCTTGCAAGCATCCCAAGTGTTGAAGATAGACGTGTCCGAGACGGGGTTAAGGGACAAGAAGTCTCGAATGGCCTTCCGTAGTTCTCTGCAGGAGGTGTCCTCCCGAATGAGCGCAGCCGGAAAGTGCCACTTGCGAAGGTTGTCACCTTTGGCCGTCCAGTGTATCCCAAGGACCAGCAAGCTATGATCAGACACAGACAATGGAAAAATGCTGGAGTCGCGGACATCTCCCCTTAGCGCCTGTCTCAAAAAGACATGGTCGAGGTGGGAATAGGAATGGTGGACATGAGAGAAGAAGGTGTAATCCTGAGATTGGGGATGCAGAGAGCGCCAGCCATCAATCAAGCCCAGTTCATCCACCAGTCGCTTTGTCTCAGCAGAAAACAGGCCGGCGTCTGATCTCTGAGCGCCAGAGCTATCCAGGCCCCTGTCCCACACCATATTAAAGTCACCAAGCAAAAAGAAATGCCCCTCCACAAAGTCCCCCACCCTACGCAGCAAATCTCGGAGAAAGCTATTTTGACCCGCATAGGGGACATACACTACCACAAAAGTGCAGAGCCTACCATGCAGTAACCCCTTGACCATCAGCCAGCGGCCTTCCCTATTGCAGCTCACGCCCATGGGCTGGAAGTTGAGGGACGCACGAAACAGAAGGGCACCCCCCTGTGTTTAGAGGAGGCCGAAGATCTGTAAATAAGGGGGAAATGCCTGTGCTTAAGGCGTAGCTCATCTCTGCGCACCAAGTGAGTCTCCTGGAGGCCCGCCACATCTAGTTGATGATCAATCAAGTATTTCCAAATTTTCTGGCGCTTCTGCGGGGAGTTCAGACTTTTCACATTCCAAGTTCCAATACTAACTGGCATCGTAAAGCAGTGAATCCAGTCGAACAGCTATCTCCTTGTTGACGAACCCCAACACGTCTCCCCTCTCCCACGCTTGACCCTCCCCCCGCATTCCATCCCCACCACTCCTCTCGTTAGGCTGCCATCCCACCTCCCTGAGCAACATCCAGAGCCCATCCTCAGGCTGTACCAGAGGTCCCACCCACAGCTGCAACTGCCCTACAGCACCTGAACATGGAGCAGAGATGGCACCACAACCAAGTCGCGCGCCGACAATCCCCAAAAGGAGCATCAAACCAAAAGCAACAGTCATACCAAACCACGCATTCCGGTCACCACAACCCCCGAACGCCACCCCCCCAACACCCCCACAGCGCCCCCTCCCCACTCCCTCAACATACCATCCCGGATCCCCCCCCACCCAAAACCTGCATAGCTAGGTAAGGATACAAACAAGTAAGAATAGCTCCCATGCGAGGGCAATGTAGACGCCACCCACGGTAGGGGAAGGGGCACCAGTGTGTGTGCCCTCCGAGGGCCAGACTGTGGTGTCTTCCCAAAAGTACAAGTTACCCACAGTACCTGAAGGCGAAGGGCCCCTCCGGCGCCATAAGGCTGCGCTGTGAGGCTCAAGCCGCCCCAGAGCTACCCTGCGTTGATGGCACCGTCACAGATATGACGGAGGCAACCGCAGCACCCCGTTCCTGCAAGCTGGTCGTGCGATCAGGCCCTCTCGAGTTCCTGTCTCGGCCCACTATCTGCCAAGATGGCGACCGGCGCCTCTGCCTCGAAGGGGAGCCCCCGTCCTCAGAGGCAGGGGAAGCATCGTCAAGGCCTAAGATGTCCCTGGCCGCCTGAAGAGACCGGACCTGCACCAGTCTGTTCTGCCATCTGAAGATGAGGCGAAAGGGGTGGCCCCAGGAATAAGATATAGAATGTTCCTTGAGATAGGAGGTTATAGGACGAAACTCTTGTCGCTTCTGGAGAGTTGAAGCCGCCAAGTCCTGGAACAGTTGGGGTCGATGGTCACGGAATTGTAAAGAAGGGAGCTCCCGAGCCTTCCGGAGAATGCGCTCCTTCAGTTGAAAGTCGTGGACGCACACCAAAATATCGGGGGGAGGCCCCCCTCCGCGTCTGGGTAAGCCAACCCTGTGGACCCTGTCCATCCTGATGGCACTCACTCCCTCATCGTCAAGAACCTGTAGGAAGAGCGCCTCCACATACCTCCGCAGGTCACCAGCCTCTCCGTCCCATGGCACTGCTCGGATACGGATGTTGTTCCGGCGGGAACGATTCTCCAAGTCCTCCGCGTGCGCCTGAAGATCCAGGTTCTGCTCTGTGAGCCTAATTACGTCTTGTTGTAGTTGATGCACGTCGTTCGCCATACTGAGGTCGTGATCCTCCAGGGTAGCCACTCGTTCTCCAATGCCGTCCACATCCCTTCGCACCTCGCGGAGGTCCGAGGCTAGTTGAGAGCGGAGCTCTGAGATGTCTTCCTTCATGGCGGCAAAGAGTTCCTTCATAAAGGCCTTGGGGCGGGAGCCTCATCGTCGGTCGGTCCGGGAAACACGCTGGGACCAGGAGACGCTGGCTGTTGGGTCCCTTTCTGTGGTGCTTCCTTGCCAGGTTTCCCTTTACGCTGCGCCGCGGACATAGTGGCGTCGGGGAATCTCTCACCCAGCAGCGGCGGCGGAGGGCCCCGACCCGCTGCGGGGACACGTCGCAAGCCCCCCGTAGATAGTGTCAGCTCTTTACCAGAACCGCCGGCCCGATCCAGGAACCAGACGGAACACTACCGCAGCTGCGGGGCTCCCAGGTCCGTGTCCAATATGCGCGCTCTGCTCCTTCCCAAGTCCGGCGACCGGCGCCTCTGCCTCGAAGGGGAGCCCCCGTCCTCAGAGGCAGGGGAAGCATCGTCAAGGCCTAAGATGTCCCTGGCCGCCTGAAGAGACCGGACCTGCACCAGTCTGTTCTGCCATCTGAAGATGAGGCGAAAGGGGTGGCCCCAGGAATAAGATATAGAATGTTCCTTGAGATAGGAGGTTATAGGACGAAACTCTTGTCGCTTCTGGAGAGTTGAAGCCGCCAAGTCCTGGAACAGTTGGGGTCGATGGTCACGGAATTGTAAAGAAGGGAGCTCCCGAGCCTTCCGGAGAATGCGCTCCTTCAGTTGAAAGTCGTGGAAGCACACCAAAATATCAGGGGGAGGCCCCCCTCCGCGTCTGGGTAAGCCAACCCTGTGGACCCTGTCCATCCTGATGGCACTCACTCCCTCATCGTCAAGAACCTGTAGGAAGAGCGCCTCCACATACCTCCGCAGGTCACCAGCCTCTCCGTCCCATGGCACTGCTCGGATACGGATGTTGTTCCGGCGGGAACGATTCTCCAAGTCCTCCGCGTGCGCCTGAAGATCCAGGTTCTGCTCTGTGAGCCTAATTACGTCTTGTTGTAGTTGATGCACGTCGTTCGCCATACTGAGGTCGTGATCCTCCAGGGTAGCCACTCGTTCTCCAATGCCGTCCACATCCCTTCGCACCTCGCGGAGGTCCGAGGCTAGTTGAGAGCGGAGCTCTGAGATGTCTTCCTTCATGGCGGCAAAGAGTTCCTTCATAAAGGCCTTGGGGCGGGAGCCTCATCGTCGGTCGGTCCGGGAAACACGCTGGGACCAGGAGACGCTGGCTGTTGGGTCCCTTTCTGTGGTGCTTCCTTGCCAGGTTTCCCTTTACGCTGCGCCGCGGACATCGTGGCGTCGGGGAATCTCTCACCCAGCAGCGGCGGCGGAGGGCCCCGACCCGCTGCGGGGACACATCGCAAGCCCCCCGTAGATAGTGTCAGCTCTTTACCAGAACCGCCGGCCCGATCCAGGAACCAGACGGAACACTACCGCAGCTGCGGGGCTCCCAGGTCCGTGTCCAATATGCGCGCTCTGCTCCTTCCCAAGTCCGCCTCAGGCGTCGCCGCCAGCCACAAGCGTCTCGAGGATCGGCGAGCACCACGTGGCGTAGGCCGCGAGTCACCACTCCCTCAGGCCGGGTGCTTGTGCAGTTCCCTTCCACCAATACTGGCACAGCCAATGCGACGGTTTCCGCAGGGCTCCCCGCCAGCCAGACCATCCAGAGATTAGGGCTCACTCCTCACCTCAATCGATCTCTGCCAGGATGCGCGCCGTTGCAGGCAGTAGCTTCACTTGTGTGTGCGCCGTCCCGTAGCCATGCGCTAATCAGGTCCTTTCTCAAGCCGGGTCCCAGATGGTCCGTCTGGTACCCGCTGCCGAGCAACTCCAGGCAGAGCCCCTCTCCGTACCTCCAGGGCTACAGGCGCACGTAGTCCAGATTTGCAAATGGCGGCGCTTTGCAGTGACGTAGCACCTCGGCGAGGCACACACCAAATGCCGTGGAAGCACTGCCGGGTGCACTCCCCACGCGGACAGTATCGCGGGGGGAATCCCACGGCAAGGCAGCCCCTTCCGTTAAGTCAGATTAGGGACCGGGGGGGGGAGGCAGAGCAGCCTCGGTTCCTGCAGACCCCCGCCGTCCGGCCTCCGCAATCGGCAACCTCCTACCGGCCGCCCTGGAGTCTCTAGGTGAGGCTGCCCCTCCTCGGAGCCCGATGCTACACCCCCGGCAGGGGCGAGTCGAGGGCGTCGAAGTCACTCCTGTGTGCGGCTCACCGCTAGCGTCTGCTTTCTTCCTCCGCGGCGCAGGAAGCCCGGCCCCTCTCTCCACTCGAGGCCGAGGATCGCAGGGCCGCAGACCGCTGTTGCGTCGGAGTCCGCCTGTGAGCCCCCGCCAGACGAGTGCGCGGCACCGGACCTAGCCCCCCGCCTTGGGGGTCACAGCAGGCAGTGGGGGCGTCGATAGCTCGCAGCTCCAGGTGCTATACATCGCTAAGCTGAGTTAGGCGCCGGAGGGACTCTGGAAGACGTCTCACTCCGTCGCCATCTTGGCCACGCCCCCGACACATTTTTTTGAGGTAGGGGTAGCACATGTCCCTCTCCTTGGGCTGATTTTCGCCCTAGGGACCCCATCCCATCTTAGCGGTGTAGAAGGTTACCTGGACCCCTGCCTGGGCTGGTTTTGCCCCTAGAGACCCCATCCCTGGTGGCCCACCACAATATTTATCGAGGAGGGGTGCACACAGCCCCCCACCTTTGCCTGATTTTGGTCTCTGGTACCCCATCTCCTCGGCCCCCTCCGAACTCTAAAGGGGGGGAGAGGTACACAACCCACCTCTCTGGTCTGTTTTCGCCCCGATATCCCATCACTGGCCCAGCACCTTTTTAAATTAGGAAAGGGCCTGCAGCCCCCCTCCGGCACCCCTCCCCTTTACTAATATGGTCAAGCTACAGGTGATGGGGTCCCCGGGAGGGGACTGCGTGCCCCCCTCCTCCATAAATATTGTGGGAGGAGGGCTGCATGCTCACCTCTCCCTTTTCAACTACGGCTGGGGCCTGAGGGCCCCGGGACCAAAATGCCTGCGTGCCCCTCTCCCAGTTTATTTTAAAGGCCAGGCCCTGGGGGATGGGGAAGGGGGGGCCACACAAACCCTCTCCCCCAAAATATATAGACTACTCAATTAATCTCCCCGGGACGTGGCCCACCCGGGAGCATATTAAAAAAAAACAAGTACAGGAGCCCAATCTTTTTCAAAATTCTGTCCCGGGTCCTCCGTGAATTTGCAGCAAAATCAAAAAGAAAATCATTTGTGTCATTAGGTGGGTCCCTATGCGACCCCACCCCCAGGCCTAGGGTGGCGGGTTATTGCTACCCTGCTACATGGATTTTTTTGGAGCTCGGGTCGAGTCCCAAGATGGGTGCCACCACTTCCTGGTTGAAGTGGTGGCAACCAATCAAATCGCAGCACAAGATCTTCCCGATCTGCGGATCCCATGTCTCCCTAGATATAGATACATCTTTTTTCTTTAATAACTCCATAACTACTGAACAGATATATCAAATTAGCAAAAGATCCTTCTGGACTTAGGTCTAGTTTTTTGCTGAATTTGGCGGGAATCCGTTCAGAGGTTCGGGCTGTAGTCGTGTCTAAAATCCCTATGGTAAATTGCATAGTGGAAAAGAGCGTTGTAGGAACTCCCTGTTTCTTGGCCCATGCTAGACACCCCCCAAAACTTACCAGAGAGCAGCTGATGTGAGTGGAAAAATAGTTTTGAACATTTCATAAAGATTCGTCAAATGGAACCAAAGTTATTAGCAAAACAAAAAATGCATTTCTTATGGAAACTAGGTACTACTTACTGGTGATCACCACTTGGTAAAATATATACATTTATATCCAAAAGGCAGCAATGTTAGGGACACCCAGCCTCTCAGGTTGAGTTATGTAGGGCGCATAACACCCATATATTCCAAAACCAAAACATGCACCCCTCTGTCCGTGCAAACAGGCATATCCAAACATGCATAGGTGATAATCCTTTATTTAGGCAAATCTCCTGGCATAACACATTTTGACTCTTGCGAGTCATAACCACATACAGCTAGTAAGTATTAACATCTGTTTGCTATTTTTAAACATAACTTAACCAAACATTGAAGTAGGACTTCGATGTTCCAGCATTCCACGTCACTGTTAGAGGTAGTGGATCAATTGTTAAAATATTACATATGAATTTCAGCGTGAAGTGTCAACGTTTCAATATTTTATGTAGTTGTTAATCCATTGACAAAATATTTCTTCACTCTCAACAGTTTTTTTCACTTTATTCACTTCGCATGTTAAGCTGGTTTTTCAGAGACCACAACAACCATAATGCTTTGCGATTGTCTGTGTAAAATGTCCAAAATCCTTTAATGCCTTTCAATTAGTTACTCATTCTTTATTGGTTATATAAACCAACATGCCAATAACGTGCCTTCACAGGATACAATTCCATTTACGGCAGAGTCATTCAGCATCAATGTAAAGTCACTCGCCTTATATATATATATATATATATATAAATATTACCTACTGGCGGTCGCCAGTAGGTATATATAGTTAGGATTTTTTCTCTATGGGATTTTTGAAAATTCTATGTCTAATAACTTTGGCGTTTGTGGACGGAATTGGCTGAAATTTTCAGGAAAATGGCACATTTTGTTTCTGAGCAGCCCCTGAAAATTGGGGGGGGGTTCGTCCAGGGGGGGTCGAGAAAAAAGGGGGGTCCCAAAACGTGTTTTTAACATTGAGTTTTCCATAGGGCGGTTGGCCTCACTTTTAGCCCGAACGGCTGAATGGATTTGCACGAAACTTGGCAAAATTGTAGGGACTGGTAGCCCGATGTGCCTTTTGTAGGTCTCAATATATGTGCTCCAGTGGATTTTGAGAAATTAACGTTTAAAAAAAGATATATATCTGTAACAGCGGACCGGGCAGCGCTCCAGTTCGCGTACTTTTCGCGCAACGGAGCTTTGTGAAGCGAAGCTGATTGGTTCTCCGGCGTCTGTAAACATTCCAAACAGTCCGTAGCGGCCGCCATCTTGTCTCTCGGTAGGATCAAGAGACAAGAGGAGGCCAAAGCGAAGGGGCAAATAACCATAAGGGGGCATAGTAGATTCTCGCTGACCCCCTAGGTTTGATGTGGAGGTTTTAAAAGGGCCCCGCGGGGCAAAAAAAAAAATATTAATAATAATCGAACGGCTGAATGGATTTGCACGAAACTTGGCAAAATTGTAGGGACTGGTAGCCCGATGTGCCTTTGCTAGGTCTCAATATATGTGCTCCAGTGGATTTTGAGAAATTAACGTTCAAAAAAAGATATATATCTGTAACAGCGCTCCGCTTCGCGTACTTTACGCGTTACGGAGCTTTGCTAAGCTGATTGGTTCTTCGGCGTCTGTAAACATTCCAAACAGTCCGTAGCGGCCGCCATCTTGTCTCTCGGTAGGATCGAGAGACAAGAGGAGGCCAAAGCGAAGGGGCAAATGACCATAAGGGGGCATAGTAGATCCTCCCTGACCCCCTAGGTTTGATGTGGAGGCTTTAAAAGGGTCTCGCAGGGCAAAAAAAAAAAATATCGTTTTTTTAGTTTTTTTGCGTGGAGTGCGCCCGGTTCGCGAACCGGGAAGCGTTCTGGGGAGCGTACTTTCTTGAAAATTAGTGAAAAAAGTTAGACTAAAATAATAATTGTGAGTGATCAGATGTAGGGTAGCTCTGAGAAGAGCTTTTGGGTTTATGGTACATTTAGGTACTTATAAGTAGGTACCAATGCACAGTCTTAAATTCAGAGTGAAAATTCTGTTGCCCTCATCTGAGAAGTGAACTCCATCTCCTCTGTAGATATCTTGCATGTAGTAACGCAAGTTATTGTTGTACAGGGAGCCCATTCCATGGTCTCTCATGTAAGCTGAAACAGATTTGTTTACATGCTTCCTCGATTTCTCAATTTGTGGACAAAATTGGTTCGACCACCTCCATTTTTGTCTTTGGCATATATTTGAATATACCAAGGCAGTCTGAGGAAAAAGTGCCATCAATTGCTCAAAGGTGTCCTTTAAAAGCATTTCCAGACCTACCCCAGTCAAAGTGCCCAAATCATTACCTCCACAGTGCACAATTAACAGGTCAGGTTTTGGCAAATGCATAAAGGTTTTCACCAATGGTATCAATTGGTGACATTTTAATCCTCTGTGACCAAACCACTTAATTTCCACATCTTGTAAATTGAGGTTAGGTAAATTCCTGTTTTCAGCGTACCTCTGAGCCCAATAGATGTAACTATGTCCAACAATCCAGACAGAAAACATGGCGAGAGAAGGTTCTCCTGCAGTCAGATGAAGTGTGGCAATGAAATGGCAGTTGAAAAAATGAGAGTGTAAAATGAAAAAAACTGAGGAGTTTCTGTGTTAATGAAGCAGTAAGAGTGATTGGTGGATTTTGATTGCTGAAAACAGAAAGTTAGGGTGCATGGATGAGTTCGTTGAAAGATGTATTTTGAGTGGCGAAGAAAAAATCATTAAATGAAAGTATGCACTGGATATGCAGGAGCACTGAGAGTTCAGAGTTCAATTGCAACATTGTTGTGTGAACTTGCAAACACCAGAGGTCTTCCAAGAGGTGGTTGCTATGCAAAAAAAGCAGAGAGGGCAGAGGGGGGAAGGGTTTTGATTTGAAAAAAAGTGAGGGAAGAGTTTTGATTGGGTGACATGAGAGATATGTGTGAAGAATTACAGAATTTCTGTGCTTTTGATAGCTGCAGACTCTGGAGTGCATACCTTTTGCTCTGCTGAAGAGAAATTGGTGTGTTTCTGAGACTGTTTTGAAACTCAAAGTATTTGCTAAGGTGAGAAAAGATTTCTTTAATTTAGATAGAAAATAGTGTGCTTTAAGGAGAAAATTATGAAGAAAGTTGTGTTTTTCAAATGTTGGTTTGTCTGAAGTGTTTTACAAATAGATTTTGTTTCTTTGAGAAATTGTAATTGGAGAAAATGTGAAGTATTAGTACTGACAGGGTTTTTATGTGCATAGGAGCTGTGGAGTGTTTTCAAATTATGACTTGTAAATCGTTTTTGAGGAAAAGCAATAGTTTTAATATTTATGACAAGGACATAATGGTGTATGCTTCTTTATAAGGCAATTGAGAGTGTCTGATGTTATTTTTCCCATTTCAATGTAAGAAGTTTCTCTGTGGAGCAAATTGCTTGTAAATATGCTCCCATCTGTGGAAGGGAAATTTAGATTTTGAATGTTTGCGTTACATAGGCATGTCAAAGGTGACCGAAACATGCTGCAAAGGCAATCAAAAAACGCATTCATGTGTCTTAAGGACATTTTAAGTCATTTCCCCATGTGGAGTGTTTTTAAATTATGACTTGAAAATCGTTTTTGGGGAAAATGAAGGCTTTTAAAATTTATGACAAGGACATAATGGTGTATGCTTCTTTATAAGGCATTTCAGTGTCTCTGATGTTATTTTTCCAATATTAAATTAAAAGACCTTTCCCCGTGGAGCAAATTCCTTGTAAATATGCTCCCACCTGTGCATGGTAAATTTAGATTTTGACTGTTTGAGTTACATAGCCATGTTAAAAGTGACCAAAAAAAGTTGCAAAGGCTTTAAAAAAAGACTTTCATGTGTCTTGAGGACATTTTAAGTCATTTCCCCGTGGGCAGTGTTTTCAAATTATGAGTTGAAAATCGTTTTTGAGGTAAAGGAATGTTTTCAAAATTTATGTGCGCCATATGCCCCTAAATTTCTTTTTCAGGGGTGCAGCAGGGTGTTCTTGAGACACCCCTGCACCCTCGGAAAAATTCGTAATTTGCGATGAGGTAATTGCTAATCGCAAATTGCACCTTCATTCGTATGGGCCTCCTGCTCCATGGAAATGAATGGGTAATTTGTAATTAGCAAATAGCTCATCGCAAACTAGGAATGGTAAAGAATCGCTATTTATTCCTTAAAGTTCGCTATTTAGGAAATGCAAAAAACTTTGATGATACATATGGCGGTTCATCTCTAACAAGATAAGAAGCATAGGGATAGATTTATGATGACTGGCGCATCACCAGGGATGTGTTAGTCATCCTGTGCCGCTGTTCCGCCACCTATGGTGTGTTGCATTTACAATGCGGCGCATCATGGGGCAAAAACAGCACAGATGCGTGACGTATCTGTGCCGTAAAGGTGGCGCATTGCTGGAGTTGTATCGCAAGTGTGATGAAGCTCCAGCAAGGCTCAGGGGTGCCCCTGTCGCAGGGTTTCTGTTCTCACAGAGAACTGTGCACAGAGGATTGGAACCTCGGCGAATTAGGGTGCCCCAAAACTCACCTTAGTAATCAAAAAACGCTTAGCAAGCTAGGTACAGTGTCACATTGGATATAACAAACTCTCAATGTTTAGACAATCCAGAATATGAACTTATAGTACCTCAGGATACGTGGAACTCATGAACACTCGGTCGTTATATAGTTCTTAGAAACCAGAACATGGAGTTAAGAAGAACACATGTGTATTTGAAATGTTTATTTACTAATGCCGTCTTCTCAGGCGTAGTATCTTAGATTATACAAGTACACATATTATCAGTAGCAAAATTACCAGCATAGTTAGTAGTACATAAAAAGCGAATGGTGACAGTATGTTAACATGCTGTAAATGAATAAGAGTTAGCAACACTTATAAGCAGCCGCGGGCCGTGGAGGGAGTTACGGTGGGGCAGGGAGGCGGGGAGGGGGAGGGGCAGGGTGGAGAGGGCTCCACCCTGCCCCTCCCCCTCCCCGCCTCCCTGCCCCACGGTAACTCCCTCCACGGCCCGCGGCTGCTTATATCTCACCCTCCCTAATACACATATTATATTATTTGCTAAGAAGGTCTCTTTGTGTTGGTTTAGGGCGTGCCCATACTTTAGTGTCTTAGATTTGAAGGAATCACATCAGCATACACCAGCTCTCTCTTCATGTGAACCGCATCAAGTGTTGTGTATGTGTGTTCGGCAAAGCAATATAAAACCCGCCTCATGTCGTGGAGATCAGACCTCATAACAATTCTGTATCGTGTTGTTCTTGAAACTTCAGCAGTCGCTGTACAGATATAGTTTAACAAGCAAAGCAGATAGTAGAGCAATAACATATTATTCTCATTTAAACCACGATGAAGTACTAGGTTGAAAGCTAAAGCAACAACTAAGTGTCGTGTGCAGAAGTTGCAAAAAAGGAAAAATGGCGTTTAAACCGGTAATGAGCCCATGCTAACTTAACACGGTGTAAAGATATCCAGGATCTAGATGACACCTCCCCATGATCCGGAAACGAACTGAATAAGATAATAGAAGTGCCATCTCATGAGAGCAGATTGCAACTTTATATGTGGACGGTCCGCAAGGTAAAACATTAAAAACTAGGAAAATTTAATGCTAAAGAAAAATAAAACAGCCAACTACTTTATCGAGGCTTAAGCCAATAGGCAAGCTAAATAATAAAAACTTGACAAATAAGTCAATGAATTGTCAATGAAATGCTAGTACTCAGCATATCAAACATGAAAAAGGTCTATGACATAACTGTGTATGCAAAATAAGCTGCAACAGCCTCCAATAGGAAGTCACCGTCTTCATCCGAAAAGAGTTCAGCCATCCAATTTAAAAGCGGAAAAGAACATACGTGCTCTCCCAGCACCGGATCCTCTATCACCATCAGAGGACAGCTCGGTGGGTTTTCAAGAAAGCTCTGTTCCAAGAAAGACTGTGTTGCCGCCAGTAAATTCCAGGGACCAATTAGTCCATGCATCAATGCCACAGCCATAATCCTTTCGCCAGGATAAACCAACTCGTGAGTAATGATAGGAGTCATCAGCTGATTAAAGTCGACGTCAGGAGAAACCGGTCCGCAGAGACACAAATCAATGGCCCAATCGAAATCACAGGACAGGCTGGACACAGGTGAAGTAGGAGAATCGAAAAGATAATCCATATGCCGTGCTTAATATCGCCAACGGCATTGTGCCATAATATTCAAGCATGCGATTGCGGAACAGTGTCAGCAGCTGCAGGGCGGGAGCTTGCACAGGAGGGACATCCATATTTAAAAATGTAAAAAAGCACAAGAGCGTCCGCTGGTAATGCAAGTAAAAATGGGAATCCACCAAGCACAGTGGAAAAAATAGAATGAAAGAAAGCAGGGATGACTCCAAAGATTTTCTCAAATGAAGTCACGAGACCACTGGTAACAACTTTAAAAAAGTGCTCCAGGCCCTTTGTGGAGGACGCGTTAGAGATAGTCCGAACCATCTTGCTGAAATGGAAAGGCGAATCTGTATTTAAAAGGGTCTGCACCTCTGTACGGGTGTTCGCTATGTGAAGCACGAAAGTTTCACGGGCCGAACTCAAGGCCACCTCTCTCTGAGACAAAAGAGCTCTTATTCTTGCCATGCCGTTGAAATCTGCTCCCAAGGTTGGTATTTGTGGCCAGATTGAAAACTCCCTATGTTCATGTGTGGGAGGAAATAGAAAATTTGTGCAGGAAATAACCCGTTCACTTACTGTTACGATAAAAGGAATACTTTTAATTAACCCAGAACAATCTTCATTATTGAGCATCAAATAACTACCATTTTCCAACAACTTGAACGTGGGGATGATAGCAGGAACTGGCGTGCCTTGCAACACGCAAGCCATATTTGGTCGGTGTTTGTTGCATGAACCGTGTAACTGTATGTGCCTACACATTAGTGAATGATCTGGCGTCTCAGTGCATTCCTCTCAATTCAGATAAACTTCTTGATCATCTTTGAAACATCTGTATGTGTATGGAAGCGACCAGACCTCATGAAGAAAACCACTACCTAAAGGTTCATAACGACCTATTGGTATATATTTCATACAATTTGAAAACTTATATAAAGCAAAAGGCAGCGTTATTAAACCGTGGATAAGGCACGTTGCCAAAGCAGCCAACCTTTTGGATTTATACTGGAAATGTTAAAGGAAGAATTATGGAGTAGGGCCTGTAAATCTTTAATGGACAACCGAGTAAAATTACTCCAACCATCATATTCCTCTAACTCCGGGATAGTAGGGGTGTTTAATTTTTTAGAAGTAGCCAATCCAAAGCATTTGGTCTGGGAAATTGTTTCATTCACAAACAACATATGATTTGGGATGAGATATTCACGGTGCAAAGCCTCAGTGCCTTGTACCTGCCAGGTTCGTGAACCCCAAACTGATGTAGATCCTGGATATCTTTACACTGTGTTAAGTTAGCATGGGCTCATTACTGGTTTAAACGCCATTTTTCCTTTTTTGCAACTTCTGCACACGACACTTAGTTGTTGCTTTAGCTTTCAGCCTACCTGTGTCAAGATCTATGCCTGCTTCAAGCAGGCGCAGGGTTTTGATGCAGCTTTGTCCTATCTGATTGTAAATGCGGCACACCGTGCTTGGCAGAGCAGCGGTGCACGTTAACTGGTGCATCTCTGGGGATGTGCTAGTTAATATAAATCTGCCCCTTTACATTTAATTGTGTGCAGGGGACACAGAGTCGGTGAGGTTTATCCAAGGTTAAGAAGAGATGAGTCCTGTTCAGTGAAAAATTGGAGATAGGCTTCACCTCCTCACAGCCGCGGGCTGTGGAGGGAGTTACGGTGGGGCAGGGAGGCGGGGAGGGGGAGGGGCAGGGGGGAGGGACCTAAAAACTGGCATATGGATAATTGCAGGTAAGTACACAATTTAATTATTTAAACGAAATTCGTAGCGCGCACAGCATCGCATTTTGCGATGCTGTGCGTGCTACGAAATTCGTTTGAATAATTAAATTGTGTACTTACCTGCAATTATTTATATGCCAGTTTTTAGGTCCCTCCACCCTGCCCCTCCCCCTACCCGCCTCCCTGCTCCACTGTAACTCACTCCACGGCCCGCGGCTGCCTCCTCAGCATCGTTGGACATAGTTAAATAATAGCTGCAAAATGTTACTGTTGTTAAACAATTTTACTATTATAATCTCTGAGATTTGTCTCTTACTCTGCAACATTTCATTGTTGTTATCTTTCTTTAAAGATAAAGACAACATCAACATGAGCGACAATCAGCAATCAGTTGATTTCGACCTCATCATTGAACTCGTAATTGAAACATCAGTGGATGTTGATCCCTTGGATGATTTTAATCCTGAGGATGAAGAAGAACGTGATGAGGATGCAGATTTGTCAGAATTATATGACATAGGATGGGAAGCTGACGTGCTTGAGCCTATGGAACTATAAACATTTATTTTATAAATTTATAATAAATAAAAAGTAAATATGGTCATAAAATTAGATCAGATTCATATATAAAACAGCACAGGTAAAATGAATATAAATTCCATTTCTTTTCTGCTATTTCTGTATTCTAAATTTGCCATGTACAAAAAATTCTTCTATGTAAAAATGTTAAGTAGTGTGTTAAGTTTTTGATGACTGTTATTAATTTACTGTTGGGTAATAGTGGTTAATAACATTTTTTATTATATTTTACCAGATTCAACTGCAGATTATTTCAAGATTTCAGGATGCCAAGCAAAGAAAGAGTGAGAAAGGCTGCAAAACGTCAAAGACAGCAGGTGAATGAAAAAAAGCAGCAGTCCTCTAACAAAAAGATTTGTCAAGTCACCAAGAAAGCACCGGGTAAGAGTAGAAAAACATTCATAAGAAATATATGTAGTAAAAAAAATATTACTACAGAAAATGTTTCAGTCCAGAAAAGGAGAAGCAATTCAAACGGTAAGGAAAGGCCAATGAGAAATGTTACTGCTAGAGTAACAGATAACTCTATGCATGAAAGTAGAAGGAAACAACAGTTTAGGGACATTCGTAAACGAATGTTCCGCAACAGGATAATTGGCAATTTGTTAAAAAATATTAAGAAAGGTCAACAGAAAGTGGTTTTTTATAAGAGAAAAAAAATAGTTGAGAAAGTTATTGATCAGGCATTTGAAATTAAACGTAAGTTATTTATTTTGACAATCAATAGAATTAGGAAGCTAAACAAGGCAATTTATGATTTCAAAAGAAATAGTAGTTGGAAGAGAATAGTTAATCGTAGTAATTTTTGTGAAGTTTTTTCTGGAGAATGGATGCATAGTTCAAGCTCTGAGGCATTTTTTAATGAGGAGAGTTATTTCCAGGATAATGATTTGGTGCATGCAGTTGACACCAGTGGTCGAGCTTATGAGGTGAAAGATGGTTGTCCAGTTGAAAAAGAAAAACTTGTGACAACAGAGATAGAAGAGGTGTTAGGTAATGAGGTTTTAGGGAGACGTCCTAAGGGTCCTGTGTACACCTGGAAGTGTAGTAGTATTTGCAGTGTACGACAGGATTCCATCAATTTGCTTTGTGATTTTATACGGTCATTTAATAAGAAAAGTTTGAAGCAGAAAATGAAGTTGTTGCAAGAATTAGATCCTTGCAGAGTGAGAGAAGTGATAGGTTTGCATGGTCATTCACTGGCTTGTCTTTCCAGGAGAGTATGCCAGAGTGTTTTTCATCATTTCAGGATGCTAGCAGTGCATCATAATAAAGTGAGGAAATTAGTTAGAATGTTGTATTATGCTAAGAGTCCAGCAATTATGCTTAAACAATTATGCGCTGCTCTTTTGCATGGTTCTGAAATAGATGTGAAGAATATATGTGAAGAAATTGAGTTTTGTTACTTTGGAAGTAAAGAGGAGAATGTTGAAATTGACCAAGAAGAAGAGAGTAATGTGGAAGATAGTGTACAGGTTTCCAGTACAGATAATTTCCAGAGGGAAATTGCGACGTTTGAGGTGAAATCAAGTGAGAGGCCAAATTTCACTTGTGTGTGTTGTCGACGCACTTATTATAAGAATCAGACTAAGTTAGTGGATTTATATGGAAAAAGTGAAAGGGAAAATAATAGTGAATGGAAGGATTTTACAACATACTTGATGGTAGAAAATTGTTTTGATTTGGGATTGGATCAACGTGTGTGTACTTATTGTTGTAACAAATTAAATCAAAACCAGATGCCTGCTAGAGCAGTTCATAATATTCTGGAATTGGTTGAGATTCCTTCTGAATTGAAGGATTTAAATACTTATGAATGTATTTTGATTCAAAGTATCCATCCCTTTCAGGCTATTGTAAGAATGGAGCCAAAGACAGGGAAATTGCCTCCATCAGATTTACAGAGAGGATTAAAGGGAAGAGTTGTTTATTTGCCTCTAGATTTGAAGAAAAACATTAACACAATTGGAGTAGAAAAAGTGGAAGAGGAACCTCTTGTTATCTTAGTTAATGGGGTTCCGACAAAGAATAAGAAAATATGGCAAGATTTAGTAGATGTTAGGAAAGTCAAAAGGGCAACATTGTATTTGAAAAAATATAATAAATACTATAAAAATGTATATGTTGCAGAAGAGGAAGTAAGTGAGGAAGAGGATAGCGATTTGTGTGCTGGTCAAATTGAGAAAGTAGAACCCTGTACTAGTGAAGAAATATATGAACATTATAGTGTTCATCCTTTGCATTCCAAGGAAGTCATGGGGAATGCTATTGAGTTGTTTCAAATGAAACAAGCGAAAGGGAGTCCCATTAGTGTTTGGGAGGAAAGTTTGGAAGCTCGGTGTTTCCCACAGCTTTTTCCAACAGGTCAGGGAGGAAGATATGATGAGCGACCTCATCAAATTCCTGCTTCTGAATACCGGACTTTGCGATTGTATGCAGGAGATCCTAGGTTTCGACAATGCATTCCTTATTTGTTTCATCTCCTGTTTGAAAGCGATCTGTCTGGACTGTCATATGCAGTGAACCACATCTTGAAAAGTGGTATACACATGCAAAACATCTCGGCAAGTGACTTTATGGATAAAGTCAATGTCCAAGACAGTATTTTGGATTCTCACCTGATTAATCTCATGGCGTGTCAGCGTGGTACTAATGAGTACTGGTACCGTCGTCATGGTGATTTAAAATGTATGCTGAGGAACTTAGGAACTCCCACATGGTTCCTCACTTTGAGCTGTGCTGAGTATGGCTGGGAAGACTTACTTGAATTTCTACGAGAGGCAAATGCTAACGTAGAAAACATCGAATTCAAGACACCCGGAGAACTGTGCTCTTTGGATCCAGTCAATGTATGTAGGTACTTCAATCATAGATGTGAAGGTATGATGTCTTTCATCATGAATAAGAAGAATCCACCTCTTGGAGAGGTGTTGGATTTCTTCTGGAGGAAGGAGTACCAAGCAAGAGGTGCTCCTCATATACATATGTTGCTGTGGATCAAGGATGCACCTAAATTTGGAACGGATGCAGAAGACTCAGTGATGAGTTTCATAGAACAGTATTCTACGTGTGCTGTTCCAAACGCAAAGGAGAAAAAAAGCCTAAGAGAAAAAGTTCTACGTTTCCAAAGCCATCGATGTGGAAAGTACTGTCGTCGTAAATTCCGGAACAAAGACAAGTTCTACACCAAATGTCGTTTCGGCTTTCCACGACCGGTGATTTTTAAAGGAAGAGTGAACAGTTTGATGTCTTCGCTGCGACATAATGTGATGAAGAAATCACCTAAAAACACATACAATTTGAAGAGGAACGAAGAGTCTAAGTACATCAACGACTACAACCCGGTGATTTTGTCCATGTGGAATGCTAACATGGATATACAGTTTGTGGCTGATAACTGTATGGCTGTGGCTCGGTATGTGACATCTTACATCACCAAAAAAGAGAAGACAGAATTGAAGGATATGTGGGAGGACATTTCCCATGAAAAGAGCCTCAGCAAGAAGTTGTACAGTTTCAGTCTGAAGATGTTGTCGCATCGAGAAATCGGAGCTTACGAATGTTCTGACCGGTTGTCTTCAGCAAGTCTCTATGCCAAGTCCAGGAGTATCGTTTGGGCGAGTGTTGGTCTTGCTGCAACGCGTAATCGAGTTCTCAAACCTGTGCGGGAAATTGAGTATTTGGCGGAAAAGGAGCCAAACAGTACCGACATTTTGAAGAGCAACATGTTGGATACATATTATCCAAATCGAAGCAGTCACCTCGAGAATGTTTGTCTGTATGAGGTTCTGCAAAATTACATATTCAAGAGGAACATCAAAGAAGATACTGAGAAAGGAGTGTATGCTGTAATAGGAAGTGAGGGATGTCTGGTCAAGCAAAGAAAATGCCACTTGATAAACCATCGAAAATTGAGTGGCGAATCTCCTGAAAAAAATGAGTTTTTCTATTTAGCACTTTTGCAACTTTTTAAGCCTTGGCGTGCAGAAGAGGAACTGCTTGGAGATTTCCTTTGTTACGAAGACTCATTCAATGCTGCCAAGGAGACCATAGAATGTCCTGCTTTTCCCAAATATGTAGAAATGTTGAATGTGGAAATTGAGCAGGAAGCAACGATTGCAGCCGAGATTGCCAGAGACAGTTCTCAGGACAGTCAGAGTTCTGCTTCATTGAGTCAGGATCCACTAGGAGGACCTCTTATAGAAAATGAAGCTGCCACTGCTATGAATGAAGTGGAAAGAGCCATGGCACATGCTCAGGAGGATGCGGTTAACTTAGAAGAGTTGGAAAGACAACTCAACGTTGAGCAGAGGAAAATATATGACGAACTTACCATGCAAATTGATCATGGATTAAGTCATGACAAGAAAGAGTGCTCATGTACGTCGTTGAAGCCTGTCCGACTGTACGTGAGTGGAGAAGCGGGAACTGGAAAAAGTTTCCTTATTAAAGCAATTTCATATTATTTGCAGGAAAGGACAGAGTCATCGCTGTCTTGTGTTGTCACCGCTCCAACTGGACTGGCAGCACATAACATTAAAGGGATTACTTTACATCGTTTACTGATGCTGCCAGTGGAGCATGACAACAAATTAGAATATCACAAGCTATCTGGAGATGCTTGTTTTGAAGTTTCAAGAGTCTTGAGGAAAATGAAACTTCTTATCATTGACAAAGGAAGCATGGTTTCCAATGTCATGCTTGCCTTTGTGCATTTGAGAATGCAAGAAGTTCTCAAAACAGAGTATGATGTGTTATTTGGTGGCAAACACATCATTGTTTTCGGAGATCTTCTGCAGCTGACACCAGTGAAAGGGCAACCTGTGTTCAAAATGCTCACGCATGAAGATACCAGGAAGTGCTTAGGGAGCATTGGCAACGTCAATATATGGTTAAACTTCAATTATGCTGAACTGCATGAAAATATGCGTCAGGCAAAGGATGAAGTTTACAAGACTATTCTACAAGATGTTAGAATTGGAAAAGTGACCGAGCATGGGAAAGAAGCTTTACATGCACGATTACTGACAAATTTATATCCAGACGAAGATGTTGTGCCTGAGAATATTTTTCAGAAAATTACTGAGAAAAAATCTGGAATATGTTTGATGCCAACTCTTGCAGAATGTACCAAATTCAACAACAAAATGTTGCATTTAGAAAAGCAAGAGATTGTGAAACTGGAAGCTATTGACAGAGTAGAGCATATGGGATCAACAATTATTTTGTCTGAGAATCTGAAAACAAAATTGGATTCATTAGAGAAGAGTATATCTAAAACTGCGGGTTTTGAAAAGACTCTGAATGTGTGCTTGAACTGCCGTATAATTTTAAGAAGGAATTTACATGTTGAAAGAGGTCTGGTAAATGGATCAATGGGTAATGTTGTTGATTTTGTGAAATACAGAAATAGAGATGGAATTGAATTTTTAAAAATTAAATTTGATGGCATTGAGGAAGTACAGCTAATTGCTCGTTGTTCTGCTAGATTTTTGCTTGTAAAAGACTTATATGTTCGTCGTAAGCAGTTTCCTGTTTGCTTGGCAATGCGGTGACAATCCATAAATCGCAAGGTTTAAGTGTAGACTGTGCATTGGTGAATATTGGCAGTTCTGTGTTCAAGGAGGGTATGGCATATGTGGCATTGTCACGAGTTAGAACTTTATCGGGATTGTACTTGATTGAGTGTGATGTCACAAACATTTGTGCGGATCTAGATTGTGTTAAGGAATACAATAGGTTAAGAAGAGAGTATGCGCCACATTTGCCTCAGTATCCTTTGTTTGAGAAACGTGTGGTAGGCCGGAAACGAAGAAATGTGACCAATACTGGGGAGGTTGTAGCAAAAAGACGAAAAGTCGATGAACCTGAAATTATAAGCAGAAACAAAAAGGATTCTGTTGAAGATGTTGTTGGTTTTCAATTTGAAAACAGTTCTGGTGTCAACTGCTATGCTAATGTAGTGGTTAATGTTTTGTTTTCTCTAGAAAATGTAAAAGAAGAGATTGTGGTCAATTCTGATCAAAGATTTTGCAGTTTGTTAAATTCTGTGTTAGAGAAATGTAGCACTGATAGAACAAACATAGAAAGTGTGTCTGAAATTCGAAATCTGTTAGACAGATGTTCAGGCCAAACACAATTCTCTCAAAATAGTCAGCAAGATTGTCAGGAGTTTTTAATGTATATGCTTGATGTGGATCACTGACATAATATCGACGACACAAATATCGAGATACACAAATATCGAGTCAAAAATATCGATTGACAAAATATCGACTCCCTATCTTCAAACAGGTAAGTACCAAAATATCGACTCCAAAATATCGACTTACAAAAATATAGACTGTCAAAATATCGATTTTTTAAAATGTCTTAAAAGTAAGTTAAAACTAATATAGTAATAAATATATTTAATATAAACTTAGAAATAATTATTAAAAAAATATAATTTTAATAAATAATTTATCTAATTAAAAAAATTATATCACCAAAAATTACACACACACACATATATATATATATATATATATATATATATATATATATTTAAACATATTATTAAATAAACATATATAACATTTTAGAAAATGTTTAAAATTTATTGTTACAACTATAGTGAGTTCAACATTAGCAAAAGTGTTGGATAGCGTAGAGGTAAAATTTACTACTCCCACTCCAGTGGGTGCAACAGTAGGGAAAGCGCTGGATAGCGTAGAGGTTAAAATTACTATTCCCACTCCAGGGATGTATGACGTTACAACGCATACTTTTACAACGCCTACCATTACAACAAAACTTTTACAACGCAAAAACTTTTACAACGCATACATTTACAACGCAAGATTTTACAACGCATATACCTTTACAACGCATACCATTACAACATAAGTATTGGTAAGTATATAATAATTTTTTGAATATAAATTAATAAAAAATATTATAATATAATTTAATATAATTTAATTTTATTAAATAAATGTAATTTAAATGTAATTTTACTTTATTTTTACAAAGTACCCCTGTACCCCAAAAACCCAAAACTGACCCTGAACCCTAAAAATACCCCTTTACCCATAAACTGAAAACTGACCCTGAACCCTAAAAATACCCCTTTACCCGAAAACTGAAAACTGACCCTGAACCCTAAAAATACCCCTTTACCCAAAAACTGAAAACTGACCCTGAACCCTAAAAATACCCCTTTACCTACAAACTGAAAACTGACCCTGAACCCTAAAAATACCCCTTTACCCCAAAAACTGAAAACTGACCCTGAACCCTAAAAATACCCCTTTACCCAAAAACTGAAAACTGACCCTGAACCCTAAAAATACCCCTTTACCTACAAACTGAAAACTGACCCTGAACCCTAAAAATACTCCTTTACCCCAAAAACTGAAAACTGACCCTGAACCCTAAAAATACCCCTTTACCCAAAAACTGAAAACTGACCCTGAACCCTAAAAATACCCCTTTACCCAAAAACTGAAAACTGACCCTGAACCCTAAAAATACCCCTTTACCTACAAACTGAAAACTGACCCTGAACCCTAAAAATACCCCTTTACCCCAAAAACTGAAAACTGACCCTGAACCCTAAAAATACCCCTTTACCCAAAAACTGAAAACTGACCCTGAACCCTAAAAATACCCCTTTACCCAAAAACTGAAAACTGACCCTGAACCCTAAAATTAAAATATTTATCAATTAATCAATTATAATTAATTACCAATTATATTTTAATTAATTACCAATTAATAATTAATTAACAATTAATTTTTAAAAAATATCAATAAATAAATTAACATATTTAATTAATTATAATTAAATTACTTCCCACCCTATTCCCCTATAAACCCACAACCCGCTACAGAAAATAAATTACTAAAATTAAAATATTTATCAATTAATCAATTATAATTAATTACCAATTATATTTTAATTAATTACCAATTAATAATTAATTAACAATTAATTCTAAATTATTATCAATAAATAAATTAACATATTTAATTAATTATAATTAAATTACTTCCCACCCTATTCCCCTATAAACCCACAACCCGCTACAGAAAATAAATTACTAAAATTAAAATATTTATCAATTAATCAATTATAATTAATTACCAATTATATTTTAATTAATTACCAATTAATAATTAATTAACAATTAATTCTAAATATATATCAATAAATAAATTAACATATTTAATTAATTAGAATTAAATTACTTCCCACCCTATTCCCCTATAAACCCACAACCCGCTACAGACTTATATTACACAAAAAATAAAAATTATTATTAACTTACCTTAAATTCGATATTTTTGTTGTCTATATTATGTCTAGTCGATATTATGTCCATTCTATATTTTTGATTCGATATTATGTCCATTCTATTCGATATTAATTTTCTCTAGTCGATATTTTTGTTGTCTATATTATGTCTAGTCGATATTATGTCCATTCTATATTTTTTACTCGATATTCTGTCCAGTCGAAATAATTGACTCGATATTATGACTGTACACCGCTTGATGTATTGCATGATGAAGGTGTAGATGTAGATCACCTGTTTGGGCTTTCTTATCAATGGCAGCATGACTGCGAGAACTGTAGGGTATCAAGTACTACTAGTGTAGACTCAGAAAGATTTATATATTTAACTTTGCCAGACAGTAAATCAGTCTCTTTTAATAAGCTAGTAAAAGCAGCTGATCACAACATGGAGTGTAGCCAATGTAAATCTGAAATGATGTCCACATTATTTATACGAACATATGGCCAGTATGTCATTTTAATGTTCCAACGATGTAGGCCTGATGGAACAAAATTGACAACTTTAATTAAAAATGTTGTGGCTTCACAGTTGTCAATATCAGGAAGGACTTTTGTAACTGTAGCAATTATATATCATGATGGTCCTTCAATAACATCAGGACATTATACAGCTTATTTAAAGTGTAGAAATGGCTGGTCATTCTGCAATGATTCTGTTTTAATTTCCACAAAAAAATTGCCGTATGACCTTAAAAACTCTTACCTGGTGTTTTTAAAACCAAAATTTTAGGGAAAGAATCTCGGGATGTGCTCTGAGGAATTTCAAGAAGTTCTAATGGCTCCTACACGATTTGGCCTTGAGGATAAGTGTAGTACAGAGACATAACTTCTTACCATAACACTGGACGTCATGGAGAAATACGTGCACTTTGAATGAGTTCAGAAAAACTGTTTCTTTTTATAAGCTAATTGAAGCAGCCAATCAAAACATGGAGTAGAGGGAATGTAAGTCTGCAATGCTGTCTACGGTTTTACATTGCTTTGTGATTAAAAGTGATGTAGAGAATTAAATAATTGTACTAGTCATAAAGGTAGTGTAAGTCTGCTTCATAGTAAGCAGTATCAGTGTGATAGGAAATGTAGAACATGATTGAGCAAGAAGGGGAAGATATTACTAGTCCAGGATTGTGAAAATGATCTTCAACATTTTAATTGTGAAAGTTGCGGAAATACAACATGACGGGATTGGCTTAAAAGAATTCTAAGAGTTATAAATGGCTCAGACACGATTTGGCCTTGTGGAAACGTCTGGTAGAGAGCGAGAAGTCATTTATTGTATGTAACATGTTTTTGAAAACGATGGAGGTTTTCTTTCAGAAAGTGGCGGGTTGAAAGTAATAACAGCACAACAGAGTGTAAGCTGTTCATAGGACATCCTTGGCCGTCATGGAAAGTAAGTTAACTTTAAGGAGTTCTGAATTCTGATTTGTTATGTTGTATGGGTTTTTTAAACACAATCATTTTGATTGTGTTTTTTTTTCCCCGCTGTTATATGATGAATACCTTCAAGTCACTGTTTTAGTGAAATTTGATACATTCTGAGAACAGCAAAAATAAACCATTTAACATGTATAATTAATTCTGTTCTGTTTGCATTTATGATGTACATGTAGAACTGTGTAGGAGGCATGGAGAAGGTGAGGCTTCTGTAAGTGTCAAAGTTGTTGCATACAGTGCTCATATTCTACGTAGTCTTTTATATTTCATTACTTTCACTGTTTCTGACTGATCTAAAATTTTTTTTTTTAAAAGAACAGTAAGTATAAGGGAAGGAAACACACAGTTATGTTAAAAGAAAGACAGCTATAGGGAATAAACTAGGGATACTGTTACCCGCAATCCTCTGCTGATGATGTCACTGAGCATGTCATGAATGATGTAATATGTGACATCATCAGCAGTGGATTACGGGTAATAGTATCTCTAGTTTACTCCCCTATAGCTGTCTTTCTTTTAACATAACTGTCTGTTTCCTTCCCTTATACTTACTGTTCTTTTTAAAAAAAAAAAAAAAATTTGTTCGCTTCCGGTTCGCGTACCGGCGAGCGAACTGGGAAGCGAACTAAGAGAAATAGAGGTTGGCACAGTTCCAAATATTGTACCAATTTTTTAATAACGGGGAGGTAGTTCTGAAAAGAACTTTTTTTTTTATTGTTTTTGTTGTTTTATATTTTTTGTATTATTTTTCTGAACATTTTTTTAGTTTTTTTGAATTTTTCTGAACAGTTTTATATTTTTGGGGGTTTTTTTTCGGAGGGGGCAACGAAAACGATTCATTGTAAAGGGCTCAACAGGAGCAAAAAAAAAAAAAAAGAATTTATTATTTGGGGCGTTTCGTACAAACTTGCATATGATAGTCAATAGCTCTGTTGATCAGAGTGATGCTACTTTCTCCGTAGCAAATGAATCCATTGCAATGTACGCAGACTTGTTTTACTTCACGAAATCTCGTTTGTATATTTGGCACCATCTCCCTGCCCTCTGGTCCCGTTACTTCCGGTACAACAGATCTTCTGGCCATAATAGGGACATTATCTAGGTCGTTACGAAACTGTGCAGCACTGTAGTTGTTAGGATGCCACCTAGTCATATGGCGATGCATTGTGTAGTTTCCGAAACTGTATTTTTTGTCGGTCCCTCTGGACAGTCTATCTTGACATATAAGGTAAGTTACGTATCTTGCATTTACTTTTTTCTGACCTTTGGGAATTTTAAAAAATTGCCAAATGAAGTTTTCTTTCCGGTGAGACGTCCTGGGCTCCTCAGGCAAAAAGTGCCTCTCTTCGTGCTCTTCGTCCTGTTCCTCTTCTTCCTCTTCTTGCTCAATTATAACTTCAGCAGGTGGTCCACTCTTCCTTGGATGTGGTGGAGGTGGTGGGGAAGCACCAGCTGAAGCTACTAAAGAAGCCATTGCTCACTGGTAACAAAGGGTCTTTCTCTCACAATGATGAAAGTCAGAGTGAGGAAAGAAGGAGGGATTTTCATCATTTGGGAAAAACAATAGTTCTTAACCAATGAAAAGTGTTCATTTTAGATTATATGACCTAGTCTTACATCATTAGGAAACCAAAAGTGAAATGAACCAATGAAAAGTGTTATTACCAAGTCACATGACCTGCTGTGTTTACGTTACGCACTTTGCAGGGCCTCCCGGTTTGCTTCCAGAAACCTGTGCTTTGCGACTCGGTAAGCGTACCAGTTCGCTAACGTAGCACGTCATATGACGTATCACGCGACAACGCGAAACGTCATGCGGACGGGAGGCGTCACGATGTTGTTTTCTAACGCGGCAGTTGCGGTAAAGAAACGTTTACCGGCTCGCGGTCTATTTCGCGGCATCAAGGTCAGCTAACGGGAAGCTTCCCGATTCGCGAAGCGGGAACGAAGAAAAAAAATATTTAAAAAAAAAATTATTAATAAACATATAAAATATATTTTTGATTTAAAGAAGAATACATTTTACAGCTACAGATATTAGCTGTTAAAAAACCAATGAAATTCGCTGAAAAAACCATAGGTTATAGACCATATATAGTTAGGAATTAGCATTTACAAAACCTTGAAAATTCACTGAAAAAACCATAGGTTATAGACCATATATAGTTAGGAATTAGCATTTAGAAAACCTTATTTTACTCACACAAAACCATTGAAATTCCATATATAGTTAGTTGCACTAACTATATATCGCGCACCCGCAATCCACTGCTGATGATGTCACATATTACATCATTCATGACATGGTCAGTGACATCACTGATGACATCACTGATGACATCTCAAATGACATCACTGATGACATCTCAAATGACATCACTGATGACATCATGACACACCAATACCAGTTACTAGATACGCACTCACTGATTCCTACGTCTACACACACATTCACTCATTCACCCATACAATCACTCATACATACAGTCACTCATTATTACAACACTATCATATGCACTCATACACCTATGCAGACAGTCACACACTGCCACTCATCCATGGAGTTACTCACACACCAAGTCAGTCCTGTAAAGAATCAATCACACTTCCATTTCCTCATCTATACAGTTAAACACAGAACACCATACTTCAGTGACATCACTGATGACATCACTAATGACATCTGAAATGACATCACTGATGACATCTCAAATGACATCACTGATGACATCATGACACACCAATACCAGTTACTACATACGCACTCACTGATTCGTACGTCTACACACACATTCACTCATTCACCCATACAATCACTCATACATACAGTCACTCATTATTACAACACTATCATATGCACTCATACACCTAGTCAGTCCTGTGAAGAATCAATCACACTTCGATTTCCTCATCTATAGTTAAACACAGAACACCATACTTTTCACACATATACTAACACATACTTACTCTCTTATACAATCACTGATACAAGTACACATTGATATGCACAGAGTCACACACCTCCCAGCCAGCCACACACACACTCAGTCTTCCATACATCCAGTCATTCTTCAATATGTAAAACGTATTTAAACTTTACAAAAACACACAGACACTAGATGATGTCATCAGTGATGTCATTTGAGATGTCATCAGTGATGTCATCAGTGATGTCACTGACCATGTCATGAATGATGTAATATGTGACATCAGCAGCAGTGGATTGCGGGTGCGCGATATATAGTTAGTGCAACTAACTATATATGGAATTTCAATGGTTTTGTGTGAGTAAAATAAGGTTTTCTAAATGCTAATTCCTAACTATATATGGTCTATAACCTATGGTTTTTTCAGTGAATATATATATATATATATTACCTACTGGCAGTCGCCAGTAGGTATATATAGTTAGGATTTTTTCCCTATGGGATTTTTGAAAATTCTATGTCTAATAACTTTGGCGTTTGTGGACGGAATTGGCTGAAATTTTCAGGAAAATGGAACATTTTGTTTCTGAGCAGCCCCTGAAAATTTGGGGGGGGTTCGTCAAGGGGGGCCGAGAAAAAAGGGGGGTCCCAAAACGTGTTTTTAACATTGAGTTTTCCATAGGGCGGTTGGCCTCACTTTTAGCCCGAACGGCTGAATGGATTTGCACGAAACTTGGCAAAATTGTAGGGACTGGTAGCCCGATGTGCCTTTTGTAGGTCTCAATATATGTGCTCCAGTGGATTTTGAGAAATTAACGTTTAAAAAAAGATATATATCTGTAACAGCGGACCGGGCAGCGCTCCGGTTCGCGGACTTTTCGCGCAACGGAGCTTTGTGAAGCGAAGCTGATTGGTTCTCCGGCGTCTGTCAACATTCCAAACAGTCCGTAGCGGCCGCCATCTTGTCTCTCGGTAGGATCGAGAGACAAGAGGAGGCCAAAGCGAAGGGGCAAATGACCATAAGGGGGCATAGTAGATCCTCGCTGACCCTCTAGGTTTGATGTGGAGGTTTTAAAAGGGTCCCGCGGGGCAAAAAAAATAAATAATAATAATAATCGAACGGCTGAATGGATTTGCACGAAACTTGGTAAAATATTAGGGACTGGTAGCCCGATGTGCCTTTGTTAGGTCTCAATATATGTGCTCCAGTGGATTTTGAGAAATGAACGTTCAAAAAAAGATATATATCTGTAACAGCGCTCCGCTTCGCGTAACGGAGGTTTGCGAAGCTGATTGGTTCTCCGGCGTCTGTAAACATTGCAAACAGTCCGTAGCGGCCGCCATCTTGTCTCTCGGTAGGATCGAGAGACAAGAGGAGGCCAAAGCGAAGAGGCAAATGACCATAAGGGGGCATAGTAGATCCTCCTTGACCTCTTAGGTTTGATGTGGAGGTTTTAAAAGGGCCCCGCGGGGCAAAAAAAATAAATATTAATAATCGAACGGCTGAATGGATTTGCACGAAACTTGGCAAAATTGTAGGGACTGGTAGCTCTATGTGCCTTTGCTAGGTCTCAATATATGTGCTTCAGTGGATTTTGAGAAATTAACGTTCAAAAACAAGATATATATCTGTAACAGCGCTCCGCTTCGCGGAGATAAAATTATATCTGTATTACCTAGCTGTTGCTAACACCAGTTAGCGACGGCTAGTAGGAGATAGCGACCATCTTGGGCCCCACTTTGCATGTGAGTGATATTTATCACTAATGACATGCAAAGTGGGCGTGCCAAGATGTTAGCGACTGGAAACAGTCGCTAACATCGCTATCTCCTATTATCAACTCTTGGAAATATTCGAGATAAGCGCGAATATCTCCAAAAGCTAGCACCTGCCCTGAGCAGTTCTTAGCCATGTTATCCAATGGGAGGTGGATAACATGGCTAAGAGCATTAGCTCGGTAATGCATGAATATCGCTGAGTTTTCAGCGATATTAATGTATTGCGGTAGTTTATTATCGTATTTGCGATAAACCTTGATAATAGCAAGGTTTATCTGCGATAATTTCTGACGATGCTTAGCGGTAAAAAAATCGTTGCTAAGCATCGTTAGGGATAAATATCGCTTAACTTTGGTAATATGCCCCAACGTCTGTTAACGTTCGATTCGAAGGAAATCAGGAAGTGTTGAAAAACATTGTCTGCGCCATCTTGTCTTTTTTCAAATGCCACACTTTTGTCGTGCACGGCAGCCATTTTAGATGCCTTGACCAGACCCACTCTCTGCACGCTGTCGATCCTTAGCATGGCTCCCCACCCTTGCAAGCATCTCCCCCAGGCAGTGGTCACCCCCGCTTTCTGTCTTATGCATGGGTAATAAACCTCCCCCCATCTGCGCTGCTCTTCCCTGAGAATCACACCCTGTGCCCGCCCGACACCTCCCTTTTGCCCTATTCACTACCGCACCCTCTGACACTCCTTTTCCTCTGTGTCCAATTGTCCAGGCTGGTCCTAGGGTATCAGCTAGCCCTGCAGTTGTAGTTTATGGCCCCAGCTGTAAAGAATCACCCCTCTTCAAAGGAGTTATAGTAGATCAAGGCCCACACTCGATGAGATTCGTCACAGCAGAAGCGTTCCTATTATCTGAAAACCATCCTGTATTGTGATTGGGGAGGGGACCGAGCCTGAAGCGGAAGATTCCAGGGATGACTCTTTGTACATCAAAGTTTTTACAATTATGTGTCACATTAAAAATATATAGCACTCCGACAAAGTAGTAAGATTATAAAACTTTAATAATTTATAAATAT
This sequence comes from Lissotriton helveticus, assembly GCF_964261635.1. Classification (NCBI taxonomy): domain Eukaryota; kingdom Metazoa; phylum Chordata; class Amphibia; order Caudata; family Salamandridae; genus Lissotriton; species Lissotriton helveticus. The sequence continues at coordinate 291,970 of NW_027611709.1, read as the reverse complement.
ATACAAGAAAACAAAAATAGTAATAACATATAAACATTTTTAGGGAAAAACAACGAAGTAGCGGTCGGCTGTGCGAATAGACCCAACGCAGCACAACGTCCAGATTTCCGGCGTGGGGCGTCGCGGGGGGTGGGTCATCAGTAGCAAACTGTTGTGCGAATAGTTCCAAGGCAGCAGAACGATGGCACCAAGGTGATGTCCAGTAAGTTGCCGCACTGGTTTTGGTATCCTACAATGCTGCTCCGAATAACGGCGTAGGGCGCCCCGGGGGAGGCGGCGTGAACGGGCCTCTCCAGGTGGAGTGTCATCTGTTGTAGTGGGGCGCCCCTTTACCGTTTCAGTTGCCATTCCGTCCGTTTTTGGTCCACTGTGTCAAAAGCCGCAATTCAGCTGAGTTGCGCCCACTCTTGCGGTGCAGCGATAGGCGGCTGTCACAGGACTCTCAAAATGGCGGCAGGCTCTTTCCTTTTTGGGCCTGGTCCACTGAAATGGCCCTGGGACACCTTGGAAATCGGACGCTTGTCTGCTAGGTCTTGGACCCCATTCTCGAAAGCGTCCCCTCCGCCTTGAGGATTTATCAAAAGTTTTGGGGGCCCCCGACTCCTGTAGGCTTCTGGTGGGGAGCGGTTGCCATGATTGCTCGCGGAATGACCACGACGGAGCTACGAGATGGTGGTGCTCTCATGCTGACGCCAGCTTCAGTCTGAAACATCCAGAAACAAGGTGGGGCTTTCATCGTTTGGGAAAAAAAAAAAGTTTTCATCCAATGAAAAGTGTTGTTTTTAGGTCATATGATCAAGCCTTCCATCATTAGGAAACCAAAAGTAAAATGAACCAATGAAAAGTTTTATAAACAAGTCACATGACCTGTTATGCGGCATAGGGTATAAAATGCGGAGAAAATACGTTGGCACGTGAGGCGGCGTCAGTAGCGGACCGATGTGCGAATAGGCCGAAGGCAACACAACGCGCCAAGATCCGGATGGCACCGAGGTGGTGTCCAGCAAGTTGCAGCACTGGTGTGGCCATCCTATAATGCGGAAAGTCGGCGTGGGGCGCCCCGTTGGCCTGTGAGTTTGCGTCAGTAGCGGACCGATGTGCGAATAGGCCGAAGGCAGCACAACGCGCCAAGATCCGGATGGCACCGAGGTGGTGTCTAGTAAGTTGCCGCACTGGTGTGGCCATCCTACAATGTTGAAAGTCGGCGTGGGGCGCCCCGTTGGCCTTTGAGATGGCGGCAGTAGCGGACCGATGTGCGAATGGGGCCAAAGGCAGCGCAACAATATTTTCGGAATAGAAGACACCACAAGGCGCTGAGATGCCAAGATCCGGATGGCACCGAGGTGGTGTCTAGCAAGTTGTGGCACTGGTGTGGCCATCCTACAATGGTAAAAGTCGGCGTGGGGCGCCCTGTTGGCCTGTGAGATGGTGTCAGTAGCGGACTGATGTGCGAATGGGGCCAAAGGCAGCGCAACAATATTTTCTGACTGACACCACAAGGCGCTGAGATGCCAAGATCCGGATGGCACCGAGGTGATGTCTAAGTTGCGGACCGATGTGCGAATGGGGTCAAAGGCAGCGCAACAATATTTTCTGTATGGAAGATACCACTAGGCGTTGAGATGCCAAGATCCGGATGGTACCGAGGTGATGTCTAGCAAGTTGCTGTACTGGTGTGGTCATCCTACAATGCTGAAACTCGGCGTGGGGCGCCCTATTAGCCTGTGAGATGGCGTCAGTAGCGGACCGATGTGTGAATGGGGCAAAGGTAGCGCAAGAATATTTTCTGAATAGAAGACACCACAAGGCGCTGAGATGCCAAGATCCGGATGGCACCGAGGTGGTGTCTAGTAAGGTGCACTGGTGTGGTCATCCTACAATGCTGAAACTCGGCGTGGGGCGCCCGATTAGTCTGTGAGATGGCGTCAGTAGCGGACCGATGTGCGAATAGGCCGAAGGCAGCACAACGCGCCAAGATCCGGATGTCACCGTGGTGGTTTCATAGTTGAGAGGCACTTCATCTGCAGTGGGGCGCCGAGATCCGGATGGCACCGAGGTGATGTCTAGCAAGTTGCTGTACTGGTGTGGCCATCCTACAATGCTGATAATCGGCGTGGGGCGCCCCGTTGGCCTGTGAGATGGCGTCAGTAGCGGACCGATGTGCGAATGGGGCCAAAGGCAGCGCAACAATATATTCTGAATTGAAGACACCACAAGGCGCTGAGATGCCAAGTTCCAGATGGCACCGAGGTGGTGTCTAGCAAGTTGTGGCACTGGTGTGGCCATCCTACAATGGTAAAAGTCGGCGTGGGGCGCCCTGTTGGCCTGTGAGATGGTGTCAGTAGTGGACCGATGTGCGAATGGGGACAAAGGCAGCGCAACAATATTTTCTGACTGACACCACAAGGCGCTGAGATGCCAAGATCCGGATGGCACCGAGGTGATGTCTAGCAAGTTGCTGTACTGGTGTGGCCATCCTACAATGGTAAAAGTCGGCGTGGGGCGCCCTGTTGGCCTGTGAGATGGTGTCAGTTGCGGACCGATGTGCGAATGGGGCCAAAGGCAGCGCAACAATATTTTCTGTATGGAAGATACCACTAGGCGTTGAGATGCCAAGATCCGGATGGCACCGAGGTGATGTCTAGCAAGTTGCTGTACTGGTGTGGTCATCCTACAATGCTGAAACTCGGCGTGGGGTGCCCCATTAGCCTGTGAGATGGCGTCAGTAGCGGACCGATGTGTGAATGGGGCAAAGGTAGCGCAAGAATATTTTCTGAAGAGGAGACACTACAAGGGGCTGAGATTCGGTTACCACCGAGGTGATGTCTAGCAAGTTGCCGCACTGGTGTGGCCATCCTACAATACTGCTCCGAATAACGGCGTGTGGTGCCCGAAGGGGGGGGGGGGAGGCGGCGTGAACGGGCCTTCCCAGGTGGAGGCTCGTCTGCTGTAGTGGGGCGCCCCTTTACCGTTTCAGTTGCCATTCAGCTGAGTTTCGGCTGCTCTTGATGCTACAGCGACAGGCGGCTGCAACAGGACTCTCAAAATGGCGGCCTGTTCTTTGGATTTGGGCCTGGTCCACTAAAATGGCCCTGGGACACCTTAGAACTCGGACGCTCGATTTTTTTTTCCTTTCCTGTACATGCAAAAAAAGGTAAATGTCCGGTACGTTACACGCTTCATCTGCCACGATGAACTCTCCAGAGGAACCGAAAAAAAATATAGTTATGGTAACAATACCATGCATCGTCATATGGAGAGGTGGCACCAATTAATTATAGTGCTGCATAAAAGAGAGATTTGGAGGAGAACCCCTGACCTGCTAGTACATTCATCAAAGAAGTGGCACTGACAGCATCAGAGGCAAGGGAAACGGTCCCAAATATTTAGAAGAACTTTGGAAAGATTAAAATGACATGTTTAGATTGTGGCAAATTAATTTCATGTGGACAGATGAGTGTTACTCTAATAAATACAGCATATGAACATCATCATAGTCGATGGTTGGTAGAGACATTTTGACTATATCCTGGACCTGCCCGTCCTCGCCCAAAATGGCGCCGGAATAAATGGGACTCGTAACTCCTTGTTGTGTACTGGTTGCAGAACCTTGAAATCACGACATACGTATGCAGTTTTGAAGCACATGGCGGGCGGGGACGAGAATTGAATGAATATTTCGACATCCCTATTGATATTAAGTTCTGATGTGTTATTGATTACTGTACTATTGAAAGTTCGAATTAACGTCACCCATGGTACTTGCCCGCAAATGTATATGTAGATAATTTTATTGTAACTGGCCCTGTCGTATTTTAATTATAAAATGTACGTCCACCGATTCCGTAACTGTTAGACACCTTAGTTCTTGCAACCTAATGGCCCGCCCGTTACGTTCCTCTACAGTGTAAATGTCTACTCATCATATACGATTACAGTTTGCTCCGTGGCCGGCCCACGTGGTTATAGGCTCGTATTTGTATAATGAAATTTTCACAATAAAGGTTTTTAAAAGAAAACATGGTAGTAGTATATACATTGGTAAAGTTTTTAATAATAGTCACTGTTTTAGAATCATTAAAAGGCAAGTGAAATAAAGCAGACCAATTACATGAAGGGTAAAAGGTATAATACGAAGGAACGCAGTAAAGATAAATGGTCAAGGGCTGTTGTGTTTTCTACTCCTGCAACATAAAGTGATCGATAAGAATCTCATATTCAGGTGTATCGGCGACTAAGACAGCAGGTCGACCCTCTTTTGCTCAACGGCTCCGTCATGGGACGAAGAAACGCTCTTTTTCTCGAAAAAAGAATATATTTTACTTGCAGGACAGTTGTGAATTTTCCGGGAAAGTACATTAGCCTGGAACATTATAACATATATTTAAGAAAAAATAATGTTCGGAAGTAATAAAAAGCGTAATTTTTAGGTCATATGACCAAGCCTTTCATCATTAGAATAAGAAAAGTAAAATGAACCAATGAAAAGTTTTATTAACAAGTCACATGACTTGTTATGCTTACGTTACGCGCTGCGCGCCCCGGATGACTTCCGGATGCGCTAACGCGGCGCGTCATATGACGCATTACGCGACAACGCAGGTCCAGAATATAGTCAAAATGTCTCCACCAACCAGCGGTCGGAACACAACCCCTTTCAGCAGGCTAAATAGTTCTGTTAAATGACAACAGAAGGGACAGGCAACAAGAACCATCAGTCAAAGAGGGGAGGGCTAGTTCTTCTCTACCGGGTTACATTGGGGCGCTACCGGAACTGATCGAATTGGTAGTCTACAGTGTTTCTGGATGTTTCAGACTGAAGCTGGGGTTAGCATGAGAGCAGCACCATTTCGTAGCTCCGTCGTGGCCATTCCGCAACCAATCATGGCAGCCGCTCTTTATCGTTATTTTGGGCGGGGTGGGTGGCGGAGCCGAGCTGTTTTGCAGCCATCATTGTCTGGAGTTCAGTTCATCTCACTAGTTTTGTATTTGTCATGAGGGGTTGTTCCTAATGTTTCTATTTTAGCGAGGTCAAAAAGAGATCCCATTAGTGGCCTACTGATTTTGCTCGATTCCTTTTCTTTTTTTTTTTACACGATTTTTCGTTATCTGCAAAGACTAAACAGAGTATTGCGACTCTGTGTTTGTTTGTAAATAGAGAATGAACCAAAGAGAACCAATTCTAAAACAGTAAATACTTGGATAACAATCAATCAAATGGAGAGAGAAGCAGGCACGACGTATTACAACGGGGGCAAAGGCCTGCGTTAACTACTCTTCACTATGTGCAAAGAGAGAGTACTCCTAATAGAAATGAGGGGGGGGGCACCATTCAAAGCAGATCAGTGTGCATAAACACGAAAATGTTTTCACTTACCACGTACTTGACATTCGACAGCTTATGATATTTGCTATTAAAAAACCATTGAAATTCACTAAAAAAAAACATAGGTTATAGACCATATATAGTTAGGAATTAGCATTTACAAAACCTTATTTTACTCACACAAAACCATTGAAATTCCATATATAGTTAGTTGCACTAACTACATATCGCGCACCCGCAATCCACTGCTGATCATGTCACATATTACATCATTCATGACATGGTCAGTGACATCACTGATGACATCACTGATGACATCTCAAATGACATCACTGATGACATCACTGATGACATCTCAAATGACATCACTGATGACATCACTGATGACATCTCAAATGACATCACTGATGACATCATCTAGTGTCTGTGTGTTTTTGTAAAGTTTAAATACGTTTTACATATTGAAGAATGACTGGATGTATGGAAGACTGAGTGTGTGTGTGGCTGGCTGGGAGGTGTGTGACTCTGTGCATATCAATGTGTACTTGTATCAGTGATTGTATAAGAGAGTAAGTATGTGTTAGTATATGTGTGAAAAGTATGGTGTTCTGTGTTTAACTATAGATGAGGAAATCGAAGTGTGATTGATTCTTCACAGGACTGACTAGGTGTATGAGTGCATATGATAGTGTTCTAATAATAAGTGACTGTATGTATGAGTAATTGTATGGGTGAATGAATGAATGTGTGTGTAGACGTACGAATCAGTGAGTGCGTATGTAGTAACTGGTATTGGTGTGTCATGATGTCATCAGTGATGTCATTTGAGATGTCATCAGTGATGTCATTTCAGATGTCATTAGTGATGTCATCAGTGATGTCACTGAAGTATGGTGTTCTGTGTTTAACTGTATAGATGAAGAAATGGAAGTGTGATTGATTCTTTACAGGACTGACTTGGTGTGTGAGTAACTCCATGGATGAGTGGCAGTGTGTGACTGTCTGCATAGGTGTATGAGTGCATATGATAGTGTTGTAATAATAAGTGACTGTATGTATGAGTGATTGTATGGGTGAATGAGTGAATGTGTGTGTAGACGTAGGAATCAGTGAGTGCGTATGTAGTAACTGGTATTGGTGTGTCATGATGTCATCAGTGATGTCATTTGAGATGTCATCAGTGATGTCATCAGTGATGTCATTTGAGATGTCATCAGTGATGTCATCAGTGATGTCACTGACCATGTCATGAATGATGTAATATGTGACATGATCAGCAGTGGATTGCGGGTGCGCGATATATAGTTAGTGCAACTAACTATATATGGAATTTCAATGGTTTTGTGTGAGTAAAATAAGGTTTTTTAAATGCTAATTCCTAACTATATATGGTCTATAACCTATGTTTTTTTTAGTGAATATATATATATATATATATATTACTTACTGGCGGTCGCCAGTAGGTATATATAGTTAGGATTTTTTCTCTATGGGTTTTTTGAAAATTCTATGTCTAATAACTTTGGCGTTTGTGGACGGAATTGGCTGAAATTTTCAGGAAAATGGGCACATTTTGTTTCTGAGCAGCCCCTGGAAATTTGGGGGGGGGTTCGTCAAGGGGAGGCCGAGAAAAAAGGGGGGTCCCAAAACGTGTTTTTAACATTGAGTTTTCCATAGGGCGGTTGGCCTCACTTTTAGGCCGAACGGCTGAATGGATTTCCACGAAACTTGGCAAAATTGTAGGGACTGGTAGCCCGATGTGCCTTTGCTAGGTCTCAATATATGTGCTTCAGTGGATTTTGAGAAATTAACGTTCAAAAAAAGATATATATCTGTAACAGCGGACCAGGCAGCGCTCCGGTTCGCGGACTTTACGCGTTACGGAGCTTTGTGAAGCGAAGCTGATTGGTTCTCCGGCGTCTGTAAACATTCCAAACAGTCCGTAGCGGCCGCCATCTTGTCTCTCGGTAGGATCGAGAGACAAGAGGAGACCAAAGCGAAGGGGCAAATGACCATAAGGGGGCATAGTAGATCCTCCCTGACCCTCTAGGTTTGATGTGGAGGTTTTAAAAGGGCCCCGCGGGGCAAAAAAAAAAAAAATAATAATAATCGAACGGCTGAATGGATTTGCACGAAACTTGGCAAAATTGTAGGGACTGGTAGCCCGATGTGCCTTTGCTAGGTCTCAATATATGTGCTTCAGTGGATTTTGAGAAATTAACGTTCAAAAAAAGATATATATCTGTAACAGCGCTCCGCTTAGCGTACTTTTCGCGTTACGGAGCTTTGTGAAGCTGATTGGTTCTCCGGCGTCTGTAAACATTGCAAACAGTCCGTAGCGGCCGCCATCTTGTCTCTCGGTAGGATCGAGAGACAAGAGGAGGCCAAAGCGAAGGGGCAAATGACCATAAGGGGGCATAGTAGATCCTCCTTGACCTCTTAGGTTTGATGTGGAGGTTTTAAAAGGGCCCCGCGGGGCAAAAAAAATAATAATAATAATAATCGAACGGCTGAATGGATTTGCACGAAACTTGGCAAAATTGTAGGGACTGGTAGCTCGATGTGCCTTTGCTAGGTCTCAATATATGTGCTTCAGTGGATTTTGAGAAATTAACGTTCAAAAAAAGATATATATCTGTAACAGCGCTCCGCTTCGCGGAGATAAAATTATCTCTGTATTACCTAGCTGTTGCTAACACCAGTTAGCGACCGCTAGTAGGAGATAGCGACCATCTTGGGCCCCACTTTGCATGTGAGTGATATTTATCACTAATGACATGCAAAGTGGGCATGCCAAGATGTTAGCGACTGGAAACAGTCGCTAACATCGCTATCTCCTATTACCAACTTTTGGAAATATTCGCGATAAGCGCGAATATCTCCAAAAGCTACCACCTGCCCTGAGCAGTTCTTAGCCATGTTATCCAATGGGAGGTGGATAACATGGCTAAGAGCATTAGCTCGGTAATGCATGAATATCGCTGAGTTTTCAGCGATATTAATGCATTGCGGTCGTTTTTTATCGTATTTGCGATAAACCTTGATAATAGCAAGGTTTATCTGCGATAATTTCTGACGATGCTTAGCGGTAAAAAATTCGTTGCTAAGCATCGTTAGGGATAAATATCGCTTAACTTTGGTAATATGCCCCAACGTCTGTTAACGTTCGATTCGAAGGAAATCAGGAAGTGTTGAAAAACATTGTCTGCGCCATCTTGCCTTTTTTCAAATGCCACACTTTTGTCGTGCACGGCAGTCATTTTAGATGCCTTGACCAGACCCACTCTCTGCACGCTGTCGATCCTTAGCATGGCTCCCCACCCTCGCAAGCATCTCCCCCAGGCAGTGGTCACCCCCGCTCTCGGTCTTATGCATGGGTAATAAACCTCCCCCCATCTGCGCTGCTCTTCCCTGAGAATCACACCCTGTGCCCGCCCGACACCTCCCTTTCGCCCTATTCACTACCGCACCCTCTGACACTCCTTTTCCTCTGTGTCCGAATGTCCAGGCCGGTCCTAGGCTATCAGCTAGCCCTGCAGATGTAGTTTATGGCCCCAGCTGTAAAGAATCACCCCTCTTCAAAGGAGTTATAGTAGATCAAGGCCCACACTCGATGAGATCCGTCACAGCAGACGCGTTCCTATTATCTGAAAACCATCCTGTATTGTGATTGGGGAGGGGACCGAGCCTGAAGCGGAAGATTCCAGGGATGACTCTTTGTACATCAAAGTTTTTACAATTATGTGTCACATTAAAAATATATAGCACTCCAACAAAGTAGTAAGATTATAAAACTTTAATAACTTATAAATATATACAACAAAACAAAAACAGTAATAACATATAAACATTTTTAGGGAAAAACAACGAAGTAGCGGTCGGCTGTGCGAATAGTCCCAACGCAGCACAACGTCCAGATTTCTGGACGGCACCCAGGTGATGTTGCCTGGGTGCCGCACTGATTTCGGCATCCGGCGTGGGGCGTCGCGGGGGGTGGGTCATCAGTAGCAAACTGTTGTGCGAAGAGTTCCAAGGCAGCAGAACGATGGCACCAAGGTGATGTCCAGTAAGTTGCCGCACTGGTTTTGGTATCCTACAATGCTGCTCCGAATAACGGCGTGGGGCGCCCCGGGGGGGGGGGTGGGGGAGGCGGCGTGAACGGGCCTCTCCAGGTGGAGTCTCGTCTGTTGTAGTGGGGCGCCCCTTTACCGTTTCAGTTGCCATTCCGTCCGCTTTTGGTCCACTGTGTCAAAAGCCGCAATTCAGCTGAGTTGCGCCCACTCTTGCGGTGCAGCGATAGGCGGCTGTCGCAGGACTCTCAAAATGGCGGCAGGCTGTTTCCTTTTTGGGCCTGGTCCACTGAAATGGCCCTGGGACACCTTGGAAATCGGACGCTTGTCTGCTAGGTCTTGGACCCCATTCTCAAAAGCGTCCCCTCCGCCTTGAGGATTCATCAAAAGTTTTGGGGGCCCCCGACTCCTGCATGCTTCTGGTGGGGAGCGGCTGCCATGATTGCTCGCGGAATGACCACGACGGAGCCACGAGATGGTGGTGCTTTCATGGTGACGCCAGCTTCAGTCTGAAACATCCAGAAACAAGGTGGGGCTTTCATCGTTTGGGAAAAAAAAAAAGTTTTCATCCAATGAAAAGTGTTATTTTTAGGTCATATGATCAAGCCTTCCATCATTAGGAAACCAAAAGTAAAATGAACCAATTAAAAGTTTTATAAACAAGTCACATGACCTGTTATGCGGCATAGGGTATAAAATGCGGAGAAAATACGTTGGCACGTGAGGCGGCGTCAGTAGCGGACCGATGTGCGAATAGGCCGAAGGCAACACAACGCGCCAAGATCCGGATGGAACCGAGGTGGTGTCCAGCAAGTTGCAGCACTGGTGTGGCCATCCTACAATGCTGAAAGTCGGCGTGGGGCGCCCCGTTGGCCTGTGAGTTCGCGTCAGTAGCGGACCGATGTGCGAATAGGCCGAAGGCAGCACAACGCGCCAAGATCCGGATGGCACCGAGGTGGTGTCTAGTAAGTTGCCGCACTGGTGTGGCCATCCTACAATCAGAAATACTAAGCAAGGGGTTTTTTAGAAAATTAGGACTAAGGGGGCGCACTGCCTGGGTTAAAACGTTACGAGGTATGTGAGGAGCAAGAGTATCGTTGTGTAGTGCGTAAAGAGCAGACGGCAAAACACCCTTAACCATCTAACAAGTCAAGAGACAAGACAATTTAACAAAAAATAAGCTCTCGCAACTACATGTGTGTACATCCAAACAAGGTACAATGACCAACAGTAATAAGGAAACGCAGAAGCAGGTTCTTTGGTGTGATTCTTCTTGTTACAGCAAGATGTTTAATTTTCTCCAGACTTAAGAATGATATCAATCGCCGATATCAATCGCCACGTTTGGCACGTGAGGCGGCGTCAGTAGCGGACCGATGTGCGAATAGGCCGAAGGCAGCACAACGCGCCAAGATCCGGATGGCACCGAGGTGGTGTCTAGTAAGTTGCCGCACTGGTGTGGCCATCCTACAATGTTGAAAGTCGGCGTGGGGCGCCCCGTTGGCCTGTGAGATGGCGTCAGTAGCGGACCGACGTGCGAATGGGGCCAAAGGCAGCGCAACAATATTTTCTGAATAGAAGACACCACAAGGCGCTGAGATGCCAAGATCCGGATGGCACCGAGGTGGTGTCTAGCAAGTTGTGGCACTGGTGTGGCCATCCTACAATGGTAAAAGTCGGCGTGGGGTGCCCTGTTGGCCTGTGAGATGGTGTCAGTAGCGGACCGATGTGCGAATGGGGCCAAAGGCAGCGCAACAATATTTTCTGACTAGAAGACACCACAAGGCGCTGAGATGCCAAGATCCGGATGGCACCGAGGTGATGTCTAGCAAGTTGCTGTACTGGTGTGGCCATCCTACAATGCTGAAACTCGGCGTGGGGCGCCCCATTAGCCTGTGATATGGCGTCAGTAGCGGACCGATGTGCGAATGGGGCCAAAGGCAGCGCAACAATATTTTCTGAAGAGAAGACACCACAAGGCGCTGAGATTCGGTTACCACCGAGGCGATGTCTAGCAAGTTGCCGCACTGGTGTGGCCATCCTACAATACTGCTCCGAATAACGGCGTGGGGTGCCCGAAGGGGGGGGGGGAGGCGGCGTGAACGGGCCTCCCTAGGTGGAGGCTCGTCTGCTGTAGTGGGGCGCCCCTTTACCGTTTCAGTTGCCATTCAGCTGAGTTTCGGCTGCTCTTGATGCTACAGCGACAGGCGGCTGCAACAGGACTCTCAAAATGGCGGCCTGTTCTTTGGATTTGGGCCTGGTCCACTAAAATGGCCCTGGGACACCTTAGAACTCGGACGCTCGATTTTTTTTCCTTTCCTCTACATGCAAAAAAAGGTAAATGCCCGGTACGTTACACGCTTCATCTGCCACGATGTACTCTCCAGAGGAACCGAAAAAAAATATAGTTATGGTAACTATACCATGCATCGTCATATGGAGAGGTGGCACCAATTAATTATAGTGCTGCATAAAAGAGAGATTTGGAGGAGAACCCCCGACCTGCCAGTACATTCATCAAAGAAGTGGCACTGACAGCATCAGAGGCAAGGGAAACGGTCCCAAATATTTAGAAGAACTTTGGAAAGATTAAAATGACATGTTTAGATTGTGGCAAATTAATTTCATGTGGACAGATGAGTGTTACTCTAATAAATACAGCATATGAACATCATCATAGTCGATGGTTGGTAGAGACATTTTGACTATATCCTGGACCTGCCCGTCCTCGCCCAAAATGGCGCCGGAATAAATGGGACTCGTAACTCCTTGTTGTGTACTGGTTGAACAACCTTGATATCACAAGATACGTATGCAGTTTTGAAGCACATGGCGGGCCGGGACGAGAATAGATTGAATATTTCGACATCTCTATTGATATTAAGTTCTGATGTGTTATTGATTACTGTACTATTGAAAGTTCGAATTAACGTCACCCATGGTACTTGCCCGCAAATGTATATCTAGATAATTTTATTGTAACTAGCCCTGTCGTATTTTAATTATAAAATGTACGTCAACCAATTCCGCAACTGTTAGACACCTTAGTTCTTGCAACCTAATGGCCCGCCCGTTACGTTCCTCTACAGTGTAAATGTCTACTCATCATATACGATTACAGTTTGCTCCGTGGCCGGCCCACGTGGTTATAGGCTCGTATTTGTATAATGAAATTTTCACAATAAAGGTTTTTAAAAGAAAACATGGTAGTAGTATATACATTGGTAAAGTTTTTAATAATAGTCACTGTTTTAGAATCATTAAAAGGCAAGTGAAATAAAGCAGACCAATTACATGAAGGGTAAAAGGTATAATACACAGGAACGCAGTAAAGATAAATGGTCAAGGGCTGTTGTGTTTTCTACTCCTGCAACATAAAGTGATCGATAAGAATCTCATATTCAGGCGTATCGGCGACTAAGACAGCAGGTCGACCCTCTTTTGCTCAACGGCTCCGTCATGGGACGAAGAAACGCTCTTTTTCTCGAAAAAAGAATATATTTTACTTGCAGGATAGTTGTAAATTTTCCGGGAAAGTACATTAGCCTGGAACATTATAACATATATTTAAGAAAAAATAATGTTCGGAAGTAATAAAAAGCGTAATTTTTAGGTCATATGACCAAGCCTTTCATCATTAGAATAAGAAAAGTAAAATGAACCAATGAAAAGTTTTATTAACAAGTCACATGACTTGTTATGCTTACGTTACGCGCTGCGCGTCGCGCCCCGGATGACTTCCGGATGCGCTAACGCGGCGCGTCATATGACGCATTACGCGACAACGCAGGTCCAGAATATAGTCAAAATGTCTCCACCAACCAGCGGTCGGAACACAACCCCTTTCAGCAGGCTAAATAGTTCTGTTAAATGACAACAGAAGGGAGAGGCAACAAGAACCATCAGTCAAAGAGGGAAGGGCTAGTTCTTCTCTACCGGGTTACGTTGGGGCGCTACCGGAACTGATCGAATTGGTAGTCTACAGTGTTTCTGGATGTTTCAGACTGAAGCTGGGGTTAGCATGAGAGCACCACCATTTCGTAGCTCCGTCGTGGTCATTCCGCGAGCAATCATGGCAGCCGCTCTTTATCGTTATTTTGGGCGGGGTGGGTGGCGGAGCCGAGCTGTATTGCAGCCATCATGGTGTGGAGTTCAGTTTATCTCACTAGTTTTGTATTTGTCATGAGGGGTTGTTCCTAATGTTTCTATTTTAGCGAGGTCAAAAAGAGATCCCATTAGTGGCCTACTGATTTTGCTCGATTCCTTTTGTTTTTTTACACGATTTTTCGTTATCTGCAAAGACTAAACAGAGTATTGCGACTCTGTGTTTGTTTGTAAATAGAGAATGAACCAAAGAGAACCAATTCTAAAACGGTAAATGCTTGGATAACAATCAATCAAATGGAGAGAGAAGCAGGCACGACGTATTACAACAGGGGCAAAGGCCTGCGTTAACTACCTTTCACTATCTGCAAAGAGAGAGTACTCCTAATAGAAATGAGGGGGGGGGGGCAGCATTCAAAGCAGATCAGTGTGCATAAACACGAAAATATTTTTACTTACCACGTACTTGACATTCGACAGCTTATGATATTTGCTATTAAAAAACCATTGAAATTCACTGAAAAAACCATAGGTTATAGACCATATATAGTTAGGAATTAGCATTTACAAAACCTTTAAAATTCACTGAAAAAACCATAGGTTATAGACCATATATAGTTAGGAATTAGCATTTACAAAACCATGAAAATTCACTGAAAAAACCATAGGTTATAGACCATATATCGCTAGGAATTAGCATTTAAAAAACCTTATTTTACCCACACAAAACCATTGAAATTCCATATATAGTTAGTTGCACTAACTATATATCGCGCACCCGCAATCCACTGCTGATGATGTCACATATTACATCATTCATGACATGGTCAGTGACATCACTGATGACATCTCAAATGACATCACTGATGACATCACTGATGACATCTCATTTGACATCAATGACCACATCACTGATGATATCATTCATGTGACAATACAATGCATCTCCTCACATTTTAATATAACCTCTGTTTCACCCAGTGTTAAATACAGAGTATAATTTTTGAAACCATTGACACACCAATACTAGTTACTACATACGCACTCACTGATTCCTACGTCTACACACACCTTCACTCATTCACCCATACAATCATTCATACATACAATCACTCATCTTTACAACACTATCATATGCACTCATACACCTATACAGACACTCACAGTCTGCCACTCATCCATGGAGTTACTCACTCACCTAGTCAGTCATGTAAAGAATCAATGACACTTCCATTTTCTTGTCTATACAGTTAAACATAGAGCACCTTACATTTTCAAACATATACTAACACATACTTACCTTCTTATACAATCATTGATACAAGTACACATTGATCTGCACAGAGTCACACACCTCCCAGCCAGCCACACACACACTCAGTCTCCCATACAAATACTTGGACAATCAATCAGTAACCTATATAGTTAATCATATAGCTACTGATCAACACATGCAGCAGTTTACAGAACAACAGACATAATGATGCACAAATTAAGACAGTTTAGTCACTAACCCATGCACTCAGTGAGACACATTTAATCACTCACTCATACATTCAGTCATGCACCTACTAAATCCTTTGTCCAGACACTTATACTTCCACTCATTCTTCAATATGTAAGACACATTTTAACTTTACAGAAACATACAGTCACTGGATGTTGTCATCAGTGATGTCATCAGTGATGTCATCCGGGGCGCGACGCGCAGCGCGTAACGTAAGCATAACAGGTCATGTGACTTGTTAATAAAACTTTTCATTGGTTCATTTTACTTTTCTTATTCTAATGATGAAAGGCTTGGTCATATGACCTAAAAATTACGCTTTTTATTACTTCCGAACATTATTTTTTCTTAAATATATGTTATAATATTCCAGGCTAATGTACTTTCCCGGAAAATTTACAACTGTCCTGCAAGTAAAATATATTCTTTTTTCGAGAAAAAGGGCGTTTCTTCGTCCCATGACGGAGCCGTTGAGCAAAAGAGGGTCGACCTGCTGTCTTAGTCGCCGATACGCCTGAATATGAGATTCTTATCGATCACTTTATGTTGCAGGAGTAGAAAACACAACAGCCCTTGACCATTTATCTTTACTGCGTTCCTGCGTATTATACCTTTTACCCTTCATGTAATTGGTCTGCTTTATTTCACTTGCCTTTTACTGATTCTAAAACAGTGACTATCATTAAAAACTTTACCAATGTATATACTACTACCATGTTTTCTTTTAAAAACCTTTATTGTGAAAATTTCATTATACAAATACGAGCCTATAACCACGTGGGCCGGCCACGGAGCAAACTGTAATTGTATATGATGAGTAGACATTTACACTGTAGAGGAACGTAACGGGCGGGCCATTAGGTTGCAAGAACTAAAGTGTCTAACAGTTGCGGAATCGGTGGACGTACATTTTATAATTAAAATACGACAGGGCCAGTTACAATAAAATTATCTAGATATACATTTGCGGGCAAGTACCATGGGTGACGTTAATTCGAACTTTCAATAGTACAGTAATCAATAACACATCAGAACTTAATATCAATAGAGATGTCGAAATATTCAATCTATTCTCGTCCCCGCCCGCCATGTGCTTCAAAACTGCATACGTATCTCGTGATATCAAGGTTGTGCAACCAGTACACAACAAGGAGTTACGAGTCCCATTTATTCCGGCGCCATTTTGGGCGAGGACGGGCAGGTCCAGGATATAGTCAAAATGTCTCTACCAACCATCGACTATGATGATGTTCATATGCTGTATTTATTAGAGTAACACTCATCTGTCCACATGAAATTAATTTGCCACAATCTAAACATGTCATTTTAATCTTTCCAAAGTTCTTCTAAATATTTGGGACCGTTTCCCTTGCCTCTGATGCTGTCAGTGCCACTTCTTTGATGAATGTACTGGCAGGTCGGGGGTTCTCCTCCAAATCTCTCTTTTATGCAGCACTATAATTAATTGGTGCCACCTCTCCATATGACGATGCATGGTATAGTTACCATAACTATATTTTTTTTCGGTTCCTCTGGAGAGTACATCGTGGCAGATGAAGCGTGTAACGTACCGGGCATTTACCTTTTTTTGCATGTAGAGGAAAGGAAAAAAAATTCGAGCGTCCGAGTTCTAAGGTGTCCCAGGGCCATTTTAGTGTTGCAGCCGCCTGTCGCTGTAGCATCAAGAGCGGCCGAAACTCAGCTAAATGGCAACTGAAACGGTAAAGGGGCGCCCCACTACAGCAGACGAGCCTCCACCTAGGAAGGCCCGTTCACGCCGCCTCCCCCCTTCCTTCGGGCACCCCACGCTGTTATTCGGAGCAGTATTGTAGGATGGCCACACCAGTGCCGCAACTTGCTAGACATCACCTCGGTGGTAACCGAATCTCAGCGCCTTGTGGTGTCTTCTATTCAGAAAATATTGTTGCGCTGCCTTTGGCCCCATTCGCACATCGGTCCGCTACTGATGCCACCTCACAGGCCAACGGGGCGCCCCACGCCTACTTTCAGCATTGTAGGATGGCCACACCAGTACGGCAACTTGCTAGACACCACCTCGGTGCCATCCGGATCTTGGCATCTCAGCGCCTTGTGGTGTCTTCTAGTCAGAAAATATTGTTGTGCTGCCTTTGGCCCCATTCGCACATCGGTCCGCTACTGACGCCATCTCACAGGCTAATGGGGCGCCCCACGCCGACTTTCAGCATTGTAGGATGGCCACACCAGTACAGCAACTTGCTAGACACCACCTCGGTGCCATCCGGATCTTGGCATCTCAGCGCCTAGTGGTGTCTTCTATTCGGAAAATATTGTTGCGCTGCCTTTGGCCCCATTCGCACATCGGTCCGCTACTGACACCATCTCACAGGCCAACGGGGCGCCCCACGCCGACTTTTACCATTGTAGGATGGCCACACCAGTGCGGCAACTTGCTAGACACCACCTCGGTGCCATCCGGATCTTGGCATCTCAGCGCCTTGTGGTGTCTTCTATTCAGAAAATATTGTTGCGCTGCCTTTGGCCCCATTCGCACATCGGTCCGCTACTGACACCATCTCAAAGGCCAACGGGGCGCCCCACGCAGACTTTCAGCATTGTAGGATGGCCACACCAGTACAGCAACTTGCTAGACACCACCTCGGTGCCATCCGGATCTTGGCATCTCAGCGCCTAGTGGTGTCTTCTATTCGGAAAATATTGTTGCGCTGCCTTTGGCCCCATTCGCACATCGGTCCGCTACTGACACCATCTCACAGGCCAACGGGGCGCCCCACGCCGACTTTTACCATTGTAGGATGGCCACACCAGTGCGGCAACTTGCTAGACACCACCTCGGTGCCATCCGGATCTTGGCATCTCAGCGCCTTGTGGTGTCTTCTATTCAGAAAATATTGTTGCGCTGCCTTTGGCCCCATTCGCACATCGGTCCGCTACTGACGCCATCTCACAGGCCAACGGGGCGCCCCACGCAGACTTTCAACATTGTAGGATGGCCACACCAGTGCGGCAACTTACTAGACACCACCTCGGTGCCATCCGGATCTTGGCGCGTTGTGCTGCCTTCGGCCTATTCGCACATCGGTCCGCTACTGACGCGAACTCACAGGCCAACGGGGCGCCCCACGCCGACTTTCAGCATTGTTGGATGGCCACACCAGTGCTGCAACTTGCTGGACACCACCTCGGTGCCATCCGGATCTTGGCACGTTGTGTTGCCTTCGGCCTATTCGCACATCGGTCCGCTACTGACGCCGCCTCACGTACCAACGTATTTTCTCCGCATTTTATCCCCTATGCCGCATAACAGGTCATGTGACTTGTTTATAAAACTTTTCATTGGTTCATTTTACTTTTGGTTTCCTAATGATGGAAGGCTTGATCATTTGACCTAAAAATAACACTTTTCATTGGATGAACACTTTTTTTTCCCCAAACGATGAAAGCCCCACCTTGTTTCTGGATGTTTCAGACTGAAGCTGGCGTCAGCATGAAAGCACCACCATCTCGTGGCTTCGTCGTGGTCATTATGCGAGCAATCATGGCAGCCGCTCCCCACCAGAAGCCTGCAGGAGTCGGGGGCCCCCAAAACTTTTGTTGAATCCTCAAGGCGGAGGGGACGCTTTCGAGAATGGGGTCCAAGACCTAGCAGACAAGCGTCCGATTTCCAAGGTGTCCCAGGGCCATTTCAGTGGACCAGGCCCAAAAAGGAAAGAGCCTGCCGCCATTTTGAGAGTCCTGTGACAGCCGCCTATCGCTGCACCGCAAGAGTGGGCGCAACTCAGCTGAATTGCGGCTTTTGACACAGTGGACCAAAAGCGGACGGAATGGCAACTGAAACGGTAAAGGGGCGCCCTGAGGTTTCGTAAAAATTATTACAACGTTCTGGGCATTACCGAATATGGACGAGTTTAGTATCTATGAACCGTAAATGGCGAGTTCGGTAAGTGTATGCATTTTCGCTACACTACCTGTTAGGGTTCGCCTAATATTACGGGTTCTTCATCTGAACCCTCGGGTTCCATTTTAGATACAGCATCCATTTTGTTTCTTGCCCTCACGTAGTCAGCGAGCAGGTAACTGTTCGCCCCCTGACCCTCTAGTTCCCAAGCCTTGCGGAAGACGCCTATTCCTTTCATGCGTCTTTATGGCCGGAGGAATGACACAGCGAAGGCAGATGGCTCAGCTTGAGGGTAATCTGGTCGTGCCGGTCTATTGTGACAGCCGTGCAGGCGATGGGATCCAGCTCTTTTATCCTACGATCATGCTTCCGATATTACCCCCACACTCCTTTCTCTACACGTGTCTGACTTCCTTGCAGCTGCTCTTGTTTCTTCTCCTTGTTCATTTACAACTCTAATGGGTGTGCCTAATGGTGGGAAGATGTACTTTTACAGTTGGGAACCGGCAGTGCTACTGTAATTATGTTCCGGGATTCTGAACACATGAAAGCGACCCTTTTGAAGTTTACTGTGGGAGCTGAATTGTAATCTTTTGTTCGCATGTTGTGCAATGGCAACATTTTGTATAAAAGAGAGCGACCTACATATGCAATTTGAAGCAGACTCGCAGAACCTACATGCCGATGTACTTCTAATTACTCTTGTTTCCCTGCAGTAAATAAACGCTGATCTTTGACGCCGAAGGAAGTGTCCCGTGTCTCTGTCACTTGTGCGCCGAAACAGGTATCCCATGAAGGTTATAGGTGTTGTCCCCTGGCACCGCTGGTTCTGTTAAAAGTCCAGTCCTTCAGTTGGCGCCCAACGTGGGGCGACATCAGCGGTACCGGTCCAAAGCCTGACGATCGTGAGGAACTTCGTGTGAAATCTCCGAGGGAAGGTGCACCCCGCTTCATCGATCCTGTTGTCGAAATAAGTGGCCCGAAGATTTTCCCTGCGAAGATTCCCACCTCCTGACGGCTGCGACGGACCGATGCCCTGACTGTCGACCTGTCTTCGACGCCCGGCGCAGACCTTACGTACAAGCGAGACGATAGACGGGCCTTCCTGGTGACGCCATTGAAGTTCTGAGTTAAGTATTTGTGGGTCGCTCCCAGTCCTTAGTGGTTGTTCTAGCTTCTTGAAAGCTTTGTTGTAGCCTTTCAAGGCTTTGTTGTATTAGCTCACTGAGGTTTGTTGTAGCCTTTTCAGGCTTTGTTGTTGCAGCTCACTGAGCTTTGTGGTAGCCTTAAGGCTTTGTTGTATTGCATGGTTCCATTGCATTTGTGGTTCTTAGTATTGGTTCTTAGTATTTTATTTGACAGTTGCAATTGCCAAAAACCGAGGGTTTTGTCTTACACGAAGGTTTAGTACTTCGGTAACCCTTGAAGTTTGATACTAGGTTAGTGTGCACGATGCCTAGCCATAGTGGTTTGTTTAGTATCTTCAAATGCTGCGCAATGGATTCCCGGTTGGAGGACTCGTGTCCGATACCTCCAGTTGGAACTCCGATACATGAGCTTTACAGTCGACATGGTGTGGGTCCTATTATATATAATGAGTACTGGGTCCGCTACACGAAGAAAGACGGTGACCTTAGTTGGCCACCACATGGAAGTTTTGAACTTACGATTTTAGATAATCTTGAGGCTAAATTATTTTTAAAGAAAGCTAGGCCAGCTATGTTTGATTCTTTTCGGCTGTGGCGTAAAGAGGCCAAGCAGGAAGAAATCAAAAAACTTAAAAAGGATCAAAGAGAAGGGTTCGTTCCGATAATGCAAACTATACGAGAATGTAAACAAGTAAAAGAAGAAAAGGAAATGGAAGTTTCCACTAGATTACATCACATGAAAATAGATAAATGTTATCCGGTTTTACCGACTAGCCTAGATAAGAAAGAAGAAGATTCGAAGGAGGATTCCTTGTTAGCATATTTAATGAAATGCCACCTCCTTATGCACAGGGTGCTACTGCTCCTGTAGCTCCTCCTGTAGTTTCTCCTGGTGTTCCAGCGGCTGCGGGTCAGCCCGTTGTTAACCCTACGGTTGTTCCACCACCTGTCCTTGTTCCCACTGTCCCTGTACCTGTACCTCCTCAGTCTGTTATTCCTGTTACCCCGACTACCTTGTCCGTTCCTACTATGCCTTCCTTCACTTCCAGTGTTGTTGCCCCTGTTTAGGTCTCGCCTGTCGATGCGCATGCGCATCGAGCTTGCGAGCCTATTGCGGCTTAAACAACGTTTAACTAAGAAGCAAGGAATCGTGGCGATTCCTTGCAGTGCCCGTGACTTTTAAGCTCGTTGCGCATGTGCATTGAGCTTAAAAGCGCGTGCACATCAGTTCCCTCAGCCGCACTCCAGGCCCCTGCTGTTTTCACACCCCCTCCCCGCTCCGCCCCCTCCCCTGCCCGCCGTGTCGCATTTCTCCTCCCCCCTCCCCTTCTCTGCCTTCCCTCCGTCTTGTCTCTTCACTTCGAAGTGCCTCCCCTACTCTCCTCCCCCTCCTCCTCCTACTCTCCTCCCCCCTCCTCCACCTACTCTCCTCCCCACTCTCTCTCTCCCAGCACAACCTTGTTTGCGCTTCTTCCCCGTCATTTGGCCTCATGTGTAGTCAGACTTCTCTTCCCTTTTACAGAGAAGCACGTTGTTTAAATGTGAGGAAGAAATGGAAAGGGCAATTGCATTTCCCCATTCATATTTTGATCCTCCAAAATACAAACAAATGAACTATAGATGAGAGCCTGCAGCGTTTCCCTTTTCAAGCACGTTTTGAGGCTTCGGGGTTGTCGTGCGCTCACAGCACGCACCCCCTCCCCGCCCTCCATTGCACGGGCAGTGCGTGCTGTATAAACACAGTCAGCAACAGTGGTAACATCTCTTGTTTATTTTCTCTTCCTTGTTTGTTATATCTTCCTCCGCATTGCTGGCTCGCCCCTCCCCCTCCACAGCGGCCCTTATTGTCACCTCGGCTTACACTCACCCCTCCTTTCTCCCCTTTAGGCTGCTTTCGGATGCTTTGTTCGCAGCTTGTCATTTACTTTTGCATTGTGGGCGTATTATGATTATATTTCTTAGGGAAGGGTAGTGCTAGTCCAAGGTACATTGCGCGCTCCCACCTTTCTCTGGCCTCGTCTTAATTTGTCTCTGTAAATAATTAAAATTTAGCATCTGAGGTATTGCGGGTTACCTGTAAATGTGAAGCGATCTAATTTTAGTTTCTGATTTGACGTTTCTGAATTTAAAAGTTTGTTTTCATTTATCTGAACAAACCTTTTACTGGCACAGTTGTAACTGTTCTCACTGTGGATACAATCATGTTTGCAAGCGCTGCTTCTAGTTCGAACCTTTGTAGACAGGGCCTATACTGAGCGTGTTCTTGTGCTAGGGCTTAATTTCAGCCGGGGTTTACCGGTGCGCACATTGGCGTTTAATTCCTGGCGCTTACTCTGGGCATGTTGTAATACATATTACTTAAGGAATATGCTGTTTCCGTTTTTTAACACCCAAAAGTGTAAGTTATCTGTGTTCTGCTTATTATGTTATTTATCCTAGGTGTCTGGGCCACGGCAACATTTGTGCTCTTGTGCTGCCCACACAGGAAGCACACCAGCCCCCTCACTGTAATAGGAGGTAGTCCCAGCACCTCTCCCATACTTCTAACAAACAGCTCTACAGTAAACAGTCTGTGTACTGCTTCTTATCACTGCAATCTATCTCCGTTCACTGGCTCCTCACCCGCCCCCTTCACTCCTCTCTAAACATTCCTTCCCATGGCGTTTGGATCTCGGGAGAGAGCAGTGGCACACAGCTGCATTCCTCCCCTGTTGTTGAAGATTTTACCACTAATTAACACAGTGCAGTCGAGGTCGCTTTCACTTTTGTGTCCGCGCTTCTTTTACTGGTGAATTTCATGCCTATCTGTGCTCCTCACATTCACGCATAATAAAGTGTAATTCATAAAGCACATTCGGTACCCCTCACTGTGCAGGTCGCAATAACTGACTTACTTTAATAATTGGGTGGCAATAGAAATATCCAACACTCCAACATGTATCACAGTGAGCTGAGCACGTTGTTATAACTACTTCCCTTTTGACAAACTGCGATACACACTGTGACAAAGGCACACTTCCACGTCTCTCTGGCCTTCTTTTTTTTTGCCTCTGTAAATAATTAACATTGGCACCTGGTGGATTGCGGGTTACCTGTAAATGTGAAGGATGTAAATTCATTTTCTGTTTTCACGTTTCTGAATTTAAAAGTTGTTTTCATTTATCTAAACAAACCTTTAACGGGCACAGGTGGAACTGTTCAAACTAATAGATACAATAATGTTTGTAAGCGCTGCTTCTACTTAGAACCTTTGTAGGCAGCGCCCAGAATGAGCGCGTTCTTGGGCTGGGGGCTTAATTTCAGCAGGAGTCTACTGGTGTGACCGTTGGCACTTAATCATTAACACTTGCATTTTGTGTGTATTATGAAACATATTTCTTATTTAATCTTCTGGATACTGTTGGACTGCTGTAGTAGAGGTAAGATGTGTAGCTACCTCAGCAGTTCATAGTCTTCTAGCTGCCATTGGTAGGGCCCATAACTATACCTTTTTATATTGTAGTATGCTACATTTAGTTTGTCTTGATGAAGACACATGAAAAGGTGTTGCAAGGGGTCAAAACGCTTATGCTTCCACTGATACCGTTTGCAAATAATTCTATGCATTGCAGCCTTCACATTGGGTGAAGTCTGTGCCCTTGCAAATAATTTATTGTAGAAGCCAAAAAAGAGACGTTGTTTCTCTTTTTAATTAACTTTCTCCATGCACCTAATACTTGTTCACTTGCACTGTGCTGCGACTTGGAGCACATTTTGATGAACTATAGTTTTTGTGTAGTTGTGACAAATCTATATATAGCTTATTTTGAATTTTATACAAGTGTTTACTCTATATCAATTTTTTCTCAGCACTTCGTCGGAGACCATTTGCTTTCTTGCTCCCTCGTTTGTATACCGCTTCCCACTCACAACCACCAGTATTTTATTTTATTTTTATTAACATGCTTTCCTCACTCACCCTCACTCACCCTCACCCTCACTCACCCTCACTCACCCTCACCCTCACTCACCCTCACTCACCCTCACTCACCCTCACCCACACTCACCCTCACCCTCACTCACCCTCAACGCCTCACCCTCACTCACCCTCAACCCCTCAACCCCTCACCCTCACTCACCCTCAACCCCTCACCCTCACCCACCCTCAACCCTTCACCCTCAACCCACCACTCACCCTCACTCTCACTCACCCTCACTCACCCTCAACCCCTCAGCCTCACCCTCACCCTCACTCACCCTCAACCCCTCACCCTCAACCCCTCACCCTCACTCACCCTCAACCCCTCACACTCACTCACCCTCACCCTCACTCACCCTCAACCCCTCACCCTCACCCTCACTCACCCTCACTCACCCTCACTCACCCTCACCCTCACTCACCCTCAACCCCTCACCCTCACCCACCCTCACTCACCCTCACTCACCCTCACTCACCCTCAACCCCTCACCCTCACTCACCCTCACCCTCACTCACCCTCACCCTCACTCACCCTCAACCCCTCACCCTCACCCACCCTCACCCACCCTCACCCACCCTCACCCTCACTCACCCTCAACCCCTCACCCTCACTCACCCTCAACCCCTCACCCTCACTCACCCTCAACCCCTCACCCTCACTCACCCTCAACACCTCACCCTCACTCACCCTCAACCCCTCACCCTCACTCACCCTCACCCTCACTCACCCTCAACCCCTCACCCTCAACCCCTCACCCTCAACCCCTCACCCTCACTCACCCTCACAACACATATTGTGTTACAATAGGTGTCACATTTGCGAAAGATAAAACTATCTAGAGATGTAGCATAACGACCAGAGCTGCCATATAAGTCACGTAAATACAAAACATGTTGCATTCCAAATGCTATAGGTGTCACATTCGCAAAAGTTATAACTATTGGCATTGTAAATGACAAAGCCATCAATTTAGCAATTTGAACAACGAAAAAATAAATAAATTATGTCATTTACAAGACCAATAACTACAACTTTTCTAATGCGAAACCTATTGCATTCCAACCCCACTCACCCACGCAACGCCACTCACACACACAACGCCACTCACACACGCAACGCCACTCACACACGCAACGCCACTCTCACACGCCACTCATCCACGCAACGCCACTCATCCACGCAACGCCACTCATCCACGCAACGCCACTCATCCATTTGCAAAACGAAAAAAGTTAAACTCTTCTATTGCGAGACCTATTGCATTTTCAATGCTTGTTTTCTTTCTCCTTCTGTTCGTAAGCGTATTCCTAACACTGTTGCTACCCTTTATTCACCACTTCCTGGTCAGTTATTCCCGTCTGATCTTTCCGAAACTCCTCAGAGACGGAGTCAGATCCCTAGTGGTAGGGAGAAAGGGACGTTAGTGACTATGGCACATAGATGGATAAGACATCCCGCTAACTACACTCCACGTGTGGTCTTCGACACGTTTTCTCAGTTTAATGAGCCTACGCAGAGATTCGTGTTCGAAGAAATGTGTAACTTTTTGAGTGAAGAATGGTATAACGATGATTTAGATAACGTGCCGCCCGATATAACTGAACTCCAGAGTCATTTTTCGAACGGTATGATTGTAGGTGGAGATGTACGACGTGCCTTGGAACGCTTGTTATTGTTCAGATCCACAGTGCATTCTCGGGTGTCATTTGATGATGCCACTGAGAATTGGAAAGCGGCTCCTGGTCAGTATCCTATGAGAGAGGTTCCGCCACTTTGGGTGCCTGGTGATCCTGGTGCTCACCCTCCGGTTTTACCGCATTTTCGAAGAGTGTGGATACACCTCCCATGGAAACGATCGGAAGTTTTGCAAGTGAAGCAATCCTTGCCTGATCCGCATAAGAATCCGGCTGGTTATTATAAGGAGCTATCCCAATTGGTGGAAGCTTCTGTTATGAACCTTGCCGATATCGACATGTTGTTCGGTAACGTTGTACCGCAACCAGTTTGGGCGAAAATTCGCCAAGCAAACCACGCAAATGAGTTAGGTGGTGATTGGGCTGCACTGATAGCGGCTGATGCATTGCAAGTCGGTGGGGTAAGCCTGAACAGCTGATCTTGGATTTGCCTCAGAAAATCATTACGCTCATGAAAACTCTCATGCCAGCGATGAAGGTGAACTGGGATAAGTTATCAGCTTGTAAGCAAAAGAAAGACGAAAGTGTCTCGGATTTCTTCACAAGGTTTGAGGAAGCGTTTGTCGACCACAGCTGTCAGGACATGGGCGCTGAAGGAGGTCAGCGGTTATTTGTCGACAAGTTCGTGTCGAATTTGTTGCCTGAGCTAAGCAACAAATTGAAGAATTCAGAAAGTGCATGGGCGGTTTCCACAACTGCACAGATATTAGCAACGGCTCAATACTACGAGAATAGGGAAAAGGAAGAAAGTGATCGTGTAGAAAAGAAAACGAAGGAGCTCAAAACGAAGGTTTTGTTGCAGCAAGCATATCCTCCACGATCAAACCAAAATGATTCGCAACAGCAGTATCGACTGCGAGCACAGCCCGATAGGATGCAGCCGCGTACTGACAACTTTGACTATAGATCTTCACTTGGGTATAATCAGTGCGCATATTGTAGGAGAGAGGGACACATAAAATATGATTGTCCTGCCTTACGGGACCGTCTGAATGGTGTGTCGATACGAGGAAACCGTGGTGGTGGTCCTCAACAGGCATCACGAGGTAGAGGTCGTGGTTCACCCCAAAATCAGATTGATCGCCATCAAAATCAATCGGATACGAATAATTGTTTTGACCAGCGAAATGCGGGGTCAGTTCGATCTGCACAATATAATGTGGACGATTATTACGTAGAACATGAGACTGTTGCAAACGACCATTACTAGGACAGCCACCGACAAAGAGAGGGAGTAGTATCAGTTCCGGTCAATCAGAGTGGGCCTTACGTTGCAGTGGCTACAGCGGGCGTAGTTGAGCCTTTTCTGTTAGACACTGGTGCGACGAAAAGTTCCATCATGCATTCGAAACTCCCTGGCGCACCTTTGTCTGGCTTAACGAACGTTTCCGTTGGATTCTCTGGTGCCCCTGTTAGCAACCCCGTCTTTAGTCCTTTGCCCCTTACGATTGGACCTCGTGAGCTAACGGCTCCACTGATTCTATCTACAGGTTGTGGTGAGAATCTTTTGGGTCTGGATTTGTTGAAACGACTATATGCAACTTTGTATTGTTCCCCCGAAGGAGTGGAGCTTACATTAGGGAGGAGAGTGATCTCTCCTATGTATTTATCGGTCGATAAATTCCCACCAGAATTGAGTTCCCTCCCTGCGTCTCTATGGGCCACAGGTCCCAATGATGTGGGTCTGTTAGACATTCCACCTTATGTGATTCAATTGAAACCAAATGTGCGATTACCACGTTTACCTCAATATCGTATCTCATTTGATGGTGAGCGAGCGCTGTTAGCGATCGTTCATGATCTCATTGGAAAAGGTGTTGTTGAAGAAACTCGTGGAAACGTGTGTAATAGCCCTGTATTGCCTATTTTGAAACGAACTGACCCATCTAAACCTCCTGTGTATCGTTTCGTAATAGATTTGAGAGAAGTAAATAAAATAGTGATTCCACAATTCCCCGTGGTTCCTGATATCACGGCCTTACTAACAATGATTCCGGCCTCTGCCTCCTGGTTCACGGTGATCGATCTAAAGAATGCTTTCTTTAGTATCCCGATTGCTGAGGAAAGCAGAGACCTATTCGGATTCTCATTAGGTGGTCGCAGTTTTAGGCTAAAACGCGCTCCACAGGGCTACTATGAGAGTCCGTCGATCTACAGTCAAGCACTTAAAAGTCAGCTTGATGCCTTTGTTTTACCGACGGGTGCGGCTTTGATTCAATACGTTGACGATCTTTTAGTGGCAGCTGATACAGGAGCTATTTGCAAAGCAGCTACAGTATCATTATTGCATTATCTACATGACTTACATCACAAGGTATCACCTTCTAAGCTACAATATTGTTGTCAAGAAGTTACCTATTTAGGTCACTTATTGTCAAAAGAAGGGAGAAGGTTGACCCCAGAGAGAATCGCAGCGATTTCCCGAATGACTGTGCCAAAAACCCAGAGAGATGTTCGTGCCTTTTTAGGTATTACGTCCTACTGCAGACAATGGATTCCAAATTTTTCATTGTTGGCGAAACCATTGATAGCCCTTACGTGCAAGGATGTTTCATCCCCATTGCCTTGGACTGAAGAGTGTCAGAAAGGTTTTTCTGAATTACGTGATGCGTTGTGTTCGGCTCCTGTGTTGGGCACTCCTGACTACAGTAAGCCGTTTACACTATACGTTCACGAGAGGGATGGTTGTGCGTTGAGTGTTCTGACACAACCTTTTGGCGGCAAACAACGCCCATGCGCCTATTTTTCCTCGACTTTAGACCCAGTAGCTAGAGCCTTGCCGAGTTGTTTAAGAGCAACAGCGGCAGCTGCGGCGTCCATTCGACAGTCCGCAGGTCTGGTCATGGATAATATGCTTACGGTGATGGTTCCGCATGCAGTTGACACTCTATTGAATCGAACGAAAACTCAACACTTGACGAGCGCAAGATTGTCTGGATATGAGTTGACGTTACTGGCCAGTCATATACAGATAAAACGATGTAATGTGTTGAATCCAGCAACATTGCTGCCGATCGACACGGAGTCAAGTGGTGAAGCACTACATGACTGTTATCTCAGAACTGAAGAGGAAACCAAGGGTCGTATTGACCTAAAAGATACTCCATTGGCAGATCCCGATGGTACTTTATATGTGGATGGTTCCTGTTTTAAGTTACCGAATGGTGATGTGACGACTGCGTATGCTGTAGTAACATTGAGTAGGATTGTGGAAAGCGCAAGATTGAGTCAGAATTCGGCTCAGGCTGCTGAGCTGATCGCATTGACAAGAGCGTGTGTATTGTCTAAAGATAAATGGGTGAATGTGTTTACAGATAGCCAGTATGCGTTTGGTGTGGCACATAGTTTTGGGCGATTGTGGAGAGAGAGAGGATTCCTTACGTCGCATGGCACGAAGATTCAACATGGTCAGCTTGTGAATGACCTTTTAGATGCACTCACATTGCCTAAACAGGTGGCCGTAGTCAAATGTAGTCCACATCAGAAAGTGACGGACGATGTGGGTCGTGGTACTGCGTTTGCGGATGAAACGGCTAAAGAGACAGCTAAAGATTTGACGAACAGAATGTATGTTACGAGTTCAGTGAGATGGCCAACAGAGACTGGTATATGTGAAGACACGATTGAGAGTGTGAAGGGAATACAGAATGAAGCCACTGAGATGGAAAGGACTAAATGGAAAGAGAGCACGGGAAGATTGGATGAGAACGGATGTTGGGTTGATTTGTCAGAAAAGCAGAGATGGATGTTACCGGATGCATATGTGCTCTCTGTCGTTACAATAGCTCATGGTACAGCGCACATCAGCACAAAAGGCATATGCAAGTTGTTGTCTCATGTATGGAAGAATGATGGGATTACTAAGTGTGCAAAGAGAGTGGTTAAGAATTGTATGGTGTGTTTGATGCGCAATCCTGGTAAGGGCACTCCCACTCCACCTGGCCATTTTGCCCCTCCTACGTACCCTTTCGAAGTTATCCAGTTGGACTTCATCCACATGGAGAGATGTAACAATTTGAAATTCATTTTAGTTGTGGTGTGTGCATTCTCTAGATGGATTGAGGCTTACCCCCTTAAGGATAATACGGCCTTATCCACGGCAAAAAATTTGCTCAAAGAGTATTTTCCCCGCTACGGAATGCCTCGGGTTGTATGGTCGGACAACGGAAGTGAGTTTGTGGGAAGTGTGATGAAGAGTGTGTGTTGTGGCTTAGGGATAGTACAAAAGTTCCATAGTGCAAACCATCCACAATCAGCAGGCTTGGTGGAAGGATACAATGGCACCCTAAAACTAAAATTGGCTAAAATTCAGGCGACAACTGGTCTATCATGGCCCGAGGCTTTGCCCCTAGCTCTCCTGTCGACCAGGGCAACTGTACACTCACGAGTAGGGCTTAGCCCATATGAGATCGTATTTGGCCGTCCCGCTAATATATGGGGAGTCCCAAGGCCTAAGGAGTTTGATAGAATCGAATATCCAATGTTGATTGACTATCTTCATGATCTGACTGCTAAATTGAGTTTGATTCATCAACAGGTCTTTGAGGCTTTGCCGTCACGAACAGAGGGTCCTGGTCATCGGCTCCAATCCCGGAGATTGGATTCTCATCCGCAACTTCGGACGAAAACGGAATCTTGAGCCGAGATTCGTGGGACCGTTCCAGGTACAGCTAGCAACGAGGACGGCAGTTCGGCTGGAAGGCCGGAAAAACTGGGTACATGCTACCCACACCAAAAGAGTCCCGTTTCCTTTGCCGTCGGACACCTGGATGAGAAGAGGTTTTTCTTCATCTGAAACTGACACTCCACAACGTTTTGTTCCATTCAGCGAAGCTCAGCTTGTATCTGACGCCCTTGTTGATTCCCCTCAAACAATTTCCTCCCCGTCAACCTTGGAAAATTCGAGTGCTGAACAATCGCCTGAACAATTGAACACTCCTTTGCCGTCCAATTCACTATTTGAAGATCAAACTCGCCCTGGGAGCAGCCGATACTTTCTTCGTCCACGCACTAGAGACTAAATAAAAAGATTTTTGTTTTTAGGTTTTCACACTTGCCCTGAATATAGTGGACATTATATATTGTGTGTTTTTCCCTTTTCGTACAGCCAAGAACATTATAATAAATTGAACGTACAATTTAGCTAGAACGTATCATCTAGGTTGGCCGTAGGGCCGTGCGGGTACTTCCTTCTGTTTAGCAGCTATCGACACAAGGTCGGTTTCTTTTGTCGATTTCCTGGAACTCCTGGGAATTGATAATCGCTACTCAGAACGAAGTGCGTCAAGAACGTCGCGGACGGTCGTTAGGGGATGGAATCGTCATTGTCTGAGCTGTCGAAAAGAGAGAAAATGTTGGCGCAAAGATCTGCATTACATAAGATGTTTCGTTCAAAATGGTTCTTTCTACAGGTTTTCATATTGTTTCTGAATGTATCTATGTTACTGGTGGGGGGAGTATATTATGGGTCCCAATTCTTATTGCCTTCTACTATACCTACTCTTCCATCTCATGATCTAAATTTCGTTTCAACTGTCTCTCCACATTCCTTTCATCTTCTGCCTCAACACGAACAAGCCAGACGTGCGGAATTCAGAAACAACTCCTTTATTCAACTCTTGCACCAGCATCAGTTAGTGGTAAACACTACCAATTGTTGGGTGTGTGGGTTAATGCCACATACCATGGATAAGGGTATTCCGTACTTAGTTCTGCCTTATAGTGCCCAAGGGTCAGCTAGAGCATTACAAACTATGTTCCGTAGTGCACTAGATTCCTACCCCCATCGAGAACCACGCTCAGCAAACTTTGGTCCTGGCCCTTACCACAAGACTCTGGCGAGAGCTATTGCTGATTTAGATAGAGATATTTTTGACGCATCGCTTATCCCAGAGGAGGAGGTGCGAGCATATAGGGAACTAAGTGAGGCTGAGTATAGTGTATCAGTGGGTGATAGGCAGCTTAAAAGCTAATCACCGATATGGATTGTACCTCACCTTGGTAATTTCTGCTTGAAAGGTCTTGGTCGAAATCCGAGAGCTCAGTTTGGGGAGAGTGCGTGTACTGAGACATATGTCTTACCCACGCTCTCCTCCCCTGTCTTCCTGACTGCCAAGGGTACCTACTTTGTATGTTATGATCGAGCCTATACGTGGTTACCTCATGACTTCTCGGGTACCTGCTACATTGCAAATCTTTTGCCTCCGACTTTCACTGTGGCCTCAGATTATCACAGAACTAGAGTTGTGAGAGGTGTTGTTAACAAAGAAGATACTGCCGGTCAAGAGGCAGGAGACTTCTTTAAGGGTTTTCTACCGTTCTGGGGCCCTATGGTAAATAGCAGAAACCTGAGGCAGTTAACTCGTGTAGTAGAATCAACTGCCAACATAACTGCAAGTGCCCTTGGTAATTTGACAGCCGAGCTTCAGGCGGATAGACTGATGACGTTACAGAACCGTATGGTTCTAGACGTTGTTCTAGCAGATAGAGGTGGTGTTTGTAAAGTCATCCATTCGAGCTGCTGCATATTCATACCTGATAACGCTCCAACGGTTTATCAAGCCATCACTAAGTTGCACAAAATTTCGGAGTCCATACACGTGGACGAAGGAAATTGGACGCTTCTGGGATGGTTTTGGGGTCTGATGTCAACTTGGGGTTGGAAGATTCTGATGATCATAGGGGTTGTTGTGACGTTTCTATTCACATGTTGTCTTTGTGTGCAATGTGGTCCTGCCTTATGTGGCCTTTGTGCTACAACGTGTATAAGACAGCCCGTTGGCACCAAAGAGGCATTGAAGGATAGAATAATGTATCAGCAACATCTAAATGATCTGATGAGTATCGAAATCGATTATGATTCCGACTAGTGCTTGCCTACATGAGGGCAAAAGGACCGTCTGAGGTTCCGTAAAAATTATTACAACGTTCTGGGCATTACCGAATATGGACGAGTTTAGTATCTATGAACCGTAAATGGCGAGTTCGGTAAGTGTATGCATTTTCGCTACACTACCTGTTAGGGTTCGCCTAATATTACGGGTTCTTCATCTGAACCCTCGGGTTCCATTTTAGATACGGCATCCATTTTGTTTCTTGCCCTCACGTAGTCAGCGAGCAGGTAACTGTTCGCCCCCTGACCCTCTAGTTCCCAAGCCTTGCGGAAGACGCCTATTCCTTTCATGCGTCTTTATGGCCGGAGGAATGACACAGTGAAGGCAGATGGCTCAGCTTGAGGGTAATCTGGTCGTGCCGGTCTATTGTGACAGCCGTGCAGGCGATGGGATCCAGCTCTTTTATCCTACGATCATGCTTCCGATATTACCCCCACACTCCTTTCTCTACACGTGTCTGACTTCCTTGCAGCTGCTCTTGTTTCTTCTCCTTGTTCATTTACAACTCTAATGGGTGTGCCTAATGGTGGGAAGATGTACTTTTACAGTTGGGAACCGGCAGTGCTACTGTAATTATGTTCCGGGATTCTGAACACATGAAAGCGACCCTTTTGAAGTTTACTGTGGGAGCTGAATTGTAATCTTTTGTTCGCATGTTGTGCAATGGCAACATTTTGTATAAAAGAGAGCGACCTACATATGCAATTTGAAGCAGACTCGCAGAACCTACATGCCGATGTACTTCTAATGACTCTTGTTTCCCTGCAGTAAATAAACGCTGATCTTTGACGCCGAAGGAAGTGTCCCGTGTCTCTGTCACTTGTGCGCCGAAACAGGTATCCCATGAAGGTTATAGGTGTTGTCCCCTGGCACCGCTGGTTCTGTTAAAAGTCCAGTCCTTCAGCCCCACTACAGCAGACGAGACTCCACCTGGAGAGGCCCGCTTAGCGCGAATATCTCCAAAAGTTGGTAATAGGAGATAGCGATGTTAGCGACTGTTTCCAGTCGCTAACATCTTGGCATGCCCACTTTGCATGTCATTAGTGATAAATATCACTGACATGCAAAGTGGAGCCCAAGATGGTCGCTATCTCCTACTAGCGGTCGCTAACTGGTGTTAGCAACAGCTAGGTAATACAGAGATAATTTTATCTCCGCGAAGCGGAGCGCTGTTACAGATATATATCTTTTTTTGAACGTTAATTTCTCAAAATCTACTGAAGCACATATATTGAGACCTAGCAAAGGCACATCGGGCTACCAGTCCCTACAATTTTGCCAAGTTTCGTGCAAATCCATTCAGCCGTTCGATTATTATTATTATTTATTTTTTTTTGCCCCGCGGGGCCCTTTTAAAACCTCCACATCAAACCTAAGAGGTCAAGGAGGATCTACTATGCCCCCTTATGGTCATTTGCCCCTTCGCTTTGGCCTCCTCTTGTCTCTCGATCCTACCGAGAGACAAGATGGCGGCCGCTACGGACTGTTTGCAATGTTTACAGACGCCGGAGAACCAATCAGCTTCGCAAAGCTCCGTAACGCGAAAAGTACGCGAAGCGGAGCGCTGTTACAGATATATATCTTTTTTTGAACGTTAATTTCTCAAAATCCACTGGAGCACATATATTGAGACCTAGCAAAGGCACATCGGGCTACCAGTCCCTAATATTTTGCCAAGTTTCGTGCAAATCCATTCAGCCGTTCGATTATTATTATTTTTATTTTTTTTTGCCCCGCGGGGCACTTTTAAAACCTCCACATCAAACCTAGGGGATCAGGGAGGATCTACTATGCCCCCTTATGGTCATTTGCCCCTTCGCTTTGGCCTCCTCTTGTCTCTCGATCCTACCGAGAGACAAGATGGCGGCCGCTACGGACTGTTTGGAATGTTTACAGACGCCGGAGAACCTATCAGCTTCGCTTCACAAAGCTCCGTAACGCGAAAAGTACGCGAACTGGAGCGCTGCCCGGTCCGCTGTTACAGATATATATCTTTTTTTGAACGTTAATTTCTCAAAATCCACTGGAGCACATATATTGAGACCTAGCAAAGGCACATCGGGCTACCAGTCCCTACAATTTTGCAAAGTTTCGTGCAAATCCATTCAGCCGTTCGGGCTAAAAGTGAGGCCAACCGCCCTATGGAAAACTCAATGTTAAAAACATGTTTTGGGACCCCCGTTAGGATTTTTTCCCTATGGGATTTTTGAAAATTCTATGTCTAATAACTTTGGCGTTTGTGGACGGAATTGGCTGAAATTTTCAGGAAAATGGCACATTTTGTTTCTGAGCAGCCCCTGAAAATTTTGGGGGGGTTCGTCAAGGGGGGGCCGAGAAAAAAGGGGGGTCCCAAAACGCGTTTTTCCCATGTTAATTTCCATAGGGCGGTTGGCCTCACTTTTAGCCCGAACGGCTGAATGGATTTGCACGAAACTTGGCAAAATTGTAGGGACTGGTAGCCCGATGTGCCTTTGCTAGATCTCAATATATGTGCTCCAGTGGATTTTGAGAAATTAACGTTCAAAAAAAGATATATATCTGTAACAGCGCACCGCTTCGCGTACTTTTTGCGTTACGGAGCTTTGCGAAGCGAAGCTGATTGGCTCTCCGGTGTCTGTAAACATTCCTAACAGTCCGTAGCGGCCGCCATCTTGTCTCTCGGTAGAATCGAACAGCTGAATGGATTTGCACGAAACTTGGCAAAATTGTAGGGACTGGTAGCCCGATGTGCCTTTGGTAGGTCTCAATATATGTGCTTCAGTGCATTTTGAGAAATTAACGTTCAAAAACAAGATATATATCTGTAACAGCGCTCCGCTTCGCGGAGATAAAATTATATGTGTATTACCTAGCTGTTGCTAACACCAGTTAGCGACGGCTAGTAGAAGATAGCGACCATCTTGGGCCCCACTTTGCATGTGAGTGATATTTATCACTAATGACATGCAAAGTGGGCATGCCAAGATGTTAGCGACTGGAAACAGTCGCTAACATCGCTATCTCCTATTATCAACTTTTGGAAATATTCGAGATAAGCGCGAATATCTCCAAAAGCTACCACCTGCCCTGAGCAGTTCTTAGCCATGTTATCCAATGGGAGGTGGATAACATGGGTAAGAGCGTTAGCTCGGTAATGCATGAATATCGGTGAGTTTTCAGCGATATTAATGCATTGCGGTCGTTTTTTATCGTATTTCCGATAAACCTTGATAATAGCAAGGTTTATCTGCGATAATTTCTGACGGTAAAAAAATCGTTGCTAAGCATCGTTATGGATAAATATCGCTTAACTTTGGTAATATGCCCCAACGTCTGTTAACGTTCGATTCGAAGGAAATCAGGAAGTGTTGAAAAACATTGTCTGCGCCATCTTGTCTTTTTTCAAATGCCACACTTTTGTCGTGCACGGCAGCCATTTTAGATGCCTTGACCAGACCCACTCTGTGCACGCTGTCGATCCTTAGCATGGCTCCCCACCCTCGCAAGCATCTCCCCCAGGCAGTGGTCACCCCCGCTCTCTGTCTTATGCATGGGTAATAAACCTCCCCCCATCTGCGCTGCTCTTCCCTGAGAATCACACCCTGTGCCCGCCCGACACCTCCCTTTCGCCCTATTCACTACCGCACCCTCTGACACTCCTTTTCCTCTGTGTCCGATTGTCCAGGCTGGTCCTAGGGTATCAGCTAGCCCTGCAGATGTAGTTTATGGCCACAGCTGTAAAGAATCACCCCTCTTCAAAGGAGTTATAGTAGATCAAGGCCTACACTCGATGAGATCCGTCACAGCAGAAGCGTTGCTATTATCTGAAAACCATCCTGTATTGTGATTGGGGAGGGGACCGAGCCTGAAGCGGAAGATTCCAGGGATGACTCTTTGTACATCAAAGTTTTTACAATTATGTGTCACATTAAAAATATATAGCACTCCGACAAAGTAGTAAGATTATAAAACTTTAATAATTTATAAATATATACAAGAAAACAAAAATAGTAATAACATATAAACATTTTTAGGGAAAAACAACGAAGTAGCGGTCGGCTGTGCGAATAGTCCCAACGCAGCACAACGTCCAGATTTCCGGCGTGGGGCGTCGCGGGGGGGTGGGTCATCAGTAGCAAACTGTTGTGCGAATAGTTCCAAGGCAGCAGAACGTTGAAATCTAGATGACACGAAAGTGATGTCTAGTAAGTTGCCACCCAGCAAATAACGGCATGGGGCGTCGCGGGGGGTGGGTCATCAGTAGCAAACTGTTGCGCGAATAGTTCCAAGGCAGCAGAACGATGGCACCAAGGTGATGTCCAGTAAGTTGCCGCACTGGTTTTGGTATCGTACAATGCTGCTCCGAATAACGGCGTGGGGCGCCCCGGGGGAGGCGGTGTGAACGGGCCTCTCCAGGTGGAGTGTCATCTGTTGTAGTGGGGCGCCCCTTTACCGTTTTAGTTGCCATTCCGTCCGTTTTTGGTCCACTGTGTCAAAAGCCGCAATTCAGCTGAGTTGCGCCCACTCTTGCGGTGC
This sequence comes from Lissotriton helveticus, assembly GCF_964261635.1. Lineage (NCBI taxonomy): Eukaryota > Metazoa > Chordata > Amphibia > Caudata > Salamandridae > Lissotriton > Lissotriton helveticus. The sequence goes on along the minus strand of NW_027611709.1, from coordinate 254,856 downwards.
AGCGATAGGCGGCTGTCACAGGACTCTCAAAATGGCGGCAGGCTGTTTCCTTTTTGGGCCTGGTCCACTGAAATGGCCCTGGGACACCTTGGAAATCGGACGCTTGTCTGCTAGGTCTTGGACCCCATTCTCGAAAGCGTCCCCTCCGCCTTGAGAATTCATCAAAAGTTTTGGGGGCTCCGACTCCTGCAGGCTTCTGGTGGGGAGCGGCTGCCATGATTGCTCGCGGAATGACCACGACTGAGCTACGAGATGGTGGTGCTCTCATGCTGACGCCAGCTTCAGTCTGAAACATCCAGAAACAAGGTGGGGCTTTCATCGTTTGGGAAAAAAAAAAGTTTTCATCCAATGAAAAGTGTTGTTTTTAGGTCACATGATCAAGCCTTCCATCATTAGGAAACCAAAAGTAAAATGATTCAATGAAAAGTTTTATAAACAAGTCACATGACCTGTTATGCGGCATAGGGTGTAAAATGCGGAGAAAATACGTTGGCACGTGAGGCGGCGTCATTAGCGGACCGATGTGCGAATAGGCCGAAGGCAATACAACGCGCCAAGATCCGGATGGCACCGAGGTGGTGTCCAGCAAGTTGCAGCAGTGGTGTGGCCATCCTACAATGCTGAAAGTCGGCGTGGGGCGCCCCGTTGGCCTGTGAGTTTGCGTCAGTAGCGGACTGATGTGCGAATAGGCCGAAGGCAGCACAACGCGCCAAGATCCGGATGGCACCGAGGTGGTGTCTAGTAAGTTGCCGCACTGGTGTGGCCATCCAACAATGCTGAAAGTCGGCGTGGGGCGCCCCGTTGGCCTGTGAGTTTGCGTCAGTAGCGGACCGATGTGCGAATAGGCCGAAGGCAGCACAACGCGCCAAGATCCGGATGGCACCGAGGTGGTGTCTAGTAAGTTGCCGCACTGGTGTGGCCATCCTACAATGCTGAAAGTCGGCGTGGGGCGCCCCGTTGGCCTGTGAGATGGCGTCAGTAGCGGACCGATGTGTGAATGGGGCCGAAGGCAGCGCAACAATATTTTCGGAATAGAAGACACCACTAGGCGCTGAGATGCCAAGATCCGGATGGCACCGAGGTGGTGTGTAGCAAGTTGCCGCACTGGTGTGGCCATCCTACAATGCTGAAAGTCGGCGTGGGGCGCCCCGTTGGCCTGTGAGTTTGCGTCAGTAGCGGACCGATGTGCGAATAGGCCGAAGGCAGCACAACGCGCCAAGATCCGGATGGCACCGAGGTGGTGTCTAGTAAGTTGTCGCAATTCTGTGGCCATCCTACAATGTTGAAAGTCGGCGTGGGGCGCCCCGTTGGCCTGTGAGATGGCGTCAGTAGCGGACCGATGTGCGAATGGGGCCAAAGGCAGCGCAACAATATTTTCTGATTTGAAGACACCACAAGGCGCTGAGATGCCAAGATCCGGATGGCACCGAGGTGGTGTCTAGCAAGTTGTGGCACTGGTGTGGCCATCGTACAATGGTAAAAGTCGGCGTGGGGCGCCCTGTTGGCCTGTGAGATGGTGTCAGTAGCGGACTGATGTGTGAATGGGGCCAAAGGCAGCGCAAAAATATTTTCTACAATATTTTCGGAGTAGAAGACACCACAAGGCGCTGAGATGCCAAGATCCGGATGGCACCGAGGTGATGTCTAAGTTGCGGACCGATGTGCGAATGGGGCCAAAGGCAGCGCAACAATATTTTCTGAAGAGAATATACCACAAGGCGCTGAGATGCCAAGATCCGGATGGCACCGAGGTGATGTCTAAGTTGCGGACCGATGTGCGAATGGGGCCAAAGGTAGCGTAACAAGATTTTCTGTATGGAAGATACCACTAGGCGTTGAGATGCCAAGATTCGGATGGCACCGAGGTGATGTCTAGCAAGTTGTGCCACTGGTGTGGCCATCGTACAGTGGTAAAAGTCGGCGTGGGGCGCCCTATTGGCCTGTGAGATGGTGTCAGTAGCGGACTGATGTGCGAATGGGGCCAAAGGCAGCGCAACAATATTTTCTGACTGACACCACAAGGCGCTGAGATGCCAAGATCCGGATGGCACCGAGGTGATGTCTAAGTTGCGGACTGATGTGCGAATGGGGCCAAAGGCAGCGTAACAATATTTTCTGTATGGAAGATACCACTAGGCGTTGAGATGCCAAGATTCGGATGGCACCGAGGTGATGTCTAGCAAGTTGGTGTGGTCATCCTACAATGCTGAAACTCGGCGTGGGTCACCCCATTAGCCTGTGAGATGGCGTCAGTAGCGGACCGATGTGCGAATAGGCCGAAGGCAGCACAACGCGCCAAGATCCGGATGTCACCGTGGTGGTTTCATAGTTGAGAGGCACTTCATCTGCAGTGGGGCGCCGAGATCCGGATGGCACCGAGGTGATGTCTAGCAAGTTGCTGTACTGGTGTGGTCATCCTACAATGCTGAAATGTAGTGGGGCGCCCATTTACCGTTTCAGTTGCCATTCAGCTGAGTTTCGGCTGCTCTTGATGCTACAGCGACAGGCGGCTGCAAGAGGACTCTCAAAATGGCGGCCTGTTCTTTGGATTTGGGCCTGGTCCACTAAAATGGCCCTGGGACACCTTAGAACTCGGACGCTCGATTTTTTTTTCCTTTCCTGTACATGCAAAAAAAGGTAAATGCCCGGTACGTTACACGCTTCATCTGCCACGATGAACTCTCCAGAGGAACCGAAAAAAAATATAGTTGTGGTAACTATACCATGCATCGTCATATGGAGAGGTGGCACCAATTAATTATAGTGCTGCATAAAAGAGAGATTTGGAGGAGAACCCCTGACCTGCTAGTATATTCATCAAAGAAGTGGCACTGAGAGCTTCAGAGGCAAGGGAAACGGTCCCAAATATTTAGAAGAACTTTGGAAAGATTAAAATGACATGTTTAGATTGTGGTAAATTAATTTCATGTGGACAGATGAGTGTTACTCTAATAAATACAGCATATGAACATCTTCATAGTCGATGGTTGGTAGAGACATTTTGACTATATCCTGGACCTGCCCGTCCTCGCCCAAAATGGCGCCGGAATAAATGGGACTCATAACTCCTTGTTGTGTACTGGTTGCAGAACCTTGAAATCACGAGATACGTATGCAGTTTTGAAGCACATGGCGGGCGGGGACGAGAATTGATTGAATATTTCGACATCCCTATTGATATTAAGTTCTGATGTGTTATTGATTACTGTACTGTTGGAAATTCGAATTAACGTCACCCATGGTACTTGCCCGCAAATGTACATCTAGATAATTTTATTGTAACTGGCCCTGTCGTATTTTAATTATAAAATGTACGTCCACCGATTCCGTAACTGTTAGACACCTTAGTTCTTGCAACCTAATGGCCCGCCCGTTACGTTCCTCTACAGTGTAAATGTCTATTCATCATATACGATTACAGTTTGCTCCGTGGCAGGCCCACGTGGTTATAGGCTCGTATTTGTATAATGAAATTTTCACAATAAAGGTTTTTAAAAGAAAACATGGTAGTAGTATATACATTGGTAAAGTTTTTAATAATAGTCACTGTTTTAGAATCATTAAAAGGCAAGTGAAATAAAGCAGACCAATTACATGAAGGGTAAAAGGTATAATACGAAGGAACGCAGTAAAGATAAATGGTCAAGGGCTGTTGTGTTTTCTATTCCTGCAACATAAAGTGATCGATAAGAATCTCATATTCAGGCGTATCGGCGACTAAGACAGCAGGTCGACCCTCTTTTGCTCAACGGCTCCGTCATGGGACGAAGAAACGCTCTTTTTCTCGAAAAAAGAATATATTTTACTTGCAGAAGAGTTGTAAAATTTCCGGGAAAGTACATTAGCCTGGAACATTATAACATATATTTAAGAAAAAATAATGTTCGGAAGTAATTAAAAGCGTAATTTTTAGGTGATATGACCAAGGCTTTCATCATTAGAATAAGAAAAGTAAAATGAACCAATGAAAAGTTTTATTAACAAGTCACATGACTTGTTATGCTTACGTTACGCGCTGCGCGCCCCGGATGACTTCCGGATGCGCTAACGCGGCGCGTCATATGACGCATTACGCGACAACGCAGGTCCAGAATATAGTCAAAATGTCTCCACCAACCAGCGGTCGAAACACAACCCCTTTCAGCAGGCTAAATAGTTCTGTTAAATGACAACAGAAGGGACAGGCAACAAGAACCATCAGTCAAAGAGGGGAGGGCTAGTTCTTCTCTACCGGGTTACATTGGGGCGCTACCGGAACTGATCGAATTGGTAGTCTACAGTGTTTCTGGATGTTTCAGACTGAAGCTGGGGTTAGCATGAGAGCACCACCATTTCGTAGCTCCGTTGTGGCCATTCCGCAACCAATCATGGCAGCCGCTCTTTATCGTTATTTTGGGCGGGGTGGGTGGCGGAGCCGAGCTGTTTTGCAGCCATCATTGTGTGAAGTTCAGTTCATCTCACTAGTTTTGTATTTGTCATGAGGGGTTGTTCCTAATGTTTCTATTTTAGCGAGGTCAAAAGAGAGATCCCATTAGTGGCCTACTGATTTTACTCGATTCCTTTTCTTTTTTTTTACACGATTTTTCGTTATCTGCAAAGACTAAACAGAGTATTGCGACTCTGTGTTTGTTTGTAAATAGAGAATGAACCAAAGAGAACTAATTCTAAAACAGTAAATACTTGGATAACAATCAATCAAATGGAGAGAGAAGCAGGCACGACGGATTACAACCGGGGCAAAGGCCTGCGTTAACTACCTTTCACTATCTGCAAAGAGAGAGTACTCCTAATAGAAATGAGGGGGGGGGGGCACCATTCAAAGCAGATCAGTGTGCATAAACACGAAAATGTTTTTACTTACCACGTACTTGACATTCGACAGCTTATGATATTTGCTATTAAAAAACCATTGAAATTCACTGAAAAAACCATAGGTTATAGACCATATATAGTTAGGAATTAGCATTTACAAAACCTTGAAAATTCACTGAAAAAACCATAGGTTATAGACCATATATAGTTAGGAATTAGCATTTACAAAACCTTGAAAATTCACTGCAAAAACCATAGGTTAGAGACCATATATAGTTAGCTGGACATTTTATTGACATAAAACCAATGAAATTCCATATATAGTTAGTTGCACTAACTATATATCGCGCACCCGCAATCCACTGCTGATCATGTCACATATTACATCATTCATGACATGGTCAGTGACATCACTGATGACATCACTGATGACATCTCAAATGACATCACTGATGACATCACTGATGACATCTCAAATGACATCACTGATGACTACATCCAGTGACTGTATGTTTCTGTAAAGTTTAAATATGTCTTACATATTGAAGAATGAGTGGATTTATAAGTGTCTGGATGAAGGATTTAGTAGGTGCATGACTGACTGTATGAGTGAGTGATTAAATGTGTCTCACTGAGTGCATGGGTTAGTGACTAAACTGTCTTAATTTGTGCATCATTATGTCTGTTGTTCTGTAATCTGCTGCATGTGTTGATCATTATCTATATGAGTAACTATATGGGTTATTGATTGGTTGCCCAAGTATTTGTATGGGAGACTGAGTGTGTGTGGGGGTGGCTGGGAGGTGTATGACTCTGTGCATAGATGTGTGAGCAGTTGATTCACTAGATGTATGGGTTCAAAAGTGCATGTGGAAACAGCTGTATGGGCGGTTGACTGTGTGCATGAGTGTATTGGTGAGTGAATGTATATCTCAGTGCTACATGTCAAAGTAAGTACATATGTAAAACACAGTACATGTGAGAGTTGACATATATAAATAACTGTGCATAAGAGCCAGTGAATGTGTGAGTGGCTGTATGGATCATTGTGAACTTGTATCCAGGATTGTATAAGAGAGTAAATATGTGTTAGTATATGTTTGAATAAGTAAGGTGTGTATAACTGTATAGTTGAGAAAATGGAGGTGTGATTGATTCTTTGCATGACTGACTAGGTGTGTGTGTGTAACTTCATGGATGAGTGACAGTCTGTGAGTGTCTGTTTACACTGAGTGTATCTAAGGTTATATTAGAGTCTGAAGAGGTTCATCGTATTTTCACATGAATTATGTCATCAGTGAAGTGATCAGTAATGTGCATTACTGAGTTTTACCTTTGCAGGTTGGACCTAATACAAAAGTTATTCTTTTTCCAACCAGAAGTGGTGTCGTGTCTCTTTTGTGGTGTGCCGGGTGTGTCGTCTGTGCGTACTGCGTGGATGCTTCACACATGTCCTCAGGAGTTTGGCCAGCCCGCTCTGCTCCATGCTACCCCCCGTAGAATAGGTAACCCCATTTTTAACATTGTTGACGGGCGGTGGGATAGGACTTGTGTTTGCGCAGTACCAGAGCGGCCACAGGTTACACTGCAAATAGAGCTTTTAAGAGTAATCAGTCTTTTTGTGGGGATTATTGCATTTTTGCTGATTATTGTTTTCCTAATTATTGTATTTCCTCCTGAAGGTGTTTTGAATTGTGTCCCCTTGTTGCCCTGTGGGTGGTGTATCCCGGGGGTACCTTGTCACGATGGGGTTGGTTTATAATGAGGAGGACCTCATGGATTACACCGAGCAGGAAGTTTTGTATTTCTGCAAGGAGAGAGGGATACCCCCAGTAGGCAACATTAGAAGGAAGTTGTTCCTTTACGAAGCTCTCAAGAGGGGGAACCCATTAGGGCCAGGTGGGGGCCTGTATGATTACCCCTCCGCGTATTTGAAGGGTGGATTTGGTAGAGACCAGAGGGAGGGCTCCCAGGCCATAACCCTGGATGGTGGTTACTCGGATGATGAGGAGGAATAAATGGATAAGGCAGAGACGCCAGTAGCTGATGAGGACACCATAGATAGGGAGTCCCACGCTGGGTCCAGTCCCGGGGGCATTGCCCCATCCCTTTCCCTGTCCCCAGAAGAGTGGGTAGATAGGAGGGAAGAAAGGGAGTATCAGCTGGCGCTGGAGAAGCTCAGGAATGTCAAGGAGTTAGCGCCACTGAGGGTGGAAGAGAAAAGGCTAGAAACGGAGAAGGTCCTAGCACAGGAGAGGATGGCGGAGGCGGATAGGGCCTTCGCTAGAGAGAGACTTGCTCAGGTGGGTAGGTTGTCCCCTGAGAGTGGCTTCAGGAGTCTGGATTCACCAGTGAGGGTGGGATCCGGTTGTGGCAGAGAGAGTGGTTCCAGTGCAGGGAGTCCCACTCCCAGAGCGCAGGAGACGGTGCCTGAATCCCAGGAAGAGGGGGACGGGTTAGTGTTCAGGGGCAGGGAAAAACTGTCCCACCAGTCCTGAGAGGAGTTTGCGGAGGAGTGTTGGACTGCATTGGAGGATTGGGTGGTGAGTAGAGCAGTGGAGGATTGGGAAGGGCTGTGCCATGCCGTTATCAGGGAGCACATGCTAAAGAATTGTTTTCCAACGCTGCGTCATCACCTGTTGCAGTGTGGGTTCTCAGACCCCAGGGAACTTGCACGGGAGGCAGACCTTTGGGTAAGTGTCAGAGAGTCTGAGAGGGCATGGGGGAGTGATCCTGAAGGGGTGATGCAGGGATCTTCCGACCCAGCGAGGCAGGAGAGGTGAGGAGTAGCCCAGCTAGGTCCCAGGATAGTGAGAGGGTTGTAGGGTCTCACATCCTATATACAGGAAGGAGTGAGACGGGGAGGTGTCCCGAGGTGCCCCAACCGCAGTCACAGGGCCTGGAGAGTTCCATAAGGGGGCCCCAGGTTGAGAGCCTATGCTGTCCTGATGTGCCTTCCAGTGGAAGGGATACCCTTGTGTCAGGATAACCGGGAGCATCTGTAATCGGAGCTCCAGAGGTTTGGGGGTCCGTCCAGTCACAGGGTTTAGATCCTGGACTGGGGTTCCAGGTTCAGGGGTTGCCTGACCTGGAGGGTGGGGCACTGGTAATCAAGGTCCCTACCGGTTTGACTCCCAGGGGTACTTCTCCAGGTAGGAGGGTGCGGAACTCTGGGAGGGGATACAGAGGGAGGAAGGTCTCTCCTCTGTCACCGGTCTAGCCACAGGGCATAGATCCTGGGTTGGGAGCCCAGGGACAGGGGTTGCTTGACCTGGCGGGTGGGACGTCTGTAAACAGTTTCCCCCCGGGTTTGACTCTCAGGGGTACTACTCCAGTTAGGAGGGTGCGGAACTCTGGGAGGGGATGCAGGGGGAGGGAGGACTCGCCCTGTCACCAGTTCAACCTGAGGGTTTCTACTCTAGGTTGGGGAGAGAGTGGTGTTCTGAGGGTGCACCGCGTAGGAAGAGAGGGCGGGACCCCAGAAGGAGAGGTAGGGGGAGGAGAGCCTCACCCCTGAGTGCTGGTCAGCCTGAGGGATCGGATCCCAGGTGGGAGGACCAGTGGCAGTTTGGTAGGAGGAGAGTGGTCAAAGGGTACTACAGGCCTGAGGCTAAAGCCTCCCACTCTGTGAGAGAGCAAAGGCTAGAGACATCTGGATGGCCTACTGGCCGGTCCTGGCCACATCCCGCTAGAGAGCTTCAGTGAGATGGTTTGGTTGGTGAAGGGAGGGTTGAGCGAGGGAACAATCGGGTTGCAGAGTGGAGAAAAAACTGCAGGTGCTCCTGTAGTTGCGGGCCTGCGTCCACCTTTTCCGCCCCAAGCAGGGAAGCCCATCAAGGCAATGATTGGTCTACCCTGGCTTTTGGCTGGGAGGGAGTTGTGTTGGACTTGGCCCTTTTCCCCAAAAATGGGTAGCTTTTCGCCCCCCTAATTTAAGGATGTCTCCCCCATGGTAAAGGTTACTGCATAGGCCATGTGTGGTGTGAGACGACATGTTAATGTGATAATGTGATGCAATGGTGTGCTCGTATTTTCCCCCCATTGTGTAAAATGTACCCTGATGAAATGTCGCATTTAAGATGGATGCCATGGCTGTGCGTCGTGCCAACTGACTGCAGTAGGTTAGCAGTCTAGTCATTAGGTAGCCAGCCATCCCTGCTTTTGGAGGGAAAGCCTGGCACCCAGGGTGCTCTACTCCTCCCCCTGAGCCAGTTTAAACCAGTTTGCCTAAGAATTCTAGAAGGTTCTGGCACTGTCTGGTAGGTGGGGTGAGGGGGTTATAAATAAGGGGGATGTGCCACCATGTGCAGAGACAGAGCTGGGACAGGAACGTGAGGGGACCTGCTGCCAGGGGAGACCGCCACTTGGGCCTGTGTGCTGGGGATCTATGATGTTACAACGCGTTATTTTACAACGCAGACCGTTACATCGCAATTTTTACAACGCAGGAACCATTACAATGCAAACCTTTACAACGCATGGCATTACATCGTAAGTATAGGTAAGTATACCTTTTTTAAAAAAATGTAATTAAGTTAATATAATTAAATTAATTTAATTAAAATACATTTTAAAATAGTAATTATTTTTATTTAATAAATTTAAATTTATTTATTTAAATTAATTTTAATAAAAATTGTAATTAATTTTATTTAATTAATATAATTAAATTAATTTAATTTAAATATTTTTTTGATTGTAATTAAATTAAATTATTTAAAATAATGTATTTAATTTAATTATTTTAATTAAGAAATGTAATTAATATAATATAATTAATTTAATTTAACCTAAAAACACCCCTGTACCCCAAAACCCAAACCCTGCCCTGAAACCTAAAAACACCCCTGTACCCCAAAACCCAAACCCTACCTTGAAACCTAAAAACACCCCTGTACCCCAAAACCCAAACCCTACCCTGAAACCTAAAAACACCCCTGTACCCCAAAACCCAAACCCTACCCTGAAACCTAAAAACACCCCTGTACCCCAAAACCCAAACCCTACCCTGAAACCTAAAAACACCCCTGTACCCCAAAACCCAAACCCTACCCTGAAACCTAAAAACACCCCTGTATCCCAAAACCCAAACCCTACCCTGAAACCTAAAAACACCCCTGTATCCCAAAACCCAAACCCTACCCTGAAACCTAAAAACACCCCTGTACCCCAAAACCCAAACCCTACCCTGAAACCTAAAAACACCCCTGTACCCCAAAACCCAAACCCTACCCTGAAACCTAAAAACACCCCTGTACCCCAAAACCCAAACCCTACCCTGAAACCTAAAAACACCCCTGTACCCCAAAACCCAAACCTAGCCCTGAAACCTAAAAACACCCCTGTACCCCAAAACCCAAAACCTGCCCTAAAACATAAAAATACCCAAACACCCCAAAACATATACCTCAGTACACCAAAACATATACTCCTATACTCATACTTATTAAAAGAATTACTTAAATTAATAAATCTAATTTATAATATTTAAAAACATAATTAAATATTTTTATTTATTTTTATTTATAATTAATAATAATTAAATCAATTATATAATATTAAATAAAATAAAAAAAAATTATATACTTACCAATACTTACGATGTAATGGTATGCGTTGTAATAGCATCTGCGTTGTAATGCCATGCGTTGTAATGGCATCCGATGTAATGGATCCTGCGTTGTAATAGCTGCGTTGTAACAGCATTACGACGTAAAAGTTGCGTTGTAAGTGATACACACCGTGTGCTGGACCCTGCACCCATCTATCACCCCTCTACTGTCCCCAGGGCTAGTGGAAGCCCCACTTCAGGAGTTCAGGCTGCTGTTCAGGAGGAGGGCCACGCTGCAGTGGAGGATGGTGTCAGCCTACAGCCCTGTTTTGATGAAGCCCCCACTGGCTGTTGACCTGGCTCAGTAGTGCCTACTGCTCTGTCCCCCGGCCCCCTGAAGGAGGGCCCTCCTAGGTCCCTGTTATGCCGGGACCCTACGCCACGCAAGCGCTGCGCCCAGAAGCGCCTAGAAGGGAAGGAGCATCTTGGACCCCCCCCAGGAGGTGAGGAGTGTTACCCTGGGGCTTGCTGCTGGGACTGTCCACCCCCCCTTGCGCTACAATGCTAAAGCGCCGTGCCTAGAAGAAGCGTTGTGGGCCGGGAGAGTTGCTGCCTGTGGTGCATCTGTCAAGCGCTATACTGCCTGGCACTGCAAGAAGCATTCAGCCTCCAAGCGCTGGGGCTGGAGAAGCTGTCTGCCACCTAAGCGCCACAATCCTAAGCGCTGTGTGTGTGGAAGCGCTATTATTTCCCAGAGCGCCGTGACCGGGACTGCCTTGCTGCCCTTCTAAGCGATGTTGCCCCCTTCATAGCGCTGTACCCAAGTCGCGCTGCAGGCCCTACTCACCGTCGCAGCCTGGGGCCAGGACGAACTGTGGGCTCAAAAGCACCACGGGTGGCTACCCCGCGTGTAGCGCGAACAACTACCCCCGCTTCATAAATAATTAATCAGCGGGTGCCTACCCCGCACTGGCGCCGAAGCCGAACTCACCACCGCAGCCCCTTGGGCCGTCTGAAGAAGCGCTGTGCCTGGGATCACCGCCGCGACCTCGGGGTCGCTGATCAAGGGAGTGCAGCTAGTGACTGGACTCTCGCAGCGGCCCCCGGAGCCAGGAGAGGGCCGCCGCGGCATTGAGGAAGCCGCGCTGACCCTCGCAGAAGCCGGGACAGGCGGCATCACGTGGCTGGGGGCGCCGGTGACGGCACCGGCCGCGCCCCCCAGCCACCGCACACAGATTGGCTGTTGACGGCACACCCCCTGGAAGTCGCGTGCCGATTGGCTGAGAGGCAGGAAAGAAGCCGGAAAAGAAGCTGACCCTAAGCCCCGGGTCCCCATGAGGGAGGGGGAACCCGGGTGAAGCCGGAAGTGTGCGGCGATGTTGCGGGGCTCCCGGAATCTCGAGGGAGCCCCGTGGAGAGCGACAGGAGCGGGAGCCAACCCCGCCGGTCTGTGCCCCACAAGAGGAAGCCGCCGGAACGAGCCGAAGTGCTGTTGGGGCCCTGCAGTGGATGGAGAGCCCTGAGTGCTGCCGCGAGTCCAGCGCTGTGCTGCAGGGGCCTGAGTGAGGCCTCGTGGGCCCCGTGTGGCCCGCATAGATCCCAGAAGCTGCCCGGGGCTCTCATGCTCTGAGGAGAGCCCCGCAGAACCCCGCAAGGACATCAGGAGCCCGGTGAGTGGGGGCTCCATTAGACTGTGGTGGGGGTGTGTGTCGGGGCACAGGGTCGGTGTCCGCCCCCGGGGACCATCGTTTATTCAGGGAGCCCCAGAAGAGGGACTCCCTCGTGCAACCCGCACAGGACTGCCTTCGCACCACTGCCCCGCTGGACAGAAGGTAATGGCAGCGATTGGGGGCATTAATAATTTAAGGGCCACCCCATGTAGGATGCCTGACCTGTTAGGAAGGGGGCTATGTTGGAAATGCCTCAATGCTTTACGCCCCGGGATAGGGTTGTGCCTGCAGTAAAGAGTTTGCCTGATCCCATGCTGAAAGTGGAGGTCAGGCTATGAAGTTTATTTGCAGAAGGTCCTGCCTAAGGTTTTGATGCCTAGGGTTTTCCTGTTACCACTGATGTACCTAATGTGCTTTTCGTAAGGGTGAGGCCAGATGTTAAGTTGATGCCCCATGTTAAAGGTGATTCTGCCTGCCTAGGCCAGATGGTAGTATTGCGTGCCTGTTGTTCCCTTTTGCAGGAGGTGCTAATAAAAAGTCAAGCTGGGTTTATTCCTAATGTTTTATTTTACGCTTACAGCCTACTGCTAAGGTGATGTCAAGGATTAATGCCTGTGTTGGCCCTGCAATACTGACCCTATGTTTCATGCCAATTGATAACGTTCTTTTTATTTCAGCCTGGAAACTTATGGACTCACCCTTTTCTTGCTTGGCCCATTTTCCCTGTAAATAATCCCCAGGTATCCATTGCCCTGGCGCCCGTTGGCGCCCTATTGTGATTACTGTGCATTACTGAGTTTTACCTTTGCAGGTTGAACCTAATACAAAAGTTATTCTTTTTCCAACCAGAAGCGGTGTTGTGTCTCTTTTGTGGTGTGCCTGGTGTGTCATCTGTGCATACTGCGTGGATGCTTCACACATGTCCTCAGGAGTTTGGCCTGCCCGCTCTGCTCCATGCTACCCCCGTAGAATTGGTAACCCCATTTCTAACATACTATTTCTGACCTAAAGAAATCTCAGGTAGACATGTTGTGCTGCCTGTTTCTACATAAATAGTTAATGGACTACTGCTGCAGGAACTGTGCAGTATCCTTGCAGTAATATACACTTTATTGGGAGCGGGTCGAGCAGATTTGGCTCCCCCCTTTTTCCTCCTCCCCTCAGCTGGTCACCACTGGAGTCCCGCAGGGTTCCTCCCTTAGCCCGCTCCTCTTTAAAATTTATGTTATGCCACTGATATATCTGGCAGAGGAGCTTGGGGCTAAGGTGATGGCCTATGCGGACGATACGCAGCTGCTGTTTACCTGGGACAAAACATCAGACTCCGTTTCAGCGGCGCAACAGTGCCTAGTTTCCATCTTTAAATGGCTGGCCGATGCACAGCTTACGTGCAACGAGCAAAAATCTTAGATCTTGCTTTATGGCAAGTTTCCCGCTGACTTCCGCGAGCAGCTGTGGCCACCTGACTCCCCGCTTCCCCTCTCGTCGGGACAGCCCGTCAAAAATCTGGGACTGTGGTTTGACGAGAGTCTTTCTTTTACAACTCACATCAAGAATCTGGCAGGATGTTGTTTCGGCCTCCCTAAGACTCTGAGGACTTTCTTTCCGCTTCTCCCTCAAGCGGCAAGAGAATCTGTTACATGTGCCCTGATTGTGTACTAGAAGAATCTGATGTATACCATGCAATAACACAGGCCAGGCACTAGGGAAATCTGAAGCAAACAATGCAATAACAAGGGCCAGGCACTAGGAGAAAGTGACGCAAACAATGCAATAACACAGGTCAGGAACTAGGAGAATCTGATGCAAACAATGCAATAACACAGACCAGGCACTAGGAGAACCTGATGCAAACAAGGCAAAAACACAGGCCAGGCACTAGGGGGATCTGATGGACACAATGCAATAACACAGACCAGGCACTAGGAGAACCTGATGCAAACAAGGCAAAAACACAGGCCAGGCACTAGGGAAATCTTATGAAAACTTTGCAATAACACAGGCAGTGTACTAGGAGAATCTGATGCAAACTATGGAATAACACAGGCCAGGCACTAAGATAATGTGACACAAACAATGCAATAACACAGGCCAGGCACTATCAGAATGTGACGCAAACAATGCAATAACACAGGCCAGGCACTAGGAGAATCTGATTTAAACAATGCAATAACACAGACCAGGCACTAAGAGAATCTGATTCAAACAATGCAATAACACAGGCCTGGCATGAGGAGAATCTGATTTAAACAATGCAATAACACAGACCAGGCACTAAGAGAATCTGTTTCAAACAACGCAATAACACAGACCAGGCACTAGGAAAATCTGATGCAAACAATGCTGTTAGAACCCGGAGTCTCTAAATGGTAACAGTATGAACCTTTGTCAAGTGTTGACCCTTTGTCTACGTCAGGGCAAGGGAGTTTACACACTGTAGATAACCCCTGCTAACCCCCTTGGTAGCTTGGCACGAGCAGACAGGCTTATCTCAGAGGCAGTGTGTTAAGCATTTCTGAACACATACAGTAATATAGATGAACCACTACAAACGGACACCACACCGATGATGTATCAAAAATAGATAAGCTTTATATAATTAACACAAGACCTTAACGGCAAAAATCCACAGTACGAATATGCTTTACGGTTTACTCAAAAATAGGTTCTTAGTTTTAAGTGTCTCTGGCAACAGATAATACCAACAGGAGTTATTGCTTCAATGCACAAAAGAGTTCTCAGGGTACAGTCTGCCTGCGAGGAGCACAGCATCGGGCCCGGAGTCACAACTAGACTCTCACGGAATAGTACCTTTCAGAAAACAAACAAAGGCTGGCTTGAGTTGCAGAGTTCCTCTGTAGCGGCTGAAACAGCAGTTCCAGCTTTGCTCAAACAGAGGAGGAGAAGGCAGAGGGTCCTTTGCCTGGTCAAACTCAGTTTCAGGTGCATTCTACCAGTGTGTGTCTTCTTCCTTTGTCGGGGTGAGCCAGGGTCTTCAGACTCACCCCAGGAAGTGGACCCAAAGTTGTATTCAGACCCAGGTGCCTACTCCTCCGACCACTCTCAGGACAATCAGTCAAGTGCTGTCGCGCCCTACCTCCTGGAGTCCCCCAGCCCTGTCACTCACAAACCCAGACACACAATACGCAAGCTAGCAGAAGCAGGCTGGATAGTTAGGCAAGAAAATACCGTCTTTCTAAAAGTGGTATTTTCAAACTCAGAATGGTAAAACCAACTTTTCTAAAAGATGCATCTTATCATTCTGAGTTCAGGCATACTAAACTCGACTCTCCACCTGGTTCCCTGAGTCAGTTAGAATTGTAGGATGCTATAACCAAACTGCTCATTCTGGCCTATGGGGGACAGGTTGCCTTACAATAGTGAAATAGTGAAAAACGCGCTCAGGGTGATTCACTACTAGGTCATACTACACACTCCAGGGCATGACCAGCCATCTACATACAACGCACCCTGCCCGCAGGTCTTCATTAGGTGTGACCAACATGCAGTGAAGTGAAGGTTCACAGACCGGTGAGTGGTTGCACTCGCCGAGTCACACAGCAGCCCCAGGCTGCGTACGGCACTCCACAGTGGCAGGCCTGAGTCATACTTTACGAGTTGCTCTGGCGGGTGGCACAATTGGTGCTGCAAGTCCACCAGCAGATTTGATTTACAAGCCCGGGCACCCCTGTGCACAATACTAAGGCCTGACAGTAGATAAAATACACCAATCATGGAATCGCCAACACCAAAACACCAAGATTCCAAGCAGCACTTGCACTGCAGCACTGAATCGCAGTGGCGCAGTGCCCAAAGCGTCTAAACCAGCAAACATCAAAAACAGAGGAGGCAATTCATCAAAAAGAGGTAGGGAGACCCACGTCAATGGTACTAGGTCTAACAAATGCAATAACGCAGGCCGTGTAATAGAAGAATCTGATGCAAACAATGCAAGAACACAGGTAAGACACTAGGAGAATTTCATGCGAACAATGCAAAAACAGAGACCAGGCACTAGGAGAATCTGATGCAAACAATGCAATAACACAGGTAAGACACTAGGAGAATTTCATGCGAACAATGCAAAAACAGAGACCAGGCACTAGGAGAATCTGATGCAAACAATGCAATAACACAGGCCGGGCTTGAGGAGAGTCTGTCGCAAACAATGCAATAACACGGGCCAGCCACTAGGAGAATCTGATGCAAACAATGCAGTAACTCAGGCCTGCCACTAGGAGAATGTGCCGCAAACAATGTAATAACACGGGCCAGGCACTAGGAGAATCGGACGCAAACAATGCAATAACAAGGGCCAGGCACTAGGAGGATCTGATGCAAACAATGTAATAACACAGGCCAGGCACTAGGAGAATCGGACGCAAACAATGCAATAACAGGGGCCAGGCACTAAGAGGATCTGACGCAAACAATGCAATAACACAGGCCGGGCTCGAGGAGAATCTGACGCAAACAATGCAATAACACGGGCCAGGCTCGAGGAGAATCTGATGCAAACAATGCAATAACAAGGGTCAGGCACTAGGAGGATCTGACGCAAACAATGCAATAACACAGGCCGGGCTCGAGGAGAATCTGACGCAAACAATGCAACAACACGGGCCAGGCTCGAGGAGAATCTGATGCAAACAATGCAATAACACGGGCCAGGCACTAGGAGGATCTGACGCAAACAATGTAATTTCCGGTGCAGAGGCTAGCTCTGTATATTATAGGTACAGATTCAAACCAAGTCATGGTCTCTTTACATAGTTTAAGCCAACACGTTTTCTGCTCCACGACTGTTGGTCTTACAGACTCTATTGTGATGGGCATTAGGTGGGACGTGGCATTAGTTCAGTGGGTCACAAAGGAGCCTCTGCTCAGGGCTCAAATGGGTTCTTCAGATACCAAGCACTGGAATTGCCGATCTGAGCTCTTCTGTGAAATGACGTCCGTCACACCCTCTTCCATCGCCACGCGAGGTGCAACAGGCAGGATTCTACAATAAGCCAAACCAGAGGCCCTTTCTTGAATGTGCCTTTCAACCAGTCTCCAACCAGCAAGGAGCTTTTTTGTAATTTGCATCAGTCGCCAACAAGAAAAGAGAATCTTTTTGTTTCACCTCTGCCGGCTTCCTGCTCTGACGTGGAGACAAATGGGATGGAACAGGCTACAGGAGGCCGGATGTGTATTCCACCCTATGCCAGACATCCAGTGTAGGAAGGTGGCTACCTGACTATGGTTACCCCAGATTTTTTGCCTGTGTTTAGCTGGTTTTTTGACTTAGTTGACCTGGTTCCCTGCTAATCAGGGCCCCAGGCCATCTGCTCTCTCTGTAAAATGGATTCCATGTACCCTAGGTACATACCAATTGGAAATGGACTCCTTGTCAGCCCCTGTAGAATGCACTATAGGTGCACAGGGCACAGGAGCCACTAAGGCCTACCAGGGGCTGCAGCATATCTTTTGCCACCCCTGGCTGGTTCTTAAATTGACACAACTGGCTGATCACTCAGCTGGGGTAAGGTGGTGTACACACCCCTTGCTTAGATATAGTATACCTATGTCTAAACCTATATCTGGACACATGTAAACCTGTGAGCCACTCCTATAGACAGGCCTCACCAATCCTGGAGGCTGGGTGCATGGTTTTTATGTGAGATGGAGCTCTAGCATGAGCTGAGCCTGTCTGCAGCCGTCGGGAACAAATCCCTAAGCTGTTTCAGGATAATGCCATACCATATACTATTAAGTGCCTTATAATCCTCGCGGTTATTTAGCAACTCTGGTTTGGATTTATCAAAACATGTCGTGTAAGGTGTCATACGCTTTGGAATACCATCCCCTCGCCAGTTCTGGCGACGGGGATGGCATTCCACCCCTCTAGAGGGGTAAGACATGTTACTTCACTTTAATGCGGTTGATTTCTCCAAAGGCCTTAAGATCCACAAAATGGATGCCTCTGCCACAGACAAATGTCTGGACCCCTGGAGCTGACCGAAACCCAGTCAAGGGGGTCCTGGACAAAGGGTTTCCTGTCACAGGAGGGTGTCACCGCCCTCCAGACAGGAGATAGTGTATTGTAGCAGGGAGGTTTGAAAGAAACCAGACACTGCCTGGGGCGCACAAGGCTGCCCCTTGCATAATCCGGCCAAACCGGTTCTGGGGCACTCCAGCCCTCGTGCCAGGGCGGCCTGGATCAAAGGAAGGGGGTGTATCCACCCACTTCCTGGGTCCCACCCATAGGAGGGGACCTAGCAGGTAATCACGCCCACCAGATTCGAATAAGAGTGGGAGCAGTGCCAATGCACATCAGATTTCCTGGAAGAAACATTTGAAACGATATTCTGGACCCTTCGCCCTCCATCTCAACGTGGAAGCCCGAAGAATCTCCCTTGTGGTCAAGGAGTGACCACCCTGCAGCAGCAGGCACCATCCAGCCCTCGACGTCTACTTAGTTGCAGTTCCTGCCGGAACTCGAGCGACTGAGATCGACGAGATCAAGCCTGCCCAGCTTCTAACAGCCCGATCCACAGTCCCTGCAAAGCTGAGACCCGTGGAGGCGACCGGAAGCGTGGGGCACGCCATCTTGAAGTGACCACGAGACGCTGACCGTGCAGCCCACGAGTGACCCTCGAAGCTGTACACCGGGGTTTGAGAAGCCCCCACCCTGAGCTACTCTTGAGCCGAAGTTCAGCCCTCCACACTCGACGAGTGCTGCGTGGGGCCCTTTGGCACGATTTGGCTCAACGCGTTGGCCCGGTCACTTGCCAGCTGGCTTGTGGTCCCTGTGCCGACGAACTACCGAAGAAGACTCGTGAATCTGGTTGCTCCAGATCCACACCAGCTCCCCTGAAAAGGAGCCCCGACTCTGACCTTCCTGGTCCGAGTGAGAAGCAATCTTCCGATCCTGCGTGGATTGCTCTTACCAAGGCTTGTTTGCTCCAAACCTGAAGCCGACTGCACCGACGGTGAGAGCCTGCGTGGGACAGATCGTGACCTGCTCCTGGACGTCGCAGATGCCCCAGAGCCCACGTGACAGCGGAGAGAAGCTCCTCGACGACCACCTGATTGCGCCCGACATTGCCTGGTTCCGTCCTGGTTCCACCCTGGTCACTGCTGAGTGACCCAGACTCTGTCCCCTCTGCTTTCAGGTACTCTACAACTTGAGTCCACCCTTGGACTCCACCGGACACTTCGTCTTCACCCTGCCTGCAGCCCTTTCAGCTTCAAGCACCAAGAGCCTGCGTGTCAAAACCCGACGCCACTTCGACCCTGTGCACCCACTTCCTGTGGGTGAGGTAACTTTGCTCCGCCAGTGTTCCCACACTGGTGCACACCTCTAGGGTCTGTGTGTTAAGTTTTGTTCCTCTAGGTTCAGCGGAAGTGTCCTTAAACTTTAACTATTTGACTTTTACGCACCATTGGTTAACATTGGTGCATGCGTGCGCTTTCCGCACATCTCCCGAATCCCGAGGGCCATTCCCGACTTCAGCATTGCTTGTCCTGACTGCTCCCAGCGATTCCCTAGGCCCTAGGCCTAACCACTGTTCGAGTGGCCTCTCTTATACCACTTGTTTAGTATATGGTTTGAGTGGCCCCCTGCCCTCATCCATAATTGTGCAACTTGTATGTTTAAACAGTGCTTTTTGATTTAACGCTTGTGCCCCTTTATTCATAAAGAATACTGGGGATTGTTTTTAGTAATAAACACATATATTTTTATAATATATACTTGTGTGGTGTCCTTTCATTTGGTATTACAGGATTGTATGTGGTAAAACAGCTCGCTTAACACGACCTCTTAAGTTAAGCCTTTAGGCTGCTTAGTCCATGCTACCCCTAGGATAGCTTGTCTAATAAGGTTGACTTACAACCAGACACCATAAGGGATTGTTTGGTCAGGTAGTAGGTGGTTCCAGAATTGGAAAAATCCCCTACCAGGCCAACTTCTCACATTGGTGAGCAGCGGTGCGGATTTGAGCTTGCTGTTGTTTTACCATTGCAATCTTTATATCAAATTGAAAGATCACATCAAGTACCTCTAGGTACATATAAAATCAAAAGCTTAGCATATTAAGTTCTACTGAACTTAGTAGTTGTAGGTTGAAGGGATTAGCACACCCTGACTACAACTAACTAGCAAGGTACAGTAGGAAAACACTTAGTGTAGGTAAGTGCACCACTTACACCTCACTAGTAACCATGTCTGACACAGGAAAAGCCTCAGGGTCTGCTCCTGTGACAGTTGACCCTACCCAGGCAACTTTTGGATATGACAAACTAACCCGCAGAGACTTGATTGCCTTGTGCAAAGCAAGAGTGTTAAAAAGGGGCAGAAGCCCCACCTGCCTAATCCTGGTAGAAATCCTAGAACAGGATGACTTAGAGAAGGCTAAAGCAGCTTCCCTAGATACAGGAACTGGAGGGAACCCCCCTGCAGTTGATCCCCTTGAAGAGGAGGATGATGATGACTTGGATGAGGACTCAGATGTTGAGGACTTAGGAGTACAGGATCAGGGTAGCCAGGTTCCAGTTGGTAGGCTTAGCCAGGCCAACTTGGACCTACTGGGGAATGGAGAGGGCCAGCACCTCCCCAGAACCCAACATATGATTCTCCCAGGCAACAGAAGAGTGAGATCTCCCTCAGGGGACTCTCATCTTTCTAGTGCCTCCAGAGAATCAGAGAGAGGCATGAGTGCTTCTCAAAAAGCTGAGCATAGGGCTAGAATGAGGGCTGTCAGACTCCAGATAGAGAGAGAGGAGGTAGCCCTGAGTCAAGCTAAGCTTACCTTAGCTCAAGCTAAACTTGCCTTGGCAAGAGAGCAGAAATTGTGTGGCTTAGATGCCACTGGTGGCAGCAATATTCCTAAAGAGAAACCCAGGTCCTATGATAGTAGAAACCTGACAAAGATTGTGCCCCCCTTCAAAGAAGGGGATGACATCCACAAATGGATGACTGCTCTTGAGAGAGCCTGCATGGTACAGCAGGTTCCTGAGGAACAGTGGGCAGCAATCTTATGGTACTCCTTTTCAGAGAAAGGGAGGGACAAGCTCCTCACTGTCAGACATGAGGATGCAAACAATTACAAAGTCCTGAAGAGTGTTCTGATAGATGGGTTTGGCTTAACCACTGAACAGTACAGGTTCAAGTTCAGAGACACCCAGAAGACACAGACTCAGGACTGGACTGATTTTGTAGATTGTGCTACTAAGGCTCTGGAGGGTTGGCTACATGGCAGCAAAGTACATGACTTTACAGGATTGTATAATTTGATTATGAGGGAGCAGATCCTAAGTAATTGTCAGAACCAGCTCTTACACCAGCACCTGGTAGACTCTGATCTGACCTCTCCCCAAGAATTGGGAAAGAAGGCAGACAAATGGGTCAGAACCAGGATTAGGCCTAAGAATCAGGACAGTAACCAGAAGAAGGAGTCTACCAAGCCTCAAGATAAGGGTGGGGATAAAAGTAAAGAAAAGACTTCCCCAGGGCCCCAAAACTCCAAGGATGGGGGTGGGTCCCAAGACACTTCTTCAACTGAGAAAAAACCCTATTGTTATCCCTGTAAACAGGTGGGGCATTACAAAACAGACAGCTGTTGTCCCAAGAATAACAATAAAGACAATATACCTCCAAAGCCAGCTTCAACACCTCCTGTTACTGTCAGCAGTAATCCCCCAGGAAGTGGAAGCACACCCAGGAATCTGGGTGGGTTTACTTTTGGAAATCAGGTGGACCCTGGCCTATCCAGGTCCCCATCACCCAATGATCTTGTTTATGAGGCTGGCATGGGGTTTGCCAACTTCTCTGCTTGCCCAAATACTTTGAGCAAGTATAGACAAGAACCCATCATCAATGGTTCAAGAGTTGAAGCTTTTAGAGACACAGGGGCTAGCATCACCATGGTGGCTGATGGCATAGTCCCCTCTAAGCAACTTTTACCTGGTGCCACATACCAGGTAATAAACATTGATGGCATCCAAACAAATCATCCCATGGCAGTAGTAAGTCTCAGCTGGGGAGGTGTCACTGGCCCAAAGAGAGTGGCAGTGTCCCCAAACTTGCCTGTAGACTGTCTACTGGGTAATGATTTAGAAATCTCAGCCTGGGCTGGGGTTGAACAGGAAATCCATTCTAGAATGGTAAATTCCAATGGAAAGGTTAGTGGGGCTGTAATGGCTACAGCCCCAATTCAAGATGTCCTTCCTGAAAAGGTTGGTAGGGCGGAGATACTCCCAGCCCCATCTTTAGCAAAAGCTCTTCCTGAACAGAATAGCAAAGCTGTTATGATAACAGCAGAAACCCAAACTGAGTCTCCTCCTGAAAAGGTTGGTGGGGCTGTGATGGCCACAGCCCAAACTCAAACTGACACGTGTGTTGTGAAACCTGAAATGATGGATAACTCCACACAAACTGAGAGCATGGAGGAGGAAGAGAAATCTCCCCCTCACCAGACTTTAGGACAGGATCAGCCTCCTCAGGGAACTGATCTTACCCCTGATGAAGGAACTGCCCCAGAGGTGGTTGGGCCTAGCCTGACAGAACCTCTGATGTCAGTGGACCCTTCTCATGTGGGACCCAGTCTGGAGCAGGTAACCTGCCCCTCTCTCCCTTGCCTTAGCCAGCCCAGGGCTGCAGAGGACAAGAAGGACAGTGAGACCCAGAGGGCCCCCTGTCAAATAAAGCACCCCCATCAAAAGATTAGGTGCACCAAAACTAGTAGCCCTAGTAAGGTGAAAACTTTAAAAACTCCTGAGGGAGCCCCCTTAAAAACAGTTAGGGACCTCCCCCAGATGGATTCTGTTGGGCACAGCCAAACCTGGGACCCAAAGGGCCCAAACCTGAACTGTCCCTCCAGCAAGCCAAACAGAGGGACCCAGCCTCCAGCTTTAGGTAGCCAGAGGTTGACCCTGAGAGCACAGTGCAACTCAGTTAAAGAAAGAAAGGCACACATGGTGGAAGATAATTGGAGGAAGCTAAGCCCTAAATTAGTAGAGCCTCACTTCAATACTCCATATCCAAACCAGCCTTTAACTTTGCATAAACACACCCAAGGTAGTGATTCCCTATGGTGGAGACCCTCTAATACCCAAAGGGTGAGGGACTGCTTAGTGGACCATGAGACAGGGGGTACCCATGCTAGTGCAGGTACTTCCTTATATGGCCACTCAGGCAATATAGGCTTACCTGGCCAAGGATAGCCTTATCTCCTTTCGTTTGGGGGGGGGTTATGTAGGAAGGTGGCTACCTGACTATGGTTACCCCAGATTTTTTGCCTGTGTTTAGCTGGTTTTTTGACTTAGTTGACCCGGTTCCCTGCTAATCAGGGCCCCAGGCCATCTGCTCTCTCTGTAAAATGGATTCCATGTACCCTAGGTACATACCAATTGGAAATGGACTCCTTGTCAGCCCCTGTAGAATGCACTATAGGTGCACAGGGCACAGGAGCCACTAAGGCCTACCAGGGGCTGCAGCATATCTTTTGCCACCCCTGGCTGGTTCTTAAATTGACACAACTGGCTGATCACTCAGCTGGGGTAAGGTGGTGTACACACCCCTTGCTTAGATATAGTATACCTATGTCTAAACCTATATCTGGACACATGTAAACCTGTGAGCCACTCCTATAGACAGGCCTCACCAATCCTGGAGGCTGGGTGCATGGTTTTTATGTGAGATGGAGCTCTAGCATGAGCTGAGCCTGTCTGCAGCCGTCGGGAACAAATCCCTAAGCTGTTTCAGGATCATGCCATACCATATACTATTAAGTGCCTTATAATCCTCGCGGTTATTTAGCAACTCTGGTTTGGCTTTATCAAAACATGTCGTGTAAGGTGTCATACGCTTTGGAATACCATCCCCTCGCCAGTTCTGGCGACGGGGATGGCATTCCACCCCTCTAGAGGGGTAAGACATGTTACTTCACTTTAATGCGGTTGATTTCTCCAAAGGCCTTAAGATCCACAAAATGGATGCCTCTGCCACAGACAAATGTCTGGACCCCTGGAGCTGACCGAAACCCAGTCAAGGGGGTCCTGGACAAAGGGTTTCCTGTCACAGGAGGGTGTCACCGCCCTCCAGACAGGAGATAGTGTATTGTAGCAGGGAGGTTTGAAAGAAACCAGACACTGCCTGGGGCGCACAAGGCTGCCCCTTGCATAATCCGGCCAAACCGGTTCTGGGGCACTCCAGCCCTCGTGCCAGGGCGGCCTGGATCAAAGGAAGGGGGTGTATCCACCCACTTCCTGGGTCCCACCCATAGGAGGGGACCTAGCAGGTAATCACGCCCACCAGATTCGAATAAGAGTGGGAGCAGTGCCAATGCACATCAGATTTCCTGGAAGAAACATTTGAAACAATATTCTGGACCCTTCGCCCTCCATCTCAACGTGGAAGCCCGAAGAATCTCCCTTGTGGTCAAGGAGTGACCACCCTGCAGCAGCAGGCACCATCCAGCCCTCGACGTCTACTTAGTTGCAGTTCCCGCCGGAACTCGAGCGACTGAGATCGACGAGATCAAGCCTGCCCAGCTTCTAACAGCCCGATCCACAGTCCCTGCAAAGCTGAGACCCGTGGAGGCGACCGGAAGCGTGGGGCACGCCATCTTGAAGTGACCACGAGACGCTGACCGTGCAGCCCACGAGTGACCCTCGAAGCTGTACACCGGGGTTTGAGAAGCCCCCACCCTGAGCTACTCCTGAGCCGAAGTTCAGCCCTCCACACTCGACGAGTGCTGCGTGGGGCCCTTTGGCACGATTTGGCTCAACGCGTTGGCCCGGTCACTTGCCAGCTGGCTTGTGGTCCCTGTGCCGACGAACTACCAAAGAAGACTCGTGAATCTGGTTGCTCCAGATCCACACCAGCTCCCCTGAAAAGGAGCCCCGACTCTGACCTTCCTGGTCCGAGTGAGAAGCAATCTTCCAATCCTGCGTGGATTGCTCTTACCAAGGCTTGTTTGCTCCAAACCTGAAGCCGACTGCACCGACGGTGAGAGCCTGCGTGGGACAGATCGTGACCTGCTCCTGGACGTCGCAGATGCCCCAGAGCCCACGTGACAGCGGAGAGAAGCTCCTCGACGACCACCTGATTGCGCCCGACATTGCCTGGTTCCGTCCTGGTTCCACCCTGGTCACTGCTGAGTGACCCAGACTCTGTCCCCTCTGCTTTCAGGTACTCTACAACTTGAGTCCACCCTTGGACTCCACCGGACACTTCGTCTTCACCCTGCCTGCAGCCCTTTCAGCTTCAAGCACCAAGAGCCTGCGTGTCAAAACCCGACGCCACTTCGACCCTGTGCACCCACTTCCTGTGGGTGAGGTAACTTTGCTCCGCCGGTGTTCCCACACTGGTGCACACCTCTAGGGTCTGTGTGTTAAGTTTTGTTCCTCTAGGTTCAGCGGAAGTGTCCTTAAACTTTAACTATTTGACTTTTACGCACCATTGGTTAACATTGGTGCATGCGTGCGCTTTCCGCACATCTCCCGAATCCCGAGGGCCATTCCCGACTTCAGCATTGCTTGTCCTGACTGCTCCCAGCGATTCCCTAGGCCCTAGGCCTAACCACTGTTCGAGTGGCCTCTCTTATACCACTTGTTTAGTATATGGTTTGAGTGGCCCCCTGCCCTCATCCATAATTGTGCAACTTGTATGTTTAAACAGTGCTTTTTGATTTAACGCTTGTGCCCCTTTATTCATAAAGAATACTGGGGATTGTTTTTAGTAATAAACACATATATTTTTATAATATATACTTGTGTGGTGTCCTTTCATTTGGTATTACAGGATTGTATGTGGTAAAACAGCTCGCTTAACACGACCTCTTAAGTTAAGCCTTTAGGCTGCTTAGTCCATGCTACCCCTAGGATAGCTTGTCTAATAAGGTTGACTTACAACCAGACACCATAAGGGATTGTTTGGTCAGGTAGTAGGTGGTTCCAGAATTGGAAAAATCCCCTACCAGGCCAACTTCTCACATCCAGTGAACAACAAGGGGTTCCTCGGGGAAGCTACCAGGGGCTGCTTTCTGAAGCAGGCCATGTGCACAGAGACTGACCCTCATGTAGGGACTAATCAAATGTCCTCTTCCTCTCAGACGTTCACAAGATAAACAAGTTTCTGGGTCACACAGATTGAAGCATTCAGCACCGGTGAGTTTGGAAACCTTTGGTGGAATTATAGTGAATCAGCCTAGTTTATAGAAGGGAATATGCAAAGTGAATCTCCATAAACTATCAGTTGGTAATAGTCTGTGTAACAGAAAGGCTGGATTTCATAATGAATCTAGATCTAACCGAGATTATTCATGTCCTTGGTTCCCTTCCACTGTCAGTAAAAAGCAGCGCCAGGTGCAGAGGTTACTTCTGCAAAGGCCTCCTCAAAGGGAAGTAAAGTCAAAAGTAGTGCAGAGTAGCAATGTTGACCTCTGCAATCCTCACAGTGACAGTAAAATACAGTGCAATGTGCACAGATTCCCTTGTTTAATTAAAACCCATGGGTGTCAGTAATAAGTGGTGCAGTTTATAAATGTTTCTACAGTAAATGCCCCTTGTAGTGTAAGTAAACGCAGTCAACAGATATTCTCTACTCTAAACACTCCGAGTAAACTGTGAGTAAACATCCATGCACCTTACAGATCGATAAGTACCCCTTATAATACAGTGAAAAGCAGTGCTTTGGACACAGATTTCCTCTTTTGTAAACACCCCTCATTGTGTTTCCTCCGTAAATGTCCCTGGTAGTGTAATACACAGCGGTGCACTGCACACAGCTTTCCTCCTGCTACTGCCCCTCATAGTATGGGTAAAAGCAGTGCAGTACTGACAGATTCTCTCTTTAAAGGCCCCTCATAGTGTCATTAAACAGCAGTGCAGTGTGTACAGAGTTTCTCTTTTGGGTGCCGCTCACAGAGGGTTGCTGGCCTGAAGGGACGACGTGGGGCCTGTGCGCTTTGCTAGCGCTTGTGAATCCGTGTGGGGCTACTTCAGGGGAAAGACTGCACCACACGCCGAGGGACTGCGAGGACCAGCAGTCTCTGTGCTCACCAGCTGCTGCCTCTTCCCTCGGCGTTCCCGCTTCCTGCCTGGAGTGTTTAAATCTCGCTCCTAATCCCGCGACGCGGGACGCGCGCGGGACATAGCCCGGGGCGAAGCCCGGGCAAAGGGCAGGCCCTCCACGGCCCTCAAAGGCCAGAAAAGGACGGGACGGGCCACCCCCCTTGGTTGCCACATTGTAGGCGTACTATATAGTAGGTAAAGACCCCCTTTAAGTATTCTGTTTTCCTTTTTGTGGACTCTTTCATATATCAGGGTCCTACATTCCTATACCACCATGACCTCCAAGGGGGACCATTCTACCTACGAAGCCGGTACTGGGCAAACGTGCTCCCTGTTAGATGAGTTGAACCTCCTTTGCAAAACCACATATGCCTCATTGGCTACTCCCCCTCCGCTTAAAATGTTAGTTTACTTTCACACAAGGCTACACTTCTAGATCCCCCCATATTTGTTAATAAACCCTGTAGTCCGAACACACAAAGCATTGAGTTCCCTCAGATCCCATCCACAAAAAGGAAAAAATATTGATGTCAATCAAGGTGGAAATAACCCTAAAATCCAAAAACTGTGTCCATCCACTGCTAACTCCCCAATGATTCCTCCGTTTGTGGAGTTTCCAGAAGCTATAACACCCCCTTCCCAACTGCAAATACTACCCATTATCGAACAACTGCTTAGTTCCATGATAGCACCCTTACTAAAAAAAATGAACTTGTTAGGGGAACGGCTTTCTGAGATAGAGAAAGCCATTATGTTAAATCCGCTGGTTGGCAAACACAGTGCTACACCCAATCACCCTAAGACATCTCCTACACATCTAGGCTCAAAACCACTTGTGCAGGATAAAAGGCATCAAACAAAACCCGCTGGCCCTACTGCTTCAGGGCAACAAACACCTAAATTCCCCACTAAAGTTTCCCCCCCACAGCTGACCGCACCGAGAGTAGGTCATAATAAAATTAATTCTATCCATTTACCTCCGGAAGCGGCCCCATATGTGTGCATCCTTGCGGGTGTACCTACTCTCCCACATGGAAAAATTGAGTGACAATATGATTTAGTCAATAAAACCAAATTCTGGCTGTCAAAAATTAGACCACTGCCTCCTAATCTATACGGAGTAATAAGGAGTGTTAGAAGGGTTGGTTGGCTGGGCTCTCTTCCCAAAGACGTTGCGGGGGACCTGGTACTCGTGAGATTTAGGGACCGAAACATTGTCCCTTATTTGAAAACCTGCCCGCCTCGAGTAAGAGACGGCCCAATATCAATATGGGACTTACATGACTTTTACCCCATAATCCCGTGTTTTCCCCCCTGAATACCTGGACATGTAACAAAGGCCAATCATGAACTCCTGTGTTTAAACCACGAACTCCTTTGATACTGCCATAACCTTGGAGCGGAAAATAATTTTTTATGTCAGGGACCCTTCCTTACTGTACTCTGGTCATTTAAAATGTTTTTATTTAGATTGTAAATTGTATTTATCATGAACTTTTATGGTTTTGTATCTCAAAAACCGAATAAAGTATATTTGATAGGTACCCCTTATAATACAGTGAAAAGCAGTGCTTGGGACACAGATTTCCTCTTTTGTAAACACCCCTCATTGTGTTTTCCTCTGTAAATGTCCCTGGTAGTGTAATACACAGCAGTGCACTGCACACAGCTTTCCTCCTGTTACTGCCCCTCACAGTATGGGTAAAAGCAGTGCCGTACTGACAGATTCTCTCTTTAAAGGCACCTCAAAGTGTGAGTGAACTGCAGGGCAGAGTGTACCGAGTTTCTCTTTTGTAACCACCCCTCACTCTGCTGTAAAATAGATTTCCTCCTGTGGTCCTAACACTGCTTCGAGTGCAGTTAGAAAATAGTGCAGGGCTCAGATTTCCTGTAAACGCCCCTGGTGATGTTGTAAAGAAGAAAGCAACGCGCACAGGTCATCGCTTCTGAAAATACCACAGTTAGGGGCCGCCCTTGAAGCGTTATCTGTCCCAGTGACGGGTTCCTTGGGTGGAGAGTGGGTGTTCCCACGCATCGCCCCATAGATTTTGCCGCATTCCCAGATTCACCAACACTGGCAGACCTGGGAGAGCGTCCAAATGGAAAGGTGTAACGAGGATAAATATCTTTATTTCTCCTTCTTCCTTGCTTCTATGTGTGCTGGATTCTGCAGCACACATGGAAAGAGGAAAACGCTTCAGGGGATTGCTTTTGTGCAAGAAGGTGCCCCTTTCTGCACAAAAACAATC
Source organism: Lissotriton helveticus (assembly GCF_964261635.1). NCBI lineage: Eukaryota > Metazoa > Chordata > Amphibia > Caudata > Salamandridae > Lissotriton > Lissotriton helveticus. Next base: position 225,514 of record NW_027611709.1, on the reverse strand, counting down.
CGGTTTACAAGGCACGCGCACTTGCACCATGGTGCAGGGGTGCCGGCTTTGGCGCTAGGAGCACATTGAGCGCCAGCGCAGGGAAAACAGGACTGCGCTGTAGAGTGTTAGATACAGCGCATTCCTGCCCTTTCCCTATCACGCAGCGCAGCTAGATGACTTGCTGAGCTGCGCTGCGTGCCCCTAAGTGTAGTAGAAGGAAGTGCAGTATGGACAGATTTATCACACTGAAGAGTAAAGAGCAGTGCACGTGCTGAGAGTTTCTCTTCTTTAAACGCCCCTCGGACTGCAGTAAAAAGTGATTCCGTTTGCAGACCACAGATGGGCTCTGAGCACCCGGCACAGAGTAGTAAAAGGAGTCTACACAGATTTCCTCTTTTATTTTAAATACCACTCACAGTGTAATAAAAAGCAGTAGTGCGCACACTAGCTTTCCTCAAGATGCAGTGCAGTGTGCATAGATTCCCCCTTAAAAAAATGATGACCACAAAAACCACCAGGGGAAGAAGGAACACCCCTCTCTCGCCTCCCCCAAAACGTCCCCAGATAGATGAGCCCAGTTCAGTCGAGCTCCTGGCAGTGATTTTTCATAGTTCCATAAGATGCAGCGCAGTGACAAAGATACCTTACAGTGTAGTAAGATAGATACAGTGTAGAGCACACATTACTCACAGTGCAGTAAGATGCAGTACAGAGTGTAAAGATTCCTCATAGTGCAGTAAGATGCAGTGCACAGATCCCCTTTTTAACACAAATGATGCCCACAAACACACCCAGAGTTGGGAGTAAAGCCCCCCAGGCACTCCCCGATAGAGATGCACAGCCCCCCCCTCCGGGCCCCGGATAGAAGAGCCCAGCTCAGCCCCAGGGGCCCCCCCTGATGGAAGAGCCCAGCTCAGCCCCTGGGGCCCCCAGATAGAAGAGCCCAGCTCAGCCCCAGGGGCCCCGGATACAAGAGCCCAGCTCAGCCCCAGGGGCCCCGGATACAATAGCCCAGCTCAGCCCCAGGGGCCCCCGGATAGAAGAGCCCAGCTCAGCCCCAGGGGCCTTGGATAGAAGAGCCCAGCTCAGCCCCAGGGGGCCCTGGATAGAGGAGGCCAGCTCAGCCCAGGGACCCCCGGATAGAAGAGCCCAGCTCAGCCCCCAAGGGCCCCGCATAGAAGAGCCCAACTCAGCCCCAGGGGTTCCGGATAGAAGAGTCCAGCTCAGCCCCAGGGGCCCCCCGATAGAAGGGCCTAGCTCAGCCCAGGGGCCCCCGGATAGAAGAGCCCAGCTCAGCCCCAGGGGCCCCAGATAGAAGAGCCCACCTCAGCTCCAGGCCCCCCCAGATAGAAGAGCATAGCTCAGCCCGGCTCCTGCAGAGATTCCCTCCAAGATTATTCAGTCTATTTCTATAAACACAGCAGAAGGTGACGACAATCTCCTACCTGAGCACAGACCTGAGCAGACGTGTCCAGGCTCTCCCCTCCTCCTGGGGGGGGGGGTTCGGGGGGCAGATCTGGGGTCTGATGGGGGCAGGGGGCAGATCTGGGGTCTGAGGGGTCTGAAGATGGAGGTAACTGCACAGACAGGGCTCCTTCCTCATCTGCTGCAGGCTGCATACACGAGGAGAGGCCGGAAGTGATGTCACGCCGCTGCTGGTGCTGTCTCTGCCACTGCTGACCCGGAAGAGGAAACCATTCTCCCTTTCACCCAATGTGCAGATCAGTGGTTTCATCAGCAGGTGAGGAGCGCCCTCTGGTGGCCGCTAACGGAACCGCAGCCTCTAGTCAATTGGAAAAGACAGTCTCTATTACATTAAATATATGAACATTTTGAAACTGCCAGAATTAAACTGGACAGCGTTTTTCTAATTTCGCTGTTTCTGTGGGTAATTCTTTATATTTGGTAGGGCTGTGTATATTCAAACAGCATTCCAAATTAAGTTTTGCATTTCTCTGCGTTGTTTACCTGCTCACTCCCTCCCTTCAAAGGTTCACTTATAAAATAAAGAAAAAAGTAGATTGCAGTCTCAATAAATTCATAAGACAGAACAATCGGGTTTGACTCTCACAGATTTCTCCCTCAGTGGATGGTCCCTTGGCAGTGAGTGACCGGTGCCGGCTCTGAGGATGAGATGGTTTTCCAGCACTAACTAATGTCAGACTCCTTCATACAGGCTCTTATTAGAGTTACCACCTCTTGGTCATGTTTTAAGATTTTGCAAAGTTCGGATATTATTTTTCAATAAGACTTTGTATAAAAGTATTTGTATTGATTTTTAAAATGGCTTTGCTGTCTTTGTTTACTTTAACTCTCAGTCAGGATTCGTTAAGGCAGCTCTAGATCACATTTTAAAGTGATTTCTGCTTATATTTGATATTTTAAGTTTGCACTGATTAGAGGAAAACATACCAGCTTTAACTTATCTTCCTACTTTTGTACTCGCCGGAACATTAAAATACAGGCCATGCCGCTAAAAGACCCGCCAGTTGGTAACTCTCTCTCCTATCATAAGTCACTCCTCGTCCACACACCATCAATGTGCGGGTGCAGGAGGGCTTCGTAGCACTGTCAGGCAAGTTGCATTTGCTGCCTCTTCAGTGACATCAGATCTGACACACACACACACATCAGAGCCTTCAAGTCTCACTCATCATAAGTGACACTCACACATTTAGAGGTTGTGCTGAAGTCTCACTCAAACCTTGCTGAATCTTATAACTCGGAGAAGGGGGAGGCTAGAACTAGAATTCCATATGTGACTTTGCTCGTACTTCTACTGTGTGCAGAGTAGCCGCTTACAGTCAAAGAGGGAGATACTATTCATTTTATAGAGTTCAGCAAACCCACTGGCCTACATTTTGATAACAGTACATTTTCAATATTTCACCTTGACGACTGAACAGATTATACATTCGGTGTAATGTTAATTTGGATGTCTGTATTCATTTTTGGGATGTTAGCTGTGTACTCATCATTCCTATAATTTCACTAATATCTCATCCTCTGACATTATTAACGTCAAATGTTAGGTGACATCACTTCCTGTAGGGTCATCAATAGTCTACTTCGTTTTAGCTCCTAGGAACTTCAAAAACTTGAGCTCTCTGGAGCACATACATGAGCTCTCAGCTGTAATATGGTGTTTAAATGCCTGGCGGCTATTGGATAATACTCTTGTGAAACATCTGTGGGATAAGATCATAGATTATTTTGACATTATTGCGGGCTCTATCTCCTCAGAAGTTAAAGTTTGGGAAGCAATCAATGTAGTGCCTAGAGGATATACCATGGCTCAGATTATTTGTAAGCTTGAAAATGGGAAGAGGGATTGTTAGAGCTGGCAGCCTTGGCATGGATCTCCATTCCATTTTTTGCTGTTGCCTCCTGTGTTTTAATGTGTGTTGGATTTAATTTTTGCTGGTCTGGATGCTTTGGGTACTTTGCCACTGCTGTTCATTGCCAAAGTGCAAGTGCTCCCTCTGTAAATTTTTAGCATGGATTAGTGTTTCCATATTTGGTTTACTGTTAAGTCCCTAGTACAGTGCACTGTGTGTGCCCAGGGCCTGTAATCCAAATGCTGCTAGTGGGCTTGCAGCACTAATTGTGCTACCCACACATGCAGCCTTGCAAAAGGGTCTCAGGCCTGCCATTGCAGTGGCTGTGTGCAGTCTAGTACTGCCATGTCGACCTGGCAAGTGCACCCACTTGCCAGGCCCTAACCTTTCCTCTTCTTACATGTGAGTCACCCCTAAGGTAGGCCCAAGGTATGTGAAAGGGAGGACATGACCTGATGTGTGCGGCATGTACGGATAGTGAAATACTGCCAATTTTGTTTTTCACTATTGAAATGCTATCTGTCCTGTAGGATAGAATGGGGAGTTTACTTATAACACTTTATAAGTATAACCGCCCATGGAAACAAGATTGGAAAATAGAGTTTGGTATGCCTGTACTCAGAATAAAGAGATGCATCTTTTAGTAAGAATGTTTTTTATATACTGGGTTTGAAAATACCACCTTTAGAAAGTAGATATTTTCTTGCTTAGCCATCCAGTGTGCCGCTGCTAGGTTTGTGTATTGACTGTCTGGCTTTCGAGTGACAGTGGATAGGGATGTGTATTCTGTTCAGACAGCCACTTGGAGGGGTGGGGGGGGTGAAGCGTGTCCTGCATTTCCATGGTGAGTCAGGGCTAGAGTGAATAGACCTGGGCTCCATTCAGAGTAGAGGGAGGAGATTCTGTTCAAATCTAAATGGGCCTGGTCTGCATTGGACAATGCTGTCTCTACCTCCTGCCAGGAAGCTGCACCAGAGAGGACAGAGCTAGTTTGGGCTGGGCAAAGAGTTTCTCTGCCACCAGAGAATAAAGGATGTTGTGTTATAAGAAGTGGGGCCCAGATCCCAGACTTTTAGTTCATTTCTAGAACTCGAGAGGAACCTCTGCCAAGGAGAAGAGCTGAGAAGACTGAAGGAGAAGTACTGCCCCTTTGCTGTGAGCGTTCTGGGGTTGGTCTGCAGTAGCAGTTTCTGCCAAGGCGAGGATAAAGACTTTGCTGTGTGCTGTGTCTTCTGCTTGAAGAAGATCTCCAAGGGCTTGAAGCAGAGCTTGCCTCCTGTTTTGAAGTCTCAGGGATACAAAGAGTTCACCACCAGCTCCCCAGAACTTCCTTGCTGGGAGTTCTGAACTGCCATGGGGTACCTATGGCTGTATTGGGCCTCTGGAGGTTGTTTTGCCGATGGGAGCTGGAAAAGTAACGCAACTTCAAGAAACGTGACACATCCGCACCTGTTTCCGATGCATCGCTGAAGAAACCAACAGAGAGGCTGCCCACGACTTGAGAAAGCACCGCACACCGAACTCCATGCACCGATCTCTGAAATCAGAGATAACCACACCGATTCCGATGCAGGCCCTGCTGTGTGGCTGCAAGAACCAAGGCATCATGGGACCGCGGCTGAAGAAAGCAACGCAGTGTCGTTGCTGCTGCCACAGCGAGAACTGATGCATCCCAGATCCTCGGGCATTGCATCTGGTCACCACGCCTGCAAGAATGCTGGTGCCGCACAGTAAGAAACTGATGCATCACCTCCCTTTCAGTAAGGAACCAATGCATCATCGCCAAGGCAGCAGTGCATCACATCCCCTGTAGTAAGAAACGGACGCATCACCTTGCCTGGGCATAAGGAACCGACGCTTCACCTTGCCTGCAATCGTTTTTGTTTGTGCAAGTGAGGCACCAAAGGTACTTTATGTGAAAAGTGTTGCATCTGCAATTTGCTTTGATCAGAACTTTTTCCATCTTTTGAAAATCATATTTTTATTACTGTATTGTGGATTTGTGATATTTAGGTCTTGTATGGTTTCGATAAAGATTACTTATTTTTCTAAACTGGTGTGGTGTCCATTTGTAGTATTTTCACTGTATTACTGTATGTGTGCACAAATGCTTTACACACTGATTCTGAGATAAGCCTGTCTGCTCATGCCAAGCAACCAAGGGGGTGAGCAGGGATTATTTTAGAGGTTTATCCCCCTTTCCCTGACCAGGAAGAAGGGTTCCTACTTGGACAAAGGTGAAAACCATTGCCAACTAGAGATCCCCATTTCTAACAGGGAGATTACTGACCTAGACCAGATTAGTCCGCTAGGAAAGAGGAAGGTGAATGCACATCATACCGACACCGCTCAACAACTTCAACATCCAAGAACCACACTAAAGTAGAAAATCCACTTATTGGATGGACAGGTTAGTTACATTCACAAAGCAGATTATATGAATTGGGTGACAAGGCTGGGAAACTTTGTACGGGCTTCCAAAGAAAGGCCATATCTCAAGTATTGTCCCTTCAATTGTATCTGCTGAGGATCAAGGCCAAATGGCGAACACAGATATTACAGAGAGGCATTCGCCCACTACTACGAAATATTATATTCTTGTATACATCCCCCTCCTGCTTAACTTCAGAATCCCATCCTAAGAGATCTTTCCGTGTTGGCACTGTCAAGGGATGCCCCAGGTCCCAAAGGGAATCCTTTTGAATTCTTCAAGACATTTGCCTCCCTAGTGTGAGAAGTTAGCCTGGCATATGATGTCCACTAGTTCTAGTCAAGTCAAGTCAAGTCATAACACTTATATAGCGCACTACATACCCAGAGGGTTGCAAGGCGCTTAGGAAGGGGAGGTGGATTATTTGTCAAATATCCACGTTTTAAGCTGCTTTCTGAACGCTAGGTGATTCTGGGTGAGGCGAAGGTAAGCGGGGAGTGAGTTCCATGTTTTGGCAGCCAGGTATGAGAAGGATCTGCCTCCCATGGTGGTTTTGTTGATGCGAGGTACAGTGGCGAAGGCTTGGCTGGAAGAGCGCAGTTGGCGGGAGGGGGTGTAGAAGGACAGTCGAAAGTTGAGGCAATCTGGTCCGATGTCGTAGAGTGATTTGTGTGCGTGGGTAAGCAGTCGGAAAGTAATCCTCTTATTGACGGGTAGCCAGTGGAGGTCTTTAAGGTGACCAGAGATGTGTTCGTTGCGTGGGATGTCTAATATGAGCCTGGCTGAGGCGTTTTGGATTCGTTGTAGTTTCTTCTGGAGTTTAGCGGTGGTACCTGCGTAGAGGGTGTTTCCGTAGTCCAGTCGGCTCGTGACTAGAGCGTGGGTGACTGTTTTCCTTGTTTCGGAGGGGATCCAGCGAAATGTTTTTCTGAGCATGCGAAGAATGTTAAAGCAGGAAGAGGATACTGCGCTGACTTGTCTGTTCATTGAGAGTGAGGAATCCAGGATGACGCCAAGGTTCCGTGCGTGGTCTGACGGGATGGGTGCATTTCCGAGGGCTTCCGGCCACCAGGAGTCGTCCCATGCAGAGGGGGATTTACCTAAGATGAGGACTTCTGTTTTGTCTGAGTTCAGTTTCAGACGGCTTTGTTTCATCCATTCGGCGACTTCTTTCATTCCTTCGTGTAGGTTAGTTTTGGCGGTGCTGGGGTCCTTGGTGAGAGATAGGATCAGTTGAGTGTCATCCGCGTAAGAGATGATGTTGAGGTTGTGTTGGCGGGCGATGGCCGCGAGGGGGCTCATGTATACGTTGAAGAGGGTGGGACTGAGTGAGGATCCTTGTGGTACGCCGCAGATGATTTCAGAGGCCTCGGACTTGAATGGTGGGAGGCGGACTCTCTGGGTTCTTCCGGTGAGGAACGAGGTGATCCATTCCAGTGCCTTTCCTTGGATTCCGATGTTTCTGAGGCGTTGTAAAAGGGTGCTGTGGCAGACTGTGTCGAAGGCTGCAGAGAGGTCGAGGAGGATGAGGGCGACTGTGTCTCCATTGTCCAGTAGAGTTCGAATGTCGTCTGTTGCTGCGATGAGGGCGGTCTCAGTGCTGTGTTTGGCTCGGAAGCCAGATTGTGAGGGGTCGAGTGATTTGTTGTCTTCGAGGAAGGTGGAGAGCTGGTTGTTGACAGCTTTCTCGATGACTTTGGCCGGGAATGGGAGAAGTGAGATGGGGCGGTAGTTTTTGAGTTCGGTGGGGTCTGCTGTTGGTTTTTTCAGAAGGGCGGTGAGTTCAGCGTGTTTCCAGTCTTCTGGGAAGGTAGCGGAGTTGAAGGAGCAGTTGATGACGTCTCGGAGGTGCGGAGCTATGACGGAGTCTGCTTTGTTGAAGATGTGGTGGGGGCATGGGTCTGTGGGGGATCCTGAGTGGATGGAATTCATCAGGCGGATGGTGTCCTCAGTGGAGATTGGGTTCCAGGCGTTAAGGGTGTTAACGGGGGGAGGATGGTCAGCTGATGGTAGGGTGGGTTGCCTTCCGGGTTGGTTGTCAAAGCTGTTGTGGATGTCAGCAATCTTGTTGTGGAAAAAAGAGGCTAGGGAATCGCAGAGGGTTTGAGAGGGGGTGATGTCGTTAGAGTTGGCCGAGGGGTTGGAAAATTCCTTGACGATGTTGAAAAGTTCCTTGCTGTTGTGGGCGTTGTTGTCAAGTCGATCTTTGAATGCTGTTTTCTTGGCTTTTCGGATCAGTTGGTGGTGATTACGGATGGCGCTTTTGAAGGCGTTCTTGTTGCTGGTGGATGGGTCTTTTTTCCAGGCCTTTTCAAGGGAGCGGCACAGTTTCTTGGATTTCTTGAGGTCGTCGTTGAACCATGAGGCCTTCTTGAAGCCAAGTTTGTGTTGACGTTTTTTCAGTGGTGCTAAGGTGTCGGCGGTGTTGGATAACCAGACGGTGAGGTTGGAGGCGGCTTCGTTGGCGTTAGAAGAGAGGGCTGGGGAGGAATGAAGGAGTGATGTGGAGATCTGCTCTGTGGTGATTTTGTTCCAGTTTCTTTGCAGAGTTGGTTGGGAGTGGTTGATGGGTTTCGGCTTGTTGTAGATGAAGTGAACGCAGCTGTGGTCAGTCCAGAGGAGATCCGTAGTGTGGCTGAAGGAGACATGGTTGCTGGAGGTGAAGATGGGGTCGAGAGTGTGACCTGCGATGTGGGTGGGGGAAGTGACCAGTTGTTTAAGTCCGAGGTTGGCGAGGTTGTCCAAGAGGGTGGCGGTGTTGCGGTCGTTGATCTTTTCAAGGTGGAAGTTGAGGTCTCCCAGAAGGATGTAGTCTTTGGAGGGGAGCGCGTGTGGAGTGATGAAGTCCGTGATGTCTTCACTGAATTTTGCGCGGGGTCCAGGTGGTCTGTAGAGGAGGGTGCCTCTGAGTGTGGTCTTGGGGTCGATGTGGATCTGGAAGTGAAGGTGTTCAGAGTTGGCGAGGTTGACGTCAGAGCTGGTTGAGATGCGGATTGTTTTCTTATGGACGATAGCGATTCCACCTCCTGTATGGTCGGTGCGGTCCTTGCGTGTGATCTTATAGTCATCAGGGATAGCGATGGCGATGTCAGGGGCGGAGGAAGCGTTCATCCATGTTTCCGTTAGGAAGGCGACGTCAGGAGAGATGGTGTCAAGTAGGTTCCAAAGGTCAATGGCGTGCCTGTGGACTGATCGGGTGTTGAGAAGGATGCATTCTAGGTGGTTGGGGTCGGGAATCTGTGGTGTGGTCGTAGCGGAGATGTTGTCGGTGCCGCTAAATTTGCAGGAGAAGCAGGAGAACGGTCCATGGGTGCGTCCAGGAGCGGCTTGGACGCAGTTGGGGGCGCGACCGGGGTCAAGGGCTAGGAGGGTGGCGGCATCATAGGTAATGCGGGAGGGCTGTGGAGCGCGAGGGGCAGGGGGTCTGGCGCTGGGCGCGGTCCAGGCGCGGACGGGCGTAGACGGGCTTACCTTTGGCGCACCTTCGGCGTGGCCGAAGCGCGTGGACGCTGCGCGTGGAGGCATTGGCCATAAATGGAGGGTGGAGGGGGCGGAGCGTGGGAGGGTCAGCAGCTGGGAGGCGGTAGCGGGGAGGAGGGGCAGGGAAAACAACAACAGCAAGCAAGATGGAGGTCAGAGGGGAGGCGAGGCAGGGGCAGTAGGAGCGAAGAAAATAAATCCAATAATGCACGTTGCTGCCAATACAGTGAAATGCAGTGCAGGGCGGGCGGCGCTACAGTCACAAGCGCTGAGGGCAATGAGATTAAACAAAAACACTGCGCAACTTTGAGAAAAGCAGGCGAGCCGATTTTAAACACGGCGCTGTTTAGTCTAATGCCACTGAAATAAATAATGCAGGCGATACCGTGAGGTTGGATTCAGCAGTGCGATCTCCAGCAAGATAGCCACAATACAGGGAGAGGAGCAAGGAAGGAGCAACCGGTCAGGAGCGAGTCCGGGCGGTCACAGGGGCTGAGAGGACGAGGTAGGCTCTGTTAACGTGGGTGGGAGGGTCAGCAGCTGGGAGGCGGTAGCGGGGAGGAGGGGCAGGGAAAACAACAACAGCAAGCAAGATGGAGGTCAGAGGGGAGGCGAGGCAGGGGCAGTAGGAGCGAAGAAAATAAATCCAATAATGCACGTTGCTGCCAATACAGTGAAATGCAGTGCAGGGCGGGCGGCGCTACAGTCACAAGCGCTGAGGGCAATGAGATTAAACAAAAACACTGCGCAACTTTGAGAAAAGCAGGCGAGCCGATTTTAAACACGGCGCTGTTTAGTCTAATGCCACTGAAATAAATAATGCAGGCGATACCGTGAGGTTGGATTCAGCAGTGCGATCTCCAGCAAGATAGCCACAATACAGGGAGAGGAGCAAGGAAGGAGCAACCGGTCAGGAGCGAGTCCGGGCGGTCCGTTCTAGTGGCACCTTGCACCAGTCTAATCGACCCTTATTGATGGTGGTTATAGAAAGCTATCCTAGTGGTAGCATGGACCAGCAGTCTTAGGCTAAACTCCAAAGAGCATATGAAGCTGTTTGTTTTACCAATTATAATCCCTTGAATACCAAATTAAAGGACACCACACAAGGTATATATCAAATATATATATATTTATTTCTAACACAACCCCTCTGGACTCTTTATGAGGTCAGAGGCAAAAGTACATCACAAGTTACTTAATTAGCATACGATAAGTTGCACAAATACAGTTTTGCCCTAGGGGCCTCACAAACCATATCGTAAAATAGTGGTATAAGAGCCATTACAGAAATAGTGAATAGGCCTAGGGCCTGGGGAATCGCTGGGGCTTCACTAGACAACCAAAGGTTAGGAAGTAGGAGACCCACGGGAGACGTGTGCAGTGTCTAAACACAGTCGCGAGTTACCATTGACTTAGAATGGGATTCGAAGAAGTTACAAAAGTACAATTTAAGGAGACTTGGATGGACTTGGATGGAAGCCTTTTAAACTAGGACACTTCGAGAGTCAAGACCCAGGGGAGCACCGGAGTACTCGAGTTACATCGCCCAGGGAAGCCGGGTGCATAGGTGTCCTTTCGTGTCCAGTTTCGTTGACGTTTTCTATGGAGATCTGCAAAGAAGTGCTGCAGGCGACCAGAGGAAAAGTGTCCGGGTGGATCCAAGGGTGGAATTGAAGATCTCAAGAACCTGAAAGCAGAGGGGACAATATCTGGGTCACTAGCCAGTGACCAGGAAGGAACCAGGCGATGTCGGGTGATTTCAGGTGAAGATGCGAAGCTTGTCTCTGCAGCTATGAGGACCAGGAGGTATCGACGACAACCAGGAGCTGGATTCGAGCTGTCCCACAAAGGATCTAGTTGACTGTGGTCTCAGTATCCGGATTGGACCCAACAAGTCTTGGAAAACGCAATCCATGCAGGAAGTGAAGATTGGCTTCGAGTCAGACCAGCAAGGTCTGCGGAGCTTCTCCTTTGCAGGGAAGCTGGAGCAAACCTGGAGAAACCAGGAAAGCAGATTTGTTTCAAAAGAAAGTCTTCGGAGGGCTAACTAGCCAATGGGCTGGCAACCAGGAAGACGCATCAAGCTGAAATGCAAGAGCAGGCCCCACGTGGCACTCGTGGAGTGTGGAGGGCTGAGCTTTGGAGCAAATGGCGCTCGGTCTGAGGCTTCTCATACCCCAATGTACAACTGCGAGGGTACTTCGGGAGTCGAACAGTTAGCAAAATGCAGGATGTTCAGGGTGTCTGGTCCGACGTCTCTCGTGTCCGCCACGGGTCTCAGCTTTGCTGTGGATGTGGGTCGGAAACCGAGAAGTCTATAAGTCCAGTTTCTGTGTTGCTGATTCTTCAGGTTCCGGCAGGAGCATCGACAAAGCAGACTGGCAAGTTACTGGTGGTGCCTGTTTGCACAGGGTGGTACTCCTTGACCACAAGGGAGATGTCTTCAGTCTTCTAGTCGGTATAGAACATCGAAGGTCCAAGAGTTCTGTTTCAAAGTTTCAGTCCAGGATAATCTAAAGTCCTGGGGACACAGCTCCTATACTTATACTAGGAAAAGGATCTGGATTACCTGCTAGGTCTCTCCTACGGGTGGACCTGGGAAGGGGCTGGTTACACCCCTTTCCCTTTGTCCAGTTTCACGCCAGAGTGGGGCAGGAGTGCCCCAGCAACTGGTTTGAACTGGGCTATGAATGGAGCACCTTGTGTGCCCCAGGCAGTGTCTGGAAAAGCATCTTTCAATGCAGTCCTCCCTGCCCCAATACACTAAAGCTTGTCTGGGGAGGTGCTGGCACCTCCCTTGACAGGAAACCTATTGTCCAGGCCTCCCCTGCCGGAGTTTCATCCAGCAGCACGAGGTCAGACTCGTGCTGTGGCAGCAGCATCCATTTTGTGATCCTAAGGCTCTGTTTAACTTTAACCGGGTAAAGCAGTACATACATGTATTCTCCCTCTGGAAGAGTGGAATGCTACCCCCACCACCAGGACTCGTGGGGGTAGTATTCCAACGTGTTTGACCCCTTACATGACATGTTTTGATAAAGCCAAACCAACGTTAGCATTAACCACAAGGATTAAAATGCACTTAAGAGTAAATGGTATGGCTATATCATAGAACAGCTATAAGGAGATGGTTCCGAAAGCCGAGGGGCTCAGCTCATGCTAGGGCACCCCCTCACATAAAACCAAGCACTCTGCCTCTGGGATTGCTAAGGCCTGCCATAGGAGTAACTTATAGGTGCATATGTGTCTATATATAAGATAGATATAGATATACTGTAGTGTAGTTCCTATTATCCCAATAGGCTCTGCGCATTGGAATAATACCTTCAATAGTAAAGGCCTAGACCAGACGTTAACTAGGTCTACTACTGACGATATTAGACTTAAAGTTTTGGGTTTGCCAGCTAGCTCAGAGTTCACTAGAAACTTTCTCGAATGTTCAGGAAGGAATTAACTTCCCTGATTAGACAAGAAGGGATTTAGTTTCTGACAACCATAGAACATGACAACTTTGCTCTCCCCTAATCAAGAGTGTATCTCGAGAGTCGTGTGAACAAAAGGCAATTTATTTTACTCAGTCAGTACGTGCATTCTTAGTCTCATCAGAATGTAGAGAAAAGGAGGAGACGGGCGTGTTCAATAAAAAGGTGTTATTTATTGATCAGTCTCTTTTCTCATACAAGAGAAATGGATCGATATTATTGCAATACTTATAGTTAAGTAAAGTGCATACATTAAAAGCAGAAGTATAAAATAATACTGTAAAAACATTGATATGGTTTCTAAGCCATAAGATGTTTTTAAAATGAATAAAATATATTATATACACATATACATTTGACTAAACGTACTCAACTGGTGTTTCTAAATACGCCTACCCCGTGTACCTGACCTAAGTCTAATATGTGGGCGGGAATAGAAAGTTACAGTTTAAGTTAAGTTTGTTTTTGCCAAGTGAATAACTAAAGAATTCTTTGTGAGGGGTTATTCAGTTCTGTACCTGGAATTAAGGATGAATGAGGGATGGTATCTCTCTCTCTGGTCTCGATATTCCAGGCTGCCTGCGAGGGCTACCCGGAAGCGCCGGTGCTGGATCTCTCGGCAGGAGAAAGCAGCGCGTCTCGTTCTCAGCGCGTCAGGAAGGCGGGGCTGTGCCAGCGGGGTCTGCTCTGCTCTGGGCTTCGGCAAGTATGGCTGCTCCGTCTCGTCACCACCGCGTGTGTTTGCATAGGGCAATATCGGTAATATTTATACCTTTAAGGTGCCGAGATTGACGTATGGATGGACATAGATACGTCAATAAGGATGTCATACGACTTGCTCGTTAGCACATTCTTTTGCTGAAGTTCTCGGTGAAATCAAAACAATGGCCGCAGGGTTTTGCCCAGGTTGTCATAGGTTTGATTTGTTATGAGAACTCTGTATGCCTTATCAGGGGCTGGAGGAATATCGCTTGTCTAATTAGATCGCAAGCGTTATGACCTAATCAGATAACACGTTCCTGTGCCGTAGTGTGACTGCGTCAGATAACGGTATCTGCATCATGGGGGTTTTCTGCCTCATGGGCTGACTGCTAGTTAACTTGTTGGTTTGTTTAACCAGAATAGGGTCAGGAATAGGGGGATCGATTCAGAACCTATAGGAATACATCACACCCACTCCACGCTAACTATGGACATATTTACTAATCTATGCATAGTAAAACATACTATAGAGTATAGTGTATACCTTACCACCCCAAAATACATAAATGCATTTTGAAATTTTTCAAATATACGGAAGAATTGTAATCATATGTATTGTATGCACTCAAGCTGTAGAATAATGCCAAAGTAATCACGCATTTGTATACATTATTGCTATTTGGTATATGAGAATTTACACATGAAATGGCTCTTAATACAGAAAAAAAGTTTGAGACCATTCCATCACAGAATAAAATATTTATAAACATACCAGCGGGCAGCTAATGTCTATAAGCTATCTAAAATTTAGAAACCTTAGTTCTCTAAGAATAGTTCTTACTTTAAGCAGAAGATAGTGTCCCGAAAAATATGCAAAAATATTTTGGGGCTGCTGAAAATTGCTGTCCGTGAACTGGAGGTAAAATTGTTCATGTGACTTTATTTTTAAAGTTGAAGGCCGAATTCAGGGAACGCCGTGTGCGAGCTTGCTCAAAAGTCTCTATTTCTGCTCTGGTGAGAACATCATATCCTTTAGGCTTTCGAAAAAGCTGTCAACAGCTTCCTGGGAAAGTTCCACTAACTCGGAAAAAGGTGTAACCATGCATTCGTGCGCATGATTGTCTCCATTGACATTCTGATTCGCATTGCTGACAGAAGGTCGTACCTGTTCGATGCTGCTTTCATCTTGAACTTCACTACCCCTTAATCGTAGTGGTGAAGCTTCCATGAATGCCGTCATCAGGATTGGTAGCCTTTGAGGGCAGCACAAAGCGTGAACCTTGATCGGGCTCAACAATGTTTCTGCATCCATTGGCGCATCCGATTGTAGCGTCAGACAGGTGTCTAACACGCATTCTTCTCCGCATAGCAGACACCTTAATACAGGTAAAACATATCTTTGCCACATTGGTCGAAATGATAGAAACCAAGTCATGTTCAGTTCTCTAAGCCGGGAGAGTCCCAGGATTTTTGATATCCGGTCCCGGTATCCAATGGCTAGGATTGTTTCTTCCCTTGTCGCCAGAGTTTGGTCTGTGACATGGGTTGCCATAACGAAAAATAAGGACTAAGAATAGGATTCCTGCAATTAGTCCCAAGATCAGGGGAAGTCCGCCAAAAATCGAATGGACGAAATCTGGAAAAATACCCAGTATGGCTTTGAATGGTGTTAATGCCATCGAAAATACTGTCTTAAATACCTTTGAGATCCCATTGGTATCAGAAATATTTAAGATTTCATTCAGGATTTCTGCGAAATGTATGGGGGAATTAGTTGATAACAATGAATGTATCTCTGCAGTCGTCCTTGCGACTTGTAGATCATACATTTCTTTTGATGACGTGAGCCTTGTAGGCGTCTGAAGAAGCACTGTTTTCATTCTGCTTAAAGTATCTATTCGAATAGAAGTAATTTTCAAGTTGGGCCATGCCCTTGCCTCCCTGTCTGGAAAGGAGCTGGGGAACAATGAGCATCCACAGCACTTGACCTTCGCAGTTGTAGTTACGAGATAAGGTGTCCCGGGCATAAGACTACAACATCTGCGATCTACAATTAGAATGTAACTCCCATTATAGAGTCTTTGAAAGAATGGTTCAATCTCTGTTGCAGGTGCGCCTTGCTGGTGACATGAAAGGTTGTATGAATTCCCTTCACAGGCTCCATGCAAACTAATTCCGTTACACAGAAGCGTGCCGCTTAGTGACATCGCACAATTATTGCCACTAAGAAACACTTTCTGTCCTTTATTACTGACACATGCATGTGAATAGGGCAGGTTCCATGTTGTTTTGATGTACCCCTTTCCCAATTTCTCGTACATGCCAGCCTGTATATATTTTTGGCAGTATTGAAACCTGAAGGTTGAGATTGGAATATTTATTATCCCATGTATTATCCATTCACTGACAGGTCGTTCTGACATTGTCACTGGTAATCTTTCGAGTTTTTCAATGCTCAAGATTGTATAATCAGCACCCTTTTGTGCCATACTGATTTGTCTATCAGTAAGGTTAAAGATTTGGAATAGTGACGTTGTGTTGATTAAACGCCAAGGCACATAGCCTGAACGTTGTTTTTTGTAACGTCCAGCCAAGCTGTACAATAGAACGCAATTGAGACTGACCGTGTTGTAATAACAGTAAGTCTTGCGATAATATGTCGATTGCTGAAGACACAATGCTGTCCAAAGAAAAAATTCTGGAGGACAGAGTCATTAACCCATTGTCCACTACAGAAAGTGATTTTTCCAAATTAATACGGTCAAGTTCCCGTATTCTCTCTGCTGTTTCAATTTGAGTAACCTTCCAGGCCTCATTGTATGCTGCATATACAGAGGCTGCTATGAAACGTTTTTGACGCTGTTTGCTCGGTCCCATAATGAAATCACGCAAGTCAGCACCATCAGTAAGTAAAGTTAGATGTTGCTTAATTTCTGTCAGTGTGGAAGTTTGTAGCCACTGCAGGCATAATTTGCCCACACTGTAGGTGGTTATTATCCCTGGGTGATGTCTTTGAAGATATCTAGGGTCTGGCCTGGTCAGTTTGAACCCCTGTGTTTTGTTCAGGAATCTGTCTTGACAGTTATTAGTATCTGTGGGCCAGATCAACCACTGTTTCCAATCTGGATGTGTTCTGTTTTGGTTTAATACATAATTTACGTCTATCTCTTCATCTATAGAGCTATTGCTGTACATTGTTGGTTTTGGAATAGACGGTTTATTTAAGTCTCTAATTTTGGCTAGGCCAAGACAGGTAGTTTGTTGAACAGTGTCATTTAAAAATGTCATTTGTTCTGGGATCATGCAGGCTCTAAACAAAGATTCTATACCCTGTACTTGCCATTCTTTTGTGCCCCAAACACTTTTCAATTCAACATTTTTGTCCCAATAATCAAAACCAAAAGTATTCATTTGTTCAAAGAATGAGTCCGAATATATCAATTTTGTGTTTGTTATCATGGTCTTTGTCCCTGTCTTATTTGACAATTTGAAATAAAATGTTTCAGCATTACTTATGTTAAAACCTGAAAAGTATGAATATTTGTCATAGAAGGTTCTTGAGCTTCCTTTTGGAGGGGTTGCACAATGTTCCCATTGATTATAATTTAAAACATTTCTAGGTTGTGCAGATCTATGTAGAAAATGGTTACCATAGTGGTTATAACAGTACATACTATCATAATTTGTAGAACCCTGCAAATAATCATGTTTGGTAAATTTAGCAGACATTACTAAGTCAGACATCATATTATTAATGCTTTCGAAGTCCCAATCATCAGCAAATGAGCTTGGTTTTGCAAAGTCACTCAATGAGATCTTAATTTGGTGTGGATATTTCAGGATTTCGACCGGACCATAAATTTCATAGTCAGTGTTGTCCCAGGCTACCCCACCCGGTATCGGATTGGCTGTGAAGTTGACTGAAGAAAGTTCTCTTTTCTCGACGTGTGACGATGTGTGTGGTTTGAGGATCAAGTTGATTTTCTGACTTGCTGTGTCCATTTTAGCATATTTTCCCTCAATGAAGCGTCCCAAAGTAAGTACCATGATGAGCCAAAGTATGAGGATAAATGCACCAAAACCCACCCAAAATTCGATCCATGGAGAAATCAGATATGTTTCTTTCAGTTGTTTCAAAAGTTCTTTAGCTTTATCTTTAAAGGTTTTTGATGATGTCTGTGTCTTTGATTCACTGAAGCCTTCAGAGGAATCATCGAAGTTTATGAAGTAGCCGGATGCAGTTCTGTCAATTGTTCCAATTGCTTCAGGATTACTGTTTCCTGCATTTTCGCTTGGTACTTCATTGTAGATTGGTGTGTCTCTGCTAAAAGTTTTTATTTGGGTTTTCAGAGGTCTGAGTTCTGTTGCATTGTTGCATAGTCCTTGTTGTTCTTCTGTAGGCGTTTCAAATGTGATGAGCCTCTTCGTTAGGACCTCTGTACTGGTAGCAAACCTTGGTGTTCGGCTACTTATTGGGAGTCCACTTGGCATACTGTTTGTTATCGGCCACATGATTGTGGTTTTACCAGGTCGATGGATACAACTCGGTTCTCCTTTTTACCAGCAAGTGGCGGTAGTACAACTGATCTTGTCCCGTTGATAGACAAGACAGGAACTGCTTTTCTGTAAGAAGGCCCAAATTCCTTCTTTACCGCGATCTTTTCCCTGACTAGATCCCCGACTTTTGGAATCCAGACAGGTCTTGCTGGGACAGGTGGTGGTTCTTCAGTGGTTGTTGGCTGTTGTTTCAACTTTATGTTGCTCAGGTCTTTTCTTGTTTTGTTTAAGTCCTTCAAAATAGCCAAACGGTCTTTGATATCAAAGCTTTTTCTTTCACCACTGAAGTCTGACTATCAATGTCAGAGATCAACATCCTAGTTCCAAATAATAATTTGTACGCACTGAATCCCTTCAGAGAATTTCTTGGCAAGTTATTTAGACTACGTTGGACACTTATTAGATGTTTGACCCACCCAGCTCCTGAACCTAATACCTTTGCCGTTATAGATTGCTTTATGTCACGGTTTTTTCTTTCAACAATTCCGTTCCCCTCAGGGTGAAATGGACAAGAGTACCGCAATGCCACGCCCATGCTGACCATGGCATCCTTATAAGCTCTAGAGCTAAAAGCAGGACCGTGGTCCGAATGCAGCATGCCAATTGCGTATGTGCCGATAAAGACTCGCAAATCTTTTATAACAGTTCTGGCGTCAGCCGTTCGCTGGGGCCACATCCATATGAATCTCGTGCATGAATCCACTGCGACCAAGATATATTTATAGTTACCGTCCCTTTGTAAGGGACCGCAGTGATCTAGATAAACACAGGCTAATGGTTTATCCGAGATTAGAAGGGGTGTCTGAGCTGGACGTCTCACCATTGATACTTTCATTTTTTGACATATTTCACATTCTAGAACATAGTTCCTTGTTTGTCTTCTCATTTGTGGCCACCAGTATCTCTGTTTTAATAATGATACTGTGGCTGAGACGCCAGCATGGATGGAAGCAAGCCCTTCGTGTGCCGCTATTATTAGTCCTAACCTATGTTCCATGTTTGGAATTGCCCTATCCCCCACTCCAGGGATTCGAGCAAAAGGAACATTGTTTGCATCAGTTATGTATGAGTATTTTACTGGAAAGCCTTTCGGGAGTGTTTCTATCGAATCCTTTTCTGAAGCGCTGACAGCTTGTAATATTTCGCTGTCTATTTTTGTTTTTGACCGGGTGATGGCAGCTACGGAAGCCGTTTGCACAGCTGCCTTCGCGGCCTCATCAGCCAATGAATTCCCTGCAACGTGAACGCCATCACGTTGATGACTCAGTGTGTGTATCACGTGAGTCTTTGGTAGTTCTTTTTGCAAAAGAACTACTTGTTCCCAGAGCATTTTATGCTTGATTGTGCCTCCTTTTGCATCCTTAAAACCATTTTGAAGCCAGATCTGCAAGTATTCATTATAAGACTGAACGCAATAATACGAATCGCACACTATGAGCGTGGGGAATTCTCGATCGGTATTTTCAAGCGCCATCTTAAATGCCAGTAGTTCAGCTCGCTGAGCTGTGCAATCTCCTAGAGATTGCGTTTTAGTGAGGGTCGGTTTAAATTTCCCTTCGTGCCAGCGACCTTTAACGATCGCGCACGCAGCACTATAAGCTTGTTTACCCCCGACTGCGGGTTGTGCTGATCCGTCTGTATATATTATACAGCCGTAATGATCTAGAGGCAGAATTTCGGTCGGCGGAGGACATTCAAATTCATATTGGAGAAATTCTTGTGTTTTTAAGTTATGATCAAATTTGTATGCCACGTCCGTTGCAGCAAGAGAATTAGCCCATTGTATCCATCTCGGATGGAGCGCTTTAGCATTTGGAATGCTTGCCTTTGTTACCGCCTCTAGGGCTGGTATCGGTGTCACGATTATTATTCGTTTACCTTGTGCCAGGGCTCGTTCTTTTGCTATAGCTGTCTGTGTTGCAGTTAGAATTTTTTCCGTAGGGCTAAATTTCATTTCAGCCTTAGTGTACAAGTGTGATTTGAATGCAATTGGTACCTTTTCTCCCTCATTAGAGGTCAGGTATGTGAATCGCATCTCCCTGGGATGACTCGAATCACAAGATTGCGTGTGTTATCACGTGTTTCTAATTTTGTTTTAATTAGCATGTCTGTTTGTAAGGATCTCAAAATTTCTGTGTGCATTTGAGTCCAATTGGATTTTTTAAAATCTGGTTTTATCAGATCATAAAGGGGTTTGACCCTTTCTGCGTAATTTGCAATGTATGTTCTTCCGAAATTTAGGAAGCCTAGAATCGACTGTAGATTTTTTAGTGTTCTAGGTGCTTGGATTACGGCACATTTCTCTAGAAAATTGTCAGCCAGGCTTTTGCCTTCACTTGATAATTCATATCCTAAGAACAGGACTGTCAGATGGGCAATTCTGGATTTTTTAAAGTTGAATTTGTAACCCTCTGCTGCGAACCCAAGTATTATGGTGTTCACTCTCTTCAAGTGAGTCTCCAAGTCATCATCTGTTAAGTAAATGTCGTCGACATAAGATAATGCTTCATCATCATATATTTGTAGTAATTCTGTTACTCTCGCTGAGAATACTCCCGGGCTGTTCTTGTACCCCTGGGCTAACTGACAGAATTGTTTTTGAGTGCCATTTATTGAGAACGCAGACAAATATCTGCTCTCTGGTGCTATGTTTTGACAAAAGAATCCATTAGAGATGTCTAATGTTGTTTTGTATTTTTTGCGCACTATGTTATTCATTAGTGCAGCACTATGCGAATTTTGCACTGCAAAGGTTTTGCAACATGTGTTAAGGTGTCGGTAATCCAAAACTAGACGATATGAATTGTCTGGTTTGGAGACCGGAAACAAAGGGTTGTTCATTTGTGAGGTGCAAGTTTCAATCACCCCCTGGTATTCTAGCTGATCTAGTATTTCTTTTACCTGTTTTTTAGCTTCTTGCTTAATTGGGTACTGCCTTTGTGCAGTAGGTTGTGATTTTAACTGGATTTTGTGAGGAGGAGAGTCCTCATCCCATCCCACGTGATTTTTATATAAAGCAGGGGCTAGAGCCACTGCCCACTTTCTAGCAAGTGTGTATTTTTTATGAATTGGGATATGATTTGAGAAGGCAGGCATAATTACTTCTTCGCCATGAGGGCAATCCCTGACAAACTCTGGTGGCCAGTCTTTTTCAGCTAGAAGGATATCATAGCCCTTGGAGAGATTATCCCAAAATAGTCCCCTTATTTTTCTAGTCTTATCTCCCTCTATACGTAATGTTATTTCGTATATTTTGTGAGGTTTGCTAACTCTGGTGTCTGCAGTTTCCACTTGAAGATATTCATTCGTGTCCACTGTCTCCAGATGATTCATAAGGACTTTGCGAGCTATGCTCACTTCTGCTGCGCTGTCTAGCATTGTCTGAGCCCATTCCCCGTTTTTCAGTTGTGTCCTCAGAATTCTCGGCATTGTTAACTATTTTAATGCTGGCTACCTTCTTCTTTGGAAATTGTAATTTCTTTTTTAGCTGAGCAGGTTCCTTGTCTTTGGACTTGGCGTGCTCTTCTCTTTGTTCTGATCGTCCTCTTCTTTCCGATTTCTGCGAGGAAGTCTGAAAAGATTGAGAGGGACGTGTATCAATGTCTTGATATCTATCAGGCTTTTTTATATTATCCCTATTTCTAAGGTTATATCTTTTCCCAGAGGGGTCACTCTGGGGTGACCTGTGTCTTTGGTTCGGAGATTTCTCTCTTCGCCTAGGAGATCTTCCTCTGGACTGGAATTTTTTTTCTTTGGGATTGGATTGTTTGTTTCCATCCCAGCTCTTTTTCTGTGATGTTGAATTATTATTAAAAAATATTTTTTCAGGACTTTCAATTAGTTGTGGTTTTACTGGTATCCCACCTAAACTATCTCTACCTAGTTCCTCATAGGATTTTTCTATGATTCTGGCAATTTCAGCTGGTTGGTCTGCTATATCTGTTTCCTTTAACCTCTGGCGGATCGCCACGTTTGCTGCTTCTCCCTTTATGTTGGCTAATAATATAGCCGAGACCTGCTTGAAGTCTTTTAGTAATTTCATACCAAGAGTTAAAGCGGGTTCTGGACCGTATTCGTCTTGAATTTGTTTTAGCACATCTGGTATTACCGAAATGGATGGAACACCGTGCGTTTTTGTGTAGATGGAAGCAAAGACTGTACCCCAAGTGTCACAGTCCTCAATGTGTGGTGCGATTCCCATTGGAAGACAGATAGTCAGAATCCTGTGCTTTTCTAGCGGGGTGGTGTCTGGAAACACCGCCTCTATTTGGGTGATTTTCTGCGCTAGCCAGAATGGTATTTGTTCCCGTTTAGCCGGTACTTTACCTAGGCAGGACTGGATGTTCTGGGGTGTAATTTTATTTGTGTTCCCCTGGTGAGGGGTCAGCTGTGGGAGTTTAATCGCTGGCTGAATTGTTGAAGTCCGCATCACATACTGGACTAATTGTCTATGTATTTTTATTAATTGTTTTAGCTGTGTTAACAGGTTAGCTGCAGACATCCCGTCGATGTCTGGATGTGGTGTGTATCCGGCTAGGACCGGCCACGTTGCTCCTGGTCTACCTAAAGGACCGAGCCTGGTGATGTGATTATTATGTTTTAGGGCGCCATCAAATAAGAGCAAATGCTCTTGAAATTTGAGTGGTACTTCCACCTCCTCGAAAGGAGTGTACGTTTCAGGAGGTTCCTCTATTTTGTAATAGTGGAAGTACTTTGTTACAGGATTTGCTGCTGGAAAATTTATCCATGAATACTATACCTCTGTCTGCCGATATTCGTGTGCCTCAATTACGAATATGACTGTACCACCTCTAGGTGTCAGTCCATTTTCTATAAGTTTTATGGTTATAGATTTCCTTTTAATGACCGGGATGAGTATTATATCCGGGTCAGCTTCCTGTATGGTAGCATCAGCTGCTGCGAGTTCAGTTGCTAATCTAACTGCCTCTCTTTCTTCATCACTGTCTACCATTTTACTGACAGGATGGTTATTTTGTTTGTTTGCAGATCAGGTTTCTTATGGAAACAAAGATTAGATGCACAATATTTTGGAACAGTGTATCCTTCAACGTTGACTATACCAAGAACCATACATAGGAGTTCCCTCCTGCGAGGTTTTGGAGGATATAATAACCTTTTACCCACTCCAGACGTCTTTGGAGTATTATGGGAGAAAGGGGTCTGAGTGAGAAAGCACGACTGAGTTACTTTTAATGTCTTACGTTAGTTTTATTGCCCTTTCCAAACACGTTGGGCGCCATGTAGTGTAGTTCCTATTATCCCAATAGGCTCTGCGCATTGGAATAATACCTTCAATAGTAAAGGCCTAGACCAGACGTTAACTAGGTCTACTACTGACGATATTAGACTTAAAGTTTTGGGTTTGCCAGCTAGCTCAGAGTTCACTAGAAACTTTCTCGAATGTTCAGGAAGGAATTAACTTCCCTGATTAGACAAGAAGGGATTTAGTTTCTGACAACCATAGAACATGACAACTTTGCTCTCCCCTAATCAAGAGTGTATCTCGAGAGTCGTGTGAACAAAAGGCAATTTATTTTACTCAGTCAGTACGTGCATTCTTAGTCTCATCAGAATGTAGAGAAAAGGAGGAGACGGGCGTGTTCAATAAAAAGGTGTTATTTATTGATCAGTCTCTTTTCTCATACAAGAGAAATGGATCGATATTATTGCAATACTTATAGTTAAGTAAAGTGCATACATTAAAAGCAGAAGTATAAAATAATACTGTAAAAACATTGATATGGTTTCTAAGCCATAAGATGTTTTTAAAATGAATAAAATATATTATATACACATATACATTTGACTAAACGTACTCAACTGGTGTTTCTAAATACGCCTACCCCGTGTACCTGACCTAAGCCTAATACGTGGGCGGGAATAGAAAGTTACAGTTTAAGTTAAGTTTGTTTTTGCCAAGTGAATAACTAAAGAATTCTCTGTGAGGGGTTATTCAGTTCTGTACCTGGAATTAAGGATGAATGAGGGATGGTATCTCTCTCTCTGGTCTCGATATTCCAGGCTGCCTGCGAGGGCTACCCGGAAGCGCCGGTGCTGGATCTCTCGGCAGGAGAAAGCAGCGCGTCTCGTTCTCAGCGCGTCAGGAAGGCGGGGCTGTGCCAGCGGGGTCTGCTCTGCTCTGGGCTTCGGCAAGTATGGCTGCTCCGTCTCGTCACCACCGCGTGTGTTTGCATAGGGCAATATCGGTAATATTTATACCTTTAAGGTGCCGAGATTGACGTAAGGATGGACATAGATACGTCAATAAGGATGTCATACGACTTGCTCGTTAGCACATTCTTTTGCTGAAGTTCTCGGTGAAATCAAAACAATGGCCGCAGGGTTTTGCCCAGGTTGTCATAGGTTTGATTTGTTATGAGAACTCCGTATGCCTTATCAGGGGCTGGAGGAATATCGCTTGTCTAATTAGATCGCAAGCGTTATGACCTAATCAGATAACACGTTCCTGTGCCGTAGTGTGACTGCGTCAGATAACGGTATCTGCATCATGGGGGTTTTCTGCCTCATGGGCTGACTGCTAGTTAACTTGTTGGTTTGTTTAACCAGAATAGGGTCAGGAATAGGGGGATCGATTCAGAACCTATAGGAATACATCACAATACTATATCTAAGTAAGGGGTGATTACACCACCTTACCCAAGCTGAGTGATCAGCCTGTGGTGTCAGTTTAGATGGCCAGCCAGGGGTGGCATAATACATGCTGCAGCCCCTGGTAGGCCTTGGATGCACCCATGCCCTGGGTACCTAGGGTACACTATACAGGGGCTCACAAAGGTGACCCAGTAACCAATCTGGTATGTACCTAAAGTACTTGGTATCAATTTAGAGAGAGCAGCTGGGCTGTGACTCTGATTAGCAGGCCCACAACCACACTAAAGTCGAAAAAACATAAAATCACAGCAAAAAGTGGGGGTGACCATAGGAAGCAGACCCTACTCTCCTACACCTAGCTCCTCCGCATTTAAAGTTGATGTTCGAAAAGGCCTTTTTAGTTCTCATGAGGGGCAGTTATTTTAGCTACCCCGAAGCCACATAAGCCCCACAACTCTGTACCTCCTATAATTCAATTTCCGTAATTAATAATATCAAAACTAAAGTCCGTACAAAAGTAATAGCTATGAAATGACATAATGTCGTCCGAACCCTAGTGCAAGATGATCAAAATGGCTTTATGCCTAATAAGAGGACTCGTCGTTGCCTCCGGCACCTCCACATTATACCCTCCTATATGCACAATTTCCGCAGCCAGTGGCCCTACTTTTGCTAGATATATAGAAGACTTTTGACTTGGTACAGTGGCCATTTGTGATGACTGCACTACCAAAATGAATTTTGGGCCACATTTCATTTGTTTTCTCAATATCCTTTATACCTCCCCTTGGTCACAAGTGAGATTAAATGGAACATTATTGGTCCCATTCTCGACATAGAAGGACACCAGACAAGGTTGCCCTCTCACGCCCCTATTGTTCGCTCTTATTATTGAGCCTCTGGTGGAGTGGTTATGCTTAGATGCACAGGTCAGGGATCTGAACTGGGAAGACAAGCATGAGGACAGAATGTTGCTTTATGCGGATGACACACTTTACGCTGATGACATACTGCTATACATTCCAGACTCTGACATTACTATAGATAGATTAATGGAGATCCTTCGGGTTTACGGAGGCGCTTCTGGGTTACAGGTACATTGGGGGAAATCCATGTATGCGCATGTTAAAGGGCACATGCCGTCATGCCAGGTTACTGCTGACCTTCAGGTAATGGGAGAACCATTTTCAATATCTGGTGATAGAAATCGCCCACTCACAGAGCAGGAGTTGGGAGCCGGCTATTATGTTGCTGCTGAAGCGGGAATTTGAAGGATGTGAAGGACATCTAACATGGGCTTCAATTGGAATTCCATAGAGCATATTATCAAGTCCATTATCGCCGTTTTAGCAGCAGTTTTCTGCCGCTAAAACGGCGATAATTTTATCACCTGTCTTGATAATATGCCCCAGAATTCAGCACAACCAGCAATAGTAAAGTGATTCCAAAGTGTGAACAGTGTGCAGGGCTGCAAGCAAGGTGCACCCCAACAATAATTAATAGTTCCACCTGGTGTTTTAACCATCGAGAAATGTACACAAGAATCAGACTCCATATTAAGAGACGAGCACAAGTAAGATCGAAAGTCTCTTTATTAGGAGATCATCACAAACACAATGGTTGTGCATAGGGTAAAAAGTTCCTGGCCCATTGTCCATGTGACAGCTTGTACCTCATCTTATCATTCTGGCATACTCAGAAAGTTTTCTTCTGAATGTGATCGGAATAACAAATATCCTGGCATGTGCCTGATATGATAATAGTGTGCTGTTCACCTGTAGAGTTTTAGACTCTGGAAGGTAGTTTGGGTCCACCCAAAGCGGAACTCTTGTTAAACATTAGTGAATATTAAACAACTGTGACTACTGTACCCATGACCAGGCCTAGACACAACCATGGTATGCCGAGACGTGGGTCCCTTCCTCACTTTGCCACTGGATTCAAGCTAGCGTGGTTGATCAGGGGTGTTACCCCGAAACTGGTCCTAGGATGCTTATTTCCGGTTCAGGGAAGACCTGGCTTGGCAGTTCGGGCTGGACTGATCCCATGAGGCACAGGGTCAAGACTGATTTGCATATAGCTGGGTCTGATGGTGGATTCAACCCAGATCTGTGACTGGGGCGTCTGAAAAGTTTCAGCGCTCTGTCCATCATCTCCTTGTGTTTGCTTTGACCGCCCTAAGTTAGCAGGGTATGCCCAGACGTGGGTCCCTTGCTCACTTTGCCACTGGATTCAAGCTAGCCTGGCTGATGAGTGGTGCTACCTGAAACGGTCCCAGAATGTTTGTTCTCGGTTCAGGGAATTCCTGGTTGGCAGTTCGGGCTGGACTGTTTCCATGAGGCACACTGTGCATATAGCTGGGTCTGAACTGAGGAGGTAAAGTGAGCTAAAGAAGAATGATGGATTCAACCCAGATCTGTGTCTGGGGGTGAGTGTCTAAAAAGTTTCAGCGCTCCGTCCATCATCTCATTGTGTTTGCTTCCCAAGACACAATTGATGTACTGTGACCACTGTTCCCAATAAGCTGCGCGGGTGAGCGCGCGCGCACAGAGGTCACCCTAAGCGCGCAGTGCGCTGTATTTAGTGCGCACTCCCTGCAACACCGTTTGCGCCACCGCTGCTTTAAAAATGCGAGCGGCGCATTTCTTTGTGGATGACTGACAGTTCTTAGAGTGCACAGCTGTGAGATATGTATTAGTACTTGTGCTAATTGCAATGCACACCAGCAGCTGGGCACTGTTAGAAATTAAATGCAGAGTGTCAAACACAGCATTCGACCTCTTCACGCTCGCAGTTTGCGAAGGTCACAAGCTATAGTAAATCATTTCCTTAGATTAGCACTATGGAAATAATTTCTGATAGTGTGGTGTTGAAACAGTGGACTGCAGCTCACACGGACAGAAAAGTAAAAACCATTCTTACATACAGTAAGAAAAGTTTCAACATCGCCAACTCTAACAAAAACATAGGGATGTATAACACCACAAAATAACTATCTAAAGAAGCACAGGCAGACGCATTCTTTGAAATAAAGCATTCTCAGTAGATCCTGGGTAACTCTCTGCTTTAAAAATCTGCATAATCGAAATCCCCAACCAATCACATTCAGCCTGCTTTTTCCTGACACACAGAGCCGAGCCTCTCTCTCATTACATTTAAGTAGTGCAGTGAGCACGAGCAGCCCCAGCCGGGCCTCAGCCCTGCTCTGACCTCTGAGCCTCTTCATTCAGGAATAGGTGACAGAGAATAAGATTGCGAGGAGCGAGGTGAGGTCGGTGATGGGTGATCAAGTAGAATGAAAGGAGAAAGAGAGAAAGGAGCGGCGAACATAGAGGAAAGAAAGAAGGGGGAGAGGCAAGTGCAAGCAACTTTATTTAAAAACGCTGCAATAGCTTTGGAAGAACGTGTATTTAAAATGCTGCAAGACAAGTCATCATTTCCTACCTGAAAACGTTCAATTTCTCTCCTAGAACACACACAAGTTTAAAATTAAAGGCTGCACATTGTCCACAATGTCCACAGAAGGAGCAGTTTGAGTATGCCCCCTCCCTCCCCCCACCCCCAGTAGATATTGCTGCTCTAATATTTTAATCGTAACCCTGTTCCTGTTCAGTTTAAGGGCAACTGTCAGTCAACAGCAATTGGCTTTAAGTCAACAAAATGATAAAATCTGGATCAGGGTTAGCCTAGGGTAACTGTCAGACTAGGGAGTGAAGTAAATTATATAAGCCAGTAATAAAAAAAAAGGTATGATTAACGAGTACATGGTGTAAGAAACTGGAGTCATTTGATGAACAGGGAAAAAAAATGAACAAAACGGATTTGGGGGCATGGTTAGTCGGTGGGAAGAGCAGGACTGTGGCATCATTGAGTGATGAAGATAAGATGAAGCATGACATGGAAAATAAAATTGCTGACATTAACTTTATGCTGTTGATGGAAAGATTCTTGGACTAACAAAAAGGGTGCTTGGTGGCTGAGGCTGTGAATACTTTGCAGTGTGATTCTACTCAGGATTGCCATACTATGCATGGTTCCACCAGCTGGTGGGTTGGTGAGGAAAAAGCATTAAAAAAAAGTATAATTTTGCATTGGCCATAGGTGCAGTCTGTATATTTAATAAAAAGGTTGCCCATAAGGCCAGGGTTCCCTACTTAGTGCCCATTAGCTTCAGTTTATATTTCCCACCATACTATTCAGAAGCACTATCTAAATCGCAAACAGAAATAATTTTCCTCTGTCAGTCCCAGAAAGAGTTTATAGCTACCCTTGGAAGAAGAAAATAGAACATGAGCAAAAAAGTGCAGAGGATCTAAAAAAACACTGAAAACTGACATGAAGACAATTTTTTCCAACGTGCTGCGAGAAAACAGGGTTATGTTTAGTGTCTGTCTTTTCAGGATGTTTCATTTTCTGTCTGCCTACTGTGTAAATGATGTTACCTAAGTTAGGCTTGCATGATGTCAGCAATCAGTGCCTCCCTCATGATCATGACAATATTATTTGTTACAACTGCACTCTGTTTAAACCAAACTGTAGTGCAGATAGTTCAAAGTGGCACAAAATATGAAGACTGCAGTCCAAAGATTTCGGTTTTCAGTAGTGACAAGAAAGGTTTACATGTCAATTGCAGAAAATTAACGCAATGGAACAATTTTCCCATTCTGATGAGTATTAGGAAGAGGAGCCATAGGTTAGTATCTGTTCAAAAAACAATTCTGACTTTCTTGAAAAAACTATAAACTGGCAATGTCAAAATCGTCTGGACCTATACTGCTTCTGTTGACACAAGATGGCAATGAAACACTGCAAAGGTGAAGTGATGAGACACTTTTCAATTCGACTTGGGAAGCGGATGAAACTTAAACCAAGGTCAGATTTCTTTAGATCTTGAACTGAACTTAAGTTGAAAGCAAAACCTTTTAATTAAACGTTTAATGGGAAAAAACGAGATCCTATTGGCACTGAATGGACATCGTTTTTTTTAATGAACCACATCGTCTTGAAGGCCATTCAGAAATTATTTATTCACCACAACATACCCAGGAATCTGAAAACAACTTACCAGACAACACACAGAAAATCAGCAGTATACTAACGAAAAAGAATGGAGATTGAAAGAATAGAGCATTGAATGCCTTTAACTTGTAGTTACTGAGCGGAAAAAGATCAGTCAACTCTCATTCTAATAAAGGTCTACCCTTGATAGAGAGCAATAAACAAGACGGAGTGGGCAAGGAGACTGAGATGGTCCATTTGTGCAGTGATGAATTTAAAACTCCTGTTACCCAGCTGGTATTGACATCAAAAGTGACAAAATATGAAGGAGATCCTATAATGTATGCTTAACTATAAACAACAAGCACTGGCATAGCCAATAGTTCTCGCCTACAGCTTTGCCAATATGGCTTAGCCATTTTTTACAGCAGTGTGGCTGCTATCCAGTATGGCTAAAAATTACTGGTGCAAAGTGGCGTGGAGTGAAGCCTTCTAACGTGGACTAGAGTGCATTGTTATGGAGTGGCGCGGAGTTGAGTGTTATGAAGTGGTATATAGTGATGTAGAATGTAATCTAGGAAGTATAGTGTTGACCTGTAAAGTATCCGATGGCCCTGATGCACACTCTAGCATATGAGGGCTATCCTCTATATACTAAGCAAAATATGGTTAATAAAAACAGTCTCATTGTTCTCTTAAAAACGATAGCATTGCCTCAACACTGATTTTATTATGAACAATGCTCGGACTGTTTGATGCTAATGTTCTACCCCACAACCGACCTCCGAAATTAAGACATGACATTTTGACCTTACTACCAGTGAAATACCTAAATCAACATTTACACCCTTGTTAGGGTAGGACAAAAACATATATGAAAACATTAAAATTTGCTTCTAGAATGCACAAAAGTTTAAAATTAAAGGCTGCACATTGTCCACAGAAGTAGCAAATACTCTACCTCTCTCTCCCTCTATCTCCTTCTCCCTCCCTCTATCTCCCTCCCTTTCCCGCTCTGTCCCTCCCTCGACCTCCCTCCCCCTTTCCCTCTACCTCCCTCTCTGTCTCTGCCTACCTCTCCCGCTCTATCCCTCCCTCTCCCTCTACCTCTCTGTCCCTCCCTCTACCTCCCTCTCCATTTCCCTCCCTCTACCTCTCTGTCCCTCCCTCTTCCTCTGGCTCCCTCTCCCTTTCCCTCCCTTTCCCTCCCTTTCCCTCCCTTTCCCTCCCTGTAACTACCTCTCTGTCTCTACCTACCTCAACCTACCTCTCCCTCTCTGTCCCTCCCTCTCCCTCCCTCTCCCTCCCCCTCCCTCTACCTCCCTCTCTGTCTCTACCTACCTCTCCCGCTCTGTCCCTCCCTCTCCCTCCCTCTCCCTCTCCCTCCCTCTCTGTCTCTACCTACCTCTCCCTCTCTGTCCCTCCCTCATCTTTCCCTCCTTCTAATTCCCTCTCTGTCTCTACATGCCTCTCCCGCTCTGTCCCTCCCTCTCTACCTCCCTCTACCTCAGTCCCTCCCTCTTCCTCCCTCTCCCTCTACCTCTCTGTCCCTCCCTCCACCTCCCTCTCCCTTTCCCTCCGTCTACCTCTGTCCCTCCATCTACCTCTGTCCCTCCTTCTCCCTCTCCCTTTCCCTTTCCCTCCCTCCCTCTCTGTCTCCACCTTCCTCACCTGCTCTGTCCCTTCCTCTCCCTTTCCCTCCTCTACCTCCCTCTCTGTCTCTACCTACCTCTCCCTCTCTGTCCCTCCCTCTCCCTTTCCCTCCTCTACCTCCCTCTCCTTCTTCCTTCCCCTACCTCTCTGTCCCTCCCTCTAGCTCCCTCTCCCTCTCCCTCTCCCTCTCCCTCTACCTCCCTCTCCCACCCTTTCCCTCCCTCTACCTTGCTGTCCCTCCATCTCCCTCTACCTATCTGTCCCTCCCTCTCCCTCTGTCCCTCCCGCTCCCTCTCTACCTCCCTCTACCTCCCTCTCCCTCCGCACCTCCCTCTCTCTACCTCCCTCTACCTCGCTGTCCCTCCCTCTCCATATACCTCTGTCCCTCCCTCTCCCTCTCTGTTCCACCCCCTCCCTCTCTGTCCCTCCCTCTCCGTCCCTCCCTCTCTAACTCCCTCAACCGCTACCTCCCGCTCCCTTCCTCTGCCCCTCCCTCTCCCTCTCTCTCTACCTCCCTCTACCTCTATCTCCCTCTCCATCCACCCCCACTCCCTTACCTCCCTCTCCCACCCTCTACCCCCTTCTCCCTCCCTCCCTTCCTCCACTTCCCTCCCTCCCTCCCTCTACCTTCCTCTCTCTCTCTACCTCTCTGTCTCTATCTGTCTGTCTCTGTCCCTATCTGTCCAAATTCTGAATGTGCTTACATCCAGGCGTGCAATGCCCATTGGGCTCAAAGGGCTTAAGCCCCAGCCTCCCCCCACTTACCCATTCGTTTGTGGCAGCCCGGGCTGAGACAGCTTCCTGGGCGCGCACACAGCTGTACCAGAGTACTTCACAGGGCTTCCATTTACTTGTTAATGAGGCTTTGTTGTTTTTTTTTTACACCTTCTCACAGCCCATGCATCTCCACTTTGCCTAGAAACGACAAAGCAAGGTGCGTGCGCCGCCAATGAAGGCCTGCTGGGCCGCTGGCAGCCCTCTGGCCGTACTATGAGTACCACCGATGTAATTAGTTTACACAACTTTAAAATACTTTTTAAGTGCTTTTAACTTGTATTTGCTATTTTGTCAGCTAAAAATTACGGCAAACCTAACCACACAACACAGTATAGTTTAACGTGACACTGTATGTGTGGAAATGCACCATCTTTTCAGATTTTTAAGCAAAAGTTTGGAGGGATATTTGGCACTGCACACACGCACGGTCTGGTTCCTGGCGCACATTGCCATGGCTGCAGCGCACAGAGACCCTACACTGCCGCACACAGAGGAAGAAAATTAGAGGGAACATTGACTGTGACAGTCATTTATTGCAGTGGGTACCGACATTTGTACTTGATCCACAGTGGGGAGACTGTAGGAGAGTAGGGTCTGCTTCCCATGGTCACCCCCACTTTTTGCTGTGATTCTCTGTTTTTTTTACTTTAATGTGGCTGTGGCCTGCTAATCAGACCCACAGTCCAGCTGTCCTCTCTCTAAATTGATACCATGTACTTTAGGTACATGCCTAATTGGGGATTAGGTCACTTTAGTGAGCCCCTGGATAGTGTACCCTAGGTACCCAGGGCATAGGTGCATCCAAGGAAGGCCTACCAGGGGCTGCAGCATGTATTATGCCACACCTAGCTGGCCATCCAAACTGACACCACAGGCTGATCACTCAGCTTGGGTAAGGTGGTGTAATCATATCTACCTTATATATAGACACATAGTAACCTATAAGTCACTTCTATGGCAGGCCTTAACAATCCTGGAGGTAGAGTGCTTGGTTTTATGTGAGAGGGTGCCCTAGCATGAGCTGAGCCCCTCCGCAGCTTTCAGAACTATCTCCTTATAGCTGTTCTATGATGTAGCCATACCACAAGTGCTGGGATGCCTTTGGGTAGCCATGCGCTATATAAATACCATTTCAATTCATTTCCATTCAATATACTCATAAGTGCATTATAATCCTCGTGGTTAATGCTAACTTTGGTTTGGCTTTATCAAAACATGTTGTGTAAGGTGTCAAACACTTTGGAATACTACACGCCACCAATTCTGGTGGCGGGGGTAGCATTCCACCCTTCTAGACGGAGAAGACATGTAGTTACTGCTTTACCCGGTTAAAGTTAAACAGAGCCTCAGCATCACAAAATGGATGCTGCTGCCATAGACACGAGTCTGACCTCCGGCAGCTGGACGAAACTCTGGCAAAGGAGGCCTGGACAATAGGTTTCCTGTGGAGGGAGGTGCTAGCACCTCCCCAGACAGCCTGTAGTGTATTGGGGCAGGGTGGTTTAATGGAGAGATGCTTTTCCAGACACTGCCTGGGGCACACAAGGTGCTCCATGCATAGCCCGGTTCAAACTAGTTGCTGGGGCTCTCCAGCCCCGCTCTGGCATGAAACTGGACAAACGGAAAGGGGTGTAACCACCCCCTTCTCAGGGTCTACCCATAGGAGGGACCAAGCAGGTAATCCAACCCCTAAATTGGTATAAAAATAGGAGCTGAGTCTAGAGACTTAAGATTATCCTGGAACAAAACTCTGAAATGAAACTCTTGGACCTTCGACATTCTATATCGACTAGAAGACTGAAGACATCTCCCTTGTGGTCAAGGAGGGACCACCCTGTGCAAACAGGCACCACCAGTAACTTGCCGGTTTGCTTTGTTGATGCTCCTTCTGGAATCCGAACACTCAGTGACTCAGGAACTAGACTTCCGCACTTCTACGACTCTGATCCACATCCTCAGCAAAGCTGAGACCAGTGGCAGACACGAGAGACGTGGGACCGGACATCCTGGACTACCTGCACTTTGCTAACAGTGCAATAACTGAGACACCTTTGAAGTTGTGCATTGGGGTTTGAGAAGCCCCAGACCCGAGCACCACTTGCTCCAAAGCTCAGCCCTCCACACTCCACGAGTGCCATGTGGGGCCTGCTTTTGCATTTCAGCTTGATGCGTCTTCCCGGTTGCTAGCCCGTTGGCTAGTTAGCCCCCTGAAGATGTTTCTTTGAATCTACATCACTGGCCTGGTTGCTCCAGGCTTGCTTCAGTTTCCCTGCAAAGGAGAAGCCCCCCAGACCTTGTTGGTCTAAACTGAAGCCAATCTTCCTTTCCTGCGTGTATTGCATTTGCCAAGGCTTGTTGGGTCTAATCCGGATACCGACACCGCAGTCGACTAGATCTTTTGTGGGACAGCTCAAATCCATCTCCTGGTTGTCGTCGACACCTCCTGGTCCTCGTGGCTGCAGAGACAAGCTTTACCTTCTTCATCTGAAATCACTCGACATCGCCTGGTTCTTTCCTGGTTCCTTCCTGGTCACTGGCTAGTGACCCAGACTCTGTCCCTTCTGCTTTCAGGTTCTTCACATCTTCAATCCACCCTTGGATCCACCACTTTTCTCCTGGTCGCCTGCAGCACTTCTTTGCAGCTCTCAATAGGAAACAGCGACGAAACCCGACACGAAAAGACACCTATGCACCCGGCTTCCCTGGGTGAGGTAACTCGAGTACTCCGGTGCTCCCGTGGGTGTTGACTCTGGAAGTGTCCTAGTTTAATAGGGTTTTACCGAAGTCCATCCGGAAGGGTCCTAAATCAACTACTTTGTAACTTTTACGTTCCCATTATAACTCCATGGCAACTCACGACTGTCTTTAGACACTGCTCGTGTCTCCCGTGGGCCCCCTACTTCCAATCTATTGATTGTCCAGTGTAGCCCCAGCGATTCCCTAGGCTCTAGGCCTATTCACTATTCCTGAAGTGGTTCTTATACCACATACTTAGTGTGGCTTAGGAGTGGTGTGGCTCACTGGTTAGAGGCGGCAGACCCGGGAGCAGAAGTCGGCCCGGGACCAGGGTTCAATTCCCGACGCGGCAGGGTCATGGACCAGGGTCAGCGGACTCGACAATTCTAGCCTCGGTGCCTACTCTAACCTGGGGTCCCACTCGGCAACTCTGGGCATTAGCTTGCCTAATCTCCACAACGGCCCCATCAACGCCGGGGATGCCTGGCTCCACCTTGGGGATTCCCAGTAGGGACCATCCCACAGGGAAAGCCAGGACGGGTTCCCCAGCGGTATACAGCGCCGGGACGCCCCTTTGCTGGGGCAGCTGTGCGCTTTACAAGTATACGACATTTAACATTTAACATATGGTTCGTGAGCCCCTAGGGCAGAATTGTATTTGTGCAACTTATAGTATGCTTAATGAGTAACTTGTAATGTATCTCGAGCTCTGACCTCATAAAGAGTCCAGAGGGGTTGTGTTAGTAATAAATACGTCTATATTTGATATATACCTTGTGTGGTGTCCTTTCATTTGATACTCAAGGGATTAGAATGAGTAAAACAGCTTGCTTCACATGCTCTCTGAAGTTTTAAACTAAGACTGCTGGTCCATTCTACCACTAGGATAGCTGATCTATAAGGTTGACTTTACAACCACCATCATAAGGGTCATTTAGATTGGTGCAAGGTGCCCACTAGAATAGTGGACAACATATGCCAGGCTAACTTCTCACAGAGACTGCCAGACGATTTGTAAATCGGTGTAGGGTGTCATAACTAGGTGCTTGATAAAGTAACAAGATATGGTTGGGTCTCTCACTTAGATGTATGTAGCCCCTAAAGTTGTATAGTGTTTTGTAGAGTTGATGGTGATCAGAGGTAGTTGTCTCAGCTCTCCTTGAATGTCGTTCTGCACTGCTCGAAGCTGCTCCTTGGAGTCCCTACTCGCTCTGCACTGCTCGACGCAGCTCCTTGGATTCCCAAATTGCTCTGCACTGCTCGATGCTGCTCCTTGGATTCCCTACTCCCTTTGCACTGCCCTACTTCCTCGGCGCTTATCGGTGCCGCTCCTTGGATTCCATACTAACTGTCCACTTGTCGATGCAGCTCCTTGTGTTCCCTACTACCTCTATACTGCTTGATGCCACTTCATGGATTCCCTCCTCTCTCTGCGCTGCTCGATGCTGCTCCTTGGAGTCTCTACTCCCTCAGTACTGCTTAATACCAATCCCTGAATTCCCTACTCTCTCTTTGTACTGCTAAATACTGCTCCTTGGATTCCCTACACCCTCTTCACTTCTCAACGCCGCTCCTTAGATTGCCTGCTCTCTCTGCGCTGCTCGATGCCGCTCCTTGGATTCCCTACTCCCTCTGCGCTGCTTGATGCCGCTCCTTGGATTCCCTACTCCCTAAGTGCTACTTGATGCCGCTCCTTGAAAACCTACTTCCTCTGTACTGTTTGATGCAGCTCCTTTGATTCCGTGCAATCTCTGTGCACTTGATGCTGCTCCTTGGATTCCCTACTCCCTCTGTGCTCTTTGATGCCACTTCATGGATTCCCTACTCTCTCTGCGCTGCTCGATGCTGCTCCTTGGAGTCTCTACTCCCTCAGTACTGCTTAATACCAATCCCTGAATTCCCTACTCTCTCTGTGTACTGCTAAATACTGCTCCTTGGATTCCCTACACCCTCTTCACTTCTCAACGCCGCTCCTTAGATTGCCTGCTCTCTCTGCGCTGCTTGATGCCGCTCCTTGGATTCCCTACTCCCTCTGCGCTGCTTGATGCTGCTCCTTGGATTCCCTACTCCCTAAGTGCTTCTTGATGCCGCTCCTTGAAAACCTACTTCCTCTGCACTGTTTGATGCAGCTCATTTGATTCCGTGCAATCTCTGTGCACTTGATGCCGCTCCTTGGATTCCCTACTCCCTCTGCGCTCCTCGATGCCACTTCATGGATTCCCTACTCTCTCTGCGCTGCTCGATGCTGCTCCTTGGAGTCTCTACTCCCTCAGTACTGCTTAATGCCAATCCCTGAATTCCCTACTCTCTCTGTGTACTGCTAAATACTGCTCCTTGGATTCCCTACACCCTCTTCACTTCTCAACGCCGCTCCTTAGATTGCCTGCTCTCTCTGCGCTGCTCGATGCCGCTCCTTGGATTCCCTACTCCCTCTGCGCTGCTTGATGCCGCTCCTTGGATTCCCTACTCCCTAAGTGCTACTTGATGCCGCTCCTTGAAAACCTACTGTAGCAATCACAGGCAGAAACCTAGGTAGGGAGCAGAAAAGACGAAACAACACCCGCACTACAAATCCCAGAAAACCCTGGGTCATGGCAAAACGGAAGTCACTTCCGGGACGGCATAAAAGGGCGTGCCTGGCGAAGCCGGGTGCTTGTCAATCCTTCCCGGAGTGAGACATAGCCTGAGGGTTGCGCGGACGCTTTCTTTCCCGCTGAGGACGCCGCGAGGAGGAATGCGCGGACGCTTGCCTTCCCGCTGAGGACGCCGCGAGGAGGTTGCGCGGACGCTTGCTTTCCCGCTGAGGACGCCGCGAGGAGGTTTGCGCGGACGCTTGCCTTCCCGCTGAGAACGCAGCGAGGAGGTTTGAGAGGACGCAGGGACGCCGTAGTCTTGGTGCCGCTTCCTCCATTTCCTAGAAATAAAGGTAGGATCTAGAGATAGCACGGCCGTGCTAGTTAGGCAGCCTGCCTCTTGACCTGATACTTTTCTGTTTGCTTTACCGTGTTATACTTACCGCGCCTTACCCACCAGGAGTGAGAGTAACTACCTGGGGGGATTTGAACGCTCTCCTGTACCGTGACACAGGGCTGTGATGGAACAGCTCTGAATCAACCAAGACCCCATTTACCCACGAGTAGAAACAGTACCTACGTTCGGGTGTACCGAGAGTGGGCTAAATGTAAGAGGTGGCTCCGCTTCTGTAATTTTCACTGTGTTGGTATCCTGTACGTGCGTGGTAATCTGTTCCTTTTATGTTTTGTAGACTTGTTGTGCCTCAGAAGAACTCCAAGACCTGTAGACCAGACTAAGAGGGGTGTCTTCTCAACAACGTTCCGGTTCCCTGTTCCCTTCCCTTTTCCCAGGTGTACTACCTCTCCCTGGTGTGTATATTCCAAGGGAGGGTTAGTGCTATTGGTAACTGGGAGGTCTATCGTCAAGCCGTGGTCCCCGCTGGCTAGATTCCTAAGGTTAGTGGCAGGAGTGTTCTTTACTTGGGTTTTATCACCGCTGCTAACCGTGACAGATTGACAAGCCCAAGAAAAGAAGACCGGCCTGGGCCATGGATACGAGTGCGGCTTTAGCCTCTCTGCTTGAGAGCTTCGGCGCATTACAGCAAGAAGTACATGCTTCTCGCTTAGAGAATCAGGAGCTCAGAAAGGATATGAATACCATGCGCAGGGAGGTCGCTGGTATGACTCGCAAAGGCCATGGGGCAGGGTCCTACATCAGGGAGGCTACTCTCCCCCCTCCAGGTCATACAGTCTCCTCGCCTCCTCCCCCGATGGCTCATGGGGGTGGGTTCTTTACCCCTACTGCCTTGCCTTCGTCCTCCACCGACCATTCCCCTACTGTGCACGTGATACAAAACACTGGCATTCCTTTGGCCCCTCCCGAGAGGTTCTATGGGGACCCCAAAAAGTTCGAGACCTTCCTGAACCAGTGCCGTCTCCACTTCCTGTGCAAGCCTACAGTATTCCAGGATGACGCGGCCAGGACAGCGTTTATGATGTCCTACATGGGTGGGAACGCTGCTAGCTGGACGATCCCCTTAATGGAACGAAACGATCCGGTTCTACATCAATTCCCGGAATTCTGTACGGCCCTCCGAAAATTGTTTGATCGTAAAACGCATATGTTGTCCTTGGACAAGGAACTTCTTACATTGCGCCAGGGATCACAAGATCTCTTGTCCTATATCACGTCCTTTAACAGACTCGTGGCCGAAACCGATTGGCCACAAGAAAAACGGACTTCTTTGTTTTACCAAGGACTAAGGGGTGAGTTAAAGGACGTCCTATCGCAGGTGGTCCAGATGCCGGCAACCTGCGAGGAACTGATAGATCTTACCGTCCAACTAGACCATCGCCTGGTAGAAAGAAGGGGGGATCGGAACAGGAACGAAGGTAAAGGATGGTACCTCAAACCAAAACCCCCGACGGAGGACAGTACCAAGGGTGCCGATGGGACCGAACCGATGCAAATCGGTGGAATCCGAGGGCCCCTGACCACGGAAGAACGAGACAGGCGACGCAGAATGAAACTATGCCTTTACTGCGGCAAAGGAGGCCACTTCATTAGGGAATGCAAGGCGAGGGACCAACAACCAGAAAGGAGTCCCACACCACGGAAGCCTGCAGTCATGGGAACCAGAGAGTCATCGGAAAACTAACACGTCCAAACCAGACGGAGATCACTGGGATGGACGGTCGGCAAGCAGCGATCTCCTCGTTCCTCGCAAATACGATGATGCCCGCCGTGGCCCATATCAATATGCCTGTGTCCTTGTGGACCTCCGACGATAAGGCCTCACGGATGGATGCGCTGCTGGATTCCGGAGCTACGGGCAACTACATGGACATCGAATACGCCACTTCCCTAGGGATTGCTTGGGAGAAGAAGGAAGAGCCCGAAAACGTGAAGGCAGTGGATGGATCCGCCTTAACATCTGGACCGGTAACGATGCATACGCTGCCGCTACGCATGCAACACGAGGGACACTCGGAGTATATCCAATTTGATTTAATCGCGGCCCCTCAGTTCCGCCTTATATTAGGTATGCCATGGCTCACGCTGCATGACCCTGATGTGAGCTGGTCAGCAAGAACGATAACCTTGAATTCGACCTACTGCCAGGAACATTGCTACAGCCCTTCCCCCATGGTCAAAGAAGACGAAGGGACGCTCGGCGCGCACCACCTAGCCGTAGCATGTCATGCGGAACAGTCATGCAGCGCCACCAGCCTGCCTGAGGTCTATGCCGAGTTCAGCTCCCTTTTTGATAAACAAAAGGCTACCCGGTTACCTCCGCATCGGGTTTATGACTGTTGCATCGACCTCGTTCCAGGGGCGGCTGTTCCCTGTAGTCGAGTGTATGCCCTCACAGAAAAAGAAAACCAATACTTACAGGACTACATCAAGGAGAACCTGGCTTCGGGATTCATCAGTCATTCCACTTCCCCCGCTTCGTCGCCCATGTTTTTTATACCAAAGAAGGACTGCGACGAGTTGAGACCATGCATCGATTACAGGGCCTTGAATAACATCACGGTCAAGAATCGTTATCCCCTTCCATTGATCCCGGTGCTGATGGATCAGATAAAAGGAGCCCGATACTTTACCAAGCTAGACCTCCGTGGAGCCTATCATTTAGTCAGGGTCAAACGGGGAGATGAGTGGAAGACAGCATTCCGAACCAAGTTCGGCCTATACGAGTATAGGGTGATGCCGTTTGGACTCTGCAATGCCCCTGCTGCTTTCCAATACTTTATGGACGAAGTACTCAGGGGCCTATTGGACACCATATGTATGGTCTATATAGACGACATTCTCGTCTACTCGAGTACCCTCCAAGAACACGAAATACACGTGAAGGAAGTCCTAAGTCGGTTACAACAACACGACTTGTGCGCCAAGTTGGAAAAGTGCCTTTTTCATACAACCGAAGTGTCTTTTCTCGGGTACGTGATCAACGCCAACGGCTTCCGGATGGAGAACGGAAAGGTAGAAGC
Source organism: Lissotriton helveticus (assembly GCF_964261635.1). NCBI lineage: Eukaryota > Metazoa > Chordata > Amphibia > Caudata > Salamandridae > Lissotriton > Lissotriton helveticus. The sequence continues at coordinate 184,734 of NW_027611709.1, read as the reverse complement.
CATCACGAACTGGAAAACTCCGCAGAGCGTCAAATCGGTGCAAAGCTTCCTAGGCTTTGCGAACTACTATAGGCGCTTCATAAAGGATTTCTCCAAGATCATCCACCCCATATCCAGACTACTGAAGAAAAACGCTCCTTTTCTATGGGGTGATGAAGCTGACCAATCCTTCAGGACACTCAAGGAACGCTTCACCCAGGCCCCCATCCTGCGGCATCCTGATACCCAACTTCCCTTCATCTTGGAAACCGATGCGTCCCAGTATGCACTGGGAGGGGTGCTTTCACAACGTCACCCCACAACGGGACAGATACACCCAGTCGCCTTCTATTCCAAAAAACTCAGTCCTAGCGAAATCAGTTATTCCATCACCGACAAAGAGTTGCTTGCCATCAAAAGAGGATGTGAGGAATGGAGACACTACTTGCTGGGAGCCCGGCACACCATCGAAATATACACCGACCATCGGAACTTATTATTCCTGAAAACAGCAAAGGCCCTCACTCCTCGGCAACTCAGATGGACCCTCTTTTTCTCGGATTACGATTTCATCATCAAATACCGACCAGGACAGAGGAACCACCTTCCATATTACCAGAACGGTCCTTCCCTGTAGGCACAGTCGCCTTGCTCACGTCCACGGATTTCATCGAGGACCTCAAGGTTGCGTCGACGGAGGTCGATACCCAGGCATGGCTTGAGGAGGAACCCCAAGGGAGGTCACAGACAGACGAGCTCTTGTATCACTACCATGCCATGTATGTTCCGGATCCAGGCTTACAGATGCAGGTGCTCAATTGGGCTCATGACGCCGTATTGGGGGGTCACTGGGGGGTGTACAAGACTATAGCCACGATAGAACATTCATTTTGGTGGCCTACCTTACGGAATGACGTCAAGAAATACGTCAGGAATTGTTCGGTGTGCACCCAGTGCAAAGCCAGCCATTCAAGACCGACGGGGCTACTCCGACAAATACCCATTCCCCCCAAACCTTGGCACACGGTCTCGATGGACTTTATCGTCGAAATGCCCGTCTGCCAAGGAAAAACGGTAATCCTGGTTCTCATAGACCACTTGACAAAAATGGGCCATTTTGTGCCGTTGGAAGGATTACCCACCTCAGCGGAATTGGCCATGGTGATGCTCCAGCATCTCGTCAGGGCTCATGGACTCCCGAGTGTCTTTATTTCCGACAGGGGTTCGCAATTTACATCACGCTTCTGGAAGGCCCTTGCAAGACACTTTCCATCGACGCTAGACTTTCGACGAGTTACCATCCTCAAACGGATGGGAAGACGGAACGGCTTAATCAGACTATCGAACAATACCTGAGGTGCTTTACCTTACAGAACTCGACGGACTGGGTCACCCTCCTATGGTTGGCTGAATTCACGTACAACAACTCTGACCATTCCACCTTGGGTTGCTCCCCGTTCTTTTGCCTTCTAGGGTATCATCCGAATATCCTCCCCTTTGACTGGCCGGTGGCATCGACATTGCCCAGCATTCAGGAACACCACGAGCATCTCCGTGCTGTCCGCATCGATGCGACGCAACATTTGTCGGATGCTCAGAACGCTCAGAAACGATACGCTGATAAGAAGCGTAGTCCCGAACCAAGCTACCAGGTGGGGGACAAGGTATGGCTCTCCACGAAACACATTCACCTCAGGGGTATCAACAAACTGAAACCTAAGTACATAGGTCCCTATAGTGTCGAGAGGGTCATCAACCCGGTTGCCCTGAGGTTGGCTATCCCCATATCCTGGCGCTTACACCCCGTCTTCCACGTCTCACTGCTCCTTCCCTGTCATGGGGACACCAGACTGCCAGCTCATCCCCCTCCTGTTCTGGTGGAGGGCTTGGAGGAGTATGAAGTTGATGAGCTGCTGGATTCCAGGCTGTACCGGGGTGGGGTCCAGTACCTGGTGAGTTGGAAGGGCTTTGGGGTGGAGGAGAGGTCCTGGGAACCTGAGCGGAATCTCCATTGCCCCGACTTGGTGGCCCAGTTCCATCGGGTACACCCTGGCAAGCCTGGTCGACCGCCGGGCCGGCGGTCCTTGAGAGGGGGTTCTGTAGCAATCACAGGCAGAAACCTAGGTAGGGAGCAGAAAAGACGAAACAACACCCGCACTACAAATCCCAGAAAACCCTGGGTCATGGCAAAACGGAAGTCACTTCCGGGACGGCATAAAAGGGCGTGCCTGGCGAAGCCGGGTGCTTGTCAATCCTTCCCGGAGTGAGACATAGCCTGAGGGTTGCGCGGACGCTTTCTTTCCCGCTGAGGACGCCGCGAGGAGGAATGCGCGGACGCTTGCCTTCCCGCTGAGGACGCCGCGAGGAGGTTGCGCGGACGCTTGCTTTCCCGCTGAGGACGCCGCGAGGAGGTTTGCGCGGACGCTTGCCTTCCCGCTGAGAACGCAGCGAGGAGGTTTGAGAGGACGCAGGGACGCCGTAGTCTTGGTGCCGCTTCCTCCATTTCCTAGAAATAAAGGTAGGATCTAGAGATAGCACGGCCGTGCTAGTTAGGCAGCCTGCCTCTCGACCTGATACTTTTCTGTTTGCTTTACCGTGTTATACTTACCGCGCCTTACCCACCAGGAGTGAGAGTAACTACCTGGGGGGATTTGAACGCTCTCCTGTACCGTGACACAGGGCTGTGATGGAACAGCTCTGAATCAACCAAGACCCCATTTACCCACGAGTAGAAACAGTACCTACGTTCGGGTGTACCGAGAGTGGGCTAAATGTAAGAGGTGGCTCCGCTTCTGTAATTTTCACTGTGTTGGTATCCTGTACGTGCGTGGTAATCTGTTCCTTTTATGTTTTGTAGACTTGTTGTGCCTCAGAAGAACTCCAAGACCTGTAGACCAGACTAAGAGGGGTGTCTTCTCAACAACGTTCCGGTTCCCTGTTCCCTTCCCTTTTCCCAGGTGTACTACCTCTCCCTGGTGTGTATATTCCAAGGGAGGGTTAGTGCTATTGGTAACTGGGAGGTCTATCGTCAAGCCGTGGTCCCCGCTGGCTAGATTCCTAAGGTTAGTGGCAGGAGTGTTCTTTACTTGGGTTTTATCACCGCTGTTAACCGTGACACCTACTTCCTCTGCACTGTTTGATGCAGCTCCTTTGATTCCGTGCAATCTCTGTGCACTTGATGCTGCACCTTGGATTCCCTACTCCCTCTGCGCTCCTCGATGCCGCTCCTTGGATTCCCTACTCCCTCTGCGCTGCTCGATGCCGCTCCTTGGATTCCCTTCTCCCTCTGCGCTGCTCGATGCCGCTCCTTGGATTCCCTACTCCCTCTGCGCTGCTCGATGCCGCTCCTTGGATTCCCTACTCCCTCTGCGCTGCTCGATGCCGCTCCTTGTATTCCCTACTGCTTAAGTGCTACTTGATGCCGCTCCTTGAAAACCTACTCCCTCTGCACTGTTTGATGCGGCACCTTGGATTCCCTACTCCCTCTACGCTTCTCGATGCCACTTTTTGAATTTCCCACTCCCTCTGCACTACTCGATGCTGCTCCTTTACTACTCCTTCAATTCACCCCTACTTCTGTAACCCTTTGTAAAGCTAAAAGCACTGCCTGGCTTAAATCATCACAAGGGAGGAAGGACTATTGATTGCAATGGACTGATACCAAACCATTTCATCTCACCAGTGATCTGGACAGAGCAACACCAAAATAATGACTGTGGCTTGGAGTAAAGGCCCCAGTGAGCTCCCTGTGACACAGAACTTGAGAGCAATGTATGTTTGCAACGTACAACCCTCACGTGAGGTCTCCTGACCTCTAAGCGAGTTTCTGTTAAACTGGGTTAGAAAACTTAAATCAATCAAATAAGAATAAATACAGGCACTGGTTTCTGGAGACTATTTTTTGCACTTATAACCCTAACACAAGTAAAATACACACATCAGTGACTATTAAAACAAATAAGCATATATGGGAGTTCTAAGTCCAGCACGATTTGCAACCCCAGTACACACAGCCCTACAATGAGGAGTATATGTTAAATAAAACACAGCCTGGCTGGAAGAGCAGAGAGCATCTCTCACTGCAGATTAGAGCCTGGCATCTAGTAGACTAAAGTAAAACTCCATGAAAGCCTAGCCACCCTCCTCCCTAATCCCTCCGGGAGGGTTTTCGTACACCATATCACCATGGTGTTTCAATAGAAAAGGAGGTTGGAAGCGGTTCAATGATAGTTCTCTAAGGAGTAAACTCCTGGACAGAGGGTAACTTCACTACAACTGACTACTACTACTATCAGCATTCCAATTAACCCCTTCAATGCTAGGCCACCACGTGCTAATTTGTTTTTGGCTATTTCGGGTAATTCGAGCTTTGGTCTCCATACCATTTTGTCCACATAAGATATCCATACCCAATTTGCATCCTTTTTTCCAACATTCTAGGGATTTTAAAGGTACCCCAGGTTTGTAGGTTCCCCTGGAGGGGACTGAGAAATGACCCACTATAGCTACATTTTGGGTTTTTGGGGGGAAAAAGGGAACAAAGTGCTGCTGATGAAAGCGTCTGATTTTTTGCCTGCAAATAGCATCAACAAAGGGTTTGCGGTGCTAAATATCATCAACTTCCCAGCTTTCAGGGACAGGCACACTTGAAGCAGAAAGTGGATCATGACGGAACCCGGATTCGATGTACAAAGGTTTGTGGCCCACTCCACAAGAAAGGCCATGGCATCTAAGGCCATCCAAGTAGCTGGTAGATTAAAAGACTTATGATTGCTGTGGATTGATCATCAGAATTGACTTTTAAGAAGTTTTATTTCAAACCTATTTCAGATGCTGCAGTTTTGGTGGTAAGTAAGCTTTAAACATACATAATCCTCGGATCCGGTTGGGACATAGAATGAAATATTTTCTAGCTATCGGGAAGGAGAGTTTTGATTCTATTAAGGACACGGAGGCGAGGATTATCACACGTGGAGATATCAAGGAGAGACCTCCTTGCCCTCCCTAAGATGATTCATTTGACAGTATGCAATGATGATAAATGGTTTAATTAATTTTGGAAATGTAATTTCGCCTTGGTCTAATGTTTATCATTCATAGTTGTCGGCTGCAAACTTGATAATGGATAAATTCATGCAAAGATTCAACTGTTGGTGTGAGAAGTCCTTTCAAAGAACAGGACAACGTGGGTCATCTTTCTATTATGTAGGTAACAATCAGAAACTCAAGTAGAACATGCAGTAAGGGATAACTTCCTCCAGAGAAGAAGAGGGACAGGAAGGGATGTCACATTTATATATACACAAATGACTGGTATATGATTGGACAATGGTTGTTATGGAGACACTTTCCCTGGTGGTTTATGGGAAATGTAGTTAATTCTGTTTTTTTATTAAGATGCTCTTTGAAGGCTGCTGGATTAATAAAGAGATACAATATATGCATGTTCGTCATCTCTGTGTGTGTAATAGAATCTAAACTTTCCTTTTCGTTAGCTAGCAAATCTTTAATTTACTGCAGAATCCTCAGTAGAACCTGCTTTCAGCTTTCCACTTCAATTCCATCAAGATGAATTTCAACTGTGCCACACTTTTGGAATAATTTCAGAATGTCAGCTCTCTTGTTTCTCATTAGAACACTGTGGTAATGCTGCTGATCGCCAGGAGTTAACTAGCAGTCAATCAGTCAATCAATCAATCATTTGTAAAGCGCACGACATACCCATGAGGGTCTCAAGGCGCTGGGGGGTGGAGGGCGCTACTGATCGAACAGCCAGGTCTTGAGTATCCTGCTGAAGGTCAGCAGGTCTTGGGTCTGTCGTAGGCTCAGTGAGAGGGTGTTCCATGTCTTGGTGGCGAGGTGGGAGAAGGATCTCCCACCGGTGGTTGTTCTTAGGATGCGCGGGACAGTGGCGAGTGAGAGGTCAGCGGAGTGTAGCTGGCGGTTGGGGATGTAGAAGGAGAGCCGTCTGTTGAGGTAGGCTGGGCCAGTCTTGTGGAGTGCCTTGTGTGCGTGGGTGAGGAGCTTGAAGGATATCCTCTTGTTGACAGGGAGCAAGTGCAGGTTTCTCAGGTGGGGTGTGATGTGGCCCTGGCATGGTACGTCGAGGATCAGTCGTGCCGAGGCGTTTTGGATGCGTTGTAGTCGTTTGATGAGCTTGGTCGAGGCTACCGCGTAGAGGGCGTTTCCGTAGTCGAGTCTGCTGCTGACGAGGGTCTGGTGACTGTCTTTCTTGTATCTGTCGGGATTCATCTGACGATCTTGCGGTGCATGCGGAGGGTGTTAAAGCAGGAGGAGACAGCGTTGACTTGCTTGGTTATTGAGAGCGTTGAGTCGAGGATGATTCCCAGGTTGCGTCCTTGGTCGGTGGGTGTCGTGCTGCCCCCAATGTCGTTGGCCACCAGGAGTCGTCCCAGGCTGAAGGGTTGGAGCCGAGGATGAGGACCTCCGTCTTGTCCGAGTTCAGCTTCAGACGGCTGGTCTTCATCCAGTCGGCGGCGGCCTTCATTCCTTCGTGGAGGTTGGCTTTGGCGGTGATGGGGTCCTTGGTGAGGGAGAGGATCTGCTGAGTGTCGTCAGCGTAGGAGATTTTGTTGAGGTCGTGCTGTCGGGCTACGTGTGCGAGCGGGACCATGTAAATGTTGAACAGCATCGGGCAGAGGGAGGATCCCTGGGATACGCCGCAGTTGATCTCGGAGGCTTTGGAACAGAATGGGGGAGGCGGACGCTCTGGGTTCTGCCATAGAGGAAGGAGGTGGTCCAATCCAGAGCCTTGTCTCAGATCCTTGCGGCGTGGAGGCGTGTGCAGTGATGTAATCAGTGATGTCACTGACCATGTCATGAATGATGTAATATGTGACATCATCAGCAGTGGATTGCGTGCACGCGAGTTATACTTAGTACAACTAACTATAACAGAGGAATTTCAATGGTTTTGTATGAGTGAAATGTCCAGCTAACTATAACACCCCTGAAACCTATGTTTTTTTCAGTGAATTTCTAAGGTTTTTTAAATGACAATTCCTAACTATAAACTGCCTCAAACCTATGTTTTTTTCAGTGAATTTCAAAAATTTTAAAATGATAATTCCTAACTATAACCGACCTAAAACCTATGGTTTTTTCAGTGCATTTCAAAGTTTTTTTAAATGACAATATCTAACTACAATATGCCTCTAACCTATAGTGTTTGTTAAGTAAAATTTAAAAACACGTGTACACTTTTTATAGTAAAAACAAACTTAACAGTAGTGTTTTTTAACTTATAATTATACCTCCTGGTTTTATGGTATTTATTTTTTGGACATTTCCATCTATATTTATCCATATTTTTTTATATTTCAGATTTTGTAAAAAAATGAATCTGAAATTAGTATATTTCCACCTTTATTTTACTGATAAATATGCACTCATGGCTGAAAGACTGACCGTTTTCACTCATGTAAACACTCTTAGATGATAAACTATACACAACCTTCATATTAAAATGTGCAACTTTTATTATACAAGGTTATATATTGCTCTGTAAGGCTCTTTACTAAAAGTCTTTTATTGTTTTTACCCTTTTACTTTTATAACGACAGACCTATTGGCCTACTACTCATCATTGACAGCATTTACAAACGCTCAAAAAATAACCCAATTTCCGTATTCATCCACACTTTAAAATAATTACAGAGAGGAAAATAAATACTTTTCTGTCTGTATTTATCTGTAAAAATCAGTAAAAACATAAATCAAGAAGCCCTACTTATAATTTAAGAATATTTTCAACTTAATTAGCAGTAATTAACATATACGTATGGTAAAAGTATGACGCAGCACCTATAATACCTGACTTTCAACAACAGTGTTCACAGTTCGATCCCAAAGTCCATTAGCATCTTAGCCCACCACTATCTCACTGTAAGTAACACCTTGCTTAATCTTCCCTAAGCCCCAAACGCCAGCACACCTTTCCGGGGGTAGCTTTACGCTTTACAAATGCTGGCATTTTTTTTAAGTAAGAAACATAGTGTTAACAAATATTAATAATTTTTTTTTCTTTTATTGTAAACGCTATTATTTTTTAATGTCTTCTATTTAGATTTTTTTAATCATGAGAATGCAAAGGACACAGTTTACCGGGTAACACTTTTTAAACTCTCCAACGTATGTAGATAATAATGACCTTATACGTGTTACTATGGAAATCGAAACCTTTACAGCTTCACAGTTTGTAACTTTTCCCAACACGTGCAGAAGTAAAACAGTTAAAACGTGATCACGTGTAAACTGTAAAACGTGACATCTACATAGGCGGAGCCGAATCTTCCTTCCATAGACTACTAAACAACAAAAAACTACCTATTGTGCGATTAGTTTCTGTTGGAAAACGAGGCAGCATCTGTGAGGCCTGCACAAATAACATGACACATTTGTCCTTCACTGGGAACCAAACATCCTAGTGCAGCACCTGACTCTCAGAGGGTAGCGTTGCAGAGCAGTCTGAGGCTTACTCAAGGGAGGTGGTGTGGGCTAGTAATCGCCATTTTCAGGTGCGCAAAATTAACACTCAATAGTTGATTGTCCAGTCTGTGCTTTGCTTTATAAAAGTAAGAGTACATTTATTAAACACACGCACTACTCAATACTATGCAACAATTTACAAATATACATAAGCTGTTGGAATTACTTTGGGACATTGCATAACATCTCCACCCCTCCCACAGGGGGGGGGGGGTGTCTAGTACCACCACTCCAATGTATGCACATCATATTGTCCCCAATGCAATTAGTTGAACATATCCTGGAGTGAGGGCCCTGCGCACTGGCTCCATCCCAGTGGCGTCCCTCTCCCATTACCTCAACAAGCATTAAACAGGGATACACCTGCCTTGGTGACACATGACCCGGACCAAGCATCTCCTACTGACCCTAATGTATACACCTCTACATCTTAAGGGCTAACAGTCGGGGGTCTTCACCTAAGCGCAGCAGCAAGACTACATGTTTACGCACACTTTAGAATGACAGTACTCAGCACATTTCGATATCATTAAAAAGGCATTGCAATTACCTTCTTTTTGATCCACAGAGGTGGCGTTGGAACAGGGAGTGCCATCCAACCCTATTTAATTGATACATGGCCCCCCTGGTCGAAGTGGTGCAAGTGTATGGAGTGGAGTTAGTCTTCTACGCCGATGACACCCAACTGCTGATCTCCCTGTCTCAAGCACCTTCAACTGCGGCATCAAACTTTATGGCCTGCATGCAGGCCTTGGCCTCATGGATGAACTCGCACTGTTTGAAGTTAAACGGCGCCAAGACAGAGGTGCTGGTGGTTGGTGGAGTTAACCTCAGCTGGACAGCGGATTGGTGGCCACCATGCTTGGGTCCCACTCCCACTGCCCTGTAAGGAGGCAAAGAATCTGGGGATATGGGTTGATCCCACACTATCCTACGAGGGCCACATTCGTCGCCTAGTGGGAAAGTGCTTTGGGGTGCTAAAAACACTTAATCACACCTTAGATCTACTTCCTCTTGAAGCTAGACGCACCATGACCGAGGCACTTGTGACGTCCCGTATGGATTACGGGAATGTCCTGTTTTTAGGTGCTACAAAAAAAGTCTGGGCGCCTGCAAGTTCTTCCAAATGTGGCCGCTTGACTAGTCCTGAGACTCCCAAAAAGAGCAGCCTCTAAGCTTACTCTTGCGGCTCTACACTGGTTACCGGTCAAGAAGAGAGTCATGTATAAATCTCTCCTAATATGCCATCGGATATTATGGCATAAAGCTCCATCCTATCTCCAAGACCTGATACATAGGTATGAGCCGAGTAGAGCTTTACGCTCAGAAGGGACGGGCCAGCTGACGATTCCCCGTGTAAAAAGAGCCAAAATGGGAGGTCGATCTTTTGGAGTCGTAGCGGTTTAAAGCTGGAATAGACTCCCGATATGCCTCAGACTAGAAAGATCGGAGGCCAAGTTCAGAAGTCTTCTCAAAACTCACCTGTACAACTTATAAAGCATATGTGTGGTCGGGGGAGGTGTTAATGCTGCCTGCGGTTTCTCTCCACAGCGCGGGGACATGCCGGGATGGCGTAAAGAGGCGCTTTATAAGCTACTTTATTATTATTATTATAAAGGCATCACAGATGATCACAGGATTAAGTTGTAAAAGTTGTAAATACCGTCAGACACCCTAGCAGGAGTGTCTAGCCACTTAAATCCACTTTGCTTGCGACATCACCTTACACCAGTACTTCACATTGAACATCAGTCCCTCTAAAAGAAATACCCATTAATAAATACATTTCAGTGCAATTACACCATTTCACCTCCAGGAGATGCCCCTCTCGAGACATCTCCAACTCAGCCCTTCAATCTTTGATGCACTTCTCAATGAACCCCCAGCTGTCGAACAAAAGTTCCAGCCTAGGAGGTGATGCAATCTTCGCTGAGCGTCGAGGGGTTATTCCTGTTAACCACTTGGATGCTAAGGCACTGGAAGGGATTACATGCAATTTCCATTGAAATCAATGGAAACTCCATGACGAGCTGAGCTCGTCATGAGCGTCGAAGGGGTTAAATCCTCACGAAACTTACGATGGGACTTAGCTTTGTGCTGGGGGCGAGACGGCGCTTCTCCAGCAGCTCCACCCTGCACCTTTTCACACTCAAGGGTGACCCCTCTCCTCTGGGGACCACCAAAACGCCAAAAACAATCCATTCCCCATGCCTTGCAAGGCATTATTGGGGCACTTCAAGCTCCTGCTGCTTAATAATAGATGAGTGGCCCTTCTGCTGTTCTGGGGAGAGCTGCGCTGGCGCTTCCCTGCTTTCTGGGGCCTCGGTGAGGTCCCACCCGGACCCCCGGGTAAGGGTATGCGGTGCGGGGAGCTCACCCCCGGCCGTTCTGCGCTTTGGTCAGGGGCCCGGTCCCACCCGGGCCCCTGCGCCTCCTTCCTTGTCCGGGGCCCCGGTCTCACCTGGGACCCCCACAGGCTCTCCACGTTGGAGGGCAGTCTTCACGGGGAGTGCGACTGCGCTCCCCAGCTTGATCTTCTCTCCGGGGGCGTGACGGCGCTCCCCCTCTTCCTTTGGCTTCAGGGGGCCATAGTGGGGTCCTGGCACCCTTGTCGGGCATAATTTTACGGGGAGCGCGACAGCGGTCCCCGGCTTTACTTTGGGTGGGGGCAGCTCCCGGGACCTGACCCACCCCGGGGGCCTTTTCTGGACTGGCGGCGGAGCCTCACGCCCTTCACTGTCAGGGAGCCACAGGTCAAAGGTTGCTCACCTTCTGGGGGCCATATCTCAGCCCCTGGAGGTCTGATCTGCCCCATTTTCACGCCTTCTTGCTCCTGGCGGTGCCCCCCCAGCCAGTGGGAGCACTCTCCTTCACCCTCCAGATCTTCAAGAGAATGCATTCTGCAGGGGGTGGTCTGCACTGGGTCCCTGCGCTAGCCTTTCACCTGGCTCTCCTCCTGCGCCTCTCTTCTCCCTGCGCAGAGGCCCCTGCTTCTGCGCACCGGTCCTGGGTGCTTCTTCTGGTGCTGTTAGGGGCCTGGGTGACAGTCAGGGGGTCTCTCCTTCCAATTGCCCATTGTCAGGCTCCAGCACCTTCCACCTCAGCAGACCACACCCCAGAGAGAGCTTCTCTTCTTGTGCAAGTACTTTTTAAAAGTTGAGTAGGGGGCTGGCAGAAAGTCTCTGTGGGTCCTATCAAACAGCGACACATCACTTCCCTGCCCCTGCTCCCTCCTTCTTGTCCAGCCTCTGGGTTTGTTCAAAATGGAGTCGTCCAGTGTCTCTGGAACCCAACTCTTTCCTTCTTGGTGCAGCCTGGTGCCTGGCACCCAGTGACAGCTGATACTGGATGAGCCTGTAGCCCCACCCATCGTCTTCTTTGTGGAGAGGAGGCCCTAGCTTGTGGAAGAAAGGTTTTCAATCCATCCAGCTGAGGTCAACCCTCAGCCTGGGTCTGGTCATGGCTGGCTCAGAGAAATATGACAGTTCTGTATGACCCAAAAGCAGTACAAATATGACTTTGGATTCTGCAGAATACTTATTTTCACCTACTCTACAATGGACTTTATTGCGGGTCTGGAATCTGTAGGCCTTGTGGAAGTCATTTTAGCCATGGGCCCCACATCCCCATAGGGGAATAATGAAGTGAAAGCACAGAAAAACACACGGACTTTCCCTGGCATGTTCCTTCCTAGGTTAATAAACCTATTCCATGTCACCACCCAATTCTGCGTAGGTCCTGCCACACCATTCAATTTGTACCTGCTCCTGGACTGCGCACGCTAGGAATCTCCCCTGCGCAGCCCTACATGTGTGCACATGCATGTACACATGTGTCTGCATGTAACCAGCCCGGTGTCCCATACTCCAGCTGCTGCGCAGCCGCCTGGACAAGCCAGGGGGACACCAGTAAAATCTCCATGCAGTCTCCTTCATTATGAGTTCACTGTGGGTGAGTCCCAGATTAGGAGGCTCTCCCACAGTAAAAGCTCAACAATTAGGTGCTCAAAAAGTGAAAAATCCGGGTGGCCCCTAGTGTCAGAACCACCTTCTAACAGTTTCCTTTTCACAAGTTATTTCTGCATAGCCAATCTGTGATGCAGGTTCCCTTTACTAGCATCGGATTCTTGTTTTGCGTCAACAGACATATTCCAGAGTTGTACGTTGTTTCAATGTGGCATAATAGATAGTTATAATTTGTGGCTATTTGTCAATATTTAAACATTTATAACTAGAAAAAAGTGTTATTGCATGTTTTTCCCTTTTTCTATATAACGTCTGCAGCTTGTTTTCAGAAACAGATAGATTACAACAAACATTGCTCCTTTTCTGTCTCTTTTCAGCTTATATATTGTGACTTTCTATATTATAATATTGACACTGTACTTCGCTTGAGAGGTGTTGGTGACACGTCGGCGCAAACCCTAAACATTTACAATCAACGTCACCACCTTCCAGTTGTTACTGTGTTTTCCCCTAGGGATCATATACTGTTAATATGTATATTATAATATTAAACGTTATGCTGATGTCAGTGGAGTTCATGCCCGGTCGTCACAAAAAGTAAAGAAATATAAGCAACGTCACCAGCTTCTTATTTTTAGTCTGTTCCCCCTTTTGATCATATACTTTGAATATATGTATTATAATTTTCACAGTCATGATCTCAGAGGAGTTTATGACCCGTCGCCACGAAGATCACACCTTTTCACCTCCCGGAGAAAAGAAGCTCAAAATAATTACCACTCAAATGTAATTCGTTATGGATGTTCTGTTAAATAGATAACTTTATTTTCCTTTTCTTTTTACTGTAACAATGGTATCAATCATTATATTGTAATAGATTGTCCTATTGTTACTAAAGAGGAATAGGAGATTTGTCTGCGCTATCTGTAATACAGCTTACGAAACATAGAACGTACTTGATCAGATATTATTTTCTAGAAACATATTTTACGAAATTGCAGAATAAAAAATATAGCTATCATACATACTTTGTTACTTTAAATATTTGATAAACCCTACATTTCTGAATGTTATTTTCGAATTTCTATTCATCTCATTTGTGGTTCCTATTCACCTTCTCCCTAAAGAATATATAGGACCAGTACTGTATATTATAATAGTACTACCCTATATATTCTTAAGTGAGAATGTGATTTGTTAGCGGAACAGTGTGCGACTTCTAAGCACTATGACAGAACATTTCTGAATTCTACAGAATATAAATTTGAAAAATAATAATACATACATTTCCTTGTAATACTAAGTCATTTGTATTTACCTGTTTTTTACTTGTTCTCTTGACCTCAGATAATGTAGTGCAGGAGTGTTTGTTGTAGCAGTTCCATTCTACTTTATCTAAAAGTAACTGATGCCCTCTTACATTATCAAGAATATGGGGCAATACTTTTACAAACTATAGCAGAAAAAATGAGGGTATGGACATACTTAACTGATATTTTATGAAATTCCATTTTTAACTGTCACCTCTTTCGTATATATTGCGTCAGTTTCTGAAGAAAGTTTATTAGTTTTTGCTAAATAAAAACTGTTTCAAACCTAGACTGAAATTTTTGCTGCACAACCACACCTCCCCATCAGAAAAGTAAACACCACATTATAAGTAAATAGTGCTCCTGGGAAGTATCCCACCCACAAACTTGATTTAAAAAAACACCGCAAGACTGTCATTTTTCTGCTGTGATTTGTACAGCACACGGCAACTATATAAATGGCCCTTGAAACATATAAAAACAATGTTTACCTTCATAATCCCTGTTCACCACCTTGTGATCACTGTACAGAGTTAATAGTGTTCCTAACCTCCCCTCTACTACTTTCTTTTCCCATACTCCTTTGGAAGTGCGTCACAAAATCACTGACAACAGTGAACCGTTCCCACCCAATAAGGAGCAAACTTGTGCTCGAAACACTTTAGCCCATAAAATGTCGATGTTGTTCCACAGAGGAGGAAGGAATGACTGCCAAAACATCTACTTATAATGTTTCACAGCCAATGAACATTAAGCTTCATAAGTGCCAGCTTGAAACACGTTACCCAATGAAATGTCCCTAATACTCCGCGAAGAGGGAAGGAATCGCTAACAACATTTTTACTTTCAACAGTTTACAGCCAATCAACATTACGCTTGGTAAAGTCCTGCTTGGAACACGTCAGCAAATCAGATATCCCTCCTACTCCACAGAGCGGAAATGAATGGCTGAAAACACTTCTACTTTCAATAGTTCGCAACCAATCAACAGAAAGCTCCGGAAAGTCCTCCATACAACATGTAAGCCAATTAGATGTCCTTGCTACTCTCCGGAGCAGAAGTGAATTGCAGAAAATACTTTTACTTTCGATAGTTCACACCCAAATGAACATTAAGCTTGTTGTTGGAACACCTTCGCCAATTAAACGTTAAATTTGTTCCACGCACACATACAGAACACACCGTCCTACATATTAATACATTTCCTGTAACAAAATGACTATATCCATAACAAAAGTGAACACTGCCTAATAAATAAACATTATTCCACATTATTTTAAAGAAAAGCCGCAATAAGCCACATTGTTGTTTTCCCGATATAATTTCCACAGCCTACAGCACCCCCCTCCCAACATGAGTAAGGACTGTGGGGGCCCCAGCCAACCCCTGCTATTATTCTTATTATATTTTCCACTAACTTCTTCTACGACTAACGGTTCCTATGGAAAAAAATTAAAACTCCAGCACAGTAACTGTTTCGATTAGCAACATAGTGTGGCGAACTTCTAACCTCTGTGCTCACTTAAGTGTTCCATGTACTGTTACTATGGTAACAGGCAGTAAGCAATTTGGGGGTAGGGTTTAAAGGTACTGGCTGTACAGAAACAGTTATATTTACCCAGGATCCTCTACATGACAAAAAGGAAAGCAAATTAAAACAGAATACTGTGGACCAGATTTACAACCCCCTTGCGCCACTTTCGAGTCCAAGGTCCCCCTGCAAAATTAGAAGTGTGGGGGCCTCAACGACCCTCCTCAAGCCCCGGGAACCACCACCCCCCGGCATTTGTGTATTGTGGGAGGCAGGCTGCGTGGCCCTCTGCCTGGAGCCCCTCGAGGGCCCTGGGGACCACCACACCCCAGGACCGGCTCCTGCAGTGTCCTGGGGTGCCTACCCCCGGGATACTGCTGTTTGCTATGAGTGGGTGGGAGTCTCGTGGCTCCCGCCCTCCCATTGAAAGACAGAGCAGTGAAATCTGTTCTCACTTTCAAAATCCAAACCAGATTGCTTTTCCACATGCAAGTCAGACCCTCCAGGTTTTCGCGATTTCGCGATATCGCGATTTGCCGCGAAATCTGCACTTTTTAAAAAATGCCGCGATTTTTACGAAAGTGCCCGCAAAATCGGCACTTTTGTAAAAATGGCGGGATTTTTACAAAAGTGCCCGCGAAATCAAGCGACAAGACATAATCAGTGACAGTCAGGATACATTTTCAAGTTGTCACCCACTACCGAAAAGTGATGCTTCCAAAGATACCTGTCAAAAGCTCTGCTGTAGGAATCTGATCAATACATTATTGTTGATTCAGCACTAACTTCTCATACAAACTCAGGCATTTATATTTGCTCTGTTTTCACAGTCCAAAATGTAACCCTAATAAGCGATTTCTTCCTTTCCTGGTCTTTATTCGAGTTGCCATTCGATACTTGGAAAAATTTGGCACAACAAAGCATTTTATAGATACATTCTGCTCCCAAGAGCATGGTTGATGAGCTTTTGAGAACTGAAGTTGTGCCTAGAAGACCTCCCTCACTTTGCAGCACACTTTGTTTCCATTCCTAGTTGACGCAAAGCACCAAGGCGCCTAGTACATCCCGCCTTTAGTAAGCTCACACTTTTTTGCTCTGACGTTGTAATCCACCAAAGAATAAATATCTTCCCCCTCCTTGGAGAAAGGCCTTCTTCAAACAATGTTCAATTTGTATTCCTCTGGATTTCTCTGTTTGTATGAAATTGACAGTATGACGATCCCCCATAGCAGAAGGAAAAGCAAATCATTTTGCCCTCTGCTAAGCCGTGGGTCCCAGCTTTGTTTATTCTGAGACAATAACACATGGGGCTCTTTGAAAAATTGTTACTGTCCCCCCCAAAGTCTACGTTCACTTTTATAATTATGGTTCTGAACATATTAATGTTATTTTTATTTAACAGTTGTTTTCTAGAGCGCCATGTCCACCTAGTCAGATTTCAGGGCGCTGTACATTGCATCCAGGTAATGAGCCAGTGAAAAAACGATCGACTTAAAAAGTCATGGATCGAAAAGGGAAACCGCTGACTGACAATCCAGGCAATTACGTGAACAATGCACACAAAACAGACAGTGCACATACACTTGTATTACAATGGCACTCTCCTGGCTCCCGGATGGACCCTTGTCTGCAGACATACACTGCCTGGGGCCCCGAGGGGCCCCAGGAGGGCTCAGTGCCCGCAGACAGCAGTAGCTTTAGAGAGTTCAAGGGCATCAGTGACCCGGCGGCACAGGCGTCAGACGCACTACAGACCAACACACACAGGCATTAAACACACAGACCACAAACACACACAGACCACAAACACACCAGGGACCAACACACGCAGACCACAGACACACCAGGGAACAACACACACAGACCACAAACACACCAGGGACCAACACACACAGACCACACACACAGACCACAAACACACCAGGGACCAACACACGCAGACCACAGACACACCAGGGACCAACACACACAGACCACAAACACACCATGGACCAACACACAGACCACAAACACACCAGGGACCAACACACACAGACCACAAACACACACAGACCACAAACACACACAGACCACAAACACACCAGGGACCAACACACGCGGACCACAAACACAAAAAACTAAGATATCTGTGTTTGTGTAGGGAAAAACGCCAAATAAAATGCCGCTAAATTGCTGCTAAATTTCCATATTTGTGCCGCTAAATTTCCATTTTTGTGCCGCTAAATTTGCTAATCCATGCCGCTATATCCTGGGGGGTCTGGCAAGTTAGAATCTCCCCATGTGGAAAAGCAATGCCATCTCCCGAAGGACGCGGGGAGCCGGTGGGACCGTGGGGGCATTGTGGCTCCCCCCACGGTCCCCAACATTTTTTATAAGACCCAGAGGATAGGGTCCCCGGGGATATTAGAAATTACTGATAGGGGCTATTTTTTTACTGTAAAATTAGAAGTTTCGCACCCAGTGCTGCCCCCTGGTGTGCACGCGCTTGATGCACTACTCATAATCCTTTCGTGCACAACTTCTACGCGTTTGGGAGCCATCTTGCTTTTCCACATGGGGAGCTACTGACATGCAGCTCACCATGTGGAAAAGCAATCTGGTTTAGATTTTGAAAGAGAGAACAGATTTCCTTGCTATGGGAGGGTAGGTTGGACACCCCGGGACACTGCAGGAGCCGGCCCTCCCATAATACATAAAGCTCCGGGGAGTGGTGGTCTCCGGGGCTTTGGAGACCTTGCAGCCCCCCCCACAATTTTTTTTTGTAGCCCTGGGTGGTGACGAGGCCCTTGAGTGCTCCAGGAGAGGGCCACACAGTCCCCCTCCCACAATGCATAAAGCCCCGGGCGGTGGTGTTCCCACGGCTTTGGGGACCTTGGACTCTTTCCCTCACCCTTTTCTTTTAGCCCCGGGGGTTGCCGATTCCTAGGGATGGGGGGCCTCTCTGGCCCCCCCATAAAATGTAATAATTTTGCCCCCGGTATTTAGACCCCGGGGCTAATTATAAAAAAAGCTCTGTTTTATTTTATATATTTTTTTACGCAGAGTCCGCTTACCCTACATGCACCTGCCGGGTCTTTTTAAAAAAAAAAAAAATTGTGGGCCCTGGGAGTCCTTCTGGGACCCCATAAGCAGGTCTAGAGGGTCAAAGTATTTATACTCTGCCCCCTTGGTACGTTTTGCACACATATTGCACTGACTTCTTCAGCCTCGCTTCTACCGAGGCACAAAATGGCTGCCAACAGTTCCTGGTTTCGAATGTTGACAACCACTTGACAGCCAATTAGCATTCAGCGCGTGATCGGAGGGGTGCGCTTACAATACTCTCACTGTGCGCTCATAGTCTGCGGATCCCCCGCGCCCATAGATATATAAATGCTTTTAACTATAATTTTCTCTGGAACTACTGAACAGATTTACACCATTTAAGCAAAAGGCACAAGTTTGAACTGAGGACTACCTCTTTGCCAAATTTGGTGTAATACCGTTCAGCAGTTTGGGCTGTAGCTGTGGCTACAGGTCCTACGGGAAATTGCATAGCGAAAGCGCGTTTTGGGACTCCCCTTTTTCGAAGCCTCCGCTTGACGAATCACCGTGAAACTTTCAGGATAGGAGCATACCGGAGCTGACTGTAACTTTTGAAAATTTCATGAAGCCTCCACAGGGCTTGGTCGCCCCACTCACTGCTGCCGCTCCTGCCTGCCTTTGCCACCTCCTGCCTGCAGATTCCTTCGCTCGCTGCCCGCTGCTCCTGGGAATTTCCCGCTGCTCCTGGGAATTTCCCGCTGCCCGCTGCTTCTTGGAATTTCCCGCCGCTGCCTCCCTGCGGCCCCGCCCCCCTGTGATTCCATTCGCCGCCCCGCTCCCGCCACCCAGCTGCTCCTCCCTCCCAGCTCCTTACTTAAGGGGACCGTAGGGGACCACAGAGTGTGACCGCTCTGCCCTCCACAGGGCTTGGTCGCCCCACTCACTGCTGCCGCTCCTGCCTGCCTTTGCCGCCTCCTGCCTGCAGATTCCTTCGCTCGCTGCCCGCTGCTCCTGGGAATTTCCTGCTGCTCCTGGGAATTTCCCGCTGCCCGCTGCTTCTTGGAATTTCCCGCCGCTGCCTCCCTGCGGCCCCGCCCCCCTGTGATTCCATTCGCCGCCCCGCTCCCGCCACCCAACTGCTCCTCCCTCCCGGCTCCTTACTTATGACGCCCCCAGAGCGACCGCGCAGCGGACGCGCGCAGCGGGAGCACCGATTGAGCGCCGAAGGTGCGCCAAAGGTAAGCCCGTCTGCGCCCGTCCGCGCCTGGCCCGCGCCCAGCGCCTGGATCCCTGGCCCCCCCCGCCGAGGCAAGACGACCCGACTGACCTACGATGCCACCACTCTCAACGCACTCAATGCCGGCCGGACCCACGCCTGCTGCCGAGCCACCCCGAGACGCACCCACGGACCCTTCACCTGCTGCACCTGCAAGTTCACCTGCCTCCGAACCTGCCCCGCACCCGCCAAGACAAACACCAGCAGCAACCACCTCAAGTGCCTCCTGATCAACACCCGCTCCGTCCACAGACACGCCGTGGAACTCTGGAACCTCCTCGACGCTACATCACCGGACGTCGCCTTCCTCACGGAAACCTGGATGAACGCCTCCTCTACACCCGACATCGCCATCGCCATCCCGGACGGGTACAAGATCATCAGGAGGGACCGCATCAACCAGACCGGAGGTGGCATCGCCATCGTCCACAGGAACACCATCCGCATCACGACCGACGCCAACGACTCCTTCGCCGCAGCCGAACATCTCCACTTCTAGATTCACACCGACCCTAAGACGACCCTCAGAGGCACCCTCATCTACAGACCCCCGGGACGACGCACACAATTCAGCGAAGACATCACAGACTTCATCAGCCCGCACGCCCTCCCCTCCACTGACTACATCCTCCTCGAGGACCTCAACTTCCACCTGGAGAACAACAAGGACCGCAACACCACCGCCCTGCTGGAAAACCTCGCCAACCTCGGACTCAAGCAACTGGTCAACACCCCCACCCACTACGCCGGCCACACGCTTGATCCTGTCTTCTCTTCCAGCAAGTACATCACCTTCAGCCACGCCACCGGACTCCACTGGACCGACCACAGCTGCGTCCACTTCAGCTTCAAAAGATCCACGACCCACCACCACCCGCAACAGGTACCTCACAGGAATTGGAGCAAGATCACCGCAGACCAGCTCACCACCTCCCTCAGCCAGAGCCCACCCCCCAACACAACGGACCCCAACGAAGCAGCCCGCAACTTCACACAGTTGCTGACCGCCTGCGCCGATGACCTTGCACCACTAAAGAACCCTCCCAGCAGACCCAGAAGCAAGAAGGCATCCTGGTTCACCGACGACCTCAAGGACTCCAAGAAGACCTGCCGCACCCTCGAGAAAGCCTGGCTCCTCGACCGGACCACCGACAACATGACCGTCCTCAAACACGCTACCCGCAAGCACCACCAGCTCATCCGCACCACCAAGAAGAAATCCCTGAAGGAACGACTGGACAACAACGCCCACGACAGCAAAGAGCTCTTCACTATCGTCAAGGAGTTCTCCAACCCCAGCACCGGCACCAACGACATCACTCCGTCACAAGACCTCTGCAACTCCCTCGCCTCGTTCTTCCACCGCAAGATCGCCGACATCCACAACAGCTTCGGCGCCCCACCCATGCACCCAACCGTCGAACCAATGCCCTCCACCGCCACCCTTCGCACCTGGACCACGGTGACCACCGAAGACACAGCCCGCACGATGAACACCATCCACTCCGGATCACCGACCAACCCCTGCCCACACCACGTCTTCAACAAGGCCGACTCCACCATTGCACCCCAACTCCGGAACATCATCAACGCCTCCTTCAACACCGCCACCTTCCCGGAGAGCTGGAAGCACGCAGAGATCAGCGCCCTCCTGAAGAAACCCACAGCGGACCCCACGGATCTCAAAAACTTCCGCCCCATCTCGCTCCTCCCTTTTCCTGCTAAAGTCATCGAGAAGATCGTCAACAGACAGCTGACCGCCTTCCTCGAGACGAACGGATCCCTCGACCCCTCGCAGTCCGGCTTCAGAGCCAACCACAGCACCGAGACCGCCCTCATCACAGCCACCGACGACATCCGGACCCTGCTCGACAAGGGGGAAACAGTGGCCCTCATCCTACTGGACCTCTCCGCTGCGTTCGACACAGTCTGCCACCGCACCCTAGTCCAGCGCCTCAGCAACATCGGTATCCAAGAGAAGGCACTGGAGTGGATCATCTCGTTCCTCGCCGGAAGAACACAAAGAGTCCGCCTCCCCCCGTTTCGCTCCGAGGCCACCGAAGTCATCTGCGGCGTCCCGCAAGGATCTTCACTCAGCCCCACCCTCTTCAACATCTACATGAAACCTCTCACAGCCATCACACGCCAGCACAACCTCAACATCATCTCTTACGTCGACGACACCCAGCTGATCCTCTCCCTCACCAGAGACCCCAACACCGCCAGAACCTGCCTACACGAAGGGATGAAAGACGTCGCCGAGTGGATGAAGGACAGCCGCCTGAAACTGAACTCGGACAAGACGGAAGTCCTCATCCTGGGATCTTCGCCCTCCACCTGGGACGACTCCTGGTGGCCCCCAGCCCTGGGCACCGCACCCAAGCCAACCGACCACGCACGCAACCTGGGCTTCATCCTGGACCCCTCCCTCTCGATGACCAGACAAGTCAACGCCGTCTCCTCATCGTGCTTCAACACCCTGCGTATGCTTCGCAAGATCTTCCGCTGGATCCCGACCGAGACCAGGAAGACTGTCACCCAGGCACTCGTCACCAGCCGAATGGACTACGGAAACGCCCTCTACGCCGGAACCACAGCCAAGCTACAGAAAAGACTCCAGCGCATCCAGAACGCCTCCGCCCGACTCATCCTGGATGTCCCCCGATGCAGCCACATCTCCAGCCACCTGAGGAACCTGCACTGGCTCCCCGTCGACAAGAGGATCACATTCCGGCTCCTCACCCACGCACACAAGTCTCTCCACGACCTGGGCCCCAAGTACCTCAACGACCTCCTGACCTTCTACACGCCCACCCGCCAGCTACGGTCCACCAGCCTCGCCCTCGCAGGCGTACCACGCATCCGAAGAGCCACCGCCGGAGGAAGATCCTTCTCTTACCTGGCTGCCAAGACTTGGAACTCCCTCCCCATCCACCTTCGGCTGACCCAGGACCATCTCGCCTTCAGGAAACAACTCAAGACCTGGCTGTTCGAGCAGTAGCATACCCCTCCCCCCAAGCGCCTTGAGACCCTCCCGGGTGAGTAGTGCGCTATACAAATGGCATGATTGATTGATTGATTGAAGATTCGTCAACCGGCGCCAAAGTGATTTTAAATAGAATGTTGCGGATTTCCCACAGAAAATAGGTCCTAACTATAACTACCTACTGGCGAAAAAATCATAGGTTTCACACATATTATAGTTAGCTGGACATTTCACTCATACAAAACCATTGAAATTCCCCCGTTATAGTTAGTTCTCTAACTATAACTCGCGCGCCTGCAATGCACTGCTGATGACGTCAAATATTACATCACTCATGAAATGGTCAGTGACATCACTCATGACATCACTGATGACATCTCAAATGACATCACTGATGACATCATCCAGTGAATGTGTGTCTTTCTGAAAAATAAATATTTTTATATATGTATCTCTAAAGGTCAACGGAAGAATAAATGGGTAAACAAGTTTCTAAATGGATGTTTTTTTTGTAAAAAAGATTGCATAACTGATTTATAAAGTGTATCTTAGTGAATACATGTATTAGCGAGTAGTGTTTAAATATGTAAATATCTGTATCAGTGTCTCACTTTGTCTATAAGTGGCTGCATGGGTTGGTGAGTAGCTACATGAGTGTCTATATGGGTTATTAGTTCTGTTTTTTGAGTATCAGTATGAGTGTCTGTATGGTTCGGTGGGGATATTAGCGTATAGATGCATGAATGAGTGACTCACTGTTTGTATGTGTTTTGAAGACAGCATGTGTGCAGGACTGTATGGGTGGATGAGTGTGTGTATGGGTGTGTTAGTGAGTAAATGACTGTCTCAATAGTATATTTATGAGTAACTACATATGTTTTAATCTAGTATATGTGAGTATTGATGTATATAAGTGATTATATGTGAGAGTGAGAGATTGGACGAGTTCCTGTACAAATAGGTATGTGTTTCTATAAGTGATTGTTTAATAGAGTAAGTTTGGGTACGTTTCTGTAAAAGTAAGTGTAGTGGTGTGTGTATAGCGGTATATGCAAATAAATGGATGTTTGATAGTTTATTTGCATGTGTGAGTATGTGTGTGAGTAACTCTATGGATGAGTGTCGGTGTGCAACAGGATGGATAGGTGTATGAGTACATATGATGAGTGAGTACATGTATGAGTGGCTATATAGAACTGTTGGTGCATTAAGGGATGTGTATGTAGATTTTGGAATTACTGAATAGGATGTTCTAACAGGTATTGGTATCTCCATTTTTTTGAAAATTTTAGTTTCTATTTTTGAATGTGTGTATCAAGGGTTATATTACACTGATAGGAGGTCTGCCACTCTTTCACAAGGATGATATCATCAGTGATGTCATCAGTGATGTCATTTGAGATGTCATCCGTGATGTCATGAGTGATGTCACTGACCATGTCATGATTGATGTAATATGTGACTTCATCAGCAGTGAATTGCGAGCGCGTGAGTTATAGTTAGATGAGCTAACTATAACGGGGGAATTTCAATGGTTTTGTATGAGTGAAATGTCCAGCTAATTATAACGTGTGAAACCTATGGTTTTTTCAGTGAATTTCGAACGTTTTTTAAATGCTAATTCCTAACTATAACATGGCTGAAACCTATGGTTTTTTCAGTGAATTTCAAAGGTTTTGTAAATGATAATTTTTAAATGTATTAATTGTTATATTTTTTTATACCAATTTACCAAATTGTTTTAAAGTATTTATTTTAAGATATTTTATTTTTTAAATGACATTACATATTTTTTTATATAAATTGAAAAAAAATGTTTTTTAAAATATAAAAATTGTAATATTTATTTATTTTTATTTGATATTTTTTTAATGTATATATACTTTATATAGCAGGCAATGATATCCTATGGAAGGAAATTCAAGTTACTGGTAAGTACAGTTAAATTTACTTTTCAGGATCGGTAGTGAGCTGAAAGATCCAGCACTCAGGTCTCTCCAGATAACAGGTGAGTAAATCGGAATTCGTAGCTAGGCTGATTTTAGAGGAATTTTTTAAAGTTCCAAAACTCCACACTTAGAAGAATTTCCAAGTGAAACCAGTCAATGTTAGCCTATGGAAGGAAATTCAAGTTACTGTAACTACGATTAGAAATACTTTTCAGGATCAGTAGTGGGCTGAAAGATGCAGCACTGAGGTCTCTCCTGATAACAGGTGAGTAAATCGGAATTCGTAGCTCGGCTGATTTTAGAGGAATTTTTTAAAGTTCCAAAACTCCACACTTTGAAGAATTTCCAAGTGAAACCAGTCAATGTTAGCCTAGGGAAGCAAATCCAAGTTACTGTAAGTATGGTTAGAATTACTTTCCAGGATCAGTAGTGGGCTGAAAGATGGAGCACTGAGGTCTCTCCGGATAACAGGTGAGTAAATCGGAATTCGTACTTTTTGAGGAATTTTTCGCTCAATAGTGAAGGAAGGGGGCGGGGCCTGAAGTGACATGTGTGCAAACATGCCCTGTGGCATGTTTTAAGTTGGGGAATTATTTCTTCTTCAATCCTGAGGTCCCCTGTGGGCCAACTAGCCCACCAGGTACCTCCACTATGCGCCAGGGAGCAGCGTTGCAGAGAGGTGTTCAGAGGGCTCACCCCCTTTTTACAACACTCTGCAACGGAGCTCCGTGGGGCTTACTGGAGGTACCTGTTGGACTAGTTGGCCCCTAGGGGACCTCTGGATTGAAGAAGAATTAATTCCCCAACTTAAAACGCGCTACAGGGCATGTTTGCACACATATCACCTCTAGCCCCGCCCCCTACCTTCACCACTGTGCAAACACGCCCCATAGCGCGTTCTAAGTTGGGGGATTAAGTCCCCTTGCATACTGGGGGTCCATGGGAGCCAACTAGCCCACCAGGAACCTCCAGTATGCGCCAGGGGGCTGCGTTGCAGAGAGGTATAAAAAGGGGCGTGGCCTCATTACACCTCTCTGCAATGCAGCCCCCGGGCGTGTTTACAGAGGGGGAACTAATTCCCATTGCATACTGGGGGTCCCTGGGGGCCAACTAGCCCACCAGGAACCTCCAGTATGCGCCAGGGGCTGCGTTGCAAAGAGGTGTAATGAGGCCATGCCCCTTTTTACACCCCTCTGCAATGCAGCCCCCTGGCGCGTTTGCAGAGGGGGAACTAATTCCCCTTGCATACTGAGGGTCCCTGGGGGCCAACTAGCCCACCAGGAACCTCCAGTATGCGCCAGGGGGCTGCGTTGCAGAGAGGTGTTCTGAGGCCATGCCCTTTTTACACCTCTCTGCAACGCAGCCCCCTGGCGCTTACTGGAGGTTCCTGGTGGGCTAGTTGGCCCCCAGGGACCCCCAATATGCAAGGGGTATTAGCTCCCCCTCTGCAAACGCGCCAGGGAGCGCGTTTGCAGAGAGGTGCAGGGAGGGGGCGTGGCCTCCTCCCGATCCTGTTTTTTTTTTTTTAACTACTTTTAAGAAGGGGGGCTGTGTAGCCCCCCTTATTTTTCTTTTTTTTTTGGCCCTGGAGACCCCATCCCCCAGGGCCTGCCCCCAATTTTTTATTTATAAAAAAAAAATCGGGAAGGGGGCCGCGTGGCCCCCTCTCAGGGCCATACTCTGCCCCAGGGACCCCATCCCCTGGGGCATGGGCCTTTTTTTTTTAAATTAGGAGGGGGGCTGCTTTGCCCCACTCCTGTGGCCACCTTTGGCCCCGGGGACCCCATCCCCGGGAGATGGCCTTTTTAAAAATGTTATTTTATTTTTGGGGGGGAGGGGGGCTGCGTGGCCCCCCTCCCGGGCCACTTCTGGCCTCGGGGACCTCAACTCAACTCAACTCATAAAATTTATATAGCGCACTACATACCCAGAGGGTTTCAAGGCGCTTAGGAAGGGGAGGGGGATTATTTGTCAAAAATCCACGTTTTAAGCTGCTTTCTGAACGCTAGGTGATTCTGGGTGAGGCGAAGGTAAGCGGGGAGTGAGTTCCATGTTTTGGCAGCCAGGTATGAGAAGGATCTGCCTCCCATGGTGGTCTTGTTGATGCGAGGTACAGTGGCGAAGGCTTGGTTGGAAGAGCGAAGTTGGCGGGAGGGGGTGTAGAAGGACAGTCGAGAGTTGAGGCAGTCTGGTCCTATGTCGTAGAGTGATTTGTGTGCGTGGGTAAGCAGTCGGAAAGTAATCCTCTTATTGACGGGTAGCCAGTGGAGGTCTTTAAGGTGACCAGAGATGTGTTCGTAGCGTGGGATGTCTAATATGAGCCTGGCTGAGGCGTTTTGGATTCGTTGTAGTTTCTTCTGGAGTTTAGTGGTGGTGACATTCGAAGTCTACTGGACAATGGAGACACAGTCGCCCTCATCCTCCTCGACCTCTCTGCAGCATTCGACACAGTCTGTCATAACACCCTCTTACAACGCCTCAGAAACATCGGAATCCAAGGAAAGGCAATGGAATGGATCACCTCGTTCCTCACCGGAAGAACCCAGAGAGTCCGCCTCCCACCATTCAAATCCGAGGCCTCTGAAATCATCTGCGGCGTACCACAAGGATCCTCACTCAGTCCCACCCTCTTCAACATATACATGAGCCCCCTCGCGGCCATCGCACGCCAACACAACCTCAACATCATCTCTTATGCGGATGACACTCAACTGATCCTTTCTCTCACCAATGACCCCAGCACCGCCAAGACTAACCTACACGAAGGAATGAAAGAAGTCGCCGAATGGATGAAACAAAGCCGTCTGAAACTGAACTCAGACAAAACAGAAGTCCTCATCTTAGGTAAATCCCCCTCTGCATGGGACGACTCCTGGTGGCCGGAAGCCCTCGGAAAGGCACCCATCCCGACAGACCACGCACGGAACCTTGGCGTCATCCTAGATTCTTCACTCTCAATGAACAGACAAGTCAGCGCCGTATCCTCTTCCTGCTTTAACATTCTTCGCATGCTCAGAAAAACATTTCGCTGGATCCCCACCGAAACAAGGAAAACAGTCACCCACGCTCTAGTCACGAGCCGACTGGACTACGGAAACACCCTCTACGCAGGTACCACCACTAAACTCCAGAAGAAACTACAACGAATCCAAAACGCCTCAGCCAGGCTCATATTAGACATCCCACGCTACGAACACATCTCTGGACCCCATCCCACAGGGCCTGGCTGGGATACGTGGGATACGTACGTGTATCCCACGATTTAGAAAAAATATATATTTTTTTTGCCTTGGGGGTCCTTGTGGGACCCCCTGAGCAGGCCTAGGGGGTCAGGGTGTTTCTACCCTGCCCCCTTTGCGTGTTTTGCACGTTTGTTTCACTGCTTTCTTGTGCCTTGGTTTTACCGAGGCACAAGATGGCTGCCAACACTTCCTGGTTTGGAGTGTTGACAGACAGTTGACATCCAATCAGCATGCAGCTCGTGCTTGGGAAGGTACAGAGTACAGTACAGAGTACAGTACAGAGTACGGCACTTCATCTCTAGAAATATCTATGATTTTACTTTTTATTTTCTGAGGAACTACTGACCGGTTTACACCATTTAACAAAATGGGTAATCTGCGAACCGAACTCTACCTTTTTGCCATATTTGGTGCAATTCCGTTCAGCCGTTCGGGCTGTAGCCCTGGCTAAAGGTCCTATGGAAAATTGCATGGGGAAAACACGTTTTGGGACCCCCTTTTTCTCAGCCCCCACTTCACGAATCACCCCCAAACTTTCACGGATGGAGCGGTGCGGAGAAGGCCGTTTTCTTGGAGAATTTCGCGGGTATTTGTTGACCGGCGCAAAGTTATGAATTGAATGTTGACGAGTTCCTATGGAAACCAGGTCCTAACTATAACTACCTACTGGCGACCGCCAGTAGGTAATATATATATATATATATATATTCATTGAAAAAACCATAGGTTATAGACCATATATAGTTAGGAATTAGCATTTAAAAAACCTTATTTTACTCACACAAAACCAATGAAATTCCATATATAGTTAGTTGTACTAACTATATATCGAGCACCCGCAATCCACTGCTGATCATGTCACATATTACATCATTCATGACATGGTCAGTGACATCACTGATGACATCACTGATGACATCTCAAATGACATCACTGATGACATCACTGATGACATCTCAAATGACATCACTGATGACATCACTGATGACAACATCCAGTGACTGTATTTTTCTGTAAAGTTAAAATATGTTTTACATATTGAAGAATGAGTGGATGTATAAGTGTCTGGATGAAGGATTTAGTAGGTGCATGACTGACTGACTGTATGAGTGAGTGGTTAAATGTGTCTCATTGAGTGCATGGGTTAGTGACTAAACTGTCTTAATTTGTGCATCATTATGTCTGTTGTTCTGTAAACTGCTGCATGTGTTGATCAGTAGCTATATGAGTAACTATATGGGTTATTGATTGGTTGCCCAAGCATTTGTATGGGAAACTGGGAGTGTGTGTGGGTGGCTGGGAAGGTGTATGACTCTGTGCATAATGTATGGGTTCAAAAGTGCATGTGGAAACAGCTGTATGGGTGGTTGACTGTGTGCATGACTGTATTGGTGAGTGAATGGATATCTCAGTGCTACATGTCAAAGTAAGTACATATGTAAAACACAGTACATGTGAGAGTTGACATATATAAATAACTGTGCATAAGAGCCAGTGAATGTGTGAGTGGCTGTATGGATCATTGTGCTCTTGTTTCCAGGATTGTATAAGTGAGTAAATATGTTTAGTATATGTTTGAATAAGTAAGGTGTGTTTAACTGTATAGTTAAGGAAATGGAGGTGTGATTGATTGTTTGCATGACTGACTAGGTGTGTGTGTAACTTCATGGATGAGTGACAATCTGCGAGTCTGTGTTTACACTGAGTGTATCTAAGGTTATATTAGAGTCTGAAGAGGTTCATCGTATTATCACATGAATGATGTCATCAGTGATGTGATCAGTAATGTCAAATGAGATGTCATCAGTGATGTCATCAGTGATGTCATTTGAGATGTCATCAGTAATGTCATCAGTGATGTCATTTGAGATGTCATCAGTGATGTCATCAGTGATGTCATTTGAGATGTCATCAGTGATGTCATCAGTGATGTCACTGACCATGTCATGAATGATGTAATATGTGACATGATCAGCAGTGGATTGCGGGTGCGCGATATATAGTTAGTACAACTAACTATATATGGAATTTCATTGGTTTTGTGTGAGTAAAATAAGGTTTTTTAAATGCTAATTCCTAACTATATATGGTCTATAACCTATGGTTTTTTCAATGAATTTCATTGGTTTTTTAAAAGCTAATATCTATAGCTGTAAAATTTATTCTTCTTTAAATCCAAAAATATATTTTATATGTTTATTAATAATTTTTTTTAAATATTTTTTTTGTTTCGCTCCCGGTCCGCGAACCGGGAAGCTTCCCGTTAGCTCAATTTGATTCCGCGATCCGGTCCGCGAACCGGTAAGAAATCAACATAGTGACGGTATCGCGTTGCCGCGTAATGCGTCTTATGACGTACTGCGTTAGCGCACCCGGAAGTGCCCCGGGGCGCGGACCGAGGCGCGAAACGCAGCTCCCCGGAAGCGATCCGCGGCGCGAAAGCGCGACGTATCGCGTTGCCGCAAAATGCGTCTTGTGACGTATCGCGTTAGCGCACCCGGAAGTGTCCCGGGGCGCGGACCGGGGCGCGAAGCTTAGCGACCCGGAAGCTAACCGGGGCGCGTTCCGCAGCGCGTAACATGAGCGTGAGAGGTCATGTGACTTGTTTTTTTTTTTTTTTTTTTATAATATTTTTATTTTTTCATAGCAAACCAATCAGATACATATTGCACAAGCATAATCAAACAAAAAAAAAAAACCACAGAAGCAATAATGAGAAATAGTGAAAATTCTTCAGATATTCCAGTCCAGGGAGTCTACTGTATCCCTCTTTGCCGCTCTTTCCACTTACTTATTGGCTCCCATATTCTTCTCCCCAAACATCTTCCTCTCCTCCCTTTTTGAGCATAAATTTTTTCCTCTATTTTATATGCATACAAAATATTTGCCAACCAGTTTTGCAATTTCGGAGGATTTTTATCTAACCAAGCCCTGGCTATTGTCAGCCTGTAGACAGCCATTACCACAAACAAAAATTCAGTGTGCAGATCCTGCTCCCGATCAGCCACACCTAGCATAATCCAAGCTGGAGAGAGAGAGATCACAATGCCCAAAGACCTTGCCAAGAACCCCTCAATCTCATTGATCAGTGTTTGTATTTGGGGACATGTTGCAAAGATGTGTATGCTATCTGCTTCCAGCGCATTACAGCGGGGGCAGTTAATTCCTGTATTCCCCCCCCACCTTGCAATCCTTGCAGGAGTGAAATACAAAAAGTATAGTGTTTTATAGTGCTGGGACTGTAGCGGGGCTGCACATAATATTGTGCAGCCTAGATCCAGCGAGTCGAAAAACAAGTTACTTTCAACTCCTAGTTTATCTGCCCACTTCTTACTAAATTTGCCTAAATCATCTTGCTTTTCTTTCAACAGAATTGCGTAAAAAGACTTGATTGAGCAGTCCCCCATCAGCTTTATTTTCTCCAAAATTTCTATTTTATTAAAGCCTGCTGGGCCTCCCACTTTGTTTTTCAAAAAGCTTCTGATCTGCAGGTACTTAAAGAAACCCCTGTTGTGTATGCCATACGTATCTCTTAAATCCGAAAACTGCTTTAAACCCTCTTGTGAAAGTAAATCCCCTATTTGCATAATCCCTCTTGAGGCCCACTCTGCCATAGTGTGGTCAGCAAATATTTCCTCTGGGAGTGATCTGTTGTTGACCAAAAAGACATACCTATTGTACCTCCCCATCTTGACTTTCTTTAAGAAAGCATTCCATACCGTGATCGCCGCCTTGATTGTTTCAAATCTGGTTCTCTTTAAATAGCTATAATCTGTACATTTTAAAAAGCAATTGTGAGCATTTACCCCTAGTGCAACAGCATAAACCTCCGTAGACATATTATGCATTCTTACATCATCAGCATTGCCTCCAATAAGTCCCTGTATATATTGCAGCACCGTAGCCATATAGTACAAACGGAAATCATGTGACTTGTTAATAAAACTTTTCATTGGTTCATTTCACTTTTAGTTTCATAATTATGGAAGGCTAGGTCAGGTGACCTAAAAATAACACTTTTCATTGGTTGAGAAGTATTGTTTTTTCCAAATGATGAAAACCCCTCCTTCTTTCCTCACTCTGACTTTCATCATTGTGAGAGGAAGACCTATTTTGCTTGTTGGAAGACCTATTTTGCTTGTGTGAAAATGGCTTCATTGGTTGCTTCAGCTGGTGCACCCCCACCACCACCACCACCTCCTCATGGGAAGAGAGGACCACCTCCCCAGGTGATTACCAACACTGAGGAGGAAGATGAAGAAATGGATGAGGAGGGAGAAGAACCACAATTCCTGGAAGAGTTGCCCCGGGTTTCCGGAAAGAAAGCCAGTTTCATCTGGCAGTTTTTTTCGATGCCTCGTGGACAAAAAAAAGTCAACGCGAGGTATGTCACCTGCCTCATATGCAAGGAACAATTGTCCAGAGGGACGGACAAAAAATACAGTTATGGTAATCACACCATGCATAGGCACATGACGAGGAAACATCCCCTAAATTACAGCCGGGCGGAATTAAGGGATATGCTGGACAATCCTAGACCAACTCCTGTGGCCAGACCAACAATACCGGTTTCTTTAACACCAGAGGAGGCACGGGAAACTGTGCCAAATATCCAAGAAAATTTTGGGCATATGATACATTTATGTATGCACTGTCGTGCATTATTAGCTTGTGGCAACATGAGCATCAATGCACTCAACCTTTCATATGAACACCATGATTGCCCTAACCGCCCCCAGTAATTTTTTTTTGCTCCTGTTGAGCCCTTTTCAACGCCTGTTTTTTGTTGTTTCCTCCCCCCCCCAAAAAAACCAAAAAAAATATAAAATCGTTCAAAAAATACAAAAAAAACAAAAAATGTTCAAAAAATAAAAAAAAATATAAAACAACAAAAATATTTAAAAAAAAGTTCTTTTCAGAACTACCTTCCCTTTCAAAAAAAATTGCTACAATGTTTAGCACTCTGACAAGCTCTATTTCTTTTGGTTCGCTCCCGGGTTAGCTTCCCGGTACGCGGACCGGGAGCTAACCAAAAAATTGTTTTTTTTAAAAAAAGTGTAAGTATAAGGAAAGTAAACAGAGAGTGATGTTAAAAGAAAGACAGCTATAGGGAGTAAAGAAGAGATACTGTTTAATAGATCTATTTACCGAAGAAAAGACAGAAGAGGGTATAATTGTGAAAAACAAAATAGATAACGAAGTGAAAGAAAAAAAAAGAGAGTATAACATTAACAAAGAAGAGTTTCTTGGAGAATGTGAGTGAATGTTCAAAATAAGATTAAAATATGGGGAATAACAGAGAGAAAAAATAGAAAACAGAAAACAAAAAATAACAGAAAAAGATTAATTGAAACAGCAAAGAAATGTAAGTAACATAGAGCCATATCATCAACATAGGCAATAAAAGTTTTGCAGCTTTTATTGGCAGAAATGTGTCGCTAAAGCCGCTTTTGCGGCAGAAAACTGCCGCTAAAACCACTTTTTAACCAGTTTTCTGCCAATAAAAAGAGCAATAATTTTATTGGCTGTGTTCATAATATTCCCCTTAGTGTGCTTCAACTACACAGAGAAAGCATTATGAACAAGTAGTGATAGAGTGATCAGTCAAAGACACTAAGAGTAATAGAGACGGAGTGAGTGAACAAGAGTGAGGAACTATGAGAAGAGAGGGACTGAGAAAAAGAGTGGAAGGAGTTGAGTAAGTAGATAATAGAGAAAGGAATGAGGGAAGTAGCAAAGGCAGGAAACTGAGGGTTAAAGAAATGAAGCAGTGGAACTAATAGAAGTTCAATGTGATAGAAATGTAACGAAAAGAGTACAAAATATTTACCTTATAATTGTCGTTAAATTACTCACTTTTTGTTTTTATACTTTCAATCTGTGAAAGAGAGAACAAACATTTGAAAAATATTAAAACATGTATTTAAAAATTACAAAAGACAAGGGCAAAGATTGAAGGACAAACAGTTTTTCAACAACTTTGACACTTACAGAAGCTTCTGCTTCTCCAGGCCCCCTACACAGTCCTAAAGATATACATTTTAAACTAACAGTATCTTGATGCAGATGAAGTGAGGCCTATCTTAAAACATGGTGCATATTTTGCATTGCTGTTGTTTCAGAAAAGTGTCGCAAGACACTAAAATTTTAAATAATTGCTTCAGGATGCCAATAAGATGTCTACTATCCAGAGTTTTGTTTCAGGTGAGGCCTACTCAGGGTTGCAGATGAAATTTCGAGTTGTTGAAGAGAATAGAGGACACAATACATGTGAAGGTCTACCAATGAAGTGAGTCATGTCCACTGTACTCTTCAACAAAGTCCAAACCTCCTATGTTTCCCTGGACAGACCTAAACTTGATCTGCACAATGTGATTCGTAATGATAGGAAACACAGGTGATCTAATTGAAATACATGCAATTTATTTTGCTCATTTCTCAATCACATCACTTGCGTTTCCTTTGCTTAGGTATCTCATTGTGCAGATGTAGTCTAGCATATGAAAGAATACGCAGAAGTGCAGCACTGCATGCAACAACTTTGACACTTACAGAAGCCTCACCTTCTCCATGCCTCCTACACAGTTCTACATATACATCATAAATGCAAACAGTACAGAATTAATTATACATGTTAAATGGTTTATTTTTGCTGTTCTCAGAATGTATCAAAATTCACTAAAAACAGTGACTTGAAGGTATTCATCATGTAACAGCGGGGAAAAAAAAACACAATCAAAATGATTGTGTTTAAAAAACCCATACAACATCAGAAATCAAAATTCAGAACTCCTTAAAGTTAACTTACTTTCCATGACGTCCAAGGATGTCCTATGAACAGCTTACACTCTTTTGTGCTGTTATTACTTTCAGCCCGCCACTTTCTGAAAGAAAATCTCCATCGTTTTTAAAAACACGTTACATGCAATAAATGACTTCTTGCTCTCTACCACAATTTTCCACAAGGCCAAATCTTGTCAGAGCCATTTATAACTCTTGGATTTCTTGTAAGCCAATCCCGTCATTTGGCATTTCCGCAACTTTCAGAATTAAAATGTTGAAGATCATTTTCACAATCCTGGAATAGTAATATCTTCCCCTTCTTGCTCAGTCATGTTCTACTTTTCCTATGACACTGATACAAGCAGACTTACACTACCTCTATGACTACTACAATTATTTAATTCTCTACATCACTTTTAATCACAAAGCAATGTAAAACAGTAGACAGCATTGCAGACTTACATTCCCTCTACTCCATGTTTTGATTGGCTGCTTCAATTAGTTTATAAAAAGATACAGTTTTTCTGAACTCATTCAAAGTGCACGTATTTCTCCATAATGTCCAGTCCTATGGTTAGAAGTTATGTCTCTGAACTACACTTATCCTCAAGGCCAAATTGTGTAGGAGCCATTAGAACTTCTTGAAATTCCACAGAGCACATCCCGAGATTCTTTCCCTAAAATTTTGGTTTTAAAAACACCAGGTAAGAGTTTTTAGGGTCATACG
Source organism: Lissotriton helveticus (assembly GCF_964261635.1). NCBI lineage: Eukaryota > Metazoa > Chordata > Amphibia > Caudata > Salamandridae > Lissotriton > Lissotriton helveticus. The sequence continues at coordinate 149,454 of NW_027611709.1, read as the reverse complement.
GCAATTTTTTTTTGAAAATTAAAACAGAATCATTGCAGAATGACCAGCCATTTCTAGACTTTAAATAAGCTGTGTAATGTCCTGATGTTATTGAAGGGCCGTCATGATATATAATTGCTGCAGTTACAAAAGTCCTTCCTGATATTGACAACTGCGAAGCTACAAAATTTTTAATTAAAGTTGTCAATTTTGTTCCATCAGGCCTACATCGTTGGAACATTAAAATGACATACTGGCCATATGTTCGTATAAATAATGTGGACATCATTTCAGATTTACATTGGCTACACTCCATGTTGTGATCAGCTGCTTTTACTAGCTTATTAAAGGAGAATGATTTACTGTCTGGCAAAGTTAAATATATAAATCTTTCTGAGTCTACACTAGTAGTACTTGATACCATACAGTTCTCGCAGTCATGCTGCCATTGATAAGAAAGCCCAAACAGCTGATCTACATCTACACCTTCAGCATGTAATACATCAAGCATATACATTAAAAACTCCTGACAATCTTGCTGAATATTTTGAGAGAATTGTGTTTGGCCTGAACATCTGTCTAACAGATTTCGAATTTCAGACACACTTTCTATGTTTCTTCTATCAGTGGTACATTTCTCTAACACAGAATTTAACAAACTGCAAAATCTTTGATCAGAATTGACCACAATCTCTTCTTTTACATTTTTAAGAGAAAATAAAACATTAACTACTACATTAGCATAGCAGTTGACACCAGAAATGTTTTCAAACTGAAAACCAACAACATCTTCAACAGAATCCTTTTTGTTTCTGCTTGTAATTTTAGGTTCATTGACTTTTTGTCTTTTTGCTACAACCTCCCCAGTATTGTTCTCATTTCTTCGTTTCCGGCCTACCACACGTTTCTCAAACAAAGGATACTGAGGCAAATGTGGCGCATACTCTCTTCTTAACCTATTGTATTCCTTAACACAATCTAGATCTGCACAAATGTTTGTGACATCACACTCAATCAAGTACAATCCCGATAAAGTTCTAACTCGTGACAATGCCACATATGCCATACCCTCCTTGAACACAGAACTGCCAATATTCACCAATGCACTGTCTACGCTTAAACCTTGCGATTTATGAATTGTCACCGCATATGCCAAGCAAACAGGAAACTGCTTATGGCGAACATATAAGTCTTTTACAAGCAAAAATCTAGCAGAACAACGACCAATTAGCTGTACTTCCTCAATGCCATCAAATTTAATTTTTAAAAATTCAATTCCATCTCTATTTCTGTATTTCACAAAATCAACAACATTACCCATTGATCCATTTACCAGACCTCTTTCAACATGTAAATTCCTTCTTAAAATTATACGGCAGTTCAAGCACACATTCAGAGTCTTTTCAAAACCTGCAGTTTTAGATATACTCTTCTCTAATGAATCCAATTTTGTTTTCAGATTCTCAGACAAAATAATTGTTGATCCCATATGCTCTACTCTATCAATAGCTTCCAGTTTCACAATCTCTTGCTTTTCTAAATGCAACATTTTGTTGTTAAATTTGGCACATTCTGCAAGAGTTGGCATCAAACATATTCCAGATTTCTTCTCAGTAATTTTCTGAAAAATATTCTCAGGCACAACATCTTGTTCTGGATATAAATTTGACAGTAATCGTGCATGTAAAGCTTCTTTCCCATGCTCGGTCACTTTTCCAATTCTAACATCTTGTAGAATAGTCTTGTAAACTTCATCCTTCGCCTGACGCATATTTTCATGCAGTTCAGCATAATTGAAGTTTAACCATATATTGACGTTGCCAATGCTGCCTAGGCACTTCCTGGTATCTTCATGCGTGAGCATTTTGAACACAGGTTGCCCTTTCACTGGTGTCAGCTGCAAAAGATCTCCGAAAACAATGATGTGTTTGCCACCAAATAACACATCATACTCTGTTTTGAGAACTTCTTGCATCCTCAAATGCACAAAGGCAAGCATGACATTGGAAACCATGCTTACTTCGTCAATGATAAGAAGTTTCATTTTCCTCAAGATTCTTGAAACTTCAAAACAAGCATCTCCAGATAGCTTGTGATATTGTAATTTGTTGTCATGCTCCACTGGCAGCATCAGTAAACGATGTAAAGTAATCCCTTTAATATTATGTGCTGCCAGTCCAGTTGGAGCAGTGACAACACAAGACAGCGATGACTCTGTCCTTTCCTGCAAATAGCATGAAATTGCTTTAATGAGGAAACTTTTTCCAGTTCCCGCTTCTCCACTCACGTACAGTCGGACAGGCTTCAACGACGTACATGAGCACTCTTTCTTGTCATGACTTAATCCATGATCAATTTGCATGGTAACTTCGTCATATATTTTCCTCTGCTCAACGTTGAGTTGTCTTTCCAACTCTTCTAAGTTAACCGCATCCTCCTGAGCATGTGCCATGGCTCTTTCCACTTCATTCATGGCAGTGGCAGCTTCATTTTCGATAACAGGTCCTCCTAGTGGATCCTGACTCAATGAAGCAGAACTCTGACTGTCCTGAGAACTGTCTCTGGCAATCTCGGCTGCAATCGTTGCTTCCTGCTCAATTTCCGCATTCAACATTTCTACATATTTGGGAAAAGCAGGACATTCTATGGTCTCCTTGGCGGCATTGAAAGAGTCTTCGTAACAGAGGAAATCTCCAAGCAGTTCCTCTTCTGCACGCCAAGGCTTGAAAAGTTGCAAAAGTGCTAAATAGAAAAACTCCTTTTTTTCAGGAGATTCGCCACTCAATTTTCGATGGTTTACCAAGTGGCATTTTCTTTGCTTGACCAGACATCCCTCACTTCCTATTACAGCATACACTCCTTTCTCAGTATCTTCTTTGATGTTCCTCTTGAATATGTAATTTTGCAGAACCTCATACAGACAAACATTCTCGAGGTGACTGCTTCGATTTGGATAATATGTATCCAACATGTTGGTCTTCAAAATGTCGGTACTGTTTGGCTCCTTTTCCGCCAAATACTCAATTTCCCGCACAGGTTTGAGAACTCGATTACGCGTTGCAGCAAGACCAAGACTCGCCCAAACGATACTCCTGGACTTGGCATAGAGACTTGCTGAAGACAACCGGTCAGAACATTCGTACGCTCCGATTTCTCGATGCGACAACATCTTCAGACTGAAACTGTACAACTTCTTGCTGAGGCTCTTTTCATGGGAAATGTCCTCCCACATATCCTTCAATTCTGTCTTCTCTTTTTTGGTGATGTAAGACGTCACATACCGAGCCACAGCCATACAGTTATCAGCCACAAACTGTATATCCATGTTAGCATTCCACATGGACAAAATCACCGGGTTGTAGTCGTTGATGTACTTGGACTCTTCGTTCCTCTTCAAATTGTAAGTGTTTTTAGGTGATTTCTTCATGACATTGTGTCGCAGCGAAGACATCAAACTGTTTACTCTTCCTTTATAAATCACCGGTCGTGGAAAGCCGAAACGACATTTAGTGTAGAACTTGTCCTTGTTTCGGAATTTACGACGGCAGTACTTTCCACATCGATGGCTTTGGAAACGCAGAACTTTTTCTCTTAGGCTTTTCTTCTCCTTTGCGTTTGGAACAGCACACGTAGAATACTGTTGGATGAAACTCATCACTGAGTCTTCTGGATCCGTTCCAAATTTAGGTGCATCCTTGATCCACAGCAACATATGTATATGAGGAGCACCTCTTGCTTGGTACTCTTTTCTCCAGAAGAAATCCAACACCTCTCCAAGAGGTGGATTCTTCTTATTCATGATGAAAGACATCATAGCTTCAAATCTATGATTGAAGTACCTACATACATTGACTGGATCCAAAGAGCACAGTTCTCCGGGTGTCTTGAATTCGATGTTATCTACGTTAGCATTTGCCTCTCGTAGAAATTCAAGTAAGTCTTCCCAGCCATACTCGGCACAGCTCAGAGTGAGGAACCATGTGGGAGTACCTAAGTTCCTCAGCATACATTTTAAATCACCATGACGACGGTACCAGTACTCATTAGTACCACGCTGACACGCCATGAGATTAATCAGGTGAGAATCCAAAATACTATCTTGGACATTGACTTTATCCATAAAGTCACTTGCCGAGATGTTTTGCATGTGTATACCACTTTTCAAGATGTGGTTCACTGCATATGACAGTCCAGACAGATCGCTTTCAAACAGGAGATGAAACAAATAAGGAATGCATTGTCGAAACCTAGCATCTCCTGCATACAATCGCAAAGTCCGGTATTCAGAAGCAGGAATTTGATGAGGTCGCTCATCATATCTTCCTCCCTGACCTGTTGGAAAAAGCTGTGGGAAACACCGAGCTTCCAAACTTTCCTCCCAAACACTAATGGGACTCCCTTTGGCTTGTTTCATTTGAAACAACTCAATAGCATTCCCCATGACTTCCTTGGAATGCAAAGGATGAACACTATAATGTTCATATATTTCTTCACTAGTAGAGGGTTCTACTTTCTCAATTTGACCAGCACACAAATCGCTATCCTCTTCCTCACTTACTTCCTCTTCTGCAACATATACATTCTTATAGTATTTATTATTTTTTTTCAAATACAATGTTGCCTTTTTAACTTTCCTAACATCTACTAAATCTTGCCATATTTTCTTATTCTTTGTCGGAACCCCATTAACTAAGATAACCAGAGGTTCCTCTTCCACTTTTTCTACTCCAATTGTGTTAATGTTTTTCTTCAAATCTAGAGGCAAATAAACAACTCTTCCCTTTAATCCTCTCTGTAAATCTGATGGAGGCAATTTCCCTGTCTTTGGCTCCATTCTTACAATAGCCTGAAAGGGATGGATACTTTGAATCAAAATAGATTCATAAGTATTTAAATCCTTCAATTCAGAAGGAATCTCAACCAATTCCAGATTATTATGAACTGCTCTAGCAGGCATCTGGTTTTGATTTAATTTGCAAGAACAATAAGTACACACACGTTGATCCAATCCCAAATCAAAACAATTTTCTACCATCAAGTATGTTGCAAAATCCTTCCATTCACTATTATTTTCCCTTTCACTTTTTGCATATAAATCCACTAACTTAGTCTGATTCTTATAATAAGTGCGTCGACAACACACACAAGTGAAATTAGGCCTCTCACTTGATTTCACCTCAAACGTCGCAATTTCCCTCTGGAAATTATCTGTACTGGAAACCTGTACACTATCTTCCACATGACCCTCTTCTTCTTGCTCAATTTCAACATTCTCCTCTTTACTTCCAAAGTAACAAAACTCAATTTCTTCACATATATTCTTCACATCTATTTCAGAACCATGCAAAAGAGCAGCGCATAATTGATTAAGCATAATTGCTGGACTCTTAGCATAATACAACATTCTAACTAATTTCCTCACTTTATTATGATGCACTGCTAGCATCCTGAAATGATGAAAAACACTCTGGCATACTCTCCTGGAAAGACAAGCCAGTGAATGACCATGCAAACCTGTCACTTCTCTCACTCTGCAAGGATCTAATTCTTGCAACAACTTCATTTTCTGCTTCAAACTTTTCTTATTAAATGACCGTACAAAATCACAAAGCAAATTGATGGAATCCTGTCGCACACTGCAAATACTACTACACTTCCAGGTGTACACAGGACCCTTAGCACGTCTTCCTAAAACCTCATTACCTAACACCTCTTCTGCCTCTGTTGTCACAAGTTTTTCTTTTTCAACTGGACAACCATCTTTCACTTCATAAGCACGACCACTGGTGTCAACTGCATGCACCAAATCATTATCCTGGAAATAACTCTCCTCATTAAAAAATGCCTCACAGCTTGAACTATGCATCCATTCTCCAGAAAAAACTTCACAAAAATTACTACGATTAACTATTCTCTTCCATCTACTATTTCTTTTGAAATCAAAAATTGCCTTGTTTAGCTTCCTAATTCTATTGATTATCAAAATAAATAACTTACGTTTAATTTCAAATGCCTGATCAATAACTTTCTCAACTTTTTTTTTTTTTTATAAAAAACTAGTTTATGTTGACCTTTTTTAATATTTTTTAACAAATTGCCAATTATCCTGTTCCGGAACATTCGTTTACGAATCTCCCTAAACTGTTGTTTCCTTCTACTATCATGCACAGAGTTATCTCTTGCTCTAGCAGTAACATTTTTCATTGGCCTTTCTTTTCCATTTGATTTCCTTCTCGTTTTATGGACTGAAACATTTTCTGTAGTAATATTTTTTTTATTACACATATTTCTTATAAAGTGTTTTGTGCTCTTACCCGGTGCTTTCTTCGTGACTTGACAAATCTTTTTGTTAGAGGACTGCTGCGTATTATTTTTCACCTGCTGTCTTTGACGTTTTGCAGCCTTTCTCTGTCTTTCTATTGTAGGCATGGTGAAATCTTGAAATGATCTGCAGTTGAATCTGTGGAAAAATATAATAAATAATGTTATTAACCATTATTACCAAACAGTAAATCAGTAACAGTGATAAAAAACTTAACACACTACTTGACATTTTAATTAGAAGATTTTTTAGTCGTTGGCAAATTTACAATACAGAAATACCAGAAAAGAAATGACATTTATATTTATGTTACCTATGCTATTTTATATGTGAATCTGATCTAATTTTATGAGCATATTTTAATATTTTATTGAAGACACTACACATAACCTGCTTTTGAATGTGTCTTTATTTTTAAATTAAACGGTTTACCTTTTTACTTTTTATTAATTATAAATTTTAAAAATAAATGTTTATATTTCCAAAGGCTCAAGCAGGTCAGCTTCCCATCCTATATCATATAATTCGGACAAATCTGCATCCTCATCACGCTCTTCTTCATCCTCATGATTTAAATCATCCAATGGATCAACATCCACTGATGTTTCAATTACAAGTTCAATGATGAGGTCAAAATCAACTGATTGCAGATTGTCGCTCATGTTGAGGTTGTCTTTATCTTTAAAGAAAGATAACAACAATGAGATGTTGCAGAGTAAGAGACAAATCTCACAGATTATAATAGTAAAATTGTTTAACAAGAGTAACATTTTGCAGCTATTATTTAGCCATGTCCAGCGATGCTGAGCAGGTGAAGCCTATGTCTAATTTTTCACTGAACAGGACTCATCTGTTCTTAACCTTGGATAAGCCTCACCGACTCTGTGTCCCCTGCACATACTTAAATGTAAAGGGGCAGATTTATGTTAAATGGCACATCCCCAGGCATGCACCAGTTAACGTGCACCACTGCTCTGCCACCCATGGTGTGCCGCATTTACAATCAGATAGGAGAAACCTGTGTCAAAACCCTGCGCCTGCTTGAAGCAGGCATAGGTCTTGACGCAACATTGTGGAGATGGTGCACCCCTGAGCCTTGCTGGAGCTGCATCGCACTTGCAATACAACTCCAGCAATGCGCCACCTTAACGGCACAGATGCGTCAAGCATCTGTGCCGTTTTTGCCCCATGCTGCGCCGCATTGTAAATGCAGCACACCATGGGTGGCGGAACAGCGGCGCAAGATGACTGGCACATCCCTGGTGATGCACCAGTCATCATAAATCTATCCCTAAGCTTCTTATCTTGTTAGAGATGAACTGCCATATGTATCATCAAAATATTTTGCATTTCCTAAATAGCGAATTTTAAGGAATAAATAGCGATTCTTTACCATTCCTAATTTGCGATGAGCAAATTGCTAATTGCAAATTACCCATTCATTTCCATGGGCTAGGAGGCTCATAGGAATGAAGGTTGCAATTTGCGATTAGCAATTAGCTCATCACAAAATAGGAATTTTTTCAAGCGTGCAGGGACACCCTGCTGCACCCCTGAAAAATAAATTTGGGGGCATATGGCACACCTACATGCCCTAAGGGCATGTATGGGCGTCATATGGGACCTTTTGTTTTTTGGAAAAAAATGCTTTTTGAAAAGAATTCGCAAATTACCACAAACTAGAAGTTGGTGGTAGTTTCCAAATCCTTAATATCATTTTTTACATATTTTTTGTTTGATACATTGCATTTAAGGAATCGCACATTTTGAATTAAGGACATTTTAAGTCATTTCCACATGTGCAGTGTTTTCAAATTATGATTTGAAAATCGTTTTTGGGGAAAAGTAATGGTTTGCAAATTTATGACAAGGACATAATGGTGTATGCTTCTCTATAAGGCATTTCAGTGTCTCTGATGTCATTTTTCCCATATTACATTATAAGACCTTTCCCCATGGAGCACATTCCTTGTAAATATGCTCCCACCTGTGCATGGCGAATTTAGATTTTGACTGTTTGAGTCACATAGCCATGTTAAAAGTGACCCAAAAAAATTGCAAACGTTTTAAAAAAACACATTCATGTGTCTTAAGGACATTTTAAGTCATTTCCCCATGGACAATGTTTTCTAAGTGGCGCAAAAGAGGCATACACCTATCATAAATCTGTCCCTAGCATTTTAAATGATTAAATCAAGATAACAATAAGATGTGGCCTATCCAGAGGTTTGTTTAAAGTGAGGCCTACTCAGGATTGCAGATTAAAGTTACGCTTGATGAAGAATACAGAGGAGATAATACATGTAAAGCTCTACCAATGAAGTAAGTGATTTCTACTTCATTGCGCCAGTCATCATAAATGTATGCCTAAGCTTCTTATCTTGTTAGACATCAACCGCCATATGTATCATATAACTATATTGCATTTCCAAAAAAGCGAATTTTAAGGAATAAATAGCGATTCTTTACCATTCCAAATTTGCGATGAGAAAATTGCTAATTGCAAATTACCCATTCATTTCCATGGGCTAGGAGGCTCATATAAATGAAGGTGCAATTTGCGATTAACAATGTGCTCATCACAAATTAGGAATTTTTCCAAAGCTGCAGGGGTGTCTCAATAACACCCTGCTGCACCCCTGAAAAAGAAATTTGGGGGCATATGGCGCACATAAATTTTAACAACATTCCTTTACCTCAAAAACGATTTTCAAATCATAATTTCAAAACACTACACATGGGAAAATTACTTAAAATGTCCTTAAGACACATAAAAGCGTTTTTTGATTGCCTTTCCTGCATGGTTGGGTCACTTTTAACATGGCTATGTAACAAAAACATTCAAAATCTAAATTTTCCATTCACATGTGGGAGCATATTTACAAGCAATTTGCGCCACAGAGAAAGGTCTTACACTAAAATGAGAAAAATAACATCAGGGACAGTCAATTGCCTTATAAAGAAGCATACACCATTATGTCCTTGTCATGAATTTAAAAACAATTCCTTTACCCCAAAAACGATTTTCAAATCATAATTTCAAAACACTGCACATGGGAAAATGACTTAAAATGTCATTAAGACACATGAAAGCGTTTTTTGATTGCCTTTCCAGCATGGTTGGGTCACTTTTAACATGGCTATGTAACACAAACATTTAAAATTTAAAATTACCATGCACAGGTGGGAGCATATTTACAAGCAATTTGCGCCACAGAGAAAAGTCTTACATTAAAATGGGAAAAATAACATCAGGGACAGTCAATTGCCTTATAAAGAAGCATACACCATTATGTCCTTGTCATAAATTTAAAAACAATTCCTTTACCTCAAAAACGATTTTCAATTCATAATTTCAAAACACTGCACATGGGAAAATTACTTAAAATGTCCTTAAGACACATAAAAGCGTTTTTTGATTGCCTTTCCTGCATGGTTGGGTCACTTTTAACATGGCTATGTAACACAAACATTCAAAATCTAAATTTTCCATGCACAGGTGGGAGCATATTTACAAGCAATTTGCGCCACATAATTCATAATTTTCTCCTTAAAGCACACTATTCTCTATCTAAGTTAAAGAAATATTTTCTCACCTTAGCAAATACTTTGAGTTTGAAAACAGTCTCAGAAACACACCAATTTGTCTTCAGCAGAGCAAAAGGTATGCACTCCAGAGTCTGCAGCTATCAAAAGCACAGAAATGCTGTAATTCTTCACACATATTTCTCATGTCACCCAATCAAAACTCTTCCCTCACTTTTTTTCAAATGAAAACCCTTCCCCCCTCTGCCCTTTCTGTCTTTTCTGCATGGCAACCACCTCATTGGAAGACTTCTGGTGTTTGCAAGTTCACACAACTTTGTTGCAATTGAACTCTGAACTCTCAGTGCACCTGCATATCCAGTGCATTCTTTCATTTAATGATTTTTTATTGACCATTCAAAATACATCTTTCAAAGAACACATCCGTGCACCCTAACTTTCTGTTTTCAGCAATCAAAATCCACCAATCACTGTTACTGCTTCATGAACACAGAAACTCCACAGTTTTTTTCATTTTAAACTCTCATTTTTTCAACTGCCATTTCATTGCCACACTTCATCTGACTGCAGGAGAACCTTCTCTCACCATGTTTTCTGTCTGGATTGTTGGACATAGTTATATTCACTGGGCTCAAAGGTACGTTGAAAACAGGAAATTACCTAACCTCAATTTACAAGATGTGGAAATTAAGTGGTTTGGCCACAGAGGATTAAAATGTCACCAATTGATACCATTGGTGAAAACCTTTATGCATTTGCCCAAACCTGACCTGTTAATTGTGCACTGTGGAGGTAATGACTTGGGCACTTTGACTGGTGTAGGTCTGGAAATGCTTTTAAAGGACACCTTTGAGCAATTAATGGCACTTTTTCCTCAGACTGCCTTGGTATATTCAAATATATGCCAAAGACAGAAATGGAGATGGTCAAACCAATTTTGTCCACAAATTGAGAAGTCGAGGAAGCATGTAAACAAATCTGTTTCAGCTTACATGAGAGACCATGGAATGGGCTCCCTGTACAACAATAACTTGCGATACTACATGCAAGATATCTACAGAGGAGATGGAGTTCACTTCTCAGATGAGGGCAACAGAGTTTTCACTCTGAATTTAAGAATGTGCATTGGTACCTACTTATAAGTACCTAAATGTACCATAAACCCAAAAGCTCTTCTCAGAGCTACCCTACATCTAATCACTCACAATTATTATTTTACTCTAACATTTTCACTAATTTTCAACAAAGTACGCTCCCCGGGGCGCTACCCGGTACGCAAACCGGGAGCTAACCTCGCGAAATTTTTTAAAAAAATGTTTTTTTTTCGCACATATGGGCCTCCTCAGCCACCCTCACAAAACCTAGGGGGTCAAGATAAGTCTACCGTGCCCCCTTCTACCCATTCTCAACATTATTTGCCCTCCATCTTGTATCTAAATTCGACCGAAACACAAAATGGTGGACTCCCGGAACGCTTAAGGTTCGCGAACCGGGGCGCTCAACGGTTCGCGTACCGGGTCGCTCCCTGGGAAGCGCACCATCAAAAAAGGTGGGAAAGTAGTTCACAGAAAAGCCACTGGAGACAATTTCACCAAATATAGATTAGCTCATACTACATACCAATCCCTACCATTTTCACAAATTTGATTGGAATTCCATTTAGTAATTTAGCCTGTAGACCTCTCTAAATACCCTGAGGTAAATTACTTCACAAAACACATCTGAAGTGTTGGAATTGACAACCAATGAAAATGTTACTTTCATTTTCTATTTTTTTTACCTGACATTTCATTGGTTATATACCTGAATATATATAAAGGAAGAGAAGAAAACACAGCCATTTTGACTACTACTTCTTGCTGTACATTTCAATAGTATTTTCACTAATTCCTTCAACTTCTTTCTAAAGGTAAGTTTTTATTTTTAAAACTGAAGTATATTGTGCACTATAAGTTAATATGGTAAACTTTTTCTGATAGATATATACTATCCCTCTGTAGTAGTTATAGATTTAGAGAGACTTCTCTGTTATAGTTAAGGATGGAGTTAGGCTTCTCTTGTATAATTATGAATTTACTTACGTTAAATCACATACACATTTTTATATTCCTACTTCCACTCTGATACTATACACTGCCCAAAGATAAATTCACTGATAAAAAATGCCTATCTGAAATTATTCCCAACATTGCCCTATCTCTACTAATATATATTTTTTTAATTCAAATTTCAGGCAAAATGGAAGGCGGAAACCAAGTTTCTTTTGAAATGGACCTGCAAGACAGCAGCCAAGAATTGATTGATACAATTGATCAAATTGACATTGAATTTTTCGATGAAACTTGGGACAATGAACTACTGCAATGTGTACAAGCAGTAGATAACCTCCTTGCAAATGAGGACATTTTACACCCTCAGAGACTACAATGTATATTCCATGATAATTATGAAATTTCTGACAATGAAATGTTAGAAAGTTTAATAAATTATGAAACACAATCACATTAAAAAAAATGCTTAAAAAATAAAGAAAATAAAAAATAATCAACAAAAACAACAATCAATTAACATACAGCATTTGAAAAGTCTATCATTCATTTTTCATTGCAGTACGCTGCCCAGAACGCTTCCCGGTTCGCGGACCGGGCGCTCCCCACGCAAGATAAAAAATTTTTTTTTGTTTTTTTTGCCCCGCGGGGCCCTTTTAAAACCTCCACATTAAACCTAGGGGGTCAGGGAGGATCTAGTATGCCCCCTTATGGTCATTTTCGCCTTTGTTTTGGCCTCCTCTTGTCTCTCAATCCTACCGAGAGACAAGATGGCGGCCGCTCCGGACTGTTTAGAATGTTGACAGACACCGGAGAGCCAATCAGCTTAGCTACGCGAAGTTCCGGTACGCTTAAGGTCCGCGGACCGGAGCGCTGCCCAGAGCGCGCTTACAGATATATATCTTTTTTTAAACGTTAATTTCTCAAAATCCACTGGAGCACATATATTGAGACCTAGAAAAGGCACATCGGGCTACCAGTCCCTACAATTTTGCCAAGTTTCGTGCAAATCCATTTAGCCGTTCGGGCTAAAAGTGAGGCCAACCGCCCTATGGAAAACTCAATGTTAAAAACGCGTTTTGGGACCCCCCTTTTTTCTCGGCCCCCCCTGGACGAACCCCCCCCAAATTTCCAGGAGCTGCTCAGAAACAAAATGTGCCATTTTCCAGAAAATTTCAGCCAATTCCGTCCACAAACGCCAAAGTTATTAGACATAGAATTTTCAAAAATCCCATAGGGAAAAAATCCTAACTATATATACCTACTGGCGACCGCCAGTAGGTAATATATATATATATATATACCCTTGCATTTTTCTTCTCCTGGGGGGAAAAGAAGGGGGAGTCGCACATCCAACACCTTGCTTGTGGCACATGAGTAATACAGATGGGCAGCTGTAATGTCCTGGCGCGTTTTGTTCGCCTGCTGCGAACTTTTTCAAAGGTTGACCCAGGTAGTTAGGGGTGTGTCAGTAGGAAACTTCAAGGTCTTTTTATCGCATAGCCGGCCCTCTGGTGGACACCTTTGGTGGTGATAACCTGGCATGCTGGTTGTTGAAGTTTCACTGAGTCCCGATTTGATTTGCTGGAGGTGCCGTTTGGACTCTGTTACTAAGGAAACCTGAGGATTTCCTGCGGTGTTGTTCCGGTGACAGACCGTATTTGAGGACTGTTTGGACCCTTACCAAACTCTGGTGTTTGGCGGCTGCCGTTCACCCTTAAGTTCGTTTCCGAGGCAAAAGTTGTGGTCCGTAGTCGGGTGAGTGTCGGCGTTCTTCGTAGGTAGTGCGTGACTCTGCAGCTGGACCCACCGCTTTATATGCTTGCATTTTTCTTCTCCTGGGGGAAAAGAAGGGGGAGTCACCCATCCAACACCTTGCTTGTGGCACGTAAGTAGTACAGATGGGCAGCTTTAATGTCCTGACGCGTTTCGTTCGCCTGCTGCGAACTTTTTCAAAGGTTGGCCCAGGTAGTTAGGGGTGTGTCAGTAGGAAACTTCAAGGTCTTTTTATCGCGTAGCCGGCCCTCTGGTGGACACCTTTGGTGGTGCTAACCTGGCATGCTGGTTGTTGAAGTTTCACTGAGTCCCGATTTGATTTGCTGGAGGTGCCGTTTAGACTCTGTTACTAAGGAAACCTGAGGATTTCCTGCGGTGTTGTTCCAGTGACAGACCGTATTTGAGGACTGTTTGGACCCTTACCAAACTCTGGTGTTTGGCGGCTGCCGTTCACCCTTAAGTTCGTTTCTGAGGCAAAAGTTGTGGTTCATAGTTGGGTGAGTGTCGGCGTTCTTCGTAGGTAGTGCGTGACTCTGCGGCTGGACCCACCACTTTATATGCTTGCGTTTTCCTTCTCCTGGGGGGAAAAAGAAGGGGGAGTCGCACATCCAACACCTTGCTTGTGGCACGTAAGTAGTACAGATGGGCAGCTGTAATGTCCTGACGAGTTTCGTTCGCCTGCTGCAAACTTTTTCAAAGGTTGGCCCAGGTAGTTAGGGGTGTGTCAGTAGGAAACCTCAAGGTCTTTTTATCGCGTAGCCGGCCCTCTGATATATATATATATATATATATATATATATATATATATATATAAATGCTCCTGAAAAAATGTCCCAGAGACGCACTGTCGTGGTGTGGAAAATGTATTCAAAATTACAAATAATGCATAACGCAGACAACGTTTACACGTTTTTTTAGGAGCAGTTTTATATTACACGTCCGGGCACAGCTGCCAACATGCACCCACGGCAGTCTGGCAGCCTACGCCTTCATTATAATATATATACATATACATTACCTACTGGCGGTCGCCAGTAGGTAGTTATAATTAGGACCTAGTTTCTATAGGAAAAGTGTTTTGTGTTTTCCCAATAACTTTGGTGCCGGTTTACAAATCTTCGTGAAATTTTCAAAACTAGTGATCAACTCTGGTCAGCTCCTGTCTTGAAAGTTTTGGAGTGATTCGTCAAGCGGGGGCCGAAAAAAAAGGGGGGTTCCAAAACACATTTTCCCAATGTTATTTTCCATAGGAAACTTTAAACAAAGCTACAGCCCGAACTGCTGAACGGAATTACACCAAATTTGGCAAAAAGGTAGCCCTTGGTTCAGAAAGAGCCTTTTTGTTAAATGGTGTAAATCCGTTCAGTAGTTCCTGGGAAATTTGAAAAATTAAAAGTTTCGATATCTATGGCCGCTGTGGGTTCGTGAACCCTCCCGACCACAAGCTTTACTGTGATTGGCTGCAACGCTCCAAACCAGGAAGTGTTGGCAGCCATCTTGTGACTCGGTAGAACCGAGTCACAAGAAAACAGTGAAAAAAGATGAAAAGGAAGAAAAGAGGGGAGGGTAGAAACACCCTGACCCCCTAGGCCTGCTCAGGGGGTCCCACAAGGACCCCCAGGGCCAAAAAAAGCAATTTTTTAAATAATTTCGACAGAATTTGCACTAGGGTCGCAAATCCAGCCAAAATCATTTAAAAAAACATGAAGTGCTCATTTTAATGAGGCCCCTGGGTGGGCCAGGTCCCAGGGACTTGCCCAAAACATAATAGCGGGGGCCCCCACAGCCCGGGGACCACCACCTACCTGGGGCCTATTTATTGAACAATGTGCTAGGGGTTCCACCTCCCCATGCTGTCCCGGGTATTATTAATTGGATTCGGGGGCTCACTGCCCCCCACTGTCCCGGGGACCACCACTTCCCTGGGGCTTATTATAAATAACAAGGGGGGCTCACGGGCTCCCAAGACCTGGGGATCACCACCTTCCCGGGGCTTCTTTAAATAATGAGGGGTGGTCCCCAGGGCTTTGAAACTGAAGGGAGGGGGCTTGCATGGACCCCTCCAGGAGCCCTAGAGACCGCCACCCCCCAGGGCTGACTCCTGCAGTGTCCCGGGGTGCCCACCCCCGGGACACTGCTGTTTGCTATGGGAGGGCGGGAGCCGTGCGACTCCCGCCCTGCCAATGCAAACACTGCTTTGGATTTTGGAAGCAAGAGCAGTTTTCCTGGGGATTAACTCCCCTTGAATCCTGAGGGTCCCTGGGGTCCAGCTAGCCCACCAGGTACCTCCAGTAAGCGTCACAGAGCTGCGTTGCAGAGAGGTGTAAAAAGGAGCGTGGCCTTGGACCACCTCTCTGCAAAGCAGCTCTGTGGCGCTTACTGGAGGTACCCGGTGGGCTAGTTGGCCCACAGGGACCCTCAGGATTCAAGGGGAATTAATCCCCTAATTTACAACATACTAGGGGGCGCGTTTGCGCAGTGATGCAGGGAGGGGGTGGGACCTGATATAAGAAGTTAGCAATCCTGCTGTGTGGGACTTACTGGTGGTAATAAAAGGGGTAGTTGGCCCCTAAGGTTGATGTTAGAGGCTAACTACTCCTGTTACCTCAAGTAAATCCTACACAGTGGGATTGCTAAGAAGTGTATGAAGGCCACACTCACCTTTCTCCACCACTCTGCAAACGCGACTGCTAGGTTATAGTTAGAAATTAGCATTTAAAAAACCTTTGAAATTCACTGAAAAAACCATAGGTTTCAGAGATGTTATAGTTAGACATTAGCATTTAAAAAACCATGGAAATTCACTGAAAAAACCATAGGTTTCAGGCACGTTGTAGTTAGAAATTAGCATTTAAAAAATCTTAGAAATTCACTGAAAAAACCATAGATTTCAGGGACGTTATAGTTAGTTGGACATTTCACTCGCACAAAACAAGAGAAATTCCGCCGTTATAGTTAGTTCAGCTAACTATAACTCATGCCCCCGTAATGCACTGCTGCTGATGTCACATATTACATCATTCATGACATGGTCAGTGACATTACTGATGACATCTCAAATGACATCACTTATGACATCATCCACGTGAAAACCTGATGCACCGTCTCACACTCTAATATAACCCTTGATAGACCCACAGTAAAATACAGACTACCATTTTCGAAACCATCGACACACCAATACCAGTTCCTACATATGTACTCACTGATTCATAGGTCTACACACACATCCACTTATTCACCCATACAATCACTCATATATGCAGTCACTCATCAAAACAACACTATCATATGCACTCATACACCTATACAGATACTCACACACCGCCACTCATCCGTGGAGTTACTCACACACCTAGTCAGTCATGCAAAGAATCAATCACACTCCCATTTACTCACCTATACAGTTATACACACACCACCTCACTTATTCATACATATACTAATGCATACTTACTCTCTTATATAATCACTGATACAAGTACACTCTCATCTATACAGCCACTCGCACAATCACTGACTCTCATGGATAGTTATTTATATACTCCAACTCTCACATACATGGCCTTTTACATATGTAGTTACTTGGACATGTACCACTGGAACATCCATTCACTCACCAACATACCCATACAAAACTCATCTACTCATACAGTTGTTTCCACATGCACTCTTACATCCAGTGAATCAACCACTCACACATCTATGCACAGAGTCACACACCTCCCACCCACCCAGATACACACTCAGTCTCCCATACAAATACTCAGGCAACCAATCAGTAACCCATATAGACACTCATGTAGCTACTGGCCAACCCTTGCAGCAGCTTACACAACAGACTGATAGACATTCACACAGTTTAGTCACTAACCCATGCATTCCGTAAGACACGTGTAATCACTCACTTAAACAGTCAGTTACGCACCTACTAAATCCTCCATCCAGACACTTATACACCCACTCATTCTTCAATACACCTTTGCATACATATAAAACATATTTAAACTTTATACAAACACACAGTCACTGGATGATGTCATCAGTGATATTATTTGAGATGTTATCGGTGATGTAAATGACCATGTCATGAATGATGGAAAATGTGACATCATCAGCATAATCCTATCCGGTTGCTGCTAGCGGTTGCGGTTACCAGACCTCCAGTTACGGACTCAGTCAATCATTTTTATAAAGTTATATTCCCCACCATGATCGTCGTCAGATTTGAAGGCATGGATGGCTAAAGTTGCATCCTGATTCATAACCGAAGGCAAATAGAAAGCCACCAACATCTCTGTTGTAAATATTTCAATCGATACTCTGCAAGCTAGCGTCCATTAGAAAGGATCATTTTGAAGTTTGAACTTTTAATGCTGACTACATCATATTAGCCATTGCAAAAGTCCACCAGTAACTATCTAGCCCAGCGGACAATGCCTGCTTCTGACTTCTGACTTCTGAATCTTTCCGTACAGACTAACCCCGAATAAACTGACTATAAAATCCACAGTATCATGTCAAATGAGGATCTGTCGTAACGTATTATTGAAAGTTCAGACACAGCGGCTAGCTAATATATATCTGTTGAAGACAAATCACACTTCACAAATTATTAAAAAGATTGACCATCGACTGTCTCCATTTCTTTTTCTTGATTGTTTATTTTGTCCTGTTGCAAATGACGGACTCCTGAAGAAGGCAATAGCCGAAACGCGCGTTGAGTTTTCATCTACCGCTTTGCTAACATCATCAGCCCACAAATACAACTAAGTCATTTGGGTTCTTCTCCCTCTTTTTTCTGTTATATAATTTGGTGTCGCAAAATTATATGTTTTGTATTTATTCACTCAAGTGTAATTTTAACCGTTTATCCAAAAAAAACGAAGAAAAAAGATAAATAAATGTAAAAGAGTATTTTGATATATAAATCATGTTTGGTCTCGTTTAATCATGTTCACATGTCACTACAAATGTTAATTTAGTTGAACCCCCTAGGTTTTTTGGCACTTGGTCTATTAGCTTTCACTACTGTTCTTTTCAAAATAATTGATGGAATATTTGACACCATCAGCAGTGCATTGCGGGGGCCCGAGTTATAGTTAGCCGAACTAATTATAACTGCGGAATTTCTCTGGTTTTGTACAAGTGAAATGTTCAACTAACTATAATGTCCCTGAAACCTGTTTTTTTCAGTGAATATATATATATATATATTACCTACTGGCGGTCGCCAGTAGGTATATATAGTTAGGATTTTTTCTCTATGGGTTTTTTGAAAATTCTATGTCTAATAACTTTGGCGTTTGTGGACGGAATTGGCTGAAATTTTCAGGAAAATGGCACATTTTGTTTCTGGGCATCCCTTGAAAATTTGGGGGGGGGTCGTCAAGGGGGGGCCGAGAAAAAAGGGGGGTCCCAAAACGTGTTTTTAACATTGAGTTTTCCATAGGGCGGTTGGCCTCACTTTTAGCCCGAACGGCTGAATGGATTTGCACGAAACTTGGCAAAATTGTAGGGACTGGTAGCCCGATGTGCCTTTTGTAGGTCTCAATATATGTGCTGCAGTGGATTTTGAGAAATTAACGTTTAAAAAAAGATATATATCTGTAACAGCGGACCGGGCAGCGCTCCAGTACGCGTACTTTTCGCGCAACGGAGCTTTGTGAAGCGAAGCTGATTGGTTCTCCGGCGTCTGTCAACATTCCAAACAGTCCGTAGCGGCCGCCATCTTGTCTCTCGGTAGGATCGAGAGACAAGAGGAGGCCAAAGCGAAGGGGCAAATGACCATAAGGGGGCATAGTACATTGTCGCTCACCCCCTAGGTTTGATGTGGAGGTTTTAAAAGGGCCCCGCGGGGCAAAAAAAAATAAAAATAATAATAATCGAACAGCTGAATGGATTTGCACGAAACTTGGCAAAATTGTAGGGACTGGTAGCCCGATGTGCCTTTGCTAGATCTCAATATATGTGCTCCAGTGGATTTTGAGAAATTAACGTTCAAAAAAAGATATATATCTGTAACAGCGCACCGCGTACTTTTCGCGTTACGGAGCTTTGCGAAGCGAAGCTGATTGGCTCTCCGGTGTCTGTAAACATTCCAAACAGTCAGTAGCGGCCGCCATCTTGTCTCTCGGTAGGATCGAACAGCTGAATGGATTTGCACGAAACTTGGCAAAATTGTAGGGACTGGTAGCCCGATGTGCCTTTGCTAGGTCTCAATATATGTGCTTCAGTGCATTTTGAGAAATTAACGTTCAGAAACAAGATAAAATTATATGTGTATTACCTAGCTGTTGCTAACACCAGTTAGCGACGGCTAGTAGAAGATAGCGACCATCTTGGGCCCCACTTTGCATGTGAGTGATATTTATCACTAATGACATGCAAAGTGGGCATGCCAAGATGTTAGCGACTGGAAACAGTCGCTAACATCGCTATCTCCTATTATCAACTTTTGGAAATATTCGAGATAAGCGCGAATATCTCCAAAAGCTACCACCTGCCCTGAGCAGTTCTTAGCCATGTTATCCAATGGGAGGTGGATAACATGGCTAAGAGCATTAGCTCGGTAATGCATGAATATCGCTGAGTTTTCAGCGATATTAATGCATTGCGGTCGTTTTTTATCGTATTTCCGATAAACCTTGATAATAGCAAGGTTTATCTGCGATAATTTCTGACGGTAAAAAAATCGTTGCTAAGCATCGTTAGGGATAAATATCGCTTAACTTTGGTAATATGCCCCAACGTCTGTTAACGTTCGATTCGAAGGAAATCAGGAAGTGTTGAAAAACATTGTCTGCGCCATCTTGTCTTTTTTCAAATGCCACACTTTTGTCGTGCACGGCAGCCATTTTAGATGCCTTGACCAGACCCACTCTGTGCACGCTGTCGATCCTTAGCATGGCTCCCCACCCTCGCAAGCATCTCCCCCAGGCAGTGGTCACCCCCGCTCTCTGTCTTATGCATGGGTAATAAACCTCCCCCATCTGCGCTGCTCTTCCCTGAGAATCACACCCTGTGCCCGCCCGACACCTCCCTTTCGCCCTATTCACTACCGCACCCTCTGACACTCCTTTTCCTCTGTGTCCGATTGTCCAGGCTGGTCCTAGGGTATCAGCTAGCCCTGCAGATGTAGTTTATGGCCACAGCTGTAAAGAATCACCCCTCTTCAAAGGAGTTATAGTAGATCAAGGCCCACACTCGATGAGATCCGTCACAGCAGAAGCGTTGCTATTATCTGAAAACCATCCTGTATTGTGATTGGGGAGGGGACCGAGCGTGAAGCGGAAGATTCCAGGGATGACTCTTTGTACATCAAAGTTTTTACAATTATGTGTCACATTAAAAATATATAGCACTCCGACAAAGTAGTAAGATTATAAAACTTTAATAATTTATAAATATATACAAGAAAACAAAAATAGTAATAACATATAAACATTTTTAGGGAAAAACAACGAAGTAGCGGTCGGCTGTGCGAATAGTCCCAACGCAGCACAACGTCCAGATTTCCGGCGTGGGGCGTCGCGGGGGGTGGGTCATCAGTAGCAAACTGTTGTGCGAATAGTTCCAAGGCAGCAGAACGCGCTGAAATCTAGATGACACTAAAGTGATGTCTAGTAAGTTGCCACCCAGCAAATAACGGCATGGGGCGTCGCGGGGGGTGGGTCATCAGTAGCAAACTGTTGCGCGAATAGTTCCAAGGCAGCAGAACGATGGCACCAAGGTGATGTCCAGTAAGTTGCCGCACTGGTTTTGGTATCCTACAATGCTGCTCCGAATAACGGCGCGGGGCGCCCCGGGGGAGGCGGTGAACGGGCCTGTCCAGGTGGAGTGTCATCTGTTGTAGTGGGGCGCCCCTTTACCGTTTCAGTTGCCATTCCGTCCGTTTTTGGTCCACTGTGTCAAAAGCCGCAATTCAGCTGAGTTGCGCCCACTCTTGCGGTGCAGCGATAGGCGGCTGTCACAGGACTCTCAAAATGGCGGCAGGCTGTTTCCTTTTTGGGCCTGGTCCACTGAAATGGCCCTGGGAGACCTTGGAAATCGGACGCTTGTCTGCTAGGTCTTGGACCCCATTCTCGAAAGCGTCCCCTCCGCCTTGAGAATTCATCAAAAGTTTTGGGGGCTCCGACTCCTGCAGGCTTCTGGTGGGGAGCGGCTGCCATGATTACTCGCGGAATGACCACGACTGAGCTACGAGATGGTGGTGCTTTCATGCTGACGCCAGCTTCAGTCTGAAACATCCAGAAACAAGGTGGGGCTTTCATCGTTTGGGGAAAAAAAAAAGTTTTCATCCTATGAAAAGTGTTGTTTTTAGGTCACATGATCATGCCTTCTATCATTAGGAAACCAAAAGTAAAATGAACCAATGAAAAGTTTTATAAACAAGTCACATGACCTGTTATGCGGCATAGGGTGTAAAATGCGGAGAAAATACGTTGGTACGTGAGGCGGCGTCAATGTGGAGGCTTTAAAAGGGCCCCGCGGGGCAAAAAAACAAAAATATTTTTTGTTTTTTTTGCGTGGGTAGCGCCCGGTACGCGTACCGGGAAGCGGTCGGAGGAGCGTACTATGAGGAGAAAAGAAAGACAGGGTATAAACATTTTGGCAATTTTGTTATAAATGGAAGGTAGTTCTGAAAAGAACTGTTTTTTTATTCTTTTTCTTTTTTTTTATTTTTTTTATGAATTTTCTGAACAATTTTTTGATTTTTTTTTGGATTTTTGAAAACTATTTTGTGTTTTTTTTGTGTTTTGTAAGGGGGAAATAACAAAAAAGCAGGGTTAGAACATGTCTCAACAGGAGCAAAAAAAAATAAAAAGGATTCATTGTTTTCTCATCTTGTAGCATTTATGATTTTCTCCAGCTCGGTTAATCAAAGTAATACTCTTCTCTCCATAAGCAATAGTTCCTCCACAATATATACAAACTATTTTGTAGTGTGCAAAAGGAGCTTGAATATTGGGGATTATTTCTCGGCCTTCTGGTCCGGCGAATGAGCTTTGACCCCTGTTGGTGCTGGGGATGACATCTGGGGGGTTGGCAGCAAGATCCCTTACTTGTGCTTGGGAAAGATTATTCGGATGCCATCGCTCCATGTGGCGAATCATTGTATGATTGCCAAAGCTGTATTTCTTGTTGGGGTTGCCACGAGAAAGTATATTTTTGCAAATCAAACAAGACACCTGGGGTGCATTGACCTTCTTTTGTCCAGGTGGAATTTTAAAGAATTGCCATATGTAGTGGTCTTTAATATGGCTCTGCCTTGGTGTTTCTGGCAGGAACTGCCTTACTTGCTCTTCCTCCTCCTCCTCCTCTTCGTCCTCATTATCTTCCTCTCTACCAAAGTCCAGTGTTGGTGGTGGTCCTTTTGGTGGTGGTGGTGGTGGTGGTTGCTGAGAAGCACCAGCTGCAGCTATTACAGAAGCCATTGTGAAAAATAGGTCTTGCTCTCTGGAAATAGAAAGTAAGAATGAGGTAAAAAGAAGGAGGGGTTTTCATCATTTGAGAAAAAAAAATAGTTCTAAACCAATGAAAAGTGTTATTTTTAGGTCACATGACCAAGCCTAACAACATTATGAAACCAAAAGTGAAATGAACCAATGAAAAGTGTTATTAACAAGTCACATGACCTCTCACGCTTATGTTACGCGCTGCGGAACACGCCCCGGATAGCTTCCGGGTCGCTGCGCTTCGCGCCTTGGTCCGCGCCCCGGAGCACTTCCGGGTGCGCTAACGCGGTACGTCATAAGACGCATTACGCGGTAACGCGATACGTCGCGCTTACGCGACGCGCCGTGGATCGCTTCCGGGGAGCTGCGTTTCGCGCATCGGTCCGCGCCCAGGAGCACTTCCGGGTGCGCTAACGCGGCGCGTCATAAGACGCATTACACGACAACGTGATACGTCACGCTTCCGCGACGCGTCACGATAATGATTTCTAACGTGGCAGTTGCGCTAACGGAACGTTTACCGGTTCGCGGACCGGGTCGCGGCATCAAATTGAGCTAACGGGAAGCTTCTTACATCATTAGGAAACCAAAAGTGAAATGAACCAATGAAAAGTGTTATTACCAAGTCACATGACCTGCTGTGTTTACGTTACGCGCTTTGCAGGGCCTCCCGGTTTGCTTCCAGAAACCTGTGCTTTGCGACTCGGTAAGCGTACCAGTTCGCTAACGTAGCACGTCATATGACGTATCACACGACAACGCGAAACGTCATGCGGACGGGAGGCGTGATGATGTTGTTTTCTAACGCGGCAGTTGCGGTAAAGAAACGTTTATATGCTCGCGGTCTATTTCGCGGCATCAAGGTCAGCTAACGGGAAGCTTCCCGATTCGCGAAGCGGGAACGAAGAAAAAAAAAATATAAAAAAAAAAAGTTATTAATAAACATATAAAATATATTTTTGGATTTAAAGAAGAATACATTTTACAGGTATAGATATTAGCTTTTAAAAAACCAATGAAATTCACTGAAAAAACCATAGGTTATAGACCATATATAGTTAGGAATTAGCATTTACAAAACCTTGAAAATTCACTGAAAAAACCATAGGTTATAGACCATATATAGTTAGGAATTAGCATTTACAAAACCTTATTTTACTCACACAAAACCATTGAAATTCCATATATAGTTAGTTGCACTAACTATATATCGCGCACCCGCAATCCACTGCTGATGATGTCACATATTACATCATTCATGACATGGTCAGTGACATCACTGATGACATCTCAAATGACATCACTGATGACAATACTGATGACATCTCATTTGACATCAATGACCACATCACTGATGATATCATTCATGTGACAATACAATGCATCTCCTCACATTTTAATATAACCTCTGTTACACCCAGTGTTAAATACAGAGTATAATTTTTGAAACCATTGACACACCAATACTAGTTACTACATACACACTCACTGATTCCTATGTCTACACACACATTCACTCATTCACCCATACAATCATTCATACATACAATCACTCATCTTTACAACACTATCATATGCACTCATACACCTATACAGACACTCACACTCTGCCACTCATCCATGGAGTTACTCACACACCTAGTCAGTCCTGTAAAGAATCAATCACACTTCCATTTTCTAATCTATACAGTTAAACATAGAGCACCTTACATTTTCAAACATATACTAACACATACTTACTCTCTTATACAATCATTGATACAAGTACACATTGATCTGCACAGAGTCACACACCTCCCAGCCAGCCACACACACACTCAGTCTCCCATACAAATACTTGGACAATCAATCAATAACCCATATAGTTACTCATATAGCTACTGATCAACACATGCAGCAGTTTACAGAACAACAGACATAATGATGCACAAATTAAGACAGTTTAGTCACTAACCCATGCACTCAGTGAGACACATTTAATCACTCACTCATACATTCAGTCATGCACCTACTAAATCCTTCGTCCAGACACTTATACTTCCACTCATTCTTCAATATGTAAGACATATTTTAACTTTACAGAAACATACAGTCACTGGATGTTGTCATCAGTGATGTCATTTGAGATGTCATCAGTGATGTCATCAGTGATGTCACTGACCATGTCATGAATGATGTAATATGTGACATCATCAGCAGTGGATTGCGGGTGCGCGATATATAGTTAGTGCAACTAACTATATATGGAATTTCAATGGTTTTGTGTGAGTAAAATAAGGTTTTGTAAATGCTAATTCCTAACTATATATGGTCTATAACCTATGGTTTTTTCAGTGAATATATATATATATGCACTCCACCTTTGCCAGTTACGAGCAGTGCCGCTGTCCTGAGCGGTCCAGGTCAGGTTACCGGCAAACCTTCAAAATTGTCTCCAACACCTCTCAAATCAAGAAGTAAACCTGGACACCCAGGAAAAACCTTTACGGCTTGATCACGCTCGTGATCAAGCCGTAAAGGTGAAACGCGTCGACTTTTTTCCTGTCTAAAGAATTAAAGGATTTACTACAAGCGCTGGGTGTCCAGGTTTACTTCTTGATTTGAGAGGTGTTGGAGACAAAATATATATATATATATATATATTATATATTTTATATATATATATATTATATATATATAATTTATACAGTTAACATATGTCAACAGCTTAAGCAGGTCCTACTCAGTATGCCAGTAGAGTAGCTCCATAGATTGCCTTTGCTAGACTTTTAGCACTTTATGTACCTACAGGGGCTCAGAAGAACAGCCTTGCATATTATGAGAAAAAAGATAAACGCTGAGTTAGTCTGAGACTTAGTTAGAGCAACATTCTGGATATGACCTTTGTAGGAGCGTTTCAACAAAAATCAAAACCTCAAATACCCATAACTTTATAACTGCTGACCCTTTACCCTTACATGGTGCTTGCAGTTTTATGACAAACTCTTTCTACTAGGTTCCTCCATTCCACAATAATTCCTATCAATAATTTTGCTGTCAAGCACTGAATCTGTCCTATAACCACTTAGGATTTGGTTTAATGATTCTCTGTAAATAAGAAACTCATAACATATATTTATACAATTAATCTAACATCGTTTACTTAGCATTAACTCAGAATTAGAGCTCACATTCTGCTCCTTTCACTTCTGTGCTTTTGAAACACTGTTTTCTGGTCGCTGTCACTGAATCATCACTGTTGTATGAAACGACCAAACACCACATTCAGCTGTGAATATTCACCAGTGAGTGCTTATTAAATTAGTTTTTCTTGCAGAGAGTCAGTCTGAGTGTGTTGAGTTTATAGGTTTTAGCACTAATCCTTCCAGTTACCTGAAAATACCCTTCTCAGTCCAAGCATTTTTCCTAGTCCTGCTTTTACAGGTAGCATGAACCGAAGCCCTTGGATGTTTTTCTTTTTAACTCTTCTTCATCAAATAAAAAACACAAGTGTTTCTTTTCTTTTATGCCACATTGTGCTAGTCTCCCAGTGGATTTCCTAGTACAGCATGTTGTTTTGCTGTGTGTACAAAAGCGAGCAATCACTGAGAACAGACAGTTTTATAATTCTACAAATATCGTTATTTGCTTTTGTTCTTTCCTTTTAGTCGAGTCTTCCATTATAAGGAATTCGAATATACCTCATAATTATAATTATCTTTTTTCTGTAATTCCTCCATCTCACAATAACTGCAATGTTCTGCTGCTGTCTATGTCCTTAAATGGGTCACTATTATTGCTAATTTAATTAAGTGCTTTTAGGATTCACTGCATCTCTAGGATTTCTAAGTGAGTTAAATGAAGGTTTGTGTTCACTGAGGGCTGTGTAGGATTGAAAATTGACAAAAGCTCTTCACACTTTCAGTGCACTTGTAAGGTTTTCCCCTTGTGTTTTCGCTGATGACTCTGGAGACCTAATAATTGACAAAATCTCTTGAGACATTTATTGCAATATCATTTTTCCTCTGTGTGTATTAGTTGATGTATTTTGTAGGTTTAATAACTGACAGAAGATATTCACACATTCACAGCAACTTTAAGGTTTTTCCTCTGTGTGTATTAACTGATGAATCCTTAATGCGGAAGATGCACTTAACGTTCTTCTACATTCACTACAGTTGTATGGTTTTTACTGAGTGTGTGTACGCTGATGTCTATATGGGCTTGATAATTGACTAAAGCACTTCACACATTCACTGCACTTGAAAGGCTTTTGTCCTGTGTGTGTTCGATGATAGATGTGTATGATTGACGATTGACTAAAACTTTTCTCACATTCAGTGCATTTAAAAGTTTGTCTCCTTTCTGAGCTCGCTGATTATTCCTTACTGCTGAAGAGTCAGTAAAACTACTGCCACATTCATTGCAATTGTATGGTTTTTCTTCTGTGTGTGTTCGCTGATGTCTTTGTAGGTTTCATAATCGACTGAAGCTCTTCACACAATCACTGCAGTTGAATGGGTTTTCGCCTGTGTGTTTGTTGATGGATCATGAGATTTGAGAAATCACTAAATCTACTTCCACATTCATTGAACTTAAATGTTTTTTTTCCTGTGTGTGTTCGCTGATGGCTTCACAGCTTTGATAATAGCCTAAACCTACTTCTACATTCACTGCACTTGTAGGTTTTTTACATTGTGATTTTTTGCTGATGTCTTCGGAGATTTGATAATTGACTAAAGGTCTTCTCACATTCATTGCACTTGAATGGTTTTTCCGCTGTGTGTGTTCGTTGATGAATCATGAGATTTAAGGAATCACTAAATCTACTTCCACATTCACTGCAACTTTGTGGTTTTTTCCCCAGTGTGTGTATGCTGATGTCTTCGAAGGTCTGCTAACCGACTGAAGCTCTTCACACATTCACTACAATGGTATGGTTTTTCCCCTGTGTGTGTTCGCTGATGTGTTTGGAGATGTGATAACCGACTAAAGCTCTTCACACATTCACTGCAATCGTATACTTTTTCCCCTGTGTGTGTTCGCTGATGTGTTCGGAGATCTGCTAACCGACTGAAGCTCTTCACACATTCACTGCAACGGTATGGTTTTTCCCCTGTGTGTGTTCGCTGATGTCTTTGGAGGTCTCCTAACCGACTGAATCTCTTCACACATTCACTGCAATGGTATGGTTTTTCCCCTGTGTGTATTCTCTGATGTCTGCGGATGTGTGCTAACTGCCTGAAGCTCTTCACACATTCACTACAATGGTATGGTTTTTCCCCTGTGTGTATTCTCTGATGTATGCGGAGGAGTGCTAACTGACTGAAGCTCTTCACACATTCACTACAAGGGTATGGTTTTTTCTCTGTGTGTATTCTCTGATGTCTGCGGAGGTGTGATAATTGACTGAAGCTCTCTACACATTCATTGCAATGGAAAGGTTTTTCCTCTGTGTGTGTTTGCTGATGTGTTTGGAGGTCTGCTAACCGATTGAAGCTCTTTACACATTCACTGCAATGGTATGGTTTTTCCCTTGTGTGTATTCTCTGATGACTGTGGAGCTGTGATAATTGACTGAAGCTCTCTACACATTCACTGCAATCGTATGGTTTTTCCCCTGTGTGTGTTCGCTGATGTGTTTGGAGGTTTGCTAACCGACTGAAGCTCTTCACACATTCACTACAATGGTATGGTTTTTCCCCTGTGTGTTTTCGCTGATGTGTTTGGAGATGTGATAACCGACTGAAGCTCTTCACACATTCACTGCAATCGTATACTTTTGCCTCTGTGTGTGTTCGTTGATGTGTTTGGAGGTCTGCTAACCGACTGAAGCTCTTCACACATTCACCACAACGGTTTGGTTTTTCCCCTGTGTGTGTTCGCTGATGTCTTCGGAGATTTGCTAACCGACTGAAGCTCTTCACACATTCACCGCAATGGTATGGTTTTTCCCCTGTGTGTGTTCGCTGATGTCTTCGGAGGTCTGCTAACCGACTGAAGCTCTTCACACATTCATTGCAATGGTATGGTATTTCCCCTGTGTGTGTTCGCTGATGTCTTTGGAGGTCTGCTAACCGACTGAAGCTCTTCACACAATCACTACAATGGTATGGTTTTTCTCCTGTGTGTATTCTCTGATGTCTGCGGAGGTGTGATAATTGACTGAAGCTCTCTACACATTCACTGCAATCGTATGGTTTTTCACCTGTGTGTGTTCTCTGATGTGCTTGGAGATGTGATAACCGCCTGAAGCTCTTCACACATTCAGTGCAATCGTATGGTTTTTCCCCTGTATGAATTTTTTGATGTATTTGGAGATTTGATAATTGACTGAAGCTATTTACACATTTAGTGCAATGGTATGGTTTTTCCCCTGTGTGTGTCCGCTGATGTCTATGTAGGATTGATGATTGACTAAAGCTCTTCACACATTCAGTGCAATGGTATGGTTTTTCCACTGTATGTGTTTCCTTATGTATTTGAAAATGTGAAAATTGACTGACGCTATTTACACATTCAGTGCAATTGCACGATTTTTCTCCTGTGTGTGTTTGCTGATGGTTCTTTAGTAGTGATGATAAACTAAAGCTCTCGCTGCATGTGTATGATTCTTTTTTCTTGCTTAGTGTCTTTGGGATGGATATATATTTGTCTACATCACATGACCGTGTCTCCTGAAGGGCCAACATGGTTGACAGACCACTTGCGTTATTCTCACATTCCATGCATGTGTGTTGTATTTTGGATGCTTGATTTCTGATTTAACAATAAAATACAAGACTCACTAAATACCTATCACATTCATAATATAAGTATGGGGTCTTTCTGTGTGATTGCGTCCTTACATTGGATAATGGCTTGGCTTGCTTGTGGGTAAAGATTCGTCTTCCTTCTGGTCGGTGCAAATTGGGACAATACTCTGTGCTTTGGAGAGCGGAAGCCCTCTTTCCTCTAGCCTTCAGTTGTTTGGCTCTACTTCGTTGTGCTTTTCCCTGGTTCCGGTGGTTTGGCTAGAAAGAGTTTGCAATACACCTAGAGCACTGAATGGTGGTCTGTTGCCAGTTTAGATAGCGGAGCACTGCTCTAGCCATATCATGATGATGAAGCAACTTGTAATGTGTACAGCTACTCCGAAGAGTGTCCCAGGGTCAAGCACAGGTCTGAAGAGAAAGTAAAGCTGGTTGTTTTAAACATGGACAAATAGCCAGGTTTTCAATCTTTGTTTAACATTGTCATGTTGCCAACAGCGCAAAGCTCAAGAGGGAGTTTGTTTCAAGCTATGGATCTCAAATAGTCATAAGACCTTCCTCCAACTCTCATTCCGACCTCATGGTCAAAGCTGGTGTTGGACGCTTGTTTATACAGAAGGTGGTTTGTCAGTGTTGTTGCCTTAATTCTGTAGAGGGCATTTCTTCATCCTGTGGTGTGGAAGAGTAGAGCTCAGACTTGTATTCACTGAATTGCCTTTGACTGTTTCTTCCTGGATCTGTCCTCTGTCTCTGATTTCACTGATGCTCTTTGAGCTCCTTATTTTTGACTATTTTTGCTGATTTGTTGTGTTATCTTCATTATTCATAATCAATCCGTGCAATTAGGCTTATTTTCTGTTGGATGTAAAGAAATAAAAATGTACTAAATGCAAATGTAATGGAATGTGAATACACAACATTTATCTGGGTGTAGAATAAAGAAATCTCTGCTTTACCATATCTGAAACTTAACAAGCAATATTTCACCATACATGGATATTTCACTAAAAGTTCTGTTGAGCAGGTCACAGCTTATTTACTCATAAAAAGGCAGTGATTTACCATTGTTCACAGAGTAACTTACTAAAGAAAGAGCAGCCACTGAGCCCTCACATGCTACAAATACAGTTTTAGCTAGATACACATGGAGCTTTAGCTAGATACTTATTTAAACAAGAACAGATTGTGTAGAAGAGAGGAAGCACAAAGCATTGCAGTTAGGTCAATTTCATGATGTATCTACCAAAGGGTCCTCAGGACTGTCTTACTCATGGTGGCGGTCTGACTGACACCACGCTGGCGGTCTGACTACCATAATATGAGTGTGGTGGTCGAACTGCAACGAGACCTCCACCTCCACCTGAATCAAGTATCCTGCATCCGCGGTGGTCTGCAAACGGCTCTGAACACCTTCACTTCCAGATCCACATCGACCCCAAGACCACACTCAGAGGCACCCTCCTCTACAGACCACCAGGACCCCGCGCAAAGTTCAGTGAAGACATCACAGACTTCATCACCCCACACGCGCTCTCCTCCAAAGACTACATCCTTCTAGGAGACCTCAACTTTCACCTTGAAAAGAACAACGACCGCAACACCACCACCCTCTTGGACAACCTCGCCAACCTCGGACTTAAACAACTGGTCACTTCCCCCACCCACATCACAGGTCACACACTCGACCCCATCTTCACCTCCAGCAATCATGTCTCCTTCAGCCACACTACGGATCTCCTCTGGACTGACCACAGCTGCGTTCACTTCACATACAACAAGCCGAAACCCACCAACCACCTCCAACCAACTCTGCAAAGAAACTGGAACAAAATCACCACGGACCAGATCTCCGCATCGCTCCTTCTAAACACCCCAGCCCACTCTTCTAACGCAAACGAAGCCGCCGCCAACCTCACCCTATGGTTATCCAACACCGCCGACACCTTAGCACCACTGAAAAAACGTCAAAGCAAACCTTGCAGCAAAACGGCCTCATGGTTCAACGATGATCTTAAGAAGTCCAAGAAACTCTGCCGCTCCCTTGAAAAGGCCTGGAAAAAAAACCCAACCACTAGCACCAAGGACGCCTTCAAAAACGCCACCCGCATTCACCACCAACTAATCCGTAAGGCCAAGAAAACAGCATTCAAGGATCGACTTGACAACAACGCCCACAACAGCAAGGGACTTTTCAACATCGTCAAGGAATTTTCCAATCCCTCGGCCAACTCCAACGACATCACCCCCTCTCAAGCCCTCTGCGACTCCCTAGCCTCATTCTTCCACAACAAGATTGCAGACATCCACAACAGCTTCGACAACCAACCCGGAGACCAACCCACCCAACCATATGCTGAACGTTCTCCCCCCGTGAACACCCTTAACGACTGGAACCCAATCTCCACTGAGGACACAATCCGCCTGATGAATTCCATCCACTCAGGATCCCCCACTGACCCATGTCCTCACCACATCTTCAACAAAGCAGACTCCGTCATAGCACCGCACCTCCGAGACGTCATCAACTGCTCCTTCAACTCCGCCACCTTCCCGGAAGACTGGAAACACGCTGAACTCACCGCCCTTCTGAAAAAACCCACAGCGGACCCCACCGAACTCAAAAATTACCGCCCCATCTCGCTCCTTCCTTTCCCGGCCAAAGTCATCGAGAAAGCTGTCAACAACCAGCTCGCCGCCTTCCTCGAAGCCAACAAATCCCTCGACTCCTCACAATCTGGCTTCCGAGCAAAACACAGCACTGAGACCGCCCTCATCGCAGCAACAGACGACATTCGAACTCTAATGGACAATGGAGACACAGTCGCCCTCATCCTCCTCGACCTCTCTGCAGCATTCGACACAGTCTGCCACAGCACCCTTTTACAACGCCTCAATAACATCGGAATCCAAGGAAAAGCACTCGAATGGATCACCTCGTTCCTCACCGGAAGAACCCAGAGAGTCCGCCTCCCACCATTCAAGTCCAAGGCCACTGAAGTCATCTGTGGCGTACCACAAGGATCCTCACTCAGCCCCACCCTCTTCAACGTATACATGAGCCCCCTCGCGGCCATCGCCCGCCAACACAACCTCAACATCATCTCCTACGCGGATGACACTCAACTAATCCTTTCTCTCACCAATGACCCCAGCACCGCCAAAACTAACCTACACGAAGGAATGAAAGAAGTTGCCGAATGGATGAAACAAAGCCGTCTGAAACTGAACTTAGGTACCCCCCCCTCTGCATGGGACGACTCCTGGTGGCCGGAAGCCCTCGGAAAAGCACCCATCCCGACAGACCACGCACGGAACCTAGGCATCGTCCTGGATTCTTCACTCTCAATGAACAGACAAGTCAGCGCCGTATCCTCTTCCTGCTTCAACATTCTTCGCATGCTCAGAAAAACATTTCGCTGGATCCCCACCGAAACAAGGAAAACAGTCACCCATGCCCTGGTCACGAGCCGACTGGACTACGGAAACACCCTATACGCAGGCACCACCGCCAAACTCCAGAAGAAACTCCAACGAATCCAAAACGCCTCAGCCAGGATCATATTAGACATCCCACGCAACGAACACATCTCTGGTCACCTTAAAGACCTCCACTGGCTACCCGTCAATAAGAGAATCACTTTCCGACTGCTAACCCACGCACACAAATCACTCTACGACATCGGACCAGAATGCCTCAACTCACGACTGTCCTTCTACACCCCCTCCCGCCAACTACGCTCTTCCAGCCAAGCCCTCGCCACTGTACCCCGCATCAACAAGACCACCATGGGAGGCAGATCCTTTTCATACCTGGCTGCTAAAACATGGAACTCACTCCCCGCTTACCTTCGCCTTACCCAGAACCACCTAGCATTCAGAAAGCAACTTAAAACGTGGATATTTGACAAGTAATCCTCCTCCCCTTTCTAAGCGCCTTGAGACCCTCTGGGTATGTAGTGCGCTATATAAATCACCTGACTTGACTTGACTTGAATATGCGTGCGGTACATATCCTGGTCCTGCTGAGCCTATTACAATCTGCATATCCACTGCCCGTTTCATGGTGGGGACACCACCTTGAAAAGGGCAGTAGACATGCAGGTAAAGGGGCCCTAGCAGGGCCTCCTGACAAGTCTGAGCCTAGGGTTGCATGCGGGGTGCACATGTTGTACCTCTCTGGAACTGCACCCTCGTTCCGGCATGGTGTGGCATGCAAAACATGGTGCATGTCATACAGTGCAGGAACGTGCTGAGGCCCTATCAGGGCGGTGGTATGCTGTTTAGGATCTCCTATGGACCTAACACAGCCGCTGCCATGAGACTGCAGCTGCACCACCCGCCCTGGATTAATGTCATAATCCGGCGGGCGGGCTCAACAAGGGCTTGGTGATCTTCCTGGGACCACTCCAGAGGTGGTCCCATTGGAAGCCCACCAGACTCGTAATAAGGCCTTAAGCCACATTCAACACTTGCCCAACCCTCCTGGTTCAAGCATTCCTGGATCATTCTAACCTGGAAGACTGAAGTATTATCCTGAGTTGAGGTGGATTTTCTATCGGCATAATATATATCTATCTCCCTTAAACTAGTGCCTGATTCTGAACTGAATGGCAACTTAAACAAGCATTGGCATAGCCAATAGGTCTCGCCGAAGGGACCAAATAAGTGTTTAGCCATGCAGGAGAATAGGGTTTGGGGCAGGGCGGGTTTGCTTAGACTAGCACTAATCTGTGAAGCTACCGTATGTGGGGTCGTACTGGTACAAAACAAATCAACCACAAACAGAACCAAGCATATCCACACACATGCACATGCCTACACACTCATGCAAGTAGGCAGCGAAGAAGGAGCATGCGGGCACCTGATCTGCCAGCCAGAATCTGTCCCCCGCTCCTCGTGCTGCCCAAGCAGAGCCCCCCACACACTGCACCAGATGCATTAGACACGTCTCTTTTATTATCCGGAGTGACTAAATCGATGATATCATGGATACTGTAACAGCAAGCACTGTGGCACTGTTAATTGTAATGTTACTGATGAAAAATAATAAATAAAGTTGTTTTTTACAAAGCACCTCTCTTTAAACCAAAAAAGTTACAAAAATAAAAATATTTTTAAAAAGGTGACAACTGGGAAAAAGATGTATGTCCCCAGGCAGTGGGTCTTGTTGCCTGGTTTAACAGAATGCCAGCGGTGTCCTAATGTTCAAGGGTGTAGGGCAGGGGGGGCACTGGACATGACAATCTGGCTTTTAGTGAGGGGTGGGGGGTTGTTGTGATGAGAAAGACAAGAATTGGGACGATTTTGTTCCAGCTTGACGTTTTTTGTTTTTTAAATGAATGTTGCAAATTGCTAAACTGGCAACCAGTGCCCATGCCGGGGAGAGATCGCCGTGCCAGGCACGTCTTGGGAAGGCTTTTACAGCAACAGTGACAAATCTCGTGCCGAAACAAAGAGGCTTGGTCTCCCTTCAGGGAAGAAAGAGAGAGATTGGTCCTGCAGAAGAGTCAGCTATTTCTGACATCCCTTTTCTTAATCCTTCCCCTCCCCCAACCGGCTCTTCAACGGATCCGTTACTCCAACACTGATGCCCCTCGTGTATCGGCATGGCAGAAAAGCACTGGCAAAGCCGATAGGACCCGTCTTTTGGCTTTGCCAATGCTTTTTGATGACTCTTTTCAGCTTTTTAACAAACATTGGTGTGCCGCGGGGAGCACCACATGGGCCACCACAAATGGGGAGGGAGGCAGAAATAAAAAAAATGCAGACCGCGGTAGGCATGTTTAACATGGACAAAGGAGGGGGCGGGAGCAAAGGGTATGCGGACAGTGAGGGCTGCGGGAGCCTGGTGAACATGGACAATGGTAGGGCGGTTACCTCACGGGTTGCTGCAAGTGGGTAGGGGGCAGAATGGAAATGCGGACAACGAGAGGGGGAATGGGAGCATTGTGAACATCACGAGGAATGCAGCGGCCACCCTGCACTCCGCAGCTCGCACACAAGAGAAAAACGCTGTGGGAGTGAACCTTTGGAGAAGAGGTGGGACATGCACCCGCCTTTGGCAATTTGCCTACTTTCATTATTGAAAGACACCCGCAAATGCCAATCCAATGTGTAGGAGGAGTCAGACCCACATGGAGAAGTTTAGAGTGTTCACAAGAAGAATCCCATAGAGCAGCACATTTGCGCTGCGCTAGGCTCGACCTGAAAAGTAAGACTTCAGTTCTTCCTAACGTATTTAAAGTTAAAATCTTCCTATACTGCTAGCTCTTGCTCCGTCTACAAGACTTGTTGCAGACATAAGGCCTGATTTAGAGTTTATCGGACAGGTTATTTCCTCAAACATAACAGATTCCATCCGCTTTATTACAAATGCCACAGGATATAATGCACTTTTAATAGGTTGGACGGGATACCTGCCACATTTATGACAGAATAAACCATCCGCCTAAATATAAATTGGGCCCTTGGCAGACATTGTGTCTAGTTTCTTCTCAGTGTTGGAAAGCATCCATTGCATTAAAGGCACAGTATTATCTCACCACTGCTGTGGCTTGCAGCCATAAGGCCATTATGAACGGACTAAGTTGTGTGCCAGAATGCCTGCGAATAGTTTAGCATGCATGTTTTGGAGGGAGATGGGTCTGTATGATGAGCAGGCCTAGGGGGTTTTCCAGGGCCTGTGATTAAGCGGTATTACTGTTTCTCTCTTGGTGTCAGTGGGCTTGTCTTTGTCCCCGGAAGAGTTGTTTACAGCTTATCTTATTAATGCTCAAAGAGTTGGAGTTTTGAGGACTAAGCAGCTCTTTCAACAATGTTTGAAAACAAAGCTAGTCAGATGATCGCTGCCAGGTGTACATGTTGTGCATGTGTAGAATCACACACCAGTAAATGTAGCGCACGCATGCTTCGCCTTGTCAGTGTGTGAATGACCTCTAACTTGTGAATAAGTGAGTATTCACAGACGCCAATCTGACTCTTTCTGACACTGGAAACAGTTAGAGTTTCACTTCAACAAAATGCTGGAGTAACTCTCTTTCCAGGGTAGGAAGAGAAATGGATCACCATCTAAACGTGGTGGCGAGTAGTGCTTTAAGGGTCATAGCACCATTTATCTGGGGAAAACTGGGGAAATCGTACAATGCGCTGGGAAAATGGCATGTGATGACAATGTGACATGACATTTCCGCTAAACCTGCTTGTACACTTTTTTTGAGCTGCCTGTGTTCAGTTTATCAAGGCCCAGGGTTTAGTTTCAAGTCAAGAGATAGTGCAGGATTAGACTAATTATAATGTCATAGATACCAACAAATGCCTTTAACACGTATGCCTTTACCCTGCAATGCCTTTACCACGTATGCCTTTACCACGTAACACCTTTACCATGCATATGCTTTGACCATGCATAATGAAGGATTTACAAAAATGGCCTGGCCAGTAAAGGGTGGGGTGCCCTTGAGCCCACCAAAGGCACCCACATGATGAATGTTGAGGGCCTCCAAAGTCCCCATGACGCCAGCGGGAGCCAGTATTGTTCCTACCCATAGGGAGCAGCTTAAAATCCTGCGCTCTACTGGCAGGAAAAATTTTTTCATGTGTTTCTCTGCCCGCTTAATAAGCTGTGCATTGTGGGGAGTGTAAGTTAGAGTTAGCCCAGGTAACTATACCTGCTCAGTTTCTACGGTTTTGAGTATGTTAAATCAGAACCTAAGTAAACGTCTCTCTAACCTTTGTTTTTTTCGGTGTATTTCTAAGGTTTTTGATGCTATTTCCTACCTATAATGTCTCTGTAAACTTTGTTTTTTTTCAACAGAGAAACGGACACTTTCCTTTCTTCTTGAAGCAGGTATTTATTTTTTATATATAATTTTCTCGTGAACTGCCATGTGATGTAACCAGACGCGTTTCGGCAAGTGCAGTCGCCTTCCTCACTGGAACTTGAGTGATAAAGTGACCCAACATTTTTTTATATATATTTTAAACACCCCAACCACCAATCCTGTCACATGGTTGATACATTTACATGGAAAAAAGACTTTTGCATCCACATATGTATCAATACAAAACACTGGTTAGGACATAATGTGTCATTTTAAAAAACGGTACTATATCCATTCTGTTAATAAAAATCTGGATATTAGTTATATCACGTTTTTCTAAAAATTGTTTGAACAATAGTATCTGTATAAATACATGGGAACCAAATTGCTATCTTGGCGCGGTTTATTGATGACAATTTTTCACAATGCATTCTCAAGAATACATACCAAACTACAAACATGGTAACAAGAGCACAAACGTTAATAACTGCCCAATGCAAATTTAGAATCGAATAGACTTGAACCATGAAGATTATGAACACTATTTTTTTTAAACATCAAAACCTACGCCAAAGAGGTTCCTATGTTTTTGAAATTTTCTCACAAGAGGTCCTTACCCTATTTCTACAGTAACCCCTAAAGTGCATGTGATAAAGTGCAAATAAATATAATTTAAACTTTAAAATAGTGATTTTATATTTCAGAAAAAATCACTCTTTGGTCCAACCTGAAGTTGATTTCACATGACATTGGACAATCCTACTATATCCAGACTAACCCAGCCGGGTAGAATGTGAAAAGGTTGAACAGTTAGGACGGAAGAAGGATACAGAACGGAACCAAAATAGAAAACAGTAATTCATTCAATTTGATAGTGGAACTAAGTTCATAGGAATAAAGTGCATAACATTTGAACTATGGTGAATATCGTCATGGAGTAGAGATGGAAAGAGAGAAATCATTGTAATGGTCATGTCTTATTCAATTAGGCATTTTTTCTTTACAGTCATCATCCAGACAAATAGCCAGTGCAAGTAAGCCAATAAATACCATAAAACCAATCATCCATAAAACAACGTCTCATAAATTCATGATAAAATTCATATAAATTGACCACAGAACCCACTAAAAATCATCCAGATAAAAAGACTAAAAAGATTTTGCTCAATAAATAATTATAACCATAGCTCAAATTCATATATATTCACAAAATGGAAGATAGCTGAAACCCAAGATATAAAGAATGTAAACAACGCTCTATAGATAATTATGTAGATCCTCACAAATGTTCAGACCTCTCGGGCTCTTGGAATCCAATTCTATTACATATTTGGTTTCCAATTGTTTGAGGGTCTTTTCC
This sequence comes from Lissotriton helveticus, assembly GCF_964261635.1. Taxonomy (NCBI): domain Eukaryota; kingdom Metazoa; phylum Chordata; class Amphibia; order Caudata; family Salamandridae; genus Lissotriton; species Lissotriton helveticus. Next base: position 110,414 of record NW_027611709.1, on the reverse strand, counting down.
CTGTTGCCTCCTCTCTTGTAAGACACTGTCGACCACGAAATACTGTAGGACATTCAAATTGTTGTTATGCTCTGTCCTGACGTTTCGGGCAACTGGGTATGTCGGATCAGCATTGACTGTGGCCCTTAAGTGCTGCAGAATCCGTGCATGTACCTAGGGTTTGGTGCTTCCTACATATCTAAGGCCGCATATGCATTTTAAAACATAAATGGCATACTCAGTTCTGCATGTATAATGTCCTTTCAATGGAATTGGGACCTCTGAGAAAGCATTTACATAGGAGTTAGTGTTAATACCAAACTTACATGCTCTGCATGTACTGCACTTAAAAAAGCCCTTTCTCGCAGATAGCCAATTGCTTTTTGTATACAATTCTGGGCTGGTTTTAACAAGGTCACTACGCATGGAGTGCGCCTTGCGATAAGTAAAATTGGGTTTACATGGTAAGACTTCATGTAGAACAGCATCAGTTAGAACTATCGGCCACTGGGTGCTTATGATTCGTCTGATAGAATGTGCTTGTCTGATGAATGTTGTAATAAACCTGCAAGGTTCTACAGGTTTAGGATCCTCCCTAGAAACTGTATTGATTGTAATCTCAGCCGTGTCGTTGGATTCTGACACTATTTTAAGCATCTTGGACCTATCTTTACCATTGGCCTTTTTCATAGCTTGGTCCAATTTGTGTGAATCATAGCCGCGTTCCAATGATCTGCCTTTGGCCGCTGTTTGTGCCTCCAATAGGGCAGCATCCGTACTGCATGCCCTACGGATGCGCAAAAACTCTCCATATGGCAAACTAGCTATAGTATGCTGGGTATGTGCACTGGAGGCATGTAGTAGTGTGGTACCAGCGGTTGGTTTTCTATGTAGGCTAGTCTGGATCATGTTATTGACAATGTCTACTTTGATGTCTAAGAAAGTAGTAGTTCTCAGATCTATGTGTGATGTAAATTGAAGGTTTAATTCATTGGAATTTATCACCTCCACAAATGCTTGTGCCTCCGCCTCATTGCCTCTCCAGATTATAAACACATCATCGATGTATCTCCACATATGTACAACATGCTGTTCAAAAAGTACCCTGTGCTTGCTTTTGAGGACATGCTCCTCCCACCAGCCTACATGTAAACATGCAAAACTGGGGGAGAAGCATGCCCCCATTGCCACTCCCTGTTTTTGCCTATATACCCTGCCATCAAACATAAACATGTTGTTAGAAAGGCACCATTGTATCATTGCTAGAAGCATCTTGTTATGTTGATACATGTCTGAATCTCTATGATCCAGATAAAATCCTACAGCATGGGGCCCATCATTATGCCTGATGCAGGTGTATAATGAGACAATGACCAAAGTTAAAAACAAGTAGTCATTGGCCCACTGTACATTATGCAACTTGGATAAAAAGTCCCTGGAGACCTGTAGGAATGATGGCAATGCTGTTACATGTTCTTGAAGGAAAAAGTCTACATATCTGGACGTGCTTTCAGATGAGCTATTGATGGCAGATATTATAGGTCTTCCCACCAAAGGATCTAAGCCTTTATGCACCTTGGGGATTAGATAAAAAGTTCGGAGGGTAGGATGTTCCTTAAATAGAAACTTGAATTCTTCTTTACTGACCATATACATATATTCACTGAAAAAACCATAGGTTTCAGTCCTGATATAGTTAGAAATTAGCATTTAAAAAACTTTAGAAATTCACTAAATATATATTATGTTATAGTTAGCTGGACATTTTACTCGTACAAAACCATTGAAATTCCTCCAATATAGTTAGTTGTACTCACTATATCTCGTGCGCCCGCAATCCACTGCTGATGATGTCACCTATTACAGGTTTTTTAAATGCTAATTCCTAACTATATCAGGCCTGAAACCTATGGCTTTTTCAGTGAATTTCGAAGGTTTTGTAAATGACAATTTTTAAATGTATTCATTGTTATATTTATATTTTTGATACTGATTTACTACATTTTTTAAACAATTTATTTTTAGATATTTTATTTTGTAAAAAAGCATTATAATTACATTATACATTACATTACAAAATATACTTTCTTAGAATGAATTACTTTAGTTTAAATAATTTGCAAATAGGCAATAGACTTTTAAGTACAGTAGTTACAGTTGTTGCAATGGGCAACACAATTTCAAACACAATGCAACATTGACCTCAATGTGAATTTCTAGTTAAATGCAATTAGTTACATTATGGATTACTTTTCTAACCACAGGACTGGATCCTAGATTCAGTCCTTGGACATCTCCTGTAAACGGTTGAGTAAAAATGTTTTGGTTACAGTGGTGATTTTATAAGGAATATTATTGTATTTTAAAAGTTGACACACATAGAATCACCAATGTTATCCTATAGCAGGAAATTCCTTTAGCAGATAAGTAGTGCTATAGTCACTTTTTCTTAATCAGTGGTGGATCCTGGATCCAGCACTGGTACATCTCATGTAAACAGTTGAAAGAATGCGTTTAAGTCATGCAGGCGATTTTTAAGGAATATTTTTAGTTTGTGAAAATAGACATTAGAAACTTTTCTGGTGAAAACCAGACTGATGGATTCCTATAGAAGGAAATACAAGTTACTGGTAAGTACGGTTAGAATTACTTTTCAGGGTCAGTACTGGGCTAAAAGATGCAGCACTAGGTTCTCGCCTGATAACAGGTGAGCAAATTGGAATTCCTTGTTCAGATGTTTTTAGGTGAATATTTTAAAGGTCCAAAACTCCACACTTAGAAGAATTTCCAAGTGAAACCAGTCAATGTTAGCCTATGGAAGGAAATTCAAGTTACTGGTAAGTATGGTTAGAATTACTTTTGAGGATCAGTACTGGGCTCAAAGATGCAGCACTGGGGTCTCTCCTGATAACAGGTGAGTAAATCGGAATTTGTAGTACATCCAGTAAGCGCCACAGAGCTGCGTAGCACAGAGATGTAAAAAGGGCCTCTACAGCAGCACACAGGATGGGTGCCTAACTTGGCCTGGTGCTCTAGGGGGGCCATTTCCACTAAATCTGCAGCCTGATCTTGCTTGGCCAGGGATTAGGGATGGTGACGCGATAACTTAAGACACCCAGTGGGTCGGTAACAGGCAGGAAGCTCAGATACCAGCTATTTTTAGCCCACGGAGCAGACAAGAAGACCATGTTCCAAAGGGGGCTACTTCCCACTAAATTAGTATTCAAGGATCACAGACATGATCACATCCGTCCACAACAGCCCCTCAGAGATCCCTGAACAGTGCAGGGGGGTGAAACTTTTAAATGTGTATTTAAAGGAAATTGGCTGAAACTCCGTGGAGATCGCAATAATCTGTCACAAAGACAAGAACCCCCAAATCTCCACTTTAAACGAAATTTTACATAATTGATGTATAGAAGTATGTTGTAGCCCAACCGTGTAAAGATGCTACTAATGTTTTTACGTGTTTATATAAGTATGCAGTAGTACTATTATAAATGTCATTGGTTTAATGGGTTTTGTTTTTAAAAGACTGATCACTTAAATAAATAAGTCTATACACAAGGACAGAGCACAGAGGTCGCCGTCACCAGCCATGGTTCCTCCTGAAGCCCTCGTGATCCGTATTCAATGGGCGGGAAGCGCAGTGGGTTCGACAAGACGGAAACGAAGAACAGCAGTACAGATACGACAGAGAGGAGAAAAACAGGAAGAAGAAGTATGAGGGAAGGAAGAGAAAGGGCGCCTGGAGAAGGAGAGATCCTTACAGTTCCCTCCCGGCACGTAAGCAAGTGGCCGGGGCACTGATCTCATCCTGGTTAGACTACTGCAATGCACTCCACCTGGCTATCAACAAGACTGTAATAGCCAAACTGCAGCTGGTCCAAAATGCGGCGGCAAGATTGATTTTTGGTATTCCTAAATCTCAATCAGTTTTGGCAGAGATTCTGAAGCTCAATTGGCTACCTGTGACAGACCTGTTACCTTCAAACTTTATGCACCGTTCACAAGGCACTGCATAACATGGGGCATGGAGATATTACAGACATGTTTCAATGATATATTCCCTCCAGACAGCTTCAATCCTCAAGTCAAAATCTTGTAATTGTTGCTAAATACCAAAAGGCAAGTTGGGGAGTCCAGAGCCTTTTCCGTGGCCGTATTCAAGCTATGGAACTCTCTTCTCCGTTCCATCTCCTGTCTTCAGGCTCACACCCCATTTCGTAAGGCCTTAATCTGTTTGTTGCATGAGTTGGCTAACGGCCGTCGCGAGCACTACCTCCATAGTGCGGCGCACGTCCGTTGTCCGACACAGCCCCGACCGTGCATGGAAACATCCGCACCGCGGCGGATTCTACGGCGCGCTAAGGGGGTTAAAAACCTGACTTTTTATTCTGTCATGGATGCTTTCGGGGCTTGAGACCATGGAATTTCTATTTCCATCTTCTTTTCCTTCTTTAGGGATAATTGCTGTCAGCGCCTTGACACCTTTGGGCATTTATTTGCGCTCTATAAATCCTTTTCATTTCCTATAACGTTAGAGAGACGTTAAGACGAACAGGAAAATGTAAAGTGAAGGGGGGTGAACGAGGAACACCAGGAGAACGCCAGGCATAAACAATAGCTTGTTTTCTGGTCCCATTATCTTTTCTTCCTGCCCTTCAATAAAAGGGCAAGAAGAAAAGATGAATAATGGGACCAGAAATGGGGCAGTGACACCAATGCCAGTCTTATTAGCTGCAATAAAGAACTTAAAAAGCATTGTGTGTTCAGAATGGGAGGATATGTAAACTGAGCTCTCTTTGTGTTGTTGTTGAAGTAATTAAAATCATTTCAGTAGTTGTTATTATTATTGTTGATGTATAATTATTATTGCGTACACTAGGTCTCGAAGGAAGAATCAAAGCGCTAAGTTGTTCTCTCCTCCTGGAAACCACTGAAGGCTTCCAGGAGCACACAACAAACCATGCTCAGTCTCATGCCCCGTTGTGAGCAGCAATCTTGGATAAACTGCAACAAAAGCAATGCAAGCACCATCCAACATAAGAGGCGATTGTAGCACTGTTGTGAGTGGATAAATGTCTTTGTCAAATCAGTACACGCACCGCCGCCACCCTTGGCCCGGATTGCACCCGTTGTGTGAAAGCACTGCATAATGCTTGTGCGATTCAGTATCTTGCAGGGACTGAAGAATGCATGGCTCAGCAGTCTGTCTGCAAAAACCCTGAAGATGCATGCATGATGCAGCAATCAGAGCACAAATATATCTGAAGGATGCATGGCTCAGCAGTCTGTCTGCAACAACCCTAAAGAGGCATTTATGACTCAGCAATCAGAACACAAATATATCTGAAGGATGCATTGCTCATCGGTAAGTCTGCAAAAGCCCTTAAGAGTCATGCATGACTCAGCAATCAGAGCACAAATATATCTGAAGAATGCATTGCTCATCGGTAAGTCTGCAAAAGCCCTTAAGAGGCATGCATGACCCTGCAATCAGAGCACAAATAGATATGAAGAATTCATGGCTCAGCAGTATGGCTGCAAAAACCCTAAAGGGGCATGCATGACTGCAATCAGAGCACAAATAAATCTGAAGAATGCATGGCTCAGCAGACTGTCTGCAAAAACCTTAAGAGACATGCATGACTCAGCAATCAGAGCACAAATATATCTGAAGAATGCATGGCTCAGCAGTCTGTTTGCAAAAACCCTAAAGAGTTATGCATGACTGCAATCAGAGCACAAATATATCTGAAGGATGCATGGCTCAGCAACCTGTCTGCAAAAACCCTAAAGAGGTATGCACGACTCAGCAATCAGAGCACAAATATATCTGATGAATACATGACTCAGCAGTATGTCTGCAAAAGCCCTTAAGAGGCATGCATTGCCCTGCAATCAGAGCACAAACAGATATGAAGAATGCATGGCTCAGCAGTATGGCTGCAAAAACCCTAAAGGGGCATGCATGACTGCAATCAGAGCACAAATAAATCTGAAGAATGCATGGCTCAGCAGACTGTCTGCAAAAACCTTAAGAGACATGCATGACTCAGCAATCAGAGCACAAATATATCTGAAGAATGCATGGCTCAGCAGTCTGTTTGCAAAAACCCTAAAGAGTTATGCATGACTGCAATCAGAGCACAAATATATCTGAAGGATGCATGGCTCAGCAGCCTGTCTGCAAAAACCCTAAAGAGGCATGCACGACTCAGCAATCAGAGCACAGATATATCTGAAGGATGCATGGCTAAGCAGTCTGTCTGCAAAAACCCTTGAGAGGCATGCAAGACTCAGCAATCAGAGCACAAATATATCTAAAGGATGCATGACTCATCAGTCTGTCTGCAAAAACCCTTAAGAGGCAAGCATAACTCAGCAATCAGAGCACAAATATATCTGAAGGATACATGGCTCAGAATTCTGTCTGCAAAAACCTTAAAGAGGCATGCATGACTCAGCAATCAGAGGACAAATATATCTGAAGGATGCATGGCTCAGCAGTCTGGCTGCAAAACCCCTTAAGAGGCATGCATGACCCTGCAATCAGAGCACAAATAGATCTGAAGAATGCATGGCTCAGCAGCCTGTCTGCAAAAATCCTTAAGAGGCATGCATGATTCAGCCATCAGAGCACAAATATATCTGAAGGATGGATGGCTCTGCAGTCTGTCTGCAAAAACCCTTAAGAGGCATGCATACCCCAGCAATCAGAGGACAAATACATCTGAACAATGCATGGCTCAGCAGTCTGTCTGCAAAAACCCTTAAGAGGCATGCATGACCCTGCAATCAGAGCACAAATAGATCTGAAGAATGCATGGCTCAGCAGCCTGTCTGCAAAAATCCTTAAGAGGCATGCATGATTCAGCAATCAGAGCACAAATATATCTGAAGGATGCATGGCTCAGCAGTGTGTCTGCAAAAACCCTTAAGAGGCATGCAAGACTCAGCAATCAGAGCACAAATATATCTAAAGGATGCATGGCTCAGCAGTCTGTCTGCAAAAACCCTAAAGAGGCAAGCATGACTCAGCAATCAGAACACAAATATATCTGAAGGATGGATGGCTCAGTAGTCTGTCTGCAAAAACCCTTAAGGGGCATGCATGACTCAGCAATCAGAGCACAAATATATCTGAACAATGCATTGCTCAGCAGTCTGTCTGCAAAAACCCTTAAGAGGCATGCATGACTCTGCAATCAGAGCACACATATATCTGAAGAATGCATGGCTCAGCAGTCTGTTTGCAAAAACCCTTAAGAGGCTTTCATGACTCAGCAATCAGAGCACAAATAGATCTGAAGAATGCATTGCACAGCAGTATGTCTGCAAAAACCCTAAAGGGGCATGCATGACTGCAATCAGAGCACAAATAAATCTGAAGAATGCATGGCTCAGCAGAGTGTCTGCAAAAACCTTAAGAGACATGCATGACTCAGCAATCAGAGCACAAATATATCTGAAGAATGCATGGCTCAGCAGTCTGTTTGCAAAAACCCTAAAGAGTTATGCATGACTGCAATCAGAGCACAAATATATCTGAAGGATGCATGGCTCAACAGCCTGTCTGCAAAAACCCTAAAGAGGCATGCACGGCTCAGCAATCAGAGCACAAATATATCTGATGAATACATGACTCAGCAGTATGTCTGCAAAAGCCCTTAAGAGGCATGCATGACCCTGCAATCAGAGCACAAATAGATCTGAAGAATGCATGGGTCAGCAGTCTGTCTGCAAAAACCTTAAAGAGGCCTGCATGACTGCAATCAGAGCACAAATAAATCTGAAGAATGCATGGCTCAGCAGCCTGTCTCCAAAAATCCTTAAGAGGCATGCATGATTCAGCAATCAGAGCACAAATATATCTGAAGGATGCATGCCTCAGCAGTCTGTCTGCAAAAACCCTAAACAGGCATGCATGACTCAGCAATCAGAGCACAAATAAATCTGAAGGATGTATGGCTCAGCAGTCTGTCTGCAAAAACCCTAAAGAGGCATGCATGACTCAGCAATCAGAGCACAAATAAATCTGAAGGATGCATGGCTCAGCAGTCTGTCTGCAAAAAACCCTAAAGAGGCATGCAAGACTCAGCAATCAGAGCAGAAATAAATTTGAAGAATGCATGGCTCAGCAGTGTGCACTATCACACTGTTGCGAGGCATGCAGGCAGCAGGATTCTAGCATCACAAATATACTCTATGTAGGAAGAATGTGAGGCGATTTCTTTGCGTGCATGCACAAACGTATGCTGTGCAAAGGTCGTGCACGGCTCATCTGTGTGCACACAACTGCGATGTAGAGGATACAAACACAGCAAGTGTAGCTCAACACTCTTGTGCACATCTGCTCTGTATTGGATCCATACAAGATGCGTGTGGGGGGTGTGGTGTTTGTGTGTGTGTGTGACTGGCACACGGCTTGAAAGCAGGATGGCGCAACAGAGTGCACAATTGTACTGTGTTGTAGTGCACAACTGCACTGTACAGCAAGCCAGGTAGGAGTTAACAGTTTGCAGAACTGCACCACACAGGAAGCATGCAAGGCGTAACTTTATACTCATGCAGCACAGCAGTCTATATAAAGCATGTATGGTACTAAAGAGTGTGTACAATTGTACTGTGTAAAAAGAAAGCATGGCTCAGCAGTATACAAAAATTATTTTCACACTAAGCATTTAAGGCCTAACACTATGCACAATTGTACCTTAAACGAAGCATGCAAGGCAAGAGAGAGTGTTGCACAGTTGGCTATAGGATGCATTGAGGGCACAAATCTGCAGTGTGCACAACTGCACAGTATCATAAGCATGCCTAGTTAAGAAAGGTGCAGACGCATCCAAAACGACTCCGCCAGACTGATCGTCAACATCCCCTGCCACAGCCACAGCCACATCACCCCCTACCTGGGAACCCTACACTGGCTCCCCGTCAACAAGAGGATCACCTTCAAGCTCCTCACCCACACACACAAAGCACTCCACAACGCCGGACCAGCCTACCTGAACAGCAGACTCAGTTTCTACACCCCCACCCACCAGCTTCACTCCGCCAGCCTCGCCCTCGCCGCTGTCCCCCGCATCCAAAGAACAACTTCCGGTGGCAGATACTTCTCCTACCTCGCCACCAAGACCTGGAACACCCTCCCTACCCACCTATGGCAGACCCAAGACCTACTTGCCTTCAGAAGACTCCTGAAGACCTGGCTCTGCGAGTAGTAGCGGCACCCCCTCCCCTCAGTGCCTTGAGACCCTCACAGGTATTACAAGTACTCTGATTGATTGATTGATTGAACTCACTAGTGTATGAAGCACAAAAGGCGCAGCAGAGGGCGTGTGCGCGTGTGCAATTGTACGGTATAGAACAGGGGTAATCATAGTACTGCCCGCGGGCCGGTGGTGGCCCGGCAAGCCTTCCTGGGCGGCCCGCGGACCTTGCAGACACATGTGTTTAAAAAAAAAAATCAATAGTGTTCGCAAATACAGCCGCAGCAGCGCGGACTCAGACTTTGCTCTGTGGGGGCCGGGGCATTCCAGTATTGTCAGAGGGGACTGGTGGGGCCTAAGAGGTGAAATTCAACAAAGCCTCATTAACATCTAAATGGTCTTTTAAAGACCCGTGAAGTACTTGCTGGGGCTGTGTGCGCGAGAGCTGAGGAACCTGTCGCTGAGCTGAGGGCTGACACACACACACACAGGTGAGAGGGAGGGAGGGAAACGAAGAGAGTGGGAGGGAGACACAGAGGGAGGGAGGGAGACACAGACGGAGGGAGGGAGACACAGAGGGAGGGAGGGAGACAGAGGGAGGGAGACACAGAGGGAGGGAGGGAGGGAGACAAAGAGGGAGGGAGGTAGACACAGAGGGAGGGAGGGAAACAGAGAGTGGGAGACGCAGAGGGAGGGAGGGAGGGAGACAAAGAGGGAGGGAGGGAGACACAGAGGGAGGGAGGGAAACAGAGAGTGGGAGACAGGGAGGGAGACACAGAGGGAGGGAGAGAGACACAGAGGGAGACAGGGAGGGAGAGTGGGAGACAGGGAGAGAGACACAGAGAGAGAGTGGGAGACAGGGAGGGAGACACAGAGAGAGAGTGGGAGACAGGGAGGGAGACACAGAGGGAGAGTGGGAGACAGGGAGGGAGACACAGATGGAGAGAGGGAGACAGGGAGGGAGACAGGGAGGGAGACACAGAGGGCGGGAGGGAGACACAGACTCATGCATTATGAATTTAGCCGATATCGACATGTTGTTTGGGAATGTTGTTCCACAGCCTTTATGGGGTTTGATTCGTCACACAGATCATGCGCCGGAGTTAGGTGACTCATGGGCTAATATTGCTGCTGCAGATGGCCGACAAGTTGGTGGTGCTAAACCTGAGCCTGTAATTGCAGAACTCCCTGGTAAAATCGTTACCTACATGAAGACTTTAATGCCTGCTCTGCGAGTGAATTGGTATAAACTGTCTGCGTGTAAGCAGAAGAAAGAGGAAACCGTGTCTGATTTCTTCACTAGGTTTGAGGAGACTTTTATCCACCACAGTGGTCAAGATATGAGTACAGAAGGTGATCAACGGTTGTTCGTTGACAAGTTCGTACATAATTTGCTTCCTGAATTGTGTAAAAAATTGAAAGATTCAGAGAGTTCTTGGGCCGTTTCCTTATCAGCACAGATATTGGCTACTGCACAGTATTATGAAAATAGAGATAAGGATGAAAAAGATAGAGCAGACAAGAAAACTAAAGAGTTAAAAACTAAGGTTCTTTTACAGCAAGCTTATCCGCCTCGTGGTGGCCAGCGTGATTATCAGCAACCTCAGCAATTTCAGAGAAACTCGCAAAGGTTCGAGTTTTCTCATCCACGTTTTCCTGAAGGCCCTAATCAGTGTGCATATTGCAAAGAAGAAGGTCATTTTAAAAGTAGTTGCCCTGCTTTGTTACAGCGTATGAATGGTGTTTCTAGCGCAAGAGGTCGAGGTGTTCCCCAAGCGCCTAGAGGTAGAGGATGTGGAAATTTCCTCCAGAACGCGCGTTCCTTTCCGCCTCAGAATTCAATGAATAGTTTTGATCAGCAGAATAACGCGTCTGGTAGGACGCCTCAGTACTATGCTGATGACTACTATGCAGAAGATGAGAATATGGAAGGTAATGATTGCTAGCACAGCCATAGACAAAGAGAGGGAGTTGTTTCAGTTCCAGTAGATCAGAGTGGACCTTATGTTGAGGTGATTACATCAGGTGTGTCAGAGCCTTTTCCGTTGGATACTGGTGCTACAAAGAGTTCTATGATGCACTCAAAACTCCCTGGCGCACCTTTGTCTGGCGAAATGAATGTTTCAGTAGGTTTTTCTGGCGCCCCGGTTAGGAACCCGATTTCTAGTCCTATGTCCCTTTCTGTTGGACCCTATGAATTGGAAGCACCCCTTATTTTGACAACGGGTTGTGGTGAGAACTTGTTAGGATTGGACCTGTTGAAAAGATTGTATGCAACCTTGTATTGTTCTCCTTCAGGAGTACAGCTTACACTGGGTAAGAAAATGGTCTCCCGAATGTATTTGTCGAAGAATAAACTTCCGGCAGAATTGTTATCTCTTCCTGATATTCTTTGGGCTACTGGCCCTAATGATGTGGGTCTTTTGGAAATACCGCCATATGTTGTGACATTGAACGCGAATGTTAAAATGCCGCGCATTCCCCAATACAAGATCTCTAATGAAGGTGAGAAAGCGTTGCTAGCGATCATTTATGATTTGATTGAAAAAGATGTAATTGAAGAGACAAGAGGCAACGTTTGCAATAGCCCGGTTTTGCCTGTTTTGAAGCGCACCGACCCTTCCCAGCCACCTGTTTACAGATTTGTAATTGATCTTAGAGAGGTGAATAAAATAGTTGTGCCACAATTTCCAGTTGTCCCTGATATCACTGCCTTATTAACGATGATTCCAGCTTCCGCCACTTGGTTCTCAGTGATTGACCTGAAAAATGCCTTTTTCAGCATCCCAATTGCCGAGGAGAGTAGGGATATTTTCGGCTTCTGTTTAGGAGGACGAAGCTTCCGGTTCAAACGCACTCCCCAGGGCTACTGTAAAAGTCCATCAATATATAGTCAGGCTTTAAAAACACAGCTTGATACGATTGTTTTACCTGATGGTGCTACACTTATTCAGTATGTTGACGATTTGCTAGTCGCTGCAGATACTGAGGAAATTTGTAAAGAAGCAACATTGTCATTGTTGTGTCATTTGTCTGATTTGCATCTCAAAGTATCCCTTTCGAAATTGCAATATTGTCGACAATAAGTGACCTACTTAGGTCATCTCTTATCGAAGGAGGGAAGGAAACTGACCCCAGAAAGAATTCAGGCAATTGCAAAATTGAGTGTGCCAAGGACACAGAGAGAAGTGCGTGCTTTCTTGGGCATTACATCATATTGCAGGCAATGGATACCGAATTTTTCTTTACTGGCCAAACCTTTGGTGGCATTGACCTGTAAAGATACACCGAATCCCCTTCCATGGTCTGAGGATTGTCAGAAAAGTTTTACCGAATTGCGTGATGCATTGTGTTCGGCTCCTGTGTTGGGTACCCCCGACTACAGTAAGCCTTTTACACTGTATGTCCATGAGAAAGAAGGCTGTGCATCGTCAGTGCTGCCACAGTCTTTTGGGGACAAGCAACGTCCATGCGCGTATTTTTCGTCGACTATGGATCCGGTAGCTAGAGTGTTGCCGAGTTGTTTGAGAGCCACAGCGGCAGCAGCTGTTTCTATTCGTCAGTCTGCTGGGTTAGTGATGAATAATATGTTAATTGTAATGGTTCCACATGCAGTGGACATTTTGTTAAACAGGACCAAGACACAGCACTTAACTAGTGCTCGATTGTCAGGTTACGAGTTGACACTTTTAGCGAGTCATGTGCACATGAAAAGATGCAACACTTTGAATCCAGCTACGTTGTTGCCGATTGTAGCAGAAACAGATGTTTCTGAACAGCATGATTGTTTTCTTAAAACAGAGGAAGAAACGAAAGGGAGAGTAGATCTTAGGGACACTCCTCTTGTGAAGTGTGATGGTACCTTATGGGTGGATGGTTCATGCTTCAAGCTTCCGAATGGTGATACGACTGCAGCATATGCTGTTACGACTTTGCATACGATTGTTAAAGCTGCACGTATCCCACATAATTCAGCTCAAGCAGCAGAGTTGATTGCACTTACAAGAGCGTGTGTGTTGTCAAAAGGAATGAAAGTGACTGTATATACTGACAGCCAGTATGCATTTGGTGTGGCCCATAGTTTTGGACGATTGTGGAAAGAACGTGGATGTCTGACTTCGCATGGAGTCAAGATACAGCATGGTCAGTTGGTGAATGAGCTTCTTGAGTCACTTACCTTGCCGTTGCAAGTTGCGATTGTGAAATGCAGTGCACATAAGAAGGTTACTGATGATGTTGGTCGTGGCAATGCATTTGCTGATGAAATCGCAAAAGAAACAGCGAGGGATGTGATGAGTCGAATGTATGTTGCAGGCCCTGCGAGATGGGTTGGTGACATTGGAATGTGTGAAGATACGATAGAGAGTGTAAAGTCTATTCAAGCTGAAGCTACAGAGATAGAGTTGAGGGTGTGGAGAGAGAGTACGGGTAAATTGGATGCAAATGGTTGTTGGGTTGAATTGTCAGAACATCAGCGATGGTTGTTACCCGATGCATATGTGCTTGCAGTGGTTACAATGGCCCATGGAATGGCTCACATCTGTGTGAAAGGGATTTGTAAGTTGTTGGCTCCAGTATGGCAAAATGCTAGAATCCCAAAATGCGCAGAGAATGTGGTCAAGAATTGCATGGTGTGCTTGAAATACAATCCTGGTAGGGGAACCCCAACTCCAGCTGGTCATTTTGCACCTCCAACATACCCGTTCGAGGTTTTGCAGCTAGATTTCATCCACATGGAAAGGTGCAACAATCTGAAATACGTACTCATTGTTGTTTGTGCCTTTTCGAGATGGGTAGAAGCATATCCCTTGAAAAACAACACTGCCATGTCCACAGCCAAAGCCCTTGTCAAAGAATTGTTCCCCAGATTTGGGTTGCCGAGAATGGTCTGGAGTGACAATGGGAGTGAATTTGTAGGTCGAGTGATGAAGAAAGTATGTGAAGGGCTAGGTATCCAACAAAAATTCCACACTGCAAATCACCCCCAATCAGCTGGACTAGTAGAGTGCTACAACGGCACCCTAAAACTTAAATTAGCCAAGATACAAGCAAGCTCTGGTCTTAAATGGCCTGACGCTCTGCCTTTAGCACTCCTATCAACAAGAATGACTGTGCATTCGTGAGTGGGACTTAGTCCCTATGAAATAGTGTTCGGCCGTCCAGCCAACATATGGGGAGTGCCTAGACCGCCAAAATTCAGTGAAATTGAACACCCTGTACTGCTTGATTATTTGTATGATTTGACGGCTAAATTGCGTGTTTTACACCAACAGGTTCACGATTCTCTGCCTCAGGTTTCTGAAGATCCAGGTCACACTATCAATCCTGGTTCGTGGATTTTGGTGAAGAATTTCCAGCGAACAAAGAATGATCAGCCCCGTTGGACAGGCCCCCACCTAGTCCTTCTCTCAACGAGATCAGCCGTTCGAGTGGAAGGAAAGAAGAACTGGATCCACGGCGTACACTGCAAGAGGGTCCATTTGCCTCTGCAGTACAACCGGTGGGTCCAGGAGGGTATCGCTGACTCTGAGACTGAGACTGTGGCTCATTTTCTGCCTTTCAGCGATGCACGTGTAAAAGGAACAATTTCTGAAGAGGAAAGTGACAATCTTTTGCAAGAAGCTGTGCCACCGCCAATTCGATTGGACACTACCGAGCCTGAACTCTTGTTTCAGGACCAGACAATACCTGGAAAAAGACGTTATAACCTGAGGCCGAGAACTATGGACAAATAAAAAGATTTCTTTTTCTTTACTATTTTTAAAAGTGCAGCTCTCTCATCTAGAAACTTTTTTATTTTTGTTTTTCGAACCACCATCCGGGTTCAGCTGTAGGGTCGCGGTTGCCGAAGTCTTAGGAGTGCAGCCGAAGACGTTAGTTTGACGGTTCTGGTTGGTCTAAGGGAGTTGCCCTGGACTGACAGAAGCATTCCTTAGCATAGAACACCCTACCATCGCGAGCAGCAATTAGAGAGGATGGAGTTTTTCGAGATGGAGAGACCTGCCAAAGAGATGAACTTTAAAGCTGAAATTTGTAGAATGATAACCAAGAAACGGTTTTTGATATTATGCATTTTCATGTTGTTCAGTGTAATGATGTTTTTAATAGGATATGTTTTGTTCTCTTTTCGAGTGACATTTGCACCCACTACACAGCCCATACCTCCTTCTACTGCCTCCCCACATTCCTTTCACCCTCTCCCTGAACATGAATCCGCTAGGAGATTAGAGTTTATCAATAACTCCTTCGTTCAGCTTTTGCACCAACACCAATTAGTAGTGAACACAACTAACTGTTAGGTGTGTGGTCTTATGCCTCACACTACTGATAAAGGTATCCCTTACCTGGTCCTGCCTTTCAGCCATAATGGTTCTGTGTGGGCATACAGAACGATGTTCATTTATGCACATGAAGTCCACCCCCTACGTTCTATAAAAGATAATCCAAAGAATAGTGCTCTAGTTAAGGGTATAGTAGATATGATTAGGGAAGATACTTCCTATGAGACTATCCCGAGAGATGAGACACTAGTATACATTGGATGGAACGTGACCGGATATGGAGTTACTCTGAGTGAGAAACAGCGAGCTAAGAGATCCTCCCCGATTTGGATTGTACCCCATCAGGGTCACCTAAGTCTGCAAGGTAATGGCAAGAATCCCAGAGCTCAGTTAGGAAAGAGTATCTTCACGGAAACATATGTCTTTGCATCCCAGACTTCCCCTTCGTTCCTAGCAGCTAAGGGTACCTATTTCATCTGCCATGATAGAGCCTACACATGGTTGCCCCCTGAATTTTCGGGCACATGTTTTGTTTCGTTCCTGTTGCCACCCACCTACACCGCTGCGGCAGATTACCACAAGACAAGGGTAGTTAGAGCTGTCTTCAATGAGAAAGACACTGCAGGACAAGAATTGGGAGATTTCTTGAAGGGTTTTCTGCCGTTTTGGGGACCTATGGTTAACAGCAGGAACATAAGGCAATTGACAAGGGTGGTCGAGTCCACCGTAGTTGAAACTGCCGGTGCCCTTAGTAACTTGACTACTGAGCTCCAGTCGGATCGCCTTATGACCCTTCAGAACAGGGTCGCGTTAGACGTCATACTTGCAGACCGAGGTGGAGTATGTAAAGTGATCCAATCGAGTTGCTGTGTTTTCGTCCCAGATAACGCTCCAACAGTGTACCAGGTTATCTCCAAACTACATAAGATCTCCGAATCTATTCATGTGGATAAAGGAGATTGGTCGTTGATGGGGTGGTTCTGGGAACTGATATCCGCCTGGGGATGGAAGATTCTGATGGTCATTGGGATGATCTTTGCCATCCTTTTCCTGTTCTGTCTGTGCGTACAGTGTGCTCCTACTATATGTGGCCTCTGTGCTACATCATGTGTAAGGAAACCTGTATCAAGGGACGAGCTAAGCAATAGGATGATGCTACTGCAACATCTCAATGAATTTGTGAATATAGACCTGGACTCAGATTAGCGTGAGTATAGGTTGGTTGCCAATGTAAGGACAAAAGGAGGATCTGTGGTACTGAAAATTCTGGACTCGTGTCATAAACATCGTCGAATCATGACGATTGTGGTATCAGCGGACTGAGAATGACGAGTACACTATGTACGAGAATTTTCGTCCCATTCGAGTGGCGAGATCACCCTGAAATCAGGAATCTCGTCCTGAACCCTCGGGTTCCATTTTGGATGCGGCAGCCATTTTGTGGTTGCCCTCACATAGGCCGATGACTAAGGCCAAAAACGAGTCTGAAGGACACGTACACCTTTTCTGACTTCCCTGTGACCTGGGCAAGCTGACTCCACTGCCTGAAGCCAAACCTGTTCGGTCAGTTCCTTTCCCAGTGGTCGATCAAGATTAGATCAAGGCACGGCATACCATAAACCCTTCATCGCACACAAACCACGCCTAATCTTACACACACCTGTCTCTGTTTCTTACGTTATGACTTCCTTTACGAGGAGGAGGTGCCCGATTTTATTAGGGGTCCGTCCGATATCTGATGGAAATGTTGGGCCTTGCCGGGAAATTGATTGTGGGCTGGACAAACTGAAAATAGGCTTGTCATCATGAATCTGCTTTTTCATTGTTGTGAAAATATGTGAATGGCCAACTGTAAAATAAGGAATGTTTGCCTAAAGCATAATATTTTGTATAAAAGAAGGATGGGTGGCTTTGTAAATTGAGCAGTCTCCTGAGAATATACACCGTGTTGTACTTCTAGGATACCTGTTACTGGCTGCAGCCAATAAATTCGATCTTTGATTTCACCTAGAAGACTCTGTGTTTCTGTAGTCTGGGACAGGAAGGACTCGAAGTCTTAGGGTGTGTTCCCTGGCACCGCTGGGTTCTTAAAAACCCAGTACTTCATTCTCTCCAGACTGCCCTTACAATAAGACCTTGAGATATTACAAACACTACACAGTTTAGAAAGAATGGAAGAGACCACAATCATATCTAGTAATTCCAATGACTCTCTAGATCCCACTAATATTAACAACATCCTTGGTATCGACAGGGGGAAATGACGAATTTTAGAATGCCATCTAGATCCATACCCCAATTACCCAAATACAATATTGACGTATTCTCAGACACAGTTACAGAGGAAATTTTGAAACTAAGTAGAGAACAATTGAAACAGAGTAACTTGAGCAAGAGACAATGGAACACATTAACTGAGTTACAGAAATATCAGACAATAATCATTAAACCCTCCGACAAGGGGGTCAACATAGTGATCATTTGTAGAGAGAACTATGTAAAGGAGGGACTCAGACAGGTGAGAAATAGCACCTGTTACGTTACAAGTGACAGGGAATGTTAGAAATGGGATTTCTGGTTGGCTAAGGCTTGCGCCAAAGCCAGGCAGAAACCACCACTCTAGTCAGGGCAAGGGAGTTACATGCCAAGGATAAACCCTGCTCACCCTCTATGTAAAGTGACACGAGCAGTAAGGCTAATCCCGGAGGCAATGTAGGTTAAGTATTTGCGCACGCACCCAGCAACAACACCCAAGGCCCACCACAAAGGAAACTCCACGCAAGGTTATATATAAAAATAGCCTTTGTATTATACCAAAGTGGAGAAGTGTGGCTCAATGGTTAGAGGCGGCAGGCCCGGAGTCTGAGGTCGGCCCGGGACCAGGGTTCAATTCCCAACATGGCCGGGTGCAGGACCAATGTCAGCGGGCCCGATAAATCTCGCCTGAGTGCCACTCTAACCATGGGGTCCCACGCTGCAACTCTGGGCAATAGCTTGCTTAATCTCCACTCCGGCCCACCACCACCGGGGATGCCTGGCTTCACCTTGGGGATGATCAGTAAAGGGACCATCTCACAGGGAAAGCCAGAACGGGTTCTCCAGTGGTACAGCGCTGGGACGCTCCAGGGTAACCACGTGCTCTATAAATCCAACATTCATTCATTCATTCATTCAAACACATTAGATAATAAACACACCATTTACAATGTGCCAGAGGCACGGGCAGAATTTACAGGGGATTATATACATGGGACAGGGCCACATGAACCACTGCCAGGAATAAGCACTTGGTAGAACTAGCACTGTGTAGAAATAGAATACTTGTAGGAGTAGCGCTTAGCACATAGAACATGTCATAACTGTAGCATCAAATAGTAAATGTAGCACACAACCAGTAATCACTGATAAAAGGTAAGTACCACCTACGCGATCCTAAACACCTTAGGCAAATATCACACAGGGAACCATGCACTCACTAGCATAACTATACTAGGAAAAACAACCACCTAAGCATAAAAATACATTTAGGGGTATAGGCAAGAAGCTTGGCATATGATGCATGAAAACACATTCAGAGGTGTAGGTAAGAAGGCATTACACAGTAGGCAGGTAATCACAAATTGCGCAAAGATCGCATAGGGCCAGAAACAGGTACCCCAGGCAAGGGCACAACACCAGAACTGTCCCCCAGGCCAACTGGCCTCTCAGGGGCTGAAACGCCCAGTGTCCACAATGTCAGGAAAGGCTGCACAGGCAGCCAAAGAAGATGGTGCAAGGGTTCCTGGGGGGCCTAAACGAAGCAGCTGCCCACTAAGTGCTGGGCAGCTGGAGACCTCCTCTGGGCTGTAAATAAAAAAAAAATAGGGCCAAAACTACGTGGGAGCCTCGTGGGCTCGAGAGAAAATGCTGCCCACTGTGGGGGGAGCGGCCCGCTGCCAGCCGAGGCCGCTCTACCTCCTGAAATGCCCCCAAACTGGTAGAGCCTCTCGGGCTCAAACAATAATGCCCCCAAGATGTCGGAGTCCCGCTCGGGGGACTCGACAAACAATTATGGCCCAAAACAAAGGCAGCACTTAGGAGGAGGGGGCGGGCACCGGCAATGTGCCCCGACGCCCCATCTATCAATAATGGCCCCCGGGGTCCCTCATGGGCTCTGAGTGCACTGGTGCCCGGGAACCTCTCAGGGCTTGAATCAGCAAATGCCCCCGTTGGTGTCCCGCTCTGGGACTGCTACAATAATGTGCCCCCAACGTCGGAGTCCCGCTTCACTCACCGGAGGTCTTCTGCAGCACTCCTCCGGTCTGCGCAGGGTAGAGCGCGGCTCCTCTTGGGCTGCGGGGCTCTCCTTTCACTCGGGGAGCCTCGCTGCTCTGGCGGCTGGTGCTCATCTCTGCCGGGGGCTGCGGGGCTCTCTGGTGGGAGACACACGCAGGGCTCACACCGCTGATGCGGGAGCCCTGCTTCCTGTCTCCTCCTATGGCCAGACTTCCTGCTCCTTGGCCGGGCCCCGCACACGTCTCAGCAAGGGCTGCCTGACTTCCGGGGGCTGCAGCGGTGATTTTCCGTTGTCCCGGGCTGTGGCGGTGATGCGGGGCTGATGAGGGGTAGGCTCCCTCTTTAATTTAAATATAATGCGGGGTGAGCACCCGCTAGGCCGCAAATGTAAGAATACACCCTGGCACAAGGTCCCTCGTGGGGTGGGCACCCGCTAGGGACATAAACCGGCAAAATTGTGGGGTAGACTCCCGCGCCGATGATAAGCACGAAGGGGGATCACCAAGCCGGGTATTCCCTCGAGAAAAGGGATCGCCGCTCCAGCGGTGCAATGCACTGTTTTTAGAGGGGGGGAGGCCAGCGCTCCCTAGGGCTGGCAGGCAGGAATCCCCAAAGTCCAGGGCAAAGTCTTTGGAAAGGCAGGGGGGCAAAGGCTGGGCCCAGGGGCCAGCTCACAGGGCCCTTCAGGCAGGGAGGCAGTCCCCAGTGGCGGTCCTCCTGGCGCCCAGCAGCAGCAGCAGTCCCCCCTCTTCAGGTCAAGAACAAGAGAGCAACATTCATGGGGACACAGCCCCTTTTCATGCACCTAATTCCTCTGTCTGTGTCTGCAGGGTGGGGGGGGAAACCAGTCGCAGCTGGTTTTGGAGCACTCTGATGTGTTCAGCCCCTCTTCTTATTCACTGGCCAGGTTAGGGTCATCAGTTGCTCCACAGGAGGCGGAGCCAGAATTGTGTGAGGAAAGCCCTGCGCTATTCAGGTCCCAGGTGCACCCCTCCCTCACATTAACATGCAGATCTCCCATTCACCACCGGGGCAGACCCATCCTGACTCATGGAGCCAGGCACACCAGCCAGTCTCAGCCAATCACAAGCCAGACAGCCAATTTACCTTTTGTACACAGACAGGCCAACCTCTAGAAGTGGCACTTCCACACTTGGCACAATAACGCCGCACACATCTTCGCACAGCATTCAATCTCACCAGTTCGCACATACCAAACTCGCCCCTGTACTCCCCATGCATCAGGAACTACCAGGGACACATACATTCCCCATGCATTCCTATGGGAGGACAGGCCAACCTCACAACACGCACGCACTTTACACTGGGACACAGTGGTAAAGTGCGCAGAAGCCATAAATCACTAACACCAAGTCACAATTAAAAGGAAAAAGTTTAGGGGTGAACCTACCAGAAGGGCCAAGTCCAACAGGGAATATTTTAACCCTGGGTGTAGTTCGCGTAGTAGCGCTACGTGAAGCAACGCGAAGTGCACTTCGCACTACGCGAACTGCGTAGTAGCATGTTCGCACTGTGCAAGATGAGTTTTCAATGATTGCACAGTGCGGACAAGCATCCCGCACTGTGCAAGCATTGAAAACGGCATCTTGCACAGTGCGAGCTGTAGTTTTCTGCTGCTCGAGTAGAATATTACTCGAGCGGCAGCTTTCTCAACGCGAACAGGTAGTTTCTCATTGAGAGCGGTCGCGAGCATGCGCAACCACTCACAATGAGAAACCTGACCTCCTCGCGTTGAGAATCTCCCCAGGGATGTCATTTTGCTTGCTCGCGGCCGCGGACATGACGTTCAGGACCGCGAAAAAAGCAAAAAATGACCGCTGCACTATGCTACGCTGCACTATGCATGTTCGCACTGTGCTACGTGCAGCTCGCGTAGTGCGAAGTTGCAAAAACTTCGCAAACTCCGCGAGCGTAGCGTAGTGCTTCGCCTAGGGTTAGAATATTTACAAAATGTAATTACACACCATAAAGAAAGACTACTGGAGTGACATGAACACCAACTACTTAGTTGGGATGAACTACAGTTCCTAAAAATGAAACACTTAATATCCCCACACACTACCTGTTACCAAAGGTGCATATGGATGCACTATACCCACCAGGTCGTCCCATTGTTTCCTCAAAATTTTTTATTTTTGAGAATACCTCAATATATGTTGATCGTTTTCAGGCACAATATGCACAGAATTTGGATTCCTACTTTAGAGATATGCAAGACTTCATCCAAAAATCCAATAATCTGTGTTGGGACAAGGAATGTTGGTTAGTGTGCTTAGACGTGGAAAATCTGTACACTAGTATTAGGCATCAAGATGGAATGAATGCATGTAAAAACTTTCTTGGAATGAGAGATGCTAAGGTACTTGTGAGAGGGGGGAGGTCTCTGGGGGGCAGAGGTAAGTACCCCTGGCCACCCCGGGACCCCTCTCCTCCAGGAACGTTACCGAGCACTAGAGTCAGACCCTCCAGAGGGGAGAATTAAGCATTTATGTTCATGTACACGGAGACACCACCACACTACAAAGGGACACCACACCAATGGGTTATAGGCAAAACAAGTTCTTTATACATGGCTTCTCATCAGATCAGGGATTATGTACACTTGGGCTAGGGGCCAGCTTTGCTTCTTGAATGGCCGGGACTCATGGAGGGGATATGCGGGAGATTTCGGGGCAATTCTCGAGGTACTCAAAGTCTCCCCAGGTTAGTCTCTAGTCCGGTCGGCTCGGAAGGGCTGTGGGATTCAGCGCTCCTGGCACGGGTGGTGGAGGCCACGTATCCAGCGTACGGCTCTCAATCCTCGAGCCGCAGGATACGGAGTGCTGCAATGTAGAGGTATCAGGCGTATGACTCACAATCCTCGAGTCGCGTGATACCGATGGGGTCTCGAGTGACGGGTTTATATATTATATTATATATATATATATATATTATATTTTTTCAATTTGTAGGGCGCAACAGCTACCCAAGAAGGGTTTCCCGGCGCCTAGACACAGCTAGTTTGAGGGCAGACAGAGAGGGAGAATGACTGTTGGTGTTATTGTTCAAACAGCCAGGTCTTAACAAGCTTTCGGAACCTGAGATAATTTTCTTCCTTCCGGATGCAGGGGGGGAGCGTATTTCAAAGGGAGGGTCCCAGATGGGCAAAGGATCTGCCACCTGTTCTCGCCCGTTTGAATCTCGGTACGCAGAAACAGGCTGCCGTCTGCGACCGAAGGTTTCTCTTGGGAGTATAAAGGTAGGCGAGGGTTTGAAGATATTTGGGCGCTGTACCCGCTTTAATTCTGAACATATAGTTCAGGGTTTTAAAGCGGATTCTGTTTTCGATCCTGAACCAATGTAGATTCCGACGATGGTTCGAGACTCCGGAGTTCTTGGGAATATTGCAGAGTAGCCGAACCGCTGCGTTTTGCACCACCTGCAGTCGGCCGATTACAGATTTGTTAGCGCCCAAGTACAGAATGTTGCCGTAGTCAAGCCTTGATGTAATGAGGGCATTGACTACGGTCTTTTGCGTTGACATAGGCAGCATCCAGAGGATCTTCCTCAACCATTTGACTATGGTGAGGCATAGGCCGGTTACCTTACTGGCCTGTTTGTTCATGGACAAGGAATTATCCAGAATAAAGCCCAAGTTTCGAGCGTGGGTCACCGGGGTAGGAAAGGCGCCCATCTGGTCAGGCCAATGTACGGGATTCCAAAGATCTTGATCTTTTCCCAGAACCAGTATTTCCGTCTTGTCGCCGTTTAGTTTTAACTGGTTTTTTGTCATCCAGTTCAGGATTTTTACGAGTCCTTCTTTGAGTAACGAAGGGGAGTGAGGACAAGCTTCGGATAGAGAAAAGATGATTTGGGAGTCGTCGGCGTAGTTCATAAGAGTAAGACCCGATTGTTCAACAAGGTCAGCCAGGGGTTTGAGATATATATTGAAGAACAACGGGCTTAGAATAGACCCCTGGGGCACTCCGTGCGATGCAGGCAGGGTGTCCGAAACGGCTCGTGAAGATGCAATCTGGAAAGTTCGGCTTGTCAGGAAGGACCGGATCCAATCCAGTGCCTTTCCTCTTACACCATTTTTATGCAACTCTTTGATGAGTGTTACGTGGGAGATGGTGTCGAACGCCGCGCTCAGGTCCAATAACACGAGCGCGACCGTCTGACCTTGGTCAAGTAGCTTTCTGATATGTTCAGTGACTCCAAGCAGGGCGGTTTCTGTAGAGAAGCCCGCCCTGAACCCAGATTGCGATGGATGTAGTAGAGAGTTTTCTTCTGCGAAAGTGGCTAAAGCAGAATGTACGTGTCTCTCCAGACATTTAGAAAATGCCGGGAGCGGTGCATACTCTGGAGCGCACAGGTCCTCAGCGCTTCCAAGTACGGGACGGACAGATGTAGCTGCGGTGCGTACTCTGGAGCGCACAGGTCCTCAAGCGCTTCCAGGTAGGGGGCGGACAGATGTAGCTGCGGTGCGTACTCTGGAGCGCACAGGTTCTCAAGCGCCTCCAGGTACTGGATGGACAGATGTAGCTGCAGTGCATACTCAGGAGCGCACAGGTCCTCAAGCAATTCCAGGTACGGGGCAGACAGATGTAGCTGCGGTGCGTACTCTGGAGCGCACAGGTTCTCAAGCGTTTCCAGGTACAGGACGGACAGATGTAGGCCAGGTACAAGGCTCGAGCCACGACGAAGTCAGCAGGGCTCGAGTCGGGGGCAACGAAGCGTCCTCACGGGGTCAGGGGAGCTGTGATCTAGTCAGCAGGGCTCAGAGAGTCTTTGGTGGGAGCGCGACATTCTTCTTCTCCAGGATGGGTGGCGACCACGTCAGCAGGGCCCTCTTGTTCCAAGATTCAACTAACTCCACTCCCGAGGTGGCCACCATTATATCTCTCCTTTTCCTTTCAAGTTCTAGCCCTCCCAGAAGGCTCCTCCGGCCTGGGTCTGATTGTCGGTGCCTCTGGCCATCTGGCACTGGTCTCCTTTGAAGTCTGGAGGTGGGGATTTTCCGCCGCCCGGCAGGGAGCGCGGCCGTTTCGGGCAGGAGGTGCGAACGAAACTCCTCCGCCCCATCTCACTGGGAAAAGGATCGCTACCCACAGCTGGGCAAGGGGGCAATGGGGGGGGGGTTCAGGTTTCTCTGAGGTTGGGACCCTGTGGGGGAGGGCGCTGGCCGACCCCGGTTTCTACCGTTGGGCCTGGGCACTAGGCTTCCTGCTACTGGGGGGAACTGGGGGTGCTATGTCGGGGTGGCTACGATTCTTCTAGGATCAGGGGGGGATGTAGGGAGGACAGAGGACAGGGCTACTCTGGGGGTGGCCGCGCACAGGGGACAGTCGGGGCCCGGGAGGTAAGAAGGCCCACGCCAAGGAGGACAGGTCTAACACAGGTCCCCCCCAGCTGAAAGGCAGGGAGAACTACTCATCCCCTTGGGAGTTCTCCTCACTGAGGTGGAAAAACCTGGATAGACCATCCGCATTGGCGTGGTCAGTACCGGGGCGGTGTTCGGCGGTGACGTCCATCCCTTGGAGGGATATGGCCCACCCCAACAGTTTGGGATTCTCTCCCCTCATCTGCATTAGCCACCTGAGAGGCCGGTGGTCGGTTTGGACCCGGAAGTGAGTTCCGAACAGGTAGGGCCTCAGCTTCTTCAGGGCCCAAACCACCGCAAAGGCCTCCCACTTGATGGTGCTCCAACTTTGCTCCCTGGGTAGTAATCTCCTACTGATGAAGGCGACTGGCTGGTCTTGGCCCTCTTCATTTAGCTGGGATAGAACTGCCCCTATGCCAAGCTTGGAGTCATCGGTCTGGACAACAAACTCCCGGGAGTAGTCAGGGGCCTGGAGTACTGGGGCGGTGCACATGGCTGTCTTCAAGGCGTCAAAAGCCTTCTGACAGGTGGGGTCCATTGCACCTTCTTAGGCTGTGTCTTAGAGGTCAATTCTGTCAGGGGCCCCACTATGCTGCCATACCCCTTGATCAATTTCCGGTAGTAGCCGGTGAGGCCGAGGAAGGCCCTCATTCTGGTCTGGGTCGTGGGGGGTTCCCAAGCCAGGATGGCGTCGATTTTGGGTTGGAGGGGCGCCACCTGGCCGCTCCCTACCTGATGCCCGAGGTAGACCACTGACCCTTGTCCAATCTGGCACTTACTGGCCTTGATGGTGAGCCCGGCCCGGCACAGGGCCGCAACACCTCCCAGAGGTGTCGCAAGTGTTCTCTCCAGTGCTGACCACTGCAACATCATCCAGGTATGCAGCGCTGAATTCCTCCAGCCCCACCAGTACCCGGTTGACCAGTCTCTGGAAGGTGACCGGGGCGTTCTTCATTCCGAATGGCATCAACCGGAATTGGTAGTGCCCATCGGGGGTGGAGAAGGCGGATCTCTCTTTTACTCCTTCGGTGAGGGCAATTTGCCAGTATCCTTAGGTCAGGTCAAAAGTACTGAGGTAATGTTCCGCCCCCAGACGGCCAATGAGGTCGTCTGCCCGGGGAATGGGATTTGCATCCGTTCTCGTGATGGCATTGAGTCCACGGTAATTCACGCAGAACCTTAGTTCGGGCGTGGTACCTGGGGCGGCCGCTTTCGGAACCAGGACCACGGGGCTGGCCCACGGGCTGTCAGAGGATTCCACTACCACCAGGGCAAGCATTTTGGACACCTCCTCCTTAATGCAGGACCAGACTCGGTCTGGGACACGGTAGGCTTTGTGCCGCACAGGAGTGCTGTCCCCAGTGTCTACATCGTGGACACACCAATCTGTGACACTGGGGACCAGGGAAAACAGGTCAGAGAACTGTCTCAATAGCTGGCGACAGTCTTTGTGCTGTTTCGGGGTCCGGGAGGGGGAGAGAATCACTCCCTCCACGGAGCTTTCCTTGTCCTTAGCACATAGGAGATCTGGCAGAGGCTCACTCTCCTCCTCCGCCCCATCATCGGTGGCTAGGATCATGCTCACCTCAGACCGCTCGAAGTGGGGTTTGTGGCGGGTCACGTGGAGGACCCTCAAAGGGTTCCTTGGGGACTGTACATCTACCAGGTAGGTGACCTGGCTCTTGCGCTCCACTACTTTGAAGGGACCGGTCCATTTGTCCTGGAGGGCACAAGGTTCCACGGGGGCATCACCCACACCTGCTGACCAGGCTGAAACTCTACCAGAGTGGCATTCTGGTCATACCAGCGTTTAATTTCTTCCTGGCTAGCCTCGAGGTTGACCTCCGCGAGTTCTCTGAATTTCCGAGTGTGGTTCCTTAGGGCCAGGATGTATCGGAATACATCCTGGGGAGGGCTTCGGGGGGCTGTCTCCTAGCGCTCCTTGACTAGGCTTAGCGGTCCTCGGACGGGGTGACCATAGAGTAGTTCAAAAGGGCTGAACCCCAGGGACTTCTGGGGGACTTCCCAGTATTTGAACAAGATCAAGGGTAGTAGGACGTCCCACTTATGCTTTGGGGGCTCCTCCAGGCCCATGATCATTCCCTTGAGGGTCCGGTTGAATCTCTCAACCAGACCATTGCCTTGGGGGTGGTACGGGGTGGTGAATTTGTAAGTCACCCCACACTCCTGCCACAGGTACTTCATGTATTTTGAAATGAAGTTGATCCCCCTGTCGCTCACCACCTCCCGGGGAAATCCCATCCAGATGAATATTCCGATCAGGGCCCGCCCCTCCACGGGGGCCATCACTGTTCAGAGGGGGGTGGCCTCGGGGTACCTGATGGCATGGTCCACCAGGACTAGGATGAATCTGTGGCCCATGGTGGTCCGGGGGTCCAGAGGTCCCACAATATCGATTCCCACCCGCTCAAAGGGGATAATGACCACCGGGAAGGGCTGGAGAGGGGCTTTGCAACTTCCACCACTCTTCCCACTAGCCTGGCAGGTCTGGCAGGACTGGCAGTGGGTCGCTACGTTTTGGCGCATCTTGGGCCAATAGAAATGGGTGATCAGCCGGTGGTATGTCTTATCTTGTCCCAAGTGTCCGGCTAGAGGTACGTCGTGAGCCAGGCCCAGTAGGAAGTCTCTGAAGCATAGGGGTACCACCAGCACCCGGGCTGACCCTAGCTCAGCAGACTTAGGCTCGCTGTAGAGGAGACCATTCTCCCAGTAGATCCAGTGGGACCCGGACTGGTTGCCGGCCGCCACACGCCTAGAAGGGTGGGGAAGGTGGTCTGTTCTCGGCAGAACTCTTCCCGGGAAGGTCCCCCCTCTTGTCGCCACTTGGCCAATTCAGGGAGGTCCCCCAGCTCTGCAATCTGCTCTCCGGTAGGGCCCTGGGCTTCTTCTTCTTCAGGGTTGGATTCCCCTAGGGTGTCGGGACTGGAGGGGTCAGGTTGTCCGCACTCCCTTTCTCCTCCCTCTAAGGCGGGGCTCTGGGACCCTTTTTCTGGCCCCACTTCCTCTGGAGCACTCATCTGTGTGGCCATGGCCCGAGTGGTGGCGCACATCCACTCAGGTGGGCCCATCATTCTCAGATGAGCCTTTCGTTCCACCTGTGTCCACGGAGAAGTCTCCAGGTCGTTGCCTGGTAAACAATCGACCGGCATGGTGGGTCGTACCGCTACCTGCAGGGTGCCAGATACTCCCCCCATTCAAAGGGAATTTGGCCATTTTGCAGAGGCTCTCAGAATTGTCGGCCGCAATGATGGGACAGAGGACGTGAGGGACAATCTGCTCCTTTGATACCAAGTGACAGCGGACAGCCGTGACACTGGCACTGGTGTCGTGGAGGGACTCTACCCGGTGTTCGATGACGGTCACCCACTGCACGTACTTCGTAGTGTTGGGTGGTAGTGGGGTTCCGGGGACCATTTATCCATCCCCTAGGGAAATCAGGGACATCGCTACGGGTTCCCACTCCTCGGGAGCTTCTAACTCCTCCTCGAGGGCGACTGCGGTCAGGTGACGGGGGGGTTGCCAGAGATGGTGGGCTTTTTGTAGAGGGGACACTTGGCGTCACTGGCAAAGTGGCCTGGTTGTTGCTATTTGTAATAAGAGGTGGCGTTCCTTGACCCCGGTCTGCCTGGGGGACCCCAGGGCTTGTTACAGGGGGAGACGGTGATCCTGGCTGGTGGTTTCCTTGGTGGCTACGTAGGGGCCCTGGCGGGAACTCCCGCTGCCTACCTTGGCCCCCCCTCGCTGTCGGGGGCCCTTCTCATTTCTAGCATAGTCCCCTACTGGGCCCCTGGGGACCCGGGTGTTCACCCAGCGGTCTGCCTCAACGGCGAGCCATCTGGGTTTAGTAAAATTGCTGTCCAAGAGGTGCTGCCGCAGTTCCATAAAGCAATTTAATGATAGGTGTTCCCAGGCTATCAGATCAAATAACTCTTCAAACGTGGTGACCTTGCTGCCCTTGATCCACCCTTCTAAGGCTCTACTGTAAAAGTTGACATATTCTACCCAGGTGGTACCAGGTAGCTTTTTGCAATCCCTGAACCGCTGCCTGTACATCTCTGGGGTGAGCCCATACCTAGCTACTAGGGCCTCCTTCATGTGGCTGTAGGAATTCAGTACCGTGGAGGGGAGTTCTAGCAATGTATCCCTCCCCTCGCTCAGGAATTGCCCCCAAAAGCCCAGCCCCCCAATCCTTCTCGGGGACCCGGTGGGAGGTCATCGCTATCTCATAGGCTTTAAACCATTGTTGAATGTCATCGTTCCTATAGTATTCCTTGACTACGTCTTTAGGGATGTGATCCTTGGCTTCTATGGGGGAGGGGTTCCTCGGTTCCCCTCGTGCCTGGCTTCCTCACTCCTAGCCTTGAGTTTGAGCTCCTTCAAGCTCCGTTCGTGCTCTAACTGGAGTTTCCTGCCCTCATGCTCTTGCTGCAACTTTTTTTCCTCCAACTCCCCTTGCAACCTCAACTCTTCTATAGCTAACTTCCTTTCTGCTAATTTAACTCCCCTTCAATTTTTAGCTTAGCTAACTCTAACTCGTGGGCTCTGCTCTTCTCTCGATCTGCCAGTTCCTCTGGGGACAGGCCTCTCTCTAGCGTGCTGCTACGCGCAGGGGTAACTGCTCTCTCCCTCTCAGGGGCCCCGGGTTCGTCCTGCCATCCGTCCCCAGCACCGTTCCCTTCTACATGGGGAGGAGGCGCCCTGGACTCTACCCAGGCTTTCAGGGCCTTCTGGAAATCTTCCTTGGTGTTTAGGCCAGTGGTGGGGATTTGAAAGTCCTTACAGAATTGTTTCAGTTCCCTATGGGTGTAAATTTCTAATTGGTCCTCTTGAAAGGTAGGGTTCCCTCTGGGTCCGTTAAGACTCATGGTGCTAGGTAGTGTGTCAGCTGCTCCCCTATACAATGACCACAAATGCTGATTCGGATCTCTTTCGCTGCTACCAGTGTTAAAGGGGGGAGGTCTCTGGGGTACAGAGGTAAGTACTCCTGACCACCCCGGGACCTCTCTCCTCCAGGAACGTTACCGAGCACTAGAGTCAGACGCTCCAGAGGGGAGGGTTAAGCATTAATGTTCATGTACACGGAGACACCACCACACTACAAAGGGACACCACACCAATGGGTTATAGGCAAAACAAGTTCTTTATATATGGCTTCTCATCAGATCAGGGATTATGTACACTTGGGCTAGGGGCCAGCTTTGCTTCTTGAATGGAGGGAATATGCGGGAGACTTCGTGGGAATTCTCGAGGTACTCACAGTCTCCCGGGTTAGTCTCTAGTCCGGTTGGCTCGGGAGGGCTGTGGGATTCAGCGCTCCTGGCATGGGTGGTGGAGGCCACGTATCCGGCGTACAGCTCTCAATCCTCGAGCCACGGGATACGGAGGGCTGCAATGTAGAGGTATCAGGTGTACGACTCACAATCCTCGAGTCGCGTGATACCAATGGGGTTCAAGAGTGGCGGGTTTGTGGACAACTCGTACCCTCAACTACGATTCATCCACTTGATGTTCCACACACCCTGGGCTCCGGGTACGACTCGCACTTCTGAGCGCCGTAGGTTGGGTCGCCCCTCCTGGCGGTGACAGGCCAGTGCTGCTCGTACTTTGAAGCGTAAAGGGCTCTTGTGTCTGGTCTCCGGTGTGGGGCACACCCTGAAGCGCCACTGGTCTCCTTGCATTCCCCGGGTCGTGGCGTACAGCTGTCGATGCGGTGCGTACCCTGGAGCGCATAGGTTCTCACGCGCTTCCAGGTACGGGATGGACAGATGTAGCTGTGGTGCGTACTCTGGAGCACACAGGTTCTCAAGCGCTTCCAGGCACGGGACGGACAGATGTAGCTGCGGTGCGCACTCAGGAGCGCACAGGTCCTCAAGCACTTCTAGGTACTGTGTGGACAGATGTAGCTGCGGTGCGTACTCAGGAGCGCACAGGTCCTCAAGCACTGCCAGGTACGGGACGGACAGATGTAGCTGCGGTGCGTACTCTGGAGCGCACAGGTTCTCAAGCGCTTCGAGGTACGGGACGGACAGATGTAGGCCAGGTCCAAGGCTTGAGCCACGACGAAGTCAGCAGGGCTCGAGTCGGGGGCAACAAAGCGTCCTCACGGGGTCTGGGGAGCCGCAATCTAGTCAGCAGGGCTCAGAGTGTCTTTGGTGGGAGCGTGACGTTCTTCTTCTCCAGGATGGGCCACGACCACGTCAGCAGGGCCCTCTTGTTCCAAGATTCAACTAACTCCACTCCCGAGGTGGCCACCGTTATATCTCTCCTTTTTCCTTTCAATTTCTAGGCATCCCAGATGGCTCCTTGGGCCTGGGGCTGATTGTCGGTGCCTCCGGCCATCTGGCACTCATCTCCTTTGAAGTCTGAAGGTGGGGCTTTTCCGCTGCGCGGCAGGGAGCGGGGCCGTTTTGGGCAGGAGGTGTGAACGAAACTCCTCCGCCCCATTCCACTGGGATAAGGATCGCTACCCACAGCTGGGCAGGGGGGCGAAGGGGGGTTCAGGTTTCTATGAGGTTGGGACCCTATGGGGGAGGGCGCTGGTGGACCCCAGTTTCTATCGTTGGGCCTGGGCACTAGGCTTCCTGCTACTGGAGGAAATTGGGGGAGCTATGTCGGGGTGGCTACGATTCTTCTGGGATCAGGGGGGGATGTAGGGAGGACAGAGGACAGAGCTACGCTGGGGGTGGCCGCGCACAGGGGACGGTCGGGGCCCGGGAGGTAAGAAGGCCCACACCAAAGAGGACAGGTCTAACAGTACTACAACACAAACAGATGATCATGGAAATGATCGAAACTTGCCAAAATGAGAACATTTTCCTTTTTGAAAATACATTGTATAAGCAAATACAAGGAACAGCCAGGGGGACATGCTTTGCCCCCAGCTATTCCAATCTTATGGTGGGCTGGTGGAAGGAGCACGTCCTATGGAATCAAGATCTGAATAGATTTGTTGGTCAAATCAGTATGTGGCTCAGGTATATTGATTAAGCCTGGGCGTAGTTTGCGTAGCAGCACTACACGTAGCTTCACGTAGTATACTTTAAACTTTGCGTAGTGCACGTAGTCTGCGTAGCGTAGCTAAAGACACTGTGTACTTGTCTGTACTGTGCTAAAATTGCATATTAATTGCAAAATGCTTCCTGTACATGACCAGATATGATAAAATAAGCTTTTCTATCTTTATATGCTAAAATGCATATAGTACTTTCACAATGGTGAAACTGAAAAATTGGCAAGCAGTGGGAGATGTGATGATTTTAGGATCCTCCCTAACCTAGGGAGAGTACCAAACAGATGCCTTGAAAACAAAAAAGCACATCTTATTGAACGATTTAGCTGTGGTCCCATCCTCTTATGTCAAACCCAAACACAGTTATTGGCAAAAGAAAATTCCCAACCAAAGGCCCTGCAAAGCATTATGGGATGAGATTAGCAGTGGGCAGTGAATATTATATAGCAGTGTTTCCCAAACTGTGGTCCGCGGACCCCCAGGGGTCCGTGACACATTCCCAGGGTGTCCGTAGGCAACAGTTTTAAAAGCACAGAAACATTTCTTGTATAATTAGCAGCTTTCCGGCAACAATAAAAGTGTCAAGAGAATGCCAGTGATTAATGTACCTGCTGGAGAGTGAGGAGAGTTTTGTTCAGTGGCAGCTTTGATTTAACAAATGTAGCACAGAGGGTTAATGTGCCTACTGCAAAGAGCGTGTAACATGCATCTTGAAAAGCAGCATTTTATGCGCCTAGGTTCGTGGTTACTGCTTTTGTCACATAGATTCCTTTATTACTGTGCACTTCATAAGTGACAATCGTAATCTAGCAGAGGGACCTTTAAACTGTCATCAAAGAGCTGCTTGCAAACTGCATGGTACCAGTTAGTACCTTATATTTTGTCCCAGTTATTCATTATCCTGATGCTGCTAAAAAGATATATTTGGGTGGAAATACATTTTTAATGTTAAAGTCAATGCTAGCCACTGTGTTATACTCTGAATCCTGAGTTTGTGATTTTCCAGACCAAGCAGTTTTTAAACATTCTATAGACACACTGATTTACATGTATGATTCAATGTCTCTATATGTGTGTGATGTAAAGTGCTCTGACATCCTACAATGGTATGAGAGATGCTACAAAACAAATGAAATACATGTGACAGAGGGGCTATTACTTTATATAAAATACTAAGGGCCAGATGTACGATCTGTTTTTATATGCGCGAACGGGTTCGCGAACCCGTTTGCACATGCAAAAACCTATTCGGCCATGTACATAGCCTATTTCGCGAGTCGCAATTTGTTTGCGACTCTCTAAATAGGTTTTGCAACTTGCTATTTGGAAGGGGCATTCCCTTCCAAATAGCGAGTCTCAAAACCATGTACAAATGTTTTGCGGTCGCAAAACAGTCACAATTAACACCTACTTCAAGTAGATGGTAATGTATTCACAAATGGGAAGGGGTCCCCAGGGGACCCCTTCCCCTTTTCAAATGCATACAAAATTATTTTTTAGGGTCAGGCAGTGGTCCCAGGGACCTCTGCCTGCCCTTAGAAAATGAAACGAAAACGTTTCATTTTCTTTTTTTTAAAATGAATGGTAAACAGGCTGCATTTTTTTTTTAAACTGCTTTATTTAAAAGCAGTCCGAGACATTGTGGCCTTCAGAGCCCAGCAGGCCACCATCGCTGGGAGGGCTGGCATTCCCAAGGGGCTCGCAAATTGCGAGAGGCTCATTAATATTAATGAACCTCGCAATTTGCGACCCCATTGGGAATCCCAAACAGTGTTAAACACACTGTTGTACATTTCATTTATCGACTCGTAATTTGCCACTCGCAATTTGTCGCCAATTGCGAGGCGCTAAATGGAATGGTCGTACATCTGGCCCCCAAATCCTTAGTACTTTGAGTATTTGTTTTGTGTGCACACGTGTGTATTTTTTTTTTAATTACTGTTTTAATGTTTAAAATGTAACTCATACAAATTGCTTGGGGGTTGCCGGCTTCCAGTGGTGACTCAATGGGGGTCCTCAGGAGTGAAAAGTTTGGGAACGACTGTTATATAGTATACAATATCAAAAGAATTCTACAAAGAGCTGCAGTTCCACTGGTCGTCCCTAGATGTACCTCACGAGTCAAATGCAAATGCTTGATGAAAGGGTTTCAATGGTTTTGCATTTCACTCGTGAGGGACATCTAGGGACGACCAGTGGAACTGCAGCTTGATGTAAGAATAATTTCAATGCTTTGCATATGATTTGTGAGGGACATCTAGGGATGACCAGTGGAACTGCAGCTCTTTGTAGAATTATTTTTATATTGTATACTATAATATTCACTGCCACTGCTAATCTTGTCCCATAATGCTTTGCAGGGCCTTTGGTTGGGATTGTTTTTTGCCAATAACTGTGCTTGGGGTGGTCCTAAAGTGATGGGATCACCACTGAAGTTCAACAATATGTGCCTTTTGTTTATGCTCCTTGTGTTCAAGGAATCTGCTTGGTGCTCCCCCTAGGTTAGGGGGGGGAGGGGCAAAATCATCAGCTCTCTCATTACCTAATGTTTTCATTGTAAAAGTTTATTTTTGTGAATTGGTTGTATGCTGTTAAGCATGTAAAATTGCTTTTTCAAAGCATCTGAGAATATTGTTCATTTAGATGCTACGCTACGTGATTAAGCACAGTTTTGGTACTGTACTACGTGTAGCGAGGGTTATGAAATCTTTTTAACTGTCATCAATAACAACAACATCAATCAATTCACCATGAAATACAGCCAGGAAACAGTGGATTTCCTTGATATATGAAAGTTTCACTCAAAAATGGCACACTCCAGACCGATCTCTACAGGAAGAACACTGCTGGCAACTCGATCCTCCTTACGGATCTATCCTCCACCAAGCTACTGCTGGAGTATCCCCTATAGCAAGTTTCTCAGAACCAAAAGAAACAGTAGCACCAATGAAGGCTGTAGGAGAACCAAAGAGGACATGCTACATCGCTTTAGTGCCAGAAAGTATCCTATGAAAAGCTTTATAAAATCTAGCATAAGAGCTGATGAATAATCGAGAGATGAACTTTTACAAGGAAAACCAGACATACCAAGGGAACCTGACAAAGAACTGATACGATTTATCACCAAGTTTACATGTCAAACAAACAACTTACGCAAGATCTTAAAGAGTAGATGGGCAATACTAACACATGATACCACCTTGAGAACGAAGATAGGCAAATACACCCAACATCACTTTTAAGAGAAATGTTTCCATCAAAGACATGTTAGTACACACACATCTCACAAGTAACAGACAAACGTGGATGCAACAGAGTCGAGGTTTCAGAAAATGCGGTAACTGCAAGGCATGCAAATTCAGCACTAGCGTCTATGAGATTACCCTAGACAGGATTAAGAAGAAACACTGTATCACTAAACCAATCACATGCGAAACAAACTATGTACTATATGTAATCATCTGCCCATGTGACAGATGAAATATAGGGTTGACTACCTTTCCCATACAAAACCGTATATTCGAACATTGGTATACCATCACAAATGCAGACAAGAGCTACAGCACAGCACGACACTTCAGGGATCACCGTGATGGAGACTGGACCAAAGCCAGATTGTTTGGCATTGATACAGTTGTGAAACACCCTAGGGGTGGCAACAGAACTACTGCATTTCGCAGAATGGAATCCAGGTACATATTAGAAGCAGGAAGTCTCGCTCCACATGGTATGAACCAGGGCGAAGAGCTTTACACACACTTGTAAATTAGAAGCTCCTATGTGTAACTAATTTTTATTTTCTTTTGATGATATTTCTAATTGTCACAAATATATATTTCTTTCTGTAGACATATCACATTCATCATCGATATTATTTTCTGCTCTTCTAATAGTTTTCCAGGATGCAACGCGAAGAAGACTGTACTTAGGTTGTACTTACGTTACGTTGGTATACTAAATTGCTCTTTTTTTCACTTATAAATATTTGGAAGCTTCAATGCACATCTGCTGGTAGCGTTAAGGAGACTATAGAAGGCGACCCCCATGTGGCAACACCTTTTTTTATTCACTGAGGTGGAAGTACGATTTAGATTCATTTGGGTACTATACCCTTAAGCACAGCAGCATTTGTTTGTCAGTTTTGAGTTAGGGCACTAGACTCTAACAAGAAATTGTTTATCAAAATAAAAATATCATTCATAAATAAGCCAAACATAGCTGAACAACTGTCATAGAAACTGTACTATACCCAATATATGGTGGATAAAGTCAATATTATTGGTAAAACGTAGTTTACTAAATAAAAGCTTTTGTTCGTCATTGATAAATTTTTTGTTGACAAAGAGTTGAGGAGGAATGACAGAATGTGAAGTATTTTGTTTATGTTTACTTGAACGCGTTTTTGCACATTGTTTAAATGCAATGAACATAGAGAAAAATGGGTTATGTGAAAAAGTTCGTCATATCGAAACGCGCCAGATTCGTTTAACAAATAAATACCAGTGATAAAATACTACTGTGTTGGTGTGGCTGTTTTCTCAGGAGTGACAGGCAAGGCAGAATACATGTGGAGTATACATATATATATTCACTGAAAAAACTACAGGTTACAGGGACGTTAGAGTTAGGTTCAGATTTCACTGGGTCAAAACATAGAAATCCAGCTGGTATAGTTACCTGAGCTAACTATAACTTATGCCTCTGCAACGCACTGCTTATGACCTCACATATTGCATCACTCATGACATGGTCAGTGTCATCGCCAATGACAACATCCACAGAACCCCTCACACACACACTCCTACCCCATAGAACCTATAATAGACCCAATCCCAACCCCACATAACCCCTCACATACCCATTCACAGACCCTTACCAGTACTCACACAACCAGTGACTCATCCAAAGAGCCATACACAAATCCACTCACTCAGATAGATACAGCACATTCCTGCACTTTCCCCATCACGGAGTGCAGCTAGGTGGCTTGCTGTGCTGCGCAGTATGCCCCATGAGTGTAGTAGAAGTGATAGAGCGCGCGAGGCCACCCGGCCAACAGTTTTCGCCGTTTCCGGCTTCAGGGCCCATATACTTTTCAAATCACCATATACATCGATCAGGTGACTTCACGAGCTCTATCAAGTTGGTGTGTGTGTGTTCCCTGCTACCAATTTTCAGTGCACCCGACTTACCATCCACCGATGCGGGTGCCTAATGACCACAATGAATCAGGGGCCTAGCTGTAAAAGGAAAGGCAGCAAAATGCAATTTCAAATGACATTCAATATTGTTTAAATGACCACGGACAACTGGAAGTTTTAAAATGTTTATCTAAAGTTCAATATTTTCTTGCATGAGATACAGTAAAATAAGGCAATCAATAACCAAGATAGCGTAAATCACATATGCATAAAGAAATAATGACAGAGTAATCATCAAAGTACTAATAAAATGTAACGAGAAAAGATACTATATATGTCAGTATTATCTAGACAGTGATAGACTAGGTGTGTGTGACTGTAGAAGAACTTATAATGAATAACACGCTTCACTTAAGGTGAAAGGGCCTTTGAACAACCTAGGCAACGAAGTTCTAGACCATATCAGAAAATGACACACTGCTATGCAAAATATAATCTCTAAAAGGTAGGGTGACATGGGAACATATCATGAAAAATATGCGAATGACTTTCGTTCAATAGTTTGCGGTAAAAGCATGGAAAATCAACATGTGCAAAGGTGTCACTTTATTGTAGCAAAAGGTAGAAATATAGAAAGGTGCAAGTTTAAAGAACTTAGAGCAGTATTTACCTAGACTGGTGTGGAAACCAAACCCTGGCCACGGGTCAGTTAAGGACAGGAAACCCTCAAGGAAGGATACCCCTCAAAGGACAGCAGGTGCAGAATAGATACCCAGGACAGGACAGGATACCCTCGGAAAAGGAATCAGGACAGGACCCTCAGGACAGGACCCTCTTCAGGACAGGACCCTCTTCAGGACAGGACCCTCTTCAGGACAGGACCGGAACCCACAGTTCGGAAGCAACGCCTGCGCTCCACCCACTCTGCAGCTATCGATCAAGACCCCGATTGGGTCAGCGAACTCCCAGCTAAGTGCCTTGCCAGCACTTTAAGGTTCAGTAAAACCTTAGTCTATGGTCAAATTCGGACAGAGTGCTCCGCAGCGCTCTGTATCTTCAGTCACCTATTGAGTGCGTTGGGTCAGTGACAGGTCAGCTAAACCAGACAAGTCGGACGGTTCACTAGGTGAACCCAGGGTAGATATACAGTTTGGGGACAGTGTACCACCCCCCAATGTTGCAAAGTGTCAGAATCCCTCAATTTGGATTGGTCCTAAGGTAGGGTTTGGGTAACACACCAATCACAATACACGATTTGAAGCCTTCATTTACATATTTGGGTACCGCCTAGCAGATTTGGGGTTCCCATGAGCTAACAGTAGCGCAGCAATACATTGTATCATATAAGAAGCCACATTCGCTGTTCTCGCAGGGCAGAGGTGACTTTCTCAGGAGCATCTCGCCCATCACTGCCAGCTGGCTGTGTTCCATCAGCCAAGGTCCCTCGTGCTGCCGAATGTCGCACAGGCGCAGAAGGGACCTCCAATATGGCTCTCCTCTCACTCAGACCCCCATTGCCCGCGGTACATGAAAAGTAAGCGAAAACAAATTAATACATAATAATGTCATTATGAAAACACATCACAGGGTTTGTACTTTTAGCTCATCATCAAGAAATAAACTTATTGCATTTAAATGTTAGCTACATTTAGACGAGACACAAGAGCAGTGGCACGAGCAGTACCACATGATAAGCACAGCTATGAATTACGCATGCGCATAACTTTCCCTCCACTTCTGCAGACGCGTCAGGACACGTGAGTGTGGCTGACACATGCGCAGTAACTAAAATACAAGCGGCGGCCATTTAAAGGACACGGATTAATTTCATTAGAAATACACATAGGCAAGCGTCTTAAACCTTTACTCAAACTTAATATAAATGTTAGTAAGACGTACATTTATTACCTTGTTATACATAAATGAGGTTCTTGATTTCGGCAAGCCGCAAAATATGCAAAGCTTTGCTTCATCAATCCCCTCTTTGATGATATCTACTATCATCACAAATTATACTGGAACCAGATGCCAACTTTCTTTCACACTTTATAAAGTTCTATTTCTTCCAGCAACCGTTCTAACTTTTCTCTTTCAGTTTTAGCAGGGTGAGAAGTCTTCACCTTTTTGTATATCTGATCATTCACTTCCTCTAATTCAATCTCATCCACACTTCGTTTCACTCCTCTTGCATTTATCTCGTGCTTTTTGGTGCGCTTGCGGTATTTACAGCATAAGAAAATAGAAAGTATAATAAGACCTATAATACCAATTGGCATCAGAATTTTGAATAATAAGCTTTTACCTATGCTAGCAAGCCAATGACCTATATTTGAGAGACCATCTACCAGTCTCTTCCAGGCACTATCAACCTCGAGTGGTTTGAGTTCCTTTGCCAAATTAGTAATGTTTTTCACATATCTTTTGATCTGCACACTTTTGTCCGGAATATAAGTGCAACAATGTTGCGCCTTCAACATCCGGCAGACTCCGCCCTCTTTCGCTAATAAGGTGTCAAGAGCAAGTCGATTTTGTAAAACCATTGATCTGATCGCAACCATTTCGGTATTGACCAGCAGAAATCCATGAGCTGTTTCAGTAGACAGCACATCTACTATAGTAGACAATTTGCAAATTCTGTGAGTGTTCAGAACCACTCCCACTCCAGGTATCAGTGCACTGAAAATACTACCCATAATTTCACCTATACTTTCTCTTTTACTACGCACTAAGCCATTAGTATCTTCATTGCTTCCAGCTTTTCCATTCACATGGTATATTTTCGGGAAAACAATGCCAAAGTAGCAGCTCCCATACCAGTGATCCGGCAATTTGAAATAAGCCTTGTCCCCACAAATGTAATAAATTCCAGGAAACACAGGCTCTGACCCATTTTTGAAACCCCAACCTCCAATTACCTTGTAATTATGTTCGCATTCACTGGAACCAATGAAAACATTATTATAGTAGCTAGTCTTCTCGCGGTGAAGACATAGCTTGCCTTTCTTTTCAAAATCCAGCAACAGAGCAGGACCCGCTCCACCAGATGAGGTGCCTTCCATGTTTTCTGCCCACTTTGGCTTTTTCTGACTTTCGTCATTAGCCTTCTTCTGAATTTTAATTCTCCTTTTCTCTGCCATGTTCAGGAACATCTTTTCCTGCTCATGCAAAGAACAAGTCAAGTTATCTCTGTGTGCGTCTGCTATGTCAATGTTCCCTATAGTCAGAAAGTAGTCTCCCATATATCTTATGGTGTCAGTTTTGGTATGTACAGGATTCAAGTTCCCACGTATAGGAAGTTCAGAAAAGATCACGTCATTGTTAGAGTAATAATACTGTAACGGTCCCCTTTTGTAAAATAAACTAGCTAAAATGCTACAGGAAATTCCATATGTCAATGGCAGATGATGGTATGTCACGCCTTCAGCCACCGAAGTAGGTAGCTTCATGCAGACATAGCAATCTTCAATTTCCATAGTCTCTACATAGTGTATTAACAAGTTTGCGAAAACATTTAAATGTGTCCTGTTCTTCATGCCATGATAATGTAGTCCCTTCTCATCTGATGCTTCTAAGTCTCGTTTAGTTTGTCTCAATGCTCTCTCATGTCTTTCTACACTCTGTGTTGTCAGCTCCTCATTGTCAGTATTTACAACTTCAGTAGGGACAGTGTTAGTATCTTTACTTACAGCAAAGGGAATGAAAATTGTTAATCCTATCCAGATAACTATCAGCACTACTACACTACATATACACACCTTGCAACACGTCTTAAAACGGCTGCAACTAGGACTACCATTCACTGTTGAATCAGACATTTTAGCTCAGAAGGAGTGTTCTCACCCCTCTTTTTTACTTTTTACACAACTAGCTTACTTTGTGCAAATTCACGGTGGTTCGTCTTCCTCTTCAGCTGAGTACTCTGGGACAGGTTCTCCGTCGCTCACGTCAGTTATATCAAGATCTTCAAGTTCTTCCAAAACCAGTGTCCATTCAGGAGACTTGTACTTTTTGTTTTGTCTTTTTATTCGCTCACTCCTTCTTTTGGAAGAGTCTTCTTCTTGTTCTGCTATTCGAGCACTTCTTCTTTCTTCTGCACGTTTTTCTTCCACTGTCTTTATCCTTAGTATCAGTCTTTTTACAAACCTAGGCTCAAGGTTGTTTCTTTTCTTTAGTCTCTTAGTCGGTACTTGGACTTCACTTTCTTTTCTTATTCTCTTGTTCTCTTTATCTTGTGGTAATTCTTCTCCACGTTCTTCTCCTACTTCCCTTATCTGGCTAGTTCCAGGGCTAGCATCAAATTCTTCTGCCTGGTTACTAATCTGGCCTTGTTCAGGAATATTTTGTTTTTGGCTTTCGATTGTCTCTGTTTCTGTTCCTGTTTCCTGAACCCGTTTTTCTATCTCTACCTGATCCTGTTCAAGCACTTCGATCTCTTGATTTTCTTCTGCTCGAACTATTACTCTATGTCTAGTCTGTCCCTTATCCACATCAGGAGTTAATGGAGGAGTATCAAACACTTGTTCTGTATCTTGCACTTGTTCAGTATCGGGTACTTGTTCAGTATCGGGTATTTGTTCAGTCTTATTCACTGGATCTGTATCAATCACGTGCTCTGTCCCTGTCTGACCTTCTCCTTCCTCAGTTTTGATTTGAATCTCAAGTGGCTGAGGTTCTTCGCCTGTGCCTTGCTTTTCCTGACTAGTCCACTCTCTACCTTCACTAAGTCGTTCTCTTGTTCTGATAGGATCTTCGGTCAGATCAATCATCGGTATCCATTCTTCTGGCCATATGCTTGGCAGCTCGTCTTCAGCTACTCCTGGCTCAGTTTCCTGGACCTCTTCAGCAGGCTGGTTTCTTGGCAGTTCGCAGTCAACTACTCCTGGGCCAACGTCTGCTGTTCCTGTAACTTGACTGGTGCTGGGCTGCTCGTTGTCAGTTGCTACTGGTCTGGCTCCTTCAGGGTCCTCTGCTGGTTGCCCTGGTTCTTCAAATCCTTTGTCTGGCAATACCTTCTGGGTGTGTCCGGCGTGGATCCACTGGGGAACACCTGCGACTTTCACTGCAGTGGTTGTCACCAGGATTACTTGGCGTTTCTTTCCCCACCTTGGTGCCAGACAGCTTGATCGAGTGTGCTTCTTTATTTTAACCCAGTCTCCTGGAACCAAGTTGTGGAGAGGAGTCGTTGGATTGAGGATACCGTCGTCTCCAATCTGGCGAGAGATAGAACGCACTTGGTCACCCAATCTTCTGCAGTATTCAAGCACCAAATCATCAGTAATACTCAACAGTTTGCTTCCTGGCACCCATGCTTGTCTCATCACTCTTCCCATAATGATTTCATGGGGACTTAGGCCTGTCTTGCGGTCTGAAACACTTCTCAGTCCCATCAGGACCAGGGGCAGGGCCTTCACCCAGTTCATGCCAGTAGCATCTGTCAGCTTTGCTA
Source organism: Lissotriton helveticus (assembly GCF_964261635.1). Lineage (NCBI taxonomy): Eukaryota > Metazoa > Chordata > Amphibia > Caudata > Salamandridae > Lissotriton > Lissotriton helveticus. The sequence goes on along the minus strand of NW_027611709.1, from coordinate 67,664 downwards.
GTCTGTTTTTGATAGTTCCATTTACTTGTTCCACTATTCCAGAAGCCTCTGGGTGGTATGCACAATGGAGTTTCTGCCTTATTCCAAAGGCCTTACAAAGTTCAGCCAGTATGTCATTCTGAAAAGATCCACCCTTATCTGATTCAATAATGCATGGTATTCCGAACCTAGGTATCAGTTCTTTTAGTAAACACTTCGCTACTGTCAGTGCGTCACTTTTGGGAGTAGGGTAAGCTTCTACCCATTTCGAAAATACGCACACAATGACAAGGACATATCGCTTTCCTTCACAATGGGGCATGGTGATGAAATCAATCTGTATTTTTATAAAGGGACCCCCTGACCTCCCAATCTTGCTCAGTTCAACCATTGTCCTCTTGCCTGGGTTCATCTGTTGACATGACAGGCACCTCTGGCAGAGGGACTCTGCTACCTTCCTGAACTTTTTACTGTACCAAGTCTGTTGAAATACCAGAATCATGGCATCCCTACCAATGTGTGATCCTTCATGTATTAATCTTGCCATTGTGCCAAGCAAGTGTCGGGGTAACACAGGCATACCAGTTGGGCCTATGATGACACCATCCACACGTCTCGGTCTACATCCATCCTCCTTCCATTTCTCTCTTTCTTGCCAAGGAGCCGACTCCTGCCACTCTCTCACCTCATCCCATGTAGGCACTTCCTCAAACACCTGAAGCTGGCAGCTGGTTCCTGGCCCCCCTCGTTTTGGATTTACAATATACCGATCTTTGGCACACCATTGAGCCACTCGATCAGCATAATCGTTTCCCAGAGATACTTTGTCCATGCTCCTTTTATGAGCAGCACATTTTACCACTGCCAGTTCTTTGGGCAACTGGATGGCCTCCAAAAGGTCATGAACAACCTTTGCATTCCGAATGGGCGTACCTGAGGAAGTCATGAATTCCCTCTGCAGCCATAATTGGCCAAAGTCATGCACAACGCCATAACAGTACTGACTGTCAGTATACACTGTTATGCGTAAATCCTTCCCAATTTTGCAAGCCATTATCATGGCTATCAATTCGGCTACTTGTGCAGACTTGATGTTATATAGGTAACCTGCTTGTTCAATTTTTGTGAAAGACACTACTGCATAAGCAGCACTCAAGCCTCCTAATTCATGTCTTAGACAGGAACCATCCACAAATAATTCTTTATCATGCACAGGCAATGGTACTTCTTTTATGTCAGGGCGTGGCTTGGTACTGAACTCTGTCAGATCAATACAATCATGTTCATCATCATCCCCACCTTCCATTTCCAAGGGGTCGGGGAGTAAGGTGGCAGGGTTCAGAATACCGCACCTAACAATGCTTACATTTGCTGCACCCACAAGAATCCTCTCGTATTTAGTCAGCCGACTAGGGGTGAGATACTGTGTTTTAGTTCTGGTCAATAGAATTACCACTCCATGTGAAACATACACAGTCACAGGATGTCCCATGACAATGGACTCACTCTGTTCCAAACTTGCACAGGTAGCAGCTACTGCTTTTAGACAGCCTGGTAACCCAGCAGCTACTGGGTCCAGTGTGGCAGAGAAATAGGCCACAGGCCTCCTGGTGGTGCCATGTTCTTGAGTCAGGACTGACAATGCGCAATTATCGCGAGTGTCACAGAAAAGGGCAAACTCTTTGGAATAATCTGGCATTCCTAACGCAGGGGCTGTACACAGACAGTTTTTCAATCTTGTGAAAGCCATTAGACTTTCATCGTCCCACTGTACAACATCTGGCATTCCTCTTGTGGTCATTTTTATCAAGGGCCTGGCTAAGGCTGCAAATCCCAGAATCCACTGCCTGCAATACCCTAATACACCCAGGAACATTCTGACTTCTTTTTGAGTACGGGGCAACTGCATTTTTTGAATTATTCTCACTCTTTCTGAAGTGACTTTTCTGACACCCTTTTCTATCTGGTGTCCCAGATATTTCACTGATTTCGCACAGAACTGTAGTTTGTCAAGGGCCACTTTATGCCCTTTCTCACACAGGTGATTTAGGAGGGCGATGGTGTCAACTACACAGTCCCTGTGACTTTTAGACGCCAATAGAAGGTCGTCTATGTACTGCACTAACACAGAGTTCCCAGGTAAGGTCAAAGTCTCTAGACATTTCTTCAAGATCTGATTAAAGATAGAGGGACTCTCTGTATACCCTTGAGGGACCCTGTTCCAACAATACACGTGACCCTCGAAAGCAAATGAGAAAAGAAATTTGCTGTCGGGGTGCAGGGGTATCGAAAAGAATGCATGACACAAATCAATCACAGTGAACCACTCAGCATCCCAAGGAATCTGGTACAGAATTACTGCAGGGTTTGGGACAATAGGGCAGCAAGGAACTACAATTTTGTTAACCTTTCTCAGGTCCTGCACTACCCTATACTTGCCACTAGGCTTTTTGATGCCCATAATCGGTGAGTTGCATGGGCTGCTCATCACTTCCTGTATGATGTTTCCTTCCAATAATTTTTGTATTTCCAGAGTGACACCTGCTTTCACTTCAGCATTCATTCGGTAGGGCCTAGTGTTAGGATATACTGCATTGTCCTTGATGGCTATTTGTATGGGGTCCACATCTTTCATCAACCCCACATCCTTACCAGTGAAATCCCACACCTCTGGCTTTACGGCTTCCTGTAGTTCTTGGGGCAAGTCCTGCAGGGTCAATCTTTTAATTTCTGAGTCAGGTCTAAGCAACAATAATTTATAAATGCCGTCTTCATCTGGGGTCTGTATTTCAACACCTTTTGGTGTGCAAAAGATGGTACAGTTCATTTTGCACAGCAAATCACGTCCCAGTAAATTTACTGGACTGGTGTCACAGACGACAAATCTATGCATCTGTTTAAAATTTCCAATTGAAATCTCCATTGGTTCGGTAACAGGAGTACTAATCAATTGATTAGATACACCTACTACTTGGATATTTTCTCCCGAGAGGGGTAGGTTTGGAACGTCCACTGTTCTTACAGTAGAACGGGTAGCGCCAGTGTCCAACAGAAAGGTGACATCATTTCCGTCGACCTTTCCTTCAATATATGGTCCAGACTGGTCTACCGGCAAGGAAGCGCCAAGTACGCACTCCTCGTCCTCCCCTCTCAGGCCCCGTCAGTCCTGATCGTTACAAAGGAAGGTATCATTTAGCAGATACTGCGAAGTTGCTGTATTTCTGTTCTCCCCGCTTTCCCAAACCTCTATCTCTTCATTTTCTGCCTGTCTTCCCCTGTATACCTGTTTGGGTGCTCGAGGCACCTGAACTGTTTTTACCTGGGGTTGAGTCTTTCTTGGTCTTTCTTTCTGCGTCTGTGGAATTAAATCAGGAGTTGTCTCATTAACATCGACTAATTGGGGACACTCGTTTCGCCAGTGTCCAATTTCGCCGCACTGATGGCAGGGAAATTTTTTCATAGCCTCTTCCCTGCTAAATTTGGGCCGGGGCTTTCCTCCACCCCCTCCCCCAGGACTTTTGTTTTCAGCATTTTTAACCATGTTACTCAATTGTTTTTCCTGTTGTTCTGCGAGCTTCACCTGAGCCCACATAACCTTCTCCTTAAGGGCCTTTTTCTTTTCTGCCATCTCGTCCTCGCAGTACTTAGCGTACCGCAGGACCTCATCCATTTTCTTAGTATGCCAACAGATTTTATTGTCTTTTATCCACTGACAAATTTCAGGTCTTAAACCATTTACAAACCTGTAAATAAAGTGCGTCATATCCTTCAGGTCGATGTTGTCAATACCACTGTATGTTTTAAATACCTGCAATAACCTCTCATAGAAAGAGTGCACTGTCTCGTCCCTTTCCTGTGTTGTTCTATCTATTTTTGTCCAATCAGTTTCTTTTGCGGGCACCTTTTCTTTCAAATGCTGAATTACCTGCTCATACTTTCGCATGACATCCTTTGATGGCTCCCCTGTTTCCTTGTTTCTGGGATACTCTTCACTGGGCCAATCTATGTTTATTTTACACTGGGTCCATAAATCTACTGGAACCACAATGTCGAAAAACCCATCCAGGTCTTTCCACAGACATTTTTGTACCTTCACGAACCTCTCCACCTGCCGGTACCAGTCAACTGGTTTCTCTCGTAACTTTGGGAAATCGTTCGTGAAGGACACAATATCCTGCCTAGACCAGGGCACATGCACATATTTCCCTCCTGGAACTTCGCGCATGGGGCATAACTGCTCAGGTTTTTCTACCTCTCTTAAAGCAAACTCGGGAGTCACTTGTCGGGAGCGAACCTCTTCCCTCTTTTTCGCCCACCTGCTTCTCCATTTTTCCACATCTCCCCATTTCTGCAGTACCCCCATTAATTCTTTAATCTGCAACTTCTTCCCTGCTACATTCAGGTGTTCTATATCTTTGTCTGAGAAGTCTGCTCTGTACGGTTTCTGTAAGGGCTTGGATTTTGAGATATCTACCCCCATACTAACTGCTGTTTCGGTCAGTTTTTCATGGAGCACTCTGGTGTTCCTTGTAAAGCTTTTACATATGAACGACAATTCTTCCTCAGAGTAGGTATTCAAACGATCCAACCCCACATTTCCTGCCATTAATTCTTCTATTTCGACCCTCAGCTTGTAGAGGTCTAAAGGTTTTGTTTGCGGAGTCTGCTTTTCTAATTCACGACTCCAACTCTCAATTTCATCCGGAGTTACCAGAGAGACATTCCTAGTACCTGTTGCTGTCTCTAATTTAATTTCTTTTGTATTAAAAGGGTTATACCTCTGCTGTATTCCCTTTCCAGTCTGTTTGTTTGGCAATTCTAAGAATGCAACTTCAGACTCGCATTCACTGGACTGATCATCTATGATGATTGGTTCCTGTCTCGGGGTTGCTATGACTGGGGTCATGACTGGTGTAATCGGATTTCCCTGACCATTTCCGTATAACGGGACCACCGGTCCAATAGTTACTGGAATAGTCAATGCCTCAGGACTGGTATTTATCTGAGAAATTTTCTGAATTATTTCTGTTCTTTGTCTAGCTAGAGCCTCTTGCTCCTTTTCCACTAGTACCCTTCTTAAAGTTGTGTCATGTAATATCTGTGGGGTCAATGGAGGAGTAAAACTCGGGGCATTAGGCAGAGGAGTAAAACTCGGGGCAGTAGGATGCGTTTCACTTGGTCCTCCACCATAATTTGGTTTCGGGAATAAAGTTCCAGTATTAAAGGACCTGCGCTCTTCCCCATATGGAGGTTGAACAAAAGGCAGTCCCGAATTCGAAGGTTTCTCTTCGCTTTCATACAAGGGTCTGGGAAAAAAGGTTTTCGTACGTGAATATTTTTCTTCCTGACTTGCGGGCACTTTGGGATATATGTCCCTTGTTTCCGTCAGTTCGGGTTTTTCAGGATAGGGCAATACTTGACCACCCCCTCCCAGTCCCAGGGACCTGTCTTCTTCCTTTAGGAAGGGGCGTCGGGGAACATCTCCTACACTGGAAGGTCGGGTTCCCTCACTGTAAGGTGGCGGACTTCTGGTACAGATGTCATCTATTAGTTCATCATCTGAATCCCCCAGGGCCCCCCAATGCTTACATTTTTCAGTACTTTTCTCACCCGCTGCAGGGTTATGACATGTCGGCATCATGGGAAACAGACCCTCAACAATCATGCTCTGCCTCCACTGTTTCATCCTTTTATCCCTGGACTCCTGTTTCTGCCTGGGGTACCACTTGGTCAAACCCTTGTCCATTCGGGGTCTTTCTCTTTCAAAAGCTTCAATCTCCCATTCCTCTAATGCCTCATACTGCGTTAGTCTTGGTCTGGGATGCAGTTCATTCATTCGGGTTCTTAAATTAAATAAGATCCTACCATTGAAAGTACCATCTAACGGAAAAGCCAATACTCCGTCATCTTTTGTGTACTTCACCCAATTCTCCAGCCACACACAGGTATTGTACCCTCGGTCAAACATCATGAATGAGGCAGGAGTATTGGGTGCTGGGACAAGAACACCTTCCCTAGATTTAATCGGTTTGTCCGTTTTAAAATAATTTTTCACCTTATTTATAAGGGACATTTTTCTCTTGGTTCCGTACATAATATCGTATCTGTTAGCCTTCCACTGATCCCTTTCAAACCCTAGATGCCTTGGATCAGGTCGCGTCTCTGTAGTCCGCGAGTGCCACATACGACTTCTGCGCTAACTTTGTTTACAAACTACCTCCAATCAGAACGCGCTTCAAAAAATCGTGCAACCAATGGGTGCGCGACACAAAATAAGCTCCGCCAATGGGTGCGCGGCCCCTTCGTGAGACAGTTCCCACGCTCCGGCGCTCACCCCTCCTTTACAATTTCAGCTCCGCTACCCGCCCGCTGCGTCTACCAATCCCAGCGCGGCACAGAGTGACGTCAGAGGCGCTTCGCGACTGACTCCCTCCCTTCACAAGGTAACGGAAACTTTCTTTCTTTTAAAGTGCTCAGTGCTTGGTTATTTTACAACAAATACACATTCGCCACAGTGCTCAAGTGTCTAGACAGAGAAAGATTTCTTTTACTGCAAGTAAACTACTTCCATTTACTTTTCACTCGCTGCGGGTAGATCTCTTCCGCCTACCCTTCACTCTAGCATCGGTGTACCTGTTATTCCCCTAAACTCATCCACTTCTTTCCGGGATATATTCCGAGTTTAAGGTTTCTCAGCGAACCCCTCTGCTTTCACGCTAGCTCCGAGGAACCTGCTACTCTTCCGATGTGACCCTTACTAGGTTACGCCACTATGGGAATTTTGCCAATGAACCCCGTTACTGTCATTTATTCACACATGTATTCAGAAAACCCTAGTTAGTGCTTCCCGGTTATCCTAACCTGCACCTAACTTTCCTCGAACCTGTGACCTCAGGACAATGGATTCTATTCACCACTTGCCCTTTCAATTCCCCGGGGAGTTCGGACAACAAGAAACTAGACGATTTACAATTGCATGGATTAGTACATATAACAATATAAGAACAAGAATAATGGCAATACAGTAATTCATAAATTTCAGCAGCGTATTCACAAGAGAGTGATCAGTTCCCTCAGAACAGCCGCTCTTTTAGCAGCATTAATATAATAGCAGCTTCCGACTTAACTAGTCTAACTGGTCCTACCTAACCTTTAGCTAGTCCCTAACCATCCTCTGATCTACCAGAAAACTGATAGAGCGCGCGAGGCCACCCGGCCAACAGTTTTCGCCGTTTCCGGCTTCAGGGCCCATATACTTTTCAAATCACCATATACATCGATCAGGTGACTTCACGAGCTCTATCAAGTTGGTGTGTGTGTGTTCCCTGCTACCAATTTTCAGTGCACCCGACTTACCATCCACCGATGCGGGTGCCTAATGACCACAATGAATCAGGGGCCTAGCTGTAAAAGGAAAGGCAGCAAAATGCAATTTCAAATGACATTCAATATTGTTTAAATGACCACGGACAACTGGAAGTTTTAAAATGTTTATCTAAAGTTCAATATTTTCTTGCATGAGATACAGTAAAATAAGGCAATCAATAACCAAGATAGCGTAAATCACATATGCATAAAGAAATAATGACAGAGTAATCATCAAAGTACTAATAAAATGTAACGAGAAAAGATACTATATATGTCAGTATTATCTAGACAGTGATAGACTAGGTGTGTGTGACTGTAGAAGAACTTATAATGAATAACACGCTTCACTTAAGGTGAAAGGGCCTTTGAACAACCTAGGCAACGAAGTTCTAGACCATATCAGAAAATGACACACTGCTATGCAAAATATAATCTCTAAAAGGTAGGGTGACATGGGAACATATCATGAAAAATATGCGAATGACTTTCGTTCAATAGTTTGCGGTAAAAGCATGGAAAATCAACATGTGCAAAGGTGTCACTTTATTGTAGCAAAAGGTAGAAATATAGAAAGGTGCAAGTTTAAAGAACTTAGAGCAGTATTTACCTAGACTGGTGTGGAAACCAAACCCTGGCCACGGGTCAGTTAAGGACAGGAAACCCTCAAGGAAGGATACCCCTCAAAGGACAGCAGGTGCAGAATAGATACCCAGGACAGGACAGGATACCCTCGGAAAAGGAATCAGGACAGGACCCTCAGGACAGGACCCTCTTCAGGACAGGACCCTCTTCAGGACAGGACCCTCTTCAGGACAGGACCGGAACCCACAGTTCGGAAGCAACGCCTGCGCTCCACCCACTCTGCAGCTATCGATCAAGACCCCGATTGGGTCAGCGAACTCCCAGCTAAGTGCCTTGCCAGCACTTTAAGGTTCAGTAAAACCTTAGTCTATGGTCAAATTCGGACAGAGTGCTCCGCAGCGCTCTGTATCTTCAGTCACCTATTGAGTGCGTTGGGTCAGTGACAGGTCAGCTAAACCAGACAAGTCGGACGGTTCACTAGGTGAACCCAGGGTAGATATACAGTTTGGGGACAGTGTACCACCCCCCAATGTTGCAAAGTGTCAGAATCCCTCAATTTGGATTGGTCCTAAGGTAGGGTTTGGGTAACACACCAATCACAATACACGATTTGAAGCCTTCATTTACATATTTGGGTACCGCCTAGCAGATTTGGGGTTCCCATGAGCTAACAGTAGCGCAGCAATACATTGTATCATATAAGAAGCCACATTCGCTGTTCTCGCAGGGCAGAGGTGACTTTCTCAGGAGCATCTCGCCCATCACTGCCAGCTGGCTGTGTTCCATCAGCCAAGGTCCCTCGTGCTGCCGAATGTCGCACAGGCGCAGAAGGGACCTCCAATATGGCTCTCCTCTCACTCAGACCCCCATTGCCCGCGGTACATGAAAAGTAAGCGAAAACAAATTAATACATAATAATGTCATTATGAAAACACATCACAGGGTTTGTACTTTTAGCTCATCATCAAGAAATAAACTTATTGCATTTAAATGTTAGCTACATTTAGACGAGACACAAGAGCAGTGGCACGAGCAGTACCACATGATAAGCACAGCTATGAATTACGCATGCGCATAACTTTCCCTCCACTTCTGCAGACGCGTCAGGACACGTGAGTGTGGCTGACACATGCGCAGTAACTAAAATACAAGCGGCGGCCATTTAAAGGACACGGATTAATTTCATTAGAAATACACATAGGCAAGCGTCTTAAACCTTTACTCAAACTTAATATAAATGTTAGTAAGACGTACATTTATTACCTTGTTATACATAAATGAGGTTCTTGATTTCGGCAAGCCGCAAAATATGCAAAGCTTTGCTTCATCAGAAGGACGTGAAGTATGGACAGTTTTTTCCCAGTGAAGAGTAAAGAACAGTGCAGCGTGCCCAGATTTTCTCTTTTTCAAACGCCCTCGAACTGTAGTAAAAAGGGATTCCGTTTGCTGACCACAGATGGGCTCTAAACACCCTGCACAGAATAGTCAAAGGCAGAGGAGTCTGCACAGATTTCTTCTTTTATATTAAACCCCCTCACAGTGTAATAAAAAGCAGTGCAGTGTGTGCACATTAACTTTCCTGTCAACAGCCGTCATAGAGCAAGGAAAAGCAATGCAATATACAGATTTTCTTGGTTCTCAGAGATTATTAGTAAGCTGAGCACAAATTTCTCACAAAGTAGCAACAAGCATTTACAATGCAATGGTTTCGCCTTTGGAAAAGTTGGAGCTATTGGCATTGTAAATGACAAAATTTGTATTTATGTGTTGGTTTTGAAAACAGATAAATAAGTGGCATTGTCATTTACATTACCATTAGCTTAATTTCTGCAGTCGCTCAGCAGTCCCTAGCACTCCATAGCACTCCCTAGTCACTCTGCACTCCCTAGAACTCCCTAGTCACTCTGCACTCCCTAGAACTCCCTAGTCACTCTGCACTCCCTAGCACTCCCTAGCACTCCCTAGTCACTCTGCACTCCCTAGCACTCCCTAGCCCTCCCTAGTCACTCTGCAAAGTTGTCTTCCCTTTCTTCTTCTAGTCAGAACCTCATGTCTAACAAAACAGACAGAAGAAACAGAGGGTATGTCGAATTGCTTGAACCCCGCCCAGATCACAGAATCGGGCTCGATTAATGCTGAGTGACAAAGGGAGTCTGTGTGGATCAAACATACTCGGAACCTGCCATTTGGGACCATTTATCAGTCGCCTAGTGACACTCAGCATTGTAAATTTGCTTTTTAGCCACAGGATGCCTATGGTACAAATAAATACATATGCATAATTATATAAATACGGTGTGGAAAACAATTAGGAACAAGGCCCACTGAAACTAAAAAGTCTAACAAGTGTAATAGGAAATTGCATGATTTTCCCAGCTCTATAACCTTTCTATAAAACATGTAAACATATTTATTAACTGTTAATTGTAAAAAAAAAAAAAAAAAAAGTTAGTCTTCACAAGTCAGTACAATCTACACATGAGTAGAAGGATATAGACAAAAAATCATACTTGTCAATAAACTTATAAAGCCTGCACTCTTTCATCATGATTGGACTACATGCTAACCTTAACATGCATGGTTACCTTTCAACCCACCCTGTATGTGCTATATAATGCGTCTCAAACAATGAGGCACTTACTTTTAGATATGTTCCTCAGCACTCTGCAACACTTTCAGTAGCATGAATTCCTTTCCTTTTTATTACACCACGAAATAATATGGACATGCCAAATCAGAATGTAGAACCCATTATTAATCAAGGTTACACAATTATGAACTCGTGCATATGTTCTTCAAGCAACTGAATATCTTGACTACCTATAAAAAAAATCCCCCCAATTGACTGAAATTACTAGGTCCTCATCTTTATTAAAACACAATTTTGATCACCGGGTTTAGCTGTCATTCGACAAACTTGCAACCTAGTTACACTTTGCAGATGTAAAGCAGAAAAGCCACCGTGCCGCCCCCCATCCCCCCCCCCGTTTTGAAACATTAATAATACAATTTTTTTTTAAAACAGGGGAAGGGACAGCAGTATAGTTCTATTTAAGTACAGTGCTGAAAAGCAAGCAGAGCCCACATTTTAGGCAAAAACAGCAAGATGTATGTGGTTGTAAGCACTGCACTCTTACGGGGCCAAATCTGTGCCAGTCAAAATAATTTATCAAGGTCGGCATAGTTCGTCCCTCTTAATACGTGCTTGAAACCACTTACACATGCTATGCGCACATCAAATGTTTCCTTTACATGATCCATTACATCATGGCGCACTGTTTGCTCACAATGAGGAGCATTAATTAATATTGTCAGCACCACGCGCTGCTATTGTCGAAGCTTCTGAAGCTATTACGAGGCTGGTCTGAACTGGAAAGTCATGTCAGCTGTGGCTAAATGAACTTGCGCCGGTGTTGTGCCCAAGCGACCACACTTCCCCTGCAGAGGCTGCATCCGGAAATGACATCACCTCGCCTTAGTCGACCAGCCAGAGATGGAGCCTCACCCTTACAGTTTACAAACACCGCATTTCTACTAAGACATCAGATACATTTTATAACAAAATGGATCATCAAGACGGTTAGAAGGCGGGAGCAGTCAAGGGGTAACTGTGCCATGCGTAGCAACAATAGTACTACTACTTCAAATGTATATACATAAACGGAAGGCAGTGGCACAGAGGAACAAGCACCTACGGGCACACGGACAGTGGGAGGGGGGGCAGGAACGGACAACGGGAGGGGGGCGGGAACGGACAGCGGGAGGGGGGCAGGAACGGACAGCAGGAGGGGGGCGGGAACGGGCACACAAACAGCGGGAGGGGGGGCAGGAACGGGCACACGGACAGCGGGAGGGGGGGAGGGAACGGAGAGCGGGACATCGCGCAACCCACCCCTGAAAACGACACTTTAAAAATGGCGAAAACAAAGCTTGAAGGTCTCACCTATGCAAGAGCTATTGGCTTGGTCGGTCTTTTAGCCATGTTCTACAGCAGATGTGCAATATGGGGAAAGTTAGACCGGGACAAAGCACTTTTTCCTGGAAAGATGGGGACAGGACAAGCAAAGTATGGGAGGGATGAGAGAAACACCACTACACAGGAGGAAGTGGGAGACAAATCACAATGCAGGAGGGGTGGGAAGGATGGGAGTAGGCACAACGTGGAAGGGATTTGTGAGGGACAGGGCAACAGCAACAATGTGGCAAGCAACAGCCATGCAAGCAATGACCAAGCAAATTCAAGAAAAATAATAAGTACCTCCAAATGTGCGAGCAGTGAAAAGAGACACACTGGAACAATGAAGCGGTGGTACTTGCACTAAGCCCTAGGTTACGAACAAACACGTTTTGGGGAAACTAAGCCGGCACGCACTGACCAAATAAAAATAAAGAAATGAGTGACAATGAAACCAACCATTGGTGAGTAACGGGCGGACTCTAAGCCCCCTGTAAGCTGGCAAAATGTCTTGCAAGAGGCAGTGTATGCTCGGTCTCACACAAAAGCTAAAAAGCATTGATAAAACTGATTATTCCCTGGTTTGCTCTCTTTGAAGACTGATGCGTCTAATACACATTAAGTGTGTTGTCTACTTTACAGCTGCCCAAGGCCATCTACTTTTTTCATAACTAAAAATGTGAGATGCCTCCAAACAAGAAAGTATATCTTTAACCCTCCTTTTCTATGACCCATCAATTAGCAGTACCAAGGAGTAAGGGTAACAAGCACACAACAGAACAAGATCAGTCAACTCACCCATACCATTAAGCAAGTTGCTGATTACGCTTTAAAAATGTCACTGGAATCCTCATCAGCACTGGTAAGATGGGTGTAGAAGTTGCACTTGCGAATGTACTGACTGGATTAGAAAGTATGCAACCATAGCAGTTTGGTGCCACTCACAAGGAGCTATGTTGGTATTAAGAGATTTGTAAATGTAAATTGATACTTGTATAGCGCACTACTCACCCGCAACGGTCTCAAGGCGCTTGTACGAATACCGCTGTGGAGCCCATCCTGGCTTTCCCTGTGAGGTGTCCACTCCTGGGCACCCCCAAGGTGGAGGCCAGGCATCCTTAGCGTTGTGGGGCCGTTGTGGAGATTAAGCAAGCTATTGCCCAGAGTTGCAGAGTGGGACTCCATGATTGGAATAGGCACCGAGGCGAGAATTATCAGGTCTGTGGAATTTTTGAGCCCAAGACCCGCCGAGGCGGGGAATTGAACCCTGGTCCCGGGCTAGACCTCTGCATCAGGGTCTGCCGCTCTAACCATTGAGCCACACTTCTCCGAGATAAGAATCCATGTTCAGATTATGAGGTAGTCTGTGCTACAGAGAACCTTCCAAGAGGCTTGCCATTGCCTAGAATGAGTGCTGGCACACTGATCATGAGAGAACACAACAAGGACCATGCAGGAGGTGTCGGACACAAAATGGAGGAGTCAAAAGACAGTTCTTGGCTGGCAAACTGCTGGCGCTGCAGAAAATCCAGCAGCAGAAAACTGCAGGATGAGAAAGGCTGCAAGAAGAGTAGAAAGTACAGACTTCATGGGTGAGCTCTGGTGAGTTAGGTGATAAACCCCGTATGGACAATTCGCTCCATAGTCCATGCATTTCCTGCGGTTCTTCATCGACAACTGACACCTTTCTAAACAGCGCTTATATAAGTGTCAAAATGATCCACAACCGCACACATATGTATTAGTTTTGTAGCTGCATTTATATAGCGCTGACTATCCGTGACGAGGCACTGAAGTGCTTTCCGCTGGGTAGCATGCTGCTCTGGAACCAAAAGTTCGCGGTTACTCCATTGGTTATTATTGATTATTCAGATTATTCTTGTGCTCTCGAGGAAACCATGTCAAACACTTGCGCCAGAGGTGCTCATTAGTGGCGGCTATGAGAGTTCATGCAAATGACTGGTGAGACTAACAGAGGAGATCAGGTGTTAGACTGCAGGGAGAGGTTAGGAGCTATGGAAAGAGTTCTGGCCATTTTGGAGAACTACAATAATAAAGTTTAAGGCAAACATGCATGCGACCTAGAGAAGACTGCGCCCAGAGAGGTGAGGCTGGCAGAGGAGGAGTAAGAAGAGGGTCAATTGGAGAGGCAACTGTCGCACATTGTAAATTAAGATTACTTCTTTGTGGAGGATTTGAGGTATATACAGGAGGGTTATTTGAGATAGCATGCAATAAAAGAATGTAAACCTGTAGCAAGAAACGTGACTGGCACGTGAGGCAGTGCAGTGTTAGGTACTTTTGGTAGGCACAAGAAACTAGCAACCCCAGAGCACTGCTCACAGAAACGCAGCTGAGCAGCTCAGGCGCTGGAAGCGTCAAGTCCTGGCTGGAGGCAGATACAGGGGAATCTGAAGAACCTCTGGCTGCACTGGGAGGAAACCGCCCTCTTGTGGTAAAAGCAATTTAAAAATGCTATGTGGTGAACCGTCCAAACACAGGTGGGCTTTATAAATGTTGCGGCACTTCGCCAAGTACTGAATGCTTCCATTCTCCCAATGCAAGAATACTAGTTTTACATGTGGCGTGACTATTTCGGTAAGCATAGGCACTAGTGGGTTTCTGCCAGTGAATGGAACCTGAACACATTCAGAAAAAGTAACTTGTCCCGGATCACACACGTAGTCACGAATAAATACCAAAACCAGCGGTAATATGTTGTGATTCCATTGGCACTAGAACCCATCTCGTGCAGACGGGGGACGTCAGCCTTCGTCTCTTTAAACCCGGCTGTGCTCGGGACCCCATATGGCCGATACCACCTCAAATGCCTGTCTGCCACGAGCGGTCCGGAGAAGAGCATAACCGCGAGCCACTGAGGAGATACCCACGAGAACTAAGTTACGAAACCCGGGATTCAATCAATGTACTTTAAAAAAAAAAAAACACACACACCTTTGTTACGCCTGTTCTGGTTTTAGACTAACGGGAGCGGCATCACAGACACGACACGATCAAAGTCAATGGAAACAGAAGACCTGCACACAAACAGGGGGCTGTGTGTGAACCCTCCCCTGCGGCTGGCCGTGTGAAGATAACGTGTACTCACCGCCACATCCCGAAGCAAGGCTCCCGGCAGCCGACGGTACTAAACAAACAGCTCTTGTCCGGCAAACCTTCTTGGAAGGCTCACGCATCGCTAATCCGGAAAGCGCCTGGCGGCCCACCCGCCCACGGTGCGGCGCTACACCAGCTCCAGCTGAGCGGGGCCCGGGCTCTCATCTGTCCCAGGCTGATGTGATCTGCGCCCGCCCCCTCCCGGAGGCCCCCGCCCAGGGAGGGTCGGTCGCTCATCCTCTGTGGCTCGTCACTCCCTCTTTGTGGCCTGCAGTCCCTCTCACGCACGCGCTCGGGGTTTGCCAATCGTACCGTGCCCCCTGATTACGCTGCTCCCCGTGCCTCACTGGAAAGGGTGGTGTACCGCACCGTGCTCTACAATGTTTGCTTAGTACACCACGCTTGCATATGGGTGCTGTGTGATCCATGCTTTGTTGGAATATGTTGTTGTACATGTAAACACATACTGGAAATAACGTTTGAAAATGCCAGGGCCTGCTTTCAGATGGTTGCGCACATGGATGCCGCGACCAACTTGTTCAATGTACACTGATCCTCGTCATGTGGACAGGGTGGTGGTCCACGCCGCGCCCTACGCGCTGAGTATGTCAGGCTTGCACGAGACGCTGTGTCAATTATCTTTGGGTGTTGTACTTGGACCGAGAGTGGTGTGTCACTTGATGCTTCACATTGAGGTCGATGCACACGGACAGCGGGATGGGGGGCGGGCGGGCACACGGACAGCGGGAGGGTGGTCAGGAAACAGCCAGCGGGACAGGGAACAAGACGAACAATGAACACAAACCGGTGTCAAAAAAAAAAAAAAAGTACACGCCCACAGTGGCCACGTCTTCATGACGTTGCGGAGAGGGAAAGAATCGGCGGAACGCCCACCAATCGCCTCGGGAAATGACGGACAGTTCTCTCTTCCAATGGCTAGCCTCCATTTATGGAGCTAGCCAATGGAAGAGAGAGGCTGAACTAAAGCACACAGTGTAAGACATAAGATTTCGCCTGCGCCGAAAAGCTGCGCGGCGCAGCTTTCGGCGTGGCGAAACCTAAAAAGCAGTGCCGTTTTCACAGACATCTTCTTCAAAGTGCAGTAAAAAGCAGAGCAATGTGTATCGATTTCTCACAGTGCAGGGTGCACAGACTGCTCATAGTGCAGTACAATGCATGGCAGTATGCACAGATCGCTCATAGTGTAAATAGACGTGCAGCATTCACTGATTCCACACAGTGCAGTACGATGCAGGGCAGTGAGCACAGATCGCTCATAGTGCAAATAGCCGTGCAGCATGCACTGATTCCACACAGTGCAGTACGATGCAGGGCAGTGTGACAGGTTTCTCATAGTGCAGTAAGATGCAGTGCGACAGGTTTCTTATAGTGCAATGTTGGAAATGGGATCCCCGGCTGGCCAGGGCTTTCGCCAAAGTCAGTCAGAGACCACCACTCCCAAGTCAGGGCAAGGGAGTTACACGCCAAGATAACCCCTGCTCACCCTCTAGGTAACGTGGCACGAGCAGCAAGGCTAAACTTGGAGGCGATGTAAGTTAAGTATTTGCGCATGCACCCCAGCAACAACACCCAGGACCCACCACAAAGGAAACTCCACACAAGGTTATATAAAAATAGCCTTTGTATTACACCAAAACACATTAGATAAAACACACACTTTACAATGTGCCAGAGGCACGGGCAGAATTTACAAGGGATATTTACAAGACAGGGCCACCTGGACCACTGTCAGGAATCAGAAGTAGCACTTTCAGAAATAGCACTTAGAATGTAAAATGACTTTAGCATAAAATATCACACAACCAGTAATCACTGGTAACCAGGACCTCACTAGCACCACCTGTACTAGGGAGAAAACAACCACCTACATATCACAATACCTGTAGGGGTGCAAGAACATAACACATGATGCAATGCATAACATTCATTCAGAGGTGTAAGGCACATGACGCATAAAAACACATTCAGAGGTGCAGAACAATGACAGTGGCGCCAAACTCACAAGTCACCACCTGTGACTGTCCCTGTGTCCCAATGTCAGGGCCTAAACGGAGCAGCTACCCACGAAGTGCTGGGCAGCTGTGAAGAACAATGATGGGCCAACGCTGGAGCCTCGCAGGCTCTGGCCAAAAGCACTGTCCCTAGAGCCTCTCTGGACTCTCTACGAGCAAAGTTGCAGCCTCACTGGGCTGTCTGGGTCCCTCCCGGGGGACCTGGGAACACTGGGGCACCTTGAGCCTCTCTCAGGGCTCTGAATAAACAAATGGCCCCTGAGCCTCTCTGGGCTCTTAAACAACAATGGGGCCCTGGAGCCTCGGGGCTCCTAAATACAAATGCCCCCTAGAGCCTCTCCTGGGCTCTTAACAAGGGTGCCGCCTTGGTTGGAGTCCCCCCCTCTGGGGGACTCGAGACGCAGAAAATGCCCCTGGAGCCTTTCGCCAGGCTCCACAACAATGAGCACGAGATCGCGCTCTTTGGGGGGGGGGGCGGACACCGACAACGTGTCCCGGCGCCCCTCCCTTCTCTACTATGGCCACACTCACCGGGGCTTCGGCCTCATACCCCCTCCCGGTCAGCTCCACTCACCGGCTGTCTCGAGGCGGTGGTCTTCTTCACGAGAGCTCCCGCTCCTCGGGGCTCTCTGCAGACTTCTCCCTTCTCTCCTGGGCTCTCCCTCGCTTTGGGAGCCTGGGGGGGACAAGGAAAGACGCCGGCTTCTCCCCGTACCGGAGCACGGGGTGGCCTCCCGTCTGCTTCCGGTTGCCTCTCTGTCCTGCCCCCGGCCTGCCTGACTTCTGGGTCGCGGGGGCGGGACTTCCGTCGGGCCGCTCACTGATTGGCCGGCCGGCAAACCACATCCGGGTCGTCGCGGGCAGCGCGGCGGCCCGTCTCCGGCACTTCTAGGCGGGGGCTCAATAAACCGAGGGCTCCCTCGAGTTTAAAAATAGCAGCAAATCACCGGGGCAATGCCAGGTGGGCACCGGCTGAAACAATAAAGCGCCCCGAGGCGCTTGCAGGAAATAGGTTGCGCTCTCAGCGCTAGGGGGCAAATCTAGCACCGCAAATCAAGGGAAGCGCTCCCAGGCGCTCGGAGGGAAATCCACAGCGCTCCTAGCGCTAGCAATAATCCCAGCGCTTCCAGGTGCCCTCAGCAGGGCAGGATCACAGGGAAAGTTCCTTGTGGAATGTAGGGGGGGCAAGGCTGGGCCCAGAGCCAACTCACTGGGTCTCCAGGCAGGGCGACACTCCAAGTGGCGGTCCTCTGGCCCAGCGACAGCAGCAACAGCCCCCTCAGGCTCCTGGAAAAGAACAACTTCTGTGGGGACACAGCCCCATTTTTATACAGTACATTCCTTTGTCTGAAGGTGCAGGGTGGGGGCGGAACCAGTCGCAGCTGGTTCTTGAGTACTCTGTTTACCTCAACCACCCTCTCTATTCACTGGCAGGGCTTGGGTCGTTAGACACACCACAGGGGGGCGGAGCCAGCATTGTGTGGGGAAAACCCAGCCCATCCAGGACACAGGTACACTCCTCCCACACATCACTCATGCTAATCTCCCACTCACCACCGGGCAGACCCATCCAGACTTCCAGGAGCCTGGCATGCCAGCCAGCTCCAGCCAATCATGCTCCAACACCCTCACTGCACACGTACAGCCATGTCTAGAAATGGCGCTTCCCTACTAGACACATACATGCTGCATACACCATCTCGCAGCATTCACTCTCTCGAGTTCACACATACCAGACTCAAGCCTGTACACCCCACGCATCAGGAACTACCAGGGACACATACATTCCCCATGCATTCCTATGGGCGGGCAGGCCTAGCTCAGCACATGCACTCAGAGTGCGCACGCACTTTCCACTGGGACACAGTGAAAGTGCGCAGAATCCCCAAAATTACCATTGCCAGGTCACCCTTACCAGCAAAAAGTTTAGGGGTGAACCTGCCCTAAGGGCCAAAGTCCAACACAACCCCCTTCCAGCCAAAACGCAGGGGAGACCAATCACTACCGTGATGGACTTCCCTGCTTGGGGCGATAGAACACGGACGCGGGCCCGCAACTGCAGGGACACCCTCCTGTTCTACGCCACCGTGAACCCATGGGATTCCTTCTCAACACACTGTCTGGACCAACTGGGCTACCCCACTGGTACTCCCAAGTTGTCCGCGGCCAGGACCAGGCCCTAGGCCACCCAGGTTTCCACCGGTCCTTGCCTATTCGCAGAGCGGGGGGTAGTAACCCCTGGCACATAGCGGCCATTTTCCACTCTTCCTGTCTGCAAGACAGGACTAGACTGCCACTGGTTCTCCAGCCTAGGGCCTACAACCTCAGGCGGACCAGGAGTCTCAGGGAAGGCTCTCCTCCCCCTACCTCTTCTTCTAGGGTTCCTCCTCCCTCTGCGAGGGGTACCCTTACAACGCCACTCCAACCCAGGGTTTAACCCCTCAGGTTGCACCGGGGTCAGAGGTGGGCTCTCCCACCCTCTGCACCCCCTTCCAGAGGTCTGCCCTCTCCCACCTGGAGAAGGTCTTCTGGAAGAAGAACCGGTCAGGACACTGGTTACAGTCATCCTACCCTTCAGGTCAGGCTGATCCTGAACCTGGCCTTCCAACCTCTGGTCTAAAACCTTCGGTGGAACAATTGCCTGGCACTCCAGGACTTCTGGGGACTTACACTCCATCCCCCTGAGGCTAACAAATGAGACATATGTTGTGTGACTGTCTGTCTGGCGCAGATCTCCCGGCCCCTGTCCACCTGACAGTGCATGACGATCCCCCAGACCAGAAGTGGCGCCACCCGGGTCCCCCCAAGAAGATCTAGCCCAACTGGCTAGTCCCTGGTCCACTGGTGCATCCACTGGGAAACTCATCCCCCAATCACTCCTCACGCTGGACTCCTGTACCCTCCCTACCGGAGCGGTACTGCCAGCCTCTAGAACCACAGGAGCTCTGTTTACAGACGCTCCAGGTCCTCTACTCACTAGGAGATCCTCCTCAAATGGACTAACAGGACAGCCTAGGTCCCCAACCTGGTGTTCCCTACAGAAACCATCCAAGTCCTGAGGCAGGGCTTCGGGCGTCTGGGGAACCTCAGTCTCCCCCTCACTCCTGCTCCACTGAGCCAGGCAGTGAGCCCCTACACCCTCCTCGCTATCCTGGGACCTAGCTGGGCTACACTGAGCCTCTTCCACCACGCTGGGCTGGAAGATACCTGAACCACTACTTTTGGAGTCACTCCCTAATGACTCTAGAGAACCTTTAGCACTCTCCCAGCGGTCTGCTTCATCTGCAAGCTCACTTGGACTAAGGGATTCAGACTTCAACAGGTGCTGGCGCAACTCTGGACAAACAACACTGAGCAACTGCTCTTTGAGAAACATATTCAGTACTCCGTCTCTCTCATCATCCGAGCTAGCCTCCAGCCAATCCCACATTGCATCAGAACAGTCATCCATAAAAAAAAACCAACTCTGGTGAGGCAGTTTCCTACTGCCCCTGAACTTCAACCTTAACTCCTCCTCTTGGGAACAAGGGACCATACGTTGGGCACTGGGTAGGGGACTTCCTGCACTGAAGTCTAAATAGCTGCCACCACTGGACTCAGCCCTCCCCGGGGAATCCAGAAAATTAAAACTGCGCGCAGGGGATAGTCTATCCTCCAGAGCTACTTTGCCTCTGGTGGAGGCCCTCTTAGCCTCCTCTATCCTTTCCTGCGCTAGGACCCTCTCGGTCTCTAGCTGTTGCTTCCTAAGCTCCAGCTGCGCCATAGCCTGGGCATGCTCCAACCTGAGCTTTTCTAAAGCCAGCTGGTGGTCCCTTTCTCTCCTCCTATCTTCCAGCTCCTCTGGGGACAGGGAAAGGGATGAGGCGCTGCCTCCTATACTGGACCCAGCAAGGGACTCCCTATCTATGGGGTCCTCACTCTCTACTGGCATCCAGGTGCTGTCATCTTCTTCCTCCTCTTCTGAATCTTCAGGGCTCCCCACAGACCCACCACCCTCCTGGTGTGGGGCCCGGGCCCTTTCCTCACTGCGCTCAAGATCCCATTGATCCTCTTGCCATTTGACCATGCATCTCCTAAGTGCATACCAGCCTGACTGATCCGCCCCTATGCCTCTCTCTTCACAGAACTTTCTCAGCTCCCACATACCGTATGTGGCTAGATCATTGAAATCAAAAACCAGCTCCATTCTGGCAGACGTTCTAGAGACAAGATTACACAGGGAACCTAGGGGTCTGAGCTAACACAGGAGTACACAATTCACAAGGTATCAGCAGGCTCTCTACCCCAGAGAACTCACACTCACTTGCCTAGTGCCACACACCATTCACCCACACACAACCCCCCCCTCGGACTGGTAAGGCAGTTTCTACCACCCCTGATTCCTCAACCTGACCACACGTGACACAGGTACCGACTCTGGGCGCAGGGTGGGGGACAAATGCACTGGACACAATTGCACAATGATACCTTCAGGAGAAGAAAATATGAAACTTCAAAAAAAACAATCCCCTAAAATGTGGTCATCTAAAATGCAGAGCTTTGTAGTGTGGCCAGTTACTACTGTGGTACAACGCAAACACAAATCCTTATCCTCACCGCTCGCCGCCAATGTTGGAAATGGGATCCCCGGCTGGCCAGGGCTTTCGCCAAAGTCAGTCAGAGACCACCACTCCCAAGTCAGGGCAAGGGAGTTACACGCCAAGATAACCCCTGCTCACCCTCTAGGTAACGTGGCGCGAGCAGCAAGGCTAAACTTGGAGGCGATGTAAGTTAAGTATTTGCGCATGCACCCCAGCAACAACACCCAGGACCCACCACAAAGGAAACTCCGCACAAGGTTATATAAAAATAGCCTTTGTATTACACCAAAACACATTAGATAAAACACACACTTTACAATGTGCCAGAGGCACGGGCAGAATTTACAAGGGATATTTACAAGACAGGGCCACCTGGACCACTGTCAGGAATCAGAAGTAGCACTTTCAGAAATAGCACTTAGAATGTAAAATGACTTTAGCATAAAATATCACACAACCAGTAATCACTGGTAACCAGGACCTCACTAGCACCACCTGTACTAGGGAGAAAACAACCACCTACATATCACAATACCTGTAGGGGTGCAAGAACATAACACATGATGCAATGCATAACATTCATTCAGAGGTGTAAGGCACATGACGCATAAAAACACATTCAGAGGTGCAGAACAATGACAGTGGCGCCAAACTCACAAGTCACCACCTGTGACTGTCCCTGTGTCCCAATGTCAGGGCCTAAACGGAGCAGCTGCCCACGAAGTGCTGGGCAGCTGTGAAGAACAATGATGGGCCAACGCTGGAGCCTCGCAGGCTCTGGCCAAAGGCACTGTCCCTAGAGCCTCTCTGGACTCTCTACGAGCAAAGTTGCAGCCTCACTGGGCTGTCTGGGTCCCTCCCGGGGGACCTGGGAACACTGGGGCGCCTTGAGCCTCTCTCAGGGCTCTGAATAAACAAATGGCCCCTGAGCCTCTCTGGGCTCTTAAACAACAATGGGGCCCTGGAGTCTCGGGGCTCCTAAATACAAATGCCCCCTAGAGCCTCTCCTGGGCTCTTAACAAGGGTGCCGCCTTGGTTGGAGTCCCCCCTCAGGGGGACTCGAGACGCAGAAAATGCCCCTGGAGCCTTTCGCCAGGCTCCACAACAATGAGCACGAGATCGCGCTCTTTGGGGGGGGGGGGCGGACACCGACAACGTGTCCCGGCGCCCCTCCCTTCTCTACTATGGCCGCACTCACCGGGGCTTCGGCCTCATACCCCCTCCCGGTCAGCTCCACTCACCGGCTGTCTCGAGGCGGCGGTCTTCTTCACGAGAGCTCCCGCTCCTCGGGGCTCTCTGCAGACTTCTCCCTTCTCTCCTAAGCTCTCCCTCGCTTTGGGAGCCTGGGGGGACAAGGAAAGACGCCGGCTTCTCCCCTTACCGGAGCACGGGGTGGCCTCCCGTCTGCTTCCGGTTGCCTCTCTGTCCTGCCCCCGGCCTGCCTGACTTCCGGGTCGCGGCTGCGGGGGCGGGACTTCCGTCGGGCCGCTCACTGATTGGCCGGCCCGCAAACCACATCCGGGTCGTCGCGGGCAGCGCGGCGGCCCGTCTCCGGCACTTCTAGGCGGGGGCTCAATAAACCGAGGGCTCCCTCGAGTTTAAAAATAGCAGCAAATCACCGGGGCAATACCGGGTGGGCACCGGCTGAAACAATAAAGCGCCCCGAGGCGCTTGCAGGAAATAGGGCGCGCTCTCAGCGCTAGGGGGCAAATCTAGCACCGCAAATCAAGGGAAGCACTCCCAGGCGCTCGGAGGGAAATCCACAGCGCTCCTAGCGCTAGCAATAATCCCAGCGCTTCCAGGTGCCCTCAGCAGGGCAGGATCACAGGGAAAGTTCCTTGTGGAATGTAGGGGGGGCAAGGCTGGGCCCAGAGCCAGCTCACTGGGTCTCCAGGCAGGGAGACGCTCCAAGTGGCGGTCCTCTGGTCCAGCAACAGCAGCAACAGCCCCCTCAGGATCCTGGAAAAGAACAACTTCTGTGGGGACACAGCCCCATTTTTATACAGTACATTCCTTTGTCTGAAGGTGCAGGGTGGGGGCGGAACCAGTCGCAGCTGGTTCTTGTGTACTCTGTTTACCTCAACCACCCTCTCTATTCACTGGCAGGGCTTGGGTCGTTAGACACACCACAGGGGGGCGGAGCCAGCATTGTGTGGGGAAAACCCAGCCCATCCAGGACACAGGTACACTCCTCCCACACATCACTCATGCTAATCTCCCACTCACCACCGGGCAGACCCATCCAGACTTCCTGGAGCCTGGCATGCCAGCCAGCTCCAGCCAATCACGCTCCAGCACCCTCACTGCACACGTACAGCCATGTTTAGAAATGGCGCTTCCCTACTAGACACATACATGCTGCATACACCATTTCGCAGCATTCACTCTCACGAGTTCACACATACCAGACTCAAGCCTGTACACCCCACGCATCAGGAACTACCAGGGACACATACATTCCCCATGCATTCCTATGGGCGGGTAGGCCTAGCTCAGCACATGCACTCAGAGTGCGCACGCACTTTCCACTGGGACACAGTGAAAGTGCGCAGAATCCCAAGAATTACCATTGCCAGGTCACCATTACCAGCAAAAAGTTTAGGGGTGAACCTGCCCTAAGGGCCAAAGTCCAACATGCAATAAGATGAAGTGCAGTGTGCACAGATTTCTCATAATGCAGTAAGATGCAGTACAGTTTTTCAGTTTTCTCATAGTGCAGTAAGATGCAGTGCAGTGTGACAGGTTTCTAATAGTGCAGTAAGATGCAGTGCAGTGTGCACAGATTTCTCATAGTGCAGTAAGATGCAGTGCAGTGTGACAGGTTTCTCACAGTGCAGTAAGATGCAGTGCAGTGTGCATAAATTCACCCTTAAACACAAATAATGACCACAAAAGTCCCAAGGGCTGGAAGGAAAGCCCCTTCACCCTCCCAGAGGTCCCCAGATAGAAGAAGCCAGCTCAGGCCACCCCTTCAGTGATTTCTCATAATGGGTTAAGACGAAGTGCAGTGACACCGATTCCTTATAGTGCAGCAAGGTGCAGTGCAGTGTGCACAGATTTCTCACAGTGCAGTTAGATACAGTGCAGTGCACTGACATAGACTTGTCATAGTGCAATACGATGCAGTGCACTGCACAGACTCCTCATTATGCAGTCAGATGCAGTGCAGTGTGCATAGATTTCACACAGCGCAGTTGGATACAGTGCAGTGCACTGACATAGACTTGTCATAGTGCAATAAGATGCAGTGCACTGCACAGACTCCTCATAATGCAGTCAGATGCAGTGCAGTGTGCACAGATTTCTCACAGTGCAGTAAATAGCATTGCAGTACTCCAAATTCCTCATAGTGCTGTAAGGTGCACTGTGGTGTGCACAGATTCCTCATAGTGCAGTAAGAGGCGGTGAAGCGTTCACAGGTTACTCAGAGTGTACTACGTTACAGTGCAGTGTGAACAGATTTCTCAGAGTGGAATAAGACGCAGCACAGTGTGCACAGATTTCTCATAGAAGACTAAACTGCAGTGCAGTGTGCATAGATTACTCATTGCAGTACAATGCAGTGCAGTGTGCACATATTTCTCACAGTGCAGTGGCACAGACTTCTCATAGTGCTGTAAGATGCAGTACAGTGTGCACAATTTCCTCATAGTGCTGTTCAAGTTCAAGTTCAAGTTCAGGAATTTGTATAGCGCACTACTCACCCATAGGGTCTCAAGGCGCTTGTGGGAGGGGGTGCATTATTTATCGAATAGCCAGGTTTTAAGTTCCTTTCTGAAGGAAATGTGGTTCTGTGTGAGGCGGAGGTGAGTGGGGAGAGAGTTCCAGGTCTTGGCCGCCAGGTAGGAGAAGGATGTTCCTCCCATGGTGGATCTGTGGATGCGCGGAACTGCGGCAAGCGCTTGGTTGGAGGATCTTAGTTGGCGGGTGGGTGTGTAGAAGGACAGTCGTGTGTTGAGGCTTTCGGGTCCTAGTTTGTAGAGGGCCTTGTGAGCGTGGGTGAGGAGACGGAACGTTATTCTCTTGTTGACGGGAAGCCAGTGGAGGTCTTTCAGGTGGCCTGTAATGTGAGCTTGGCGAGGGATGTCCAATATGAGTCTGGCAGATGCATTTTGGATGCGTTGGAGTTTTTTCTGTAGTTTGGCTGTGGTTACGGCGTAGAGGGTATTTCCATAGTCCAGTTGGCTAGTGATCAGTGCGTGGGTGACCGTCTTTCTTGTTTCGGTGGGGATCCAACGAAAGATTTTTTTGAGCATACGGAGTACGTTGAAGCAAGAGGATGAGATGGCGTTAACTTGTCTGGTCATCGAGAGGGAGGAGTCTAGGATGTAGCCCAGGTTGCGTGCGTGGTCTGTGGGTATGGGTGCTGTGCCCAGGGCCGATGGCCACCATGAGTCGTCCCAGGCAGAGGGGGAAGAACCCAGGATGAGAACTTCCGTTTTGTCTGAGTTAAGTTTTAGGCGGCTGTTTTTCATCCATTCGGCTACTTCTTTCATGCCTTCATGAAGATTGGTTTTGGCGGTGTTAGGGTCTTTGGTGAGGGAAAGGATTAGCTGGGTGTCGTCAGCGTAGGAGATGATGTTGAGGTTGTGTTGTCGCGCGATGGATGCAAGGGGACTCATGTAAACGTTGAAGAGGGTGGGACTGAGTGATGATCCTTGTGGGACTCCGCAGATGACTTCGGTGGCCCCTGATTTGAATGGGGGGAGTCGGACTCTCTGGGTTCTCCCGGCGAGGAACGAGATGATCCAGTCCAAGGCTTTTCCTTGTATTCCGACGTTGCTGAGGCATTGTATGAGGGTGCTATGACAGACTGTGTCGAAGGCGGCGGAGAGGTCGAGTAGGATGAGGGCAACTGTTTCTCCGTTGTCCAGTAGCGTTCGGATGTCATCTGTCGCTGCAATGAGGGCGGTTTCGGTGCTGTGTTGGCTCGAAAGCCGGACTGTGAAGAGTCGAGAGAGTTGTTGGATTCAAGGAAGGCGGCGAGCTGGCTGTTGACGGCTTTCTCAATGACTTTGGCAGGGAATGGGAGGAGGGAAATGGGGCGGTAGTTCATAAATTCAGAGGGGTCAGCTGTGGGTTTCTTCAGGAGGGCACTGAGTTCGGCGTGTTTCCAGCTTTCTGGGAAGGTAGCGGAGTTGAAGGAGCAGTTGATGACATCCCGGAGATGGGGTGCGATGATGGAGTCTGCTTTGCTGAAGATGTGGTGGGGACAGGGGTCGGTTGGCGAACCTGAATGGATGGAGTTCATTAGTCGGATGGTGTCTTCAGTGGTGATTGGGTTCCAGGTGCTAAGGTTGTTAGAGAGCGATTCGAGTTTGGAAGTGGGTGGAGTGGGCTGATCTTTCGAAATGTTCTTAAAGCTATTATGTATGTCGGCGATTTTGTTGTAGAAGAAAGAGGATAACGAGTCGCAGAGGTCTTGGGAGGGAGTAATGTCGTTTGAGGCTGCGGTGGGGTTGGTAAATTCTTTGACGATGTTGAATAGTTCCTTGCTGTTGTGGGCGTTGTTGTTGAGTCGATCCTTGAATGCTGATTTCTTGGTGGATCGGATCAATTGGTGGTGTTTGCGGGTGGCTGCCTTGAAGGTGGTCATGTTGTCAGTGGTTGGGTTTTTTCTCCATGTTTTTTCGAGAGTACGACATAGTTTCTTGGAATTCTTAAGGTCATCGTTGAACCAGGGGGCCTTTTTGCTACCTTGTTTGATCTGGCGGTTTTTTAGGGGTGCTAATTCGTCAACGCTGTGAGTGATCCATTGTTTGAGTTTGGTGGCAGCTTCGTTTGGGTCCGATGAGAGGGCTGGAGGGTATTGGTTGAGCGATGTGAGGAGTTGGTCGGTGGTGATTTTGTTTCAGCTTCTTCGAGGAATAGGTTGTGGGGGGTTGTGAGTCGTGGTAGTTTTGTAGCTGAAGTGGACACAGCTGTGGTCCGACCAATGGAGAGCTGTGGTATGATTGAAGGAGATGAGTTTGCTGGAGGTGAAGATAGGGTCGAGCGTCTGTCCGGCTAAGTGGGTGGGGGTGTCAACAAGTTGTTGGAGTCCAAGATTGGCCAGGTTGTCCAGAAGTGTGGTGGTGTTGCAGTCGTTTTTCTTTTCTAGGTGGAAGTTGAAATCTCCCAGTAGAATCTAGTTCTCGGAGGGGAGGGCATGTGGGCTGATGAAGTCAGTGATGTCTTCGCTGAATTGTTTACGGGTCCCTGGTGGTCTGTAGATGAGGGTGCCTCTAAGTGTGGTCCTGGGGTCGGTGTGGATCTGGAAGTGGAGGTGTTCAGCGGTTGCAAGGTAATCGTCGAAGCTGGTCGTGATTCTGATGGTGTTCTTATGGACGATGGCGATGCCGCCTCCTGTTTGGTTGGTACGGTCTTTTCGGATGATCTTGTAAGCGTCCGGGATGGCTAAGGCGATGTCGGGTGCTGATGATGTGTTCATCCAGGTTTCTGTAAGGAAGGCGATATCCGGTGACTCAGTGTCGAGTAGGTCCCAGAGTTCTGTTGCGTGTTTGTGGATCGAGCGGGTGTTTAGCAGGATGCATTTCAGGTGGTTAGAGTCGGAGCTGTGTTTGGAGGTCGTGGATTTGGTGTGGGTCTTGATGCAGGCGAACTTGCAGGAGTGGCAGGCGAAGGGACCGTGGGTATTTCCTGGGGCAGCCTCGTAGCATTGTGGAGTGCGTCCGGGGTTAATGGCTAAGAGGGTGGCGGCGTCATACATTATGCGGGAGGAGTGAGGTTTGCGGGGGGTAGGCGGTCTGGCACTGGGCGCAGTCCAGGCGCGGACGGGCGTAGACGGGCTTACCTTTGGCGCGCCTTCGGCGCGCATGAGGCGTGACCGCTGCATGTTACCGCATCCTGAAAATGCATCTGTCATATGCGGATAGAAGAGGGGGAGGGGCGAGGGATGGTCAGCTGGGAGGCGGGAGCTGGGCGGAGATCTGGGCAAGGAAGGCACAGAAAGCAACAACAACAAGCTCAAAATGGCCTCAGCCGAAATCGAAACCGGATTGGGGCACAGAGATAAATAATGCGAAACTGATGGCAGTGGCACCGGTAAAATCAGGCAGCGATTACTTAGACAGGCAGCGCAGCAATTTTAAAATATAAATTACAGCGTAGTTAGGCAAACAGAGCGCTACGATTATGCAATGCTCAACAATGTCCCAGCCTCTCAGGCAATCTAGCGCTACTGGGTACTTGCGATCTCGAGGCAGGCAATGGCAGGCAAAAGAGCGAAGTGAAGAGGCAGTAAGCAGTACAGGTGGCAGGCAGAGCGGGGAGCTGCGTCTGGAACGACCGTGTCTGTGAAGAACAGGACGGTCACCTGCTGTAAGATACAGTGACGTGTGCACAGATTTCTTATAGTTGTAAGATGCAGTGTGCACATATTTCTCACAGTGTAGTAAGATGCAGTGCAGTGCGCATATTATCCTCACAGTACAATAAGAAACAATGCAGTGTGCATAGATAATTCATAGTGCAGTAAGATGCAGTGCAGCATGTACAGACTGCTCATAGTGCAGTATATACAGTGCAGCGTGCAGAGATTTCTTACAGTGTTGTATGATGCAGGGCTGCGTGGACAGATTTCTCACATTACAATAAGATGCAGTGTAGAGTGCAAAGATTCTTCACAGTGTTGTAAAGATGCAGTGCAGTAGCACATATTCCTCATGCAGCAACATGCAGTGCAGCATGCAGTGATTTCCATTGTGCAGAGGGATGTTGTGCAGGGATTACTCATAGTGCAGTCAGTTGCAGTGCAGTGCGTACAGATTCCTCACAGTGCAGTAAGATGCAGTGCACAGACCTCTAATAGTGCAGTAGTATGCAGAGCAGAATGCACAGATCATTCACAGTGCAGTAAGATGCACCACAGTGCACAGATTCCTCAAAGTGCAGTAAGATGCAGTGCACAGACCTCTCATAGTGCAGTAGTATGCTGAGCAGCATGCACAGATTCCTCACAGTGCAGTACAATGCAGTGCAGTGCACAGATCACTCATAGTTCAGTAATATTCAGCGCATAGACCTCTAATAGTGCCGTCAGATGCAGTGCAGCGTGCACAGATTATTCATAGTGCAGTAGGATCCAGTGCAGTGCACAGATCCCCTCTTCAACAAAACATGATGCCCACAAACACCCCCAGGGCAGGAAGGAAAGCCCCCCAGGGCCCCCTGATAGAAGAGCCCAGCTCATCCCCAGGGCCCCCGGAAAGAATAGCCCAGCTCAGCACCAGAGGCACTCGGATAGAAGAGCCCAGCTCAGCCCCAGGGGTCCCGTATAGAAGGGCCCAGCTCAGCCCCAGGGGCCCCAGATAGTAGAGCCCAGCTCAGCACCAGAGGCACTCGGATAGAAGAGCCCAGCTCAGCCCCAGGGGCCCCGTATAGAAGGGCCCAGCTCAGCCCCCAGGGGCCCCAGATAGTAGAGCCCAGCTCTGCCCCAGGGGCCCCCAGATAGAAGACCCAAGCTCAGCCACAGGGCCCCCTGATAGAAGAGACCAGCTTAGCGCCAGGGGTCCCCGGATAGAAGATCCCAGCTCAGCCCCAGAGCCCCCGGATAAAAGAGCCCAGCTCGGCACCAGGGCCCCCGGATTGAAAAGCCCAGCTCAGCCCCTGAGGACCCCGGATAGAAGGGCCCAGCTAAGCTCCAGGGCCCCCAGATAGAATAGAATAGCTCAGCCCAAGGGGCCCCGGATAGAAGAGCACAGCTCAGCCCCAGAGGCCCCCAGATAGAAGAGCCAAGCTCAGCACCAGGGCCCCCAGATAGAGGAGTCCAGCTCAGCCCCAGGGACCCCCGGATAGAAGAGCCCAGCTAGGCCCCAAGTGCCCCCGGATAGAAGAGTATATCACAGCCCCAGGGGCCCGGATAGAAGAGCCCAGCCCCCCCCAGAGGCCCCCAGATAGAAGAGCCAAGCTCAGCCCCTAGGGCCCCGGGATAGAAGAGTCCAGCTCAGCCCAGGGGCCCTGGATAGAAGAGTATAGCTCAGCCCAGCCCCAGGGGCCCCGGATAGAAGAGCCCAGGGGCCCTGGATAGAAGAGCCCAGCTCAGCCCCGGATAGTAGAGCCCAGCCCTCCCCAGGAGCCCCCGGATAGAATAGACCAGCTCAGTGCCAGGGGCCCCGGATAGAAGAGCCCAGCTCAGCCCCAGGGGCTCCAGATAGAAGAGCCCAGCTCAGCCCCAGGGGCCCCCAGATAGAAGAGCCCAGCTCAGCCCCAGAGGCCCCGGATAGAAGAGCCCAGCTCAGCACCAGGGCACCCAGATAGAAGAGCCCAGCTCAGCCCCAGGGGCCCCCGGATAGAGAGCCCAGCTCAGCCCCAAGGGCCCCCGGATAGAAGAGCCCAGCTCAGCACCAGGGCCCCCAGATAGAAGAGCCCAGCTCAGCCCCAGGGGCCCCCAGATAGAGAGCCCAGCTCAGCCCCAAGGGTCCCCGGATAGAAGAGCCCTGCTCAGCCCCAGGGGCTCCTTGATAGAAGAGCCCAGCTCAGCACCAGGGCCCCCAGATAGAAGAGCCCAGCTCATCCCCAGGGGCTCCTGGATAGAAGAGCCCAGCTCAGCCCCAGGGGCCCCGGATAGAAGAGCCCAGCTCCGCCCCTAGGGCCCCTGGATAGAAGAGCCCAGCTCAGCCCCAGGGGCCCCGGATAGAAGAGCCCAGCTCAGCCCAAAGGGCCCCAGGAGAGAAGAGTATAGCTCAGCCCCAGGGGCCCCAGATAGAAGAGCCCAGGGGTCCTGGATAGAAGAGCCCAGCTCAGCCCCAGATAGAAGAGTCCAGCCCTCCCCAGGGGCCACCAGATAGAAGAGCCCAGGTCAGCCCCAGGGGCCCCGGATAGAAGAGCCCAGCTCAGCCCCAGGGGCCCTGGATAGAAGAGCCCAGCTCAGCCCAGGGGCTCCTGGATAGAAGAGCCCAGCTCAGCCCCTCAGGGGCCCCCGGATAGAAGACCCCAGCTCAGCCCCCCCTGGGTCCTGTGGATAGAAGAGCCCAGCTCAGCCCCAGGGGCCCCCGGATAGAAGAGCCCGGCTCTGCCCAAGGGGCCCTGGATAGAAGAGCCCAGCTCAGCCTCAGGGGCCCTAGATAGAAGGGCCCGGCTCAGCCCCAGGGCCCCGGATAGAAGAGCCCAGCTCAGCCCCAGGGGCCCCGGGATAGAAGAGCCCAGCTCAGCCTCAGGGGCCCTTGATAGAAGGGCCCAGCTCAGCCCCAGGGCCCCCGGATAGAAGAGCCCAGCTCAGCCCCAGGGTCCCCCAGATAGAAGAGCCCAGCTCAGCCTCAGGGGCCCTAGATAGAAGGGCCCAGCTCAGCCCCAGGGCCCCCGGATAGAAGAGTCCAGCTCAGCCCCAGGGATCCCCGGATAGAAGAGCCCAGCTCAGCTCCAGGGGCCCCGGATTGAAGAGCCCAGCTCAGCCCCAGGGGCCCCGGATAGAAGAGCCCAGCTCAGCCCCAGGGGCCCCTGATAGAAGGGCCCAGCTCAGCCCCAGGGGTCCCAGATAGAAGAGCCCAGCTCAGCCCGGCTCCTGCAGAGATTCCCTCCAGGATTATTCAGTCTATTTCTACAAACACAGCAGAAGGTGCTGACAATATCCTACCTGAGCAGAGACCTGTGCAGACGTGTCCAGGCTCTCTCCTCCCCCTGGGGCTGGGGGGTGGAGGGGGCAGATCTGGAGTCTGAGGGGGTCTGAAGATGAAGGTAACTGCACAGACAGACAGGGCTCCTTCCTCATCTGCAGCAGGCTGGACACACCAGGAGAGGCAGGAAGTAATGTCACCAACGCTGCTGGTGCTGTCTCTGCCGGCGCTGACCCGGAAGAGGAAACCCTTCTCCCTTTCATCCCATGTGCAGCTCAGTGTTTCATCAGCAAGCGAGGAGCGCCCTCTGGTGGCCGCTGACTGAACCGCCGCCTCCAGTCTTTAAGAGTGAATTGGAAATGACAGCCTGACTTTCATTAAATACATAAAAATGTAAGAAAACTGCTAGAATTAAACTAGTCAACGTTTTTCTGTTTTTCTATTTTTCCTGTTTCTGTGGGTAATGCTTTATATTTGATAGGGCTGTGTGTATTCAAACAACTTTCCAACGATTTCCCCCAAATTAAGTTTTGCATTTCTCTGCATTTTTTACCCACTCACTCCCCCCCAAAGTTTCACTTATAAAACTAAATAAAGTAAATTGCAGTCTCAATACATTCATGAGACAGAACAATCGGGTTTGACTCTCACAGATTTCTCCCTCAGTGGATGGTGTCATGGCAGTGAGTGACCGGTGCCGGCTCTGAGGATGAGAGGGTATTCCATCACTAACTAATGTCAGACTCCTTCATACAGGCTCTTATTAGAGGTACCACCTGCCTCTTGGTCATGTTTTAAGAATTTGAATTGGCCCGGATATTATTCTTCAATAAGACTTTGAATAAAAGTGTTTGTATTCATTTTTAACATGCTTTGTTGTCTTTATTTACTTTAACTCTCAGTCAGGATTCGTTAAGGCAGCTCTAGAACACATTTTAAAGTGATTTCTGCTTATATTTGATATTATAAGTTTGCACTGATTAGAGGAAAAATGCCAGCTTTAAGTAATCTTCCTACTTTTGTACTGGCCGGGACAAGAAAATACTGACCATGCCATTCCTATAAAAGACTGGTCAGGTGGTAACCCTCTCTCATAGCTTGAGTCACTCCTCGTCCACACACCATCAATGTGCGGTTGAAGGAGGACTTCGTAGCACCGTCAGGCAAGTTGCATTTGTTGCCTGGGCAGTGACATCAGATGCGACATGCACACATCAGAGCCTTCAAGTCTCACTCATCATGAGTGACACTCACACATTTAGAGGTCTGTGTTGAAGTTTCACTCACACCTAGCTGAATCTTATCACTGGGAGACGGGAGAGGGTCCTAGTACTCCATATGTGACTTTGCTCGCACTTCTACTGTGTGCAGAGTAGCCGCTTACAACAAATTACACCCGTGTTAATTTCCATAGTTGGTGCACGAATCCATTTTCCCAGTTGTGAATTTTTCGGGCTCGATGGCGTGTTCTGTCCTGGTGTTTCTGTATTCGGTTTACTTCCGCTGCATGGGTGCTCGATAAACGGCCTTTTGTGGAAATTAACACGGGTGTAATTTGATGTCCTACAGACAAAGCATACAGCCCTGAGGAAGACTACCCATGAAAAACACTTCTGGTCCTAACACAAGGCAGTCGAAACGCGTTGGTAACAACATAGAGGCCTGGAGGACTTTTATGCATTCTGGATTCCCATTTGGGAACAAAGAGCCATAGAGACTAAAATCCTCTAAGCATAAT
This sequence comes from Lissotriton helveticus, assembly GCF_964261635.1. NCBI lineage: Eukaryota > Metazoa > Chordata > Amphibia > Caudata > Salamandridae > Lissotriton > Lissotriton helveticus. Next base: position 33,759 of record NW_027611709.1, on the reverse strand, counting down.
TTGGAGAAGTACAATCCCAGACCCTATATAGGACTATACAAATAGATGAGATTGAGGGGCAGAGAAGTGCAACCCCCGTCAGACATCTCCAAAAGTATCAGTAGGACTGGGTGGAGAAGATTATCACCCACTGATCTATTCAGCAACTAACTAAATGCAAATGAGTCTGTTTAATGTTTGATTCCAATGTATATATGTTGTACAGTTATTCAAACACATAATCGTGAATGTTTTTTGTCTTATATGTCATGTATGATTTGTAACTAGGAGAGTTGAATTGACAAACATTCAGAAACGAAGGTGAATACCATTATGTATAAAAATTTGTAAAATAATTCTAAAATTAATTGTTTGATAGCCCAAAGTCAATAAAAGGGACTGTTGTGGCAAAAAGAAATGTTCATCCATGCTGTCAGAGGTAATATTGTTGTGAGAAAAGTATTATAGATTCCAGCCTCTGAGGTCCTTAACTGAATCAACCCCTTCCATGACATATCAAGATTACCTATACCTTCAGGCAGTGTTGTCTGGCATGGCACCCAAGTAGAGTGCTATGCCAACCTTGTTGTTTACGCTCTCACAGGGGCATGCAAGCTGCAAGGGCAGTGGCATGGTCCCAATGAGGAGGGTACGAGGGGACCCTCTTCAGCTCCCAGGCCCTGGGTACACAGGGTACCATTTACTAGTGACTTACAGGGGGCAGACATAGCAATTGTGGATATGTTTTGGGAAAAAGCACTGGCACAGGAGACCCTGTGCACTACAATTGAAACCACATCAAAACCCGGTAGCAAAAAACAGGGGATAACCATGTCAAAGGAGGCTCTTTCTCACAGATGCTCTTGGTGTTACAAATGGGCGTGAAGGATAGGACCTCTGCTCCACTGGGCTGGGTTAAGATATATCCTTTGAAGTGTTTTCAGCTGACACATCCGGGGGATTGAAAGGGCGTCTGATGAAATATCTTCATACCGCAAAGAACACTACATAAACCGAGGCGGCATCAAAGAATCTAACACACCTTAAGTCATTGGGGTAGAAGTTGCTCCTGATGCAGACAGTCTTCACCATACCCAAGGTTTGTGGGAAATAACACGCATGTGGCAACAGAGACCATTATGAAAGGACTGACTTCATGTTCAGCTTTTCTGAACATTACAAAGCCCCTGAAAGAGAAAAGAAAAGGGACTCTTCATTCAAAGTGCATCACTCCTTTTGCTTGCTTGTTTCTATTTTCACTTGTCGTGTATTTCTATAGGTTCTGAATCGATCCCCCTATTCCTGACCCTATTCTGGTTAAACTACCTAGCTAGTCAACTAACAGTCAGCCCATGAGGCAAGAAATCCCCCATGATGCAGATACCGTTATCTGACGCAGTCACACTACGGCACAGGAACGTGTTATCTGATTAGGTCATAACGCTTGAGATCTAATTAGACAAGCGACATTCCTCCAGCCCCTGATAAGGCATACGACGTTCTCATAACAAATCAAACCTATGACAACCTGGATAATCCGTGCGGTCATTGTTTTGATTTCACAGAGAACTTTAGTAAAGAATGTGCTAACGAGCAAGTCGTATGACATCTTTATTGACGTACCTATGTCCATCCTTACGTCAATCCCGGCACCTTTAAGGTATAAATATTGCCGACCTTGCCCTATGCAAACACACGCGTGGTGACAAGACGGAGCAGCCATACTTGCCGAAGCAGAGAGCAGAAGCAGACCCCGCAGGCAGCAGCCCCGCCTTCCTGACGCGCTGAGAGACGCGCTGCTATCTCAAGCCGAGAGACCCAGCACCGGCGCTTCCGGGTAGCCCTCGCAGGCAGCCTGGAATATCGAGAGCAGAGAAAGAGATACCATTCCTCATTCATCCTAAATTCCAGGTACAGAACTGAATAACCCCTCCTAGAGAATTCTTTAGTTATTCACTTGGCAAAAACAAACTTAACTTAAACTGTAACTTTCTATTCCCGCCCACGCATTAGACTTAGGTCAGGTACACGGGGTAGGCGTATTTAGAAACACCAGTTGAGTGCGTTTAGTCAAATGTATATGTGTATGTAAATATATTTTAATCATTTTAAACATCATATGGCTCAGAAACCATATCAATGTTTTTTCAGTATTATTTTGTACTATTGCTTTTAACGTATGCACTTTACTTAACTATAAGTATTGCAATAATATCGATCCATTTCTCTTGTACGAGAAAAGAGACTGATCAATAAATAACATCTTTTATTGAACACGCCCGTCTCTTCCTTTTCTCTACATTCTGATGAGACTAAGAATGCACGTACTGACTGAGTAAAATAATTGCCTTGTGCTCACACGACTCTTGAGATTGACTCTTGATTAGGGGAGAGCAAAGTTGTCATGTTCTATGGTTGTCAGAAACTAAATCCCTTCTTGTCTAATCAGGGAAGTTAATCCTTCCTTGAACATTCGAGAAAGTTTCTAGCGAACTCTGAGCTTAGCTGGCAAACCCAAAAATTAAGTCTAGTATCGACAGTAGTAGACCTAGTTAACGTCTGGCCTAGGCCTTTACTGCTGTAGGTACTATTCCAATGCGCAGAGCCTATTGGGAAAATAGGAGCTACACTACATGGCGCCCAACGTGTTTGGAAAGGGCGATAAAACTAACGTAAGACATTTAGAGTAACTCAGTCGTGCTTTCTCACTCAGACCCCTTTTCCCAAATACTCCAAAGACGTCTGGAGTGGGTGAAAGGTTATAATATCCTCCAAAACCTCGCAGGAGGGAACTCCTATGTATGGTTCTTGGTCTAGTCAACGTTGAAGGATAAAACAGTTCCAAAATATTGTGCATCTAATCTCTGTTTCCATAAAGAAACCTGATCTGCAAATAAACATAATACCATCCTGTCAGCAAAATGGACAGCGATGAAGAACGAGAGGTTACTAGATTAGCTACTGAAATAGCAGACGCTGATGCTACCATGCAAGCAGCAGACGCGGATATAATACTCATTCCGGTCGCCAAAAGGAGATCTATAACCTTAAAACTTATAGAAAATGGACTGACACCTAGAGGTGGCACAGTCATATTCGTAATCGAGGCACACGAATATCGGCAGACAGAGGTATACTATACATGGATACATTTTCCAGCAGCTAATACTATAACAAAGTACTTCCACTATTACAAAGTAGAGGAACCTCCTAATGAGTACACTCCTTTCGAGGAGGTGGAAGTACCACTCAAATTCCAAGAGCATTTGCTCTTATTTGATGGCGCCCTAAAACATAATAATCACATTACAAGGCTCGGTCCTTTAGGAAGACCAGGAGCAACGTGGCCGGTCTTAGCCGGATACACACCATATCCAGACATCGAAAGAATGCCTGCAGCAGAGCTGTTAATACAGCTAAAACAACTACTAAAAATTCACAGACAATTAGTTCAGTATGTAATGCGGACTTCAACAATTCAGCCAGCGATTAAACTTCCACAGCTGACCCCTCACCAGGGGAACACAAATAAAATTACACCACAGAACATCCAATCCTGCCTAGGTAAAGTTCCAGCTAAACGGGAACAGATACCATTCTGGTTGGCACAGAAAATTACCCAAATAGAGGCGGTGTTTCCTGACACCACCCCATTAGAAAAACACAGAATTCTGACTATATGTCTCCCAATGGGAATCGCACCACACATTGAGGACTGTGACACTTGGGGTACAGTCTTTGCTTCCATCTACACAAAAACGCACGGTGTTCCATCCATTTCGGTAATACCAGATGTGCTAAAACAAATTCAAGATGAATATGGTCCAGAACCTGCTTTAACTCTTGGTATGAAATTACTAAAAGACTTCAAGCAGGTCTCGGCTATATTACTAGCCAACATAAAGGGTGAAGCAGCAAACGTGGCGATCCGCCAGAGGTTAAAAGAGACAGATATAGCAGACCAACCAGCTGAAATTGCCAGAATCATAGAAAAATCCTATGAAGAACTAGGCAGAGATAGTCTAGGTGGAATACCAGTAAAACCGCAACTGACTACAAGTCCAGAAAAAATGTTTTTTAATAATAATAATAATTCACCAAAAAAGAACTGGGATGGAAACAAACAATCCAATCCAAAAGAAAAGAAATTCCAGTCCAGAGGAAGGTCTCCTAGGCGAAGAGAGAAATCTCCAAACCCGAGACAAAGGTCACCTCAGAGTGAACCCTCTGGGAATAGATATAACCTTAGAAATAGGGATAATATTAAAAAACCTGATAGATATCAAGACATTGATACACGTCCCTCTCAATCTTTTCAGAATTCCTCGCAGAAATCGGAAAGAAGAGGACGATCAGAAGAGCACGCCAAGTCCAAAGACAAGGAACCTGCTCAACTGAAAAAGAAATCACAATTTCCAAAAAAGAAGGTAGCCAGTATCAAGGTAGTTAACAATGCCGAGAATACTGAGGACACAACTGAAAAACGGAGAATGGGCTCAGACAATGCTAGACAGCGCAGCAGAGGTGAGCATAGCTCGCAAAGTCCTTATGGATCATCTGGAGACAGTGGACACGAATGAATATCTTCAAGTGGAAACTGCAGATACTAGAGTTAGCAAGCCCCACAAAATATACGAGATAACATTACGTATAGAGGGAGATAAGACTAGGAAAATAAGGGGACTATTTTGGGATAACCTATCCAAAGGCTATGACATCCTTCTAGCTGAAAAAGACTGGCCACCAGAGTTTGTCAGGGAGTGCCCTCATGGCGAAGAAGTAATTATGCCTGCCTTCTCGAATCAAATACCGATTCATAAAAAATATACACTTGCTAGAAAGTGGGCAGTGGCCTTAGCACCTGCTTTATATAAAAATCATGTAGGATGGGATGAGGATTCTCCTCCTCACAAAATCCAGTTAAAATCACAGCCTACTGCACAAAGGCAGTACCCAATTAAGCAAGAAGCTAAAAAACAAGTAAATGAAATACTAGATCAGCTAGAATACCAGGGGGTGATTGAAACTTGCACCTCACAAATGAACAATCCTTTGTTTCCGGTCTCCAAACCAGACAATTCGTACCGTCTAGTTTTGGATTACCGACACCTTAACACATGTTGCAAAACTTTTGCAGTGCAAAACTCACACAGTGCTGCACTAATGAATAACATAGTGCGCAAAAAATACAAAACAACCTTGGACATCTCCAACGGATTCTTTTGTCAAAACATAGCACCAGAGAGCAGATATTTAACTGCATTCTCAGTAAATGGCACTCAAAAACAATTCTGTCGGTTAGCCCAGGGGTACAAGAACAGCCCGGGGGTATTCTCAGCGAGAGTAACAGAATTACTACAACTATATGATGATGAAGCATTATCTTATGTCGATGACATTTACTTAACAGATGATGACTTGGAGACTCACTTGAAAAGAGTGAACACCATAATACTTGGTTTCGCTGCAGAGGGTTACAAATTCAACTTCAAAAAGTCCAGAATTGCCCATCTGACGGTCCTATTCTTAGGATATGAGTTATCAAGTGAAGGCAAAAGCCTGGCAGACAATTTCCTAGAGAAATGTGCCGTAATCCAAGCTCCTAAAACACTAAAAAACCTACAGTCAATTCTAGGCTTCCTAAATTTCGGAAGAACATATATTGCAAATTACGCAGAAAGGGTCAAACCCCTTTATGATCTAATTAAACCAGACTTTAAAAGATCCAGTTGGACTCAAGCACACACAGAAATTTTGAGATCCTTACAAACAGACATGCTAATTAAAACAAAATTAGAAACCCGTGATAATACACGCAACCTTGTGATCCGAGTCATCCCAGGGAGATGCGGATTCACATACCTAACCTCTAATGAGGGAGAAAAGGTACCAATTGCATTTAAATCACACTTGTACACAAAAGCTGAACAGAGATTCAACAACAAAGGAAAAATTGTTCAAGCAGTTCAAACCGCAATAGCTAGAGAAAAAGACATAGCTGACGGTAGACATATCACAGTCAGAACAGCAGAATCAGCCTTTGAGGCATTAACAACACCGTGTAATTTACCAACAACAACATTGGATCCAGAATGGTTACAATGGGTAAATTCAATCACAACGGACAAAGTATATTACTTCTTTGATCCAGAACTAGAAGAATTAAAAAATCTAAAATATGAAAAAACGTATCCTCTGCCAATCGACATTCTGCCTCTACGACATTACGCCTGTGTAATCTATACAGACGGACATGCTCAACCCTCCGTTTGGGGAGAACATGCATACAATCCCACATGTGAGATTACAAAAGAAGTGTGGCACGGAGGTAAACTAAGACCTCTATTAACAAAATCACACTCAGTAGAAACTAATTCAGAGCTACAAACTGAAATATTAGCTTTGAAAATGGCGCTAGATAATGCGGATCGCGAATTCCCGACACTTATAGTGTCAGATTCATATTTCTGCGTCAAAGCATATAACAAGGATTTGCAGACCTGGATTCAGAACGATTACAAAGATGACACGGATGCACCAATAAAGCAGAGACTGCTCTGGGAACAGGTAGCTCTTTTGAAAAAAGAACTACCAAAGACTCACGTGACACACTCACTGAGTCACCAGCGTGATGGCGTTCACGTTGTAGGGAATTCATTGGCTGAAACAGCCGCAGCGGCAGCCACTAAATCGGCTCCCGTAGATCGAAAAAAGCGTACATTAAAATACATTGACGGCGAAACATTGCTGGCGGTGAAAACGTCATCAAAAGGCGACTGCTCAGCGTTACCGATCAACTATCCACTCAATTACACATACATCATAGATGCAAACTCCATTCCTTTTGCTCGAATCCCTGGAGTGGGGGATAGAGTGATTCCAAACATGGACAGGAGAAACTTGTTAATCGCAGACGCACACATGGGCGAGGGTCACAGACACCTTAAATTAAAAGATTCTCTGGAAGATTTACAATCACGGTACTGGTGGCCAGGCATGAGCCTCCATCTTACCATCTTTGTAAAAAACTGCCCAAACTGCAACAGAGATCGCAGTGGGGAGAGAAGCAGTTTAATACCTCGTCGTATCAAGGCAGATAATATTACCAGCAAAAAGAATGGCTTGCGATTAACATATACAGGCTAGTTTCCACTTATAATGTAGATCAACAGCACTCGGCTGACGTCCGGACTGTTATACAAGATTTGCGAGTCTAAATGGCATATACGCTAAGAGCATGCTACGTTCGACCATTTTTTTCTTTTTCTCAGGCAATCCAGCCTGGGGGGGGAAAGAATGGCCAAATGAGCACAGCCCAGCGGGAATCTTCTCACTTCCTTCCTGAGGGTATGGGATGGTGTAAAGAAAAAACCAAGACAGAAAGCAATCTATAATAGAAAGGATATTAGGTTCGGGAGCTGGGTGGGTCAAACATCTAATAAGTGTCCAACGTAGTCTAAATAACTTGCCAAGAAATTCTCTGAAGGGATTCAGTCCGTACGAATTATTATTCGGAACTAGGATGTTGATCTCTGACCTTGATAGTCAGACTTCAGTGGTAACAGAAAAAAGCTTTGATGTCAAAGACCGTTTGGCTATTTTGCAGGACTTAAACAAAACAAGAAAAGACCTGAGCAACATACAGTTGAAAGAACAGCCAACGACCACTGAAGATTCACCACCTGTCCCAGCAAGACCTGTCTGGATTCCAAAAGTCGGGGATCTAGTCAGGGAGAAGATCGCGGTAAAGAAGGAATTTGGGCCTTCTTACAGAAAAGCAGTTCCTGTCTTGTCTGTCAACGGGACAAGATCAGTTGTACTACCGCCACTTGCTGGAAAAAAGGAGAACCGAGTTGTATCCATCGACCTGGTAAAACCACAACATGTGGCCGATAACAAACAGTAGGCCAAGTGGACTCCCAACAAGTAGCAGAACACCAAGGTTTGCTACCAGTACAGAGGTCCTAACAAAGAGGCTCATCACATTCGAAACGCCTACAGAAGAACAACAAGGACTATGCAACAATGCAATAGAACTAAGACCTCTGAAAACCCAAATAAAAACATTTAGCAGAGACACACCAATCTACAATGAAGTTCCAAGTGAAAATGCAAGAAACAAAAATCCTGAACCAATTGGAACAATTGATAGAACTGCATCTGGTTATTTCATCAACTTCGATGATTCCTCTGACGGCTTCAGTGAACAAAAGACACAGCCATCACCAAAATCCTTTAAAGACAAAGCAAAGGAACTTTTGAAACAACTAAAAGAAACATATCTGATTTCTCCATGGATTGAATTTTGGGTGGGTTTTGGTGCATTTATCCTCATACTTTGGCTCATCATGGTATTTACCTTGGGACGCTTCATTGAGGGAAAATATGCTAAAATGGACACAGCAAGTCAGAACATCAACTTGGTCCTCAAACCACACACATCTTCACACGTCGAGAAACGAGAACTTTCTTCAGAACTTTCTTCAGCCAACTTCACAGCAATTCCAATACCTGGTGGGGTAGCCTGGGACAACACTGACTATGAAATTTATGGTCCGGTCGAGATCCTGAAATATCCACACCAAATCAAGATCTCCTTGAGTGACTTTGCAAAACCAAACTCATTTGCTGATGATTGGGACTTTGAAAGTATTAACAATATGATGTCTGACTTAGTAATGTCTGCTAAATTTACAAAACATGATTATTTGCAGGGTTCTACAAATTATGACAGCATGTACTGCTATAACCATTATGGTAACCATTTCTTGCATAAATCTGCACAACCTAGAAATGTTTTAAATTTTAATCAATGGGAACATTGTGCTACACCTCCAAAAGGGAGCTCAAGAACCGTGTATGGCAAATATTCATATTTTTCAGGTTTTAACACAAGTAATGCGGAAACATTTTATTTTAAATTGTCAAACAAGACAGGGACCAAAACCATGATAACCAACACAAAATTGATTTATTCTGACTTATTCTTTGAACAAATGAATACTTTTGGATTTAATTATTGGGACAAAAATGTTGATTTGAAAAGTGTTTGGGGTACAAAAGAATGGCAAGTACAGGGTATAGAAGCTTTGTTTAGAGCCTGCATGATCCCAGAACAAATGATATTTTTAAATGACACTGTTCAACAAACTACCTGTCTTGGCTTAGCCAAAATCAAAGATTTAAATAACCTGTCTATTCCAAAGCCAACAATGTTTAGCAATAACTCTGATACAGATGAAGAAATAGACATAAACCATATACTTAACCAAAACAGAACACATCCTGATTGGAAACAATGGTTGATCTGGCCCACAGATACAAATAACTGTCAAGATAGATTCCTGAATAAAACACAGGGTTTCAAAATGACCAGGCCAGACCCTAGATATCCCCAAAGACATCACCCAGGGATAATAACAACCTACAGTGTGGGCAAATTATGCCTTCAATGGCTACAAACTTCCACACTGCCTGAAATTAAGCAACACCTAACTTTACTTACTGATGGTGCTGACTTGCGTGATTTCATACTGGGACCACGCAAACAGCGTCATAAGCGTTTCATAGCAGCCTCTGTATATGCAGCATACAATGAGGCCTGGAAGGTTACTCAAATTGAGACAGCAGAAAGAATACGGGAAATTGACCGTATTAATTTGGAAAAATCACTTTCTGTAGTGGACAATGGGTTAATGACTCTGTCCTCCAGAATTTTTTCATTGGACAGCATTGTGTCTTCAGCAATCGATATATTATCGCAAGACTTACTGTTATTACAACATGGTCAGTCACAATTGCGTTCTATTGTACAGCTTGGCTGGACGTTACAAAATCTGCGTTCAGGCTACGTGCCTTGGCGTTTAATCAACACAACGTCACTATTCCAAATCTTTAACCTTACTGATAGACAAATCGGTATGGCGCAGAAGGGTGCTGATTATACAATCTTGAGCATTGAAAAACTAGAAAGATTACCAATGACAATGTCAGAACGACCTGTCAGTGAATGGATAATCCACGGAATCATAAATATTCCAATCTCAACCTTCAGGTTTCAATACTGCCAAAAATATATACAGGCTGGCATGTACGAGAAATTGGGAAAGGGGTACCTTAAAACAACATGGAACCTGCCCTATTCACATGCATGTGTCAGTAATAAAGGACAGAAAGTGTTTCTTAGTGGCAACAATTGTGCTATGTCACTAAGCGGCACGCTTCTATGTAACGGTATTAGTTTGCACGGAGCCTGTGAAGGGAATTCATACAACCTTTCATGTCACCAGCAAGGCGCACCTGCAACTGAAATAGAACCATTCTTTCAAAGACTCTATAATGGGAGTTACATTCTTATTGTAGACCGCAGATGTTGCAGTCTTATGCCCGGGACTCCTTATCTAGTAACTACAACAGCGAAGGTCAAGTGCTGTGGACGTTCTTTGTTCCCCAGCTCCTTTCCAGACAGGGAGGCGAGGGCATGGCCCAGTTTGAAAATTACTTCTATTCGAATAGACACTTTAAGCAGAATGAAAACAGTGCTTCTTCAGACGCCTACAAGGCTCACGTCATCAAAAGAAACGTATGATCTACAAGTCGCAAGGACGACTGCAGAGATACATACATTATTATCAACCAATTCCCCCGTACATTTCGCGGAAATCCTGAGCGAAATCTTAAATATTTCTGATACCACTGGGGTCTCAAAGGTATTTAAGACAGTATTTTCGATGGCATTAACACCATTCAAAGCCATACTGGGTATTTTTCCAGATTTCGTCCATTCGATTTTTGGCGGACTTCCCCTGATCCTGGGACTAATTGCAGGAATCCTATTCCTAGTCCTTATTTTTCGTTATGGCAACCCATGTCACAGACCAAACTCTGACGACAATGGAAGAAACGATCCTAGCCATTGGATACCGGGACCGGATATCAAAAATCCTGGGACTCTCCCGGCTTAGAGACCTGAACATGACTTGGTTTCTATCATTTCGACCAATGTGGCAAAGGTGTGTTTTACCTGTACTAAGGTGTCTGCTATGCGGAGAAGAATGCGTGTTAGACACCTGTCTGACGCTACAATCGGATGCGCCGGTGGATGCAGATACACTGCTGGTTCCTACCAAGGTTCACGCACTGTGCTGCCCTCAAAGGCTGCCAATTCTGATGACGGCATTCCTGGAATCTTCACCACTGCGATTGAAGAGTAGTGAAGTTCAAGATGAAAGCAGCATCGAACAGGTACGACCTTCTGTCAGCAATGCAAATCAGAATGTCAATGGAGACAATCATGCGCACGAATGCATGGTTACCCCTATTTCCGACTTAGAGGAACTTTCCCATGAAGCTGTTGACAGTTTTTTCGAAAGCCTGAATGATATGATGTTCTCTCCGGAACAGAAATAGAGACTTTTGAGTAAACTCGCACACGGCGTTCCCTGAATTCGGCCTTCAACTTTAAAAATAAAGTCACATGAACAATTACAATCCAGTTCACGGACAGCAACTTTTTTCAGCAAGCCCCTAAAATATTTTTCTATATATTTTTTCCCGGGACACGGATCTTCTGCTTAAAGTAAGAAACTATTCCTAGAGAACTAAGATTTCTATTTTTTTAGATACTTTATAGACTTTATATAGACTTTAGCTGCCCGCTGGTATGTTCACAATATATTTTATGTGATGAAATGGTTTCGACTTTTTTTCTGTATAGCCATATTAAGAGCCATTTCATGTGTATTTCTCATATACCAACAAGCAATAATGCATAAAATGCGTGTTTACTTTTGCATTTAATTCATAGCTTAAGTGCATACAATATATATGACTGCAATTTTTCAGTATATTTGAAAATTTCGAAATGCATTTATGTATTTTGGGGTGGTAAGGTATACACTATACTCTATAGTATGTTGTACTATGTTATACTATGCATAGATTAGTAGATATGACCATAGTTAGCGTGGAGTGGGTGTCGTGTATTTCTATAGGTTCTGAATCGATCCCCCTATTCCTGACCCTATTCTGGTTAAACTACCTAGCTAGTCAACTAACAGTCAGCCCATGAGGCAAGAAATCCCCCATGATGCAGATACCGTTATCTGACGCAGTCACACTACGGCACAGGAACGTGTTATCTGATTAGGTCATAACGCTTGAGATCTAATTAGACAAGCGACATTCCTCCAGCCCCTGATAAGGCATACGACGTTCTCATAACAAATCAAACCTATGACAACCTGGATAATCCGTGCGGCCATTGTTTTGATTTCACAGAGAACTTTAGTAAAGAATGTGCTAACGAGCAAGTCGTATGACATCTTTATTGACGTACCTATGTCCATCCTTACGTCAATCCCGGCACCTTTAAGGTATAAATATTGCCGACCTTGCCCTATGCAAACACACGCGTGGTGACAAGACGGAGCAGCCATACTTGCCGAAGCAGAGAGCAGAAGCAGACCCCGCAGGCAGCAGCCCCGCCTTCCTGACGCGCTGAGAGACGCGCTGCTATCTCAAGCCGAGAGACCCAGCACCGGCGCTTCCGGGTAGCCCTCGCAGGCAGCCTGGAATATCGAGAGCAGAGAAAGAGATACCATTCCTCATTCATCCTAAATTCCAGGTACAGAACTGAATAACCCCTCCTAGAGAATTCTTTAGTTATTCACTTGGCAAAAACAAACTTAACTTAAACTGTAACTTTCTATTCCCGCCCACGCATTAGACTTAGGTCAGGTACACGGGGTAGGCGTATTTAGAAACACCAGTTGAGTGCGTTTAGTCAAATGTATATGTGTATGTAAATATATTTTAATCATTTTAAACATCATATGGCTCAGAAACCATATCAATGTTTTTTCAGTATTATTTTGTACTATTGCTTTTAACGTATGCACTTTACTTAACTATAAGTATTGCAATAATATCGATCCATTTCTCTTGTACGAGAAAAGAGACTGATCAATAAATAACATCTTTTATTGAACACGCCCGTCTCTTCCTTTTCTCTACATTCTGATGAGACTAAGAATGCACGTACTGACTGAGTAAAATAATTGCCTTGTGCTCACACGACTCTTGAGATTGACTCTTGATTAGGGGAGAGCAAAGTTGTCATGTTCTATGGTTGTCAGAAACTAAATCCCTTCTTGTCTAATCAGGGAAGTTAATCCTTCCTTGAACATTCGAGAAAGTTTCTAGCGAACTCTGAGCTTAGCTGGCAAACCCAAAAATTAAGTCTAGTATCGACAGTAGTAGACCTAGTTAACGTCTGGCCTAGGCCTTTACTGCTGTAGGTACTATTCCAATGCGCAGAGCCTATTGGGAAAATAGGAGCTACACTACACACTTTTTGCTATTGAGTTTCACATGTGATTATTACATATGATTTGGCGTGACTGATGCTTCTAGGATAGAAATATAGGGTGGGGGTGTTAGGGAGATGGATTTTAGTTTAGATTCTTCAGGGTTTCATTTTGTTCGGGTTACCAGGCACATGCTCCCACGAGTTGTACAGGATCACTTTGATTCTAATGACTAATGAATTGTTGTCAGACTGAGATGGGATATAGTGTAAAGTCATGGACTGATAATAGTTTGAATACTAAAATTGAGAGGGGCCGTTATGTTTTTTGTTGAACATCACACCCCTGATAACCTGTTACTTCAAGAGACTCATGTACTGGGTACAAAGTGTGTGTTCCTGGGAAGTACACAGACACCCGTGTCTATCATGCAGTATTTACTCAGTGGTCGACAGGGGTCGCTATTCTCCATTCGCCTCTGTAGGTCCTTCCCATTTTCAGTACAGACAGTTCATGTAGACGACATAGGTAAATATGTCATTCTCTCCAGCGGGCTTTCCCATCATTCACCCGTCCAACTAACCCGCTGACATCGACAATGCGAGTTGAAGGGTATGTGGTGATGGAATGCCTGGTAGCTGTTAGATGATACTCTTGTGAAACATCTGCGGGATAAGATCACAGACTATTTTGACATTATTGCGTGTTCTGTACCTGCAGCAGTTACAGTTTGGGAAGCATTCAAGGTAGTGACTAGAGGAAATACCATGGCTCAGATTAGGCGTAACCCGAAAATTGGAAGAGAGAGTGTTAGACCAGGCAGCCTTGGCATGGGTTTCCCCTGCATTTTTTGCCTTTGCTTCCTGTGTTTTACTGGGTGTTGGATTTTGTTTTTGCTGCTCTAGATCCTTAGGGTTACTGCTGTTCAGTGCCCAAGTGCAAGTGTTCCCTCTGTAAATTGTTATCATGGATTAGTGTTTCCAAATATGGTTTACTGTTAAGCCCCTAGTACAGTGCACTGTGTGTGCCCAGGGCCTGTAAAACAACTGCTGCAAGTGGGCTTGCAAACATAAACAAAAGTGGTATACCCAAATTACCCTCCTATACCTGGGTGTGGGACATACTTTAATACAAGAAGAAATGATATGAAGGAAAATATTCAAAAAAGTTTATGAGTAGAGCACATTTAATTACCCTCTCCGAAATGTTGTTATTCTTAATGTACGTAACACAATGTATTTACAGCACACATAAACAATGGCACCTAATCAATGAAGAAAACAAAAAATAACATATACCACAACATTATATCATCAACATAAACATAGTTATACATTACATGGAAACCGTAGAATATTATTCTTACTAGTGTCCACCCATACATTCTGGGCGAACCACTCAGAGGTAGTCCGGGTGAAACACTTAAGGACTAGCGCTAGTGTGTCACTACACAACTCCAAGGAAAACTGTAGTTCCAAGGACTCCTCCTTAGAAGTGTCGTCGTGACCACGTTTCAGCCTTTTCTTCTTTGGCCTCCTCGGGACAAGGGTAATAAGACATTAATAATTTTTAATCGACCGGAACACTTGCCACAAATAATTTACACTGCTTTGAGCACACTGGTGAGACAGAGTTAATACCATCTTTTATTGGCGGGGCTGTTCTTTGAATATAGACTTTAGCCGGACGCTGGTGCATGCCTTAGTCACCTCACGCCTGGATTACGCAGTTTGCTGTATCTGGGGGCCACGGGCAGGTTCTCAAGCGCCTCCAGGTGCTGCAGAATGCCGCTGCTCGCCTTATTTTGAGGCTTCCTAGAAGATCTACCTCAAAGGCAGCGCTCCAGGCCTTGCACTGGCTTCCAGTTAGGAGCAGGGTGGAATTCAGGGCCCTTGCCACGTGTCACCGCATTCTGGGTGGCAAAGCCCCTGCCCCGCTACAGAATCTGGTTACCAGGTATGAGCCCACAAGGACTCTGCGCTCCTCCTGCACAGGTCTCCTGAAAATTCCAAAAATCAAGAAAGTGCGTATGGGGGGAAGGTCGTTCAGGTACCTGGTAGCGAAGCAGTGGAATGACCTTCCGGCAGAGTTACGTCTGGAGGCCTCAGAACCCGTGTTTAGGAAAAAACGTAAAACTCATTTATTCAGACGGTAGACGGATGCGCTGGCTGCCTGGACTGCCTACCCCACTTTTCATAGCGCGGGGACACGCCTGCAGGCGTAAACCAGGCGCTTTATAAATCCCCCTAATAATAATAATTATGGTATCTGCTCCCCTGCTCCTTGACATATTATTGAAAGTAAACCCTATGTGGAGCTGCTATAGTGATCACAATCCGCTGATTTTACAAATGATGGGAGAGCTGGACTTCCATGTAGCGGAGAGAAAGAGTTTATCAAATTGGGACTTTAAACCAACAAATCAGGTCCGCAAAATGAGGTGGGGGAGGCCTTTTTAGATAAGTTATATACGAAAGGTGCTGAAGATATTAAATTGTGTCTTGATTCCCAGGCTGAGGCTGGTGTGACAATAGGGGCTTTTGGAAATCTTGTCAAGCGGATTGCAGAAAGTTTAACGGGGAGAGGAAGGATAGAGACATTAGAGGGGGAAAGTGGTTTGACGCAGACTGTTCCAAATCGCACAAAGCTCTAATGAGTGCTTTAAAATATAAACCCAAGAATGAAGAACAGATAAAGGCATGTAGGAAAGCCTGTAAACTGGCCATAAATCAAAGGAAAGACAAGATACGGGAACAAGCATGGCACAATCTGAAACAGGTCAGTGTTTTGTCAAATAATTAAAAATTTTGAAAAATCATAAACAGTCCTTTTTTTTATAGAACAGCACTCTGTGAGAACAGACCGTGTCATCCTTGCTGATGTATGAGTCAGTTATTTTGAGCAGATTTATAGAGGAATGGATTTGGAAAGAAACATCACCCCCCGGGTACCTTGCATAGAGATGCACTCGCTATGCTTTGGGGTAGCTGAGTTCCAGAAAGCAATCATGGACACATAGGACGAAAAGCCCCTGGGCCTGATGGGGTCCCTGCAGATCTTTATAAATATGACCCAGGGATGTGGGCATAGATCCTAGCTAGGGTCTTTAATGCAGCAACGGTAGGCGGTTCACCCCACTCTTGGTCTACAGCAGTTATTTTACCCAATTTTTCAAAAGGGCGCTCGGGATGACCCTGCTTGTTATCGCCCGATCTCAATATTAGTCTGTGCTGCAAAAAGTAATATAATATCTGACCTACAATACGGTTTCAGGAAGGGGGTTGGGGACAGTGGATCAATGCATAAAGGTACTCATGATTATCGGCAAATACTCACTCACTATAAAGGGACATATGCATATGGCTTTCATGGACTTGATGTCCGCTTTAGACCGAGTGAAAAGGTCAAAATGATGACCTTTATTAAAGAGTGAGGCGAGTGACAATCTAGTGGCTTTTCTGCATTGGTCCCACCCACATTTAACAGCCTCTGTCAAATACAATGAAAAGGGTTCCCTTACAGAATCCTGGGACGTTAAGCGGGGGGTGAGACAGGGATGTATTTTGGCCTCTGTATTGTTTACCTTATACATTAACAATCTGGGTGCTGCCCTATCATGGCCTAGCAAAGACACTCCTAGAGCAGGTGCTAAACCCATCCCTGCTCTTTTATATGCAGATATTGCAGTTCTACTTGCAAGGACACCAAAGGTGCTGCACAGACTTGTAAATACGTCTATAGATTTTATGGTCTCACTCAACCTCTCTATCAATTTCTCGCAGTCCCACATAATGTCATCTGGCAAAATAAAGCGCGATAAGCGTACGCTTTTATGCACAGGTGGAGATCTGACAAATCCCCCTGCATCATTTTTGTGGCGCTGTTGCGTCACTTTTTGTGTAAAAATGCAGCCATTTACAACGTGAAGCATCTAGGGAGATGCCTCACGTAAAGCCATGCGTCCCATTATACCTGCGTCAGGTATAATGTATGCAGGGTGGGCGTTCCAATGCAAAAAAGCCTCATAGAAGTAACGCAGTGAAATCTACAAGATTTCACTGCGTCACTTCTAGGATGCCACTGCGTCAAATTCTTACGCCTCCTTGAAGCAGGCGTAATAAGTAACGCAGCACAAGGAGAATAGGCCTCCCCCTGCATTGATGGAGTTGCATCATGCTTGCAAACCAACTCTAGCAATGAGTGACTTTTGCGTCAACAGATGCGTTAGAATTTCTGATGCATCTGTCAATCCTTGCGCCATGGTGCGCCGTACTGGAAATACGGTGCATCCATAGTTGCGCAAGGGTTTCTCAGGGTGGCACAGGGAAAGTGACGCATCTTTACATATGCCTCACTTTCTTGTAAATCTGCCCTCCTGTTTGACAAAAAAGGGTCTTGGTTAGCTTAGCGAACACTAAAAAAACCACCCTGTCTAGATCAGCTGGAGCGATAATTGAGTTTGCTAGGAGACTGGAGAGCAAACCACTACGAGCATTACTGAAGGTCTGTAATGAGAAATGTATACCAATGGCCACATATGGCAACGAGGTATGGGGCTATAAGGAGGTTGGTGGTCAGCAGATGGCTGAAGATAAATACCTGCGCAAATTATTATCTGTACCCCCAGCACCCATCTTTTATGGTGCATGAAGAATTAGGACAGGGTTATACCAAACTGTTTTAGAAGATTGTTTTAGACTCAACGAGGTGGCTGACATTCCTTGGCTGACCTTTTCTGAGTTGCGTTTCTCCAGGGTTGAGTTTTGCTTCACTAATGAATACACTGTTCTTATTAACGCATACCTTTCCCACCAGATAGAGGCCTTCTCCCACTTGTCTAGTGGCAGGGACGGGCAGAACGACCTTGATTAGCAGATAATGTGTGCCCGCTCTCAGAATGGAAACTTACTCCTTGTATTTCACTGTTTAGCTACATCTGCTTGGAAAATTCCATGATGGGCGTGCCTTCATTGGATCTGAAATGTACATAATGTATCTTTATGCTTGCTGATGTCAGTCCCTCTGCAGCACTCTTAGTGACTGGGCAGACCGGGCTCCGCTCTGAGTGTACTTTGAATAAACAGTTATTGGTTTGTACTCTCTACCGTCTGAGCGACTCTTCATTTTGTGTGAAAGACTGAGAGGTGGTCATTAGTGACCCGGGTGACCCTAAACGGGTAGCTTCCTTCACCCCTCTGTGCTGCCTGATAACACTCCTTGGATTCCCCACTTGTTCTGCTTGGGTTCTCAGACTAGCCAGAACCAGCTCATCAGAGCCTTATTAACCCAGCCAGAACGTTACCCTCTGTCCCTCCCTAGGACCTATTCACAACAGGTATCTACCCCCTAAGGACAGGGAATTCCTAAGATACATACCATGTACCTCCTATAATATTAGCAATCAGTGGCCTTGCGGTCCCATTCGAACCCAGACCTCTCTACCCAGACGGCAGTATCAGAATCGGCGATCTCGCGGTCCCATACGAACCCAGATCTCTCTACCCAGACGGCAGTATCAGAATCGGCGATCTCGCGGTCCCATACGAACCCAGATCTCTCTACCCAGACGGCAGTATCAGAATCGGCGATCTCGCGGTCCCATACGAACCCAGATCTCTCTACCCAGACGGCAGTATCAGAATCGGCAATCTCGCGGTCCCATACGAACCCAGATCTCTCTACCCAGACGGCAGTATCAGAATCGGCGATCTCGCGGTCTCACACAGACCCAGACAACCTACCCAGACGGCAGCATCAGAATCGGCGATCTCGCGGTCCCATACGAACCCAGATCTCTCTACCCAGACGGCAGTATCAGAATCGGCGATCTCGCGGTCCCATACGAACCCAGATCTCTCTACCCAGACGGCAGTATCAGAATCGGCGATCTCGCGGTCTCATACAGACCCAGACAACCTACCCAGACGGCAGCATCAGAATCGGCGATCTCGCGGTCCCATACGAACCCAGACCTCTCTACCCAGACGGCAGTATCAGAATTGGCGGCCTCGCGGTCCCATTCGAACCCAGATCTCTCTACCCAGACGGCAGTATCAGAATCGGCGATCTCGCAGTCTCATACAGACCCAGACAACCTACCCAGACGGCAGCATCAGAATCGGCGATCTCGCGGTCCCATACGAACCCAGATCTCTCTACCCAGACGGTAGTATCAGAATCGGCGATCTCGCGGTCTCATACAGACCCAGACAACCTACCCAGATGGCAGCATCAGAATCGGCGATCTCGCAGTCCCATACAAACCCAGATCTCTCTACCCAGACGGCAGTATCAGAATCGGCGATCTCGCGGTCCCATACGAACCCAGATCTCTCTACCCAGACGGCAGTATCAGAATCGGCGATCTCGCGGTCCCATACGAACCCAGATCTCTCTACCCAGACGGCAGTATCAGATTCGGCGGCGTCGCGGTCCCATTCAAACCCAGGTCTCTCTACCCAGACGGCAGTATCAGAATCGGCGATCTCGCGGTCTCATACAGACCCAGACAACCTACCCAGACGGCAGCATCAGAATCGGCGATCTCGCGGTCCCATACGAACCCAGATCTCTCTACCCAGACGGTAGTATCAGAATCGGCGATCTCGCGGTCTCATACAGACCCAGACAACCTACCCAGATGGCAGCATCAGAATCGGCGATCTCGCAGTCCCATACAAACCCAGATCTCTCTACCCAGACGGCAGTATCAGAATCGGCGATCTCGCGGTCCCATACGAACCCAGATCTCTCTACCCAGACGGCAGTATCAGAATCGGCGATCTCGCGGTCCCATACGAACCCAGACCTCTCTACCCAGACGGCAGTATCAGAATTGGCGGCCTCGCGGTCCCATTCGAACCCAGACCTCTCTACCCAGACGGCAGTATCAGAATCGGCGATCTCGCGGTCTCATACGAACCCAGATCTCTCTACCCAGACGGCAGTATCAGAATCGGCGGCCTCGCGGTCCCATTCGAACCCAGACCTCTCTACCCAGACGGCAGTATCAGAATCGGCAATCTCGCGGTCTCATACAGACCCAGACAACCTACCCAGACGGCAGCTTATCCTATGATTACCACTATATAAAGGGATCGATCTCACTTATTCATCAGGGTTATAGAACTACAATGTCCCGGATCACACAACGGTTGCCAATTTAGATAATGTACAGCGTGGTCGTTAATTCAAGGGGCTCCTCTCTCCCTTATTCAGTTACCACTTACCTGATCAGGGTTAGCATCTGTTCACATAGCAGCATCTGACTAGAAGAATAGGTTACCCTCTCATACAAGAACACACGGCACATGTCGGTTCACTATGCAAAGGTTATTATCAAATATAAGCTCTCCTCTACCCCCTTGCTCAGACCCACATGGACGGGAGATGCATCTGTTCACCTGCAACTGACTAGAAGAAAGGTTAGCCTCACTAAGAATAACAATTTCTGCACAATGGTTCACTAAGAACTGGGGTATCTTTATTACACAATAATAACACTCATCGGCAACACATAACAGACACATACACAGATCTGCAGGGTCTCTGTAAAGACCACATCTACATCTAACTAACAGAGACTGTAAATAGACTGCACATTGCTTAAAGGAAAAGGATTAGTAATAATGTTTCATGGACACTAACATAACAGGACAGATATCACCTGATTAGTATGGAGTCTTGTTCTAGCTGTCATCTGGATTCCTCCCTCGTCTGTGATTCTCCTCTGCACTCTTGGACATGCATCTGCGCTGATCACTCTGCACTGGACACCTCTCCCCCACGAACTGTCTCCGCCTTCCAGCTTCAGTCTAATTGTTTCTGCCGCTCTGATAACCGTTCGCTCCACTAGCTCCTTCATTCTGTCTGATTGTCTCTGTTCAAATGTCCAATTCACTCCAGCTGCTCTCACAGATTAGTATAACTTCAGTCTCTTCCAAAAGGCACCACCTCAGACTCCAGCTGATCACAACTCCTCCGGATAAGTAACTACTTCTAACTGCTGTCTTCAGCTCCAAACATTGCTTCATCTCTCTCTGTTCAGAACACCATCTACTCACAACTGCTTCTAGTTTCTCTCTCTCTGGTTCCAGCTCACTGGCTGTCTGTCTTCCCTCTGTTCCAAGCATCCACTGTCTCTTCTCCCCTGCTCCATCTCCTCTCCTTCTGCACTCTAACGCTCTCCGTTCCAATCCACGACTGCACTCCTTCCAACCCAAAGTCCTTCTCCCTGACTCCGCCTCTGCACTTCACTAATATGGAATGCTGTCTCCTCATGGAAAGTTCCAGGCATCAGCCTGCCGCCCTCCAAATTCTTGCACCTCCCCGTACCAAGGACACATCCCCAGCCGGCCGGCCCGATGTTGTGTCTTCAGCACGAAGAGAAATACAATCCTTCGACAAGGGCCGGCCTGAACCAGTTCTCTCCAAGCGAACAACACCTCATAACTAAAACATTACCTTTACCCTGCAAGCATCTCAGTCTGCAGGGACAGAAAGCAAAATGGAGTCTCTCTAGTTCTGGGCCTTGTAGGCCTGAGAAGGATGAAATAACACTTAGCTCTATCAGAGTACCTACACAAACCATACCAATATGTAATATAAAGTCAAGACAACAGGATCCACCCTCTACTATAGGTAGAATCATTAAAGGACACATAATTATGTCAAAGCCAATAGGCAATAGATGGATTAGAGTCAACAATAAGGGATCTATCATCATATTAAGCAGCTATCCTCTAGTTTATGCTTCTAGATATGGCAAAAAGGCCTTAAAAGGACCAACACAAGGCAAGAATAGAGATTCAGGATGGTAGCAAGCTTAAAGTCACCATCACTCATAAATAGAGCCCAAAAATCGAGCAGAACATTGCACCCTTGACTTTAACTTGCTAACATCCATAAACAACAACAAAAAAAATCCCTAAAATGAATGACAACCAAGGAAATACCACCTAAAGCTTGATATAGGGAACAAATCAAAATATCTGATAACCACAGAAACTAACCTAAGCACCCTTGAACTAAACATGTCTCAACTTCTAGTACTAACTCATGAAATCTATTAAGGTAGGGACATGTCTGTGAAGTAAAAATAACAAAGGGCCTAAATGAGGCCTACCTACTTCGGTCAACTTAAGAAACTAACCTAAGCACCCTTGAACTAAATGTGCCTCAACTTCTAGTAATAACTCATGAAGTCTATTGATGTAGGGACATGTCCGTGAAGTAAAAACAACAAAGGGCCTAAACGAGGCCTACCTACTTCGGTCAACTTAAGAAAGGATTTAGTAAAATCTTGACAAATAAACATAACAAAGGGTCCTCAATGTCTGGGCAACTATTACTAGTAAATCTAGGACATGACCTAACTAAATGACACACCTCCCGGGACAACTTAAAGTCTAGGGTGACCACCCTTGGAACTAATCCCACTGCTCCAATTAAAAGTTGATGGATCAAAGTAAAAGTGTAATAACAGGAAAACAATGATAACCCCATTCCTACAAAATAGCTGGTGTAGCACTATGCATATCAAGCAAGAAATCAAAAACAGTGATCTAAGTGTGGTGCATATACTCTTCTAAAAGATAATTCAGACATAGTCTGTCCAGAAATCCCTATAGCTAAAATAGCTGAATCAGAAACTTAAACTTGAAAAAACTAAGTGATAGGAGACCATGCCAAAGTCAATAGGCAAAGGTTATAAGTCATCTAACTCAGGAAACAGTGTGCACCTAATCCCTCTGTATCAATCTGTGGAACACATGTGTGCACCATCATGCAGAACACTACTTTCCCTTCATTGGCAAAACTGTTGTACAGAAAACAGGAAAACTATCCAATAGGTGAAAGATAAACAAGTGTAAAGTCAATCTGTAATAGCATAGCATACTAAGATCAAAATATCATGTATCACAGGGCATCAGATTACTAAAGCAGCTCACTAATTATATACTGCACCCTATGACTTTCAAACAAAATCATTTGCATAATCATTAAACCAAAGGCCAAATTATGAATGTGGCACTGCATCTTTCAAACTGAACTAACTAAATGACACACCTCCCGGGACAACTTAAAGTCTAGGGTGACCACCCTTGGAACTAATCCCACTGCTCCAATTAAAAGTTGATGGATCAAAGTAAAAGTGTAATAACAGGAAAACAATGATAACCCCATTCCTACAAAATAGCTGGTGTAGCACTATGCATATCAAGCAAGAAATCAAAAACAGTGATCTAAGTGTGGTGCATATACTCTTCTAAAAGATAATTCAGACATAGTCTGTCCAGAAATCCCTATAGCTAAAATAGCTGAATCAGAAACTTAAACTTGAAAAAACTAAGTGATAGGAGACCATGCCAAAGTCAATAGGCAAAGGTTATAAGTCATCTAACTCAGGAAACAGTGTGCACCTAATCCCTCTGTATCAATCTGTGGAACACATGTGTGCACCATCATGCAGAACACTACTTTCCCTTCATTGGCAAAACTGTTGTACAGAAAACAGGAAAACTATCCAATAGGTGAAAGATAAACAAGTGTAAAGTCAATCTGTAATAGCATAGCATACTAAGATCAAAATATCATGTATCACAGGGCATCAGATTACTAAAGCAGCTCACTAATTATATACTGCACCCTATGACTTTCAAACAAAATCATTTGCATAATCATTAAACCAAAGGCCAAATTATGAATGTGGCACTGCATCTTTCAAACTGAAAAATCAAAAGCATAAACAGGACTGCAAATTTAACATTATCATTGGGGCCTGTTTGTGGTAACTGCAAAAAGTGGCATCATGTCCATCTGAAATAGAAACATGGGAAAAAATGCAAGACTCAAGAATGCAGGCCAAGGAATTACATTATAGACTCCTTTCATAAAGGGACATCATTATAACCAAATACCAATGGGTTATTTTAGATCATCCCTTTACTATTGGCTTTGTCACCCAAAAAAAAAAAAAATTTTAGGGGGGGAATCCAAACATGATTATCAAAAGTTCAGTTAATGTACAAGTTCTCTTCTGTAGGAATCCATCGTTGGTTTCTCCTTAGGAAAACAGTTCATTCTTGTAGGCCATAATTCTCCATCTTCATCTGTATCCGGTGCCAAGGAAGCACACCCTCCAGTCTGGTCAGCCTGGTACGTCTGCTTCTAATCCTGGATTCAGCCTCGGGAGGGGGTTGGGAAGGGCGACACTCATCCGAAAATAACAAAGCCCATCACTCCAAAATAAGAAAGTCACACTCATACAGGGCCACCATAGATCAGCAATCTAGAACGAAAAACACGTATCATCAATCTTGCAAAAACAGATTTTCCATTCAAAAAGCACCCCATTGCTTTTCATTTCTGTAAGAAGAAAACCCTCCTAATTCCTGAAAAGAACTCTATTCTTCAAATTTGTTTGGGCAAAATCCCAATTTTTTTACACAAGTCAGAAGGGCTGGGGCCTAGTCGCTCCTCACTCCTTTGAGAAACAGCCCCTCCCTCTAGAAAGATGGTCGCGCTCAGAGTTTTGAACCAGCTCCAACCATAACAAGCAGGGGCCGAGCTTCGCTGCAATACTCGCACAAGGCCCCCACCATCTGGTCTGAGGACGGGCCTGAGTTATCTCGTTCAAGGTTACAACAACAACTTCTGCTTTGTGGAGTTTCTCACACATTTTTAAATGAAACTCCCTGCAGCTGGCATTTTATTTTTCTATAGCCATGTGAAAGGTTAACCAACATTCAAAAGACGGCATTCTGCACTAAAGCAATTTTAAACTGATGTAAGGGATGTGAGTGTATTAAAGTCAAAATCAAAATAGAACCTCATATCCACCCTTGACTGTATACACGAACATCAAAATGTTTCAGAAACATAATCAAATGTGCAAAATAAGTCTGTCATACCCGTTCACTATTTGCTGAAAGGGAAAAATATTAGAACAACAATGCATGCAGACACATTTCATTTTTTATAACATGTGAAACACCATCAAATTAAACAAGGGGCAACATATAATTTTGCATTGCATAACCAAGAATTCATAATTAAGTGTGCAAACTTTTCCATTCTACCTATAAAAAGGGCCAGATTCAACATTTCATGTAAAAGCACACGGTCGCATTTCACCAATTAAAGCACATTCGACATTGAAATAATTTCATTTCCACAACCGAAGATTGCACCATCTGTGCACAGCTAAGAACCAACAAAACACCCCCTCGCAGTCCGACAGTTTGATTTACACCTCCGAGTCAGACTCATTAAATCATGTATTCAAGGGCAAAACCCACAGAAATAAAAACACATTTTCTCCCCGAGCAGACAGAAAGGATCCAACCCTTCCCTGCTCAATGGAACAAACTATTCACCAATCTCAAGCACAAAGCGCTACACACAAGGCACACAAGCCTTAGTTAGAAGGCGCTATGCACAAGATCCTCAAAAGGCTATTTACAAGTCAGAAGCACAAGGCGCAATTCACAAATAATTCAATCAGTCACTCACAAGGCGCTATGCTATGCACATGGAGTCAACAAACTATTCACAAGTCTCAAGCACAAAGCGCAATTCACAAATAATTCAACTAGTCACTCACAAAGCGCTATGCACATGGATTCAACAAACTATTCACACATCCGAAGCACAAAGCGCTATGCACATGGTCTTAAGAAGCCACTCATACATGTTTAGCACAAGGCGCTATTCACAAGAAACACAATGAAAACACGCTATTTACAGGCCAAATATACAAGGCACTACAGACCATATTTACAAGGCGCTATCCACAAAGTTTCAAAAGCCTTAATCACAAGGCGCTATTTACAGGATTTTCAGCAAGTTATATCACAGAATACATTTCACACTTCACAGCATAAGTAAATGCAGCAAGCCATGTGATAAGCAATGTACAAGCCTTTTTTATACACAAATGTACAATCTCATCAACACCAAAATGTAATTGGCTCCCTCACACACAGTCACCCTTCCAGCCTGACAGTCCAAACACCAAGATGAAAAGCATTTCTCCTACACTGCATAAGTCAGATACCATGATGTACTGCAATCTCCTTACACTCCAACTGTTCAAGCCAATAGGTCAGGGACCACGTAATTGGCCCCCTCAAACACAGTCAAAAGTGCCATAAACATGTCACGTCTAGTAAGCTTATTGTCTCCAGGAGTACGAGTGTCAGGCCGAGACTGACGGTCAGGTTTAAACCAATCACCCAACTCACCGAGCTGGCGCACAGATTCCAGTACCATAGACAACGCATTACCAGTCTGATTGATCAATAAGGTCATCATGACCTGCTTATAAGCAACCGGGGAAGAACGAATAATACGATTCCGCACAGAAGACGTCAACAAACCATCAAGCAATCTGTCAGCAGTACTCAGAAAAATCGCAGTTTTCATCACCTCCTCTTTGAGACGTTGTGCAGCATCGCGCAATGTATACCAAGGCTTGTCATTCACAGGCCAGTCAGATTCAGTAGGGTACTTTTGATTACACCCCTCAGTCGCCAACTGAAGCAAACTGATTTGACCACCACCATTATAATTACGAAAATGATCTTGTACAGTAGAATCCGAACTCAAGGAACAGAACTTTAAAGAATCGCCAGCATCCAACATAATGCCAGCAGCGCCCAGTTCATAAAGGCGCACCATCCACGTAAGCAAGGTCTCACCAGCGCGCTGTCGAAAGCGCTGCAAAATATCACTAATTTCCTGTTGAGTAAAATCCTCCAAAGAATCTAAAGGAATACCGTTCGGATTACCGGGAGCCTGCTGCAACTTCCTACGAAAAACAGGATGTGCAGAGACCGCAGGAAGAGCACCAGAAGGAGCCTGATCAGTAAACCTAGGAGAACAATCCGTATGGGAAGTATCAACAGAATGCAAAGAACGATCGCAGTCGCGGGACTCAACATCCGTAGCACAAGAAGCAGATTTAAAAGCCCGTCTAGAGCGAGAAGACTCGCGATTGCTAGACTCCTCATCCGAGGAACGGGAATCACTCGAATTCCAGATATTACCATCCCATTCATCAGGATTCCAATCCAGTCCGGCTTTCGCCACGACCAATCGCACTTTCTGTTTAGAAACGTGACCCCGACGATTCTTGTATTTATATCCTGCAATCCGCACAGCCGCCCTTTCGGCGATAGTCTGATACGTGTCAAGCTTGTCGGCAAGCAACTTATTTTGACACCGCAACAAAGTATGATCATTCTGAATTTCAACAAACTTCTGTTCCGTTTCCACATGCTCCCTCTGCAATTTCACCAACCTCTCATGTACAAGCCTGTACGCAGACAAGACAATCCAACCCCTGCGTCCCAAAATTGGAAGCTCATCACCCTTCGCTACTGGCGCCTTCTGCAAACAGGAAATCACATCAGCCGGCTCCGCCAGCTCCAGACAAGAATTCCAATTTTCACTCAAACCAGTAGAATCAGCCCACTCGTGGGCCAAGGCCTCATAAGGCGTGGAATCCCAGCCGGGAATATCAACAGGCAACTTAAAGACAGATTTCGACTTTCTCAAAAACATTTTGACAAAACAAAACTACACACACAAAATAGAAAAAGAATACACAAACGAAAGCACGTACGCGCCGAGGACAAACAGAAAAACAACAACGACGCACACAGGTTTCGTAAACGGTTCGTGACGCCAAATGTTCTGCTTGGGTTCTCAGACTAGCCAGAACCAGCTCATCAGAGCCTTACTAACCCAGCCAGAACGTTACCCTCTGTCCCTCCCTAGGACCTATTCACAACAGGTATCTACCCCCTAAGGACAGGGAATTCCTAAGATACATACCATGTACCTCCTATAATATTAGCAATCAGTGGCCTCGCGGTCCCATTCGAACCCAGACCTCTCTACCCAGACGGCAGTATCAGAATCGGCGATCTCGCGGTCCCATACGAACCCAGATCTCTCTACCCAGACGGCAGTATCAGAATCGGCGATCTCGCGGTCCCATACGAACCCAGATCTCTCTACCCAGACGGCAGTATCAGAATCGGCGATCTCGCGGTCCCATAGGAACCCAGATCTCTCTACCCAGACGGCAGTATCAGAATCGGCGATCTCGCGGTCCCATACGAACCCAGATCTCTCTACCCAGACGGCAGTATCAGAATCGGCGATCTCGCGGTCTCACACAGACCCAGACAACCTACCCAGATGGCAGCATCAGAATCGGCGATCTCGCGGTCCCATACGAACCCAGATCTCTCTACCCAGACGGCAGTATCAGAATCGGCGATCTCGCGGTCTCATACAGACCCAGACAACCTACCCAGACGGCAGCATCAGAATCGGCAATCTCGCGGTCCCATACGAACCCAGATCTCTCTACCCAGATGGCAGTATCAGAATCGGCGATCTCGCGGTCTCATACAGACCCAGACAACCTACCCAGACGGCAGCATCAGAATCGGCGATCTCGCGGTCCCATACGAACCCAGATCTCTCTACCCAGACGGCAGTATCAGAATCGGCGATCTCGCGGTCTCATACAGACCCAGACAACCTACCCAAACGGCAGCATTAGAATCGGCAATCTCGCGGTCCCATACGAACCCAGATCTCTCTACCCAGACGGCAGTATCAGAATCGGCGATCTCGCGGTCCCATACGAACCCAGATCTCTCTACCCAGACGGCAGTATCAGAATCGGCGATCTCGCGGTCCCATACGAACCCAGGTCTCTCTACCCAGACGGCAGTATCAGAATCGGCGGCCTCGCGGTCCCATTCGAACCCAGGTCTCTCTACCCAGACGGCAGTATCAGAATCGGCGATCTCGCGGTCTCATACAGACCCAGACAACCTACCCAGACGGCAGCATCAGAATCGGCGATCTCGCGGTCCCATACGAACCCAGACCTCTCTACCCAGACGGCAGTATCAGAATCGGCGGCCTCGCGGTCCCATTCGAACCCAGACCTCTCTACCCAGACGGCAGTATCAGAATCGGCGATCTCGCGGTCTCATACGAACCCAGATCTCTCTACCCAGACGGCAGTATCAGAATCAGCGGCCTCGCGGTCCCATTCGAACCCAGACCTCTCTACCCAGATGGCAGTATCAGAATCGGCAATCTCGCGGTCTCATACAGACCCAGACAACCTACCCAGACGGCAGCTTATCCTATGATTACCACTATATAAAGGGATCGATCTCACTTATTCATCAGGGTTATAGAACTACAATGTCCCAGATCACACAACGGTTGCCAATTTAGATAATGTACAGCGTGGTCGTTAATTCAAGGGGCTCCTCTCTCCCTTATTCAGTTACCACTTACCTGATCAGGGTTAGCATCTGTTCACATAGCAGCATCTGACTAGAAGAATAGGTTACCCTCTCATATAAGAACACACGGCACATGTCGGTTCACTATGCAAAGGTTATTATCAAATATAAGCTCTCCTCTACCCCCTTGCTCAGACCCACATGGACGGGAGATGCATCTGTTCACCTGCACCTGACTAGAAGAAAGGTTAGCCTCACTAAGAATAACAATTTCTGCACAATGGTTCACTAAGAACTGGGGTATCTTTATTACACAATAATAACACTCATCGCCAACACATAACAGACACATACACAGATCTGCAGGGTCTCTGTAAAGACCACATCCACATCTAACTAACAGAGACTGTAAATAGACTGCACATCGCTGAAAGGAAAAGGATTCGTAATAAATGTTTCATGGACACTAACATAACAGGACAGATATCACCTGATTAGTATGGAGTCTTGTTCTAGCTGTCATCTGGATTCCTCCCTCGTCTGTGATTCTCCTCTGCACTCTTGGACATGCATCTGCGCTGATCACTCTGCACTGGACACCTCTCCCCCACGAACTGTCTCCGCCTTCCAGCTTCAGTCTAATTGTTTCCGCCGCTCTGATAACCGTTCGCTCCACTAGCTCCTTCATTCTGTCTGATTGTCTCTGTTCAAATGTCCAATTCACTCCAGCTGCTCTCACAGATTAGTATAACTTCAGTCTCTTCCAAAAGGCACCACCTCAGACTCCAGCTGATCACAACTCCTCCGGATAAGTAACTACTTCTAACTGCTGTCTTCAGCTCCAAACATTGCTTCATCTCTCTCTGTTCAGAACACCATCTACTCACAACTGCTTCTAGTTTCTCTCTCTCTGGTTCCAGCTCACTGGCTGTCTGTCTTCCCTCTGTTCCAAGCATCCACTGTCTCTTCTCCCCTGCTCCATCTCCTCTCCTTCTGCACTCTAACGCTCTCCGTTCCAATCCACGACTGCACTCCTTCCAACCCAAAGTCCTTCTCCCTGACTCCGCCTCTGCACTTCACTAATATGGAATGCTGTCTCCTCATGGAAAGTTCCAGGCATCAGCCTGCCGCCCTCCCAAATTCTTGCACCTCCCCGTACCAAGGACACATCCCCAGCCGGCCAGCCCGATGTTGTGTCTTCAGCACGAAGAGAAATACAATCCTTCCACAAGGGCCGGCCTGAACCGGTTCTCTCCAAGCGAACAACACCTCATAACTAAAACATTACCTTTACCCTGCAAGCATCTCAGTCTGCAGGGACAGAAAGCAAAATGGAGTCTCTCTAGTTCTGGGCCTTGTAGGCCTGAGAAGGATGAAATAACACTTAGCTCTATCAGAGTACCTACACAAACCATACCAATATGTAATATAAAGTCAAGACAACAGGATCCACCCTCTACTATAGGTAGAATCATTAAAGGACACATAATTATGTCAAAGCCAATAGGCAATAGATGGATTAGAGTCAACAATAAGGGATCTATCATCATATTAAGCAGCTATCCTCTAGTTTATGCTTCTAGATATGGCAAAAAGGCCTTAAAAGGACCAACACAAGGCAAGAATAGAGATTCAGGATGGTAGCAAGCTTAAAGTCACCATCACTCATAAATAGAGCCCAAAAATCGAGCAGAACACCACTCCATCTGCGCTGCTCGATGCTGCTCCTAGGATTCCATGCTCCCTCTGCGCTGCTCGATGCCTTTCTTGGATTCGCTGGTGGTTCATGGAAAATGTAGTTAAGGCTGTTTTTTATTAAGATGTTCTTTGAATGCTGATGAATTAATAAAGTGATGAAAGATATGCATAACCGTTGCCTCTTTGTCCTTAATAGAATCTAAACTTTCCTTTTTCGTTAGCTAGGTAATGTTTACCTTACGGCAGTATCCTCAGTAGAAAGTGCTTTCAGTTTTCCACTTCAATTCCATCAAGATGAATTTCAGCTGTGCCACACTTTTGGAATAATTTCAGAAAGTTAGTACTCTAGTTGCTCATTAGAACACCGTGGTACAGCTGCTTATCACCAGGCAGTCTGCTGCTGGCGTTGAAAGTGCTTGCTTCAGGCTGCATGCCAAAACGTTTTAATGAAATAGAAGAAGATATTTGAGAACTCATTTAAAAGGTTTTCTAATTTTGATTTCTACAGCACTAACTATCACTTCTATGACAAAATGAACTGCCTCTTTTTGTTCCTTTTTAAATGAAATGTTTTTAGGTTTATCAGTTTGATTCAATCAAGATGGTGCTATAGTTTTGTCATAAGGAACACTGTTAGCGCTCGAGTTGTTCTTTAGAACACTCTGGGAGGCTGCAGTAGAACACTGTATATCAGCTGACATTCGCTGCTCCTGCTGGAAAAACATGATTTACTGAGAATTTCAGACTTTATTCTCACATGGCTGAGAATGACAGTGTGGACTTACAGGAAACATGCTCTCATTTTAGCTTTTGGAGCACCTTCCATAACCCCTCTGAGAAAATCATGAGAAAACTGTTTTCTCTTAAATATGATTTATGAAATCTCAGTTGAGGGTAGCATTTTTCACAGGGTAAAATCAGCTTCGAACACCTTAGAACAGACAACAAATGATTTTATATTGTAACAGTTAGTATCCTTTAATTTCACAGGGTAAAATGACCTTAAAACAGACCATTCCTAAAATGAGTGTGGTACCATCCACAAATAATTTATATTGCAACTGTTGCCATCTTTTCATTTCAATTGGCTCCATGTCCAAGAGTCCTGTAACGGCTGCCAAGGCATGTTGTCAATGTTGTGGCCAGCTTGTATAGGGGGTTCCTTTTGGGTTTGCCCACTCTGTCCCTTAAATATTTTTTAGGTTGAGCATCAGCGCATGCGCTGTTTGCAAGACCTGCTGTAATCATTACAAGGAGTCTGATCCCACATGGCTGCTTGCCATTGGTTTACTCCTCCATCACTCTTCTTTGTTGGCTTCTGATTTGTTGGCACTCCTGTAACATCTCTTCCGGTTTTCTCTCAGGAGCACCGGCCAACTACAGTTTTGTTACGCTGTAGTTGTATATATGCTCCTTTGGGCACTTCTTCTTTTATTTCAACGTGTGCATAACTTTTCTCCACACGGGCACCGCGCTTCATGTTTCAGCAGGGCACCCGTTTCTACTTATTTAGTTTATTGTTACGGTCCAGATGTTGCCTCCGTGCAAGGCAGTCATTCCCGTTCCTAATCTCATCTATTGGTAACTTGATGTTTCAGCGATAAATAACAGTGTTATATAAGCCAAACAAAGCCATTTTCCACAAGAAAACAGTTTGTTTGGGTGCTACCTGGCAATATGAAATTTGATTTTAGCGATAATAAAGCATTTTTGAAAATGGCTGGTGGTGCCAGTGTAGGATGGGAGAAATGAGCAGGAGCTTGCTGCCGGTACTGAAGCATTCACGGCACAGGGCTGTACGGCGCAGACCGAGACAAAGGCAGCGCAAAGCCAGCATTCAGTCGTTTTCAGCTCCCCTTCTGCCCCCCTCCTCGCATGTGCACAGAACACCGAACTCCAACGGCCCTTGCACTTCATGCACATTAACACGTACGCAATGTACCGTGCAAACGCTAGCAATCTTACACACATTTGCCTATTCAGTGACACACAAAACCATGCAAAGTCATTCCTGCCCAGGTCTCTCTCATACAAATCATCACGTGTGTGCCCTTTTACACTCCCATCACCGTAGCAGCTAAGATTGTGGACACAAAACAACACAAAAGAAACAGCGGATGTGGTTGCGACTGCAATTGCATCCTGAATAACAACTGGCTTCTCATCACCACCGTAATGGCAGTGGTGCTTCGTATGTGCTCCTCCATCCCTCATTTCTCCACACAAATCCCATCAACACCCATGGGGACTAACCGTCTCTACTTTTCACGGACTCTCCATAAGAATGCCTTTATACGAAGCCACGTCTATAATTTTCATTATTTTGGGTGCAGCCAATAAGGCGGTGTGTTTCACCCTCTAATGGTTGCCCCAGACTTTTTGTGGAGAGCTACTATGATTGGCTTGAAAGCCATCAGCCAATCCTAGTGCTCGCTGCTCCACTGCAGGACTTATATGGGCCAATGAGAATAGCTTTGGTTACCCAGCCTTGGGTT